>NC_045614.1:163683484-164933484 GCF_009829155.1 Mustela erminea | reverse complement strand
TGAATATGATTAGGTAGTCAAGGCCTTGATTCAGTTGTATTACATGATGAAGGTAAAAGGATTTTGCAGATGCCCTTAACGTCCCATACCAGTTGATTTGGGTTAAGTATAAGGGAGATAATTCTGGGTGGGTGTGATCCTTCAACAGAGGGTCAGAGACTTGAAATATAGAGACCCTCTCCTATGGCCTTGAAGAACCAAGCTGCCATGCTGTAGAAAGCGCCATGTGCCACGGAATGAATAGTGGGCTCTTGTTGCTGAAGTCCTCAGTACTACAGTTGCAAGGAAGCAGATTCTGCCAGTGGTTAGTGAGCTTGGAACAGGACTCCCGGCTAGCAGCTCTGGCTCACCTTGATAACAGCCTGGTGAAACCCTGAACACAAGGTGCATTTCAGCTGTGCCCGGACTTCTGACCTACGAAGACTGAGATAATATGTGTTGTCTTAAGCTGTTAAATTTCTGGTAATTTGTTATGTAGCATAGATAACGAATAAAAGTGCCCACTGTGGTAAGGGACGTGAGGGTGTTCTCTCTGTTCATCTCCCTTCATATTGTGAACTGGAAGGAAGCTTCCTAAGGCAAGAATGGTGCCACTATGAAATGAGGGGAATGGCAAAGGCTGTTAGACAAACTGAACTTAGCTCTTGGAGTTTATGATAGTATTTCAAACCTGGAGACCTTCGCCATAGTGAGGATGTGAATCACCAGACAACAGTGCTCCCCCAACTAACAGCTTAGACATTATTCTCAATGTGGTCTGTGCAAAACTCGTAATGGAACTTTCTGGAATGATTGTTAAATTATAAACTCCTGGGCCTCGCTCCAGATGGATTGACTCAATTTTTATGGGGTATAGCTTAGAGCTATGTATTATTTTTACTAATCATTTCATAGTTTTTTATTTTAAAGATTTTGAAAACCAGAAAAAAAAGGTGAAGTACAGTGAATGCCTTTCACCAAGATTCATCAGTTGTTATTTCATCCAATTTTCTTTGTTTCTCATACACATATTTATGTATAATTTTGTTGTTGAACCATTTGCAAGTAAGATACAAACAAGCACATTAGTACATATCTCCTACAAATGAAATTATCTCAGATAATCATTTACCCTTATCACATCAAAGCGATGAAACATTGATGTATTATCTAATACAGCCAGCGTTTTCCAGTAATTCTCAAAATACCCCTTAGATGGTTACTTCATAAAGTTTGAGCCATAAACCAGAAGTTTAGGCATCACTGTATTTTGACAAGAATCCAGTGATTCATATGCACATCAGTTTGAGAAGCCCCACAGCGATTTTTTGATGGAAGACCTAATCAAGGATCACTTTGCATTTTGGTTACCAATGTTGTCTTTTCCCTCCACCATCTTTAAACTAGAATAGTCTATGTGTTTTCTATCTTCAGTTCTCTTTCTGCTTCCATCCACCTTTCCCCCTCCTTCCACCTGCCCTGAAATTTGAAAACTCTTCCATGATTTTGAAACTAGCCACAGAGGAACCACGTAAAGGTTTCATGAGTGATACAAACAAGATGTAGGAAAGGGAGGTGGCAAGTGACATCACTAGGATTTGGCTGAGGTTTCAGGAAGGATGTGGTACTTCTGTGGATCTTGAAATCACAGATGCTGACTGCAAGGAAAATTACTTGTGGGGATGAGCATGGTACATTTGGGAATCAAAGTGAGTCGGCGTCAAATAGTTCAGGAAACAACATCTGTTTTAAAAGGTGACTTGTAGCTTGACTCATAAGGAATCAGAAAACTTAATTTTAGAAAATAATTTCCAGACTCCTAGAAAAATGTGGGCTACTTAACTGTGAAACTGAAAATTATCTCGGGATGGTGAGACTAGTGAGTTTTAAGTGTATTGCCTACCAGTCTTTATGAAAAGGGTTCACCATAAAAGCTTGACTAGCATTATAAATTTCATACAAGAACTTCCCATTACGTTAAATATCAATTCCAGCCTTTAAAGTCACCTCAAATAATGTACATTCACATATTATATTTTATTTCCCCATATTATTTTAATCTCCCCCCTATTATTGGACATTTAAGCTGCTTCTAGTTCTTCACTATAATAAAAGCCTTTGTTCATACATCTATTATATTTCTGATTATTTTCTTGTAATAGTCCTGACAGAGTTGCTGGATCAGAACTTAAAATAGTCTCACACTGGAGTGTGTGCCCAGCTCACATCAATTCCCTGTGAGGCTCTGGCTGTGCAATCATTCCCTCTCTGTCCCTAAAACATTCTGATCCAGGAATAGAGGACCTGGATTCAAGCTGGCCATCACCCTCTCCCAAAAAAAGGAAGATTGAGAAACTTGACACAGACGCAGAAAATGTGGGGTCGTCTCAGGCAGGGACCTGGGGCAAAGACCTCAGGCTCCTATGGCTGAGTTTTGAGCACCACTCCTATTCCATCCAGAAGCTGGTTTGTGTGGCCCTTGCTTGAGACATGAGCAGTCTTGGAGTACTTTCCCTGAATCTATATTTTGCTTGTTATTCTGGGTTCCTACCTATTGCCCCTAAAAAAGGGGGGGCAACACCTAACTGATACCGACAGTGGGCTACATGTAATATACAGTGATATCTAGAGAATGGTAGTATTTGGAATCAGTCATTCAATCTTACTGGATTGAAAGGCAGCGAGACTCCCTTCTGTGTTCTGGGACAGAAATGTAAATGTTCATGGTAAGTGGTAGCCAAGTTTTCTCATCAACCTCTTACTGTCCACGAACCAGACCTCTTCTCAGAGGGAATTTCTGGGTGTCTGGATAGCTGTTTCCTAAAAGAAGAGAACAGAAACTCAAGAAGCACCTGGTGCCACAAACCTATGCAGCTAATCGTGGCCCAATGTCACAGTCATTAAGTGGAAGTAATGTGATTCAAATCTCGGCACCCTCACTCCACAGCCTTAGTTCCTACCTGCTTCTTTATACTCCCTTGCCAAATGCAGCTAAGTCTCCTTTATATGAAGAGGAACTATTGCCAAATGTCCCCCAACTATAGAGATGTCAGAGTTAGCAAATAAAAATACAAAATTCCCAGTTAAATTTGAATGCCAGATCAATGAATGATTTACTTTAGCCTAAGTATGTCTCAAACAATGCATAGGACATGCTTATAATATAAAAGTATTAGTTCATCTGAATTCAAATTTAACTGGACATCCTGTATTTTATCTGGCAACTGTACACAGCCCAATATCCAACCCTCTTTTCAGTATTCCCCCTCAGCAACAAAAATGAATTTAACTTCAGCACATACATGCCTCAAAGGGTGCAGTGCAGAAAAAATTTCAGAGGAAATTTCAGAAATTCAGATCTGCTGAAATCATTGTTATAGTACTCAACAGGCAGTCTCTATTCAATGAGCTAGCCTAGGCAGCCAGCTTTCATTTCAAGTTTGATGACTTGGTTAGTGCAAACTTTTGTTGCATGCTATCCTACAGTAGGTGACATTGAATCCTGGCCCCTCTATCATTCTGCAGCTTTTCTTGCTTTCAAAGACTGCAAGAACTGGAAACATTAGTTTGGATATATGTGTACGTCTGGCCCACCTACCTCCCATTCTGTTCTGTTCCTGGGGCTCAGAAGAATCTTCCTTCCCGGGAGAAACAGATTACTGACCCAGGTTGCAGAATTCTTTTAAAAATGCACATTGCTATCGGGTTTTGTAGGCCAGAGGAGACGGCAGAGGAGAGAGATGCAGTGAAAATGGGATCCCTAAATTCAGCAGAGTTAGGAGGAGTCATGCTGAAAGCAACTGATTGCAGACTCTAAGCGGGTGTGGTCAGAAATCCAAAGGCAGTGCAATATTCAGGACTCAGGAAATAGTCAGACAAGCAGAAATCTTTGGTTCAAATTAAACATGGAATTAAATTGATGAGCCAGGTTTTTAGTTCTGTTTTTTGTTTGTTGGGGTTTTTTGTTTGTTTTTGGTTTTACTTTTTAATTTTTTAAAATTTTACTTATTTTTTAAATTTAAATTCAATTAGCCAACATACAGTACATCATTAGTTTTTTATTATGTTCAGTTAGCCAGTGTATAGTACATCATTAGTTTTTGATGTAGTGTTCAATGTTTCATTAGTTACATATAACTACCAGTGCTCATCACATCACATGCCCTCCTTAATGCCCCTAACCCAGTTTTTTGACATAAAGAACAACTTTCATTCTTCAACTGTCATCAGTATTGCAATGACTAAACCAAGGAACTATTTGAGAATAAGGTATGAATATTCATATATGCCTCTCTCAAGCCCTTGAACGTATCCTAGGATGTAGTATTACTTTGGATCAACTATTTTGAAGGCATCGGGTTTGCAAAATGCTACCATCTGGCTCTCCTCCTACTCTAGCCTTTACAAAAGAGGTCAGGGAGCTGGTTAATTTGGGGATTCCAAAATTTGCCAAGGATAGACATTCTCATTATATACTCAGAGGAAAAAAAAAAAATGTGTAGATTATAGTCCTGCAGAGACCAGTGTAAGTGAAGTTAGCTGGCCTACAGGTAGAGTCTAAGAAAATAGCATCCACTTCAATTATTTACGACAGAGGAAATTTAATGCAGGCATCCAAGTAATAAAGGAGTTGGGAAATCAAGGATGAGACAGTAAGAATCTCATGGAACAATAGGAAGTCACTTCTATGGTGAAGGAATTGATACAATGGAATCCTAGGGATGAGGTCACCTCATGGAAGCTGGAACCCTGACGGGTCTGCCTGTCAGGACCTTGAGCCATGGAAAGAATGGAGCTGGTACCAGAAAAGCTGCCTAACACATTATTACTTAATCAGGTGGTGAGTCTCATTGTAACTTCTGTCCATGTGTTGCCTCCTCATTGGAAGAAATTTACACAGTGACTGAGGCAGTTCTGGATACCGAGTGTTATCCATGGCAAATCCTAATAGAATTGCAATAAAAGCGCCTAGATTTTGAGAAAGGTTTGGTTTTCTTGGCCAAGGGCATTCCTTCAGAAGTTGTGTTTAGATATATAAAAAGTATAGAGTTTATGAAGAAGATACTTGAGTTTTAGAGTCTATGGTCAAGGATCCACTATCTACAACAAAGTGTGCCTTCTGGTATTCTATTAAGCAAATATTGCATGAGCGAACTGCTTATATACCATTCAGGACCCATTTGGCAAGCAATGAGAAGGAGGTTGAACTGAACTTCCACCAATGCCTGGTCTCGTTATGGAGAGCCTCTTCTGTAGTGAAGGCTTTCTGGTGAGCATTCACAGGGAACATGAATAAGGTGGCCATAGGAGTCTAGATAGACTCTGTGTAGGCTCCACCACACAGCCTTTCCCTCATCAAAGCAAATCAGGCGGTGCCACAGCTGAGTGCTCACTTTGTCAGCCTTAGAGATCAGCCCACGTCTCTGATGTGACATCACACTTAACAAAGACATGTCGGCTCTTTGCTGGATTATATGTAATTGCTTCTGTTACAGAAAGGATTGTATTTCCCTTCTTCTTGGCTGTGCCTTTGCTAGAACTACCAACTGCAGTCTTACTGAATGCTTCATACTCAGTCATTATCCTACCCAAACTGGCTCTGAAGGGAGTTCCTTGATCAAAAGCAAAGAAAGCAAGTCATGGACTAATTCAAATGTAACTCACTTATTTTATGTTTTCTATCAATGATGCCACAAGCCTTCTAACATGGTGGAGTGGTCTCTAAAAACTTAGCCCTGAAATCTTCCAGGGCACCTTCTACATGATGACATAGCTACTTCACAGAAGACTGGGTAGGCTCTGAACCAGTGTTCCAAATAAGGAACTGTGTCCCCACAGTTAGAAGATGTGGATCTAGGAACCATGGACAGAGGAGGGACTGAGGTAGTTAACAATTTTAACTAAGCTACTCTCAGTTTTTTACTCACTGAGGCTTTTAGTGTCATTCATCCTCCCTTTTAGTACCTGAGGACTGGAGGCAACATACCATGTGTAACCTACAGTACTACCCTGTAACAGTACTACAGGGTAGTACTGTAGGTTACACGTACACTATATGGTACACATACACTGTATGTTACACACTAAACATCTGTAACATGCCATGTAGTACTTCTAAATTAGAAACTAAGACAGGTCATTTGGGTTCTTCATGCCATGGGGAAAATGGCAGAAAAGTGAGATACTATTAGCTGGGGTGATTGACCATGCCTCGTAAGAATACTATGATTACTGCTGTGCAGTTAGGAGAAGTATGATAGGAACATAATGGATACCTTTATTTTATATTCTCAGTGGGAAAGGGTTGGGGTAAGGTTGGTAAGATCCTAGGTAAGACCACAAAGAACTGAAACAGTTCAAAGGTCAAGGTTCGGGCTACTCCACAGGGCGAACATAGCTAAGGGACTGCCAGAAGGTAAGGAGATCACAGAAGAGTTAACAGAAAAGGGAAGACACAAATACGAGCTCTGGTTTAGGGAGAAGTGGCAGATAGAAAAACCATGGTCTGTTTCTTTGCTTGACGTGTCATGACTTAGAACAAAATGTCTTCTATCTACATTGTATGTAGAGTGTGTTGGTGATGGTATTCCTTTTGGACCATAGATTGAAGCAGAATTTGAGGGGGAATAAATATATCCTAAAGTAGAACCACTCGAAGTGGGGCTCTGCAGGCTCATGCCAGTGTATGAGCTGTTTATTACTGGTTCATGATGCAAGAAGTATAGAAATAGAGAGTATTTAAAATTACTCTGATAGATTGCTATCTAGATTTCTATGCCTATTGTATATAATAATAAAAAATCAAGGCTCACATTTTATGTTTAATTTCATTTATCTAGCAATTCATCTTTATTACATTTTCCCAGTGAATTTGCCCATGACAGATTAGAAACCAAAATTTACTGTTTCTTTACTGTAGATGGTTTGAGAAGTGCTGATTTGTTTAGCAGTGCCCTCATGATATCTATTATTACTCCTGAATGCGGCAACTTCTGGAACTTGGAATACTTCCCACAGCAAAGGAGGTAAGTAAGCTGGCCATTGTTCATAGAGTATTTGGGTGATGGTAAGTGAAGACATCCTTAGCTACATGTGTTGGGCAGCCAAAGGTTCATGTATAGAAATATACCAATGAGCTGACTGTAGAGCCTATCATCTGTTGCCCTCTCTACCTACCATGGATGGCTTTCCTAAGAGTAGAAGTTTATAACCAATACATGACCTCTCCAGTTTGGAAAGTAGAACCATGATCTAGTCAGGAGGAAGTTGACTAGAACTGAGTCACTGTGTAACAAAACCTGAGCTGTTGACTTCCCCGGCATTGTCTGCTCTTTTGAAGCCTGGAGATTCATCCTTCAGTTCTGGAGTTCCCAGTCTCTTTCTAATACATTTCCTTCTTGTTTAAGTCTTAAATCTGTTGCTTGTCACTACAGAAGGTCTCATAGTTTTAAAAGCATTTGATAAATATTGCCAAATTGCTTTCCAGAAAGTTATATATCAATGTATACCATCACCAAAGATATGTCTCCAATATCTTTCCAGAGCTGAATATTAAATGTATATATACATATGTGTATGTGTGTGGATATCTGTCTCTCTATGTAACCTGTCTCTATCTATCTAACCTGTCATTCTGCCAGGTTAAAAATGGGATCTTATTTAAAATTTTTTCATATCCTTGAATATTTGAAGGTATTTCATATCTTTCATCTCTCTGAAAAATTTTTTCATATCTTTGAATATTTCGTATCTTTGAGTATTATTGAAGGTAAATTTGGGAGAGATTAGGTATCAGGACAATTTTATATGCAAGTTTTAGAAACCAAATTCAAATTAGCTTAGACAAAAAAAAAAAAAGAGGTTTGGTTAGCACACATAAAATGTAGTTTACAGAATTGAATTAAGAAGTGTGGGAACCAAGGCCATGACGATGTACTTATTGGCAGGCATTTCTGCACTCGCCTACTTGCCATTATGCTCTCATCCTCTGCCTCTCTCTGCACTCCCTGCCATTGATTGATTTCTTTCTGTCAAACAGTTCTCTTCACATGGCAGGAGTTTATTGCTGCCATTAGTTTCAAACATAGTCTCCCAGCCTAGAAGCCTTAGTGGAAGAAAGGTCTTCTCATTTAATGTTCAGAAGTGGTTTGGCCTTTCTTGGGTCCCTTGCCCACTGTTTGGATGGGTTGCCATGATTTGCCCCACCTGGATTATTAGCCTCTCCTTGGTTGGAATGATAGAGTAGGACATTGTTGCCAACACAGACTAGCAGCAACCCCCTTCCCAGAATGAAATGAAATGGGGAAGAAGGGTTCCCCTGAAGGCAGGGTAGCTGGGCAGACAGAAATATTCTCTACGCATTTAGCAGGAGCTCTTGACTTTGAGCAGATTGATTACATGTTGAAATCAATGCTTAAAAAAGACTAAGACAGCAATGGTACTTACTAGGGTAACCATATAATTTATCATCCAATCTGGGGCACTGTAAAAGAGGCTACTATTAATTAACAGAACCCACAGTTAACCCTATCTGGAGAACTGAGAAAGTGAACTTAGAATCACTATAACCATACATGGTTTTATAATTGCCATCAGCACTTGCCAAGAGAAAATAGCTTCTTAGAATTGGGGCCGAAACTCCCATAAAGGTCAAGATTCAAAAAGACTAAAGGGACCATTGGAAGGGACCATTTGCTCCTTGATAGCTGGTTCTCTGGGGAATGACCTAGAGGTGGTGAATCACTGATGTCATGTGAAAAGTTTCAGAGTAGAGTGGTTAATAGAGGGCCCCAAAGTCATGAACATGATGTTTTTTAAAGTCCTGACGTTGCATTCACTGTAATCTTGAGCAAGCTACTTAGCCTATATAAACCTCAGTGTCTTCATCTATAATTCTATAATGGAAATTATAACATCTCACACGATTGTATTTAGATTTGCAGTGTATATAACATTACTGTATGCTTAATAGCACTGAGACGTTACCTGCTAATATTACCAAAAAAGTAATAAATTCAGGAGAATAGAGAAAACTACATTTTATAATTTTTAAATTTTTTTTTTAGCAGATAGGACCTCCTTGTAAACTTTGTTCATATGGGTTGTTTCATCCTTCTTTAGATGTTCACATCATCTGCTCTCTGACCTGCCAATTCCTCCCACCCAAGATCCCTACAAATGTAGACAACACTGCAATTTGTGTCAAGGACGGAGGAGTCAATTGTCCCCTCATGTCATTTAAGAATGCCCTTCAGTTTGTCACTTGTGTCACTGGGACTTTGCAAAAACGATTTCAGGATTGATAAGGGGAATCTGATTCACAGGATCTTTAAAGTCAGTACACCGTGAGAAGGAGTAGCAGTAGATAAGGTCCCAGGTACAGCTCAGGGGGTAAAGTTTGTTGGGAATTGGGGTCACAATTCGAGGGAAAAACGGGGTCAAGGAATGTTATTCAGTGTGTTTGTAGGCATGGGGAAAGAGAAGGAGAGCTGGGGTGGGTTAGGGTTCAGGTCTGGGGAAGAGAAGAGAGAACAGAATTGGGACATGGAGGAATAACGAGAAGATGGGTTGATACGAGGAGAGCAGATGAGGTCATTCATGTTTCTCAATGAAGGGAGCAGCTGATCTTTGGAAAGTAAGCATGGGAAGCCAAGGCAAGGAGGAACAGTCATCATTCTACAGCAAACCATGCTGGGCCTGGATCTCACTGCCTGAACAGATGAGAACATAAAAAAGATGCCTCACTTTAAAGAATCCTATCATCACTGGTTACAGTCTGTTTCTCTGTGTCTCTTTCTGTCTCTCCTCTCTTTCTCTCCCTCCATTCAAACCGCAACTCCCCTCTCCCCCCCGCCCCCTGCCGCCCACCAGCATTCTCTCTTTCTTTCTCCCTCCCTGAATGTTCCAGTGTCTTTACTGAACTCAGAAGTCCCCTGGGAGACCTTCTAGCTATAGAAACACGTAGAACTGAGCAGAGGCTGACTTCCCAGGTGGGTCAGGACAGCTTGAACTTTGAGTGGAGCCATGTGTATGAATGAGTCAAACTCATGTACTTTGCTTTCAAAAGGTCTACAGACCAGCTTAAAACTTTTATATTGTCCCTTCTCTAGTCTTAACTATAAATTCAACACTAAACTTAGAATGTTGAAGTACACATCATTGCGTTAGAACTTGTCAAAATCACTCTTTCTACCAACATGCCGGTCCTAGTTGTGTATTATTAAGTTACTTTACTACCCCGTAGCCTTATTTTTAAAGCCCCTTGAAAATAAATATTTATTCTTTTTTTTTTTTAAAGAAATAAGGACAAACAGGGGCCTTGGAGGGTGAAATAGCCAAATTCTTTATTAGTTGTATAAAAGAAAACATCATTTTTGCAAACTACTACTTCAGCTGAGTATCAGTATTTTACTTTTAATGTTGATACTAAAAAGAAAGGGGACTTTTAAGGTTAATGTGTTCCACTGTTAGAAACCTCTTCTTACAAAAAACATAAGGCACTTTAAATTTACTACAAAATTCCAATAGCTCATAACTGACACTTGCTTTAGTTCCAAGATTAAATGAGGTTTTGCCACCATTAACAAGAAAATGCATGTCTCTAACTTAACTCTTAACATATGACAAAACTTCTGTCAATATTTTATTGTGATGGGAAGAGAGATTGTTTTTTTTTTCATTGATTTATTTATGTAGACAAAAATGGAACTTCCTGTGTCAGTAGCTCTTCAGCAGGTAAAAAAATATATTTTTTTAAATTTTGTTTCACTTTGGAATATTTGGAGACATTTGTAGGGACAAGTCACAACAGTTTAAATATATTACTTAGTTATATATTATATATATTATATAATTATATATTATATATATTATATACAAATATATTATATTATTTATTGAATATATTACTTAGTTAGCACAAAGTCTAAAGGTAGAAGATCCAGAACAGCTAGACTCAACAATATCATTATAAATCCCATTTCTTTCTGACTTTCTATCATTTCTATGATCCTTGTTATGTTGGTTTGTTAATCCTCACACTTATTTCTTCACATCAGGAAGGTGGTTCCTGCAGCTACAGCATGAAATGTGTGCTCAGAAAGCAGAAGGAGGGGGTTGCCATGAAGTTCTGCTATTGCATCTATTCCTCTTATAAAGACACAAAATTTTCCACAGAAATCCTCCCAACAGACCTCTGCTTATGTCTTATTGTCCAAAACAGTGTCCAAAAATTTTTTTTTCAGTTTGATTTCAGTAGTTCATTTTGGAGAAAGCAGTGCAAGAAGCTGGCCACACTCTTATTTCTCTTGGGCTCAGAGTTACAAGGAGGGAAAGGCAGACAAACAGACATTATAGTTGGGTTTCAGTACTTGAGTCATGCAAACGTAGTTAGTTGCTGAACTCACTTCCAGGACAGTTGGGAAGTTCTGACTAGGTTCCAACTCTTCCTGGTGGTCACGACCCTGGCTCCTCCTTCCCCAAATGTGAAGGACTCCCCCTCCCACATGGAGCCAATATGGCCGTCTCATGTACCCTTTCTAGACCCTTCCATTGTTCTGTTGGCTAGAGGTGGCCAAGTCTCACACAGGGCTGAACAGAGGAGTTCTGTTAGCAAAGAAGGGAAATGGTACCAGTGTCTACCATGGTGTGCTTTCACATTTTATCTATTTCATGTTATTAAGTTTGCTTTCAAATCGTTTCCTTTCACATTTGCTTACAGGCTGGCTCCTTTTATTTGTCTCTTATAATCCCACTGGTGGGATCTTTCCAAAAGACAAATCTGATTTGACCATTAACTTCCTATTTTCTCAGTGTGTCTTATAAGAACAGTCATGATCTGGCCTTTGCACACCTTTCCAGCATTTTTTCTTCCACATGGCCTGCTTGGTGTTTATGTTTCTCTTGCAGCTGTATCTTTGTTTTATTGTCTGCCTAGAAAATATCTTCCCTCCTCCACTTCCCTGTACTCCTTCCCATAGGCAGCTTCTCCTTGTCCTTCAAAACCCAATGCTTTAAGAAGCTTTCGTTAAAACCCTGCCCCCACTAAGCTCAAGAGATTTCTTCTGTCCTTCCATAGCACCTCATGGGATTTCCTATTGCTGCCTGTATCTCTGTATTATGATTTGTTTGTTTATATGATCCGTCAATCTTTTGGTAGATCCTGAGCTCTGTGAGATTAGGAACTAACTCATCCCCATACACTTTGTGACCCATAGGAGATGCTCAAATTGTATGTTTCCCATGGCAAAAAAGATGGTTAAGCTTGATGGATGACAGAGTTAACACCATACAAACAATGATCTAATCCTGTTTCCTAGGAGGTTGGGATAAATTTGAGGTATTTCATTTTCTCTTGTTTTTCAGAACTTTAATATGGTCGGAGTCAAAGGATAGATTGTAGGTAGAAGATAGGGCTAAAGCAATGGAGCTTTATAAACAAGGGTTATTTGGCAGAATTGACTCTGAACTGTAGAGAAAACTCACTGATATGAAGTCAACCTCACAACCACTATACTTTGAAATGACCCACTAAGCACTATATGCAGACTGAAGCCAGCAGTCTTCCCTGTCTTGTGCACCAGCCAGTTGAGTCAGCTATAGTTTTACATTCCAAGGACTGAAAGCCACTAATTCAGGTGTCCATAGGCACAAACACTTGCCAGAAAGCAGACCTCTATAAGTCATCCCTTAATAAAAACACTAAGCAATCTACACAGCTAGGAATAAGTCTTGTAAAGATTGTTTTGCTTTTTTTTTTTTACACCAAATCCTTGATTCAGCAATTCTGTTACAGGTCACTCAACCCCAGCACCTCTATATGTAGGTGCAAGGAGGAGTTCTTTATTTCTGGAATTGAAAGGGTGACACAGGGATCGAGTCAAAATGGTTAATGGTTAATGAGAATGAGTGACTGACTATATCACTTACCATGCAATAGATATATTCAAATATAGCAGCCGTGACGACTATCGGATGGGATTCTGATACCGACATTCCGACATTGAGTGATAAATGTAAACTGACCTAAGGAAGGTCTCTTTTGACCCTCCAGGTACTACTGCTTCCTCTCTGTGTTACAGATACTGGGTCTCACATGTCTACAGCGAGAGGTCACCAAATCACTTCAGAGCTTTCCGTACTTTTCTCAAAAGCCTTACATCTGACACAATCAGGCCCCGTTGTTGGTTTAGCTAAAAAACTTGGTATCTAAGTTATATATTTTGAATGTTTTTTAAAATTAAAATAACGAGTGTTCATCTACTACTTTCTAGGTTTTTTGAGTGGACGGGGTCAAGGCATTGTTCTGAGCATGAAGCCCTGTTGGTTTCCTGTGTTCTCTTTCTCAGACAGCCTTTGTAGCGTACTATCCAGTTTCTTGAAAGTGGCCAGAGAACTTGGTACTCAGATTTTTATAAGAGTTTGGCTCCTTCTAGATCTTCACAGTTTGCTCTCAGTCTTTCACTGTTGTCTCTCTGACACCTAATCCGATAGCAGACTTTTATTCTGTCTTTTTTTGTGACTTGCTCTTACTTAATCTTTCCAGAGCATTCATCTTATTCAACTTAGCTGTTGGGGAAACACCAGGTTTGTCTTGTCCTCGCATTTAGTCAATTAACATTTAAATTATTTAGTGATGCTAACTCACTGGACTGGCGGGAGGACAAATACACAGAAAGAGCAGACCGGCTTCTAAGAGGCACTTGACATGCCACAGGCATCTATCAGTGGTTTATAGACGGAGCCCTGACTTTTTTCATCAGTCCTTGGCCTTACATCTGCACATGTTCAGAACTCACTTCACTTAATGGAGTCTTATTCAGTTGTTTACTACCTTTATAATCTCAACAAAACTCCTGCCATCTGCCTTGTTAACCTTGGCATTTTCTTGTGTCTGTTGTCTTGGCTGTGTGGCATTTTTGCTTAAAAAAAAAAAAACCCACCACTCTGTCCAGCTATATTCTTTCTTGTATATAGCACTATTGAGGCAGATTGTATAACTTACCCTTTTGGCAGGAAGGAACATTTTGTGATGCAGTCTAAAGTGGAAAATGGCCCTTAGAGGCATAGTAGTACCCCTCTTCCTCACATTCTTTGTCTCAGGCTCTGTGGGCTCTGCTTCCAGGAGATCAACCCTGGATAGGTTTTGTAGAGTGTCTTTAGAAGGAAAGTGTGAAGAAGTATGGGAACAGGATAGGGCAGAAAAAGGAGCTAAGCAGGGATATGGCTTCCGGTAAAGTCCCAGCTTCATTCCCTGGGAGGGGCTCTGGACCACAAAAGGTTTCTTGACTTGAAGCTACCACTGACTGGGGCAGAGAGTAGGGAAGGTGTATAACTCCCAGAATCATAGCTTTCATCACTTAAGGACAATCCTCTGAAAAATGTAGCAGTAGCCAAGCAGCGTTTAGTAAAATTGATCACAGGGGATCTGTGCAGGAGATTAATGGTCTGCTAATGTACAAAATATCAGATATTAAATGTATAGAATTTCTAAAATAGCTGCTTTTATTAGACCCAATTTATGAACCTTCCTGAGTTTTCTTGGTTTTACCTGTTTCCTGGGCCCTCAACTGTGTGGACAGAGAGAACCCCTACCCCAACACCACTGACCCGCTTCTAAATGTCAGGTGCTGACCCTGCCTTCTCTGGGGAGGCCAACTTCAGCATGTCCACAATTTTACCCACCACAGTGTGAGCTGCAGTGACCACAGTCTAGACATGAGTTTCCATGACACTCACAGAGGCACTGGCTTCTCCTGCCTTGTATTTCAAGACTCAGGGTACCATACTGTGAGGCATGACCTCTGGCTTCCTTCATGGCTGTCCTCCATGGCCGAGGGGCCAGGTGCACAACTAGAAGAAACATGGGAGTTAAAGCCTCATGGGGAAAACCCGTAAATGAATTCCTTCAGTTCCTTTTCTCTGACGGATATGTGGTTCTGTAGAAGATACTAGGAGATCTGAGCAAGTGGTTCTGTTTTCTGTTCTAAAGCTATGCCCAAGGCAACCACAACCTCGTATCTACTTTCCCTTCTTCATTGTTTCACTTCCCCTTTTCCTTCACTCTTACTGCTCTGCTGCTGCACCCTCCTCCTCCACAAAAATGTATTACTGTGTACCTTACCCCGTTACAAAGACCCAGTCCTCCATCCACAACAACAGTGGAAAACAAACAAACAAACAAACCAGAGCCTGAAACAGAGATAGTACCCCTAGAGATTCAGAGCTTCAACCCAGTGTATGAATCCTCAAGGAGTGGATGTCCACTGTAAAGGTGAGATTTTTTTGAGTAAAGAGAGGGTAATCCTAAAATTATTCTTTTGTTCTTCTTTTCTGTCTTAACAAAGTTAATACTATTAAAATCTAAGTGGATGCTTAGGAGAAATCCCTACAATGTTACAAAGAGTTTCCTTTTGTTATGACTTTCACAAATTGGCTCAGAGCCAAGAACACTATGGTGAGGCACTGAATTTAAAAACAATGCAGAGGAGAATGTACACCCTGGATGCTGCTTTTCTTGAAGGAACTCATAAAGGAAACTGGCATGTTGCAAGTTATAGGAAACATTCTTGTTTTTCAAAAACAAATTGACTTGCAATGTAGCTCAGTCACATTTAGGCCAGCAGTTAGGAGCCAGGTCTAGTCTTGAGTGTCACTGATGGGCAGGCTAGAGAGTCTGGCATGAACGCAAGTGAAGTTTGTCATTATTGTCACAGTTAGTGCTGATGGCTGCAGTCAGTGTGGTCTGTCGCTGTCAAAGTGGGTCCAGGGGTAGTTGTTCTGTTCTCCTTGTTTTATGCTTGTAGAATGGCCTCAATTTTCTCTTCTGTCTGATTAGTCTTAGCATCTGGATTTCTTTTTGCCATGTTCCATTACAGAGGCTGCCTCTCTGCCTTTCTCCCCCACATCTGGAATCCAGCCAAAATGTACCAGAACAAGATGCTTCTAACATTTGAACCCTTTTGTAAGGGTGCTGATTGCAACTTGGGTAACTTCAGTTTAATTCAAGGTGGATGATTTCTGCTGCTTTGGGGGAAGAAAATAAATGTCTAAAAATAAAACTTGGGCATAAAAATAGGGCCAAATACTCATTAACTGCCTCACTTAGCTGAATGCTGAAATTATTTCAACAGAGCTAAATCAAGCATTTGTGTAGAAGAGGTTGAGTATGTTTTTTTATTCATAGTACTTTATCTTAGATGATAAATGGGTTACTGTAATTTGTCATTTTATTCAAAAGACATGAATTAAATAGCTCTCAAGAGCCTAATTTTCAGCTCATGGTGACCCTTGAATTGGGAGGATTGTGTTCACAAGTTTTTTAGAATGTATGTTGAGGGCTTTTATGGGAAAGGCTGGAAGGGCAGGCTGGCCCAGTGGCCAGAGTATGGAAGGCTTAGTGGGCTAGGGTTAAAAATTTGGATCTGAGTATGGTGGGAAGCCACTGAAGGGATTTCAATAGGAGGATGTCATGGAATGATTTACATTTTAAAAATATGACTGTTGGCTCCTGCACTGATAGTGGACTGACTGTAAGCAGTAACCAGCCAGATATCTAGGGATGAGATGACAGTGGCTTTTGAAGAGACAGTAATGGTAGAGTTGCTGAGTGCACAAATAATGGAGTTTTAGGCCATTAACAAAACGACTGGGAGTAATTCTGAGTGATTTTGTTGTCTTGTTTGGGGTAAGGCAGGGAGCAATGGCAAAGGGAATGAGGAAAAATTCAAGGGCTCATGTTGATTCTGTGAGGCCTTAGGCATCTAAACAGACAGGTCAGATGGAAAATTGGATATATGACATTGACTCAGATAAGTTTCAGAAGCCTTCACATACAGAATGACATTCAGAGCCATGGAATAGAAGAACTCACCTAGGGAGAGAGTCCAGAGATAGTATCAGACTTGAGAACTTCCATTATTTCTACATAAATAGGGAAAGCAGAGACTGAACAGCAGTGAGGAAGAAGAAAAGAAAAAAAAAAAAAACCAGGAGAATGAGTTGGCTAGAAACAAGAGAAGGATCTTCCATCAGAGAGATGAGGGAGGGCCCATTATGTTGAATGCTGCTGTGAGACTGGGTAAGATGAGGACAAATCCTATCTATTGTTCCTGGCAACGTGGAGGTTCTTGGAAACACTGACAGGGGCAGTTTATGACCTGTCACATAAACAGAGGCCACAGTGGATTGAGAGGAAATAGTAAAAGGGAAATGGGGGTGGTCCTTTAGACAATTCTTTCAAGAATTAGAATTAGAATAGAGCTAAAACATAGGTAGATAGCTAATCAAGAGCCAGAGGAGAATATCATGGGGCTTTTTCCATGTTCTTAAGATGGGACCTTTTGGGGCTCAGGGGCTTGATCTAGTGGAGAGAGAGAAACTGATGATACAGTAGAAGAGGGGATATATTTGCAGGGACAGATCTCTTGAGTGTAAAAAATATGGGAAACAGGGCAAAAGTGAAGGATGTGGCTTTCTGTAAGAGCAGAAGGGGAGACAGAAAGAGAAGACACAGCTGTTAATGGCTTGGTTCAACTGGTGGTGGAGTGAGGGAGTATCCATAATTGTCACTAATGAAGGCAAAAGCATCAGCTGAAAGAGACATGGTGGGTGGGGGGAAGAAATACTGGAAGTTTCAAGAAAAGTTAGCAAATATTGGAGTCATTATGAAGAATGAGAAAGTGAACCTATATAGTAAGATAGTGGACATGGAATGCCCCAAAGTTAAATTAAGCAAGGTGGATCTGAATTAATTGTTGCTTGGGAAAAAATGCTTAATTCTTGTTTGCTTGTTTGTTTTATCAAGTAGCCTATAAAGATAAAAAGTGTTATTACATATTTACATATGTTCATAGCAGAAAATGAGTTTAATGATTACTTGTAATCTTACTATTCAGAAATAATCATTGTGACACAACTTTTCATACATTATACATGCAAATACATCAATAGAAAAAAATGAAAAGTCTTATTTTCATAACTAAGGTTATTTTACAAGTTTTTGCTTTGCCAAACATTATATCTATTGCTCTGAGCTACTGGAGTGATAACTTTGTCATACTGCAAATGTATTCCCTGATTATTTGTATTTTAATATGTTCTTGTTGCTTTTCCAATTTTTATGTAGATCTATCTATCATAAAAAATGTATAGTCCTGTTAAAAAAGGCCCTCTCCCAGGGCCATACAAACAATTATTTTCTTCTAGTATTTAAAAGGTAAAGATGAAACTAGAAATTATTCTATCAGGTTTAATTTTGCTGCGATGAAGGACTGTAATTGTATATTTTTAGAATAGTCTTAATTATTCTTAAATCTCATATCCTATAATATATTTATAACACAACTTTTTAATCGTGTGGATCCCAAGTTATTTCTTTAAAATTTTCTTTTAGAGATTTTTAAAACTAATTATATGTTATTCTTTAAACAAGATATTTCTTAAAAGGAGTAAAAATTATCTATAATCCCAGCACCAGAGAAAATCAGTTATATTTTACTTACTTGGAATTATATTGTATGTATACAGTTTGCCATGTGTATTTTCTTATCTGTTTCAGATTTTGAAGTACTCATTTTGAATCATGACTTATTTTATTTTTTAAAAAGATTTGATTTATTTATTTGACAGAGACAGACAGTGAAAAAGGGAACACAACCAGGGGGTGTGGGAGAGGGAGGCTTCCTGCTGAGCAGGGAGCCTGATGCAGGTCTTGATCCCAGAACCCTGGAATCATGACTTGAGCCGAAGGCAGACGCTTGACTGAGCCACCCCGGCACCCATGAACCATGATTTTAATCACTGACTTACGATTTGTACTATTCTTATAAAACATGAGAATATATTTCCAGATTTTGTTTTTTTTGTGTGTGTGACTATAAGTAACATTATAGTTAACATCATCGGTGTTAATCTTTAAATGAATTTGTTTTTAGTATATTTACTATCAAAATACATGTCCATTGTAGAAAGCTTTAAAAATAACAGAAACTGTTATCCAGAGAACTACTGTTGAACATATATCAGATCTTTATTCATTCAACGACCAGTTTTCAATACCAGTTGCATAGTAGGCACTGCTTTAGATGTGAAATCCGTTCTGCAGTTAACATCCTAATGTATATTTAGTGATATGTCATATCTGTCTCTGATCTGCAAAAATGTATGTGCTTTTAAAAAGGGACTATGCTACTTACAAGTTACACTGTATTCTGTTTTTTTCTCCTATAACGTTAAGAACTTCTTTCCATGCCATTGAACCATCTATTACAATATCCTCTTTAGTGGCTGCAGAAGAATGATTTGTGTGGATGTACTGTAGTTTCTTTAACTGATCTCCTATAGTCAGACACTCTTTCTATCCCAATTCCGGTTTGCATTTGAAATCCATAACATGCATATTTTGCTTGTCTTTGATAGTATAACTAGTATGACTTCCACAAGACATGAAGGTACAGGCAGTGCTGTCTATCATCCTCATTCTTGTACCATCTCTAAGCGGATTTCACGGTGAGTTCCTTTATAATACACCCAGGTGTAAGTTGTTTGTATTCGGAGCTAGGAACATGAGCACACAATGCAAAGTGGGCAGTTTCCTCTGTAGCCATAGTATTGTGAACCTTTCTTTTTTGAAGATTTTATTTATTTATCTGACAGAGAGAGAGAGAGAGAGAGTGCATGAGCAAGGGGAGTGGCAAGCAGAGAGTGAGGGAGAAGCAGGCTTCCCACGGATCAAGGAGCCTGATACTGGGTTCCATCCCAGGACTCTGGGATCATGACCTGAGCCAAAAGGCAGAAGCTTAGCTAATGACCACCCGGGTGCCCCGCATTGTGAAATTTTCTAAAAGATCACTTAATGAGAAACAGGAAAACAGAGTAGAGGTCCTGCATGAAGATTAAAAATGGTATTTTCTGTTGTCTACTGTAAGGCTTTTTCTAATCAGTTATCTGCTACCAATATAAAGTCACTAGAAAGCCAAGTTTGATTGATTGATGATTGATTTTTTTTTTTTTCAAGTGTAAGCTTGGTACTTAACACTTCACAGAAGGCATTATCCCCTTTGTTTGGTTCTGTGACAAGCATTTTTAATTACCTAAGGGAATATTAGAGGTGCTTAGTAGAGCAATTAGGGAGATTGACAAAAACCACTCCTTTCCCCCCACCTTTCCGTGTCCTTCTCTCAACAAAATATTTGCAATCCCTCTGCTCTGTACAGAAATAAACTATTTCTCTCTGAGGGAGAGGAGTGGGAGATAACACAGTGGAACGGGATCCAGAGGAGGAGGCAGAGGAGAAAGACTGTGATAAGCCACAGGAGCGCTCAGTTCTTCCACCGTAGGTGGTCTTGCCTAAGGGTGGAAGGAATTTACTCCATCATCTATAAGATAAGACCCTTTCCAACTCTATTATTCTAAAATCTGTAGATAGGGTACATAACCTACTTAACATATTTTATGAATTGGTCAAAGAAGCTGGATCTTGCCTTCAAGGATTATGAAATGGCTAAGTATATTTTCTTTGCAGAAATCTTGATTGCGATGAATCCATCTTCTTTAAAAAAGTAATTTCTGAAGTTAGTAATAAACTATATGTATAAATTATAAATATATATTTATGTATATTTATGTGTGTATGTATCTCAGGGTGACCGGACTTCCACATTTACATCCAGAATAATGTTCCTTTACTATATTTCAGTTGACTCATAGGATATCTGGAGAGCTGTCCTAAGGCCAAAATAAATGAGTCACTTCACTTCCCCTTTCGGACTCCTCCTGAGCAGGAGGAGTGTTCCCTCATATGTTCCCTTGCTTGAAGCTAATGTCTGCATATTCCTAACAGATTCCCGAATCAAGCATTGTCTTCTACGTAGTCCAAATATTTTCTAATGAAACCAAGTTAAATGTGTTCTAATCTTTTAGAGCCTGCTGACTCTAGTTAGCTGGATAAACTAATTGGTTATTGCTATGGTAGATGTTAAAAGTGAATGTGTCCAGGAATAAAAATCAGGAGGAGTCTTTTGTATACATAATACACAATTACAAAAACTCGAACACAAGCTTCATGGCTTGTTTCTAATAATCAGACTAGCAAGGTTCTTGATGGTATGATATGTTAGTGATCAGGCTGCAGTCCCAGGATAGTTCTGCTAGGTGGTCCTGATGGAGCCCTTAATAAGCACCCATCACTAATTCTCTTCATACCTGCTCTTGATTTTTAGATACATTCCTTTTAGCTTCCCCTTATCTTATAACTGCTGATGAAGAGAAAATAGTCATTGGGAGACTTGGTGAAGATATAATTCTCCCTTGCTCATTTGAAAGTGAGCCTGAAGTTGTAATTCACTGGAAAAATCAAGATAACAATGTTCACTCATACTACAAAGGCAGTGACCATTTGGAAGCGCAAGATCACAGATACACGAACAGGACATCCCTCTTCCATGGAGAAATGCACAAAGGGAATGCCTCTTTATCTTTAAGAAGATTAAGCCTTCTGGATGAAGGAATTTATTTATGCTATGTGGGAACAACATCTAGAACATTCATAAATAAAGTGGTACTAAAGGTGGGAGGTAAGTAAGTATATGAGGTTTTCCAAAACATAACAAGGATATCATTCCATGTTTTTCTGAAATACCTTTTCCTTAATTGAGTATGCTGTGGGCTTCCTTCCAAGTCAATAAATACAAATCTACCTCAATTTTTAAATGCATGGTATCTTGTAGTATAGACATGCTATAATTGATGCACCCATTCCTCTACAGGTAGATATTCAGGTATTTCCAGTGTTTTACATGACAAATGTTGTGAGGGGCATTCTTGTATTTAATAGTAGGAAATGATCTGAAAGTAAAATATCAGAAAATTTTAATACATTACTTTGACCAGCAGCATAAGAGCATCCATTTTCCCCTTAGTCTTATCAGCATTAATTTCTGCCCATATGGTATCTTTTAAAAATGTTGAACTATTGGCTTACTTAAGGGTAATTTTAATATTATATGCTTTCTTCTTGTCTGTATTAATATTATGACTTATTTATGAGGGGAGGGGCATTTTCTAGTGGATTGTTTCATCCAGCACTTGTTTCTTCTTCCTCTGTCTCATTTAGCTGCTTCAGACCTTGACTCAGAAATCTAAGAACCATGTGTAAACAAAGAATTAAAAAGACTCTGAGTTATTACCTGGAGACTACAGAGTGCTGCATGAACTCTAGTTTCTATTGGTTGCTCAGCGAGGTCATTAGATTTCTTTTTAGAACTCTTTTTTTTTTTTAAAGATTTTATTTATTTATCTGACAGTCAGAGATCACAAGCAGACAGAGAGGCAGGCAGAGAGGTGGGGAGGGGAAACAGGCTCCCTGCTGAGCAGGAAGCCCCATGTGAGGGTCTCTCCCAGGACTGGATCCCAGGACCCTGTGATCATGACCTGAACCGAAAGCAGAGGCTTTAACCCACTGAGCCACCCAGGCGCCCCTCTTTTTAGAACTCTTGCTAGAGAATGAAGATTGCTAGTTGCTACGCTAAATATCCATGAATGCTTTTTTTTTTTTTCATTTATAGATAAACACAGTATATCTTAAGTTTCTATTTAGTTTTGGTTTTGTTTTTCCATTAGTAAGTGCCAATATTTGCTCATTAGGCTCAGCTTTTCATTTCATGGGTATTAAAGTAGTAAGTATTCTGCACAGATGGCTAAAGAAGAAGCTAATGACAGTCCCTCATATGTCCCTCTTTCTCCCCCCAGCTTTCGTCACACCTGTGATGAAATATGAAAAGAGGAACACAGAGAGCTTCTTAATATGCTGTGTGTCAAGTTATCCTCATCCACACATCTCCTGGAAAACAGAGAACACAACCATCTCTGAAAGCAAAAAGGGAGAAATTGAAACTTTGGATCCTCTTCATGTTGACAGTATGATAAATATTACGGGATCAAATTTATCTTATGAATGTGGTATTGAAAACTCATTACTGAACCAAACATGGACAGGGAGATGG
The DNA here is from genome assembly GCF_009829155.1 of Mustela erminea. Taxonomy (NCBI): domain Eukaryota; kingdom Metazoa; phylum Chordata; class Mammalia; order Carnivora; family Mustelidae; genus Mustela; species Mustela erminea. The sequence continues at coordinate 164,910,505 of NC_045614.1, read as the reverse complement.
ACAATGAAAGGTAGGCTCCATTGGGCTTTCTGTGTGTATGTGCTATGTCAGAGGTTGGGAGGAAATGAGGATTGATTTATAGGGAAAAAATGGAACACAAAAGAACGAAAATGCATCTGCTCCAGTGAGAAGACTGAGACTGACCAACTCTATTATTTACTGGCTCTGAACACTACTTCCTCATTAGTAAAATAGAAGTAATTCCTACCTGCTAGGTGTAGGATGTGTGAAATGGAAAGTAGTAAACATATTCATGAATGTTATTAAAATATTATTATATTTATTTATGATTTATCTTCTTTTTAAACTTCATTTTATTTGAGAGGAGGAGAGAGAGAACAATCAGGAAGGAGCGGCAGAGGGAGAGGGAGAAGCAGGTTCCCCGCTCAGCATGGAGCTCGATGCAGGCTTAGTCCCAGGACCTGGGATCATGACCTGAGCCAAAGGCAGATGCTTCAACGACTGAGCCACCCAGCACCCTCTGTGATTCATCTTCCAAATAGGATTTCTACCTGCATTGCACTTCCAAAGATCTGAGAAGAAAGCTTGCCTATTAGGTCACAGTCTGTGATGCTTGCCAATCTTTCAACTAAATAAAAATTCACTAGTATTATTGCTTCTGTTCATTCTGTTTACAAAGTATTAGCCCATTAAGCTTTATCAACAACTCTATCATAGCATGAGTATTTTTAGTACCCCTTCCTCTCATTTATTTAAACAAACAGAAATTCTGATCAATCTCTACATCACCTACTATTTAAGATTAAGAGGAAAAATTAGTTTGACATCTTATCCAATTTCAAGAAAAATGTTCTACATTTTAGAAGCAAAGCAAAATGTTTTACTAAATCCCTATTACATGGAGAAAGTGGGGATCAGCTATCCTTTTTGGTCTTCTTTTCCGGAATTTCATATTCTCGAGTGCTTGCAAGAAGACCCTAAATTAAGAGTGATTCACCACCTTTACATAATCCGTATTGAAGGCATGGTCACCCAGTGTTCACTTTTCCAGGCAGCAATGGAACCATGGGAAAGTGTTGGAAATGTTCATACTAAATTGTAAATATTTTCTAAGGAAAATCGTATTTCCTCATGTTTATTCAGAATTCGGTATCCAGAAGCATCCACAGTTCTTTAGGTTCAGTGCTATGTTGTCTTGCTGAGGAGTCATTATATGCTATGTGTGTTGCTGGCAGACTGTGAACACTTGGGGTGCCTGGGTGGCTCAGTCATTAAGCATCTGCTTTCAGCTCAGGTCATGATTTCAGGGTCCTGGGATCAAGTCCTGCATCAGGCTCCCTGCTCGATGGGAACCTGCTTCTCCCTCTCTCTCTCCCCCTTCCCTTGCTTGTGCTGTCTCCCTCTCTCTCCAATAAAAATCTTTAAAAAAAATTCATTTTCATATTTTCATATTCATTTCTGGATCCACAGCATCTAGTACAATCCTGTAAACACTAAACTAGGAAGGTAGCATACAAAGGAAGCAATTAATTCTGTTCACTGTGGTTGGGTATAAACAGGGTTGTTGGAGAATATATGCTTAAGGAGGTTGCATATGTTCAGAAGTTTAAAGGAATAGCAGGGATTTCCAGAGAACGCAGGCATTCCAGATTAAAAAACACAAAAGCACTGAGGAGTAAGTGTCTCCTGTATTTGTAGAAGTGTAAGTGGTAGAGGGTGAAGCTAAAGTAGCAAGAGATAAGCCTGAAGAGGGAGTCAAAAACTAGATGGAAGGTCTTGATCTTGCTCAGGAACCAGATCAGGATTCCAGAGGTGGTACGGAGCCAAAAAAGGATTTTTGAAGTATTGGAGAGACCCGGATGTCCATTTTAGATAGGTTTGTTTTGGCATCACTCTCTCACAGGTGGAGTGTGAAGTGAGTGAGTCTAGAGCTTAGGCAGAAGAAGTCATGGTAGTGCACAAAGGTCAGCTACCGAGCTGCAGAACTGGAAGGACAAGATAGAGCTGGATGTGGAGGAGCAAGCTGAGAATGTTCAGCAGAGTCCCTCCTCTCACAGAGCTCAGTCCAGTGGGAGCTTACCTGCACACAGCTGGAAATAGACTTTAATGTCAGGAGAAGAGACTTGCACAGAGAGTGATTAAGAAGCAGTTGAGACCAGAAGAGACTACTAAAGAGTAGACAGAGAGAAAGGAGGAAGGTCCTGGGGAATACCAGCATTTGAGGGGTCAAAAGAAGAACAACATTGAGTTCAAAAGCCTGGTAGTTGGTAGCAACATTCTTGAGTGCTCACTATCAGGCTGCAGGAGTTAGAAACCAGGAGTGTCACCTCACTAGCTAGCCCAGGCTTGGGCCTCTTTGAAGGTCTAAACTTAATCATGGTAAGTGTTAAAATGGCAGTGGCACAGCTTCTTTCAAGAAACCATTTCCGAAGGTATTTCTCAAAGCATTTCTAAATATAACTTAGAAAATTCATTTGAAAATTGTATTTTCATTGATGTTTCCTTTTCTATCCCATTATTAGATGACCTTCATAAAAAGCAAAGTGAAGATTTTTCACTTTCATGTGAACTTAAAAACAGTATTTTTTTACTGGATCAAGACTTCATAGTCACTTGGTCCAAAGTGGAAAGAGAGACCTCCTCTATACTGGCTTACTTTCTGAGCTCCTCACAAAATACAACCATCTATGAACCCCGAGTCTCCTGGAACAAAGAGCGAATAAACCAGAGTGACTTTTTCTTGACTCTGAAGGATCTTAGAGTTTCAGACAGTGGGGAATACTTATGCAATATTTCTTCAAGCAAATACGCTTTACTTACCACCCAAATACTGCATGTAGTAGGTAAGTTACAAGTAGGGTTGGATAACTGGTTTTGGCTATAACAATATAGCAATAGAGATTGTAACTATCAAACAGGGAAATTAGGTTGGCATTTAAAGAATTTTGATTAGTACTTTCGAAAATGTAGATACGACAGGAATACTTTTGGTGAAGATCATAGTCAACCTCCTTCTTTCAAACACACAAAAGTTCTTCATTGAAACAAAAACTATTCCCATAAGATTTCCTTTTCATGGTTTCAGGGCTTTAGAAATGAAGGGGGAACCTACATGATTTGGTGACTCTTGAGCCTAAGCATCCTCAATTCCTGTTTACTGATATGCCTGACACATGCTTTAGGTCCTGGGATCTGGGGAGTTGAGGCTTCAGGCACAGTAAGAAGTTAGAATTGGGGCTCTGGTAGATGCTGGGGAAGCACGCTCTGGGAACTCGGTGGAAACAATCACCAAAGGACATTGGAAACACTAAATGTACACCTGACACTGCTCTTTTTTCTTTAACCTCTAGTAATAGTTAACTGCCAAAACTCTTTAAGATATTTCTAGTTTATTCTCTATAGGGTCATGGCACATGCACCCAGAAGTTGACTTTCTAAGTGGGCTGGTTGATCCCCTTACCCTTAAGCTATCAATTTGATATCATAGGACATATTGGCAGCTCTCTATTCTTTATTAAGTATATTTGAGCCAGTGGGACATGTGTTTTAAAAAACATTTCTATCAGGGCACCTGTGTGGCTCAGTCGATTAAGCATTTACCTTTGGTTCAGGTCATGATTCCAAGGTCCTGGGATCAAGCTCCATGTCAGGCTCTCTGCTTCTTTCCCTCTCCCTCTACCTGCTGTTCCGTCTACTTGTGCTATTTCTCTGTCAAATAAATAAGTGAGATATTTTAAAAAAACAAAAGCATATCATTCTAGTTGTGAAAATTAGGAATAACAGATTTGGAGGTTCAGTAATTCTACGTAGAGAGATTTAGAGGTAAGAATATGGAGTTGTCCTTAGGTCAAGTGGCCTTCAAATAGAAGCTTCTAGACACTGAAGGATGCTTCTCCCTTTGTGTAGAGCTGTCATTTTGAGAGTGCTGAAAACTGGGGTGTAGTTGAAGCTCCTCTTTTTCTCCCAAATAAAAATGTTAGTTTTCTGTAAAATCTAGATAAGCTTACATTCTATTTTTCAAATGTTGCTTCATTTGGATTGGATTCATTTTGGAGTGTAGAAAAAAAACAACAAAAAGCAGGAAGATATGGTCTGAAGACCACATATGATCCATCTTTCTTTCTTTTCTTTTTTTTTTAAAGATTTTATTTATTTATTTGTCAGAGAGAGAGTGAGTGAGAGTGAGCACAGGCAGACAGAGTGGAAGGCAGAGTCAGAGGGAGAAGCAGGCTCCCTGCAGAGCAAGAAGCCCGATGTGGGACTCGATCCCAGGACGCTGGGATCATGACCTGAGCTGAAGGCAGCTGCTTAACCAACTGAGCCACCCAGGCATCCCATGATCCATCTTTCTAACCAGAGATTTAATTTTTAGTTTACACAAAGCAAAACATCAGGACCATTCCATCTCTGACAAAAGAAGCTTTTCAGAACCTCTGAATTCCCAAGTTAACCCTGGCCTGTTGAGACTGGAGGAGGGTCTGTCCACACTTCCCCCCAGAAAGAGAGGTGTGGCCGGAGCAACCCCAGCAGGGCAGGAAAGAGGTCAAGCACTACTAGTATCCTTGATATCACTCTTTCAAAGAAATTTGGTTTCTATTCTGAATCACAGTTTTCTACTTGTCTTACCCAGGAGATACAGCAGCACTTGAAAATGAAGCCCAGATTGGGTGGTAAGGGGAGTTATGATCTTAGAGTCTAGATCTATTCAATACAGGTTGCATGGAATTGAATGGAATTGAATAATCCTTGCTAAATTTTGCTGCTAAATCACTATGTGATGTTGGGCAAATCTCTTTACAGTGGAGGAAGTGAGGGTGACGAAGTAAGAAAATGCTATACTTTGCAGGATTTTCTTCAGGAGGAAAAGTATGCACATATTTTTTTTTTCCTTTCTAGGATTTTATTTAGGAGAGAGAGAGAGAGCACAAGCAGAAAGAGCAGCAGGCAGAGGGAGAAGCAAGCTCCCTGCTGAGCAAGGAGTCTGATGCAGGACTCAATTCCAGGACCCTGGGGTTATGGCCTGAGCCTAAGGCAGGTGCTTAACTGACTGAGCCACCCAGGGGTCCCAGAAAAGTATGCATATGAAAACACTTTCAAAGTCAACATTTCCACTTAATTGCGCATTCTTTATATGGGTATACAATTTCAGAATGATACCAATATGTGTAGAGATGAATGTTTTAGTGGTTACAGAATATTATTAATAAAGAGTACGTTCATAAAAATGGACATCTGTTATATGAAAAATAGCCATAAACCCCTTTTCACCTTGAATCGGCCTGTGTGCTCTAATGCTTGCTCCTACTCTATGGCAGAAGGTGGATCACAAGATTAACAGGTTCCGACTTGAGTAACTCAAGGTCTCCAAGTTTCTGCCTTCTGGGGTTCTACTTCCTTTAATACTAATTACAACAATTATAGTTCCAACAAAGATGCTGGAAAAACCCCAGCTCCTGCAGTGATTCTGAGGAGCATCAAGCACTCTATTATCCTGGTGTTCGCCTGTCCCGTCTCACTCCGCTCCACTGATCCCCTCCGCACTTACCCTGTTTCTCTGTGCCCCTGTCTTCTCCAAGCCAAGGCTATACTCTGCTCTCCCTTCATCCTCCAAGGAGGATGCTGGGCTGTGGATAGTCTGTAGTCATAATTATTCCTTTGTAACAGTGTGTTAACTCTCTTTATAATATGAAACAATAGAAACTCACAATGCATAATACACTCATTGCTTCTCAAGTTTGCAACCTTTTTCTCCCCAACACCCACCTCCTACCAAGCCCCAAATAGGTTAATATTCTGACTTATGCAGGTTGCCCACAGTAGAGACATTGAGACTGGGAGGTATTTATGCTCATAAATGCAGAATTAACTGTTTTTTAAAATCATAAATGTGTTCTTTGGTAATTTTTCTTCCAGCTTACAGACTTTTTGTTTTATTTAGAACAGAGTCAAAGCAGAACCTGGATAATTACTCTGTCTTTGGTGATTTTTGTTTTGCTGGCAATTTGCATATTCTGTATGTTTAAAAGAAACAACTGTTCCAGGAGAGGTAGGTATCTCATGGAGAATATGAACTCTGTCCCTCGGTGTACAGGCAGAGGTTATCAAGGATGACCTACAGATAACCTTACATGGCTGTTGGACATATAAACAGTTCTGAATTCTCTGGACAGTCGTTTGTAAAATTTATCAGAAATCCTTTAAAATGTTCCCACATTCCCAGCTAACTATACTGCTAACAAATTTATCCTGAATTAAATGGTTAAAGATGTAACAAGCCATATACAAGCACATGCATTGCAGCACACTGAAAAAATTTAAATCTAGCACTAAAATAATACACAGAATTACCAAAATTATCTTGCATTGAAAAAGAGATGGAAAGAAATAAGCCCAAACTTTAAAAGTGGATGCCTTTGGAAAGAGTTTGTCCCTATGTCTAGACGTGCTTTCGTCCCTGCACTCTGTTTTCTCTTTCCTTGAGCTTTGTCTGTCGTATTACTGCTTTGTCTTTTATGGGCCATTTTATTTTAATCCTTGTTGCATTTTTAAAACACTTTTTCTAGATTTTCTGCAACAAAACTTGGGTTACTTACAGGTAATTAAAAATGATACATTAAGATGCTATGGTCATAGGACTTCTTAGAAGGCTTGGCTTTTATTGACAGAATTAAATCTAGGAAAAATTTAGTTCTACTTATCCCCACATTTTATAGACCAGGAAAGGGGAATCCAAGAAGTTAGGGGCATGAAACAGACTTCTGTATACCACTAAAGGAGACCCAGCTGCTTTTTCTTATTGTATAATCTGAGATGCCTGAGCGTCCTGGGAGGTTGAGATAAATCCCATGTCCATTCCTCCAATTACTAATTGCCTTTTGCCCCGATGAAGTTAGGAGATTTGGTAATCGGAGACACCTTTATTCCTTTATTGAAAGTAAGATATGAAGCATGACAGTGAGTAAGAGTTTCACTAATTTCACCCTGTGACTGTTTATACTAATAGGAAGGCCACTCCAGTTTATTACTGGTTCCTCCTGTCCCTTAGCTGACCAGAAGTGGAAAAAGATGGGAAATCATAGGCAAGTCTAGTTTGTCCCCTAGGGCTCAAATTATATGACAGAGAGGCACTACATACTGGGGCACTACATACTGCTCCAGCATGACAGTCTAGTTTCTGTATTGGAAGTGTGCAAAAGTCAAGTCTCAACAGAAGACACGTGGCACACTCAAAACTGTACAAAGGGGAGCACAGTAGATAGTTCATTTCCCCAGAGCTGGGAGCAGCTGATTGCCCACAAATCTAAACAAGTAGAAGGTGCCATTACCAAAACCCAGAAGAAGAGAGTCCCGTAAAATCAGATGCCTTGTAGGGAGAGTAACTTTTACTTGAAGGACATAGCCAGACCAAGGCGACCTTACAAAGAAGGCCCTGGAAGAATAAATGTGTGATTTTTCCCTTCCCTCCCTGTACTCTCTACTCCAACTGGAAAGGAGAGGGAAAAGACAGCCTATGGAAGGAATCCGTCCGGGTCAGCTACACAGGGCAGACACAGCAGGCTGGGTTCTGATTCTGGAGGAGCAGTCTGGAGCGATCAGCAAAAACAGTGTCAGGGTTTTGGCTATTTAAACAATGTTCGATAACTGTGTGTGGTTAGATAGGCTGAAAATATATTTCAAGCTGTTACACTCAAGGCCCCCAAACCTTGCCCACCTCTAGGTCCCTGGCTATAGTTCCGTATGACCATGGTATGTGTTTTCTTTTTTAAATTCCCTTTTTTAGAACTGTTTTAAAATGCTTTAAGTCTAGGATAAGTATAAATTATCGTAGATTTTAGCAAGGCACAAAAGGCCTTCCTTGGAAAACAGCATTGTACCCGTACCTTTTTCTTTTGCTATCGATGGACTTAATCACCACCTCCTTGGCTGTTATTTTCCATTGTTAATGGTTAGTAGGACTCAGGCCAACTATCCTAAAGAGCCAGGAATTCCTGGCCTGGCTGGACAGCTTTTATCCCTGTTTTGGTGCACCTGAATCAGCCATAAGAATTTATTGTTATTTGTAGCTAATGAGGTATTTCTACACTGCATTTTTAAGGCTGTTTTTTGGGAGAAAGATATGAAAGGGAGAATAACTAATGTGCATCTAATAACATAATTGTACTGAGGCAGGAATAAAAAAAATGAGTGTTTGCAAAAAGATTTTTTTCTAAGTTTCTCTTTTTTTTTCCTATAGAAAGGTCTTCTGTCTATACTGAGAGGGCCAACACTGCTGATGCAGAAGAAAGCAAGGTAAAGCTTTTTACTTTATCAAACCAATTATAGCATAAGAATGCTACTGTGAAAAAGTAATCGATACATATATCATCTCGCAAGACTTTGATAGAGGGATAAGAAAGGGTGAGAGGGATCACGGGATAACAGAACAGGAAAAAAATATATAATTAGGGCTCTACTTAAATAACTGGCTGCTCTTCTCATTTTCTATTGTTACTTGTGGAGAAGATCTGAGTGGCATTATGCATATGATGGGAAACCAGTGTACCTATTCTTCCAGTGGAAGCACGGAACCGTATAGAAGTAGAAAGAAATACAAAGTGAGAAAAGAAGATTACAGTTTCTACCCAGATTCAGTTGGCTTGCCTTCCCTATTTGTCCAACCACTTCTAAGCTCCTTGGGAACCCATAATTCGCTTACGAATTATAGTTTACTTGCAAATTCGTTTGTTTAAAATGGAGTTAAATATTTTTGCCACACACCTTTTATTATGAGTTCCATTAATCAGAATATAAATAAAAGCAAAGAGTGGGGTAAACTCTTTTCTCTACTGGTTAAAAACTCAGCAACTAGGGACACCAGGGTGGCTCAGTTTGTTAAGCGGCTGCCTTCGGCTCAGGTCATGGTCCCAGGGTCCTCAGATCAAGTCCGTGTCAGGCTCCTTGCTCACCGGGGAGCCTGCCTCTCTCTCTGCCTCTGCCTGCCACTCTGCCTGCTTGTGCTCTCTCTCTTCTGACAAATAAATTTTTAAAATCTTAAAAGAAAAAAAAAAAAAAAAACCCAGGAACTAATCTAGAAGGGTGATTAAAATTGAGCCCTTATAACTACTTATAACTGTCTCATGGTTCTCTGATTACAGATGCAGACAATAGCTCCAAAGCTCCCTACCTCCAAAAACCAAAACAAAACACTATCATCATTAAATGCTTAAGATAAAAATGGTTATTCTGAGGGGCGCCTGGGTGGCTCAGTGGGTTGGGCCTCTGCCTTCGGCTCAGGTCATGATCCCAGGACCCTGGGATCGAGCCCCACATCGGGCTCTCTGCTCAGTGGGGAGCCTGCTTCCCTCTCTATCTCTCTGCATGCCTCTCCATCTACTTGTGATTTTTCTCTGTCAAATAAATAAATAAAATCTTTAAAAAAAAAAATGGTTATTCTGACATGAATCCCAGCCATTTAAAATCCATTTTTCTTGGTTCTAGGCTTTTACAGAACACCCAGCCAGCAGTGGAAAGTAAGACAGAACTGTATCAACCCATGATGAGACCCTTCATATCCAGTGACTTCGCTTCCCCCTTTCTCACTGCAATTCCAGCGGTGGCTTGTCATGGCCTAATAATTCTACCTTTGGCAAGACTTGCAACCATTGAGTTTCCCACTACCATATTTCCTGTTCACGTCCCAACTATTACTCACTGACTCCATACCTACATCAAGATTATGAATGCCTGGCTGCCAGTTCCAACTAGAAAAGAACTGTTTTCATTCAGTGGCACTCCTGCTGCAGTCAGTCCAGGAGGCCACACTGAGGTTCCCACCAAGATCTTGGAAGAAATGTATCACTAAGTACTGATTCAAAATCTGATCAGCTAATGATGGGTGAGAGAGCACACGGAAGCAGAAATCACCTTAGTGAAAAGGCAAAAAATCAGCGCACTTGATATGCTAAGGTATTGTACTCATTTTACATGAATCGTTAATATCAGCTTAACCAACTAGATTTAATATGGTGAGTCTTAGGGACCCCAAAGTTTAAAAATGTCAGTATCTCCAAGATTGCCTACAGCAAAGGGCCCTATCAATTCAAAAACTGACATCTTGTGGGGGGTGGACTATGCCTTCCAACACCAGGTTTACATAGATGAGTGACATTAGCTATGAAGATAATTTGACTCACTCTTCTGACTCAGTTGTCATGTTGTTAATCAGCTTTATGATAAATTTAGATTTCCACATAAATTTTTACACACAGGGAGAATGGATAACCCAGCTGACTTGATGATCTCTTCCCTTTATTTTAATCAATTTATAAGAATGAAAAAGTCTTACCAGCATTTTAGTGACTTAAGTTTTGAACCTATAGTTTATAGAAGGAAACCAACCCTGAATTGTGCATAATGCTACCTGGCCTGGTTTTCTCTAAGTACTGACATCACTATAAAGAAAAACTTTAACTGTGAGGAGAAAAGGGTCACAACTGCTATATTCTTCTTACAAAATGGAAAGAATAAAGTCAACAAATTGAGGATGGCAGACAAGAATGAACCTGGGTCCTTCAATGCTATTGAGCCCCTGAATTAATCTCAGAGCCGCTTGTTTTAGTCAGGGTTGGGGTCAGAGAGGCAGAATGCTGAGAACGACAGAGAATGAAGACTTGTTATATGGAATCAATCTCATATAATTCTGGGCACCTGTGAAGAAGACTCCATCAAGCTGTCCCTTCTGCCTCTGGGGCTGGGCCTGAAGTAGCTGGAAATCGGCTGTGCCAGTAGTGGAGAAGGAGCGCTAGATACGGAGTGAGGATGAAAAATGAACAATTCCTCCTTCACTTCTCCCTCTCAGATCCAGTGACAATTTCTCTTGTGACCAACTCTAACCCAGAACTGTACAGAGAAAAGGCAATCCAGGAAATGAACCTCCTGCTTAGCCACACTGGCACCATAGAAAGCCAGCATTCCCACCTATCGCTCAACTGTCCTGTGTGAGAAGCTGCTTCCGTGTTGAAAAGCTGCACCAACAGCTACCTAGGTATACACTGGGAGGGTTTAACCTACAAATTCTAAGTGCCTGTGCCTATATGTACATCACAGTGCTAAAAGGAAAGTTTATCAACGCCTACCATTGGTGGCTAAAAACATAGAGTCATGGATGAGTCAAGAAAAATTTGTTAACTTTAGTAATTACAATTTACCAACATACCCTAGGCCTTGTGGCCCATGTCTTCTGTAAATGTTACTCATTAAGAGGCAATATGGACAAAAGAATAGGTTTCATTTTTTAACGTCAGAATGAAAATGATTTTTATATTAATCTTTTATGTAAAATGTTTACTTGTATTTGAGGATCTGAAAAATCCCCATTAACCTTGGAAGCAAAGATACTCTCTTACATTTCCTAATCACCTTGTTTAAACTGCTTTCCACACCACATAAACGTTTTAAATGCTTGTTTCAAATGCACCTGAAGTTTTCAAACATTAAATGGTACCATCCTTGGACGTGTCTGGCCTCTGTCCTTCCTGAGCAAAGGACTTCTTATTCTTCATGAGTGTGCTCTCTGAGATTGCTGTGACTTTCATCGGTGGTACGCACACCCAGAGTGAAGCCCAGCCCTTTTCGGAGTAAACAGGCCTTAGCCAAGTCCTCATTAGCTTCAAAGGGAGGCAGGGAATTGAAGCAATTATATGCATTACAGAAAGCAGACACAGGTAATTCATCTGAAGGATGGGCTTGGACACTTTCCATTTTCTGCCCACCTAGCCTTGGTAGTGAAGGCAGCGCCCTCTACCAAAGACTCCATGAGGGAAAGACTGTGACCACATCACCAGTTGGCTCCACAGCCCAGAGAGACACCCAATTCTATCAGAAAAAACGTTTTTGCAGTTAAGAGATTTTTCAGGCTTTCCTTCTGAGAATGGGGAACAATTAGTCATTGCACCGCCAAGGATGGTTTTCCTAGTCATCTGAAGCAATTTCTGCTTCACTCATTTTATTCTTTGTTGGAAATAACTGTGACAAAGTCGAATACATTACAAATGTTTTGCAGCCCTTTTGACCTCTTCCAGCTGAGCACAAGCGTAACACATGTGAGGCATTTCCCTAAACAAAACCATTAAATGGAGTTGATGGGCAGGCTCTGCCTCTAAGACCCCAAATCCAATGCCATGACCCTTCTCAAATTGAGGGCAGAGTTCAAACCACTTAAGTGGGCCTCTGCTCAGAGGCCTTATCCCTGAGACAATATTCAGGCAGCAACAAGAATTCTCTGGAGTGTGCCAATGACTCATGCTTCTCAAATTTAGATCTAAATGTATTCAATATAACCAACTTTTAGATTCTCCTTCAAAAGAGATTATTTTGACCTCCTTTCAGGTCGTATGTATTATGAATAACCCTATCTACTTATCTTGCAGAGTTATTAGTAATTCATTTATAATAAGAGGAATAGGTATATACCAAATTTTTAAAAATGAAATGGTACCTGTCTGTGCTAGGCATCATGTTAAGGGCTTTACAGGCATTCCATAACAGGCAGCTAATGGCGCATTATACGATGTCTTTCAATTCATTTCTCCTAAAGCCAGATCTCACTTAAAGACCCTGTTTGCGGGATATCTCAATAAGAAAGCTGGGACTTCCTGTTTTATTTATATAACCCCCAAATTCATATGTTGAATGGTTTTAGGAGGTGAGGCCTTCAAGTCCTGAGGATGGAGTTCTTGTGAGAAGGATTAGTGCCTTCTAAAAAAAATCCACAGAGAGCTTTCTCCCACTCCCCATCCCTTTTACTCTGAGGACCCAGTGAGAAAAGGGTCATCTATGAGGAAGTGGCCCTCACCAGGGACTGAATCTGCCAGCACCATGATCCTGGACGGCCCAGCCACCAGAACTGTGAGAGATGCTTGTTATTTGTAAGCCACCCAGTCTCTGGCATTGTTACAGCAGCCTGAACAGACCCTGAAAAGCCTACAGGTCAGTGGTCTTTGTCATGCTGCCACTATGCTAGTAGAGTTAGGGTAGCAACTCCTACCCTGGGATCAGAATAGTAGTGTTGAGAACCACAGATATGGAAATACCCTTCCCTCTTGTTTTAGGACAGAATGAGGGGAAAAGCAGAAAGCTAGAGAAGACAAGTACATTTATTCCCCACTACCTCAGCTTTAAACCTCAGCACCCAGGTCTCCATACTGATCCAGTATGAAGTCATGTACTTATCTACATAGAAAGACTCAACTCCGTTTCATGCAGATCTATCTGTACTTTTAAAATTGTCTTTGTAGGGCACCTGGGTGGCTCAGTGGGTTAAGCCTCTGCCCTCAGCTCAGGTCATGATCTCAGGGTCCTGGGATCAAGCCCCCTATCAGGCTCCCTGCCCAGCGGGGAGCCTGTTTTCCCCCTCTCTCTCTGTCTGCCTCTCTGCCTAATTGTAATCCCGCCTTCTGTCAAATAAATAAATATATTTTAAAAATAAATAAATACAATAAAATAAAATTATCTTTGCTCTCTGAACTCCTGACTGTTCTACACAAATGGATCTAGGACCTAGAACTGAGAACTTACAAGTTCACCTGGAATTAAGCATTTGAGATTTAGAAATACAATGTACATTCCACTAGAATGCCTAGCACTGCATATTACCTGGGCAAGGAAAATTTAGTAAATATGGGAAGACCTTAGCAGAACCTAGTTCTTGTTTTTTTCTCTTTAAAGTATTTTAAAAAATAATTTCTTGTTCTACTGGTTTGTGTGATGACATGCGCTCTAAACACACACACTCTAAGAATTACAACAGAGTTGTATATCTGACATACTTTTTTTCTAAACTCCTTTGCTTTGATCTTGAGTTTATTGACTTGAGATTCTGCTATCTCTGTCCTTTCCTTAGCTTCATTCAACTCATGTTGCTGCTTCTTATACTTGGAAAGATATTGATTGGCTTGTGCTTCCTATAAAAATTAAAAAAAAGAAAGAAAGAAAAAATATCCCTGTGCCTGCATAGTCATTTTTTCTGCTTTGACATGAAAAAGTTTAAAAATGTGTGAAAAGAATCTAAACTTCTGAGTATTGAATGGAATATATTTTGGTATGATATATATGGATTCAGACTTTCTACTAGGCATGAGATCCATTTTTATAACCACTGTTCTCTGAAAATTTAGATCAGCATGTTCCACATGTTACATGTAAGAAAACCACAAATGTTTCATAATCAGTTAAACATCCTGGTTTTTCTTTGAGTAGTGGGGGGTTTGTCTTTAACCATTATACAGGTCAACAGGTAATTTGTGTTTTAGCCTGAATCATTGAAATAATCCAAAATCTCTCAAGAGATAGTAGGTATAAACCAATATATATGGCACTTAAGAATTACATTCTATGTAGCTATGGCTATTAACCCAGGGTTGGCAAATACATTTCAAATGATGGTTGTCTGGTTCAGTTATGTCCAGGTTCATCAGGAAAAAGGACTAGGAAGCACATTTATGCTCACCCAAGGTTTGGGGGTAGGAAGGCCCCAAGGGGACTACCTGGCCAAAAATTCAACTATACAACACCGTGTTCTTACTGGACTCTATTCTTGCAATGCATGTGTTTGAGTATAACCACAAGGTTGAAGGCAGCGCTCTGACTCCCTGGAAGGAAAAGTAACAATTTTCTGAGCATGGGTGATAATGAATGAACAGACTTTAAGCTGAGCTGGTCCTCTCTAGATAAAATACTCACATGTCTCCATTAATCAAGAACAATCGCTGGGAAATCCATGAGACTGCAACAGCCCCAGGTACTTACTGCTGCTTCCATTTGCTGCTTGTAACTTTGTACTTGCAGCTGAAGTTTATCCATCAGAGTCTGCATTCTGATCACATTTTTTTGGTATTCCTCTGCCTGAAATGCATAGGTGAATATATGAAGATGATTTGAATGATCCAGCAGTCTGCATTGGGAGTTGCCTTATAAGAAAATAAGAGTTCGGAAACTTTATTAAGCAACATATTTTAGTTGTGATTTGAAAAATGGGTCTAACTTTACTCATCCCAACTTTTGAGAAATTAACACAGCTCTGAGCACTGATCTCAGAACTCCACGAGTCTTTCACTGAAATAGAAGTTAAAGCAACTAGTTTTAATTTGGTCACAGCCCTTCCATCCTAACCAAGCTACACCTGCCTGTGCTTTCTCAGTTGGAAGGAAGTACCATTGTTACAAAAGCTTCATGTGCAAAACTAGAAACAAATCCTCCTCTCTTTGCTCTCTGAACTCCTGACTATTCTACACAAATGAATCTAAGACCTGGAACTGAGAGCCTACTAATCTCTCTCTAATCCTATCTCACTAATCAACTCTTTCCTTGAACTTTCTAACTGACTCTTGGCTTTGTATAATGAAACTATAGAAAAGGTAAGATTTCTGGAATTCTGGTTTGGGCATCATCAGAGATAGGAAAATTCTGTAAGTGGTGGGATGTTGGTATGTACATTCTCATTGCTTCCATTGCAATCCAGGCTTGGGCTAGAGAAACAAAATCTACTAAGGTAGTATTTCTCAAATAAGCTTTACAGAGCCTTGTGTATTTTGAGGAAACAGGAAAGGAGAGGTATGCAGGCAGGCAAGATTCTGCACATCCTCCAATTTCCTATGTCTCTTTAACTAGAATATCTCCATTCTGGAACTGTTGAGCTTCCCGAAAGAAGAACATCTCAACTGGCTTATGGCTGAGATATTGATTTAATCAAGACCTACCCCTGCTCAACTTATTTTCCTGTTTTCATCTTACCTATTTCATCAAATGTCAACACCTTTGATGACTTTCATGGTCTTTCCACCTACCTTCCACTACCTTCCACAAACTTCCTCCACTCCGGCTAGGCTCATCTATTACCTCACAGCTCCCCTGCTTATTCCCACCTCTGTAAGTTCAGTCAATATCCCCTCCCCCTGGACACAGCATGAGGTAACAGATAGAAACACCCAGTCTTTCCACGAAGGAGGCCTCTTTGCTTACCTTAGCAGCAAAAGGCTAGGGGCAGGCTTCTAATTTAAACACGTCAAGGGGCTGACTACAATACTCTCCAGATACTGGAGAGGCAAGTAGGCATCATATTCACACTTGCACCCTACCTCACTCCAGGTTTCTCATATCTCTCAGAAAGGAGCTTGTGCATATTTGGCTCCCTAGTTTTGTGGCTGCAACCCAGGGAATACCTCATGAAGTTATGGCTCTAGTGGCTAGTGGTCCCGTAGGACTGCAACAAACAAAAACTGCTTAACCAGCTGCCCCTTCGCCTGCCATGGCACAGTATAGAAGGAGCATACTGAAATGCCATCATTCTGTAAAAGAGACCAATTTATTTATCTTAGTAGCTGTGACTGAGGAGTTTGCTTCTAATTTAACATACATCAAGGGACTGACTGCAATCTTCTCCAGAGACTGGGAAACTGGTGGGGCCAGCTTTATACTCTCCATCTGTTCTACCCTTGCTTGCTGATGCTGCCAAGAAAGGAGCTTGTGTACAGATCTGGTGCCCTGGATTGTGTAACTCTGTCCAGAAGACACATCTCTTGATAGCCTGGCTCTGGTGGTCAGCAAGGTTTATGCTCACAGGATCAATGGAATTGCAGTAAACAAAGAAACAGTTCTTAAATGGCTAGCACCTCAAGTCTCAGCACAAAGAAAACAGACAGAAATGTCCTTCTCTCAATCTTCCCTTAGAAGAGGTATATTTGCATGTTTTAAAAGCTCCTACCTGGAAAGGAATAAATGAAACAAGATGGGATCAGGAGGCAGATAAATGATAAGAGACTCTTAATCTCACAAAACAAACTGAGGGTTGCCAGGGGTGGGGGTAGGGAGAGGGTGGTTGGGTTATGGACACTGGGGAAGGTATGCGTTATAGTGAGTGCTGTGAAGTGTGTAAATCTGGCGATTCACAGACCTGTACCCCTGGGGCTAATAATACATTATATGTTAATAAAAAAAAATAAAAAAAAATTTAAAAAAAAAAAAGATCTTACCTGAAGATCAGCTTCCAATCAGCCTGCATCTAGGTACTAAGATCTCCCCTTTGGGACTCTAATAGGCTAGGACATCGTCAACTATTGAGAGCCACTAAGACAAAGAAGACTGCTTGGACAATTACAAAGATTTTAGGAACAACCAAGAGCTAGAGAAGTGTTGAACAATAAAGATCATCTCCTACATGAGACCTCTCAGTCACAACTGGGAGGGGTATCTTTTTTATGTAACACAGAGAAACCAGTACAGAGAAACAAAGAAAATGAAGGAATAGAGGAACGTGCTCCAAACCAAAGAACAAAATAAAATCTCAGAAAAAGAGGTAAGTGATTTACCTGATAAAGAGTTCAAAATAATGGTCATAAAGATTTTAGGAACAACCAAGAGCTAGAGAAGTGTTGAACAATAAAGATCATCTCCTACATGAGACCTCTCAGTCACAACTGGGAGAGGTATCTTTTTTATGTAACACAGAGAAACCAGTACAGAGAAACAAAGAAAATGAAGGAATAGAGGAACGTGCTCCAAACCAAAGAACAAAATAAAATCTCAGAAAAGAGGTAAGTGATTTACCTGATAAAGAGTTCAAAATAATGGTCATAAAGATTTTAGGAACAACCAAGAGCTAGAGAAGTGTTGAACAATAAAGATCATCTCCTACATGAGACCTCTCAGTCACAACTGGGAGAGGTATCTTTTTTATGTAACACAGAGAAACCAGTACAGAGAAACAAAGAAAATGAAGGAATAGAGGAACGTGCTCCAAACCAAAGAACAAAATAAAATCTCAGAAAAAGAGGTAAGTGATTTACCTGATAAAGAGTTCAAAATAATGGTCATAAAGATACTCACCAAGCTCAGGAGAACAATGCATGAACAAAATGAAAATTTCAACAAAAGAGACAGAAAATATAAGAAAGTACCAAACAGAATCACAGTGATGAAGAATAAAATTAGTGGACTAAAAAGTACAACAGCAGACTAGGAGAAGCAAGAGAATGGATCAGCAAACTCGAAGACAGGGCAGTGGGATTCATCTCATCAGAACAGCAAAATGATAAAGAATAAAATAAAGAGTGAACATAGCTTAAGCGATTTAGAGGAGAACATCAAGCAGACGAATATTTGTACTATAGGGGTCCCAGAAGGAGAATAAAGAGAGAAAAGGGCAGACAAAATTTGAAAAAAAAATAATGGTTGAAAACTTCTTTAACTTGGGGAAAGAAACAGACATTTAGATCCAGGAAATTCAGAGACTTTCAAATAAAATGAGCCCAAAGAGGCCCACACCAAAACACACAATATTAAATTGTCAAAGTCAGGAAGAGAATCTTAAAAGTAGCAAGAGAAAAACAACTTGTTACATACAAAGGAAACCCCATAGGACTGTATAAGCAGATTTTTCAACAAAACCTTTCCAGGGTAGTAGGAAATGGTATAATATAGTCAAAGAGTTGAAAGGGAAAAAAACAAAAAACAAAAAACAAACAAACAAAAAACTCACCAAATAAGAATACCCAGCAAAGTTGTCCTTCAGAATTGAAGGAGGGATAAGTAGTTTTCCAGACAAGATAAACATGAAGGCATTCAGTATCATTAGACTGACCTTATAAGAAATGTTAAACAGAACTCGGTAAACTGAAATGAGAGGGCACTAATAAGTAAAAGAATATGAACAAATAAATTTCACTGGTAAAGATAAATATATAAAATTAAGGTAATATAATGCTGTTCTGGTGGTTGATAAGTCACTTATATATCTAGTATGAAGGTTAAAAGAAAGAAAAGTAAAAAGAACCAACTTCCAAAATCTGTTAATAAATACACAGATAAAAATATGTATATTATGACATCAAAAACATAAAATGTGAGTAGAGAGGAGAACAAAAATATAGAGATTTACAATGCATCCCAATTGAAGCTTAAAATAGACTATTATAAATACAGGTTGTTTTATGTAAGCCTCATGGTAACCACAAAGCAAAAACCTGCAGTAGATAGAGTAGATACACAAGATAAAGAGAAAGGAATCTAAGCATACTACAGAAAATCATCAAATCACAAAGAAAGCAAGAGCAGAAAAAGAAGGGAATTATAAAACAACCAGAAAACTAACAAACCGGCAATTATGTACATCCCTGTCAATAATTACTTTAAATATAAGTGAACCAAATTCTCCAATCAAAAGACAGAGTGGCTGAATGGATTAAAAAACAAGACTCGGGGTGCCTGGATGGCGCAATGGGTTAAAGCCTCTGCTTTCAGCTCAGGTCATGATCTCGGGGTCCTGGGATCAAGTTCCACATAAGGCTCTCAGCTCAACGGGGAGCCTGCTTCCCCCTCTCTTTCTGCCTGCCTCTCTACCTACTTGTGATCACTCTCTCTCTCTGTTAAATAAATAAATAAAATATTAAAAAAAAAAAAGACTCATCTACCTGCTGCCTACAAGAGACTCATTTCAGATCTAAAAGCACACACAGACTAAAAGTAAAGGAATGTAGCAAGATATTCCCAGCAAATGTTAACCAAAATGAAGGTAGGGTAGCTACATTTCTATCAGACAAAACAGATGTTAAGACAAAGATTTTAATAAGAGACAAAGATCATTCTATAATGATTAAGGGGTCAATCCAACAGGAGGATATAGCATTTGTAAATATCTATGCACTAATATATGAACATCTACATATATAAAGCAAATATTAACAGAACGAAAGGGAGAAACAAACAGCAACACAAAAATAATAGGGAACTTTAATACCCAATTTTCATCAATGGATGGATCATACAGACAGAAAATCATTAAGGAAACATAGTCCTTAAACAAAACATTAGAACAGATGGACTTAACAGACTGTATACACTCCAACCAAAAGCAACAGAATACACATTATTCTCAAGCATGCGTATAACATTCCTCAGAATAGATCATATGTTAGTCCACAAAACAAGTCTTAACAAATTTAAAAGCACTGAAATCATACCAAGTGTCTTTTCTGACCACACACTATGAAACTGAAATTATAAGAAAAAAACCCTGGAAAATTCACAAATATATGAAGATTAAACAATATCTCTAAACAACCAATGCATCAAAGAATAAATCAAAAGAGAAATAAAAAACACCAAAAAAGAAAAAAAAAAAACAAAACACCTTGAGGCTTATATGCAACTAACAAATCATTAAACTCTACCTTTGAAACTAAAACAAAATAAGAAGCTGTTCTTTAAAATGCTTTGATGTGGTATTGTTTATCACATAAATTTTGGTACCTCTAATTTCTTCATTATGAATTTAACCTCTTATCAATATAAACTTACTTTTTCTCCATAAAAAAAAAATACCTTGAGGCAAATGAAAATGGAAATACAACATACCAAAACTTATAGGATATAGCAAAATCGGTTCTAAGAGGGAAGTTCATAGTAATAAATGTCCACATTAGGAAATGAAGAAAGGTCTCAAATAAATAACCTAACTTTATGCTATAGGAACTAGAAGAAAAATCGAAGAAGAAAAATCTAGAAGGAGGGAAATAACAAATATCAGAATGAAAATAAATCAAGAAAGACTAAAAAGACAATAGAAAATGAAACTAAGAGCTGTTTTTTTGTTAAAGATAAACAAAATTGATAAGTGTTTAACAAGACTCACGAAGAAAAAAAGAGAGGACTCAAATAAAAATAGAAATGAAAGGGGAGACATTACCACTGATGCCACATAAATGCAAAGGATCATAAGAAACTACTATAAACAATTAATATGCCCCCAAAATGGATAATCTAGAAGAAATGAATAAATGAATTCAGTAAAGCTGCCAAATACAAAATTAATATACATAAATCTGTTGCTTTTCAATACACTGAAATGAAGTGGAAGAAAGATAAATTAAGAAAACAATTCTAGAGATTCAATGTCCTCCTTATCAAAATACCAATAGTATTTTTCACAGATCTGGAACAAATAATACTAAAATTTGTAGAAGCACAAAAGAATCCAAATAGCCAAAGCAATCTTGAGAAAGAAGAATAAAACTGTCTCAGATTTCAAGATGTACTATAAAGTTATAATAAAACAGTGCAGTACGGGCATGAAAATAAATACATAGATCAACTGAACAGAACAGAGAGCCTCAAAAGAAACTTACACCTATATTGTCAGTTAACCTATGACAAAGGCAGCAAGACTACACAAGAAGGAAACACAGTCTCTTCAATAAGTGATGCTGTGAAATCTGCAAAAGAATGAAACTGGACCACTTTTTTACACCATACACAATAATAAACTCAAAATGTATTAACGACTTAAATGTGAGACCTGAAACCATAAAACTCCTAGAAGAAAACATAGGCAGTAATCTCTTAGATATCAGCCTTAGCAACATATTCATGGATGTTTCCTATTTTTAATTTATTTTATTTTATTTACTTTTTATGGGCATGTCTCCTTAGGCAAGGGAAATAAAAGCACAAATAAACTATTGGGATTATACCAAACTAAAAATCTTTTGCACAGTAAAGGAAATCACCAACAAAACAAAAATACCACCTACTAAATGGGAGAATATATCTGCAAATGATATACCTGTTAAGGGGTTAATATCCAGAATTTATGAAGAACTTATATAACTCGATACCATAAGCCCCAAATAATCTGATTTAAAAATGTGCATTGGACATGAATAGACATTTTTCAAAGAAGGCATATAGATGGCCAACAGACATAGGAAAAGATGCTCAACATCACTAGTCATTAGTGAAATACAAATCAAAAGCCAATGAAATATCACCTTACACTTGTCAGAATGGCTAAAAGAAAAAAAAATTTGTTGGTAAGGATGTGGAGAAAAATGAACATTCATTCGATATTAGTGAGAATGTAAGTTGGTAAGTTGATGAAGCCACTAGGGAAAACAATATGGAAGTTTCTCAAAAAAACAAAAATACAAGTACCATAGTAAATACCAATCCAGTAATGCCCCTACTGGGTATTTACCCAAAGAATACAAAAACACTAATTTGCAAAGATATATGCACCCCTATGTTTACTGCAGCATTGTTTACAATACCAAGATGTGGAAACAACCTAAGTGTCAACACAAAGATGAATGAAAAAAGATGTGGTATATATAAACAATGGAATATTACTAAGCCATAAAAAAGATGCAGGCTTACATTTGCAGCAAAATGAATGGACCTAGAGGGTATTATGCTAAATAAAATAACCCAGACAAAGAAAGACAAGTACCATATGATTTCACTTTCATGTGTAATCTAAAAAACAAAATGAAGGAACTAACATAAATAGCAAAACAAGATCTTAAATACAGAGAGCTGGTGGTTGCCAGTGGTGTTGGGGATAAGCAAAAGAAGTAAGGGGAGTGGGAGGTACAGTCTTCCAGTTTTGTAATGAATTAGTCATGGGATGAAAGGCACAGCATAGGGAATATAGCCAATGGTATTTTAATAGT
Source organism: Mustela erminea (assembly GCF_009829155.1). Lineage (NCBI taxonomy): Eukaryota > Metazoa > Chordata > Mammalia > Carnivora > Mustelidae > Mustela > Mustela erminea. The sequence goes on along the minus strand of NC_045614.1, from coordinate 164,888,066 downwards.
ATTATATGGTGGCAGATGGTAACTACACTGTAGAGAACATAGCATAACATCTAGAGATGTCAAGTCACTATGTTGTACACATGAAACTAATATAACATTCTATGTCACCTATACTTCAACAATAGCAACATTTTAAATAAACTTTCAGCTAGACTCACCAAGAAAAGAGTAAGGACTCAAATAAAATTAGAAATGAAAGAGGAGACACTACAAATGATACCCTAGAAATGCAATGGATTATAAGAAAGTATTATAAACAGTTATATCTAAAGATTTGGACAGCCTAAAAGAAATGGATAAATTCTTAGAACATACAACCTACCAAGACTTAATCATGAATAAAGAGAAAATATGAACAAATCAAAAACATAAGAAGCAACAAGTTTGGCAAGGATGTGGGGAAAAAAAGAACCCTCTTACCCTGTTGGGCAGAATGCAAATTGGTAAAAACGGTATGGAGTTTCCTCAAAAAACTAAAAATAGAAATATCCTAAGATCCAGAAATTGCACTACTGGATATTTTACCCAAAAAATACAAAGACACTAATTCAAAGGGATACATGCACCATGATGTTTACTGTACCATTATTTACAATAGCCAAACTATGGAAGCAGCCCACAAGTCCTTCATTAGATGAATGGATAAAGATGTGGGGTGTGTGTGTGTGTGTGTGTGTGTGTGTGTGTGTGTGTTCAGCCATATTATTGGTGTATTATTCAGTCATAAAAAAGAATGAAATCTTGCCATTTACAACAGGGACATAACCAGAGAGAATAATGCTAAGTGAAATGGGGTTTAAATGGGGATTAAAGAGTACATTTATTATGATAAAAACAAATAAAACTCAGGCACCTGGGTTGCTCAGTTGGTTAAGTGTTGGCCTTTGGATCAGGTCATGGTCCTGGGGCCCTGGGATCAAGTTCTGCATTGGCTTCCTGCTCAGCAGGAGTCTGCTTTTCCCTCTGCCCCTCCCCCTGCTCATGTACTTTCTCTCTCTCTCTCTCTCACAAAAATAAACAAATAAAATCTTTTAAAAAATTAAAATCAATCAATCAGTCAATCTTAATACCAAAAAAAAAATCTGAGCAGACCAATTATAGCAAGGAAATTGGAATAGTAATAATAATTAAAAAAAAAAAACGCAAAAAACAGAAGTCCAGGACCAAATGTCTTCATTGGTAGATTCTTTCAAATGTTTAAAGAAGAATTAATATCATTTCTTCCCAAATTCTTTCCTAAAATTGAAGAGGAAAGAACACTTCCAACACCTTTTACAAGGCCAGCATTACCCTGATATCAAACCATAAGAGAGAAAGAGAGAGGAAAGAAAGAAAATTACAGTCCAGTATCCCTGATGAACATAGATATGAAAATCCTCAAGAAAGTATTAGCAAACTGAATTCAATGATACATTAAAAGGATCACATGCCATGATCAAATTGGATTTATTCCAAGGATGCAAAGATGGTTTGATATCTGTAAGTCAATGTGATACACCACATTAACAAAATGAAGGATAGAAATCATATGATCATCTCACTACATGCAGAAAAAGCATTTGACAAAATTCAACATCAGTTCATGATAAAACCTCCCAATAGTGTAGGTATAAAGGATTATCTCTCAAGATAATAAACACTATATATGAAAAACTCACAGCTAACATTATACTCAAGAAAAACTAAGATTTACCTCTGAGATTAGAAACAAGACAAAGATGCCTACTCTTAGTACTTTTATTCAACATATTACTGGATGTCTCAGCCAGAGCAATTAGGCAAGAAAAAGAAATAGAGGGCATCCAAATCAGAAAGGAAGAAGTAAAAAGTACCTAGATTTGAAGATAATACACCAGCATATGTAACAAAACAAAACAAAACAAAAACTAAAGAATCCACCAAAAACTATTAGCAACAATAAACAGTAAAGTTGCAGGATATAAAATCAACATACAAAAATCCATTGTGTTTCTGTACACTAGTGACAAACATCAGAAAGAGAAATTAAGAAAACAATCCTGAAAAAAAAAAAAAAAAGAGAGAAAAGAAAAGAAAAAAGAAAGGAATAATCTCAGGGCACTGGGTGGCTCAGTCAGTTAAACATCTGACTCTTGATTTCAGCTCAGGTCATGATCTCAGCATCCTAGGATGGAACCCAGGATGGGTTCCCTGATCAGCACAGAGTCTGCTTGTCTCCCTCTCCCTCTACCCCTCCCCCTTCCCCTCCCCCTGCTTGTGCTTGCTCTCTAAAATAAATAAATCTTAAAAAAAAAAAAGAAAAAAAACCAATCCTATTTACAAATGCATTAAAAGGATAAAAATACTTAGGAATAAATTTAACGAGAGGGATGAAAGAACTACGCCCTGAAAACTATAAGACATTATTGAAAGAAATTTAAGATGACACAAATTAAATGGAAAGGTAATCCATGTTCATGGATTGGAAGGATTAATATTATTAAAATGTTCATATTACACATAGCAATTTACAGTTTCAATGCAATGCCTATCATAATTTCAATTACATTTTTCACTGACATAGAATAAACAATTTTAAAATTTGTATGGAACCACAAAGGACCCCAAATAGCCAAAGGAACTGAGAAAGAAGAAAACTCAGTGCACCATGCTACCCGATTTCAAACTGTATTATAAAGCTATAGTAATCAAAACAGTATGGTATTGACATTAAAACAGACACATAGATTAATGAAACAAAATAGCCCAGAAATAAACCCACATATAAATGGTCAATTACTTTATGATAAGGAGCTAAGAATACAAAAGGAGAGTATCTTGAAAAAATGGTATTGGGGAAGTTGGACTGTCACAGGGAAAAGAATGAAACTAATGAAACTAGACCACTTTCTTTTTCTTTTTTTTAAAGATTTTATTTATTTATCTGTCAGAGACAGCGGGAGAGAGAGCGAGTGAGCACAGGCAGACAAAGAGGCAAGCAGAGGCAGAGGGAGAAGCAGGCTCCCTGATGAGCAAGGAGCCCGATGTGGGACTCAATCGAAGGCAGCTGCTTAACCAACTGAGCCACCCAGGCTTCCCTAGACCACTTTCTTATACCATACACAAAATTAGCTCAAAATGGCTTAAAGACTTAAATGTAAGATATGAAACCATAAAACTTCTAGAAGAAAACATGGGGTAAGCTCCTCAAAATTGGTCTTGTCTATGAAATTTAGATTTGACAGCAAAAACAAAGGCAACAGAAGCAAAAATAAATAAGTGGGACTACAGCAAAAACTCTAAAATGTCCATACAGCAAAAGAAACAGTAATAAATAAATAAATAAATAAATAGGCAGCCCATAGAATAGGAAGAAATATTTTAAATACTATACCTGATAAGGGATTAATATCTAAAATACATAAAGAACTCATACAACTGAATAACAGAACAAAACTGAAAACAAAAAATATAATTTTAAAAAAAGGGCTGAGAAACAGAAATGCAAAGATGCTCAGCATCATTAATTATCAGGGAAATGCAAATCAAAACAACTATGAGATATCACCTCACACCTATCAGAATGGCTAAAATAAAAACAACAACAAGAAAAAGGGAGAAAAAGGAACCCTCATGCACTGTTGGTAGGAACACAAACTGGTGCAGTAACTGTGGCAAACAGTAAGAAGGGTCCTCAAAAAATAATTACCATATGATCCAGTAATTCCACTACTAAGTATTTACCCAAAGAATATGAAAACATTAATTCAAAAAGATATATGCACCTTTATGTTTATTGCAGCATTATTTTCAATTGCGAAAATATGGAAGCAACCCAAGTATCCATCAAAGGATGAATGAATGAAGAGGTGGTATATATACACACAGAATGTTATTCAGCTCTAAAGAAGAATGAAATCTTGCCATTTGCTACAACATGGATAGATCTAAAGGGTATAACGCTAGGTAAAGTAAGTCAGTCAGAGAGAGATAGATACCATATGGTTTCACTCATATGTGAAATTTAAGAAACAGAATAAACAAGCAAATAAAATAAGAGACAAATGAAAAGCAGACTCTTAAATATAGAAAACAAACTGGTAGTTACCAGATGGGAGGTGTTTGGGGGATGGGTGAAATAGGTGAAGGATATTGAGTACACTTATCTCCATGAGCACTGAGTAATGTATAGAATTGTTGAAATACAATCTTGAGTATCTGAAACTAATATAACACTGTACATTAATTATACTGGAGTTCTAAAAAATGAACAGAGGATCTGTATGGACATTTTTTTCAAAGAAGATATATATATGGCCAATAGGTACATGAAAAGGTACTCAACGTCACTAACCATCAGGGAAATGCAAATCAAAATCACAATGAGATATCATCAGAAAGACAAGAAATAACAAGTGTTAATGAGAAAACAAGAAAAGGGGATGCAACCTGGTGCAGCCACTGTGGAAAATGGTATGGAGGTTTCCTCAAAAAATTGAAAATAGAACTACCATATGATTCAGCAATCCTACTTCTGGTTATTTATCTGAAGGAAACAAACGCTATCTTAAAAAGATAATTGCATCCCCATGTTCATGACAGTATTATTTATATAGCCAAGACATGGAAACAACCTAAGTGTCTATCAACAAATGAATGAATAGGGGTGTCTGGGTGACTCAGTGGGCTAAGTGACTGCCTTTGGCTCAGGTCATGATCTCAGGGTCCTGGAATCAAGCCCTGCATCGGGCTCTCTCCTCAGCAAGGAGCCTGCTTCCCCCTCTCTCTCTACATGCCTCTCTGCCTACTTGTGATCTCTCTTCCTCAAATAAATAAATAAATAAAATCTTTAAAAAACAAACAAACAAAAAACCCAAATGAATAAAGGAAATGGGGTATGTGTATATACACACAGAGAGGAATATTATTCAGCCATAAAAAAGAAGGAAGTCCTGCCATTTGCAATCCTTAAGGGCATTATACTAAGTGAAATAGGTCAGAGAAAGACAAATAATATATGATCTTATGTATACGTAAAATCTGAAAAACCAGACTCAGAAAAAAAAAAAAGACAGATTGGTGGTAGGGATGTAGGGAGTGGGAAAAATGGATCAAGGTAGTCAAGAGGTATAAAATCCCAGTTTTAAGATGAACAAGTCCTAGAGATATAATGTTGAGCATAGTGAATCCGGTTAACAATACAGTGTTGTATACTTGAAACTTGCTAAGAGAGTAAATCTTAAGAGTTCTCATCTCAAGAAAAAAAAGGTTTTGTAATTATGTGTAGTGATGGATGTTAATTAAACTTGTGATAATCATTTCACAATGTAAACAAACATTATATTGTACACCCAACATTAATGCAATGTTATGTGTCAATTTTATCTGAATATAAATAAATAAATACATGAGTAAAGAAACTTCAAGCATTTGTATCGCTTAGCGTGCTACCCCACTCCACCTTAAAGTACAATCTGACCATAGATAATTCATTACTAATTTTACGCTTACTAAAGCAGAGACCAAGATATAAGGAAATGAGACAACTCTATTTTTTCAATAAAATCTATTCTCTTTTCATCTGCCTGTCCCTCTCCATCCCAGGTTTAAGAAATTTGAAGACTCATAGAATTATGTGTTTACGGGAAGTTCTAAAACCAATAGCAGTTTAATTGCTTAAACCCAATTCACGGAGACCAGTAAACTTACTGTGTGGTCAAGGAAGCCACAAAGAAGAAAACTGAAGAAGCCTAGGAGCGGTTGCTGATGTTAACAGTGTTCCTGCCGCTTGAGAAGGCAAAACCTTTGTCAGGCTTAGGTTCACATCTCAGCCCTGTGGTAGGCAGAGGTGTACACAGCTCAGATTTCCCTTCAAGCTGTGAGGTGGGCACTTACCGGAAAACCTCCAGCTGTAGCACCTTTGGGAGTCGCTATAGCATTCACACTGAGATCACCACTCCCCAGGGATCCCCCAGCCAACACCTGGGCCCAGCCAGCAGTTATGAGGATCGGGCCATCACTGCCCAACGTGCGGCTCCTTTCCGGGCAACCTCTGTGCTGGAGACTGCTCAGAGGTGCGCGGCAATCTGCCTCTCCTGGCCCATCATCCTTCCTTCACCCTTTCCTTTCATGGGTGTCAGACTTGCACTGTCGCCTAAAGGCTTTCTCTGCCTGATCTTTCTTGCTCTCCCCTTTGTTTTTCCAGGTCCAATAAATCTCTTGTACTTCTAGAACTCTATCCCGGCACCTGGTTCCCAGAGAAGTTACCCCAAATAATCACATTTTGTTTCCTTATCTCTAAAAAGGAAGACACTATATCTGTAATTAGATTTGTAAGGATTAAATAACATCTATACATAGATCCTTGAATATAGAAAGCAGTTGAAGATAAAATGGAGCAGGTGGATGGGGGGTGCTGCTGAAAAACTGTCTGTACCTTCTATAACGGTTCTAAGTTCCTAGTCCTATGTCCTGCTTTACAGCACATTATTCTGGGTACTGAAGAGAGAAAATCGGATGAACTTCCGAATGCTCAATGGGGACTGGCCATACAATTATAGTGGTTGGGGTCACACTTGATTCCCTTTCTAATATAGTAGGATATCCCCAGAGGATTTTTCCTCAGAAAGCAAAGCCACATTTAGGCCCCTTTAGAAATGACATTTTCAATTGGCATCAAAGAAGACTATCACGAAACACCCCACCTCGTAGTCCTGGTGGTTATTTTGATGTTAAAGGAGAACAGACTGGATCCAGTCGGCATCTATCTTGGATATTTCAAAACCAGGTACTGATATCAAGGAATGTGGAGGGCTCTCCAATGTCTCTTTAAAGTTACGGCGCTTAGCTTAATATCTTGTGTGAAACAGGTGCTCACTAGGTGTTATCTGATTTAACAGCAGAAAAATCATTGCGTAATTGAGTAGATACACTCTAAGCACTGTGCAGACACTTGAAGAAATGAAGAACTATTCCTCCACGCTAGTACCTGAGGGAACAAAAAGGTTATTGCTGAGAAGAACAAAGAGAAAACACAATAGAACAAGAATGCATTCTTGGGGACAATGAAAACCAAAAAAGGATAGCTTTGGTGTTTTGTTCTATAATGAACTTGTCTTCAGAAGAAAAAAATGTCTGAATAATCCGTAGGAAAATAAAAAGAAAACCCTGGACGTTATTAACAGGCTGCACACGGGACTTCCTCACCCTCCTCAAAAGAAGGGCGGAGACCACCTCTCTCCTGCTCCCAAGCTGTTTACCGCCTTTGCAGCACATACCAGGGGCTCACTCCTGGGTGGTTTCCATAGGAGTGCAGCCTAAAGAAGCACCAGACTAACTCGTCTTAGACAAGAACCGCTTATTCGGGAAAGACGAGCTGCGCAAGTAGCTCATTTCATCTTAATTAGCCCAGGACAGGGCTTCTGAAGTGCTCTGCTTTCTTATCTACAGTATCCTTCCTGCTGCGAGGGAGGAAGATGTTGGCATTTCAAACAGCAACTCAGCCTCAGGGACCAGAAGCAAGACGGGCAGATCCAAAGGTGCTGTGAAAGTGGGTGGCCCCTGGAGTGAAGGTGCCTTTTCGCCGGCATGAGCTAGACCATGCGGCAGGACAGGGCTAGAAAGAGACGTCTGGCGTCCGTGTTCGACAACTGGAATACACACCCCAACTTGTGCGAGGAAGACACGAGGCCCCCGAGGGGCCTTTGGTCTCATGGACTCTAGGGGCCCTTCCATTTGAAGGGAAGATAGGTTAGAAAATGAAAATGAAAGGAAGGATGATCTTGTGGCTTCAGAAATGCCTTAATTCCTGGTAAGAAGCCTTCCCACTTCTCTGTTATTGCTGGAGACCAGCGTTGGGCCACAGGGAGAGAAGCTGAGAGCAGGAGGCCCGTCGTGAACCGTTGCTGTGTTTCCACCACCTGGCACCAGCACCAGAGTCCTTGGGGGGCCTGGAGGGTTTGTGTTACCAGAGACTAGGGGTGAGGATGTCCCCTGCTCCGGGGTAGCCAGGGTCGCATGTCACCTGCCGGCTGAGGACACTCCCCCCCCAACTCTCTGGGGGCCACTTCATTTACACGTTGTTCTCACTCAGCCTCTCACAGGAAGGCATCTTTCTGCAAGTGCTGCAGACGTTATGTGTGACAAAACCAGCACCGTATAAATAGCTTTTCGCTTCTAATTGCGACGTGCCACTCCCATTTTGCTCCCTGTAAGCTCTGAAAAGGGACCGTCCCAAACCCCGAATAGCACAGAAGCCCTGGGATTGTCAGTCCGTGTCTACCGCTGAGGGAGGGCGAAGTTGGAGAGAGAACAGCAGGAGACCCGGAAGGCCATTTCAGGCTTGAAGGAGCACGTTTCTCCAGCACCCCAACGGATTCCAGGAGGACCTGACAGGTCAGCTCTCTGACGCATCGCTCCAGCCTGCCGGCTTCCTCCTGGGCCTCTGCCTTGCGACGGATTTCGTCCTCCGGTCGACCTTCCAGTTCGCAAACCTGCAACGAAACCCTGACCTCAGACCACAGGCTGGCCGCCAGTAAGCCAGGGTGACATCGTATTTGCCGACTGGCACGGTCCTTTGCAAGAGAACGACGTCATCTAGAAAGATGCGTTCATTCTCCATCCGGCCATGATTAAACAGGGCCCCGTCTCTGGGAACCCTGGCTCGCCAAAAGCGAGTGGATTAAATTCTGTGGGTTTATAAAAGGCCTCTTTAAACTCTGAAGGCTGTGAGAGGCTCATCCACGCAGAAGTGACAATTCTCCTGTTAAATCACAAAATACACACATATGCGTGTGTAGGAACATCGGAGAGTATACGGAGAATGAGCTACATAGAGCACCCTTTAAGGATCCAGCCACTTTCATTAAAAATATAATAATAAATAAATCAAAAATAAGAAAATTTAAATAAAATTAAATTTAAAAATAAAATTAAAAAAAAAAAAAAAAAAGGAACCAGCCACTGTGCTCTGTGGTCTTAAACTGCCTTCTCCACGGTCAGCTTTGACTCTCTGAAATCTGACCTTGAGGCTCTGTGGCGGATGCAGCACGTTGCCGCCCGGCAGCCCTGTTGTGTGGGCGAGCTATAGCACACTGACAACCTGCCTGCAGCCTGACGGAGTCCTATAAGCAAAGTTAACATTCCTTCAACAAATATTTTATGCCAGCCACACACCAGACCCCAAGGCTAGAGATACAGCCGTGCACAGAACAAACAAAAATCTCTCCCCTATATGAGCATACATTTTAATGAGGGGGAACACACAAAGCAGAATATAGGATATGTTCAGTGGTGAGTTTGGAGAAATAAAGTGGAAACGGGGGTAGAGACTGGAGGGAGGAAGGGTATTGGTTGCTCCTTCTCTTCCCCTCGATGTCCATGGCTCTCTCCCCTGCCTTCTTCTTGACACAAATGCCACCTTCTCCACAGGGCCTCCCTGACTATCCTTTTAAAAATTGCAGTCTAATGCCCGAGGCAGGAATGTGCCCGGAACGTCTGACCCCATCTCTTACTCCCTGCTTCCCTCCCCCCACTTCAGACACACTGCTCTTGCTCTTCCTCAGGGAGAGCAAGTCAGCAGGTGTACCAGTTCTTTATAGAGGAAGCCCATTAAAATAATCTTCTAACCCCCTATCACACCGGAGCCTAAAACATAGTTCTATTGGATGAGACATGAGGCGATGAGACCCCCCTTTAAGATGAAGTTTTCTTGCATGTCTTTTTAAGTGTATTAAAACTCCTCTGGGAAAATCACTATTGCATCAAACCTTAGACATCATATAATTTCACTGTAAATATATCCTCATGTAATCCTAACAGATAATAGTATTATGATTATGTTTTTAAGAAAATTAGTCATAATTCCTTAGTATCAGCCAATATCAGGGGCTCATTGCTACTGAGTTAACACTGGTTCTAGGACTTAATGGTGGAGAAAGAGCAGTGGGAACAAAATTAAAGCCTGCAATCTTAAATTTGAATTGGAAATACCAGTATCAATCCTGTATTATATTTTTATTAGGGAAAAAAGACATATTCTAAGTTCTTGAATTTTATACCTATATGTTTTTTCTCCCATACTAAAAAACTTGGTTCTTATACAATAAAGATTAAATAATTATTGGTTAAAGAATTATATTAGTCTTACTCATAGTAGTAATGATAAGATACCGCTATTTGAAACTGCAAGTACAGTACTTCTTTTGCTATTTTTTTTTCTTTTGTCCTTAGATGTATCCCATGAGGCATGTACAAAGCACTATGTTTAAAAGTCACTGGGAATAATTCATCTGTGGGTTTTATGCTCCCCAAATTGATACACAGTTAGCTTCACTTGTTTCCATTTGTGTTAACATTTTAAGGATTGATTTGTTTTATTCTGCTCTTTGATTTAAACTTGTTTTTTAATTAGGAAGCATGTAAATGCTTTATATGATTTTGCAGTCAAAACAATGGAACAAGTTTCATTCAGAAGGTCTCAGTTTCATCTCTGTGTTCTTCTCCTATGGGTAGCTATTTTTATTCATTTTTGTCTAATCCTGTCACCCCTTCTTTTTGAAAACCTAAGCAAAATGTGTATGTGCACCCATCTTCTAGATTTCCTCTGCTCTTGCACAAAAGCTTGTGACACTACCTATTGACGATGTTGACGATGACTTTTATCATCATTGTACCACTAGGTGGGATCTCCAGAACCTACTACAGAGCTCTTCCTCATTCCTAATTAAGCAGCGTGATTATATGGAGGTACCATGGATGTGCATTGGAATTCTACTGTATGGATATACCATAAATGTGCAAAAGCAATACTGTATTTGTCAGGGGCCCTTCTGAACCATCAAGTCCCAGTGAAATTTTCTTCCTCTCCTCCTAACATTTGTCACCAACTTGTACATAGTCATTGAGATCGATTCAATAGTCAAGAGAGATCTTTCCATTTGTTGTTAAGCTCCCTGAAGGCAGGTGCAATGTCACTGTCGTCTGCCCTTCCTATATCTTCACCAAGCATTTCTTGATCCTTGATTTAGTTGTTTGCCTTCCACTTTCCCTGGCAGATAAAAAAGGTGCATTCTCTGCAGAGCAAATAACAGGAACAAAGACACAAAAGCAAGACTGCACAGATGTACCCAACAGGTAACTCCAGCTGTGGGAAGCCTGGAGTTGGTATGGCTGAATGGAAGAAGATGCATTCTCACTTAGCAGGAAGAGGGGAGGCAGAGTTAATCCAGCCCAACAAAAGTCTTGGTTGATTGCCCAAAGTCAAACAAGAATAAATAAGTATATTGAGATCTGATGCTCTCAATGATCTACAAGTGCTAAAAAGCAGAAGTGATTAGAGAAATAGGGAACATTTGGAGTGATATTCCAGGATAAGACCTTGAATCTGGAGTCATCATGACTCCATCATGACCCATGCAAACGCCTACCCTAGATTCTAATTTCTGGATTTGCTTTCTGTTCCCCGTCACGGCAGTCTGTTCAGCTTCATCCAGCTTTTTTTGTAAGTCTTTAATTGTCTGCTCCATATTCTTTCTCATCCTCTCAAAGTGAGCATTGGTGTCTTGCTCCTTCTTCAGTTCTTCTGATATGTTCGCTGCCTAAAACAGAAAGAAAGGAGCTGGGATAAGACGGCAGCCAAGTGACCTTCACATTTGCACCCACAATCTTCAGGTCAGGATTTGACCAGATGTCATGTCTTCCTCTGTCCTTAACTTGGGTCACCCTCACGTTTGTCAACGATATGGCAATCAAGATGACATCAGCTACAGAGAAACTGGGGTGAGGGATAGCAGAAACTATCTAGAGATGAAGCACTGCATGAACACTGCACAACACAAAAGAAAGCTGACCAACCGGAACAACAGCTCTGAGCAGACGAAAACCCGGGACGTGCCCTGTAGTATCTTGCACCAGGACAAGTACGGAAGGATGCCTATGAAAATCTTTCACATCTCACTTTTATAATTCTGTGATTCACAACAGCAAACAAGTTTAGGCTTCAGGAATTTGGCAGGTACAGATGCTTTCAGTGCCAATAATCTGGCACAAAGAAGGTTAATTCTTGTTTGTGAAGCCTGCTCTTGGCTTTGGCTATGTGTACAAGGGCTTGATGTCTCGACAAAATTATTAAGAACTGGTTCATGAATCTCTCAGTGCACTTAATGTAAGAACACTGTCCTCCCAGCCAAAGCTTCTCTGTCTATCAGGTTACCAACCATCTGTATAATTTAAGTGTGAGACGTCTGTGCAGATGGTGAGGGCAAAGAATGAATTATGGAGGCAACTCTGGGTTCTGCTATGTGGGGTTGGGACTCAGAGCTGATCTATTAGAAAACTCGAAGGTGGGGGAAGAGGTAGTGAGGTTCATTTTTCAACATTGTCAAGAAACTCTCATAAAGGCACGCGAGAGGAGCTAGTCTTCATAATGCATGACTGCATACATTTCCCAAGCTGGAGTAGACACTCTTTTTATCCCATTCTCTCTTTGCGGATTTTCGTAAATGTTAAGCATATTATTCTCCTCTTGGCCATCAAACATTTCCAAGCTTTCACACACCTCTTTTCCATCACGAAATGCCTGCCTTGATACAAAATGGCTGGGTGATAGGCACGCTTCTCTATTCTTAGAGAGGGCTGGATTCTGCAGTGACCTGGTATCCAGGGGTTTGGCGCAAAGGTTTTGTTTAGCTCCTCAACTGGCAAATAACTCGGGCGAATATAGACACAAGCTCTTCCCCTCTTTTGAATTTTAAAATGACTAATATAAAATCCAATTAAATGTCTTGTCTCCCCAGTTCCCATACCCCTTTCATCAAGAGGATCAGCTTCCATTCACATAGCAAAATCAGGGCTGCTACACATAGTCGGGCGTTGATAGACTACACAGAGTCACTCGATGGGGAGAGAGCGAGTGGAGGCTGCAGTTAAGGGTACACTCTGCTCAACAAGCCTGGGGCCTGCAAGATCCTCCATCTCTCTCTGCTAATTTTTATGCTGAGTGTTACCTTCTGCTTGCTATGCCCTTTGAGAGAACTGTTGCATCTGCCCACAGGGGGTGCCCAGCAGTGGCCTTTCTTCAGTTCCCACAAAGCTTCAGACAAGGCTGGCTGCCAATGCTGAGGTTAGTGCCACTTAGGAAAAGCACCCCATCCACAATTTTAAACTTTCAAATAAAGAAGGTACACCAGCCCTGGAACCCTTCTTTACCAACCTGATGGTGCTACTCAAACAACAGTATGGGTTGGAAGAGATAAGTGAAATAAGCTTTCTTTCCAGATCATCATCATCAAACCATTACAGACACTAAGAAAATAGCTATTTGTGGGGACATACAGGAAGAATTGTTTCTAGACTCTAGATGTATTGATTCACAAGTGGAAAGTGGCTTAGCTTTAAAAAACACACACACACAAAAAAAACCCCTCTTGCTTTCATGAGGTTTTGCTTATAGCAATTCAACTGCTCCTTTTTATTGTCTGAGTAGGTTGGAAGGGAGGAGCTAATTGGCCTAATTTTTCAAAATGGGAACAGAGAGGCAAAGGGGTCAGCTAATCTGCTCCTGGCTGTATGGAGAATCAATGGAATTCTTTCTGGCCTCGGATCTGCCTCTGCCCCTCGGCTACCGCTCCGGTCAACTCTGGAGGACGGGAGTGAGGAAGCAGTCAATGGACCCACCTCAGTGGCTGCCTTCTTGACCTTCTCTTCTGCATTTTGACACTCTGCACTGCCTCTTTGGCTTCTTTCTGCATCCTGGCAACATCAACCTCCAGTTTCTTCTTCTGGCTGAGGAGGCTAGTGTTCTAAAGCAAAGCAGCACTCTCGTTAGGCAAGTTGAGACCAGCAATGCAAAAGCCAGCTGGTCGGTGGCGGACATGCAACGGGAATGGGCTCTGGCCGGGAGCAAGTTCCGTTCTAAGCGACTAGTCAGTGTACCGGTCCTTCCAACCCCGGGAAGCCACACTAGAAAACTCCCCTGTGCCAGCAAAGACATATTTGAATGGAAGGTATTTCATCCATTAGAGGCTCGATATCAAAGAGATAGTTTCTCTGAATAAGGAAGTAGAAATGGATCCAGATAAGCTACAAACCCCAAATGTATGTTTGGTTTTCAACTTGTTGAGGAATACGGTTTTCTGCCTTTTATTTTTTGATGTGGTAGAAACAAGTGTTCCAGAGCACAAGTCAGGGTCAGCAGCAGATACTTGGGGAGCAGAAGGTCGGGAAATAAAAAAATCAGTTTCCAGGGGCGCCTGGGTGGCTCAGTGGGTTAAACCTCTGCCTTTCGCTCAGGTCATGATATCAAGGTCCTGGGCGAGCCCTGCATTGGGCTCTCTGCTTGGCAGGGAGCCTGCTTCCCCACCCCCCCTCTGCCTGCTTCTCTGCCTATTTGTGATCTCTCTCTCTCTCTGTCAAATAAATAAATAAAATCTTTTTTTAAAAAAATCAGTTTCCAGTATGCTGCTCTAGGAAAAACAAAAACAAAAACAAAAACCCCCCTTTCTCTTTATCTGCCTCCCTTTCTTCCTGATTTGCAGTGAGGAGGCTCAGATGAGTAGCTCAGATGAGTCTCATCCCCTAGCCCTTAGGAAGCCTCTACCACAGGGGGGGATGCTTGGTGTTCTGTGGCTGGTACTGCCCTAATTCTTTCTTTCCTGGGTTATGACACTAGAGGCTGAGGCTCCCTTTGCTGCTATTTGGCCCATGTTTGAAGCACAGCTTTTCTGAGGGTGTGAAACCTTAGCACAGAGAATGTAATATAAAAAGCACAGGTTCCTATTTTTGATTTTTCTTCATTGTCCTTTCACTTTTCTCTAGCGAGTACCTCTCTCAGAAAGCAGATTGTACCTTGGAAATAGAAAGATATTCCGGCCTCATAGGCTCTGCCCTGCTTCCTCAATGGCATGAAGCATCTTCATCAAGGCCACCGTGCTCTGTCCTCCCAGAGAGCTTAGGTTCTGTGTCCCCAACCCAAGATTTTCCCTGGTGGTGGTGGTGGTGGTGTTGAGGATACGTGTGTTTTACTGGGTATTTTCTGGATGCTCTCTGTACATCACTCCATAGAAACTCTTTCTTTGTAAAGGAATGTATAAATATAAATGCTGACTTGTTTATACATGGAATCATTTAAAATCTGCTAGAGAGATAATTGCCAAAACGTTTTCAAGCTGGATGACTCTAACTGGTTCTTTTGGGGAGGAAGGGGTTTAGGAGATATTGTGCAAGAGGGCAATCTAGACAGTCACAGCTTGGGTTTTAAAAAGAGCACATGTAGTCCGTCAAGGATAAGGCTGGCCTTGTATCTTTATTCTAGGCTCAGAGGTCTGGGAATGCAGAACGTACTAAGAAGGTTCCATTAAAGGTTCATTATGTCATCAAAAGATTGACAGCATTCTATTAACTGCAAGGTGCCCCCACATGATTAAGATTGGGGAGAGGTCCTTGTGAGCAATGTAGTATCACCTAGATACGCTGGTCTAGACAAGGTAGTATCACCTAGATTTGCTGGTCAAAGGGACCAGCAGCATCACCTGAGAATTCATTTGATTCCTGGGTCCCACTGCAGAGATTTTCATTCAGTAGGTCTGAAATGAGACCTGAGAATTTGAATTTTTATGTTAGTTTCTGTTATACAGCAAAGTGTCAGAAACTCTGCCCTAGAGATCAGGTTTCCACGACCTAATTTTCTTTTTGTTTTTTCAAATTCATCTCCTCCTCCCTGTGTCTGCTTTTTCCTCTGGTTGATGTGCTCAGTTCTCTCTAGCCTAGTGTTTTTTCGTCATATTGGGACCCACTGGTGCATTATCAGTTATAATAGGCATGGCAAATGATTTATTACCAATAGCTATTAAGTACTACAGATAGATGATTACTTTTTAAAAATTCAATATCCGACTTTATAAGAATCCTGCTCATTGTATTTAGAGAAGCTTTCCTGAGAGAGAAAGAAAATGTTGAAGTGAGTTAGCTTGCCAGGAATTATGCAGAACACACAGCCTATTTGTTCCATATCACATGGTATCTAAATAAGGTTGTGCCATGCACAGTGTTTTGATGGACACAAAAATCAAGCTGTAGGCACAAATTAATTGCAATGCTTTCTAGCTGAAATATCTTTGGCTGATCCTTCCTTTTTCCCAGTATTTCTAGGAGGGGGCACAACTGGCATTCCGGGAGGGGCAGTTCTTTGTGAGGTAGGATTATCTTGCACCTAGCACAAATATTAGGATCTCTGAACTCTGCCCAGTCAGTGGCACTCTCCAGTCACTGGAGAGTGATCCCAAAATGATTCCACAGACATTGCTAAATACTCCAGGCATGGCAGCTCTGCCTAATCCACCCTTCACGGCACTCACCAGACTGAAACTCCTAAAATGAAAATCTGATCATTTCACTCTTAGCTACTGGAAACTCTTCAATGGATCCCCGTTAACTACAAGACAGAATTCAAGCTGCCTCAGTCTCAGAATCAAGGTTGCTGGGGACCTGGCTCTCCCTGCCTCTTAACACCATTTCTCTGATCTCTCCCACCTCTGCCTCACCATGTTCGAGTGAGTATAGCAATTTCCCTCAACAACCCAAATCTCTTCCTCCCCTAGGATTCTGTCTTTGGTTTCCAGCTGCAGTTAAGCATATTGTGTATCTAGTAGGTCTAGGACTGTCAGAGGAGGCTTTCTGTAGGGATGGGCTTGCTCTGACACTACACACCGGCAGTGGGTTGAAGTTCCTCGCTTAGATCTTCACTTTTTTAAGACGATAGAGACATGCTGCATGGATACCATGTATATCTGCTCAGGGTATGGTGGGTGCCCTGGAAATGTTGACTGATCCATTTACTGTACACGAGGGTTTCTCCTGGTTCTATGAGAATGGCAAACAATTTCAAAATTCTTGCTTTGTGTCACTTACATAACCTTCCATGAGATACCAGAGTCCTGACAGCTCATCAAATCAGTCAGCAGCCACTTAGAATTGTTAGAAATCTCCTGGCTCTGAGGCAGGAACATTTAAAACAAAAAAACAAAAAAACAAAAAAAAAAAAAGAAAGAAAGAAAAGAAAAATCCTGGGATGCTGGGAGAGCATGGGACTTGGAGGGAACAGGAGAAGCAGGAAAGTGGCTCTGGTACTAGGGAATGTTCATATCTCTCCAGAATCCTGGTTATCAATGCTCTGAGAGTCCATTCTTTGGGACTTAGTATTATAGGTTATATTATATGCTCTCCAAAAGAGATGCTAAAGTCCTAACCCCTAATTCAAATCTCTGAATGTGACCTTATTTGGAAACAGAGTCTTTCCAGAGGTAATCAAGTTAAAAATGAGATCATTAGGAGCTGTCTAAATCCAATACAACTGATGTTCTTATTTTAAAAAAAAAAAGGGAAATTTAGATACAAATGTGAACAGAGGAAAAATGGTGTTCAGATGCAGAGAGGATACCATGTGAAGGCAGAGGATTGAAATGATGCAGCTACAAGTTAAGGAGCACCAAAGATCACCAACAAACCTCAGAAGCTAGAAAAAGGCAAGCAAGGATTGACCTACAAGATTCAGAGGGAGCACGGCCCAGCCGACACCTCGGTTTCAGTCATCTAGTCTTCAATACTGGGAAGAATCAATTTCTGCTGTTTTAAACCAGCCAGTTTGTGGTCCTGAGTTGTAAAAGCTCTAGGAAACTAATACATCCAGGAATAAATGAAGAGTGTGCCCACTGCTTTGCTGCCAAAGATTTAACCTATGCCTCATATAGCACACCCAAGGCCTGACATGGCAACTAGGTATGGTCCGAGGCTGAACAGTAGGTGGAAACAATGGCCTTCACACTGCTGACGCAGCTAATGGGGAGAATTTATGGGCCTCACCTGGGTATGGAAAAGGTTGATTCTCTCTGTGGCCTGTAGGAGCTCTTCCTCTGCCAGCCTGCACCCCTGTTCTGTCTTGCTTGTACAAGGACCTCAGTTCCTCCAGCTCAGAGTGGAGAAGAGAGTTGTGCTTCTCGGCCATAGCCCCCTGCTCCTTCAGCTCACTGTTCAGGAGTGTGCTGTCATCTAGCTGTACCCGAAGGTCCTGTGAGAGAAAACACGGGCCTGGGGCACAGATCGCTCTGAGTTCAATGGGCTCTGCACCTGCAAGTCTGCTCTGGCCAAGCCTCCACCAGTTTAAATTTAAGTATGTTCCTGCTCTCTTGAAGGATTAGATTTGTTGCCCTTACTGTCATTGCTCAACATAATCGGTCTCTCTGTTTGTTTATTCCCTGCCCCCATAGTACATATACCTTGATCTGGGTCTGAAGCTGGCCCAGGGATTTGGTTGTTTCTAACACCTGCCGGTTGGCACAGTTAAGCTGAAGTTCTGTCTCATTGAGGCCCCCTTCCACATTCTTCTTCAGCCGGGTCGCTTCAATTCTCTTCTAGTATCAGAATCCAGACTAGACTGCAGGGAGTCAACAGCACATTGCTGGTTCCTCCTAAATTTAGAATAACATTCAGGGGGAAAAATCATGCACCCAAATTGAGAAAGGTTACCTGCTGTGTACATAATAGTTTAGGAAACAGAAAAAAAAAATGAAAATTCAAGAAAAATTCTGGGAAATTGACAAAATGAGTCTAAGGTTGTCATTTAGAAACATAGCGGTTGGGGCACCTGGGTGACTCCATCAGTTAGGTGGCCAACTCTTGATTTCAGCTCAAGTCATGATCTCAGGGTTCTGGGATCAAGCCCTGCATCCAGCTCTGCATTTTGTGGGGAGTTGGCTTGAGATTCTCTCTCTCCCTCTCCCTTTGCCCCTCACCCCACTTGAATGCTCACTCATGCTCTCTCTCCCTCAAATAAATAAATAAATCTTTTTAAAAAACACAGACGTTGAAGGCTTAGGTTAATGAGCATCATAACAGATTAAGAATCCTAGAACACCTTCCCACAAGAATCAAGGAAAGTACCAAAATCTTTGTGACATTCCAGTGGGGGAGCCTTAGCCTTATCTAAGATGCCCTAAAGAACAGCATAAGGCAAACACCTAGATTTCCTAGAGTGGTTAAGTAAAAAGGAAGGATGCTCTTCCTGACAGCTATAACATTTAAACTACTTTCAATGGTGAAACACATTTGTACAAGGCAAGAAAGAGCCACACAGGCTAACAACTCAAGGACCAGCAATACTGCTCTAATGGCCTGTCGATGCTTAGTTCTTCTATAATAGCACGGTTATCTTTCTCTAGGAGTTGGAGTAGTCAAGGGTAAGCTGAGAAAACCAACTGCTGTGTAAATATTGAGTTGTTTCAATATTTCTTCCTAACGACAAAGCCCTATGCTGAAACTATATTTGAAAAGTGACAGAAGTTTAGACAATGGATGTGTGTTCAGGAAAGTAATGAAAAACTCTGGGAAACTCATGGCAACCATTTCCCAGCATCCTAGCAGTTAGTTTGGGACTATGTGACTGAATCCTGGCCACTGGATTATGGGCAGAAATGTTTCCAGGCCTTGCCCATACAACATTTTCACTTTTATGGTCTATGACTCCCGTTTTCCACATCTATAGCAAACTTGGTGGCCACATATGGAAGATTGTGGCACCACAAGAAGGAAGAAACCTGGGTTCTTGAATGACTTTGAAGAATAGTGGCTTGCTCTGTAACCTAGCCTACATTGGACTTGGACATAAAGCAGAGATGAACTCTGATAGTTTTAAGTCACCAAGGTTTGTTATTTGTGAGCCAGAACAGGTTAACTGCTATAACCAACATGCCCTGTTAAACTTACCCTATGAAACAGGACTTAGTGCTGGAGAGACAAGACAGAGGTGGGAAGAACCTTCTTATTCTTCATCACAGAGCCCATTATCACAAATAGTAAGAATGTACTCAACTTGTATCAGAATTAGGTCTGCACTGAAATGTCATTGAACCTGTGTCCTCAGCTCTAAGGCCAATCAGCAAGGCATATAGCCCACATTGGGTAGGAGTATAGTTAGAGTTTTCAATTAGATGATAGGAGGAGGGGCCACTTGTCACAACCACTTTTCTCCCCACTGGTGGGAGGAAGTCTCGAGCTAGTTATGGAAACATATGGGAAAATGTAAAGCCCAGAGTGAGTACATCTCCTCTGCTAACCCCACGTCCCTGCACCCAGCAAGTTGAGGTCAGCCTCTCATGTCTATTCTTACGTCCTGGGCTTCTGTTCAGCTTCCAGTTCAGAATCCTACAGGGATGCCAGTATATAAAGTTAAAAGAGACTATTACAGTTGAATATGTGCCTTCCCATTCATATGTCAAAGCCCTCAACCCCAGTACTTCAGAATGTGACTATCTTTGGAGACATGACCTCTGAAAGAGGTGATTAAGGTAAAATGAGGCTGTTGGGTGGGGCTGAATTCAATCTGATTTGTGTCCCTATAAAAAGAGAAAATTTGGACATACACAAACCCACCAGGGATGCACATGCACAGAAGAAAGACCATGTGAGGACACAACAGGAGAGGCGTCATTTGCAAGCCAAGGAGAGGCCTCAGGGGAAACCAAACTTGCCAACACCTAGATTGTGGACTTGCAGCTTCCAGAACTGTGAGAAAATAAATTTATGCATTTAAGCCACTCAGTCTGTGTTTCATTATGGCAGCCTAAGCAGACTCACACAGGGACTCACATTCTCAAAATCACTAAAAGCTCTAAGACGCTTACTAAAAGCTCTAAGACGCTTCTTTGTTTTACAGCGAGGAAACTTATTTTCGCCACAGCCGACTATCCTTATGCAGGAACAAAAGTATTCCTAGTTTGGTGTCAAAATCCTCTGTACAGAGATACATTTTACTTAAACAATGTTTCAAACTGTATTTTTCTACAGTCGTTTATGAATCTTCATGAGAGCCTGCAGACAGTAGAAATTACTGTGGTTTGAGAGGCTTGGATAGGATACAGGCTTAGAGAATGGCCTCTAGACGATCAATACATTTCATGTATAGTTATGTTTTAAAATGAAAACTCCTCCAAGTACCTTTAAAAAAAAAAATGAAGCACTCAGGACCAGAACAATATAGTAAGAAGTTCTTGCCCTCACCCCCAGAAATGTGGAAGACAATTTGAAAAAGGAAACCAAAAGAAAAAAAATCAGTATAAAAATTTAAAACTTAAGGAGGGAAACCATCAATAAAACAAAAAGGCAACCTACTGAATAGGAAAGGAAATTTCGAGTGATATACCCAGTAATAGATTAAGATCCAAAATATATAAAGAACTTATACAACTCAACACCAAAAGTAATAATAATGATAATCTGATTAAAAATGGGCAGAAGACATGAATAGACATTTCTTCAAAGAAGATATATAGATAGCCAACAGACACAAAAACAGATGCGCAGCATCACTCATCATCAGGGAAATGTAAATCAAAACCACAATGAGATATTACCCCACACCTCTGAGAATGACTAAACTCAGAAACAAACAATAATAAGGGTTAGGGATGAAAAGGAGAAAAAAAGAACCCTCATGCACTGTTGGTGGGAATGCAAATTTGTGCAATCACTATGCGAAACAGTATGGACATTCCTCAAAAAAATCAAAAATAAAATTACCATATGATCCAGTAGTTCTACTACTGGACATTTACCCAAATAAAACAAAAACACTAATTCAAAAAGATAGATGCACCCTTATGTTTATTGCAGCATTATTTACAATAGCCATGAATAGAAGCAACCCAAGTACCCGTCGATAGGTAAATGGATAAAGAAGATATGGTACAGACTTCTAGGGGAGATGAAGGAATAGGAGGACCCTGAGCTAACCTCATCCCATGGATACAACTAGATAACAATACATCAATGTAAATAAACCAGAAAACAATACACAGACTGGCAGAACTGATTTTACATAAATAGAAGTAGAGAAAAGACCACATGGAAGAATGTAGGAAGGGCAGAGACATTGTTGGGACCTAAATGGACATGTGGGATTGTCCACAGTATTGAGAAATATAGAGACAAGGGAAACAGACCCTCATACTAAGCACCCCAGGCATGAGGAACCTGTGTGGGAAACATAAATCCCCATAAAATTTGGCTTTGAAAACCAGAGGGGCCTGGCTTCACGAATTCTTACAATTGGGCTTGGCACTTGGAACTTTAAAAATCATTGGGATAGTTACTGCAAGAGAAATGGAAAACTGAACCCCATCCTTAAAGAGACTGCATAACAAATAGCAAAGATGCAGAGAAGGGGAACTCTCTTGTACCATTAGTGGGAGTGCAAACTGGTGCAGCCACTCTGTAGAACAGTTTGGAGGTTTCCCAAAAAGTTAAAAATAGAATTACTCTATGATCAAGCAATTGCACTATTGGGTATTTACCCAAAGAATACAAAAATATAGATTCCAGGGGTATATGCACCCCTATAATTTATAACAGCATTATCAACAGTAGCTAAACTATTGAGAGAGCCCAAATGTCCACTGACTGATAAATGGATAAAGAAGATGTGGGATATATATTAATCACTCAGACACACACACACACGCACACACACACACACACACAACCCCTGAAATCTTGCCATTTGCAAAAATGTGGATGAGCTAGAGTGTATTATACTAAGTGAAATAAGTCAGTCAGACAAAAATAAATACTATATGATCTCACTCATATGTGGAATTTAAGAAAGAAAACATACAAAAATAGGGGGAGGGGTAAAAAAGGAGAGAAGGAAACAAACCATAAGAAACTGTTAACAATAAAGAACAAACTGAGGGTTGATGGAGGGAGGCAGGTGGGGGAATGGGGTTAGATGATTGATGGATATTAAAGAGGGCATTTGTTGTGATGAGCACTGGGTGTTGTATGTAAGTGATGAATCACTGAATTCTACTCCAGAAGCCAATATTGCACTGTATGTTAACTAACTAAAATTTAAATTAAAAAAAAAAGAAAAAATGCCTGGGTTATAAGGGAAGATTTATTTACTAATTTTCATAAGCCACTACTTTTAAGAGCAGACACACGGCTGACTTTCCTAGCACATAGGAACAGACACAGCATTAGACAAAATTTGAGGAGACAGAGGAATATGCCCCAAATTAAAGAATAGGACAAAATCACAACAGAAGAGCTTAACAAAACCAAGATAAGCAATATGCCTGAAAGAGAATTTAAAGTAATGGTCATGAAGATACCCACAAAAGAGTGGATGACCTCAGTGAGAGCCTTAATAAAGAGGTAGAAAACATAAAAAAGAAAGAGATGAAGATCTCAATAACTGAAATTAAAAATACACTAGAGGGAATAAATAGTAAACTAGAGGAAGCAGAAGAATAAATTAGTGACCTAGAAGATAGAGTAATGGAAAGAAATCAACCTGAACAGGAGAGAGAAAAATAGTAATAAAAGCTGCTAATAGACCTAAAGAACTCAGTGACACTATCAATCATAATAAAATTTGCATTATAGGGATTCCAAAAGGAAAAGAGAGAGAAAAGGGGGCACAAAATCTATCGGAAGAAATAATAGCTGAAAATTTCCTGAATCTGGGGAAAGAGAAATCCAGATCTAGGAGGCAATGAAAGTCTCCAAGAAAATCAATCCAAGGAGATCTACACCAAAACACACAATTAAAACGGCAAAAGTAGTGATAATGAGAGAACTTTAAAAACAAGAAAGAAAATAGTTACATACAAGGGAAACCCCATAAGCCTATCAGTTGCTTTTTTAGCAGAAACTTTGCGGGCCAAAAGAGAGTGGCATGATAGACTCAAAGTGCTGGAAGAAAAAAACCTACAACCAAGACTACTCAATCCGGCAATGCTACCATTCAGAATAGAAGGAGGGATAAATAGTTTCCCAAACTAAAGTTACAGGAACTCTTGACAATTATAGCAGCCCTACAAGAAATGTTAGAGACTTTTTGAGTGGAAAGACTAAGTAGGAATGAGAAAATTAGGAAGCACAAAAGCAGTAAAATTAAGTGTATCGATAAAAATCAGTTAAAGGACTCACAAAATAAAAGGGTGTAAGGTATGACACCATATACCTAAAACATGGAGGGGAGAGGAATAAAGAATGGGTTCAAATTTAAGGGACGATAAACTTAATCTAGATTGCCATATGCATGTTATATATAAACATGATAGTAACCATAAATCAAAAACCAGTCATAGATATGCAAAAAATAAAGAAAAAGGATTCAGTATATATCACTAAAGAAATCCAGCAAACCATGAGAGAAAAGGTCAAGAGAAGAAAAGAATAGAACTACAAAAACACCATAAAACAAGTAACAAAATGGTGATCAGTATATACCTATCAATAATTACTTTGAATGTAAATGGACTAAATGGTCAAATCAAAAGACATAAGGTGACAGACTGGAAAAAAGAGCAGGACCCCTCTATATGCCACCTACAAGAGACTCCTTTCAGACCTAAAGATGCCTGCAGATTAAAGGTGAAGGGATGGATGTGGTCATGTGGCTCATCTTAGCTGCCATCTTCCTACCATTTCTCCGGCTCTACTGCTAGCTTGACAACCCCACCCACCCATAATGCAGTCTCAACAAGGACAAGAATACATTCAGCCCTGCTGCAACAGCTTCATTTTCCACCCGGCCTCACCATGGGATGGGTCTAGGCCAGCATCTGCTATAGGGCCAAGCTGCGCATGCACATGCTTAGCATGTATGTACCCTAGGCCACAAAGGTGCCTGCAGGACTACAGAAAAAGGGCTGGATGCAGCAACAGGGGCTATGCAACTGTAAGAAGAGCCAGAGGACAGCAGCCTGATGTGGGTGGGGATGACGGCCACCCATATGCCAGGGTCTGGCCAGAGTCAACTTGGGAGTGCTGGCTGCTGGAGGTCTGCACTCTGGCAGGTGCCTGTCAGATGCCAGCTCACACTCCCTGTTTTCTCTGTGCTGCCAGGGTGCCAGGTGCACAGCACCACAGCAGCATGTTCTGAGGCTCAGTGGCCCAGGTGCACAGGAGTACTTTACCTTCACACTGTGGTGATGGGTGTGCTGCTGCTCTGCTGGCTCCCCTTCAGCTACAGCCTGCAGGGCATCTGCCCCAAGGCATGCCAGGTGCGGACCTGCTCTACAAGTTCCTTTTCTGGATTGGCTACTGCCAAACTACTGCAACAGCTTGCTTAACCCGGCGATCTACACCATCTTTAACCAGGACTCCAGGTTCTGCTGTTGGTGGAGAAGGGGCTTCAGGCAATGAGCTGAGTTTCTCACCTGACAGAGACCCTGGCAGCTACCTGCAGAGAAGTGGAAAGGCTGATCCCCCAGGAGAAAGCAGGGGCAGCTTCCCCAGAGACCCATGGATGGATTGGTCTCTAGGGCACAGTGGATGGTGGGGCAGGGCAGGAGGTGGGCTGAGACATTTCAGGGTACCTAGGGAGAGGAAACAAGAGAGGGGCAACCCCTCTGCCTTCCCATCTGAGCAGAGGCCAGCTTCTGGGACTCTGGGAGCCCTGCAACAGTTTAGCTCTGAGGTCAGGGTCTTAGACAGCAGAGGCAAATGCAGCCTCCCACACAAGAGAGAAGGGAGCCCCCATCAACACACCACTATCCTGATCCACCACTGAGCAAGAGCTGACTTCCTCAAGACTTAGTGGGGGCAGTTATCCTAGGGAAGGAAAGAGAGCACTGACAATCTTTAGTTACTGAAATTATAAATATTTGCCAAAATTGAGAGCGAAAACAGCTAAACTACTTTCTATATAAAACTTTGTAATAAAAAATAAATAGAGGGAGAA
This sequence comes from Mustela erminea, assembly GCF_009829155.1. NCBI lineage: Eukaryota > Metazoa > Chordata > Mammalia > Carnivora > Mustelidae > Mustela > Mustela erminea. Next base: position 164,862,370 of record NC_045614.1, on the reverse strand, counting down.
TAGCATTTACCATGCAAATGGAAGTTAGGGTAGAAATACTTATATTTAGACAAAATAGACTTTAAAGCAAAGAGACAAAGGAAGACACTGTATAATCATAAAGCGAACAATCCGAAAAGAAGATATAATAGTTGTAAATATGTACATACCCAACATGGGAGTACCCAAATACATAAAGTAGCTAATAACAAACATGAAGGAAGTAATTGATAGTAATACAGTAATTGTAGGGGACTTTAGCACCCAACTTACAGCAAAGGATAGATCATCCAAACAGAAAATCAACAAGGAAGCAGTGACTTTGAATGATACACAGGACCAGATGGACTTAACAGATATATTCAGAATATTCCATCCCCAAACAGCAAAATACACATTCTTTTCAGTTATACACGGAACATTCTCCAGAAAAGATCACATATTAAACCACAAACAAATCTCAATGAATTCAAAAGATTGAAGTCCTAGCATGCATCTTGTGTGACCACAATGTTATAAAACTAGAAATCAATCAGAAGAAAAAATCTGGAGAGAAAACAAATGCATGGAGGCTAAATAACATACTACCAAATAATGAATGGGTCGACCAAGAAATCAAAGAAGAAATAAAAAAAAATGGAGACATGGAGACAAATGAAAATGAAAACACAAACATCCCAAAATCTTTGGGATGCAGCAGAAGCTATTCTAAGAAGGAAGTTTATAGCAATATGGGACTATCTCAAAAAGCAAGAAAAATCTCAAACAACCTACCCCTACACCTAAAGGATCAAGAAAAAGAACAAGCAATACCTCAAACCAGTAGAAGGAAGGAAATAATAAAGAGTAGAGCAGAAACAAACAAAATAGAAATTAAAAACAATAGATCAATGAAACTAGGAGCTAGTTCCTTGAAAAGATCAACAAAATGATAAATTTTTACCCAGACTCATCATAAAGAGAGAGAGAGGACTCAAATAAACAAAATCAGAAACAAAAGAAAAATAATAATCAACACCAAAGAAATACAAAGGATTGTAAGAGAATATTATGAATATTGATATGCCACTAAACTAGATAACCTAGAAGAAACAGATAAATTCCTTTCTAGGAATTTATATAACCTCCCCAAACCAATTCAGGAAATAGGAAAAAAATTCTTTTTTAGAAATAGAAAATATGAACAGACAAATTTTCAGCATTGAAATTGAATCAGTAATCAAAAAACTCCCAACAAACAAAAGTCCAGGACCAGATGGCTTCACACGTGAATTCCACCAAACACTTAAAGAAGAATCAATATTTAATCTTATCAAACTATTCCAGAAAATAGAATAGTCAGGGAAACTTTCAAATTTATTCTATGAGGCTGGCAATATGACACCAAGACTAGATAAAGACACTACAAAAACAAAGAACTATTGACCAGTATCTCTAATGAACATAGATGCGAATATCCTCAACAAAATATCAGCAAGCCAAATCCAACTATACTGCACATTGAAAAAAATCATTCATCATGATTAAGTGGGAGTTATTCCTGGGATGCAAGAGTGGTTCAATATTTGTAAATCAATCAATGTGATACATCACATCAACATCAAGAAAAAGGATAAAAACCATAGATCTTTTCAACTGATGGAGAAAAAGCATTTGACAAAGAACATCCATTCATGAAAAAAAAGTTTCAACAAAGTGGGTTTATGGGGAGCATACCTGAGCATAATAAAGACCATATATGAAAAACCCACAACTAACATTATACACAATGGTGAGACACTTAGAGCTTTTCTCCTAAGATCAGGAACAAGAGAAAGATGTCCATTCTCATCAGTTTTATTCAACACAGTACTAGAGTAGGGAGTCCTTACCTCAGCAATCAGACAACAAAAGAAAGGCATCCATATCAGCATCCATAGTGGTAAAGAAGTAAAACTCACTATCTACAGATGATATTACATATAGAAAACCCTAAAGACTCAACCTAAAATTTACTACAGCTGATAAATTAATTCAGTAAAGTCATAGGATACAAATCCCTTCAGACAAGGGAAACAAAAGCAAAAATCAACTATTGGGAGTATCTGAAAATAAAAGATTTTACACAGGAAAGGAAGCCATCAACAAAACTAAAAGACCACCCACTGAAGGGACCTTTGTGAATGCCATGCCAATAAAGGGTTAGTATCCAAAATATCTGAAGAACTTACATAACTCAACACCAAAACCCCCAAATAATCCAACTGAACAATGGGCAGAAGACATGAACAGACATTTCTCCGAAGAAGACATGCAGATGGCCAAGAGATACATAAACAGATGCTCAACTTCACTCATCATCTGGGAAGTGCAGATCAAAATCATAATAAGATTTCACCTCACACCTGTCAGAATGGCTAAAATGAAAAACACAAGAAATAATAAATGTTAGGTGAGAATGTGGAGAAAAAGGAACCGCCATACACTGTTGGTGGGAATGCAAACTGGTGCAGCCATTGTGGAGAACAGTTCCTTAAAAAATTAAAAATACAATTACCCTATGATCCAGTAATTCCACTACTGGCTATTTACCCAAAGAAAACAAAACCCCTAATTTGAAAAGATATATGCACCCTCATGTTTACTGAAGCATTATTTACAATAGCCAAGTTATGGAAGCAGCCCAAGTGTCCACCAATAGATAAATGGATAAAGAAGATGTGTGTGTGTGTAATATTACTCAGCCATAAAAAAGAATGGACTCCCGTATCAATCTATAGGGTATAATGGATGGATCTAGATGGTATCGTGCTACGTGAAATAAGTCAGTCAGAGAAAGACAAATACCATATGATCTCACTCATATGTGGAATTCAAGCAACAAAACAAATGAACAAAGAAAAAAAGAGACAAATTGAGAAAGAGACTCATAACATAGAGAACAAACTAATGGTTACCAAACAGGAGCTGGGTGGGGGCTGGGTGGAATAGGTGAAGGGGATTAAGAGTGTACTTACTGTGACGAACACTGAGTACTGTACAGATCTATTGAGTCACTGTATTGTATACCCGAAACTAAGACAACATTGTATATTTTTTAAATTTTAGAATTAAAAAAAAAAAAACTCAAATCTTGAAAAAAAAAAAACCCTTAGAATTACAAAAAAAAACCCCAACTTTAAGATCTTAACGGTTTTAAATGGTCAGTCAATTCAATAGGTCAGTTTTTTTCTCTTGCAATATTATTCATGTATATCAGAGAACTGTAAGACTTTCCTTAACTCTAATATATAGGATTTAGCTTTAAAATGATTAACAGATATTTTCCTGACTAAATACCATGTCTGTGTTTGAGATCCTGTTTTTTAAGACATGCTAAAATATTTTACTTAGAAACGAGAAAAGACTTAAACATATTCTTCTGGCAGAAACTCAGACAGTAAACGAAATTAAGTTTGATGGTGCTTATAAATTAAGACTGCGTGTGAAGTTTGACATCACTGAGTTCTGAAGAACAGACCAAAGGGAGAGAAAACATGATAGAGCATTAGCAGATCCTGCAAGGCTAGAGGCCAGGGGTGGGCAAACGAGAAGCTATGGGCCAAATCCAGCCATGCCCATTTGATTTCCTGTTGTCTATAGTTGCTTTCAAGCTACAGCTGCAAGGTTGAGTAGAGATAGAGACCCTATGGCCTGTGCAAGCCACAAATATTTACTACTGATGCTGCTTGGGGGTTGCTAGCCCAAACTGTGGCACCATGGCATATTAAATTTCTTAAGCTCAAGGAGTTCAAGAAAACAACAAAACCAGGAAGATCGCTCTAAATACTTCTGCCCTTCTGTGCTGAATGCAGTACATAAATCTCGCATGTGAAGGATACCCTTCCCCTGTACAGAAGGAAGGGACTCGTCCTTACCACCAAAGGGGGAATTTAGGGCCAAGAAGGCTATATAAACAAACCTTGCTAATTCTTCAGCATTTGCTACCCCTGGCCCAAATCCCCATGCCTTGTCAATACTTCACAAGTTCATGGTTTCTATGTCTTCCTGCTCTGGTCATGTCTCCAGGTCTTTTCCCTCTTGTGAAGGCGCCTCCTGTGCACGTAAAAATTCAATAACATGTGTATACTTTTCTCCTGCTACTCTGTCTTCAGTCAGTTTAATTCTTAGGACCAGCCAGAGACCCAAAGAGGGTAAAGAGAATTTTCCACTCCCCTACCCTATCTGATCCCATACAGAAGTTTTTGTTCAACCTTTCTATAGGTGATCAAACCAAAGCAAGCTAATGCATTTTGACAGAGTAAGGAATTTCAGTGCCTCATTCCCAAAAGCTTCCCAGCACGTCTCTGTGTGTGTCTGGAGAGAGCTGAAGACAAGGCAGGTGCACCCTGGGCCCTCGCACATCCCAGCATTTCCCTGTCCTGAGCTGGAGGAGGGAGACATTCAGTGGTCTCTGAAAATTCAAGACACACCTGACCCACTTGTTTTCAACCCAGTTCTGAGTCTTCTATTAGAACCTGACTTGGGTCACAGTTACAGCCACTTGCTAGCCTTCCTGCTAGCAGCCATCGTTCCTGTATCTAGGATGGGGGTGACCAAAGCCAGCCACCAACACGCCTCCTCTCCTCCCATCAGCAACAGTGTCATCACCTCCCTACCTCCAGCTATATTAATCAGAGCCTTTGTAGAAATCTTTTTTTTTTTTTAAGATTTTATTTATTTATTTGACAGAGATCACAAGTAGGCAGAGAGGCAGGCAGAGAGAGAGAGGAGGGGAAGCAGGCTCCCTGCCGAGCAGAGAGCCCGATGCGGGGCTCGAACCCAGAACCCTGGGTTCATGACCTGAGCTGAAAGCAGAGGCTTTAACCCACCGAGCCACCCAGGTGCCCCCTTTTTTTTTTTTTTTTTTTTTTTAAAAGAAAGCCCTACTGAATCCATAAAAGTTTAGGAAGTCCCAGCAAGAATAGCAGACACAGTGTCTGGCCAACGTGAAGTGCTCAAATATGTGTTTAACAAGTGGAACGTATGACACACACACCAGCTGCTTCTACTTTTCCCCACCAACAGGACTCCAGCTCCCTCAGGATTAGTCCTCACCCAAAGATAGCAGAAGAGTTGAATGCATCAGGCCGCTTGCAGCGCGATCAGGTCCCTGCCCTCGACTGGGTCTCTGCTGCTTTCTCTGGTCCCTTCCACGGGTCTCCAGTTTCTGTGGCCTTTCCCAAGGCTGATGTGGACCGAAGACCTAGAACCTCAGCAGGCCCAGGCAATACTCTCCTCGAGTTCTAGAACATTACTTGGCTTATCCTTGATTGCTGGAAGGCTCTGCTTTGCCTGGGCTTCCCCCTCTACCCCTGCCACTCTTTTCACTTCCTTGGGACCCGTTGGCCTCCCTGCCCTGAAGTCCCATGAAAGCATCAGATTCAAACCAAAGCATCCAGATACAACCCGCACTTGCACGGAGGAGCCCTTCTGTACAAACGTCTGCCAGGGCCTCTGTGATATTCTGTAAGAGAGGCTCATCTCTCCTTTCCGGATGTACCTATTATAGTGATTATGAATCATTAACTAAAACTCCTGACGAGCTCGCCCCACCCTCCAGCCCGCCCCTTCCTTTTTCAGGCCCCTCAAGGCTTCAAGCTAGGGTTCGCTCTTTCTTCTTCCAGCCCTGGCTGTTTGGATCTCCACTTCCTTTGCAGTAAGATTATCATAATTGGTGAACGGCTCTAAGACATTCCGATGTACCTGACAAGACGCAGACTCTCGGAGGATTCATTTTTTCTCAGCTTGGTTTATTAATAGGTGCAGGCTTGACGTTACCTGAAATGAGTTTTTTTAACTGCACAAAGAAATGTTCGTTTTTGTTCCTCACGGAAGGAAGCAGGGCAAATATCAAGGCCCGATGTTTTGCCCTTCATCAAAAAAAATTCTTTTAGACACTGACTCAGAGCCTCTTAAGTCGACCAGAATTCATCCCTACAGTTAGTCCTCGAGAGGGAAAAATGCTAGTGAGTGAGAGCAAGGGTAACTCAAAGCACACAGAGGGCCAAATGTGGCTTGATGGCCTCATTAAAAAAATGACACCCATGGGAGTTTTGTCTGAATTTGGGCTATAGGAAAGAAGCCAGTTCTAGTGAATATATTAACAATTTTTTTAATTGTTTAACAAACACATTGAAAGCAACTTGCCACTCAAAACTCCGACTCAGATGATTTTCCTTGCTGACATATGGCATAGACTTAATGGAACAGATCGGATAAATAATATAATCATAGTGAATTCCATGTGTTTATAATTGTGCTTTGATCTATACAGTGTGAAGTGCTTTGCCGACATCAGCTCACTGATCTTCCTCACCACCTTCTGTGACATGTATGGGGCTGCTTTTATCCCCTCACTTCACTGAGACGCTAAGAAGTAGAATGTCTAAAGTCATCAGCTTGTTATAAGGAAGCTAAGAAAAGCTCCTGCCACCCGTGAGTCCTGTCTAATTCAGTTTCCTGACTATTAAGACTCAGCCTCTCCACCAGGGATTCAGTAAGCGGCTTAGCTCCTGGCTTCTGCCCTTCTCCACGCAAACGGCTACAGGTACACACAGGGGAGGGGCTCTGTGAAAACTTCACTCTGATCTGACATTAATTTTAATGCACCACATCACATTTTTTGGTTCCTTTCCTCCACCCTTCCGCATTATCCGTCAGCTTCTCGAATGCCTGAGAAAGAGACTGGGCAATGCCCCCAGTCCTTTTGCATGTGATTATACTTCTTTGGGTGTGTTATCTGGAGTCTCTAGGAGAACAGAAGCTGCTCGAATATAAGAAAATCATAAAAACAGGCAATAATGCAATAATTGCATAAAGGTGTGCCTTCATACTCATAGTGGTGAGCTCACTAGAAAGGTGCTGGTGTAGGGTTAAACTGTCTCGGTTTCTTTGGAAATGTTCAAACAGAGGCCAAAAAGGCTTCCAAACACAGCATGTTCTAGTCAGTCAAGGATTCTGGAATATGCAAATGTTGCTCATCAGAATAATCGCAGATACCTAAAATTTTCTATTTCTTCGTTTTTCTCTGAAAGCTTTCTTTCAAGTTCCGCTTTAGCTTCCAAGAGTTCAAGCTGGAAGCGAAGAATCTTGCTTTCATTACGTTCCAGAGCTCCCTGAAAGACATAAATTTAAAAAGTACCAAGTTAAGTCTACTTTTTGGACACAAAAAAATTTTTCCCCCTCAAAATGTATGTCACTATCGTAGCTCTCTTTAGAGTTGCTGGGAGAGCTCTAAGTTCAAATCAGGTCCCCGAAGATTGGAACAGGATGAGAGACAAGTGACTGCTTTTGTTTGTCATGTCACTTACAGCTTTGACATTCCTGGGGCTCTCTGCTATAGCTCAGGAACTAGAATTCTAAAGCATTTTTTAAAATAGAAAATTTCAATCTCGTCTGTGACTATATTTAAACTTTTTAATTTATTACTCTTGGCTTCGCTTAATATAGTTCAACTTCAGGATGAATCAATAAGTGGATCAAAGCTAGAGCAAGGATAGTGGTAACTCCGACTTTGGAATCTTCCATTTAATTCTGGACATCATGGAGGAATAGCAAAAAAGTTGAAAGCATTCAGAGAGCAGGAAACAGGCGAGTATCCAAATATTGTCAAAGGAAGAACAATAAAGGAATTTAGGATGTACTTGACACATAACACTCGGTGTGAGCCATCATCACCATAATTATTAATACTACTTCAAATGGATTGCTTTGACAGCTAGGGAAATCTCCCGTCCCTTTGAGTATTTAAACATAGGCAAGGCAATTACTGCCAGGGATGTTATAAAGGTGATTCAAGTTTAAAAGTGTACCTTTGATTAAATCTTTAAAGCCTGTTCCAAAGACACAATTTATATAGAAGTAGAAACAAACAAAATATTTGGAAAATACTGAGGAAGATGTTTATAAAGAACTTAAGGTGTGACAACAATCTGCTTATCACCTGGAAGATAGTCCTGAGGCAGGAGTAATTTTTGTAGCCTTTTCTGGGGTGGTTACCACATACAAACAAAAGTAAAAAGTAAAACTGAGTAGCAACTTCAAGATAAAAATAAGAAAGATGTTACTAATTTTAATATGTCTTAAGGCCTTGCTGCTTGCTGTTCCCTCAACACTACCTTCAATATAAAAGAAAATAAATCAAAAACCAATGCTTGGAGAGCAATTTCCTGCAAGGAAATGGTGCCCTTCCTTCAGGGGAAACTGTCACCTCTCACCCTCTAGAATTCACAGAGAAACAATCTTTGGAGGTGACCTGGGATAATTTGAGTTTTGTGGCTTCAAAACTAATATGATAAAGTTTCTCATAAAGGCTCACCCAGGAAAACAAATAACCCAATTTTACAAATACTTGTCCAAGTTGATGAAGTATTTATGGATGCTGTAAAAGACAAAACTTGAGAAAATGCAAATAGAATATAATGCCATCTAGTGGTGGTAAGTGGTATGAGCGCTATGGCCTTACTCTGGCCTGTGACGTGCCAGTCCCTTCAGTAAGTGAACCGTCTCTGTGTTACATGGGACTCAAATTGCACCCCTCCCACCGGCCAATCATATCTCTCACTGGCTCATCATAGTGCTTGAAATTTCTACCATGAAAATTACTTCTTTAGGTTAGGGTGGTGGCTTCAGAAAGTACCTAGCCAGAATGGCCTGAGGACCAAAGGGAAAAAGAAAATGAAACAAAGCTCACTTTACAAGGACTAGCCTGGTTAGGTGACACTACCAACTGAAAGGATTCTATGTAAAATGTAAAGACCTCAGGAAAACAATTATGCATAAAAAGGCAAGAGCTGTGTCAAAAGCCATCCACTTGGGCTGCCTGGGTGGCTCAGTGGGTTAAGCCTCTGCCTTCAGCTCAGGTCCTGGTCTCAGGGTCCTGGGATCTAGTCCCGCATAGGGCTCTCTGCTAGGTGGGGAGCCTGCTTCCTCCTCCCCCCCACCCCGACCCCCGCTTGCCCCTCTGCCTATTTAGGATCTCTCTCTGTCAAATAAATAAAATCTTTAAAAAAAAAAAAAAAGCCATCCACTTGACAGCTCTATATGCAGGGTACTGTGGATACATCTTCTGTCTGTCAGGTCTCTTACAGAAATGCAGTGATAACATGAACTTAATGGACATTGTTTGGCGTGGAGCAGACCTTTGAAGTCTAATTTTCCATGATCATACCTTCCAAAGGCTCTGTTTAAAAGGGACTGTTTTGCCAATTAAAAATAATTTTCTTGGAGCTCCTGGGTAGCTCAGTCAGTTATGTGTCCACCTTCAGTTCAGGTCATGATCTTGGGGTCCTGAGATCAAGTCCCACATTGGGCTCCATGCTCATTGGGGAGTCTGCTTTTCCCTCTCCCCCTGCTTATGCTCTTTCTTGCTATCTCTTTCTTTCAAACAAATAAATAAATCTTTAAAAAAAAAAATCATCTTCTCAGTTGGAAGGTGAGTGGTGGAGGCTGCGTTTTAAGTACCAGATGGATGCTTAGTCTAAGGGAGGGTCAAGAAGATAAAACTCAGCTCTGAGAAAAGAGGCTTTGCAGGATGTGTTAACTGCTTAGTGACCGTGACAGATGACTCCTTTTAGTTCACCCTCTTTGGCAAAAAGTCTCGGTGGCTTGTTCAATCCTTAGCACATACCCAGGGATAAGGTCAGAGATTGTTCCTGAACTTTTAATCCCTAACACTCAAAATGATCCTGCCAAACAATCTGTACAAAGATAAGCTTTCAGGACAAACGTTTAAGAATATCATTTTGAATCTCACTTTTAAAACTAAATTTTTGGGGGGGGGAAGTGTTTTGATATTCATTCAACGGATATCATTCAATATCATGAAAGGACAATCATTCATTTAACAGTCACCAGATATTTGTTGAACCTCTAATACACACCAGCCCATGTTCTAGGCAAGTGCTTCTCGGCCGTTAGTGTAAATATGAGCCACTAAAGGATCAGGTTAAGATGCAGATTCTGACTCAGCAGAGCTGGGGAGAAGGCTGAGAGTCTGAATTTCTTACAAACTCCAGGGCAAGGCAGCTCCAAGCAGCTGATCCGTGGGCTCAGTTTTGAACAGTGAGGGTCTAGGGACAGGGGATAAATCAATAAAGAAGGTAGTTGCGGTTCCTATTTTTCATTACACTTGGTAGATTTGTATCCAGTATTGCTCACCCTGCCCTCTGGTCCTCAGTGTCTTCATCTGTGAAATGGGACAATAGTTTGCCAAGGTAAGGTGTCTCGAGCCCTGGGCCTAGTCCCCAGCACAGAGTTAACACTTGTAGGAGTGTGCTTTTGCTGCTGCTGCTGCTGCTGCTATTACTTTGCTTTGTCACAATGACAAAAACCTTTGATCCCCGGAGGTAATACCTCTGCTTCTTCCAGCGCTGCCTGGAGTCTTCTCTTGCTCAACCTGCTTCTTGGCCTTTCCCATTTCATTTAGGTTCCTCTTTCCTTCTCACCTGATTTGTCAGATTAGACATCTCTTCTGGAGAAGGAAGAACAGCAAAGTTCGTGGAAGGAACCAGTGATATCTGACCCATGATATCAGGTACAGTGGACTGTACCTCTAGGACCGTGGTCATGCCATCCTTGGAGACTTGATGGTAAGGTCACCCATGGCACCTATGCGACCCTTGTTGGAATTTGAAAAAGTCACTTTTTCTTCAGTATAGTCTCTTGCCACCCACCGGAAAGTTGCCTGCTACAACCGGAGAGGACGGTGCTTCTCAGAGTACCGTGCAGTGAACAACCTATACAAATTTCCACGGCAGGCCTGCTTGTCAGAGCCATGTCAGATTCCGCAGGCTGCTGCTCTGAGACACAGACTGGGAATCCCTATACTTCTGGTGTAAGTGCCTAGCTGTTGAGACCCGTGGCTGCCACTCCGTCCACCGTCACCAGGATGGGAACTTGAAGCATAAGCTGGGTCATTGCCTGCCAGAAGCTGATGTGTGAGTGCAGACTGACCAGAGTATCCAAAGGAGGTCAAACGCTTGAGCGTTTGTGGCTAGCCTCTCATGAACAGGAGTCGTAGGCAGAATAAGGCATCCAGAAGTGACAAAACCTCCACCATTCAACATTGTTACTGTCATTTCTACCTCTTCAGGAAGGAAGCATCTAGTCACTGAGAGGAGTGGAGTAGGGCCAAGTAGCTCTGGAAATTACCCACCGCCCAGAGGTACTGGAAGGAACTCAAGAGCTTGCCTGCTCCTCTGGTTCCAAGATCCCCGGCTGTGATAGAGTTTTGAAAAGTTACAACACCAGACTCTTTAGATGACAATTCTTATGTAATGAAGGCTTCTTTTATAAGTCCTCTTCAGAAGAGAGGTTTCCAAAGAAAACTCAGGGCCATGGTTCTCCATTCTGACCATACCTCAGAATCACTTGGAGAGCTTTTGAAAAAGACTTCTGCCCAAGCCTCCACCCAGCCCAAGTGTGGTCTCCAGGCCAGCAGCACTGACCTCGGGGGCAACTTATTAGAAATACAAATTCTGAGACCCCACCCTAGACCCAGTGAATCAGAAATTCTGAAGGGGGGCCCAACCCACCATTTGCACCAGCCCTCTGGGCAGTTCAGATGCAGCTGAAGTTCTCTGACCACTATTCCAGCCCCTATCACGTGCTCAGTCTCACTGAGCATGGACTATGTAGGCCAACAGAGAAGCAAGATTCACTCCTGCCTCCAAGAGCAATGAGCTTTCTCCGGGGCATCTCAGGGTTTTCAGGCCCATCACTCATGGTGCTGGTGTAGGTTGGCAGCAGCATCTCCTAATTTAGCAATTCATTCCTTTAGCCCAGCAGTTTCATTTCTAGGAAGCTACCCCTTCTGAAACATTAGCCCATATCCACAGGTATATGTCTGGAGCATATTGTAGAGGATTATTTGTAGCTGCGAGAAATTGTATCTAAGCTGAACGAGGTCTAGTTCAATAAGTGTTGCTCATCCTTATAATACAACACTCTGCAACTATCAGCAATCACGTGGCAGACCTCCGGGGACAGACTTGAAAAGAGAATCACGAAGCACGTGGGCAGTGGTAGAGCCCGGGATTAAGTGTGCATAGGCTAGAGTCAAGCTGCCTGGGCTCAGATCTCACACCTGCTTTGGACTGACTGTGCATTTGGACAAGTTCTTGATCTTATAGGACTTAATACAATCTGTATTTCACAGACAAACCAACTCAAAAGACTGTTCTGAGAATTAAATAAGGAATGGTTGTGTATGCAACAGAGCCCGACACATTGCATAGTCCACAGAAATATTTGTCAAATTAGAAATTATTTTGATAAACGAAAAAATACGAGGTGTAGAATACTGCACAACTTGAATAATACATGCATGCATTTATGCATGGGAAATCTTGGTCAGGCTATGGATGATAAAGAAATTCTTCATAGTGGCTTTCTTGACGAAGTGAACCTGAGGCTAAGGTAGGAGAGTAGTCTTATTTTTAGAATTTAATAAATAATAACCCTAGTTAAAAAAAAAATATTAAAAATGGAAAAGCTAAAACCTGAGTGGGACCATGACAATTCTGAGGGCTCCCCAACACCTCCCTGCTCCTGCTCTGGCTCCAAGCCCTGCTCAGAGTACCTTGGAGATTCTTGTTCACCCTCTGGAGGATCTCTTGGCTCACAGTGCTCTCCTCATAGGCATGCCTGAGCTTGAGGAGCTCAGTGCTGAGGGCCCGGGCCTCCTTCTGAGAGGGCCCCTAGCATGGCCTGTGACTCCTCCTGCTTCTGCTTCCAGCCATCCAGGCACTTGTCCAAGTGCTGCCACTTCTGGTCCAGCATGGCTGCTGAGGAGCGGGCTTTCCCAAGGTCGGACAGGGTGTCCCCAAGCTCGAGCGGCAGTTGGTGCCTGGCCCTCTCCAGGGAGGCATTTCTGGCATTTGCTACCCCCATGGCTTCAGCAGCCTTCTGCAACCCCATGGCCAGCTTCTTCCTGAGAAGGGGAGACCCCAAGCAAAAGGCAAGTGAAGCTATAACCCTCAGAATCCTCCCCCAGTGTGTCCTGGATTACAGCAGCGCTTGGGTACACAGCAGGGAGACCCTGAGGTCAGCTGAGAGGTACCAAAGCAAGAGCAGCTCACATCTCCAAATGACCACTGTGTGCCTAGAGAACCCAGATGTCCAGGTGTGCTTTATCTTCCCCTAGCCTTTGCCAACCTGGTCTTGGAACTCGGGATCCCTAAACCTATAAGTATTTGCTTAACCCTAAACCTTCTGTCAGCAATCCAGACTTTATCAATGACTTCAGGAAGAAGTGGGAGAAAGCAGAAGATTGTAAGGAACGGCCCACCAACAGTAAGCGGCTGTTACAAGTTCTTAGGCACATCTGGTCTTTAAAGATCTCCCTGCTACATTGTTTTCTAGGAACACTCTTTGGTTCTCTCCTGCTCATTCTCTCTCTCTCTTACCGTGTGGCTCCTAAACATGCCAAAGTTCTGTCTTTCCTCTGAATTCCTTCTCCACCTCAGTGGCTCTTCTCAAATTTACATACTCAAATCCGTCCCATTGTTATGCTCACTTCACAGATCCCACAGCTCTCAGGGGGGGATTCTAGCCCCTGCTGTTGGCCCTCCCGCATCCTCTGAGATGGAGTGGTTTATTAAAGTGCCTCCTCCGCCATCCGCACAGCGCAGTGCCCTGAGGCTTTCTGATGGATGCAATGTGTCCTCTTGCTCGCATCTCCTGCAGGGAGGCTGGCAGCCCCGTTCTTACCCATTCTTTACATTTCTTAGATGAAAGGTAGTGTGTGTACCAAAGCTCTTTCTGATCTACTATTATTAAAGAGAAAAATGGCCTCAGGAATGAACATGTGCCACACAGGTAGCCCATCAGACCAAAGTGGTCATAAAGCCCCCTTTTGGGGGGGAATCCTACAAAAACTAATCTGTGCTCAGCATCCAGGAGGGATCTGCGCTCTAACAACTACTTACTCGCTGGCTTTCTAACTGTAGTAACTTCTCAACTTCGCTTCGTTTTTCTTAAATGTTAAGAGAATTTTTTTTTTAAAGATTTATTTATTTGAGGGGTGCTGGGTGGCTCATATGGTTAAGTGTCTGCCTTCAGCTCAGGTCATGATCTTGGGGTCCTAGGATCAGGCCCCATATTGGGCTCCTGGCTCAGAGGGGAGTCTGCTTCTCCCTCTCCTTCTGCTTGTGCTGTCTCTGTCTCTCTCTCAGAAGAAAGAAAGAAGGAAGGAAGGAAGGAAGGAAGGAAGGAAGGAAGGAAGGAAGGAAAGAGAGAGAGAGAGAAAGAGAGAAAGAAAGAAAGAAAGAAAGAAAGAAAGAAAGAGAGAGATTTATTTGAGAGAGAGGGTGTGCATGCAAGGTGGGGAGGGGCAGAGGGAGAGGAGAGAAAATCTCCTGCAGACTCCCCACGGAGCACAGATTCCCAATCCCAGGTCCCTGAGATCATGACCTGAGCCAAAGCCAAAACTCTGACCCTTAAACTGACTGAGCCACCCAGGAGTCCCAACAAGAGATACTGCCTAGTGACTACAGTTAATAATCCTGTCTTTACATTTGAAAGTTGCTGTGAGAGTAGAGCTTTAACGGTCTCACCATAGCGACAACAAATTGTAACTACATAGGGTAGGGGATCTATTGACTAACTACATTGTGGTAAAGACTTTGCCATATGTACCCATATCAAATCATCACATTGTATAACCTAAACATATTTTTTTAATTTATTTTTTATTTATTTTCAGCATAACAGTATTCATTATTTTTGCACCACACCCAGTGCTCCATGCAATCCGTGCCCTCTCTAATACCCACCACCTGGTTCCCCCAACCTCCCACCCCCCGCCCCTACAAACCCCTCAGATTGTTTTTCAGAGTCCATAGTCTCTCATGGTTCACCTCCCCTTTCAATTTCCTAAACATATTTAAAGGTACGTAGGAGTTTGGAGCCCTACTTGGTCCCAGCATGTCAATGTCAATTTGTATATACAAATGTCAATTACATCACAATAAAGCTGGAGCCAAAGGAGATTCTGATGCTTTACTCCACCTCAAATAGGGGCCTTATAAAATAATTACATATATATATATATATATAATATGTATATATGTTTAGATAATATAAATTATATATTAACTACCTTAGAAATACTCAATTGGTACCAGAAAATAGAGATTTTTCTTTGGGTGACCACATATGGGGAGGGACTGAGGGGTTACCAGGACGTGGGGCCATCCATGCTAAAATCAGCAAGCTCACAACTCCATTAGGCAAAATGGACAAGTTGGTCACCCTCACTTCAGTGATAATGCTTTCTACATTTCCACACCAACTACCATTTGTTCCTCATTTGCCAACCATAAGTTCTTACTCAGTAAAAGAATGTGCAAGATGTGGAAGATTAAGAAACCAACTCCCTATTCTTGGGGAATGTGGAATTCAGAAACACTCCGCTGGGTCTCAGGTGAGTTTGATTCAGCTAGACTAAGTCATCCTGTGAAGCCAATTAAAATATATATATATAGAATCCTAGATTTTTTTTTTTTTGGTAGTTCTGCCTCCCTGGGATGAATCACAAAGAAAATACAATATAGACAACATTTTATTTATTTGATATTCAATTAAGTTTTGGGGCACCTGGGTGGTTCTGTCAGTTAAATCAACTCTTGATTTCGACTCAGGTCATGATCTCAAGGTGGGGAGATGAAGTCCCCTGCAGGGTTCTGTGCTGGGTGTGCAGCCTGCTTAGGATTCTCTCTCTCCCTCTGCCCATGCCCTCTTAACCCACAACTCTCACGCACGAGTTCTCTTTCTCTCCCTCAAAAAAAAAATAATAAGTTGAAAGCAGAAGAGGTATTCAGATAGTACCATGTTGTCCATTATTTCTCTTTAGCTGTCATGTGCTGTAGAACAACAGTCTGTTAGCTCAACAAATCCATGTGGTCGTAAGCAGTCTAGATGCTTTCCCCCCTTCCTACCCCTCCCAAAGAAACCTGCAAACACTGTGACTGGTGGCACCTTCACCCGCATTCTTCCATCATAGTGGGGGAAAAGAATCTTACTTTAGAAGCAAGTGCCCTATTTTCAATATGAGGAGCCATTTCAGTTCAAAGCCCCACTTTTCTGTGGCCCAGCATTTTTCAAACGTCTACCGCAGGTATTCTTAGTATCCGTCATCCCAAAGCCCTTTTCAAGTTACTGCAGCTTCAGAGACGGATCACTTGGTACCCCTCCAGGGACAGGACCCAGTGACTACTGAGCAAATGCACAGCCATGTCTCTCAAAGATTTAGGTGAAGAACGGAAAAACAATAGTTTTGGTTGAAACTAAAGAGAACGGGATTGATCTGCCCTGCAGTTTTGCTAAGCTGCCAAACCAGGGACATGTTCTTTTGAGTAAAGCTTTAATGACTAGAAATCTGGGGTTGGCTTGACACTTCCTCTCAAACTGACACAGCCCTTTGACCTTTGAACAACATGCTTCAGTTCTACATCCCGGTACCAGGTCTTGATTCATCTAGGCCCCAAGATCCTGTAGTTCCTGAGAAGGACTTCTAAAGCCTTTATGGAGTGCTGGCTATAAAACTGATATTCTAACCTGAGAGGTGGTCTGAGGGTGACTTCTTTTCAAAGAAACTTGCAGCTCTTAAGGTGTGATGACAGATCCTGATATGTTTTGAGCCATTTCTGTCCATCTTCACAGAGCACTTTGTAGTCTCCAAGTTGTAGACCAGAGACTTTAATGTCGTGTACACACTTGGACTCGACTATTCTGATGTTCCAAATGAAGTACAGGATTCTGAGGGCTAGCGCATTTTCAGACCCTAGCTCCAAGTCACGTCTTCTACGAAGACGTGCTCTAGAAAGGGCCTCCTTTCTTTCACCAGGACCTCTTTCTAGTCTTTATTACTCTATTATAATTGTTATTTTTTAGCCCCACCAGAGCATGTGCTCCTTGCCAGCAGTGGGCTGCTTCAGCTTTGGTCTTGGGCTTATTCACACACTTGGTGGCGATTAATTCAATGTCTACATGAGGCCTTTAAGTCAAGGTCACTCTCCTCATCCTTTGCTGTATAACTCCCTCTGCATTCAGGTCTGCCTTGCCCCACTCACTTGGCATCCTCCAAGTCCTCAGTCCTCTGGCCTATGTCACCTGCATACTTCACTCTCCACTGCACCATTTCACTGTTGCCTTTGGAGAGAACCTGGAGCAGCTCAGCCTTGGCCTCTTGTTCTTCCTCATTCTGCTCTTGAAGAAGGTCACGGTCATGCTTGGCTGACTGCAGGGCCTGGGCCAGGGCGCTCTGTGACTTAACAGACGCAACACACATTAAAAAAGGGCATCGCTACCATTAACAACGAAGCACTTGGAGGTGACATCTTTTTTTTTTTAGATAAGGTTAATAACAACCTGCCACAAATTCAAGCTGAACCTGAACCTAGTAAGATAATACCCAGGAAAGAATTTGGGACGAGAGAGGATCTAGTATCTAATTGCTGCTGTTACAACAGGGAACAGTGTTCTATTTAGGGAAATGTCTGCCTGACTATCTGGGCTTCAGCAACTGGCAGGTTCTGGAAATAGTGGGGAATACAAAGGTAGCAAAAACATTCCCTATCATTTAGACAGGAAGATTTATGGTTAGCACTATCTAAGATTGAGATCTTATTTGGACTAAAAAAGCATCACTGAGACTTGGTCCAGCTTTTCATTCATTGATGAAAAAATCTTTTATTTCACATGTAAATCTCTGAACACTATCTCTGATCACTTTAGAACAGCACTATCTGATAGAACTTTCTATAGATGAAAATATTTTAGGGGCACCTGGGTGCCACAGTCGGTTAACTGTCCAGCTCTTGGTTTTGGCTCAGGTCATGATCTCAGGGCCGTGAGATGGAGCTCCATGTCAAGCTCCCTGCTCAGCATGGGGTGTGCTGGAGAGTCTCTCTTCCTTTCCCTTTGCCCCTCCTGCTCATGTTTGCGCACTCTCTCTTTTCAAATCAATCAATCATTCGATCAATCAATCAATCCTTATTTTAAAAAAAGAAAAGATTTTATATATGGACCATCCAATATGGTAACCATAGCCACATATAGCTTTTGAACACTCAGTATGTGCCTTAGTACAATGTGTGGTCACTGAATTTTAGTTTTGTTTTAAATAAACTTAAATTCACACAGTCACCTGTGGTACCGTAGCAGCTACTGTGGTTTTTAGACAGCAGAGCTGAGTTTGGTGAACATTTCTGTCATTTACCTGTGGTGTGGTTATCCTAGAGCCATCATTCCCAAAAGATAACTTAGTCTAGTGGCAAGAACCTAGTCTACTGGAGTCTGGGCCGAGCCCTCACAGGTCCTTACTGCAAATTAGAAAAAAGCACCTTCTCAATCCGTGGATGCAGCTCTGAGAGCACAAGGCTTAGTTAACAGCAGCCTCAGCCAGACACCCTTGGGCAGCTTTGAAAGAGGAGTAACAATACACAGTGACCCTGAGAAGGACGCAGGCTTTGAAAGCCAATAAATTTGGCTTTAAATTGTGACCCTACCCCTCTTATATATTCATTGAGCACCTGTTCAAGGCATTAGTGTTTATAGAAGTAAGTGAGATGAAGATAAAGTCTTTGCCCTCAGGAGCCATAAAGGGGTGAGAGGATACACAAAATGAACATATAAACAAATTAAAAAATTTTTTAATGCTGACAGCAGTAAGGAACTAAAACAGAATGACAATACAGGATGTTTGACTCCTTCACATCATTGCCCAAGGGCCTTGGGGAAGGGAAGGGCTTGTACATAGTAGAAATAGCAGCTATGAAAGTCCTCTGGCGGAGTAATGGTGACGTGGATAAGAGGCCCAGAGGAGGTCTGGGCAGCCGGAGGGGAGGAAATGAGGCAAGCAGACGTATGACGTAAGGTCGCAGGAGGAGGCTGGAGGCTAAGCAGAGGGGCCTCTGAGGCCAGCTGGAAGCCACTGGGAAGTCAGCCAGAGAGATCTTCTAAAATCTAAATTAAGTCATCTCACGACCAGCAACAATTCCTTCACACTCTACTACTTACTGTATGACCTTGGACATGTTATTTTTCTTCTCAGAGCCTTGGTTTCTTCATGTAAAAAGATAGAATTCTTCCTTTTTCCTAGGACTTATATGATGATTGAGATAACATGAGAGACATATCTGGCAGAATGTCTGATGCACAAACCATGGGATTCATTTAAAAATGCATATATAATGTAGAAAATAAGGAGAATAGAGGGAATAAAATAAAATATCTGAGAACAGACATCTACAGTCTCATGAGCTGTACCTCAGAAGAGATGCCTTTGCAGGGAGATTATGTACAAGTGAGGTGCTATGGGGTGTCAGTAGCAAGGTGCCTTCAAGATGAACCAGGTATTAGCTTGAAATATCAGAGCTCAGAGAACTTCTCTCTCACCTCAGTCACTCCATTTTCACCTTAAAGGGCCACTTTCACTGACGTCACCTGCTAGAAACATTATATATCCTCTTGGGAAGATATGACCGATATGTATAGGTTATTGACAACTTAAATTTGAACTAAGCCAGTCCCATTTGTTTCATTCTGGTCTTCTTTTTAATTCTACTTCTTGGTGCAATTCAGAATCAAAGATCCATAAAGAGCCTTGCTGACTTCCTGTTCACTTAATAATGCAAAATGGAAATACACAGTTTGCTTGCTGTGTCTAAATCTGACAAACGGGGTGCCTGGGTGGTTCAGCAGTTAACCATCTGCCTTCGGCTCAGGTCACGATATTGGGCTCGTTGCTCCATGAAGAGCCTGCTTCTCCCTCTTCCTCCGCTACTACCCTTGCTCGTGTGCGCCCCTCTCTCCCTCTTTCTCTTTCTCTCTCTGTCTCTCTCTCACTATCTCTGTCAAATAAGTAAATAAATAAAATCTTAAAAAAAAAAAAAAAAGTTTGACAAACTAGACAAGCAATTTGCATCACTGAGTAAAGTCCTTCCGTGATGAAGTTCCTTCCTGGCACATACAAGGTCCACCATGTTTTTTTCCCCCATAACTTCTGGGGCATTTTCCTCTCTTTTATAGGAGGAGATATCGAGCCTCATCCATCAGGCATGATTTGTTTGTTTGTTTGTTTGTTTTTAAACACACAGTCAAGCTACTGGTGAGAAATAATGGATGCATTACTTTGGATTCCTCTTCCAGTTGCCCTTTCGGTGCTTCTATTTGACAAGTGAAGTTGCTCTTTTCCCTGGAAAGTTGGTTTATCAGAGCTTTCTTTTCTTCCAGCCTCTTCAGGAACTCTCCTACAGACAGATTTCACAAAGTGAGTTCATCCTAGCTAGCCTCCCCATCCACCACCTCCTCCCACGAGCTGTCCACTCGAAGGACACCACAGTGACTCCTAACACATATTTTTAATAGAACAGGGGTCTAAGAGTTCAGTCATCAGCAAAACCATGGCAATGATCTGTTCTGGGATGCACAAAAGAGCCCTGAGAAAGAACTGATTTTTAACAGTAAGTTTGGGTCAATAATAGGTAATATTAGCTACTGTATATTGAAACTTTTTTGTGCAGCAGGCACTACTGTCCATCTTAACTCCCATAACTCCTTGACCATGTTCATAGTATATTACCCACTTTAAAGAGGGGGAAACAGCAACTAACTTGGGTATGATTGAGACACCAACGTGCATAGCCAGTAACTTGGTGGAGGCAGATTCTAATGAAGTTTTTTAACCCTGAGGAGCACATTCTTTTGTGTTATGCTCCCTTGCTTCTTTTATGTGGCTCTACCAACTTCTGTCTATATAATCTTTAGGGAATTACAACTTCTTTGTCACATCTGTAAAATGAGGATAACAATAAAAAATTGTCAGGGCACCTGGGTGGCTCAGTCGGTTAAGTGTCCAACTCATGATCTCAGGATCATGAGATTGAGCCCTGAGTCAGGCTCTGTGTTCATTGCAAAGTCTGCTTTAGATTCCCTCCTCTCTTTCTTCCTCTCCCTCTGACCCATAGCCCCTAATTGCACACTCTCTAAGTAAATAAAAATCTTTAAAAAACTGTTAATGGAAATTAAATGAATGTGTTTTGTGACTAATGTGTTTTTACTACTGTGAATGTGTTTTATAGACTAGCTGCTAAATAAATATTAAAAATAGTCATTAAATAGTGGAGGATAGGACCATGATGGGGGAACTTTTCATTATACAGTAGTCTACACTCTCTCTTTTGCTGATGATAGGACAGCAATGCCTTGATTATTAGCAATGGTACCAAATACTGAGCCAATCCTGGGCAAAGGCAGTTGCTTCTATAGTGTAATTAGTGCAACACTAAAAGCCCACCATACCTGTGATCCCTATATTTCTTGCTATAAACAAGTTCTAAAACTCTTAGCATTATAAGAAAGCATCTGTTTGGGCTAAAGCAGCTATTTTCAAACTTTTTGGTCTCAGAAACACTTTATATGCTTAAAATTTATTGGAGACCCCAAAGAGATTTTGTTTACATGGATTTTATATTTAATAGATAGCATATTTGAAATTAAAAGAGAAATTTAAAATTTGTACTAATTCATTTTCAAATAATAATAAAAATCTTCATGATGTGTTAACATGTTTACCTAAACAACCATTTTTAAGAGGAAAAGCTATATTTTCTAAAAGTACAAAAAAGTTAGTGAGAAAAATGACATTATTTTACATTTTAAAAAATCTCTGGCTTAATAAAAGCTTGATTTTCATATTTGTCTCTGAATGCCATCTACTGTAATACACTGTTTTTAATGATGTATGTGAAGAATCTAGCCTACCATAGATACATGGGGAAAGGGAGATGAATTTTCATAGTCTTTTCAGATAATTGTGACCGTTATTTGATACTATACCAAAACTCAACAAATAGAAATATCTCAAGGATTAGTTGCAGTATGATCCTCTGCTACCTTAAAATTCAGGAGTCTAGCTTAAACTTTGAATGGATCTTTCACCCACACATGACTATATAACATCATGACGTGGTGATTTGAAAAATATGTGTTCACTGAATTACGCAGATCTTCTAAAATGTTGACACATTCCATACAACATTGAAAACAGCGTGTTTGTTAACATCACTGCTGATCTCATCAAAAAAGTCTTTAACAATTGAGAGCATCAGGCTCATGAAGGCATATACATGTTTTCCAAAATCTGATTTTTGCCTAAAAACTTCAATTTTATTATTGGCAACAAATAATGTCAGTTGTTTTCCTTGAAGCGACAGGCTTACTTTGTTCACTTTTGAGAAAATATCTGCCAAATATCTGAATCAGAATACACATAGTTTGTTGGTCAATCGTCCTTTTAAGTAGATAGGATGCTCCCTGAGGAAACCTGCTAGCTCAGCTCAGAACTTAATCACACATCATACTTCAGAGGGGGTGTCGGTGGGGGGGATGGGTGAAATAGGTGAAGCGGATTAAGAGCACACTTGGGGTGAGCACTGAGCAGCGTATAGTCATTCAATCACTGTGTTACACACCTGAAACAAATATAACACTATGTTCACTGTGCTGGAATTAAAATTTTAAACCTTCATAAAAATACAGCAGTGCTTTATGTATACTTCCTCTTTTGTCAGAGAGAATATTAAAAAGATATATACTTGGGGTCAAGATATAATAAAATTAACTTTTACTGCTTCATTAAGGACATTCTTACTTAAAACTGACTTTTTTTTTTTTCAAACTGTGAGTATATGAGTATATCAGTGAATATAATGATTAATAATAGTACGGTGTGGTGCCACTGTCTTGATGCATGATGAGACCTCAGTAGTTTTAACTGTCACTGCTTCTGCAGCATCAACACAAATCACGAAAGAGCTTAAGAAGCAGTCACTTTAACCTCATAGGCCCCCTACAAGGGTCCTGATGATCACCGGTGTTCTGTGGACCAAACAAAAATGTCTGGGTGACAGCGTTGTACTGAAAAGGAGTCTGAAGAAAAGCCAATCCGCCAGGGGGTGGAGACTGACCTATCACGTATCTCACAGAACAGGGACCCACTGAACATGGCTTACTTCATCACATTTACCACTGGTTTGCTTGGAAAGTGGAGTGTGATATGTTGACAGGGCAGGGCACGAGACTAACGGTAGTGGCAAAAAAGCAGCAAAAAATCTGAAGCGTAGACCCAGGGATGGGAGGGAAGGCTTGGATAGGTATATACTTAAATTTTAATTCACACAAAGCCAAAAGGTGAAAATAAGAATTAAAGGAAGGAAGAAAAGGTCCTCCATTCCGAGCGGAGTTATCACCTCACACCCACTTTTACTTCACGCACTTACCCACTAATTTCCTCATCAAAAAAGTGAGTGGAAAATTAATGCCAATGGCTGGGGGAGGTAGGCAGGGCCCATCACAACAATGTTGTACAGCACATCATTCAAGATCCGACATATGGGTTTTCTCCAGTCTTATCACTGGACTCTGACGTCCACAGACTACATCCTAAATGGCAAAAATCAAACTGGGGGTTTTGTAACAAGGTCAAGTGTCATCCACCCGCCCCCGCTGTTAGAGTCCTGTTCAGTGCCCCTGTTAGAACCAAAAACACTTTCTTTTGGGTTTCTAGGTTTATAGTTACTTTTGCCAGCCCATTTTAATTCAGCTTTAATTCTAGATTTATCCTCTAGAAAGAGGCAACCACCAACAGAAGGATGTCATACAGTCTAAATGATATTTATTCTCTTTTTAAAGTGTGTGCCTCTGGGCATCAAGAGTATTGTTTATTTTCTTTGACCTAGGAATGTGATCTCTGGAAACATACTCCTAAAAATAATGTAATTACATCTAGCCACATGCTGTTCATAGCAGAGAAACAATTAAAGCTACAAGGTAAGGTTAAGTAAACCATCGTTCCTCTACTTGATGGATTAGAAACAGCCATTATAAATGACTAAATATGAAAGATAAAAATAAAAAAAACTTATGACAAATTGAAAAAGAAAAAAAAACAAAGAAATTGTTAAAAACACACACACACAAAAACTATCATTAGTAGAGAGTAAACTGTGGGACATTTTCCTACTTTTCATTTATCAAATGTTTGTGTAGCACCAATAAGTGGCGGGCATTGTTCTAGATGACTGGCATACATCAGTGAATAAAACAAAGCTTAGAGGAAGCTTACATTCTTGCAGATGGAGATAGACAAATATGCACATTTATCATGTCAAGTATGTAGTTTGTTTGAAGGTATTAAAAACTATCTTTAAAAAGGCACAGAGAGAAAATGGGTTGAGAACAAACGTCACCTTCTCAACAAGGCCTATACTGACATCCCCCGGATATCTGTTTGATTAACCCTCATCTTCAAGTCTCAGGAGAATTATTAGAGTATTCCAGGCAGAGGGAAAAGCTAGGGCAAGACCCCAGAATGCGAGTGTGCCTGGTGTGTTAAAAACATAGTCAAGGCAGAATGAGAGAAGGGAAAGTAGAAGAAGAGGTCAGAGAGATAATGAGGGGCCCAATTACGTGGCCTTGTAGGCCATTGTACAGATTATGGCTTTCACTGGGTGTTAAAAAAAAAGTATGGGTTTATTACTGAAAATTAGAAAAAGATGCCTGTTTCCATGAGGTCGACATTATAAAAAGTCATGTCTTGTAGGCTGTGTGAACCGCCCTGCCATTCTTTGATCTTGACAGTTCCTTCATCCAACTGCATATTTCTTTTCTTCTTCATGAAGGAGAGCTGGGCAGAGCCTCCCAAACCAGCACAGAGGTAACCCTCACCAGACAAGGGTATATCTGTGGACAAGGTTAAATCAGAGGCTGCATTCCTCCCCTAGAATCTTCAAACTCTCACTCCATTTCAGTGACCGATTGATCATCTCAGTTGTCCTTCCACCAGGCTGCTGGGACTGAGCTCACTCACAACCGAAGCAGCACGTTTACTTAGCCTTCTCACTCCGTAGCTTCGTCTTCTGTGCGTTCAGGTCATTTGCCAACTGAGTCACTTCATCTAGTTTTGCATTTGCTTCATTCAAGTGCTCTTCATACAGATGAGAGAGCTTCTCAGAGTTCACCTACGAGTTTAGAATAAAGGTCTGGGTATGGTTCATGGAGTCCATGCTGAATTAGCTGCATAAAATGGGGGGTGTGGAGGGGGTGGTTCCTGGGAACCTTGTGCTCTCTTCTGCTCTGAAGACCACAGCTAACATTTGGGAAACTGTATCTTCTAATTTCAGAAAACACAATAAACTCAAGGTCTGGGCCTTTAAGGGTCCAAACTTCTCAGGCTACAGGTGTCATGTAGAAACCCAGCTCTCTGGGTATTGGGTCACTCTCTAGAATTCTTTGTTTTTTTGAACAAGGAAACATGCCCAATACTTATATAGTTCAAAATGACTTCTTGACATTATATTATATATTTAACCATCTTACTCTCCCACTAGAATAGGTTTCATGAAAGTAGAGATTCTGCTTGATCACAGATAACCCATCAATGCCTAGATGAGTGTCGAACACATATAAGAAGCTCAATAAACAATTGGGGACATACAGAGAAGAGGGAAAGAACAAGGGAAAGGGGAATGAAATCCAAAGGGCTGACCAAGCAGTATATAAGAAAGTAGATAGATATGAACTGCAATGGTTTAATCATGGACATTTGAACTGTGAAACAACTACAACCTCTGGATCACTAAGGCTGCAGGCTCAAGGGAACCCTGTTAAGTTAACCCTTCAACTCTAAACTCCAGTTTCTCACAATGGGTTTTTCACGTTTGGAGGAAAGGATATGCCATTTGGCCTTTGTACTTCTACCTGACTTAAGTAACCAAGATAACAATCAGATTTCTGCCTCACCCTGGAGCTAATGCTAGTGACCTTGAGACTCAAGATTCTTAAACAGGACCAAGAGCTGCCAGACGTCAAATGGCTGCACCCCCTTTACCCAGCTGTAGTTTTCATCCTTGTTATTAATATGATCAGAAATTACATTGGTGGTGCTATAGATCCATTGTTCCACAGATAGCTGTTGGTTTTGCTCTTTACGTGTACTAAATTTCAATTCCATACAACAGTCCCATAAGATCTTTGTTTTCACAATGAGTGTTAAGGAAAAGGAAGAATCAAGATAATAAAGAAAAGATCACACCAGTGGCATTCCAAGAAAATGGTGAGGCATGTGAAATCTGGTGGTGGGCTAACAGTCTGAATGTTTACCTAATTTGTGGTGATATAACAATGGCCAAGGACCAGGTGTCTTTGAAAGATACCAGGTTTAGTCCTCTGGAAAACCCCTAAATCAGCAAAAACCTTGGAGGCCTCCAGCTAGAGCCAGCTTTATGCTGAAGATTATTCTCTTCAAGCTTACACTAGTGACTATTCTAACCTCCCAATGAAAAATGACCAGATTACATTTTCTTATATCCCCAAGGCAGTGTGCAGTGCTTGACACAAAATAGGCTACTTAATAAATGTTGAAGACAATCAAATTATTGCCTTAGTGAGAGGTTGGCTAACATGCCCACTAAAGTTTACTTAGAGGTCATATTCAAGCTTTCCTTATAATGCCCAACACCCCACATTTACTTTTAACTTGGTCAAGATATTATCCACTGATTAGCAAACAAGTGAAGAGTCACATCAGGTGCATGCTTATTTGGAGGCTGAAGAGGAATGTCATATAGGTCAAGCTTGAAGATGTTCTATAGCACATGCACACTTGTTGGTGATGGTGCAACTAACCTTGGTAGAGATTGGATGGCCAGCTTCTTGTACAATGTCATCAGCATCACATAGGTTAGAGCCCTTAGGCTAAATGTCAGGCACACTCAAATATCCACTCCACACTGGCTACTGGAAAAAAGCTAGAGTAGTGATAAATGTAACAGTCTGTAGATGGTCTGAAACTGCTAATTATGTTTTGAATGTTGAATAGTTTGCCCTCACTCCTGAAAGTAATTTGACAAAGTTGGCACACTCATTTTTTTCATCAAAATATCCTTTGAGAGTTCAGATTGACTCTGTTATTTCATTTATAAAATGTTTATCATTTTATAGTGATATGTTTATAATGACAAAGTGTTTATCATTACAAATGATAAATGTTTTGCCATTTATAAAACAGAGTTAGAGAGGCTAAACACCTTGTCCAAATTCACACAGCTAGGGAATGCTGGAATTAGGATTTGCACTGATAACGGCCTGTGTGGAGGCAAGGAAAAAAAAAAGCCAAATACTAAATTTCTAAATGCCTGTTATATGAAGTAGTAATGACAAAGGGAATGTTACATTGACATCCTAGTTGACTCATACTGTCACGAATCCTGAGCACTGGAGGAAACTGGATAAAAATATGATAACTATGTGAACCATCTTTATTTTATGTTGTCTCCAGTCACAAATGACCCATTAACTGGGACAGGAAGAACACATCCAGGTGTGAGAAATGGCACTTCTGCTTATGGTCCTCAGTATTCTATGCTACGCACCTGTTTGCTGAGGGTGAAAGAACACAGAGCTCTAGAAGACTACTTAGTCAATGGGGTGTGGAAATGGCAAGCAAAGGAGCCAGAGAACCCTCAGTTTTTAAGAGACTCCTATGCAGTAAAGCCCAGCTGGGCTGTGTATATCTGCAGAGTAGGCAGCCACCTGGGCAGACAGAAAAGACACCTGCTTTTAGGCATCGCTTCATATGGTAGGTATTTCATGGGCAGTGTTAACCACTGGCGGAGCGTTTTCAATTTACAATGTATTTTTTATAAGCAGGAGCTGCAAAAGACATTGAAATCGGTTATCTAAAGGTAGCCTATATGGGGACATATCATTCAAATAGGCTGTAACTTGAAGGTACAAATTCAAATTTAAGCATAAAGAATAGGCACTAAATTTTCATACCAAAAAAGAAGAGGTTAATGGAATAATGTGCGTACATCTTAAAGCTGATTCTTAAAATGCTGCCTAAAAATGCTATCTCCCAGAAATGCAGGAACCAATGGGAATTCAAAATAATCAAGATAATTGTGAGATTGCTTATAACTTTTAAATTTCCCTGGGCTTCTCTGTCAGCATAATATACTTTTTGAAAATGCTTCAGTTTCCACTGTATCACTTAGTGATTGGCATTCCTGGGATTATAATTCAGGAAAAGATGAAATAAACAATTCAAGAAAAAATTCAGCATAATGTATACACTTATGAGAGTGAACAGAATCAATTTATACCACCGAGAAATATTTGCGGCAGCAGTGGAATGTGGCCACCCACCAACACAAACAGGATTGGGCGTCAAGGCCCATTTCTGCCATGATTGTATGCCTTGGATAGTCACTGAACCTATGAGCCACAGAATTCCCAAGAGGTGTATATAAAAGTTAATGCTAGTACTTGAGTATACAGGTTATGCATATCATGTAGTGAGTAAGAGTAAAATAAGACCTACTGTTTACCTCAGAGATGTTTTCTACTTGAGCAAGGTTAAAAGACTATATAATGCAGTAGTACAAGAGGGATCCTAAAAGTGCTACAGTACTTCTGAAACAGATGAAGTTTTAATATGGAAAGTTGAACTTGAGCATTCCAAGGAAAGGGCTTAGTTTGGACAAGACATATTGGTGGAAAAAGGATATTTGATGGAGGGCAAACATTCTAGGTTGGCTGAAATAGAAGGCCCATGAAAAAAAGTAGTGGGATCTAAAATTGGCAGGGCAGAGTGAGTCTGGTCACAGGCCAAAGGGTACCTTGAAAACCAGCAGTTTAAAGTTCAGTGTTAAGCAGGGGGACATTATTCTGTAACTCCATGTTTAGAGATATTCATATAGATACTGTATAGGATAGACTGAAAAAAAGAAAAACTAGAAGCAAAAAAGATAACTTAGGAAACCACTTCAATAGTCTGGTTAAAAGGTAGTGGAAGTCCTACCTACATGTGAGAATAGAATGGAAAACTGTAAGACAGTGAAGAATTGACCTGCCGTAAGAATTGATTGGAAAGCAAAAAACAAGAGAGGAAACAAATAATCATTTACAGGCTTAGAGCCTGGGTGATGGGAAGACACAGGGTGCCAATGACGGAAATGTCCAGAAGAAACACCAGATTCAAGAGAAGGTGATGAGTTTGGTTTTAGACACACTAATTTGAGGAAAGGAAGACTTTACTGATCTTTGAAAGAACAACTTAAGAGAATACTTCTAAGAAAAGCAGGGATAATAAAACCCACAACAAGGGTTATAGGATTGAGGAGGTAGTGAGGCATATATATCTGCTGGTGGGAGCTAGCTTCCCAAGATGGTCCCCCCTAATGACCAACACCCTCTGGTACTCACACCTTTGTATAGATCCCTACCCTGTGACTTATAACTGAATCCCTGCACTGCACTGTAAGTCTGCCTAACTAGAATTGTTGCAGCTTCTGTCTTGGTATCTTGTAGTACTTGCTCTTATGCCCTAAATTGCCTTGTAAGAAGCTCAGGTCCCCCATGGTTGCCATGCTGTGAGGAAACCCACGCTAGCCATGTGGCAAGAAAGATTTCCAACTAGCCCCTAGCTGTTTTAGTTAGTTGTCCCAGCCCAAGAGCCGGACATGAGAATGAATAAACCCTCAGATGACTCCAGTTGAGACTGGAGAGTTGATAATAAATTGCTGTTTCAAGCTGCAAGGTTTGGGGATGATTTGTTATATAGCAATAGATAAATGAAACTATACTCTTGGGTCAAGGAGACAGAGGCAGGTATGGACAGACTTTGCTTTCCTCCTCCCCGTATCTGAGGAAGAGTCTGTCTTTATTTTGGTTTGTTTTTGCAATAGGTGAATAATGGTCATGTGGAAAAATATTTTATTCTTTGGGACAAGAAAACAAGAAATGGATGAATGTAAGAAAAATATAAGGTGAAGAGAGAAGTTATACTGAATGGGTCTTGACCTAATCAGTTAGGTCTTACTATTTATTGGAAAGGATTTAGAAAGTCAGGGTGAGAATTTGAGGGAGGATTTTGTTTAAAATAAAACAGTGAATTAGAAGAATAAAAGAACTTCTGAGCAGCAATGAAATTCTAGAGGAAATTGGAAAGTATGAAATTCATATCTAATTAGTACAGATTTACAGGGAAACTATCAACAGTTTTATGACTATGACTTCCTACTAAGATGTGCAGAAACAGAAGAATTCCTGAGGATAAACAAGAGGCACAGTAGATTATAAAGAGTAAGGACTTCTAGAGCATCATTTGGGCTGAGGAAAGCAAATGAAGCCTACAGGGCATGGAGAAAGAACGCTTTCACTGCCGAGAGAAAGAAGGATGAGTCCACATAAAAGGCAGAATACAGAAGAGACAGAGGAGAGAGGACTTAAATCCTTACTAAATTTACATTCAGAGATAATTGGGGGGTGGGGTGGCAGGGATAGAGGAGAGAAAGAGAGAGAAGGAAAAGCAGGGTGGTTGTGTTTCTTCCTACTGAATGAGGTTTTTAAAGGGAACTAATGCTAAATATTTTAGGATTCACTTAGTCTCTCTGAGGAAATGTTACATTTTTCTGGCTATGGTCCTCGCAGGTTGAGCTTTATTGTTGGTTTGTCTCTTTTCCAGATAATTTTACAAATTCTGCTCACAAGGAGAATGTGACTCTGGCTACAGGCATACCTTGGAGATATTGCAGGTTCAGTGCCAAACCATGCAATAAAGGTAATATCACAATAAAGTGAGTCAGTGAATTTTTTGGTTTCCTAGTGCTCATAAATGTGCATTTACTCTATACTATAGTCTATTAATTGTACAATAGCATTACATATTTAAAAAAGTGTATGCCAAAATTTAAAATGGTTTATTGCTAAAATATGCTAGCCATCATCTGAGCTTTCTACAAGCATAATCTTTTTGCTGGTAGAGGATCTTGCTCAATCTTGATGGCTGCTGATTTATCAGGGTGGTGGTTCCTGAAGGTTGGGGTAGCTGTGGCAATTTCTTGAAATAGGACAACAGTGAGTTTTGACACATCAATTAACTCTTCCTTCATAAATTATTTCTGTGTAGCATGGATGCTGTTAGATTGCATTTTACCCACAGTAGAACTTCCTTCAAAATTGGAGTCAATTTTATCAAACCCTGCTGCTGTTTTATCAATGAAGTTTATGTAATATTCTAAATCCTTTGTTGCCACTTCAATAGTCTTCACAGCATCTTCACCAGGAGTAGATTCTGCCTCAAGAAACCACTTCTCTGTTCATCCATAAGTAGCAACTCCTTACCTGTTAAAGTTGTATCATAAGATTGTGGACCTTCGATACCATCTTCAGGCTCCACTTCTAATTCTAGTTATCTTGCTATTTCCACCACATCTTCAGTTACTTCCTCCAGTGGAGTCATAACCTCTCAAAGTTATCCAGAAGGATTGGAACCAACTTCTTCAAAACTCCTGTTAATGTTGATATTTAGACCTCTTCCTACAAATCATGAATGTTCTTAAAGTAGAATGTTCTTAATGTAGAATGGTGAATGCTTTCCAGAAGATTTTCAATTTACTTTGCCTAGATCCATCAGTGATTTTTGATGGATCTGCGGCAGCTAGAGACTTAAAAAATGTATTTCTTGAATCATGATATTTGAAAGTCAGAATGACTCCTTGATCCATGGGCTGCTGAATGGCTGTTAGCAAGCATGAAGACAACATGACTCTTATTGTATATCTTCATTAGAGTTCTCCAGTGACCAGGTGCATTGTCAATGAGTAGTAATATTTTGAAAGGAATCTTCTTTTCCAAGCAATAAGTCTCAACAGCAGGCTTCAAATATATGCTGTCATTCAGGCTTTATTTTTCCATTTTTATAGCATAGGCAAAGTAGATTTAGCACAATTCTTGTAGGTCTTTGGGTTTTCAGAATGATGAATGAGCATTAGCTTCAAATTTAGCCCCTAACAAGAGAATTAGCCTGTCCTTTGAAGCCAGGCATTGCCTTCTCTTCTCTAGCTAGGAAAGTTCTAGACGGCATCTACTTCCAATAGAAGACTGTCTACATTGAGTTTCTCTGTTTAGTGTAACAACCTTCATGAATTATCTAAGCTAGATCTTCTGGAAAACTTGCTGCAATTTCTTTTTTTTCCCCGGTGTTCCAAGATTCATTGTTTATCACCACACCCAGTGCCCACGCAATATGTGCCTCCTTAATACCCAACACCAGGCTCAATTTCTACATTGACACTCGTTTCTTCACCTGGCACTTCATATTAGAGAGAGCTTCTTTCCTTAAACCTCAACAACGAACCTTCTGCAGCTTCCTGACCTCTCTCAGCCTTCACAGAACTGGAGAGTTAGGCGCTTGCTCTGGATTAGCTTTTAGCTTAAGGGAATGATGGTTTGATCTCCTATCCAGACCACTAAAGCTTTCTTCATTATCAGCAATAAGGTTTTTTCACTTGCTTATAACTCATGTGCTCACTGGAGTAGCACTTTTAATCTTCAGGAATTTTTCCTTTGCATCCACAACTTGGCTAACCATTTGGCACAAGAAGCCTAGATAGCTTTAAGCCTGTCCTGGCTTCCAACCTGCCTTCCTCACCAAGATTAATCATCTCAGGCTTTTGATTTCAAATGAGAGATGTATAACTCTTCCTTTCACTTAAACACTCAGAAGGCATTCTAAGCTTATTAACTAACCTAATTTCAATATTGTTGTGTCTCAGGGAATAGAGAGGTCTAAGGAGAGGGAGACAGACAGGAGAATGGCCAGTTGGTGGAGCAGTCAGAACACACACATTTATCGATTAAGTCTGCCTTCTTATAGGGGACATGGTTCTTGGTGCCCCCAAACAACAGTAACATCAAAGATCACTGATCATAGATCGCCATAATAAATATAATGAAAAAGTGTGAAATGCTGTGAGAATTACCAAACTGTGGCACAGAGACATGGAGTAAGACAATGCTGTTAGATAAATGGCACTGATAGACTTGCTCAACTTAGGGCTGCCATAAGCCTTCAATTGTAAAAAAACACATTATCTGTGAAGCACAATAAAGCAAAGCTCAATAAAATGTCGTATGCTTGTATTTGTTCTGATTAACCTAACATAAGCCTTCTCTCAAATACCAGAGTAGGATGGCCTTTACCTATGAACTGATACCAGTCCTTTGATATAAGAGCCTGTGCTATATGGATTAATGGGTGCAGTGAAGAAAGAAGATGTGGTGAAACTTCCTTCTAAGTGCTGGCTGGTTACAGAGATGTCAGAAAAGATGAGGGGGAAAAGGTCTCTCCTGTTAGCAAAGCTCTTTGTGTCTACCATTCATTGAAACAAACACTAGAGTGTATGAGGCACCTCCAAGGAGTGTTTCCAACTCAATGTCATTCTTCAAGAGAGACACACCACTCACGTAACTAGTGGCTTACTTTCCAGTCTACTTATTTATATCATCACTGGAAGGACCCATAAGAATCATGGACTGGAACTCTAATAAAACCAGAAGCTACTGTCAGACTACATTCAGGTAATAACCACGTGACCTTAATAATGTCCACTGAGATTAAGCCTGAGCTACTCAATCAAAAGAACTATAGCTTCCATTAGCACACTCCTCATCATCAATCTCATTTATTTTTTTCTTTTCCTTCCTCTCCCCCACCTACTTTCATGTTCTGAAGTCTGTAAGGTAGACTTAAGAACGTTTACCTTAGCTCTGGTCATCTGCTCAACATTCATCAAGAGGTCTTCCACTTCTAGCTGCAAGTCACTCTTGTCTTTTTCTAATTTCTGCTTGACCTGTTGGAAATTGTCAAGCCGGCCCTGGAGCTCAGCCAGGCTGTCTGCATGTCTCTTCTTCAAAGTGGCAGAAATTGCCTCGAAGTACAGTGTAGCCTCTTCCATGTCTCTCGAAGCTTCTGGAATTTTGTTTCCTGTTTCTTAGTTATATCCAGCTGAGCCAAACTGGTGCCTCCTGCCTCCTCCAGCCTCTCATTCAAGTCTTCCAGTTCTTGGGTGAGGTCAGCTCTCTCCCTCTCCACCTTGGCTTGAGTGGTCCTTTCAACTTCGAGTTCTGTATCTGTATCTGCAGCAATAAATAATTTTGACTTTTACAAAGCCCTTGTAGCATATTTTATATTAAGAGCTTTACTATAGTTTTATACATTTCTCAACACTAAGAAAAGTTACATAACACTCTGGGTTCCCATTTTATAAAGAAGATAGAATACACAGAAATTAAATTATTTTCCCCAAATCAGTACAGAAACCAGAATTCAAATGGGCAGTTCCTCCAGATCTCCCAGCCCTTGGTGATGAGCAACTTCATTAAATTCTATACATGGACAGGGAACCATAGTAAAGAGCACTTTCTAAAGCAATAGGAAACATTTTTCATGGAACAAGAAAAAAATTTAAAGAGATTTAATAAAAACTAACATGATGAATTTTATATACAATACCTCACTCCTCTAGAATTAGTTTACCAAACTCAGTTATTAGGAACTTGGGCAAATATC
The DNA here is from genome assembly GCF_009829155.1 of Mustela erminea. Lineage (NCBI taxonomy): Eukaryota > Metazoa > Chordata > Mammalia > Carnivora > Mustelidae > Mustela > Mustela erminea. Next base: position 164,827,953 of record NC_045614.1, on the reverse strand, counting down.
TGAAGAAAAGAATGACTATCTCTGAGTCCAAGCAACTCACTCATAAGAAACGGCATCAATGTAATTTTACACACAGTTCTGACATACTTGATTACTTGGCTTCTTCCTTTCAAGGTGATTTCAAGTACCAGGAGATCTGAAGTAACGTATTAGAATTGGTAGAGGAGTGGAAACTGCTACCACGAATAGTAATCTGATACCATTAGAGGCAAAATTACTAGATAAAGGAAATTAGTGATAAGAACCCCCAGAGCCCAAAATCTTTTTAGTGTAAGGGCAAATAGTTCTACAGCATCATTGTAGTACAGGGAAGCCACTGATGTTTATTAACATCACCTTTAATAATTAAGCATACATTAGGATAGGGGTGAAAAATGATAGAATCTATTTTAGAATATGTTTTCCTTTCCTTTGAGTAAGAGTACCATGGCTAGAGAATGCTGGTTTCTAGATCATGCCAAGATGTAGGCTACCAGATCTGTAGAGGAGTTATGACAGAAAAAGTGCCAAAAAATTTATGACTTCCACACCCAAGTAAACACGTTCCCCTTCCAACAAGTTATTTTGGGATCCAATAACTTTGTCCCAAACAATACTATCATTAAACCAAACATTTCTGAAATGTTTCCTCAGAAATAATCTTTAGAGCTTGTTTTTGGTTTTGTTTTGTTTTGTTTTGTTTTGTTTTAAATCATCAAGGGAAGAGAATTTGTCTTTTGGATAAATTGAAACTTCTGGGTCTTTTTATTTTGGATAAAGTCAAGTATCATTTGAAGACAAGCCGGTGAATATGATAGATAATCGCTTGGAGATTAATATTGTGTTTGAAATCATGCCTATAAATCAGGGAGACTGAATTTCTTACTTGGTTCAAAAATGTCTCAGAAAATAATTATCAGAAAGAGGCTCAAAATTATTTTGAGTAATGGCTACATTACTGAGATAAATATTTAGCTCCAAAGGAAAAACATCTATCATACAGATGTATATGCATTCAGCATATGTAAGGAGTTATCCATACATGTGTGTAGGTATATGCATATGTCCATACATACCTATATTACTCTGTAACGTGGTCAAATAGTATAAAACAACTATATGGTCTAAAATTTATAAAAAGCTTCCCATTATCAAATAATGTGTTGAGACTACAGGTAGATATAAAACAGATTTTCAGCACAGAAATAGAATTGCCTTCTAATCACGAAGACTAATCATTATAGAAAATTAAATTGCTAACCCTGAATGCTTACCATGAATAAGGCTTTATGCTTACCACTTAAAAGTACTGTTGCTGTTAATAATATTAGCTCAAAGGTTGTCAGGAAGATTAATAACTGAAAAAAATAAATGCCTAGAATTTTAGCACAATGTTTGGTTCACCATAAATATGCAACAAATTATCTATGTTTTTGTTATGATAAGAAAATCTAAGCTTCAAGGGTAATTTTCCTAAATCAGCCAGCTGGCGAATGCCACAGTTTACCTTCTTAACCACTGCTCTTTTCAGCTTCTGTCCATAGTTGGCTAAAGGTATGGATACCCTAGCAAAGTATTTGTTACTGAAGTACCAATTACCACCCATGAATCTACATATAGCCACACATAGGTATTTGACAGATGATTACCTGAAGTTCTTTAACCGTGTTCTGAAGCTGAGCCACCAGGCCTTTCTCCTTCTCCACCTTTAAATTCATCTGATTCATTTCTAGTTCTTTCCTGTTAGGTAAAAATGTATCAAATAGAATTGTTTAGAGTGATAACATTTAGCTTAAATATTTTTTAAAAATCATATTTAAAATTATAGTAATGACATATGAAATCATTCTCATTGTAAAAATTCAACTATTATATCTATATCTGAAATCTCCTTGGCTATCACACTCAATCTTTGTTCCTTCCCTAGAGGTAAACACCATTATCAGTTTGGTGTGAGTCCTTCCAGACATTTTTCTAAGTATTGACATATGTTTGTGTTTATATATTGGTAGAAAGAGTTTCATTTTCTTTACTGTGAAAAGTACAATATGATACAAGTTTGTATTTATAGTTCCATAACTTACTTTTAACCCAATAACAAATTGGAGGTTTTTCCATGTTGGCCCACAGATAAATGATTTCATTTTTAAAAATTAACTGGGACGTGCTATTCCATGATTGAGACATGCTGTCATTTATCCATTTCCCTATTAATAAGCCCTTAAGTTTTCCCCAATATTTTCCTTTGGAGATAACACTGTTCGTATCCATGCCCCCTTGTGCACATGTGAGTGTTTCCTTAGAGTGGATACAGACCAGGGAATCGCTGGATCAAGTCCAAGTGTGTGCTTAAAAATATGGCACCCAAATAAATGAAAAAATAAAAGACATTCCTTTTTCCTAAAAGAAAAAAAAAGTAACCCACCACTTTGCCCTGCAATAGCAGTGTGAGATTATTCCACATTTACACTTAATAGTAGCATACTTCTAAATTTTTCCTAGTCTGAGAGAGATTAGAATGACTTTCTGGTTTTTTTTTTTTTTTGGCTATTTTTTTAAATTATGTTATGTTAACCACCATACAATACATCATTAGTTTTTGAGGTGGTGTTCTGTGGTAGAATGACTTTCTTTTTAATGCCTTTGTTTAACACTGAGGCAGCACATTGTCAACTACGAGATTCAAAAATGGCCAATAAGCCAAATAAACTACCTGGTGGTATCCTTTAATCATTCGTCCGCTAGGCTGTTCACATAATTATTGAACTATAGATTTCCTTTTAGTATTCTTATTTTCTGATTCCCGCTGTAAATATTTCTCCCATGTTATATAACTTATTCTTATTTTATTTGTGTTGGATTTTGCCATGACAATGTTTAAGTATTTGCTATCATTAGATGTAACAAAATATTCTTTTTCTGCCTTTGCCTTTGTCACTTATTCAAGAAAATATAACCTGCCATTTTCCTTAAGACTTATCACCTATGTTGTCTTTGAATGACTTTTGTCGTCTTTGTTGTGGTAAGAACATTTAACATGAGATCTACCCTCTTAACAAGTATTTAAGTGTGCAATAGAGTAATGCTAACTATAAGCACATTGTTGTACAGCGGATTTCTAGAACTCAGTCATCTTGCATAACTGAAACTTCACACATGTTAAATAACATCCCTATTTTCCACTCCCTCCAGCCCCTAACACTCACCATTCTAATCTGTTTCTACAAGTTTGACTATTTTAGGTGCCTCATATAAATAGGATCATGAAGTCTTAGTTCTTCTGTGATTCCCTATTCCACTTAGCATAGTCTCCTCCCAGTTCATCCAGGGTGTCACCTGCAGCAAAGTTTCCTTCTTTTTAAAGGCTGAATAATATTCCATTATATGTATATGCCACATTTTCTTTATCCGTTTATCCATCAGTGGACAGTTAGGTTGCTTCTATGTCTTAGCTATTGTGAATAATGTTGCACAGTCTAGCAGCCTCATAGCCTTTTTTTCACATTGAATTCTTTAATGCAACTGGAGTTTGCATGTGGGAATAGTGCAAGGTAGAAATTTAACTTTCATCTCAGAAAATGAATAGCTAATAATCTCAGCACCATTTATTAAATACTCTATCCAGTCATCACTAATTTGAAATGCCACCTTTATCACACATTAAGTTTTTATAGATAATAAGTCCATTTAGAGGAATAGTTTTATAGTTAAGGTTGTACCTTTCTAAAAACGTGGATTTCTACAATGCCAGAGCTCTTTGACTTAGGGCCTACAAGCATCATTTTCACTTTGCTGAGCCGAAACATCGTCTTAAAATTGAATACTCAGGGACCTCTATCATGGTTTCTACGTTCCACACATATATAGGATGACATATTGACATATTTCTTCTTTTTCAAACACCTATCAAGTCCAGTAGCTTCTTAGAATATTAATCAAGTCTGAACATGAGCATGTATCATGGCAACTCAAACACACAGACAGAAAAACCAGAAACTTACAGCTTCTCACTTGACTCTCTTCTCTTCTTCCCTGTAAACCCAGTGATCAATGTGCTCCCAGCTTTATCCTGGCCCTGCCTTTCTCTTGGGCCTCACTGCTTCCCCCTTTTATCTGATCTATTCCCAATACCTTGAAAATCCCTAATGGTTAGAATTAAGTTTAGCTAAGCAGGGGAACAGACAAGAGACAAGAGAGAAAGTCCATTTCCCTGAGCAGTGAAACTAAACTGGGGCGGCATCTTGCCCAGAGATCATGGGAGCCGAAAATGCCCCTAATTCTTATTGTTATGTTTTGCTCTAAATTTTAAGATTTAATATTTCTATGGTAAATTACTTGATAGAAATCTATATAAATAACAATGAGGTTATATCTGGCCATCTTTTTTAAAGCTATCAGAGGCCTATATTGAACTTCACATTAGGGCTTTGTTTTGTTTTGTTTTATTAGTTTTTGTTTTATTGTTATTATTATTATCATTATTATTTACTTTATATATCATTGGTCTCATCAGAGGTAAAAGAAGTGAGCCCTTTAAATTTTTTGACTTGTAACCTCAAATTCTAATAATTCACATCTCACATGCCTTACACCATTATTTCCCACCTGCCAGTCAGACGCCTTCTCAGTCACATTCTTCATGATTATGCCTTCACTCTCTTTTTACAACCAAATAATAAAGTCCAGCAAAAAAAGGTAATAATAATCATCATCTCCTAGGCTTGTTATCTTCCCCTTCAAATCTTAAGACATCTGACCCTGGAGCCACAGGGATCAATGACATGAGAGAGCTGGTCCTCCCAATACAAGGCCTTCCCGGATGTTGCGTCAACAGCAAGGTGGCTTCCTTGCTCAGCTTCTCGGCCAGCTGCAGCTGCCCGCTCTCCAGGCGCTCCATACTCACGCACTTGCAGCTTCAAATCCCCTCGAGTTTGCTCTTTTCCCTCTCACAGTTCATTCTTGCTCTCCTCTCCTGCTCTAGGGCACCCTCCAGCTGACAAAAGGAGGCATTATTTAGCCAAATAAATTGGTAAAGTTTATACTTCACTAGATGTGTTCTGGAAAAAGAAAGAAAAATACAAAGCACAGATTATGTAAATGGTGCCCAGTTGTGTAGCTATTTTAAAATAAAAATTGCATGCATCAGTAAGACAACGAAAAATCTAGAAATCACAGTGATGAAAGACAACTTTGGAGATTAAGGAACAGGAGCTCTGTCCTCAGAAAGGAGCCAATAATAAAGAACCAGGGAGCCCTTATTTCATTGTTCCTCCCTGATGGGAAACCCACTTCACACGGCAGCTCATTTCATGGGTGGATAGGTCCATTGACTCAGGAGAGCTTCTTCAGAAGACGCCAAAATATTCTCTCTAAATTCTTCCCGTGAGTCTAAGCTCAGCTCCCTGGAGCAACACCAAGCAGATCTGTCTCCATACAATCATCTGTGAATATGACGCATCTGTCTTGGTTCCGTCTTCTAGTCCATAACATTACGTCAAACATCATGTCCTGTTCGGGTACCACACCAGGGGCTCAGAACATTCCCGTCTTGCTGGATTAGCACTGTCAACAATATCGCGGCTGGTTCGGCCGGAGGCTAGATAACAGTCACAATATGGCTATTTGTTCATGGATATATTGAAATGGTTACTTTTCAGCAATAGGAGCTGTTTCCTGTAACCAGCAAAATATATGAAATTCAAATAGGAGGAGGAAGGAGAATTTCTGGAAGGAGTATGTAAAAACCTGAAAGTAGATGAACTCCAGGGGAGAACAAGTGAGTGAGTGCGTGCGTGTGTGTGTGTGTGTGTGAGAGAGAGAGAGAGAGAGAGAGTGCGAAAGAGCGAGTGAGAGAGAGAGAACACACACACACACAGTAAATCCTCATACTGAGGCTTTGTGAGACAGACACACAATCAGTGGAAATAGAAAGAGAATTGAGACAACTAACAGGTAATAGAGGAAACTGATAGAAAGGCATGAGGGAGAAGAAGCAAATAATTCAAATAAAAAACCAGACCACCTCTGTCAGCAATTTTATAAAGGCCAAGCTTTTGGAACTAATAAGAGAGTGAATGCCTCTGTTCTGCCAGCTGAGAAGGGGAAGAGAGAATGGTGACGCGACCATGAAGAGTGGTTTGAAACATCTTTAGGTCACAGAGTGTTTGGAGGCAGAACAGGGACAACCATCTTTAGAGTCTTACAAACGTTTTCCCAAAGCACAGGTTGAACACGGCTGGTGATTTACATATCTTTCAATTCTAAATAAACCTCAGCACGTCCCTGGAAACACACAGGGCCTTAAACTAATCTTTCAACACTAGTGTCAAATAGAGAACCAGCCTACCTGTTGGGCAAAACACCAGGTTCTCGGGGAACTATGGGGAAAAGTCTGTCACTGACAAGGATAACCCTACAAATCCTCTCAATGTTCGCCTCCCACTGCCCAGGCTTGTGGGAAGGTTGCATTTAAAAACTGACAGATTACAAGCTGGGAATTCTCTTAGATTGTAGTGGTTCAGTTTTATCAAGGAACAAATAAACCTCTCTTTTTCAATATTAAAGATACAAGCCACACGACTAAGTTTTCCCCAAACTGTCAAGATAAATTAAGCAAAAATCAGAGGCCTGTATACATGCAGACGGCTAACTAGCGAGACACAACACTTCCTACCTCATCTACTTGCCATTCCAATTTCAACTTGGCTGTGCTCAAGCTGCTGAGTTTCTCCCCCTCTGTGACCAGGTCATCCAGCGTCTGCTGATGGGCCTCCTGCATGACCTTGGCCACTCTGTTCAGTTTGCTGATCTCCTCATTTAGAGACTCCCCTTCCTCAGTCAGGTTCTTGACCTGTGGGAAGACAATGGTGACAGCAGCATTAGTGTTTCCGCTGACAGGGTGGGCAAATGCTACGGGCCATGGGTCGTCTTGTCTCTCTACACACACAGACTTAGGGTAGGGGGTATTCTGGCTAAGCAAGTATTAGGTTCCTCATTCGACGGCCAGGTTTCCAAGCGTCCTATGATTATACAGCAAGAACACGACTCAAGGTAATTTTCTGAGTGCTCAGGGGGCACACAGCAATCTTGTTGTGTCTCAGATCCTGAGAGTGGCAATGAAAGAAGAGTTCCAGCTGTTCAGATATGCAAAAATGGAAGCTGGCTCTATCAGGCCCACACGCTTTTTATGCAAGGGAACCAATGGCACAAGAATTGCTACTTAATTGTCTGCCAAAATTACAGTGTCATTCCAGAGACCATTTGTTTATCAGAGGTTGGAAACAGACTCCTCAGCTAGTTTCAATCCATACACAGAGCGCCCGCGAAAACCCTCAACTGAAATGAACAGAATGTCAAAATCCTTCACTGGAATTAACATGACATCTTCAAGGTCGAACTTCAAATTAATGACAGAGGTGGGGGTTCAGACACATCCCAAACCACCTTTCAGTAAACCCCATCATGTTTGCTCTCCTTCCAAAAAAGGCTACTCAGAGGCCCAATGAAATCATGCTGCTCTATGAGATTTCAGATGTCATAAGACTGAAACAAGTGAAGATGTTTCACTTGGAAAATAAAGCAGGGTTCTGGAAATTTGAACTGGAAATTTGAATCGGGACACCACAGTTCACTGGACCCCTTGTTTTATGCCGGTTTCGACTGGGACTGCTGTCAAGTTCAGGCCACGGGTTCCTCCACGAGAACCCAGCAAGCCTGGTACCAGAACCTGATGGGGGGTGGGAATCGGGCATCCAGGTCTCCCTGACATTATCAAAAAAGTACCTTGTGCTCCGTAGCACGCTTCTCCTTCTGTGACTTCACCAACATTGTTTCCAGGTCATCAATTTCTTTCTTCAACTTGGAACATTCATCTTCGAGCTTCCGCCCCCCCGGCAGTCAGCTTAGAATTTATCTCCTCTTCTTCCTCCGCCCGCAGACGGCACCTTCACTCTGGCCTCCAGCGGGATCTTGGATTCAATCAGCGACTCACACCGCTCTTCAACCTTTGCCAGGGTCTCTCGCTCCTGCCATGATGAGGAGAAAATTGTTGCCAAAAGCTGGAAATAATTGATCAGCTAGACGAAAACGCTGTTTAACGCACAGCAAAGAGATAATTGCCTGCCCTGTGACCAGCACTTTCACCTGCCTTTCCTCAGCAGGTGAAATAAAATTCCCCGTTCCCTGATCCTATTGTTGAGAAGTGGAGGAGTTGCTTGTGCTAGGAGGTGCTTTTGATCTTTGGGGCCATTCAGTAGATTAGATTACCTCTTCTAAAGCACTTAATAGAATCCTGGTGGCCTAAAGGAGCTAACATGCCTCCAAAAATCAGTGGCTTACTGCTTAATTCACAGCTTCTGGAAGCCTCCACATGGCAAAGAGTTTGAGGTTGATGCCTTGCTCAGAATAACGTCTTTTAAGAAAGCAGTGCCTCCTCAGACACTAAAATATTCATAATACTATTATAAGTGCCCTGGTGCACTTGTTTAATATAACTTCAACAAATAAAATTGTGTATTTTTTATTTAGAGGCTGAATTTAGAATTTATACATTTCACTTGCAAGTTATTAACTAGAGCCCATTATTATTTCCAATGAAAATCTTTTCCTCAATGATTCTGCCAGTGGTGAGTTCCACAAATTAAACATTGAGTATGAAATAGTCTTTCCTATCATCCTTTCAAATGTCTTACCTCCAATTCTCCATTGATTGATCCACGCTCCCTACGTTATAGGTCAAGTAAAAAATGAAGAAGTCATTTGCCTTTTTGCTATAAAACATGTTTTGTAACTTTGAACCTCTCTAATGTGTTTGTCAGAGACTAAATAAAACTCCTTCCTTGCGAGCAAGTTCTTAATTACTGTAGGTCTCACTGCAACATAACTTCACCTGCATCTCCATCTTCCATCTCTAGACCTCTTCACCTATCCTTTGCAATATGCTCCTCTGGAAAATTTATTTTTTTTTAAGATTTTTTTTATTTAGTTAGTTGAGAGAAAAAGAGAGTATTCGGTGGGGGGGGGAGGAGCAGAGGGAGAGAGAAAGAGATTAAGAATCTTCAAGCAGACTCCCCATTGAGCACCGAGCCAGATGCAGGGTTCAATCCTGGGACCCTGAGATCATGACCTGAGCCAAAATCAAGAGCTGGCCGCTTAACCAACTGAGCCAGCCAGGTGCCCCCAGCAATTGATTAACTATTTACCTGGCTTAAGTTGTTTGGCAATGCCAACTGGTGCAGCCACTCTGAGAAACAGCATAGAATGTCCCCAAAGAGTTAAAAACAGAACCACCCTACAATCCAGCAATTGTGCTACTAGGTATTTACAAAAAGGATACAAAAACATAGATTTGAAGGAGCATATGTACCCTGATGTTTATAGCAGCATTATTAACAATAGCCAAATTATGGAAAGGACTCAAATGCCCATCGACTGATGAATGGATAAAGAAGATGCAGTGTGTACGTACATAATGGAATACTACTCAGCCATCAAAAGGAACCTTGCCATTTGCAATTACATGGATGGAGCTAGAGAGTTTAATGTTAAGTGAAATAAGTTAGAGAATGATAAAAACAATATGATTTCACTCATATGTGGAATTTTAGAGGCAAAATAAATGAATACAGAGGAAGAAAAAAAGGAGAGAGGGAAGCAAACCATAAAAGACTCTAAACAATGAGAACAGCTGAGGGTTACTGGAGGGAGGTGGATGGGGATGGGCTAGATGGGTGATGGGTATTAAGAAAGGCACTAGTTGTGTTGAGTAGTGGGTGTTATATGTAAGTGACAAAGCACTAAATTCTATTCTTGAAACCAATATTACACTATATCTTCACTACAATTTAAGTAAAAATTTGAGGAAAAAATAGAAGAAAAAGGCCAAATTCTAGGCCATTGATTTCTGGCTAACTGTTAAGGATGGCCATCTGCCCAACAAATGGGGCTCAAAAAGACACAGATGGGGAAAGCACAGAAGAGTAAAACTCCAACATCACTGAGGACCAAAAGAAAAGGGATAAATTAAAACAAACAAGAACATCAAAGCAGGAGGGGTCCATGCAGATCAGAGAAGCTTTCAATGTTGGGGAAATAATGGGAACATTTGATCTTAGTTCACACCAGGTTGACAAGCAGAATGCTTATTTGCTCTATTCCATTCAGTCTGTGTACTGGACCTGTCACCATCACTGAATGAAGAAGACAGTCCAATCGACCATCATTGATCCCTTCATTAAACATGACAGCAGGATTTGGGGGCCAGCTGAGCAATGATGTGGCAGGTTAACAGTGGGACTATATCCCTTCCCTGATGGTAGTTAATAACATTAATCAGAACGGGTTCATTCACTCAGTTCTGCTGGTATTTTGAATAAATGAATGATTTGAAAAGAATCTTTGTTTCCTTGATCCCTGCTGTATTCAGCTGTGTCCATTAAAAATAAATAATACAATATGTCATAGCTCTGTCAACTTTTAAAGTCTCAGTTACAATTTGAACTCATCTCAGCCTACCTGAGTTTGCCCCCAGAGGCTTCCCATGTTCCCCATCCTGATCCCTTATTGTGTATCCTAGGCTTTTACCTGCCACCCCCTGCATGCTTTGGGTCCATTTCTATCTCCCATGTCAGCCTAGGTAGCACTGGCCACTCTCTCTGTTGACAGGAAGAATAATGAAAACTGGGAGGCCAGGTCTCACCTGAAGCTGCTTCTCCCCCCAGCCACACAAAACATGGTTTTGCAAATGATGATTTTCGCAGTATGAATTTAAAGAAGATTTGGAGTGGGGCCCAGGAATTCGTATTTCAAAAAAGTGTGACCTAGGTCAGGCTGAAATACACTAAAATTCTAGAACCAATGTTATGTTAAATTGTATCAGAAATATGGGTCTGGAGGTCCCTGAGTGACTCAGTTGTTTAAGCGTCTGCCTTCAGTTCCGGTCGTGATCCTAGGGTCCTGGGATAGAGTCCCAACATTGGGCTCCCTGGTGAGTAGGGCGCTTGTTTCTCCCTCTCCCTCTGCCACTCCCCTGCTTGTGCGCACTCGCTCTCTCTCTGTCAAATAAATAAATAAAATCTTTTTAAAAAGAAAGAAAGAAAGAAATACAGGTCTGGATGAAATTCTTCTGCAAAATATGGTCTCTTGGAAAACTAATGAATAGCAGAGGACCAAAGAAAAGGATAACGTGGATCAGTCTAAAATTATTAAATTTTCTCTGTTTTCTGTAAGTTCAAAAATCAGGAAAAAATGTTCTATAATTGTATTGTACAAATTATATATAGTCATATTAGAACCCAGTATTTTTTTAGCTTAGCACTGTATTAAGTGGGATGGAGAATATAATAATAATGGAGAAAACCTCATCACTGCCTTTGGGTTGTTTAGGGATAACAGCAGTTCTGGTGCCCAGAGAGGAGGAATTCGTAAGGGAGTGAGTAATGGCACACGGGTATCGGAGTGGAGATGGAGGCTCAGATGTCAAGGCCATGGGTCTGGAGGCTATAATGCACATATTGCAGGATCGGAAACGTATTCATCAGAGAAGCAACACGATGTTGTTTAAGACAATGGTTCTCAATCCTAACTGGATATCAGAATCACCCATATAGATTATTTGAATGACGTAAGGCCTGCTTAATCAAAATATCTGACAGTGGGGTCTAGACACCTTTCTATTTTTTAATGCTTCACCAATAAGTTTGAGGCAAAGCCAATCTTGAGAGCTGCTCTTTTAAGAATTGAACTGATTAATGAAGTTGATTTGGACTGGGGTAGGGGAAGTGGAGAAACCAAAAATCAGGAAAACAACTAGAAGCAAACTGCAATAATCCTGAAGATTTCAGTAAAGTTTTTCTCAAAATCTACTAAATCCTGTCTTTTGATTTGCTAATGGATCACACAAAATAAATTAAGACCCAGAGCTCCTTGGTTCCCAGGATAGATTGTGGTGCTTTTATATACTTAAAGCCCATCTAAGAGTTTGTCCCCTTTTCAAAGACAACCTGCAGATGAAATCAGCTCACTAGGAAACAGGGTGTCTCCTTAAGTGTTTCCATTGTGTCTGCTGAAATGCTATAGTATTTGAAAAGCACATGCCTCATTTTTCTCAAGTGAACACTGCCTGCAAAACAAGGGACTCTAATTAAAAACTTGATGTGGAGAACAAATGACAGGGCCACTCACCGCCTGCAGCTGAAGAAGCAGGTCATTCTTTTCCCTGACAAAGGAGAACTGTTTGGCTTTCAGTTCTTCCCTCTGAGATCCCAAGTTCTCCAGGGTTTTTTGCAGTTGACACAGTCTTCCTTCAGTGCAGCTATCTCCTCTCCCATTCCAGCAGCTTCAACTAGAGGCTTGATCTTGAAGAAGAGTCTCATCCAGGACCAAGTCTTCACAGCCATGAAAACTCTTAGGTTCCACTGGATCACAAGAAGGGTTTCCCTAAATCAAGAGAGAAAAGAAAAACAACTGAACCCAGACAATGGGAGAGCCATTTTCCCAATTAAGATCCTTAAGAAGCATATCTTTTGAGGAGTCATTGAAGTTTCTCGTTTATCTTCAAAGCCCTTCTACATCTGGGTTCTCACTTGATTCTGGCAAAAGCCCTATGAGGGACTTCTGGAGCTCGCAATATTGTGGGCTAGATGCCCCCAAAATATTCCCATTGCAAACATCCTTGCAATGAAAGCTGAGCTGGAAAGAGGGTAACAGAGAAAGAGGGAGCAAATAAACCCTAATGAAAAGTCAGTGTGTGGATAGCTTGGCCATCTTCATGGAAGGAAGGATCCAGTCTTGGTATTGTAGGGATTTATATTTTTACATCCATATGGATAAAGAGACAGGCTGAGACTTTCAGAGAACATCACCCTTCATGAAAAGAAAAATTCAAAAATTCACCACTAGCACAAAGTGATGTCAAAGAAAAGTATATCTGATTTGCTCTGGCCTCAGGGTAGAGCAAAAATTCTACTCCAGGAATTTTTTGTTTTTATCATGGATTGGGACCACTGAAATGTCTGAGGTTTAAACTACTATCTGATCAGTGCAGATGTATGTAAGAATTTAGCATCATCATTTTTTACGCTGGCAATAAATACCCTTTGGGCTTTTGGGAAAAGAAAATGCAAATGTGCACTGAAGAAAGTACCCTAAAATCAAGCACTAGAGATTCTCTTAAAGTCCCTTTAAAGATGAGCTTACCTCTTCAAAATTACAAAACACATATAGAAAAAAAAAAATCACCCATCAGTGAGGGTGAGCAACTATAATAAAAAGTTTGATTAACCCCCTAAGAATTTCAAATAATTGAACAATCTGGTGGGGACCATAAAATAATTGTTAAAAATTCTTAAAGGCATAGAGGGAAGACCTGAAAAAACAAAAAAGAAATGAGCCATTATAATAAAAGGGCAGAAAGATTTGAAAGAGGACCAAATAAAATATCTAATATTGGAAAATAAAGTCATTTAAATCAAACAGTCAATGTAAGAATTAACCAGCTGATTAGACACATTAAAAAGTTGTGAATTAGTAATAAGCCCAAAGCAAGTGGAAAGAAGGAAAGAATAAAGATGAGATCAGAAACTAATAAACTAGAATAAAAAATAAAATAAGGTGATTTATTAATCTAAATAAACATCTGACATCAATGATTAAGAAAAAGGACAGAAGGCACAAATAAACAATACTAGAAAAAATAATATTTTAATAATAATCTAGGATTATGCTTTAGAAATATATTTATAGATATGATAGAGATTAAAATCATAATCTAGCAAATTGGAAAATTTAAAAGAAATGTACAATTTTTTTAAAGAAACTCATCTAAACTGATTCAAGAAGAAAGGAAAACCTCAATATACTACAACTGTTAAATAAATGGAATCAAATTTGTAAAATCTATCAAAAAAATCCCATCACCAGATCTACATGGTTTTACAAGCAAATTTTACCAACCACTGAAGGAACAGATAATCAAAATAAATTGTTTCATGTTTTGAAAAGAGGTGACATTCCCCACTTGTTTTATAAGGGTAAGGTCATCTTGATCCAAAGTCTGATAATGTAGGAGAAAAAAATTACCAACCTTTTCACAAACAATGTTGCAAAAATCCTTATGATAATACTGTAACTAAACCCATCAATGTATGAAAAAGTTCAAAAACAAATTGGGTTTAACATTTTTAAAAATCTATCAATATAATTCAGTATACTTAAAGGTCAATGGGGAAAAAAGCCTATGCAATTATTTCACCAGATGCAGAAGAAGAATTTAACCATTTTCCTGAGAAAAGTGCTTAACAACATAGGATGGAATAAAAGTCCTCCACACAATATATCATACCTACAAAAAGAAAAATCTACAGTTAACATCTTCTTAAAAGAGAAATGATAGCTTTCCCCGCAGTCAGAAATATGACAAAGTTTGGCAAAAGTTTTTGAAGTCCAAAATACCACAAGTTGGCATCAATATAGAGCAATGGAATTTTCATATACTTCTGGTGAAGAGTAAATTGGAAAGCATTTTGGTGATATCTCCTGAAGATGAAGTGGTATGTAGGCTAAAATCTACTAATTCATACCCTAGAGAAAAGCTATGGAAAGTGCAGGCCTCACCAGCTGTTACCCACAAACTCTTAGAGCATGAACCAGCATTTTGAGTGATATTGCCTTCAAGAAACTCCTGCATATGTGCAGGGGCAGACATTTGCAAAAATGACACTAGAGAGCTGTTCCTAATGGGAAAAAGTTGTAAATGAATTAAATTTACTTGAGTTAGAAAATGGATCAATAAATCATGATGTATTTGTACAGTGGAATATTATATAGCAGTTAAATCCATAATCTAGCACTAGATTTATCAACATTAATAAATTTCAAAAATAGTACTGAAAAAATAGAACAAATTTCTGTATAATATAAACAGAATATTATTTATGTGAAGACTGAATACAGACCAAATCGTATAACATTTTAAGGATATCTGCATATCTCCACAGGATTCAGATCAAGGCAGAAATACACAATATGCTTCAACTGTATCTGTTATTTTTATTTATTCATTCATTTATTTATTTAAAGATTTTATTTATTTGAGAGAGAGACAGAGAGACAGAGAGAGTGAGAACATGAGTGCTAAGCAGAGAGCTCCATCCTGGGATTCCAGGATCATGATCTGAGCCAAAGGCAAACAGCTAACTGACTAGGCCACCCAGGTGCCCTTGTTAATTTATTTTTTTTAATGTTGTGAGCAGCTACCAGAAAAATATGTTAAAGGTATGAAAACATATCTTTATATGTTTTATATATGAACATGAATGAAACATAGAATGATAACAAAAATTCAGGATCTGGGGAACTAGGTATAGGACCTGGATTAAGGGAGAAATACGTAAAGAGCTTCAATTTTGTAAATGTTTTTAAATCGTGAACAATAGAGAGAAAATGTTAGAAACTGCTAAACTTTTGATAATAAGCTCCATGAGTATGTATTAAAATATTTTCTGTGTGTTTGAAATATTTTATAATAATTGTTTAAAGCCAGAGTGCCTGGGTGGCTCAGTTGGTTAAGCGTCGGCATTCAGCTCAGGCTATGATCCCAGGGTCCTGGTATGGGGCTCCCTGCTCAACCAGGAGCCTGTTTCTCCCTGTGCCCTATTCCCCCACCCCTGCTTATGCATACACACTCTCTCTCTGTCTGAAATAAATAAAAGTCTGTAAAAAATTTAAAAAATTAAAAATTTAAAAAAATTGTTAAAGTCATTCTATTATTTAGAAGGAGTAGATGGTAAAGACCTCATTTTACATGGGGCACCTGGGTGGCTCAATCAATTAAGAGTCAGCCTTACACTCAGGTCATGACCTTCAGGTACTGGGATCAAGCTCCATGTCAGGCTCATAGCTCAGCGGGAAGTCAGTTTTTCCCTCTCCCTCTGCCTCCCCCACCCCCTTGCTTGTGTTGTCTCTCTCTCAAATGAATAATTTTTTTTAAAGACCTCATTTTACAGATGAAGGAAGTGAGCTATATAGACATTAAGAGTTTTACCAATATTTATATAACTAGTCCTAGAAGCTATGTCTTCTGATTCCCAAACTCCCATAAATTCCCATGCCTTACTGAGCATGATATGAGTTACAGGAGATTGTTTAGGAAAGGTCTCTTAATATCTTTGCTATCACCATGTAATTATCTTTTTCTTCTTTGGTAAAACAGAAGGAAGTAACAGATTATCAATTAAACAAGTTATACCAAGATCTGTGGACCTCTCTCCAGAAGGTAAACTATACCATAGAAAAAGCAAATGCAACAATTGCAGAATCTTTTGCTCACAATCCTTTTGTTTAGAGATTTTTCTAGCTTGCTTTCCATGATTCTCTTAAAGAATAGACAAAACCTACACCTTAGTGTCCAAATGTGATGATAAATGTCCCTAGTGAACCTGCCTGAAATGAAATAAGAGAGTTATGATTACATATCACCAATAGCCACAGTTTCTGACCCAGGAGAGGTTGTAAAGTGGTCAGAATACCTCCTCACTCTGTAGCAAATTTCCCTAGAGTTGGCTGTGGAATGCATGCGAACTTTTCCAGGTCTGCTTTGGTTATGAATTGTGAGTCACACCACCCTCAGAGATCCAGACTTCCTTGACTATAAAGAATCCCTCCAAAGGGAAGCCCAGAAACAATACAAGAAATATCTGAATTATGCTTTTACTTGGTTAGATACTGCAAAAAAAAAAGTCCTTTGTGCTCTGTTTGGTGTTCCAGGATTTAAAAATTTTAAGTGAAGTCCCAGCCTGAGCAGAGGTGGCAGCCCTTTACACTGACCTATGATAAGGCAGTGAGACAAGGTCACATTGATGCAGGTACACTGCTACTCTGGCAGTGGGAGTGTAGGGTAAGGATATCATACCTCTCTTCCAGAATCCTCTGGAACGTGATTTGCATCAGTTTGCCCTGTACTCTGGCTTGAAACAATGTAAAGACTTTGGATAGTCTCTCATCTCTCATTGATTCCAGTTGTTCCAGAAAGCCAGCTTTTAAAAACACCTAAAAGAAATAATCAGGCGCAAGTTCCACTCATAATGGGCATTCATTATTCAGTCTACTGAATGACTGTGTGAACAACTGGTGTATTCCTTGATTAGTTGTATTTCTTGTTAAGTCCTACTCAAGGTGTAAAATGTACATTCTAGAAGGTTTGCTTTTATAAATCTAAAATTTGCAAAAATATTTTATTTAATCCTGTGGTTATTTTGGTTCCTTAAGAACATAGACTATTCTCCTCATCTTTTAATAATGTATAGGCTGTTGAGGGAACCTGGTTTAAATTTTAAGATCGACCCAGCCAAGCAGTGCTCTGCAGTGCCAGACAGGGGTCTGCAAACTTTTCTGTGAAAGGCCAGATAGAAAATATTTTTGGGCTTTACAAGTCACATAGAATTTTCATAGATCTATAGAATCTTCATTCCCTCTTCCTCCCTTTCTTCCTCTTCCTTTCCCACTTCTTTAAAAAAAAACAAAAACAAAAACAAAAGAAAAAAACCCAACCATTTTAAAATGCCAAACCATTTTTAACTAATGGGCCATATTAAAAATAGGCCACGGAAATGGCCCTTAGGCCAAGGTTTGACGATCTCTGCTCTGGAGAAAGTGACTATGTCTTAGCCATTAAAAAATCCACATCGATACTTTTTTCAAGAATTAGAAGTAATGGCCAAGATGAGGTGAGTGAGGTGTCAGGAACAAATTTTAAGGAAGAACTCACTTTCAGGGTTGTTTAAGTCAGTACCTATATGAACCTAATAGTGAGTGCCATCTTAAACTTTGTGCCTCAGGAGGCTCTCTTACCTCATGCTAGTCCTATCTAGACTAGTAGTATACAGCAAAAACAACTAAATCCATAGGGAAACAAGGTACCAGTAGTGGAAATCAGCAGAAGCAACAAACACCAGAAACAGATTCTCAGGTACTCAAAATGTAGGAGTCAAGTAACATTTTACAGTCATGTCCAATGGAGCTCCTTTTTCTGTGAGCTTTTCACCCTAGACCCTCCAATTCTCTTTCTAATAATTTGGTCCTTCTATGCATGTCATTAGGAACAACCTGATGTTGACTATCAAATAAAATCAAATCTATTAGTCAAGTTTCCCATAATGTGTGGATCCTATCAAAATCATCTAGGACAAAGCAGAATTTAGCAAACCACATTTAAAAAACTTCTCTGTGGATTAATTTTTTGGGATAGTGGGGTTGACCTTAACATTTTTAATTACTCGTACAGTAATTAAAACAAATACAAGTTTTGTAGAATTAATTCCCTAAAAGAGTACTTGTTGATGAATCCGTTCACACACAGACAAGCAGTTCATTCCAGTAAGTTGATTCACCTTTTTCTAGCTCTGATGTCTATGCACATTTTCTAGCACACTAAGGTGGATTCAATATTTTATATCTTGGCACAAACTTACTTAGATGAATAATTATAAAAATGTACATGTAGTCAACACTAAGATTTAAGAAGCACTGAATTTTCTCTCAAATAGCATCGATGTCTCCACTTTCAGCTGAGCTCTATTTGTGTTATTTGTGGTCACAAGAATTGTAGAATGCCTTATCATTGCACTTTCATGGGTATTTTAAGATATACACTCTTTTCTCCTACTCTTCTCCAAATGCATTCTTCCTAGTTTTCTGGTTACCTTAGTGATTCCAAAGCGGTACTGGGTATGGTCTATCTTCAATGAGCCAAGTAATTCCTCAGCTGCTTTTCTGCTGCTTACAAACCTACTCTTTGGAAATGCCTTTGGGCGCAAAATGCAGTGCCTAATTTAAAATAGATAAAGAATAAATCCTGGGGTCAGAGAGGTCATATGATTCACAGAAAGAATAATTTAAACAAGTGAGATAGAGGAGGTACAGACTTGTACCTCTCCTACAAATATATTCAATTTTCACAAAACTCATGGCAATAGTAATGAGAATACAAGCAATAATCCCTTATTTGGGGATAATAGTTTGTACTTTCATAGTATTTTAGAGACAATGTCATTTGATTCTCCGCTCAATTAGGGAGGGAAGGAGAGACTGGGAGGCAAGGGGAGGGAAAGAGGCGGGCTTAAGTATCTCTATCATACCGATAAGATAACTGGAAAGCAGAGACATTAAATGCTTTTTTTTTTTTTTTTTAATGCTCTTCCAAGATTTCTTCACCCTGATGGTGAGCTGGTGGAGAGCTAGAAATATGTCTCTTAACCTGAGACATGTACTCCTTCTACTCTACCATACTTTGCTCAAATTTGCTTGATGACCTATAATTTATACTTTGGGGATTCAGAAAATAGAAAGCAGAAATGCCTCTCCTGCCTCCTGCCACACACCCTGCTGGCTTCCTTTCTTTCACAGGCTTGCTAGTACAGCAACAGCCTGCTTGGAAGGCAGCTACGATTAAGTACATATGACATTTCAGAAATTCAATTCAGCCTCCGTGTCTTTCTTCTGTATATATTTCTTCTATATGTGGGTCTATTACCCGTTAATAGAGATTTAAGAATATTACAGCTACATGGATGTTGGATTTAAGGGGAAGTAATAATGGAACTCTGTCGTCATATATCTCACCACCACCAAAACACATCGATCTGTAGTCTGGAGGACATCAACCAAACAAATAATGCATGCCTAAATACTCAGAAAGAGAGGAAAACAGAATGGGCTGCCTTGGGCTCCTCGGATCCTGGGATGTATTTTTACCTTTGTTTAAAATCAGCATACAGCAGTTGGTTTGGAAAACCTTCACAGCACATCCTGATTCCTTCTAAGACACCATTACAGCACAGCTGCTGCAGAAGCAAGTAAGGGTCTAATAAACCTCTAGAAAAAGGATCACTCTCAGTCTGTGTCCAAAAGAATTATTACCCAAGATCTTGTCTTAATTGCTGCATCTTGGGATTTAAAAAAAAAAGTTTGAATTTGATGTTCTTTAATATAATAGGCAATAGGAGTTCACTCACTCCCAGCCCAGTGGCACTCTCAGTACCCAACCTATCATGCAAGAGTCTCTAAGTCGGATTTACCTGAAATTCTTCTAACACAGAATGAACCCTTTAATTCATGCTTTGTCAAGTTTTATAAGCAAATACACCTAGAAGATGAAAAAGAATACATTTTTGCTAGGATTATAAATAGCTTGTGTTACATCCCTTCTCTGGCTGAAAACCAGCTAGAGAAGAGGGTAAGAACACAAAAGGGAACTGCCCCCTCCAAGTAGGAAGGGGAAAGGATGACAAGAATGGGGGAATAAAAAAAAGGAGAAGATGAACACAGCCACAAAACTCTGTTTCCTTTTTTGCCTTATGAAGGACCTGGTCATATCCCAGCCTACATTCTCTCCTTATTATCTTGAGAGCACCTGAGTTTTGTTCTGTAGCATAAGCATCTTCCTACCACCTCCTTGTTTATCGGATGAGGCCCTACCAGAGCTGTGGCTGCAATCTCTGAGACAAGCCTCTGAAAAACCTTCCAAGGAGCCACTGTGTCTTTCAGCAAACCTTCTGGAAGAAGTCAAGTAGTGTTCCTCCTAACACAAAGGCCTTATGATAGTATTATAAGAAAAATGGAAATGAGATGAATCTCAACTTATGCCCAGGGTCACAGAAATAAACCCTAAGCCATATATCCATATTCCTGTACTCCAATCCCTTTCATAGACAGAAACAAATGATGTGTAAGAAGGGGAACAAGTGGTGCTCTATGACCCTAAAAGATCAAGTATACTCATTCCCTTTAAGTACATATGAAAAACTGTCTTGATTAGATCATGAAGCTTTTCTTAGGACTTTGTCCTATGACTTAAAAAAAAAAAAAATCAACTGCTGAAATCAGAGCTGACTCAATGGGAGACAACTCTAATAGGTAACAGAATTGCTCCAAAATAGAGGCAGCTAATTAGATTTCTTGCCAAATGGAAGCAGTGTCCCTAGATGCATTCAGAAACCCAGCTGATAAGAAACAATGAGGCAAAAACATACAGCATCAATGAACACCAAGTGTTTGTGTTGCAAAAACCCAAACTGCAACATCATTGTTTAGTATCACACTTTCCCAAAATAGGTCACAGGCTGTCAAGACTGGGGTCCAAATTACAGGAGGTTAATAAAAATGCAAGATACTACAGAACCTCAGAAATTAAAATCAGCAGCATCTGGCTAGCTATATATTCCAAGGGTGATTAGTGCTCTGAAGACATAAGTGTGTTTCATCTATACAATTTTGAAGCTGACAGCCTCTGACCAAGTTATGTAGAAGCCTGAGAAAGAAGTCTGAGAAACTTCAAACCCATGATGTGTAGAAAATAATCCATGTAGTTAAGGTCTGTAAAAACTTTGTTTTGGCAATTAAAAACAAGAAATAGTTCACTACTGCTCACCTACTACAATCCATTCATCAAAAAAGTATCCAGTATAATAGCCAAGACATGCAAACAACCTAAGTGTTCAGAGACAGAAGAATGGATAAAGAATATGTATGCATTTGCACACACACATACAAATATATGCATATATATATATACATATATATATTCCATGAAATATTATTCAGCCATAAAAAAGAAGGAAGTCCCACCATATGCAAAAGCATGGATGGACCTTGTGGTCATTATGCTAAGTGAAATAAGTGAGGCAGAGAAATACAAATACTGTATGATCTTGCTTATATGCAGAATTTAAAAACAAACAAATTCATAGGAAAAGAGATAGATTTATGGATTTGTGGTTATCAAAAACAAGAAGTGGGGGAGGGTGGGGACGTTGGACCAACATGGTCACAAGGCACAGACTTCCAGTCGTAAGATAAATAAGTACCAAGAATGCAATATACAATATGATAACTATAGTTAACACCATTGTACGGTATACTTGAAAACCTAAGCATCAAGATAATAAAGTTAAGAGAGTCAATCCTAAGAGTTCTTATCAAGGAAAAAAAATTATGATGATGGATGTTAACTGAACTTAGTAATCATTACACAATATATATAAGTCAAATCATTATGCTATATACCTTAAATTCATACTGTAGTGCTATATGCCAGTTATATCTCAATAAAACTGCTGTGGGTGGTGGGGGGGAACCTTAAAATAAAAACAAAAAACTGTCCACCCCTCAGAAGTACATAACTAAAGAGATGGGTGCTATTAGAGAGAGGGAAGATATTAGTATTGGCAAGAAGGCTAGAGGGAGTTCTCAAAAATTAGAAATGGATTTAGGAACTGTCTTTACAGCCAGTTTATATAATTCAGACCAAATAATTTCCTTTATGCTGAAACATCTACCTTAATTCCTCCATTGATGATCTAATCCTCTTTATTATACTTTGCCCTTATCGACAATGGCACAGAAGCTCGTCCAGATTTTAGCATGAGATACAAGGAGGAATTTAAATGGTAATATCAAGCATTCTAATGTTACCCAGTTGAGTTGGCTTTGTGAATTCCTTCTGTGTGTCCACTCAACTCTCAATTCAAAAGCAATCTTGAGGTTCTGAACATCTCACTTTAAAGTTACTTTCATTTTTCTATCTGAAATCAACGCTTATATATATAAAAGGAACTGGTAAATTTTCTAAAAAAGACATTCAACGTAGCTTGAGTCAAATGTATTTCTTAGTGCAGATCACAAAGAAGTCTAATTCTTACCAGGCATTTTGTTCACATTGGGATTTATGCATCTTACAAAATGAGGTGCTGTTGATTTCAGCTTAGTCATCAATTTATTTAGGTTTTCCTTATATAGAGATCATAACAAATACAGAATCACTTTGCAAATCACTAAAAATACTGATCTACCTCACAATTGTCTCCAAGTCTATCAACATAAAGTGAAGATGCATATCAACAATAAAATAATGAATTCAACATCCTTCTGTGCTTACCAAACCATACATTATTTCTTTCTTAAGGCAAGTCAATAGTTATCTGACAGATGCACTTCTGTTGTGAATCATATCTACCTGTTTTGAATTTGATAGTGATAATTTATGGCTGGGCAAACAAATGACTTGAACACATAAATTGTTTCTCAAGTTTTCTGTGCAGAAAGTTTTTCTAAGGTCAGATTCTCTGGAAGCAGGATCTGAATCAGGGATTTACCTGAGAAGCAGGATAGGGTAGGGGAAAAAAAAAAAAAAACAATCATATAGATTCAAAGCTGAACGTGATCCCTGAAGGAACTCTGAGCACAAATGCACCAATTGTACTACAGTTGTTCCCCACATCTTGAGGCAAGAAAGGAAGTCAGAGTCTGGAGGGATAAGGAGAGAGTTTAGCTTCCCATTTGCCAGTGGCAATTCTGGGACCTGTGAATTTTTATGAGCCAACATTCTCATCAGCTAAAAGATGGGTGTAGGGCTGATAAGGGGGACTAGGTGAGGTACCAAGAGTGTCCACAAAAAACCCATTAATATCAAGATAAACTTCAACTTTTCCCACTTGGCTAACTTCAGATACTTTTACCTTGAAGACGTGAAAATTCAAATAAGTAATAACATATGCAGATTGTGAGGCAGTTAATATATGAATAGATGCAATTAAAAATTACTTTATGCAGAGATGCAACCGTTTGGAATGAAACTCCTCTCTTGCGTTTCTTCTCCCCAAACTGTAGAGCTAAAAAAAGAAGAAAAAAGCATTTAAAAAGCTCTTTTTTGTCACATTATCATACCCTGTCGATGAAAGCATAAATTTGTCAAGTTCTAGAAGCAATATGGCAATATCTACGAAAAGCTTTAAAAATATTTGTCTCAACACAAATGTCTATTTTTAGTGTTCTTCCTTAAAGAAATAGCTGGGCAACTGTGCAAAGTTACTGCTACAGCATTGTTTAGTCACTGACAAAAATAAAATAAAATAAACAAAAACTAAAGTTATCAAAGCAAATGTCTTTCAGTAGGAGATTGACTAAATTATGAAAGAGTATGTATAAAATGAAATACTGTGGCCTTTTAAAATGATGAGGAGGATCCATATACCTGACATGGAAAGATTCCTAGGAGTTATTTTAAGAGAAAAAGTAGGTTATAAAGTTGTGTGTGCTATGATCCTGAGTATGTATACATGTCTGTCAGTATAGTTGTATTATTAGCAACTAAATATATAAAAAATATTGGGAGAAGCATATACTAAAGTGTTAGCAATTGCTATCACTCTATGTAGAGTGATAGGTAACTTTTATGTTTCTCTCTTTGTTTTTCCATGTCGTCTGTGTTTTTGGCAACAGTCAGGCATCGGTTTTTTAATTTATGAAAAAAATAATCTATTTCCATTTTCTTCAAGCAAAAGCGTCCATGCTAAACCAAATTGTTTTATACACATTTGTGTAGTGCTAACTCACAAAGATGTACAACAGCAACAATGACTGCAAAATTCCTAGGCAGTCCAGAAAAAATGGACCAGCTGTCTGCATGTAACACAAAATATTCTCTGCACCTGAGTAACACCTGTGCTGGGGCAGAAATCCTAAAGCTGAATCATTAACATCCTACTGACATGCCTCAGGCCCTCTGAGTCAGTCACTGGACCTCCTAGTATTTCAGTTCCTCCACCTATGAAAAGGGAATACTACTACCTTCCACTATTAATTTTTTTAAAAAAATTATAACTCCAGTTATAATTTCTTGGATTCCCCCAGAAAAAAGTATGGTTACTATGGGTAATTTAGTATTTGGAAGAGGGAGAAACGTGGAGGCAAGTATTTTCAGGAGGTGCTTGAAAAATTACGAAAAAAGAGGGACATTCTGGACAGTTATTCTTTTCTGTTTCCAAAGGACACAGCAGACACTCTGAAGAGTCTGAAGATGATTTCCTGTCTGACTCTCTGCCTGAACTGCTGCCTGATCTCTTATGATCAGAGAATGACCCATCTGGGAGCCGTAAGCTTAGGAGTCACTATCTAACCGAATGCTCAGGGGCACTTTAGAAGCCATTAGAATCAGGCAAATGCACTGCCTGAAGATTATCAGGGTCCAAATACAATAGCCTTCATTTCTCACCCTCTTGAGGGAGGCCAACGGGATTTCAGGCCTGTTCCTGAAATACGTCATCTGTGCTGATGAAGCCAGGAAGTGCCAAAGTCTCTCTCCATTTCCTGACCATGTCAATCCGGAGTCCCAAATCAGCCTGCTGGGGCCAGGAATTAACTTAAAGCTGGGTGTGAGATAACAGGACAGTGAGGAGGTTAGGAAATGACAGTATACACCCTTTAACCTCGCCCCATTGCCACAACGGTGTCTGAATCCAGGCAGGCCAGATTTTCCATTTTCCAATGTTTTCCACTTTGGAAAGAAAAAAGAAATCCAGATGTGTATGTGGAAACTTCTGATTTTTTTTAAATCCATGTGGACCAAACAAAACATGTCTGAAGGCCAGGTTCGTCTCCAAGGCTGCCAGTTGGTGACTTTTGTTATGAATCATGGACAGCTTCCCTCTGTAGCTAGCATTAGTCCTGTTTTGAAGCTGATGTTAGCCACATGGGCTCAGTATCTTCAAATCCTTTGTATCATGGTGCAGAAATCTGAACTATGTCTCAAATACATCTAGCCTGCACATTTTTCTGTTTTGTTTCTGGAAGACAGTGAGAGTGGTATAGGCACCAGGCCAGGAAGCAGCCCTGCTTCCTACCTTTGCCTTTGCATTTACTACCGTTAAATTAATTAAACAAGGAGGCCATTAGACTGATGTGGCTCTAATTCCATAGTGGCCTATATTAACAAGCCAAAATCTAAGCCTGTAAATATCCCAGGGTTATAAAATCAAAACACTAAGGACAACCAATCACAGTCAAGTAGGCTTTAAACTACAACCAATCAATAACTTCCTTATTTGCTTCCACCTTTTCTCTATAAAGTATCTCCCTGAGCTTCTGTCAGTGGAGCAGTCTTAAACACTGAGGGTTTGACACTCCCCTATTTGAATCAATTTTTGCTCAAATAAATGCTTAAAATTTTCAACATATATCAGTTTATCTTTTAACAGTAGATTTGTGAATTGGGAGTGTTCCTTAACTCTTCCGTATTTGCTCCTGTGAGATAAGAAGGCATTGCCCTCTGTCTGTATCTGAAAGGGTCATGGCAGGGACTGAGTAAGATAATGTATCTAAAAGTGCTTTGTAAATTTCAAACTACTAAACAAGATTAGTTATTTGTTGGTTAATAAATATTTATGGAGTGCCTGCTAAACAGGTATTTGCTACATGCTTGAGGCTACAATTAAGCAAATCGGGCATAATCCCTGCCCTCATGAAGCTTATCATAACCCCAAGTTACAATAACACAAAAGAATTGTGAAGGAGAAATCCAAGATACTTGGGGAATATAGATTGAAGAGGCTTGTTATTTCCCCAAAATCATTTATCAAAATATGGTTTGCAGCTCCCTCTTTGCAACGGGGTTGAATAGAAGCTAAAAGCAAACCAGAGCAGGCTCCTTGAAGTACATCTATCTTAACAGCACCATTTCCCTGAAGAACCGCCAGCCTGAGGACAGAAGGCTAATAAGAGGGGATGACTCAGACCACAGGGAGCAGACACAGATACAACAGGAAAGAGGTAAGGGTTTTTGTAAGTGCTGAGGCAGCCATGGATCCCATTCTGAGGTTAAAAAATTTGGGAAGACTGTTCAACTCACCACTGTCAGTACTGATGGGATTTTCAAAAAAGGTTTGCCAGTAATCTGTTTGACGACTTCCAAAATACAGTCACTACTGTTTCATTAAGAAGGTCTTTGTTCTTTTCAAGCCAGCCACTAATGTTATAAGGCACCTTTAGAAAGGCAAGCAGTTCAGGTAACAAAAGAAGAGAATGCATAAATTAACATAGCAAATTGTGCATTACTTTAAAAAAGTCAAAAATTGTTTGAGTCCTTTAACTTTAAATTGGTTTGAGGTAACAGTACTGAATAATACTCCAGGAACCCATTGTGTAACCCGAAGAAATTCTCAGACTTTACCATTTTACATTATAGAAAGGAAGAGCAGGGGAGGGAAGGGAGAGGGATTGCTAAGGAAGGAGAGGGAGAGAGAATTAAATGGTATTTCCAGTAGAAACAATTCACATCAGCTCTCCTTCATAGGCAAGAACAGATTAGACAATCCAATTGTCTCTGACACACACTGAACATTAAAAAAAATTAGCAATTGTAATGATATTTTCCTATAAATATGATTATAATTAATATTCAAGGATATGAAAGAAGACAATTACAAGCACATCTATGTACAGTTGGCAGGTCATTTTAAGGATGAAGTATCATTTTATCCTTTATCAATTCTCTTTCTGTTTCATCCGGATTCAATGACTAGAAGCAGAAAAGCAGAAAAAAGGGGCAACACACACACCAGTGGGGAAATGAGGAGAGGCACCGAGAGTCATTAGAAACCTTTGTCGGCCATAGTTTGGAGGCCGTTATTTCACAGTGACTATTTTTTTATGAGAGAATTAAAAAAAAAAAAAATTCAATAAAAAGATCAGTTGAAATCATTCATTCACACAGTGTTAACTTAAAAGGAGGGACAAATATGGAAAAACCCATGGCTTTGGTGATCTCCATCACTTTCTGAAGCTGACTTACTTTGAGTTGGGATGACAGGGTCTATTTTAAGATTTCTAACCTTTGTACACATGGAAGACTATTACAGTATGGGTGTTTCATTTCCTGAGTGTTAAAAGGCTATGCCAACTTTTTTTTCTGGAACTGAAATTTTGTTGTTGTTGTTGTTCATCTCTTCATTTAAGCTAAACTTTACTTATATATCATCTAGGGACTTTGACCAAATGCATTTGAAACAGCATCAGGAAAATTCAGGGCTGAGGGTCTAGAGGTAACTTACCGTTCCTGCATAATGGACAAGCTCAAAGTGAGCTTCATATCCTTTATTATCAGGTCTGGGATTCTGGAAATAAGCTGACTTCCCAAAATGGTTGTCAGAAAGTTTGGTCTTGAAAGTTACATCTGTAGCCTGAGGAAATACACATTCCTCTTCAAGGATGGAAAAGATGCCCATTGGCTGTTGGAGATACATATGGACAGCAGATGAAAGAAAACACCAGGATGCAGTATTTTTAATAGCAGGGGTGAATACAAACTCTTATTCCTGGAACTGAATCAGATGATAAGGGGAGAGAATATTCACTATGTATAACTAGTTAAAAGTCCATTCAACAACTATTTATTAAATACCTATTAGGTGCTGGGCACCAGTAGGAGCTGGCAATGTAGGCATGAGCTGCATACATTAAGGGCCTGTCCTCAGAGTGATTACATTCTAATGGAGTAGAAAGACAATAGTCAAGTAAACAAAAAATAAATAATTTAGATTCACCTAATTGTCCTGAAGAAATCATACAAAGTAAAGAAATAGAGAATGAATGGGGGACCAGCTGGGAGAAATTTTAGTGGGAGAATCAAGTAAAACCCTCTGATCTGAACCAGAAGAACAAATCCTGAGGTCTGTATGCAAGCACTCTTGACAGACAAATGATGAGTGCAAAGGCCCTGAGGCAGGAGCACACTTGGCAAGTCTGAGGCCCTGCCAGAGGCAAAAGCAGACAGAGCTAAGGTCCTTAGATGGAGTACGTGGAGATGGAGTTGGAGAGGTAAGCAGTATTGGATCCCAAAGGCTGTCCAGGCCATGCTAAGACATTTGAATTTTAAGTATAATGGGAGGTCTTTGTAGATTTTAACAGGAGGTATTGTGATTTGATGTTTGCTTCAAAAGGATCATTTGTCAAAAAAGGTTGGCAAAATAGAGCCTGTGGGCTAACTCCTCCCTGTGGTCTATATCCAGTGAACTAATAATGATTTTTACATTTCTAAAGTGTTGCAAAAACAAAACAACAAAAGAAAATGTGGTAGAAAACCTGATGGGTCCCGTCAGCAAAATTTTCTTTAAAGGGCATGTAGGAAATAGACTTTGTGGGCCATATGGTTCCCATCACAGCTCTGCCATCCACTCAGCCAGTTCAGGCCCCAAAGCAGCAGGTGGTGACATGTAAAAATAAGGGGTGTGACAATGTTTTATTAAAACTTTATTTACAAAAACAGGTTGCAGGCTATATTTGGCTCACAGGGCCATAGTTTGCTGACCCCAGTCTAGATTAGTAGTAGGGTTAAAGATGGTCACAAGTCATCAAAATGTGATATAGCTTGAAAGTGAAGTGAGGTCACAGCCTTTTGGTGGATAAAATGTGGGGTGTAACAGAAAAGGAAATATGACCAGGTTTTTGGCTTGAGCATATGGGTAGTAGATGCTACCATTAGCCAGTGTGAGGTACATACACATAGAGAAAAACAGGCTTGGAGGGCGGGGGGAATGAAGGATTCTTATATTTGTACATCAATCTTTATATTTGTATATGCATTAACCTACTCCACAAGTTTTTCCGCGGAGCCTTCTATGAATAGATCACTGAGCCACACACTTTAGTTTATTCAAGGGTTGTGGCTCCAGAACATCTAAGAAGGCAAAAGATACAAATATGTGTACAACAAAGTAGACAAAACAAAAGTATAGAGAAAATGTCATGAGAATTCTGAGACACAACATGACCCCTTAGCCCAACAGCACAGATTTCATGATTTTCTACCAACACTTTTTACCTAAGAATCATAGACTCCAGGCTTGGGAGGGACATTAAATATCTGGTCCAATCGACCTAAAAGTTTCTTGTATTCTCTTCATAATTTCCTTCTAAAAAGTTGGCTAGCTAATGCCTAAATGTTATCATGGAGAGAGAACATACCAACTCCAGGTCAAGGCTCTGGATGGGTGATAATACTGAAAGAAAATTTGCTTGTAGTTTAGAATTTTTTCTAAATTACTGCACCGGAGCCATACAAATGGTTCTAATTTGTCAAAGCAGTGGATCATCAAATATTTAAAGATCATAATTTTTTAAAGATTTTGAGAGAGAGAGAAAAAGAGAGAGACTGCACCAGTGGGGGGAGGGGCAGAAAGAAAGAGGGAGAAGCTGACTCCTTGCTGAGCAGGGAGCCCAACTTGATTCAGGGCTCCATCCGAGGACTCCAGGATCATGACCTGAGTAAAAGGCAGATGCTTAACCAGCTGAGTCACCCAGGCACACCTAAAGATCATATTTTGGATCCACCTGAGTCTACCATTGTAATAGATCGACTATGGTTTTCTACCTCTTTTGCATGTTTTCATAGACTTAAAACTCACGCTTTAGGGAAAACATAATTAACAACATTTCACTATTAATTCTCGCATTGAAGAGTTCTGGAACATATTCCTTCCTCCCAAGCATCTAGATGGGGAATGATGATGTGGGTGAATATGTGAAGTATTCTTAATAAGAACAAAATATTCTCTTTTTTTTTAAAGATTTTATTTATTTATTTGACAGAGAAAGGTCACAAGTAGGCAGAGAGGCAGGCAGAGGGAGAGAGAGGGGGAAGCAGGCTCCCCGCTGAGCAGAGAGCCTGATTTGGGGCTCTATCCCAGGACCCTGGGATCATGACCTGAGCCGAAGGCAGAGGCTTTAACCCACTGAGACACCCAGGCGCCCCAAGAACAAGATATTCTAAGTGAAACCAGCACCTGTCTTGCTCCTGGCAGCACTGACCTTGTGGGTTCTAGGCAAAGTAATAAGGAACTGGAGGAGGATCTGACAGATTAAATAGTTGATTCACTGGTGTAAGCTTTGGGACGCATGGATTCATCTTGCACCATGGATTTTCCTACCATACGTGCAGTCAAACCTCAGCGAAAACTGCACTAAATCATTTAAAAATTAAAACACCTCCTGGGATGGTGTCTGTTAACAATAGACGTTGTGGCAATGCCTCACAAGGAGGGACAGCCCCCATCTCAAACAGTCACCTTCCACACATGGGGACTGCCATCACGCTGGGAATCTAATGAAGCCAACTTCCATTTTGGGATGACTGGAAGCTTTATGATAAGCAAATGCATGTCATAGTTCAAAATGGAGCAACCTAACCACAAAGGAGGGGGAAAAACACTGTTTTTTCAGGGTCTTCTCCATTCCTCACATTCCTCAGGAGGTGTAAAGCTTCTAATAAATATGATGCCCTCCAGCAAATTAATTTCCAAATAGGTCAGGAAAAAAAGTAATTATGTTCTGCCCTGTAGCATCAAATGTCCTCTATGGCACAGTAAATGGTTTGAGTCCGTTGCCCTGACTCGGAACTGAGGGCTCAGATGTCGCCCTCTTCAAATGTTATTGATCCTGCCTTCTCTCCTTTTATGTCTGTCACTTTCTTCCTATTTCCATTTCTGTCGTCCTGAGTCAGGACCTCTTCACTTCTCACCTGGCCGACTATGCAGCTGTGCGACTGCCTTACGTCATTAGCCTTTCCTCCTGTTCCAGACCCTAGACACAAACCCACAGAATAAACCCCAGCAGCTCTAACTGCTCCACTGCCCTGCACAGAAGCCCTCTTTGGCTCCCCACTGCTTCCAGCTACTTCCTTCTGTGTATCCTATGTGCTACGAGGCTACCTAACATTTTGGAATGTGACCTTTGCACTTACTCACCCCTAGGCCTTCGCTCTTCCCAGTGCCTCCACCTGCTCACTGTCTTCCTCTCTTCACCTGCTAAAATCATAATCACGTCTTAAGAACCAGCTGAAATTTCATACTCTTTCCTACCAGGCCTTCCAAGATTCCCACAGGCAGAGGCGACTTCAGCTCTTCTGAGTTCTGTGGGCCTTTGTGCCTTTCCTGCATTTATACGAGACATATTTTTACACTGATTAGACTTACAAATCTCCTACTTGACTGCATACGTCCTAAGGGCAAGTGCTACTTATAACAACTGCTTAAGTTTTCTACAGCATTTAATTCTAAGTCTTATAACACAGTAGTGTGGCATTAGACCTAAAATTAAGGCCCAGCATCATGTGTGCCTGGGCATCTGGGGAAAACTGAAAGGGCCTCAGGTGACCTAATTAAAAGTTCCCCCTCCCCCATTGTGCTCCGTGGTTGAGGTCCCCTTGCCAAACAACCGTCCTCATCGTGGGACCGGGCCCAGTGCCTTTATCCTTGAGGGATGGGTTTCAGACCCCTATCAGCTCTCAGAATGATTCAAACAAGCCTATCACATCCTCCCTTGAGAATCAACAGTCCCCTCATCCTATCCTTACTATAAAACCTGCCTCCTAGAGCCCCTCTTAGTCACTGTGCTCAGGGGGGCAACCCCCACATGGCCATGCATGGCATCCAGTGTCCTCCTCCTCCAGGCTGTGAGTGTATGTGGCCAGTAAGCTGGGCCAACCTCATCCGTCCAGGGTCATGCGTCCTATGTTCAGCCAATACTACACCTAATGCAGAAATCCCTCCCTCACTAACGAGGTAGCAAGGAAGTGATCAAAACAAGTAGCTGCTAAATCAATTTACTTGTTTTGTTAGAAAAAAATTAAAAGTTTTGGTCTTAGGAGGATGCTTTCTGATGATACTCTGCACTCCTCTGTGATAGGAGGACGCCTCCGGTTTGCATTTCTCACAGGCCTTAGAAGAGTAGGTTCTGAGGGGACTCAATGTAGGTCCCCAGCAAAGTTCTGTTCCGTAACTGATTGACAGGTAAGCACTAAGACATCCAGGTTCCAGCTTTGGGATCTGGGCTGCTTTGCTGTGGGCAGTAGTCAGGCGGAAAGAGTTGTAACCGAAAGTTTGGAGGGACATATTTCAAGGAAATACTCATGGGTGTGCAAGAGAGAACATGATATTAATGGGATTCATTCTATAATAAGAAAACCAGACTTAGCATACCCAAAGAATCCCACCTGGGAGGCAACAACACATATTGCCAAGATGCTACCAGGATTTAAATTATTTTAGAAAAAGTATCACTGTAAAGGAACAATAAAAATTTATTGGGACAAGTCAGGGAAATAAGGTAAAAAATGCAACCGAGCTAGGTAATACAGTTTGGAGTTAAAAACAGGTAAGATGATGAGTACTGCGGCTACTTTTCTCTCACAGCTGGTAATATTCTAAAACCTTATCCAAATCCCCATCGTAAGAGGAAGTTTTGCAAAAGGGCTGAATTATTGGGAAATGGAAGCAGCCTCTCAAGGTGACTACCACGACAGGAGCAACAAGATTTTAAATGTATAATTTTGAATGTATTTTTCCAATATAATACCTATGCAAGACCATAAATATATAGTCATATGTTACTACTTTAACGTCTTAATTATCAATGCCCGAGTTCTAAACAAATGAGAATATTTCAAGCAATGAAATAAGTGTGAGCTAATCCTATAATAGATTTGTTCACTGCATATATAAAAGAAGGAGGTCACTGTATGCTTGACGACCAAATTAGCAGTTAAAGGTGGTGTTAAAATACATTTTTTTAGTTCGACAAACATTTTTGTAAACATAAAAATTTGAAATTTTTATGTATGAAAATTCCTCTTCTTATATACACACACAGATACGTACTATAAGGCATTTTGTACATATTGATGTATTTCAGTTCTTTTGAATTTGGAAAACTACTCATGATTCATTCTATTTCAAAGAGTAAGTTTGGTCATTAATATTTACAACAAATTTTCTTCACGTAGCCTGAACTCGCTCAACGGGTCTTTTCAAAATATAGAATCATGTCGAGCAAGGTTTTAGTATTCCTCATTTGCCTGACCTGAACACCTTTGAAATCATTCATGGGAAGCCAAAGACTTATCTTTTCATCCTATCATCTGGTCAGGGTTTTTTTTTGTTTGTTTGTTTGTTTCCTCATTTTACTGTATCAGTAGAAAATGTGACAGGAAATTACATCCATGTTGCTAGTGTGTTATTTGGAATCACTGAGATTGGAGACAAAGGAGACAATGGGCTCCAGATCAGCTAAAAATCAGTAATGTTCATAGACCCGAGTCTGAACAATGTCTATGTTCCACCTTCCTGCCCCAAAATGGTATCTCACCATAATCACAATAAGCAGATACCACAGGTGACAATTGCTAAAAACCAGATCTTTCCCCCCAGTTCTTTAGTTTCATTTCTCAGCTTGAACAATGCCAGCAAACATTCACCAGACCATGGTTGGGCCATTACTATCATTCTTTTTAATCAGCTCAGAAGTTGGTTCATTATTATTATTATTATTATTATTATTATTATTATTATTTTAATCAGCCTGTCCTTCCTCTATGAAGTTCGCTGGTTATAGAATAAATAAAATCAATGTGACGTCCATTCCTGTTATGAATAATAGCTATTTTCTAGGAAGGTGTCGTTTCTTCTAAACTCTAATATATAAAGTTGATAGGACACTGATCAACAAAACCTGAAAAGGCCAGCAAAGACAGTGAGGGAGAGGTGGCCTGGCTCCTTCCTGGCAAGGCTGTTAAGAATCAGATGCAACTGCTTAGCCAAAGAGAACGTTCAGAACACTGAAAGCACTTGGTGTTGGCTTTCCCAGACCTGGCTCCAGAATTCACTGCAATCCACGGTGATAGCCAGACGTGCCACCATGCAGGCTCCCACAGACAAAGCCACAGAAGACACTATCCTCCATCCCCCTGGCAAACTCCGTTAATCCTTCCCAGAGCACATGGGAAGATTTCAGAGTACGGGAACATCACTGAATTCAGAAACCATACACTGCAGCTAATTTACTAATAAGCCATGAAGTATTGTCATAAATTACTTAAACTAACTGGTACTTGTCCAATTAAATGAACAAACTACATCCTGCGAGGTAGTGGCCTTGAGGATTTATGACAGTTGTTTGTTTGCATGCTAATTTGCCAAATTTCGTTAAGCTGCTCTGGGCCTAGTCATTCACCTTATGTTAATCAGCCAGGCCCTACAGTGCTCATATTTTCAGCTCTGTGTTTTTCCAGTCAAGAGCATGACCATTTTTAATCTCGACACGTCCCCTCATGCATTAACAGTGGAGGCCATGCATAAGCAGCAAAGGCACAGCAACAGTCTTGGCGGGAGGCGATGGAGGAGGGTAACTGACACGAGGGTTTCATTCAGTTGCCACAGGTGCTGCACACCAAGCCCATTAAGAGCGAGCGCGCAGAGCTGTCCTGCTCCGTTTCCCATCCCCTGACAGAGCCCAAGTCCTAACATGGATCAATACGGCAAGCAGGGACGATTCTCCTTAAACGAGAATGAACGAGGAGAAAAAACATGCGTTACCTTCTCAACGAGATCTATGCAGGCTTGTAAATCCAGACCAAAGTCGTGGGACACCCAGTCAATGCCTTCTTTCGCATATTCCTCTTGCTCCAGAACAAACATGTGCTGATTAAAGAACTGTTGTAATTTTTCATTGGTAAAATTAATGCAAAGTTGCTCAAGGCTGTTATACTCCAAAGACGTGATTAGGTGGGAAGAAGAGATAAAGGTAAAATTGAGCGAATGGTAACTATTTGAGGTGATGGATATGTTAATTAACTTAACTATGATTGTTTCACAATGCAAATAGGTGCCAAACCAAGTTGTATACCCAAAACATATACATTTTTTAAATTATCAAATATATCTCAATTAAAAAAATAAATAAAACTGAAGTCCATTTAGAAAAATGTAGGAGAATGTCATAACCCCAATCAGTATGATGGCAAATAGACCCAACAAGTAATGAAACCTCAATTAAATTTCTACCTCCTTCAAATATACCTGCAAACTAAAAATTATGATAATAAGATAACATGTAATCATACCAAAATTCAAAATCATTCTTTTATTTCTATTTACTTTTATTTAAGCCTGAATTAATTTTTTATTCTATTAATTATAATTGTTGTTATTTTAATATTAATAATAGCACTTTTCCAACTAGAGTGGCTTAAGTTTTCACAGAATGAATCCCATCACACTTTGACTACAACTTATGACGTTCAATTCACATTCTCTGATCTCCTGATAAATACACAATGAGTTCCTTCTAACCTGATATACTTACATCAAGGATTTCAAAACCAGTGATGTCAAGAATGCCAATGAAGAATTGTCTTGACAGCTTGGCATCCAGTGCCCTGTTGATTCGTGCCACCAGCCACTTAAACATCCTTTCATATATTGACTTGGACAGGGCGCCCACGGCATAGGTCACCTGGAAATCACATTGAAAGCTCCCCACGTCTGCCAGCCGTGTACATTTTAATCCTGGGCCTTTTCTATCAGCAGCCACCTTCTAGTAAAACCGGGATCTATTTATTGACTTTCTGTGGCTCTAGCGTGCTGCTGAGATGATACGGGGAGGAAATTTAATACAATGAGAAGAAAGGGAGAAAGAAGCAAGGAAAGGAGGAAAGGGAAGAGGGGAGGAGAGGAAACCCAGAGGCCAACCAGCCTGGTGCCCCTTACCAGACACTCCTGTGACAGAAATCACGTTCCTTTTATCAAAGGGCCAACTTTCTGGGGTAGCGTGGCAATGCATTCTTGAAGTGTGGTCCGAAGACCGGCAGCATCAGCACCGCCTGGGAGCATATGAAAGATGCTGACCCTCAGGATCTCGGCATCCAGTCCCAGACCTAAGAATCTGAACCAGTACCCTCAAACGATCCCCCGGAGGATTCCTGTGCTCCATGAAGTCTGCAAAATACTGGGAGAGCAGGGTAGGGATCTGGAACGCCTAGCCCTTGTCCGCTGCTGCCGTTGCCACTAATAAATTGTCTAACCTTTGGAACGTGGCCTAACCTCTCTAGATTGTGGTCTCTTCACCTGAATAATGGTCTTGAAGGTTCTTTCTGGCCTCAGCTTCCACATTCTTTATTCTATCAGTCCCCAGGGCTGCTCTCAAATCCCTGTGGGGAGAATGGCAATTGAGTGCATCAATCTGACTCAGACTCTCCCACCCTAAAACTCAGGCTGCATTTCCCATCCCCGGAGGTATGTGGCAAAGGCTTTAACGTAACCTACTGGGGAGAGCTCCAGACTCTGTGCTGGGCTGATGCCAGATAAATGCAGACGCCGCTTCCACGATGCAAAGGTGCTGCCGTAGTAGCGGGTTTCTGACAGACTCCAAGTAGGAGTGGATTTCAGCTGGACGTTCTCCAAGCCTGGAAGCAGAATGGGCTCCAACCACTTAACATTTAAAATAGGCCTGTCCCATTCATCCCTCAGCTGCCCAGGACAGAGCACGCAGCAGGAGCCAGTTGGTGTCTGGTGGTGATTTAGGGATGAGTCACCCACTCTCTGATCAGTTATCTTGAGTCATTTCCACAGTAATCCATACGCCGGCTGGCGTTACAGTTTTTTATTATGGGCATCAAGAGCACACCCGCACAAATAAAGCACCAGGAATGATTTTCGTCCTCTGGAGCCCTGAGGAAATCACTCTCTGTCTACAGCAGTCACTTTGAAACTTTAAAAAGAACACGACAAACTTGCTGACCCTCTTTTAATTCCCTAAATATTCAGAAGTGGGGGTGGGAGAGAAACTGGTCAGGGCTAAGAGTAGTGAAGAAACGGGAAGATCCTGAAGATGTAGTCAGAGGAAGAAGGAGATGTTACGGCGTCTGCTGACCGAAACCAGTAAACCAACATACTGCTTACTAGTGAATCATTTTCATCATCGTCTCTCCAGTGAAGGCGGACGTAGGCAGCGAGACCTATATACTTCCACTTTTCAGGGACCACACGGACTCATTCCTTAGCTCTTTTTCAAATAACCTCACAGAAGACTGATCCTCGGGGAGCAATAGCACACAATAGAACAAAAACAACCACCAGAAAGAAATGGAGTCAAATAGCCATATTTGTAACCACTTGGATCCTTGCCTTTCTCATCGGTAAAATAACAACACTAAAATATGCATCTGCCAAGGTTGTAGGAAGAGAGTCAATGAGACAGAGGATGTAAATATAACACAACATTCGGTGCTTAGTACCCAATACATGTTAGTTCCCGCGCTCCCAACCCCTGTCTGCTTTTCTTACTTCCCCAACTTCACTGCAGTATTTACTACACTGCCTTGAGCAGTTCATCTTTGTAAGGTTTGCCATCTTGGACTATAAAATGGAAATATAAATAAGATCGATTTTGTAGGGGTGCCTGGGTGGCACACTCATTTAAGCACCTGACTCTTGATTTTGGCTCAGGTCATGACCTCAAGATCATGAAAGCCTTGCCTCAGGCTCCATGCTGGGCAAGGAGGCTGCCTGGGATTCTGTTTCTCCTTCTCCCTCTGCCCCTCCCCCTCCTAGCACTCTCTTTCCGCAGCCCCCCACCTCCAAAATCAGTTTTGTAGGCTTGTTGTCCAATTGAATGAGAGATCTATACAAAGCATTTAACATATGCTCAGTGGTTACTATTACAATTTTTTGTCATTATTCAACCTTTTTAAATTAAAACAATTTCTTTCTAAAGGGCAGAGTTAGAACTCTCGTGGAATCATGAAATACTGGACCTGAAGGAGCTTAGTTCTTGAGAGTGACGTGTAGTGGCTCTCAACTGGGGTTGGGACCTGCCCCTAAGGAGAAGCGCTTTTGAAAATAGGCAGGGTGTTCTTCCAAGTGCCATCGTGACTGAGTGCTACTAGCAGTGAGCACCTGGGAGCAAGAATCCAAAACCCGTACCATGGGCAGGACACACTCATACCAGAAGGACCGTCCCATTTAGATGCCGGTCACCCCTCTGCTGAGACACAGAGGAATTCCACCTCTTCACTGGGTTCACCAAGAGGTGAAGGTATTGACCAAGGTCCCAGAGTCAGTCAACACTGAGCTGGAACCAAATTCTGTAAGTGTTAACACTGCAAGAATTTTTGCAATCTTTTGCAATTGTCATCAACAGAGCATATACATCTCTATTCTTAGCAGTGGCAATTGTCTCTATAAAGTCAGTAAAATTCCTAAGAAAAGAAAAGCCTTACAGTGTGCTTTCTTACTCTCTCTCCAGGAGCAGGAGAAAGAGAAAGACAGAAAGGATGGAAGATGAGGAATTTTTTTTTTTCTTTTAATGTTGGATAATAATACATTAGCTTGCTTCACTGGTTCTATTATAGTAAAGGCTGGTGGTAACTCAGTTCCTGAGAACACAATATTAAAGAGGCGAAGGTTTGATTTCAGTCCTCCTTTGGGCTCATTAGTTTTACACAGAGCAAGTCCCCGTTCTATAATCATAGCATGTCATGCACGCACGTTGTGGTGAATACGTTAAAACGCAAGAAACTGCCAAACACCCCTATCCTCACCACAAGCAATAGCTCAACTAAGTGTTCTGCTGATCATGGTTCAAATTCAGCTCCATATTTAGTTTATCTTAATGGCTATGGAGCACCAACTACTCGCAGGGCACTGTGCTAGAGACCAAGGGTACTGAAATGAACTAATCACAGCCCACAGCCTCAAGGAGGTCTGGTGAGAAGGAAGAATAAAAATAGAAACTCATGGGTTCCATCTAGTATTATGACAAAGGTAGAGTTATTGATGGATAGAGTAAGTTAAACTAGGAGATGGATGAAATGTTTTAAATAACATAGTCATGCCAGATGCTTTAATATACCAAAAAGAAATAGAGTTTATTGTCATCAAATAACTGCCTTCTATCACAAATTTGTACATTTGTCTGTCACATTCAGGTTTAGAATATATGTAGAATGTATGTAGACCATCTAAATGTCACCTGAATATTAGCTGCGTGCCCTTTGCAGTGTTCCTTATGTTCCCTAACCCTCAGATTCCCCAACTGGGAAATCGGAGCAGTATGCCTGCTCTCTTTACCTCTGAGTGTTGTTGTAGGAACAGAAGGAAACGACACCTGTAAATGCTTTAGACATACTCCATGTGATCATACCATTCCCTCTCTGCAGAAAGACGACATTTCTCATGGCCCCTGGAGCTAAGGGGGTCACCTGACTAACTTTCCCTGATAGAATGTTAGTGAAAATGACATCACTTCTAGCCCCAAGCAGTAAAGGTGGGTGTACCTTCTCTACAAATGATCCTTCACTGTGAGCGGCAACTTTGGAGACCATGTATTCCAGGGGGCTGAACTACAATCTGGAAGAAGGCTGACCCTTCTGTATTGGACTTGATTTAAGAGAGAAATGTGTTGGGCGCCTGGGTGGCTCAGTTGGTTAAGTGACTGCCTTCAGCTCAGGTCATGATTCCAGAGTCCTGGGATTGAGTCCCACATCGGGCTCCCTACTCCTTGGAGAGTCTGCTTCTCCCTCTGACTTTCTCCCCTCTCATGCTCTCTCTCACTGTCTCTCTCTCAAATAAATAAATAAAATCTTAAAAAAAAAAAAAAAGAGAGAGAGAGAAATGTGTAGTTTACTGTCAGCTGAGATTTCAGTGTGTATGTGTTTCTGCAGCATGGCTACTATACATTAGAGACGTAAATTATTATTTTGGAATGCACTAGCACACTTAGATGGTCTCATTACCCGGCATCCCTGGGAACATTTGCTGCATTCTGACAGAGCCTCGGGATCAGCAGTCCTCAGAGCATTTGTTATTTTATCATTAAAACGATTCTCCTGGCTGCTGCACAAAAGCTACCTGACCCTCTATCTCTCATTTCTGCTCTCAACACCCCTCCTTCAAATACTAACTTCAGCTGATATTTTAAAACCCTATCTCAACTACGGTGACTGTTACTCTAAAAAGTCAATATTCCAAATTGGGGAGGGGGGATGCCAATTTGCTAATTTTCCTCATGTCAGGAGCTAACAGCTTTGAAAGCTTCTTAGCCGGACAAAAAAGGCACTGGTCACAAGTAAAGAGCTTGCCTCCACCTGCAAAGAGACTTGTTACCTATGGGAACAGTATCAAATGGTGTCTTAAGAATCCGGAAAGATTTTTAACCCAAGAGCACTTACTGTGGTAGGCATCACCAGTGAAAACATTCCAAATACTCCTCACAGGAGCTCTTAGTTGCTTTTTTATAAAATAACAAGTACAATATGTATACAATTATTACAAGATCATAGAGTCATAATGCTCTGGAAATATCACCTTACCTGTTCTACATTTTGACCTCTAATAACATATTCATTCCCAACTTTGATTCTAGGATGGATCAAGCCCCTTACCAGCTCAGAGGAATTAATGCCCAAGAGGAAAGCAGCTTTGTCAGCACCTGGTCAGAAGAAAGGAAGGAAGGCAAGGAGGGAAGGGGGTGGGGGGGAAGAAGGAGAAGGGAAGGGAGGAAAAGGGAAAGGGAAACATCGTTAAAATTCATTTCATTGGGCACCTGGGTGGCTTAGTGCTGAAGCGTCTGTGTTTGCCTCAGGTCATGATCCCAGAGTTCTGAGATCGATGCCCACATAGGGCTCCCTGCTCCACTAGAAGCCTCCTTCCCCTCTCCTAATCCCCCTGTTTGTGTTCCCTCTCTCTCTCTCTCTCTGTCAAATAAATAAATCAAATCTTAAAAATAAAATAAAATAAAATTCATTCCTTTATAAGAAAGGGGAGCCCTCCTACACTGTTGGCAGGAATGCAAGCTGGTGCACCCACTCTGGAAAACAGCCTGGACGTTCCTCAAAAAGTTGAAAATAGAGCTACCCTACAACCCAACAATTGCACTACTGGATATTTACCCTAAAGATACAAATGTAGTGATCTGAAGGGACACATGCATCCCAATGTTTATAGCGGCAGTGTCCACAATAGTCAAACTATGGAAAGAGCCTAGAAGCCCATCAATAGGTGAATGGATAAAGAAAATATGATATATATATGTAAATATACATATATATATATATACACACATACACATACACACATTGGAATATTATAAAGCCATCAAAAACCCCGAAATCTTGTCATTTGCAATGACATGGATGGAACTAGAGGCTACTATGCTAAGAGAAGTAAGTCAATCAGAGAAAGATAATTATCATATGATCTCACTGATATGAGGAATTTGAGAAACAAGACAGAGGATTATAGGGGTAAGGAGGGTAAAGTGAAACAAGGTGAAAACAGAGAGAGAGAAAAAAACCATAAGAGACTCTCAATCTCAGGAAACAAACTGAGGGCTGCTGGGGGATGGGAGGGTAGGGAGAGGGTGGCTGGGTGATGGACACTGGGGAGGGTATGCTATGGTGAGTGCTGTGAATTGTGTAAGAATGATGAATCACAGACCTGTACCCCTGAAACAAATAATATATATGTTAATAAAAATATTTTAAAAAATTCATTCCATTATAGGCAAAAAGACCCCCCAGAGTATGAGAGGAGGGTGTGTTTAGATGGATGTAGCAAGGTAGACTGTAGTTTTGAAATAAAATGTCTGAATCCTAAATGTTTAAAAGATGTTAGTTCTTGGAAATGCAAATCAAACCACAATGAAATACCACTTCACACCCACTAGACTTGCTATAGTCAAAAAGACAATAACAAGTGTCGGTGAAGGTGTGGAGAAATTGAAATTGTCACACATTGTTGGTTGCAACGTAGCATGGTATAGGTACTATGGAAAACAGTTTGGCAGCTACTGAAAAGTTAGAGGTACTTAAGGAATCAGAAATTCTACTGCCAGGTATAGACCTAATAGAAGTAAAAACATATGTTCACACAAAAAATTGCACACAAATATTTCTATCAACATTATTCGTAACAGTCAAAAGTAGAAAAACCCAAACATCCATCAACTGATGAAAGAATAAACAAAATGCAGCATAGAGATACAACGGAAATTTTTTCAGCCATTGAAAAGGAAGGAAGTATTGAGGCATGCTACAACATGGATCAAGCCCGAAAATGTCACGCTAGGTGAAAGAAACCAGAAACAAAAGGCA
The DNA here is from genome assembly GCF_009829155.1 of Mustela erminea. Classification (NCBI taxonomy): domain Eukaryota; kingdom Metazoa; phylum Chordata; class Mammalia; order Carnivora; family Mustelidae; genus Mustela; species Mustela erminea. The sequence goes on along the minus strand of NC_045614.1, from coordinate 164,785,229 downwards.
CACACAATGTGTGATTCCAATTATAGGAACTCCCCAAAATAGGCAAATCCAAAGAACAGAAAGTAGTCCCTGTGGTTGCTAGGAAGAGAATGGGATGGGTAGTACCTACCAGTGGGTACAGGATTCTTTTTGTGTTATTTTTTTCTCAAGTTTTTGTTTAAATTCCAGTTAGTTAAGATACAACATAGTACTGGTTGCAAGTGTAGAATAGGAATCTTTTTGAAGTAATTGAAGGTTCTGGATTTAGATAGTGGTAATGGTCATACAATCTTGTGATTATGCTAAAACTCACTGAGCTGTATACTTTAAAAGGGTGAATTTTATGGCATGTGAATATACCTCCGTGTAAAAACAATCTACTTCTTGATACTGGCCCTCTTTTGAAAAGAAATATTCCTCTGGCAGATATGGAAAATCTTATCTTTATTATTTGCCTATTTTTCCCTTCTACATATGTACTTGTGGATTCTTTCAGTGCAACAGGGACTTGGGCCATGAAATTTGAGAATTCGAGACAAACACCAGTAATCAACATAAGCCAGGACCCTTGTATTTATTCAAAACCCTTTTCCTGTGAAGTCTCTGATTGCTCCATAGTGCCCTCTGCTGTCCAACAAGAATACTCACAACCCACACAATGACAATTCTAAAACAGTGCTTCCATTTTCTAAGGGGGAAGAATGAGCGTTATCAAACAGAGTAAATAAGCGTGTATCACATCTCGTGTTTTTAAAAATGACGATAATACAAGAGAAAGCCATGGGAAAAAAATTATAAGCACATTTCCAATTTTAGATTTCTTCAGTTATCAAATAAAAGGAACATTTCACTCGTCTGAAACTACTGGCGCATCCTAGATTTTTAGATGAATTCTGATATATGCTAGTATATCTGATGTAGTCATTTTGTAAAATAATGTCTTAGCATAGAGGGAAATGCAGTCTTTCCTTACCTCACTAAGAAACACAAGATTTCCTGAGCAATAACCACAGACAGGGAATGAATTAAAAACAAAAAACAATTAGAGAGCTAATATGTCATTTGTATTATCTATATCCATTTCCTTTTGTGGGCCTTTGAAATTTTCACAAAGGCTTAAAAAGCTTGAAATGTTTATTTGCTTCTTAACTAAAATCAATACATATTATACATACATTTCTACAAGCTACACACCTACTCTATGTCAGTGATAATGGCCCAGGTACCCAGTTGCTATGAAACCTTTCAAAATGCAAAGCCTATTTGGGAAAATAAATGGAAAAATCAAAAGTAGAGCAGACGTGTTCATCCTATGCTGTGATACCCGTGCTAAAAGAGCCATGTTCGGAGACAAAAGCATGATTATTTAAAGTGGAGAATCCGGTGGATCCAAACCATGCCCTTTTTGCACTGGAAGGGACTTTAAAAAGCACATAAGCTAGAACAAAAATATTTAAAAGAAAGCAATGTAATGTGCCTGACGAATCCAAGTGAAAATGAATACTAACTGACAATGTGAAAAACGAACAATTCCACAGTATTTGTTCAGGAAAAAAAAAGACAGGAGTTCAGTTTTCTGAGCTTTGGAAGCATTCAGATGGACAATACAGGTAATAATAGTCTCAAACTCGTGCCTCCTTTTCCCAGTGTTAAGGACAGTCCTTTAAGTCTATTTTTATCCATGAACAAAGGAAACGCAAATTCTCTGTACAATATCCCAACTTAGGCTCTAACAGAAATAGCATCCAACATGATAGAATTATTTCCCACCCACTACAGAGACAGGCCAGGTATCTACGGAGAAGTAGTATAGTTTGCATTTATCCTACAGGTGTATATCTTTACACATTCTCTAGTTTTCTGTTCTGTTTTGTTTAGATAGAAAACAATAGTCATCTCGTTCTAAAGAATAAATTACTTCATTCGCACTAAGTTTCACAACCAAGGTGAAAATAGTTTAAGTCTATGAATAACTATCCATCTGACATTTAGGAAATGTTTATTATGAACACAGCAAGGTCAGTAAACACATTTTCATCCTATGACCTGATGTGTTCTTAAAGGAGGCTTTATGAGATTCTTACCATCATGCCCCCAGGACCTTGTGAATACACCCATGGATTTTAATAAGGCTGTCTGATAGTTTAGCCAGAGCAGGTGTTCTCAAACATTGGTGTGGATCAAAATAGCCTGGAAAGCTCATAAAAGCACAAAGGACTTGGTTTGCTGAAGATGGTTAGGGTCTAGGCCTGTTTCTATCATGCTTCCCAGGTGATTTTGACATACATGAAAATTTAAGAACAGAGTCCATATTATAATGGTTCTCAAACTTGGCCACACATTGGGGTTACCTGGCAAGATGCCGAAACAGACAATGATGCCTGTACCTACCCAGATTGGTCTGGGTGAGGTCTGGGCTCCATCAATTCCTAAGCTCCTTGGGTGATTCCAATGTTAAGCACAGTTTGAGAGCTACTCTCTAGAGAATGGTAGCCAGGTCTAGTAAATACATTTTTAAAAAGATTTTGTTTGTTTATTTATTTATTTATTTGAGAGAGAGAGAGAGAACACATGTGAGCAGGGGGAGGAAAGAACGAGGAGAGAGAGGGAGGAGGGAAGAATTTCAAGCAGACTCTGCGCTGAAAAGAGGGCCTGACACAGGGCTGGATCCCAGGACTCTGAGATCATGACTTGAGCTAAAACCAAGAGTCGGAGGCTTAGCTGACTGAGCCATCCACGCACCCCTAGTAAGTACATTTTGAAGTCAAGAAGATAGAATGAAGTCTGACTTTATCTGAAAACAAGTAAGGGGATAGAGAAAAACAAAAGAAAATTTTCTCCAACTTTACAATTTCATCCTAGTTCAATCCCATATGTAAACAATCAGATATAAAGAAAGGAACTGAGTCCAGTTTTGTCAATCCAAAACCTGGCTAATGTGGAAGAGGGTTAAAAGAATGGATTTCAACTGTTAGCCTTTTATGTAGGCTTATAATATTGTTTCTGAGCTGTTCATAATTCCCGAATTTATTGAAGAAAGCTTACTGATCACTTGCTCTGTGTAAGGTCTAAGTGCGAAATGCTATAGAAAAAGAGATAAACGAGACAGAAAGTTGGAAATCGAGGAGTTTATAATCTATGAGACCAAATAAAACAAACAAACAAAAATAACAAGTCAGTAAAACAATCGCTAATCAGAGACAAAGAAATCAATTATTATGAAAGTTTAAAATAAGGAAGGAAAGATCCCTTCTAGACTGCCTGATCAGGGAAGCTTTCAAAAAAGAAATGGTATTTGATCTGAGCCTTGAAAGATGAGAAGAGTTTGAATAGGCAAATACAAGAAGAACAAGAACTTCTGAGACAGAACAGCATGACTTACAAGTATTGCAGTGGGAGAGAACCTGAATGGTCAAAGACTAGACCATAAAGTCAGGGAATGAACAGTAAACTGAGAAAAGCAAGTGATTTCTGGTCACAGAAGGCTTCTGATGCCAATCACTATAAGGGCTTCATTGAATAAAGGGGAAACATTAAAGAGACTTTTATCAAAGAAATGGCATAGAGTCAGGCTTCACAATGATTAGTTTTGTGCACATATGCAAGACAGACCAGACCAGGAAAAGAGAAAGTGAACCCATTGTAAGATGCCAACATGCAAGGTGCTGATGGTCTAAATTGGTAATAAGAAATGGAGAAAGACTGAGAAACATGACCAAGAGGATCCTAACATGAGAAGTAGAGGAAGGAGCATGGGTTAAGGGTTCGGTTCTACAAGGCTGCTACTCCCCCACTTCAGATGCCAGTTGTAAGTCCAGGTTGTCTCTTGAGCTATTGACTCACAGGCAATAGACTCATGGCTCCAATGACCTCCTCCTTGGGTTCAGTTAATTTGCTAAGGGTTCACAGAACTCAGAGGAACATTTTACTTACTATAGCAACAGTTTGTTATAAAAGATATAACTCGGGAACAGCCAGATGGGTTAGAAAGCAGAGGGCAAGGTATGGGAAAAGAGTGCCGAGCTTCCATGCCCTCTCCAAGCACATTTTCCTCCTCAAATCTTCATGTGTTCACCAACCTGGAAGCTCTCCCAACCTGTCCTTTTAGGGTTTTATGGAGACTGCATTTCAAAGACATGATGGTTAAATCATTGGCCATTGGTGATAGAAATCGATCTTTAGTCCTCTCCTCTTCCCAATTGAAGGTAGGACTGAAAATTCCATCTGCCCAACCACATGGTTAGTTCCTATGGTGACCAGCCCGGATCCTTAGGTACAGTCCAAAAGTCACCTCATTAACAACAAAATCACCTGTATAGCTCTCATCGCTTAGAAAATTTCAAGGGTTTTAAGAACTCTGTGTCAGAAACTGGAACAAAGATTAAATATAATTTATTTTATTATAAATCACAATATCACAGTAGGAGGTAGGATCAGAGAGATTTAAGAAGTATCACAGAAGACAATGAGACGCTTATGAGAACGTGGGGTTTAAGACTGTCTGGGTAACTCAGTCAGTTGAGCACCCAACTCTTAGTTCTGGCTCAGGTCATGATCTCAGGGTCCTGGGATTAAGTCCCTCACTGGGCTCTGTACTCAGCATGGGGTCTGCTTGATGATTCTCTCTCTTCCTCTACCTCTGTCCCTCCCCCGGCTTGTGTACACACACACACACACACTATCTCTCTCTCTCTCTCAGATAAATAAATAAATCTTTTTTTTTTTTTTAAGGGCTTGGTATTTAAGTAAGATGGGAGCTATTGATGAGTCTAGAGTGAGAAGACATGAACTGACCCATGAAAGTATCACCAAGGGCTATTCTGTGCAGAACTATCAGTAATAAGGCAAGGGTGAAGATAGGGAAACTAATAAAGAAGCTACTGCAATAATCTGGTAAGAAACAATGGCTCAAGCTAGATGGTAGCCCTGGACATGGTCTTGGTGTGTAAGTAGTGATGAGTTTTATATATATGTAAAGGTAGACACAGCAAGGCAGAGACAAAGGAGTTCAGATGATGCTAAGAGTCAGGGCAACTGAGAGAATCCAGCTGAGAAGTGAAGAGCTGGTAGCAGGGGCAGAATGAGGTGAAGAGTTCAATTCTACACATGTTGGGTTTGGGATGATAACCTAGGAAACGGGCAGAGAAAAGATTCAAGAATGGATCCCACCATCCCAACAGCAGTTAGAAGTGGGAAAGATGAGAACGCTCCAGCAAAGACTCTGAGAAGGAACCACTGAGGAGACTGGATGACATCACGTGCATCGCTTTCTTACATGTATTTTCCAATAAATAAGCATTCCAAGCTTTCTTAATGAAAACAATTCCTCACAAAACTATTTCAAAGGGTGGAAAAAGCAAAAGAAAGACAAAAACCACAAAATAAAGCAACAAATAAGATGTCACAAAAGCATATTTTAATATGTTAATATAGAAGAAGTTTACATAACTCCCAGGTCCTTTACTTCATTCTCATCTGTGCTTAAGTGTTCTCTTCCCTGAGGAGATTTTCTGCCGCTCTATCTACAAGAACCCCCTAGCCCCTATTATTCTTTATTCTTCTGCTCTGCTTAATTTTTTCCATGATGACGTCATGTGTATTTGTCTGTTTTTATCTCCCACATTAGGCAGTCAAGACAGGGATGATATGGTCTCTGATATATCCCCAGCACCAGAATAGTGCCAGTATTGTGCACTGACCTCAAAAATAACTTGATGAACAATTAAAAAAAAAAAACAAGCAACCCAATTCAAAAATGAACAAACTACTTGCTATTGATATTTTCCCAGAGAAGATATATAAATGGCCGATACATACATAAAAAAATACTCAACATCACTGATCACTAGGAAATGCGAACCAAAATGACAACGAGGTACTACCTTAAACCCATTAGGATGGCTACTATAAAAATTGTTTAATAGGAAAAAATAAATGTTGATGAGTATATGGAGAAACTGATATCATTATGCATTGCCGGTGGGAATGTAAAATGATACAGTCACTATGGCAAATAGTATGGTACAATTCCTCAAAAAAAAAATTGAACATACAGTCACCATTTAATCCAGCAAGTCCATCTCTGGGCACGTATAAAAGAACTGAGTGTGGTACTTGAACAGATATTTAAACATCAATGTTCACAACAGCGATAATCACAGTAATGAAAGGTAGAAGCAACACAAGTGTCCATAAGTGGATAAATAAAATGTGAACTATACATACAGGAATATTACTCAGCTTTAGAAAGGAATGGAATTCTGACACACCCTATAACATGGATGAATCTTGAAGACATTATGCTAAGTGAAATAAGCCAGACATAGAAAGACAAATACTTACATGAAATACCTAGAGTAGGCAAATTCATAGAGACAAAAAGCAGAATAATGGTTGAGAGGGGTGAGGTAAAGGAAATAATAGGGAGTTATTAATATGTACAGAGTTTCAGCTTAGGATGATGAAAAGGTTCTAGAGATGAATACTGGTGATGTTTGCACAACACTGTGAATGTACTTAATATCACTGAACTATACACTTAAAAACAGTTAAAATGGTAACATATATGTGTGTGTGTGTATGTGTATGTATGTATGTATATATATAAACATATGTATACATATATATATGTACAACATACATATATGTGTATATATATTTTTACAACCGAAAATATAAAATTTTAAAAAATCATTAAATTAAAATTAAAATTAAATTAAATTAAAAATTAAAATTAAATTAAATTAAAATTATTTGTTGAAAGATTTGAATGAATGGGTTTCCTCCTTGTGTTTTAGTAGCTAGGAATTTTAACATTGAATGAAATAATTATAATAACTATACTTTCTTCATTTTATAATTGTGATTTTCTATTTTAATGTTCATTTTAGACAGATCATTTATTGTAAGAGGACTCAAATCTTCTAGTAAGCAGGCAAGACTATAGATTTTTTCATGTGAATAAAAAACAAAGGCAGGTGAAGCTGTTGTGGTCTCAACCCAATGGAAACCCTACCCTTGGAATTCTAAAGATCTTTGTCCACACCTCCATTATGTCACTTAATATATCTTCTGGTAATTTGTTCCTTTTTCTGCTTTTCTCAGCAGGCTATGTGCTGACAGCAAGTCTCTCTCCTCATCATCAAGCCTATCTTACCCACATTTGGCAAATTTACTGGCACTGTCAATAATTAAGGAATGCTTCTCAATCTGAGATACAAGAATTATATATCAGAATGGTGGTTCAGAGAGTAATTTTGAGAAGCTGCCATCAAGGGAGGTTGCTGATCAGTTTCATCATTTTCGAAAACCAAGAGGGGAGGTAACTGCAAGGAAAGGGGAGCAAGCCTGGGGTCCGGGAACTGAAGAATCTGTGCCATAGCCTCAGAGTAATTCTTACTTTCCGTGCCATCTGCCTCCACTCGCTCTTCTCTGGGATTTTGTTTAAATTTCACGTTTCCAAAGTGCATGATGGTTCCAATGAGTTTATAGGATCCATGCTTCTCATCAGGAAGAAAGCCCAAGATGTCCATGGCCTGCTGTAAAAAGAGAAACAGATGGCCATGTCTTCATTTGCCTAATGGCTGCAGTCAGCACCTCACCCCCGCTGTGTGTCACACCTCCCTACACTCCACGGGCTGTCAGAGGGAATGAAACAGATCGCCACAGCCCGGAGGTGTGACAGCTCTGTTCAAGGCAATGCAAATCAGCCCTGTTGGCACTTGGTCACCCGCAGTCTGCTTATCCCTTTAAACGAGAATTAGGAAGGCTTGTTTAACTTCTAGTAGTTTTAGAACTTTCCTTGGATGTCCTGCTTCCCTCTGCCTTCCAGACATTGATCATTAGCTGGATCTATGAGGTAAATTCTTTTGCCTTTCATAGTTATGGCAGGAAGTAGCACCAATATCGGATGGGTTGCATATCTGGGGGGGCTCCCATATATCCCCCCCACTTTATTCAAAGACTGGCAGAGGAAGTGTTTCAGAAAAGAAAAACACCATGGCACAGAAGAACCACACCCTGAGAAGCCGCTGCGCCTGACGGGATGTGTGTTCTCACACACTCCCAGAGGGTAGACGTCGGCGCAATCTTTCTAGTGGTTAATTTAGCATATGTATCAGGAGACTATAAAAAATTCATAATCCTTGCCTAGTAATTTCACTCTGGGGAATGTAGCATAAGGAGAATCTAATATACGGGAAAAGCATTTACCTACAAAGATATTTACCACAGTAGAAAACAAAACAAAATCTTTGAGTCTAACCATAGAAGAATGGCTAACTACAGTGACTACATTACAGGACAAATGTCTGGTAAAATATTAAGTATTCATTTAAGTGTTTATGAAGAGTTTGTAATAACACGGAAAATGCTTATATTATAAGATTAATCAAAAAAGCAAACTGTATACAGAATACTAAATGCAGTGTGATTATGATCTTTTTATTAAAAAAAAAAAAACACAAAACATCAAACCAACTATATAGTAGCAACCCAAATAGGAAGAAAAAAGAACAAAGACTATAAAGACCTATACCAAATAAAAACAGTGGTTACCCTTGAGTTGAAACATCTTCCTATCTTTCCAGACATTCTAGAGTTACCGAACTCACAATGTACACTTTTTCAGTAAGTAAGTAAACTCGGAACGGACACAGACCCAGAGGAGCAACTTGTACCCTCCACCCCTGAAAGAAGGAAAGTGACTTCTCCAGGACCCTTAAGAGGAAGGATCTGAAATGTTGCCGTTTCTCACTGTCATGCCCAAACTTTGCGCTGGTAATTAACGAGCCTTCCATCAGTGGCCAGTAGTTCTTCAGCATTATCCCGGCTGTCCACAGCAATGACTCCACGAGAGCAAAAGGGAAAGTCAGAGGGATTTTCAGACACCAGGAGCATGTCTGCAGTGGGAAAACCTTCAGTTAAACAGTTAAAGAAATCTGCAAGGCGTTAGGAAATAATTGACCGATATTCACAGTTTACTCTTACAGCTGATAGCACACTTGTAAACAAGCCAAAATGAAATCCATATTCTACAGCCAAACCTCTGCAATCAAATTTTGCCCTCTATTAACTTGTCAGTCATGTGTTAATGCCTCCCAAGAGAAGACCACGCAGACCAAATTCTAACAGAGTCACTCACAACAGCTTGAATGGGTGTGAATAAAACAGATAACGCATGTTGGCAAAACTTTGAGAACAGGAATTTGGCCTAGATACACGGTTGAGGGCAGAGGACAAAAAATGTTTTGTAAAATCATACATATAGCAGGGCTGAGTTTCAAAGTCTAGGAAGTGGGCAGACCCTGGGGTTGAGCGCCCCAGGAACACTTAGAAATGTATCCTGTCATATCACGTCCTCCCTATTAGCGAGGCTGAGGCTGTCTTTCAAGGAATCCATAAATCAGCGTCCGTGTTCAGCACTGCGCCCGATGTGTCTGAGGCTCCTGACATGATTCACTTAGTCAGGAAACATAATGCAGGCGGAAGCTAAGGCAGGCTGTCAGCAAGGGACATTAGCCAAATCCCGTTAACCGCTTAATGCCTCACACTGGCTCCCTGGGAAGTTTCTTTGAGCCCATTTGATTTTTCTATTTATCACTCAGTGAAGTGAAGCTGCTATCCTCGACCCTGGATCTCAGAAACAGCACACTTCCCCAGTGTTCACAGCTGCTCTGTTTGGAAACAACCCGAGTGTCCATCAAGAGTTAACAAACTCATGTGTGACCGTACAACAGATTATTAGTCAGCAAACAAAGGACTGAACTGTGGACATATGCGAGAGGATGGAAGAATCTCCAAATAATGAGGCAGAGTGAAATAAGCCAGACAAAAAAGAGTATACACTGTGTGATTCCAACTTATAAAATTCGAGAAAATGCAGTCATCTCTGTAGTGACAGGAAACATGTTAGTGGTTGCCAAGGGGCTGGGTGGGGAGGGGAAGCCTCAGAGGAGTGAGAAAGGGCAGAGGCGGAGTTACAAAAGAACACGAGAAAACTTTTGAACAGATCCCTGCGTTAACTTGATGGCGGTAATGGTCTCCCACATATGTCAGCATTTACATTTATATCGACAACACTTCAATGAGGCTGTTTTATAAAAGTTAAAAAGTAAAAAGAAATCGGGCTAGCCCAAAGGAGATCAAGCTGAAGGTAAGTACTAGATATACAGCATATATATTTAATAGAAATATAATCCTCAAAGCCTTATTTGAATGAGGATTTAAATGTCCCTGAAATGTTCATAATTCCCAAGAATCTCTTTGTGTTCTTTCTCATGCCTCACTTTTATCAAGAAACACTTGTTGAGCTCTAGCAATGTGCCAGGCATTAGAGTAAGTCTTAGAGATACGTCAGTGGGGTGGGGAAATATCTTGTCCCCATGAAGCTTCTATTCTAACAGCAGGAGACAGAAATTTTAAAAATAAATAAAATGTATGAAAAGACATGAAATGTACAATGTTAATAAGTGCCATGGAAAAAAACAGCAGGGAAAGGGGATAAATTGTATCAGCAATACAGGGGTACCTGGCCGGCTTAGTAAGTAGAGCCTATAGCTCTAGATCTCAGGGTTGTGAGTTCGAGCCCCATGTTGGGTGTAGAGTTTACTTAAAAATAAAATCTTAAAAACAAAAAAGTGTTGGTGATACAGAGCTACAGTTTTCAATAGAGTGGTCAGGGAAAGCCTCTATACGGTGACATTTCAATAAAGACCTGCAAGAGTTGAGGGGGAAAATAAGTGAGGGAAAATGTTCCAGACAAAGAAAAACAAATGCAAAGGCCCCGCGGTAGAAGTTTTCCTGGCATTTTGAGTGGCTTAAGAGGCAAATTAAGGAAGTAAGTGGTAGTAGGTTATGCGGTCAGAGAGGCATCAAGAGGATAGATCATAGCTCCTCACAGGCCAGGGTGAGGATTTGCACATTTATGTCTATGTAAGATAGAAAGCTGTTGAAGGTTTTTGAGCAGAGGAATGACATAATCTGATTTTTTTAAAAAGATTTTATTTATTTGACAGAGAGAGAGCGATCATAAGTAGACAGAGAGGCAGGCAGAGAGAGTGGGGGAAGCAGGCTCCCTGCTGAGCAGAGAGCCCGATGCAGAACCCTGAGATCATGACCTGAGCTGAAGGCAGAGGGTTAACCCACTGAGCTACCCAGGAGCCCCTGATTTTCTTTCTTTCTTTCTTTCTTTTTTTTTTTTTTTTTTTGGTAATTTACCATGGCTGCTGTCTTAAAGACAGAGAGAACAGGATGGAAGCAGAAATATCAGGTAGGAGATTGTTAAACAATCCACGAGAGAGGCACCTGGGTGGCTCAGTCAGTTAAGCATCTGCCTTCAGCTCAGGTCATAATCCCCTGGGGCCTGGGATTGAGACCCACATCAAGCCCCCTGCTCAGCGTGGAGCCTGCTTCTCCCTCTACCTGCTGCTACCCCTGCATGTGTGTTCACTTTCGCTCTCTATCAAATAAATAAGTAAAATCGTAAAAAAAAAAAAAAAAAAATCCAGGAGAGAGATGATGGTATTCAACCAGCATAGTAATAGGAGTAATGGTAAGGAAATGCTCAGAGTGTGGCTTTTTAAAGTAGATGGAACAGGTGAGAATAAGCTGGGAGAAACAGATGAGTTCAAGGGCAGGTCTTAGGCACATTAAATTTGAGATGTTATAATGAATATGTGCTACAACATGGAACAATCTCAAAATAATTATGCTGAGGGGAATAAGTCAGACAGGAAGAGTATATACTGTAGAATTCCATCTTACAAATTTCTAGAAATTTTTTTCTTTTAAAGTGTTTTATTTTTGGGTAAACTAAAAGGAAATTGACACACTGAAATCACAAAAGACCTTGGGCATGCATATTAGCCTTGTTTAGAGTTCTTCTATGTGTCTCTCTTTTCCATAGGAATTCCCCTTAAACATTTAAAACCCATAGTTTTTATTGTATCTACAGCCTAAACCGTAACAATCTATGATTCTGTCATTTTACATTGTGCAAAATCCTCAAAATATAGTGGTACCATAGGGAAGAAAAATCAGTCACAAGTAAATTTCATTGTGAGTCATTCATATAATTTGGTTCTTTTCCAAACCAAGTTGAGACATAGAGGAGTCAGTTAGCTAGCAGTCTGGAATCCTGGAGAGACTCTGGACTTGTGATAGAACACCGGAAGTCATCGGATGGAAACAATCTTTAAAGCTACCCGTTGTTAAATGAGGTCACCATGAGACAGAGGCAAGGACTGAGCCCAGGGCACTCTAAAGTTACAGGGCCAGATGAAGGAGAAAGACCAACAGGGAAATATCGGAGATCTAGGGGAGAAACAAGGGAGGGTGGTGTGCTAGAAGCTAAGAGGAGAGATTCTCAAGGAGGAGGGAGTAATCAGTGGTGTCAAATACTGTCATGCCTTTCAAGGCATGACTTTCAAGGTCAAGAAATGCCTATATATTCTGCAAGGCTCATTCATGGCTCTACTGATGACTCTCAAATCTATATTTTCTGAGCTCCCGACCTAGAGCTCCAACTTCCCACTAGACGTTTCAGTGCAGACGGCCATAAGTAGCTCAAATCCAACATTACCAAAATTGAACCTATGTGTTTTTCCATGTCTGCCCTGAAGCTATGCCTCTTATGTGGTTCTATACGCTGGTGAATGTCACCACCTTACTCAGGCTACAGTTGGGGGTGCCATGAAATCTTGTCTTCTCACATCTCAAATATGGACATCATTAACATGTCTTTCAAATTATTTAATCTTTTTTCTTTACAATAGTTATATGATATGAAGAGGGGGTAAAGATATAAAGATAACATGGTCCTTTCCCTCAAGGAGGCTACAGGAATCACACATCTAACTAATGCAGGAAATGCTGGGTGTTTTTAGGATGAGAGGATGTTTCTGTTGGATGTTTTAGTTCATACCAAAATAAAACACAAACAAGCAAACAAAAAACCACACACACACACACACACACACCATACTACCTTCTAAAATTGTTTTTCCAAGAATTACAAGTTGGATCACTTTAAATTATAACCATCCATATCCTTTTCATTTTATGTCATTTTTGTCATCACTTCTCATTATCTCATTTTTGATCATTTTCATTCTGGTCATTTTAATGAAAGGTGCTATATTTGACATTTTTTGTATGTAGAATATAGGAAAATAGAAACCTAGAAATACTCACTACTTGGCCAGTCCCAAATTAATGATCAGTTGAATTTAGAACATAGTTTCTAGTATTTCTGTTAGACTAAGCCACCTACCTTCTCAAACCTGTGTTTGTAACTATGATGGGAATTTCTTTCCTCCTTTGCCAACAGGAGAGTGTTGCTCCCATCCAAGCAGGCCCAACAATTGGACAAACACTATGGGAAACACAGCAGAAAATAATTGTCCAGTTTGCAGAGCTTGCCCCAGACCAGGAGGAGGAAAGAGTCAACATTCAGGAGGAGGCGGGAATAAGGCACCATGGAGGGCCCACATGCTACACACACACACTCCTCCCGCCCCACCTCCCTGCTTTCAGACACAGCATTTCAAGAAGTCATAAAGGAAAAAAAAAAAAAAAAAGAAGTCAAAAAGGACACTAATAGGCTTCTCCTTTATCTCACTAACCAGCAATATGGCTGATGCACTGACCTAACCATTCACGGCAGCAGCCGTAGTCAGTTTGAAGTGGTAGCTCTTAGAAACATACAGACCACACGCATGCATGTTTGAGGGACTCTGAAAGGCCTTTAGCTCGAGACGTCTTCCCCACTAGGTCTTATTAAAATTTATTTTCCAGGAAAAACGAATTTTAATTGTGTTAAGTCTTGAGGTCACCACAGAGTATCATGTAAACAGAGGTTCCTTTATTTAATTAATTTCATTTCTATCAGAGGAATGGCCCTGAGAGAATGTTAAAAAAAAAAAAAAAGGCAAACAAATAGTGAATACATTTATGTGAGACACTGTGAGGGCCAGCAAGACTGTCTAGGTCAGATAAGGCCCACACAGAAGATTGTTGACCAGGCTGTAGGCATGTGGAGAACCGGGGGGAAGGGAGCTTGTCAGGAAAATTGGGGACAGCATAAAGAGGAGGTGCAGGGCGATGCTAAAGGTAAATTCAGTTGTTTCACAACTTCAAAAAATTCAGGTCTCAACCTTCATACAAGTTCATTTCTAGATTCCACTCTTCAGTAGGAGATGCAAAGAAGCCTTTAAGAATGAGTATTTTGGGGCGCCTGGGTGGCTCAGTGGGTTAAAGCCTCTGCCTTCGGCTCAGGTCATGATCCCAGGGTTCTGGGATCAGGCCCCACATCGGGCTCTCTGCTCAGCGGGGAGCCTGCTTCCTCCTCTCTCTCTGCCTGCCTTTCTGCCTACTTGTGATCTCTGCCTATCAAATAAATAAATAAAATCTTAAAAAAAAAAAAAAAGAATGAGTATTTCATCATTCAAAGATTTGTTTCACATGTCTTCCTGACAGTGAATTTTACTTTCACCATGGATGAGTGTTCTCCAAGACTCAGCTGAGTTCACTATGAAGAGAAGCAAAGCTGACACTGGACCAAAACAAAAACAAAAACAACCCCAAACCCTGAAAATCACGAAGTCCTGTAGCTAGTACCACTATGCCATATCAACCATCATAACCTGTTTCTCACACTGCCATGGACAGCTGAAGAGGTTGTACACTGCCCAACTCCACAAGAAAGAATCATTCACACAGTCTACAGTTTGAAGAGCACTCTCTGGAGTCAGGCAGGGCACAATCTGCACACACCCCCCACACACACACATCTTTTTCCTCCTAATAACCAGTGGGGAGAAAGGGAGTGAAGATAGGAGAACAGTTCAAGAGAAACCTATTGGGCCAGGGGAGTAAAACTTAATATGCTCCAGAATAGGAGGTGCAGACGATGACAGTTTCTTTCCCCAGAGGCCTTCAGACCCCTAGTAGACACACTGGGTGCCCCTCTTGGCACCCCTATGCACTACTGACATGTACCAAAGTGAGCCCCCAGGGCAGTAGGCAAAATGTCAAAATTCTAAGAGACAGGGTGGTGTTTTCTGACCCCTCACCCTAGAGTTCATACACCAGTTGAATAGTAGCAATGGGAACAATAAACAGAAAAAACTAGACAAAGAAGAGAAGAAAAATAGGAAGGTATATGCAGGACCAACCCATCCAGTTGACATTAAGAACAAGAATTTCAAGGAGCCGTATCCGAGGTTTCTGAGGAAGTGGGTTTCAGCCAAGCCTTGACCAAGGGTCAGTGTAAAGTGAGAGGTAAGGGGAGGAGCGATGTTCCAGACCATGTAGAGACTAGTTGGGAGCTGGCTCTGGGATAACACTTCACCCCATTCCTCAGCTCCTTCCGTGGGTGGCCTGCCTCCCGACTGATCTTCCATACACGGTTATTTTCTGATACTGACAAGCGCTTCTGTTTTTGGAAACGTGGACATAATCCATATGTTGCTAGGGTGTGTTCTCTTTAACAATCCTCAGGACACTCTGAAGCTCTCCTTTGGCAAACATGAATAAAAATAACTCAAATTCTAAAATGTCCCCAAAAATGGCCCATGGTGCCGAGAACAAATGAACTGACAATACCCAGTTTGGACCACCAGATGTCAGTCTTCGTGCAGGAATCAATCTCTGCAGCCCCCAAAGACTCCGCAAGATCAATGAATTCAAGATGAGCCTGCGTTTTCCACCGCAGACCAGAGCCTTCGGACAGTTCTAGTTGTAAACAGAGATGCTCCCCCAAATTTTACAGTCCCTGCTGGTACCCACATTGAACCCTATGTGTCAGATGGCTTGCATAGCAATCAGTGCTAAGAACATTAGATATGGCAGGGCTAAACAGAGGAAGATCCAGAAAAAAAAAAAAATCTGTTCCACGTTAGGTGGAGGGAAAGCAGGAGAACTGTGGCTGCGTTTGTATCACCAGCTGCACCTGTGCCCAAAATAATTATTCAGTTTGCAGAGCTTGCCCCATTTAGTGAGGGCACTTTGAATTTGAAGACCATGCAGTCAAAACACCACTAAGGGTATGACTAACATACTGAACCTAGCATAGGAGGCTGGGGGAAATCACTGCCCACTAATTTGCTCACCTGGATTCTTTTTTTTTTTTTTTTTCCACCTGGATCTTTGATCTCATCCCACAACCGCTCCTGTGGGAGCGTCCTTGTCCTCAGTGGTTTACTTCAGATGCAAGACCTTTGCAATCCAATCAGATTCTCATTCTTCCCTTCCAATGACTTTCCATATTCTGCCTCAGGCTGCAAGGTGCTGCTTGATCCGGTCCTGCCCACCTCTCCCCTCCATTAATTTCTTCTTTCTGTCAATTACAATGGCCATTTTGTAATCTCAAGAATAAAACAAATGCATTGCTGCCTCGGGGCCTTTGCACTCACTGTTCCTGTAACTTTATTCCGAAAAATCGTGCCTGCTCACTCGCTTACTCTTTCAGGTGTCTGCAAAAATACTGCCTTCCCAGAGAGGTCTTGCTTGACCATTCTATCTAAAATAAAACCACCTGCTACCCTACCAAGCCCAAATTCACTGTTTTCTCACCCTATTTTTTTTTTTTTTTTTGGTAGACGTACCATTTGCTAAAATTATATATGTTTTCATTTACTTGTTTATTACTTACCTCCCATACTAGAATGTAAGCCCATGAGGGCAGGGACCTGTCTGTCTTATTTTTCAACCCCCATGCTTAAAAAAGCAGTGCCTGGTACACACACAGCAGTCACACAATAAATATTGAGTGACTACAGGAAGTTCATTCTCTTGTCCCACTAGTTACTTTTCTTTCTCTTCATGGTACTACCTTTAACCTGGTCAAATCATAAAACTTGGGAATATTTTGGCTCATCACTTCCTCATTCCTACATTCAGTCATTGCTAAGACCCACCTATTCTTCTATGAATCCATCCCCTTTCTCCCATTCCCAAAGACACAACCTTACACAATGCCTTGTGATCTTCTACTAGGACTGCTATAGTCCCTTCCCTCTAGGATCTCGGCCTCCCATCCATCCTGCCCACCACATCAGCTTCATTGTCACTGCCCTCAGCAAATCATGACCTCCTATTACCCCAACCCTATAACATATGTACATCACTCCCAACTCCTTGAGTTCAGAAACCATCAGGATAAAATCTCTACTATTCCTCTATGCAAATCCTTTCTTCCAGTCCACCTGATCTCTCTGCTCCCCGATCTTGTCCTGCCTTTTCCTGCCACTGTACCCGCTGTTCCTCTCATAGGAAATACCCTCCACTCATTACTCTGGTTAAATCCTCTTCCCATCCTTCATACCCCAACCCCAAACCTCCCTTCTTTATAGAACTCCCACTTCTGGCCTTTTGTCTATACCGCCCATGTGGTTCTAATTTTCTAATCATTGAAGGCCTTAAATTACCTAAAGTTTTTACACACATTCTCTCTTTCTCTCTCTCTCTCTCTCTCTCTCTCACACACACACACACACACACAATTTCATTTATACCTTCTAGGCATCCTGTCTACTTCCAAACATTACCAAATTGGGAAAACATTTACTCTCTAGCAATATAAAATTATAGAACACTTCGGTTGCCTGGGTGGCTCAGTGGGTTAAGTCTCTGCCTTCAGCTTAAGTCATGGTCTCAGGGTCCTGAGATCGAGCCCCGCATCAGGCTCTCTGCTGAGTAGGGAGCCTGCTTCCCCCACACCTCTGCCTGCCTCTATGCCTGCTTGTGATCTCTCTCTCTCTGTCAAATAAATAAATAAAATCTTTTTAAAAAAATTATAGAACACTGGTTTAATAATTGGTTTAATAATTGTTTACCTTTTAGAATAAATAAACTGAGTTCTCAAGAGACTTACTAATCAACACTTTCCCAGGTCTGAGAATCTGACTTCTGTCTCTTGTTTTACAATGTCCCTCAGCTCCAGAATAACACACTTACCACGAAGGTCTTTTTCTCCAGACAGAATGTGATAGAATATGTGGTAGTTCTCTGGGCTGCTGGAAAATCACTTGGGATTTTTCAAGCAAATCTGCAGGATTAGAAAAGGATAAAGCTTCCTATTTAGGTATTGCTGCAAAACTTAGAAGAAAAGTAATCCAATAGTGCAGTGGCTACTTACAAATATCGATGTCTACAGAGGACAGCTTGCCTGTGGCACCAAAATGCATTCTGATGAATTTGCCCTGGGGGGGGGCATAAAACACAGTCTCCTATGGAAACATTCTGAACAGTTGCAACGGCTTTCTTATACGCATTACTACCAAAGTGACTAGTTCAAAGTTAAAAGAAAAATGCAGCATGGGCCTGAGATGGCATCAGTTAATGCCTGGAGGAAGCCAGAACGATCACCAGAACTGGCAGGGGCCCCGGATTCTAGTGTCAGACCTGCCGACTTCTAGCTGTGTGTTCTTATGTGTATTATTGAATCTCTCTGGGCCTCAGCGTTCTTACCTAAAAAATGAGACAAAGCAACATCTGTTCAGCATATTCTTTCATTTATTCAGTAAACATTCACTGAAAACCTACTACCATCCAGGAAACCTACTAGGACCTGGGCATATCACATGAAAAAAAAACAGGTGTGGTCCTACTCTTCTAGATTCTAGGTGTAAGCAGCTATTGCGATGGCATTAACAAAGGAAACACAAAGGAACGTTTGGTGATCCTTAAATCCTAAAGAAAAGACAGTTGTGCAGGAGTTCAGTGAGTAAAAGGGGCAAAAAGAAAAGAGCCCGGGAGTTAGGCCCCAGGCACCCTATCACTAAGTCCTACAGGCCACAGGAAGAAGTAGGGTTTAATATTATTTATGTGTTCTCAGAAGACCGTGGGAGATTTTATGCAGATGTGATCAGATTTCTGTTTTAAAGCACTGCTTTGGCATAAATAATAGATGGGGTTCCTTCCCTTTCTTTTCATGAAAAGCCATAAGACAGGATCTGTGGGACAGAAAGGCTGCCCAAGGAGAGAGAGCCCGCGTCAGAAGCCAGGGGCGGCTAAGGAGGCAGTTGGGGCTGGCAGGATGAGGAGGACGGTGCCGGGGATGACAGGCTGGTAAAGGTCACCCCTGCAAGGAAGTAGGTAGGGGACCACAGCCACGCAAGGGAAGGAGCGTGGCGACAAACAGGGGGATTGAACCATTAAGTTAGCAAATTTAGGGGAATGGGAACCATACACACAGACACACGTGTGTAAGTACCCTCACAAGCAGGTGTAGGAACAGGCAAGGCAGTGCAAAGGCCCTGAACTGAACCCAACCACCTCACCATGAGGCTGTTATTTAATTGTGCCCAAAGATTCAAATGGGAAGCCTTCTGCAAATTTCCTTGTAAATTATAGAGTGGCTCCCTGCCACTCATTTTTGTCATAAAATGGCTTTGTGAAAGTAAGGTTTGAAATTCAAATTCTTCCTCTATCCTGGGACTGCAGTTATCAAAAGCGATTTTTAAAAATGTTTTCTTTCGGGACGCCTGGGTGGCTCAGTTGGTTAAGCAGCTGTCTTCGGCTCAGGTCATGATCCCGGCGTCCTGGGATCGAGTCCCACATCGGGCTCCTTGCTCAGCGGGGAGCCTGCTTCTCCCTCTGCCTCTGCCTGCCATTCTGCTGCCTGTGCTTGCTCTCCCTCTCTCTCTCTCTCTGATAAATAAATAAAATCTTTAAAAAATAAAATAAAATAAAAATAAATAAAAATGTTTTCTTTCTGCAAAAAAAAAAATTCCCCTAGTAGAAAATATGCAGAGGTAGGGGAGCCATAGGCAAGAGTAGAAACAATAATTGTATTAAGTGAATGAGGAAGTGCATAGGAAATTATGAAGGGGAAAATACTATCAAATCTGTAAAATATAATACAATATAAAGCATTATTAGAATGTGCTGGGTGAGCTTCTCTACCAGGAGTAGAAAGGAATTTGAAACTATTAAATATTGTTAATATTATTAATTATTAAATACTGTCTTCCTGAAATTGACCAAACAATAGAAGCTTCCCTGGTACATATTTATATATAGTTTTAATTTCTTAATAACAAAACTGGTCTCTTTCTTTTTCAAGCAGTCTAACAATGTTAGACCTCTTTGATGTCTGAGAAATTTTTTTACACCTATATGCTCAGACCTGAATTTTACCATTTACTTAAAAATTAGAGACTCTGATATACTGCTCAATCATGTTACTTACAAAACAAAAGGAGTTGTCATTTCTCAGGGTTTTAGCATTTCCAAATGCTTCCAAAATAGGATGCACTTGCTTGATTTGATCTTCTAAAGTCCCCTGAAATACAAGTAAGAGAAATACAGCAGATAAAGTTATCAGTAAAATTCTGTAATGTGGTAAGCCCTCCATCCCTAGATCTGACCCCATTCTTGCTTTGGATAAATAGTAGCCAAAGCTGTTTCCAAATTTTTTTTATACAATGTTACTTCAGAATCAGAACTCAGAAAAATAGATGACTGAAAAACTGTCTTAACATACAATGCCCCTGTGAATATATGTGGGAGCTCATTTACTTGCAATGCTTCTCTTTTGGTTGGAATTGGCCTAAGTGGGGAAAGGAACTAAATATCTACCATCAATCAATCAATCAATCAATAAATCCCATAGCCTATTTCCAAAAAGACTTCACGCCTTATATTTTCCCCATTGTTTATCTCCCTCTCATCCCACCTAATTCTTATACCTGGAAATTTATCCTAAGATAATACAGCAGATTCTTGGCATTATTAAATTATATTTTTCCTTGTTATGATTCCTAAGTAATCCAGTGGTCCGTGCCAAGCAGGGAATCAGTGATGGTATTCATTTTGAATTCGAATTGTGTGTGTTCAGCAGGTCACCTCCACAGAGTAAGTCTGAATGAGCACTCAGCATCCCCATTGCAATGTGGCTATGTTGTTTTCCACTCAACATCAAAGATCCATTTCATGGAAGGGATTACTTAGTATATAGTATTCAAGAATTTATAAACTTAGGGGCACTCGTGTGGCTCAGTTGGTTAAGTGTCCCACTCTTGATTTTAGCTCGGGTGGTAAGATTGAGCCCTGCTTCCTCTCTCTCCCTCTCCTTCTCATGTGCACACACACTCTCTTGCTCTAAAAAAAAAAAAAAAAAAAAAAAAAAAAAAGTCTATATTTAAAACTACAAATATTTCATCCCTTCTACATCATATGGGTCTACTATAAATAGGTAAAAGGGCTAAAGGAGCAAAGTTTCTCATGTATTGTATTACATATTGTGTCATGTATTATCATAAAGCTCAATGGCTAGAACAAACACACACTGAACAACCTAAAATGCACAGAGAAATGAAGTAATATCTAGTGAATAATAGAGTTCAATGATACCTAAAGGAATCAATCAAATTCAGGAATGTGGTGGTTGGGAAACTTTTCATGGTTTGAAAATTGGACCAGGTTGCTATTTTGATATACTTCTTGGCAAAAACAGCAGGGAGCATCCAGGATTGAATTTAAAAAAGCAAAATAACAATGCCAGACATAGAAAGATAAGAGGCTCTAACAGCTCAATAACTCATTGATTTTGAATCTCACTCAGCATTATCTAATTTTATTTTTGCATACCAATTCTCATGGTCTAGTTACTCTCGAATTATTATAAAACCCATCAACCTGTTAATGAAGCTAAACAAAGTAAGCTAAATTAAAAATCACCAAAGATAAAAGTAATTAAATAGAGAGGGAAGATAAGTAGAACCTGGAATGTGATTAACATTGAGGTAATGTGCATCATTTGGGATTTGATCCAGGAGTTAGTGGTAAAGGAAGGAGACTTCTACTGGTACTTATCTGTGGAAGTCTGACATCTCACAGTAGCTAAAGGGATTCAGAAATATCAAAACTGGCCATTCAGGGCATTGATGACTCTAGCCTTTAGGGAAGATGGCTTGGATCTTAAGTGTAATTCTCAGAGGGTACAATCAACAAAGATCAGCCTAAATAGCCCTTGAAGCAAATCTGAAACAAATTAGGTGATTTCATGTTTGGGGGTTATTGGTTTGAAGCACTTGGTGATCCTCTCAAGAGGCAAAGATGGGGGGAAAAAACCCTTTTCTATAATTTTCTAATTGCTCTATGGCTCTTGTCTCCTCTTTTCTCCCCCAAAAGTGGTCAAGGCAGAGCCTCCATGATCAGGGTAAGACTACCTCACCTTTCCTGCCAAGATATATGAGCACTTACCAGCTTTTCCCTAGATTCACCCATGGTTGCTATGGTGGCAAAATACTGGATATTGTGTTTGGTGCTCACAGTCTTTCCAGCACCAGATTCTCCTCTGCGATGAGAAATTCAATGATACAGTTAACTGGTTTGGATTATAAATATAGTGAAAAGTTAAATCATTTTAACCATATAGGCTAAGACAAGAAGGAAAAAATGTATGGAAAAATGGAACTGGAGAGGAAACTCGACGAAAGAGATGTAGATATTTAATCAATTGGGAGAAGGGGAAGAACTATCTCAGGCTGGAGAAACAGCATGAACAAACATCAAAACCCAGCACAGAAAGATTAAAGATTTTATAAAAACTGGAAGCCTGTTCTTCATGGTCTGGTTAACAAAAACCTGAGGAGCTTCTCTATTAATTAAAGACAGGTCTCCTCTTTACCAGCTGTTGCAGGGATTTTCACATATTAAGGCTACCACATGGCTAGGTCCAACCTTCTCCCTGAGAAGAGGGCTTACCAATCAATCTACCAGGCAGCTGGGTTTTAGAGTTCCCTTTTACCTTTGATAACCAGTTAACTTTGTGATGTGGGAAGAATGCAGTGGTGCTAGCCTTATCACCCAAAGCATCATAGGATCAAGGCCTGCCTTTATCTCCATGAAACTCCAGAAATAGTCAATCCTCTCTGCAAGGCCTAAACACTTAACTATCCTTCTAGCTCTAAGATTCTGAGACTATTTTTCTTCTTGAGATGATTAAAGCCAATGGAGAGCCCAACACATGAGGTGACAACACCATTGTTTAGGAAGACCAAGAACTTTAGCATTTCATTGCCTTTAGAATCTTAGCCTCCCCTCCCCTTCCCCTGTCACCATGCTGATCGTTCATCTGGTCAACCAGTGCTCTTCTCAGCAAAAGTAGATACAATACAATATCACTGGTCTTTACCCTCCTTTTCTGCTCCAAGTGTCACCATCTTTTAGTTCCTACTACTTAAGGTACCTTGGTCTGCTCCAATCTGGCAGGAGGTTATTTGTTCCCTGGTCATACCCATTGAACTTTCTGGCTCTCTGCCCAATTAGCCAGGCCACAGACCTTTGAAAACGATTATTTCAACAGGGAGTTCTCCATCAAGAAGGTGACTAAGATCACTTTGTGCACTATGAGTTCTAAAAAATCTACTAAGATGGTGGGGACAACCTACCTAATACCATATCTGGAATAATCACTGACTAAATTGTTATGACAATCTCCTAAGTATCTTATTCTTGCCTAGAATGTATTCTGTATCTAAAGAGCAAACAATTCAAAGATAGTGAATTTATGTTTTATTCCCAGTGAAATGTAGATTTGTTTCCGTTGAAACTCTCACCGCTAGCCAGAAAGAGGTGGCAAGGCAAACACTTACGTCAAAAGTACAGACTGATTCTCCTGATCTACAAAAGAAAAGAAAATGTCAGAACATTCTTCTGCCAGAGCTTCTACGTATTGGCAAACTTATTCAAAATTTCCTTGGTTGCGGTTTGAAGTCAGACACAAGGAAAAGGATTTGCTCTCAGTTGGATAAAAAAATACCATTTAAAGAGTACAGAGTAAAAAGAGATTTTTTTCCCCTTGCCCCTATGTATGTCACTCATAAGAACATATAAATCTCAGACCTATTTTCCTTGCTCCAAATACAAATGATAACTGACTAATGGTTGACATTTTTGCCATTTTAAGCCTTTTAAGAAGCATGGTGTTACAATAGCTACAGAGAAACTTCTTTGTGCCAGAAACTCTAGCAGGCGCTTGATGTAATAAAAGCTGCCATCTACAGGGGGCT
This sequence comes from Mustela erminea, assembly GCF_009829155.1. Lineage (NCBI taxonomy): Eukaryota > Metazoa > Chordata > Mammalia > Carnivora > Mustelidae > Mustela > Mustela erminea. Next base: position 164,761,233 of record NC_045614.1, on the reverse strand, counting down.
TACTCTGGGCCAGCCACTGGGCTGAGCACTTTCAATGCATTATCTCACTTAATTTGACGTGTGAGCTAATCATCTCCAGAACCCTAGGAGGCAGGCTCTATTTTGCCCATGTTTTATCCCAAAGAAATGGAGGCTTCAAGTGATTAGGTAACTGTAAAGGCCACGCTCTGCTCACAATGCCTTCCTGCCTCTTAGTGACATGGAGAAGAAAGTAGATCAGATATTTTTACCTTTCATTTTGTAGGGCAGCCACTTACTGTGAAGCATATCCTGAAAGGCATTATCGGCCACAGCGAAGATGTGAGGGGAGCTTCTGATCGCCTCTTCTCTTTGTAGGCAGCCACGACTTCTTTCTGATACACTGGGAGCCACTTGTAAGGGTTTATGCTCACACAGAAGAGACCTGAATATGTCTGAGGAAAAATCAGAGGAGATTTCAGAAAACAGGTTAGAAATACTTCCAGGTCTGTCAGCTCTCTCACTGCCAGATAACATTTGCTGAAATATTTACTCATAAAGGAGCTAAAAAGAGGAGAGCTTTCAGATTCTCACAGAGAGGGGACTCTAACGGGAAGAGACAGAACCAGGTTAGAGGAGCCGCGGGGCCCGGGGTTACCTCTCCCCGGGGAGACCCGCTAACTACTAACATGTCTGACACACACGCCTTTTGAAGACAGGGAGGACGCCAACAGCAGGCTGGGGAGTTATCGGGCATTTGAGGCCAGAAGGTGGCTTGTGTTTCAGCAAGATTAGGAACCTGACTTTTAAGGCAATGAGAGGGAATAGCTCATTTGGGTCATTCAGTCACTGTAATGGTTGAATTGTGGCTCCCCCCAAAAAGACACGTTCAGGTTCTAATCCCCGAAACCTGTGAATACAAACTTTTTTGGGAAAAGGATCTTTGCAAGTATAATTAAGTTAAGGATCTCAAGATGATATGTGGGTGGACCTTAAATCCAATGGCTGGTGTCTTTATAAGACACACAGAGAGGAGAAAATATGGACACCCAGAAGGGAAAGGGATGTGAAGGCAGAGGCAGAGACTGGAGCAGTACAACCACGAGGAATGCCAGCAGCCACTAGAAGCTGCGAGGGGTAAGGATTCTCCACTATGGACTCCAGAAGGAGTATGACCCTGCTGATTTGATTTGATTTTAGATTTCTGGCTTCTAGAACTGTGATTGAATAAACTTCTCTTGTTAAGCCAACTGGTCTGTGGGAATTTTGTTACAGCATCCAAGGGAAACTAATATAATCATATAAATCAGAGTGCCAAGGGGCAAGTTGGCTACATGTCGTGGCTTCGATAGCAATGCAGCCCAAATGCTACCATTTTGGCCCAATCTACTGAGGGCTGCTGCTGAATAGGATCTGAGTAAATCAAAGAATCTAAGCAAACATCACCAGTGTAATGGTGATGAAAACAGTAACTCCTTCTCCAGAGCATGAACAGGGTGACAGGCACTGCACTGACTTCTTTACACTCTCTGATTTCATCCTCCAAGCTGCCTTGGAGAGCCAAGCTGTCTTACCTCACTTTACAGATAAGGTGACTGCAGAAAATTAACAACTAATCAGGGACAAAACTAGCATTTGGACACCGATCTATCAGCCTCCAAACCTCATGACTTTATTTTAGCTTGACAACTTAGGGGCGGGCTATGGATGTTGACAAAATAAAAGTGGGGGCAGTGGCGCCTGGGTGGCTCAGTGGGTTAAAGCCTCTGTCTTCGGCTCAGGTCATGATCCCAGGGTTCTGGAATCGAGCCCCTCATGGGGCTCTCTGCTCAGCAGGGAGCCTGCTTCCCTTCCCCTCTCTCTGCCTGCCTCTCTGCCTACTTGTGATCTCTGTCTGTCAAATAAATAAAAACAAAACAAAAATAAAAACAAAAACAAAGAAAAAATAAATAAAATTGGGGGAAATGTTAAGGCAAGGTCCCTTCTTGGTGGGCATTCCTCAAGGACTATCCCCACATGAGTCTGCTTAGATTCCAAGAAAGCTATCATCTGAGAGAGGGCTGAGACATTGCCAGTGTGAGTGCCAGCGTGCCCCCTCAGCAGTAAAGCCTATGCACATACACAGATCATCCAATGGTCATGGCGCCGCTTCAGGGTGCGCAGCACAGATGCCTCATTGAGATGAGTCAGCACTGCTAGGTCTTCAATCATTTCAAACTATGGGGGATTCATCTGCTGGATTTCATCCTCCTTGACACTCAGACTCTGCAGAGAGGAGATAAATAGAATATGTGTTTCCTTATTTTATGTTCCTGCATTTTGTCATGCACTGGAAAGACTCTTCAAAGATTCAAGAAAAGGAGGCCTCATGAGAGGATGGGGCCAGAAGTTTAAGTAGTCCTAATGAAACAGGTGTTTCCCCTGCCCATGATCGCACCTTGCCTGAAGATGAAATTTTAAAATGTTTTTCTTGAATCAAAATGTTCTGCCTTGCAGAGCTCTAGTCCTGAGGCTCCTCACTGACCCTGGTTGCCTCTGAGGGCACACACACCATATGGTATACAGTTTGGCATCTCTCTTGCTGCTTAGGAGGTTTAGAAGAAGGAATATGGAGTGAAGGATCAAGGAGGCAGACAAATCCTTCCAGACTTTTTCCAGACCTACCCTCTTCCTCAATCCTTCTCCAACTCCCTTAGCTCATTTTAAAAAATCCTTTACCGTGTAAACAACCCATACTGTCTTGACACAAGCTTTTGTGTATGTTTCAATAATTAACAATGTCAGACTATTTCTTAGTTTGATTATAAACACCTGAAGGAGTTTGGATGGGGTTTTCTTTTATAGTTACTAAAGCATCTATTATAATGTGATGGACATGGTAGGTACTCAATAAATATTGATCTCTTGATTAATATGGATGCATTGCTACCAAATAGTTGTTTAGTTATTCTCCAAGTTTCCTCACACCTTTTCCTTGTTTACTAAACATCGGTATCAACTGATGGCTCCATTTCATCCCAGTTCATGATGGCTTCTTCCAAAACTCGCACATTATCTATGTTTTGTTTTATTTATTTATTTATTCTTAAGATTTTATTTATTTATTTGACAGACAGAGACCACAAGTAATCAGAGGCGGGGGTGGGGAGCAGGGGGCAAGCAGGCTCCCCACCAAGCAAAGAACCCAATACGGGGCTCGATCCCAGGACCCTGGGATCTTGACCTGAGCCAAAGGCAGAGGTTTTAACCCACTGAGCCACCCAGGTGCCCCTTATTTATTTATTTTGAGAGAGAGTGAGTGGGGGCAGAGGGAGAGGGAGAATCCCAAGCAGGCTTCACAGTCAGCACAGAACTTGTGGCAGGACTCAAGCTCACAACCCTGAGATCGTGACCTGAGCTGAAATGGAGAGTCAGATGCTTAACCAACTGAGCCACCCAGGTGTCCCCACATTCTCCATATTCTTGATCACATTCCTACGCACAATCTACTTTATCATTGCTCCAATGGTAGTCAGTTTTCTTTGGAGTCCCTTTAATTTCCACATGTCAAGGACTCCTTTTATATAGAACTTAATCGGGTCTCTTCTGTCTTTAAATACCTCCCCTTCGCTTTGATTCTGTTTTTCTCTCTTCTTTCATTGCCTACTTTCTTCCATAAGTATTACTCTACGCCCACTGGCTTCATGGTCTCTGTTAACATTTCAAAGACTGTTCTGGCGGTGATTGAAAGTGTTGTTACTTCTAAGGTCAGGAGGAGGAAGCCCAGAGCTGGGGAGTTACAGGGTGAGGCGAAGGAATGGGACCATCATTACATAGTGGAAGGACAAACAGAACAAAGCAAACCCCTTCAGATTCTTCTTTCTGCATCATTATATTATGGCTTTCATGCTTTTCTTCTATGATTCTAGACCATAAGTCTAGCCATAAGATATTTATAAATCACCTTAAATACTGCTGAAAAGACAGCAGTTTGGGAACATGGGCTTAGATAAGAAAGCCTCTCATTTGGAGACCTAATAAAATAGGGTTGGATTCCATTAAGAAAGTGAAAAGATGGGACACCTGGGTGACTCAGTCAATGAGGCATTGACCTTCAACTCAAGTCGTGATCTCAGGGTCCTGGGATTGAGCCCCACATGTCAGGCTCCCTGTCCTGCTTCTCCCTCCCCCTCTCCTCTTGACCCTGGCTCCTGCTCACTCTCTAGCATGCATTCTACCTCTCTCTCTTTCAAATAAATTAAATCTTTAAAAAAAAAAAAAGTGAAAAGACACAGAGAAAATCTTTGCAAATCATATATCTGATAAGGGACTTGTATCCAGAATATATAAATAACTTTTAAAATATAACAAATAAACCAATAAGCCAATTAAAAAATGCATAAAGGGTTTGATTAGACATTTCTCTGAAGATACACAAATGGTCAGTAAGCATGTGAAAAGATGCATGATATCATTCATTAGGGAAATACAAATAAAAATCACATTAAAAAGCACTTTAGGGGGCGCCTGGGTGGCTCAGTGGATTAAGCCGCTGCCTTCGGCTCAGGTCATGATCTCAGGATCCTGGGATCGAGTCCCGCATCGGGCTCTCTGCTCGGCAGGGAGCCTGCTTCCCTCTATCTCCCTCTCTGCCTGCCTCTCCGCCTGCTTATGATCTCTCTCTGTCAAATAAATAAATAAAATCTTTAAAAGAAAAAATAAATAAAAAAAAAATAAAATAAAAAGCACTTTAGGGGCACCTGGGTGGCTCAGCCGGTTAAAGCCTCTGCCTTCGGCTGGGGTCATAATCCCAGGGTCCTGGGATCAAGCTCCACATCAGGCTCTCTGCTCCACAGGAAGCCTGCTTCCTCCTCTCTCTCTCTGCCTGCCTCTCTGCCTACTTGGGATCTCTATATGTCAAATAAATAAACAAAATCTTTTTAAAAAATAAAATAAAATGCCACTGGGTGGCTCAGTCATTAAGCATCTGCCTTCAGCTCAGGTCATGATCCCAGGGTCATGGCATTGAGCTCCACATCAGGCTCCCTGCTCAATAAGAAGCCTGCTTCTCCCTCTCTCTCTCCCCCTGCTTGGGTTCCCTCTCTTGCTGTGTCTTTGCCAAATAAATAAATAAATAAAATTTTAAAAAATATATTAAAAATAAATAAATAAAATGCAACTTTAAACCCATTTGAACGGTTATCATCTAAAAGACAGTGGGGCGCCTGGGTGGCTCAGTGGGTTAAGCCGCTGCCTTCGGCTCAGGTCATGATCTCGGGGTCCTGGGATCGAGTCCCGCATCGGGCTCTCTGCTCAGCAGGGAGCCTGCTTCCCTCTCTCTCTCTCTGCCTGCTTCTCCATCTACTTGTGATTTCTTTCTGTCAAATAAATAAATAAAATCTTTAAAAAAAAAATAAAAGACAGTAAAATGCATTGGTGAGGAGATAGAGAAATTATAGCCCTTTTATACTGTTGGCAGGAATGTAAAGTGATGCAGCCATTTTGGAAGACATTTTGGCAGTTCTTGTAATGCCAGACACAGAAGTTACCGAAAGACCCAACAATTCTACTAGGAACATACCCCAGAGAAGTTAATACACCTACCCAGAAACTTACACATGCGTCTTCATGGAGCATTACTCCTAATAGCCAAAACCTGCAAACAATCCAAATGTCTCCCAACAAATATGGTTTATCCAACACTGTGGCATATTATTCAGCTATACAAAGCAGTAAAGTACTGATACATGCTATAACACGAATGAGCCTGAAAACATTATACTAAGTGAAAGAAGCCTGAAACAAAAGGCCATATGTTGTATGATCCCATTTATCTGAAATGCCAGAATAGGCAAATCTAGAGAGAAATAACCTAGGTCAGAGGGGAGAGAAGGGGTGACTGCTAATGGGTATAAGATTTCTTTTTGGGATCATGAAAATATTCTAAAAATTAATGGCAGTGATGATTGTATAATTCTCTAAATATACTAAAAACTATAAAGGCCACTTTTTGGCAAACAGGCTTGAGCGACAGACTATAGAAAGGGCCCACAGCGACCCCCTGAATGGATACATACCGGCCCATCAGGGGACCTTCCTCATGATATCCAGAGGCCCTAACTGACTCATGGGCTACTTCTCCTCACCTTCCCTCTTTAAAAACAGCCCCTATCCCCTGCCTCTGCAGACAGCCTCGCTTCTGTCTTGCCTGCTGCTCCCTTGCTTTATAGTCAATAAAATCCTACCTTCTTTGCCCTGCCTCAGGTGAATTCTTGCCACCACCCACACCACCTGCTTCCACCTGATTGCTGCCCCACATTTGGGGTTCCCCAGCCAATCAGACAGACACCACATTTAAACACCACAAAAACTATGGAATTGCACACTTTAAAGAGGTGAACTGTATGGTATGTAAATTATAGCTCAATAATGTTGTTTTAAAAAGTTGGCATAAACAATGATGGAAAAGAGACATTGACATCTGCTTTCTCTCTTTTCATAAGAGATGGTCCCAAGGCTAACTTTAGGGCCCATCTCTGTCCTTCTTTAGAACATTCTGAATTTTTCTTGCCTACCTGGGTAAGTTCCTGCTAATAAGGCCCAAGTTCTTCTCTTAATTCCATTAGTTACATAAAATCTACTTAATTGGGGATTTTTTTTTCATGTCCAGATACTGTCAAAGAGGCATAGTAAGACACTGTAAGTGGTAAATCCTAAGTGGCCTCCAGAGCTTTACAACGCAAAGGACAATGCTTTAGATTATAAATTGTCCAAATATGAAGATACGGGTGTGAAAAAGACAAAGCTTCTAGGTAATGATTCTATGTGTTTTCTCTGGCACTGAGATGCAACCAGAGGGGGATCAGAGACGTGAATATGGGCAGGGAATCATCTCTATAATCTACCGGGAACTGTTCATCCGAGTCAGGCCAGAAATACGGCCCAGCTCAGCATCACGGGGCTGGCAGGCAACCTGAGGTCAGTGACTTAGGGGAGGGTCCCGTGGGTGGACTGTCTGCCTGGTGTTACCCTGCTGCCCCAGGTGCCCGGGGGGGACAGGAAGAAGAGGTGGCAGGCCATTCCAGCCTTACTTCACGTGCCCTCCACGACCCCTTTCAGAGCTTGCACTCCACGCTTGCCCTAAACCTCTTTCAAAGGTCGTAAGTGAGCTCCTAATTCTGAAAAGCTGTGGCCTTCTCCAAGACCTTCATCTTTTTCTCTAACATTTGGCATTTCTGACCATCCCCCATCCCTTGGCTTCTCTGGAACTGAGCTATTCTTAGTCAAATTATCCCTCTTTCTTTTCTTTTCTTTTTTTTTAAAGATTTATTTATCTGAGCAAGAGAGAACATGAGCAGGGGGAAGACAAGGGAGAGGGAGAGAGAATCTCAAGCAGACTTGCAGCTGAGTACAGAGCTCTGGGGCTTGATCCCATGACCCTGAGATGGTGACTTGAGCCGGAATGAAGAGTTGGATGCTTAACTGACAGGGCCACCTGCATGGCTCCAGGCACCCCAAATTATCCCTCTTTCTTCATCCAAACACAACTTGCTTCAGAGTCCTTTAGGTCACTATTCACTGCAAGGGACACCTTTAAAAAAAACAACAAAACTTGAAATGGTGGTGGAAGATGCAGAAACTGTAAGTTCTAGAGTCAGTGATCTTTACCACAGATAATTGTGTTACTCTGATTTAGTCAGTGTTGTTTAATCTTTGATAGGAAGTGGAGGGGCTTCTCAAAGATGTGTGACATTTCCAAAAGTGTATCTATCATTGTATCTTCTACACCAGGTTTTTAATTAAGCTATCAGAGAAAGGACATATTTAATCATTTGATTAAATAGAGAATGTAGTTATCCCAGAGAGGAAACAAAGATTCCTGTACCTTTCCATCTGTTGTCTCGACAATTGCTTTGCCATCATTTCCACTCCCTTTAACCTCAGCCTCAACGTACCCGTGCTTGCTATCACGAATCCAGCATTTCTTCTTCTCTACAAAGCAAAAGAGGATTATAACCATAGTACCTGTATAAAATATACATTGGACACTTTCATACTGATGGATATGATCTCCTTTCTGCTAATTTTGCCTGGTGACTTGGAGTCACCAATATAGGAAAGGGCAGCATTAGATAAAATCACGAAAGCTCATTGCAAAGATGACACACTGACTCTGTGGGAACGAGAAACACTGACTCCGTGGGAACGAGGCAAGGAACATCACAGACCATTTTGCTATAAGAAAGGTACTGGCCCACACCTTAGACGCCTCTCTTCCCACCTCCAACCCTTACCTCCCTCTCATAAGCCCAGGTCCTGGGTGGTTGTCCTGGTGCCTCAACCACCCCTCTCCAACAAGCCTCCCCACTCCCCACCCAGCTCCCCTCCAGAATACTTCACTCAGAAATGTCTGGTTACAACTAAGTGAAAATTAGTTTAGTGATCAAGTCTGTCTTTCAAGGTTTCTTTAGAACTTAGTTGTGTTTTTTGTTTGTTTGTTTTTTGTTTTGTTTTGTTTTTTTAGATTTAACTTATTTATTTGACAGAGATCACAAGTAGGCAGAGAGGCAGGCAGAGAGAGGGGGGGAAACAGGCTCCCTGCTGAGCAAAGAACCTGATGTGGGGCTCTATCTCAGGACCTCGAGATCATGACCTGAGCTGAAGGCAGAGGCTTAACCCACTGAGCCACCCAGGCACCCCTAGACCTTAGTTTTAATTTTGGAATAAAAGCCTGCTATGAGAAACCCATGGTAGAATGGGGGCAGGGCAGGGGAGAGAGGAGAGAGAATATGGGTTATTTTTGCCATACAGCATAACTGCTCTGTATTTTCCCCCCCACATAGCATTTTTCTGTCCTCAGCCTCTTCACTTTGTTTGCCCCTAAGCAAAACAGCCCTTCACAACGTGATTAGCCAAGAAACTTTGGGTGAAATATTTTTTAACAGCTGAGACAGCTTCTCTGGGCCTCATTGAGATGATTCTTGGGTTCTCTCCCACCTGAGACAGAGAGCCAGGGAAGATGAATAAAAAACCTACTATTAGGAACACCTGGGTGGCTCAGCTGGTTAAGCGTCAGGCACTTGATTTCTGCTCAGGTCATGACCTTGGAGTCATGAGATCTTAGATCAAGCCCCCTGTCATACTCCCACTGGGTGTGGCGCCTGCTCAAGATTCTCTCTCTCCCTCTATCTCTGCCCCTCCCTGCCCCCTCTCTCCCTCACTTGAAAAGAAAAAAGAAAAGAAACCTATTTTTAAGGGGAAGTGAGTCCTTTTTTAAAAATTTTTTTTATAAACATATAAAATATTTTTATCCCCAGGGGTACAGGTCTGTGAATCGCCAGGTTTACACACTTCACAGCAGGGAAAGCGAGTCTTATCAGAACTTTATGGAAGTTCCAAGTCACAGCTCAGCAAGTAGATAAAGGGCAGAAGAGAGGAGAGAGAAGAGAGGAGAGGGGAGGCAGGGGAGGGGAGGGTGGGGGAAGGGACAGTCTGAACCAATGCCTAGGGAGGAAATGATGAAAGCTTATGCAATGATAGCATGGGTGTGTAATGCCCACTCCATCTCCACCACCACCCCAGCACAAGAATCACGAAAGTTAGGAGCCCTCATTGGTGCTGGACAGGCTGCCCCTACCAGATGTGCCTCCCCAGAGGTGGGCAATAGGACTTGGAGACACTGTGTAGTGAAGTTGGGCAACATTCACCCTTCCTTCCACCATGCTTGTCTCTGCAAAGAATTTTGTTGCACACTACCTTCTTACTGTCCTAGCCTTTGCTGTTCTCTGAATTACAACCAATCCCCTGCCCAAACTGCCAGGAGAGATTTTTGTATTCCTGTCAAACTGATTTTTGCATTTGCTTCTACTTGTCGTTTGCATTTTAAGTACTGGTTTTGCATTATTTTTATTATTTTGATCTCTTTTTATAAAAAAACAGATTTTGCTTTGTGTTATGTCTATGAAAAGAGGCTTGTTTTTGAAAAGTACCTATTTTGCATACATTTTGTGTGTTTAAGGTAAATAAATGCACTGTATTTTAAATCAAATGTTATCACTTGAAAGAAACATGGATATTAGCTGGCAAGATTTCCACTTTTTTTTTTTTAAGAAAAAAACCTGAGAAAAGAGATTAAGAGAGTTATCTATAGTCCCAAAGCTAATTAGTGGCAGTCATTAGAATAATGACTCTAGAAATTCGATCACCCATCTCCTAAATCAGAGCTCTACCATTACAGCATGCTTCTTCTCCCTTATATGCTTGGATTTTTTCCTCCAATTTTTCTCTGAAGAATTAGGTTCATCACATGCCTCATGATTAGCACCTACTTTTATGGCCCCTGGAAGTGGTAGTGGAGAATTTTTAGAAACCCTTACCTATCTCTGAGGCCCAGTCCCTAACAGGGATGTTTTTGAAGCTAAACTAAAGGAACTCATATTTTAATTTGTACATGCCATGCACTCATGAATAATTGCAGAGATGGAAGAGCAAACAGCAATGGGTCTGAGTTGGGCTGCTTGGATTTTAGTCCTGGCTCGGCTAGTGACAAGGTAGAAAACAACGGCTTCAGCTCTTTGGGCCCCCATTTTCCCATCTGTAACCTCAGGAGGTTTGTCTACTATGATTTCATATTTTTAGATGATTAGATATCTTTTCTAATCTAAAGGCAACAACAACAACAACCAAAAGGGCAACACGTGCATATTGGAGAAAAAATGAAAATTAGAGAAATATATAAAGAAAATTTAAAAAAAAATCATCCTTGGGACACCCAGCTAGCTCAGTCAGAAAAGCATGTGACTCTTGATCTCGGGGTTGTAAATTCAAGCCCCACGTTGCATGTAGAGATTACTAAAAAAAGTAAATAAACAAAAGTTTTTTAAAAATCACCCATAATGAACAACACAGAGATAGCCACTATCTAAAGCGTTTCTTTCCATTTTCTTTTTCTATACTTTTGATCAAGATTGGAGTAATACTGCATTCAGTTTGGTAGTTATTGGAAATAGATTGCTTATGTGTCCTAACATAAAAATCATTTAGCTTGGGAATGGGGCTTTGTGTGTATCTCTACTAGCATACTTCCTCCCTGACATTCAGCAATTCTAGTTTTCCTTCCCAGGACACGTAATAATGTTTGGTGTTTAGTTTTCACATTTATTGTTGCAATGGGCCTCCGTGGAGAAAGGTAGGCAGAGCAAGTGTCATCACCCTGTTTGACAGATGAGGACGCCAGGGCTCAGAAAGGGCAGTGATTTGCTCTGATTACATCTATGGAGAGGATCTGGGTCAGGGAATTTGAACCCAAGACGCCTTGCCAAGTATTCTAATTCACATTGCTTCCCTTTGGACTGAGTTCAAAAAAGCAAACTGCATTGTCTACTAGGCTAAGGGGATGAGAAGCTTTTCCTTACTCTTTGTTTTTGCTGTCACTGCCTTTCTATGGGGAAAACCGTTTGGAAAAAAAAAATAATAATAATAATTAAAAATTATTGCTGTATTTTATGTAATTATTTACAGTGCTGTTCCTACTAAATGCATCATCCAATTATCTCTAATGCTTTGGCCTAATTTTTATTTTCTCACTGGTACCGCTATGATCTTGTCCTTCATTATCTGACTACCTGTGATAAGCTTTTGCATGACCAGATCTGACCTCAGGGAGAGTTCTGTTATTGTATTTGATTTGATGGATTATAATTAGCTACTCTAAAATCCAGTCATAGTAATGAAATCCAATGACTGGAAACTGGGAACGGATCCAGGACTAGACTATGATGGAAATATAATGTCCTACATAACCGGCTTGAATTGTTAATTGGTCATATTGAGGTCTCATGTTGACTAATTCTGAGTACTAGAACAACGCTAAGTCAGTATTTATGTTGCACTTTTGAATAATTTGGGGATCAAGATATGTGGGTGGCTTGAGTCTAGATCACACTGTCCATCTAGAGATTTTAATGTAGAACTCAGCCTTCATCTCGAGGGTAAATCCTCATTAACCTTTGTCCTTGCCTTTAACTACCAGGAGAGTATTCTTCAGGGTGAGCAAGTCTCCTAATGCTCTCTTGCTGCATGTTGGCTGTGCGACCTTACTGACCTGGAAGATAGTCAGAGGGCAAAGTTCCATCATTAGAATAGTCTGAAGAATCACCTCCCACCAGTCAGAATGGCTAAAATCAACAAGTCAGGAAATGACAGATGCTGGCGAGGATGCGGAGAAAGGGGAACCCTCCTACACTGTTGGTGGGAATGCAAGCTGGTGCAACCACTCTGGAAAACAGCATGGAGGTTCCTCAAAATGTTGAAAATAGAACTGCCCTATGACCCAGCAATTGCACTACTGGGTATTTACCCTAAAGATACAAACGTAGTGATCCAAAGGGGCACATGCACGCGAATGTTTATAGCAGCAATGTCCACAATAGCCAAACTATGGAAAGAACCTAGATGTCCATCAACAGATGAATGGATCAAGAAGATGTGGTATATATACAGAATGGAATACTATGCAGCCATCAAAAGACATGAAATCTTGCCATTTGCAACAACATGGATGGAACTAGAGCGTATCATGCTTAGCGAAATAAGTCAAGCAGAGAAAGACAACTATCATACGATCTCCCTGATATGAGGAAGTGGTGATGCAACATGGGGGCTTAAGTGGGTAGAAGAAGAATCAATGAAACAAGATGGGATTGGGAGGGAGACAAACCATAAGTGACTCTTAATCTCACAAAACAAACTGAGGGTTGCTGGGGGGAGGGGGTTTGGGAGAAGAGGGTGGGATTATGGACATTGGGGAGGGTATGTGCTTTGGTGAGTGCTGTGAAGTGTGTAAACCTGGTGATTCACAGACCTGTACCCCTGGGGATAAAAATATATGTTTATAAAAAATAAAAAATTAAAAAAAAAAAAAAAAAAGAATAGTCTGAAGAGTGCCACGGATGACTTCTATTTCTCCTGTCTTTACCAAGGCTTTTCCTTTCTTCTTCCTTAGAGTGGACCAACCCCACCTACAGTCAAAGCTCCAGGCCCCTGTCTGTGCTATAGAATTCATCCACACTAAGTGGTTTCGGAGCAAGGCTTTTTCTGGGTCACTCCCAGGGGTATCTATGCTGGCACCATGCTTCCTCCAAGAGAAAACAAGTAAGCAGGGCTTGGCCCGGGTCTGCCCCCAGCTGCCCTCCTCTTTCTTGCAGACTCATCCCCACCAGGCCACGTGATTTCTCAGTTGCTTCTTCTAAGGTTCATACAGGTGAATGCATCCCAACATGTAAGCTAGGTTCCAGGATGGAAGGCTCTTCTCAACCAATCAAAAATCTCAGCCACCACCCAGAGGTGGTAAAATGGAGGGAAGCTACCATCCACCCCAAGTCTTACCATCAAAGGCCCCGGCCTGTAGCATAAGCAGCTCTGCCTGGCTTCTTCTGGGAAAGGCTGTAGCCTCTCCAAGCTCTGACAGATCCATCCTTCTTTGAGTGATCCACCAGAACAGGCTTAGCCCTGAAAGTGAGCCATAAGGATCCACTCTGTAGAAGACAGGTGTAGAAAGGAACCGTTGGATATGGGGACACCATAACGCTATTCACTAGACACACACCCAAAAGGGTTAAATTTTTAGCTGCCTCCACCTGTCTTCTCTCTCAACATGTCTCAAGCATATGACCAAGTTGGACTTGAGACCATCTTACTGTATCTGCTAGGCACAGAAGGCACTAGCATTGCTGATGCTTTCAGGGGCCCACAAAGATAGTTTAATAATAATTTTGTTTAAAATCAGAATAAAGGGGCACTTGGGTGGCTCAGTGTGTTAAGCCTCTGCCTTCGGCTCGGGTCATGGTCTCGGGATCCTGGGATCAAGCCCCACATCAGACTCTGCTCCATGGGGAGCCTGCTTCCCCCATTTTCTCTGCCTGCCTCTCTGCCTACTTGTGATCTCTCTGTCAAATAAATGAATAAAATCTTTAAAAAAAATATCAGAATAAAACATGAGTATGATATTAGTGATATATAATAATGAATCCATCCTGTGTAATGTTAATTAGTCTTGATGCCAACACCATTGTAAAATCTGTGGGTCTTTTTTTAAGATTTTATTTATTTATTTGACAGAGAGAGAGAGAGATTACAAGTAGGCAGAGAGGCAGGTAGAGAGAGAGAAGGGGAAGCAAGCTCCCTGCTGAGCAGAGAGCCCAATGTGGAGCTTGATCCCAGCACCCTGGGATCATGACCGGAGCCGAAGGCAGAGGCTTTAACCCACTGAGCCACCCAGGCGCCCCTAAAATCTGGTTTTTAATACTTTCTGTGAAGGAAGAAGCTAACAAAGACAAGAGAGCCTGGGCCCATGAAAGTCATGCTGCAACCCTGAACCACAGTCCTGACCTTGGCAGGTGGTAGAATGGGCCAGACTGAGAAACATCCAGTTGTGAACTCCAGGTAGCTTGATAGGAGTGGAGGAAGGGCTTGCAGGGATCTAGGAGCATCCAGGTCGAGTGAGCACTGTGGCTGGAGTGTGGTGACAAAAGGGGGGAAGTCTTTCAGACTAATGTTCAGCATGAGAGAGTACAGAAGTGAAAGTGTAAGTATTTATCCCGCAGAGATGGGGGTCTGGGAGTGGACAGGATGTGCAACTACTGGCCAAGGGATGTTCTGGAAGCAGCATGAAGCACGGGTTGGAGGTGGGAAGCAGGCTGTGTGTTGAAGGCAATGAGCAGGTATGGATGGAGGAGTTCATCAATTCAGGCGAAGCAGCTGTGGGTCTTGGAGGGGCCGAAGTCCAGGCAAATCATCAGGTCTAAATTCATGGTGTCTTCTACTCTGCACCAAACACTTGACTTATTTTATCTTTGATCTTCACACTTGACATTTGACAACAAGGAGAAGAAATGCAATCTGGGCTCTCGTGATCCAAAATAAGAGGTTATTCTCTCTAATTGGACAAAAAATCTTGGGCTTTTTCCTCTCCGCTCCAGGTTGCATGGCAAGAATTATGTGCCCCATTTCACAGATGAGAAGGTAGAGAAGGACGTACCAAGGTTGCTCAGCTCTGGTGCTGCTGTTGAGGACTGATTAGCACCATGGTCTACCCTTCTCCAGAAGAAACGAATCGCTTTCTATTTCGCATACAGGTGGCAACAAACAAACCCAATAAAATAATGGATTTCATTGCCCTTAAGTTACTCTCTCTCTTTTTTTTTTAAAGGTATTTTTTTACTTCAGAAACAGAGAGTGAGCCCAAGCAGGGGGAGTGGCAGAGGGAGAAGGTGAAGCAGACTTCCCAGTGAGCAGGGAGCCTGAGGCGGGGCTCCAACCCGGGAGCCCCAGATCAAGACCCAGAGGCTCAATTGACTGAGCCATCCAGGCGCCCCTACATTTCTTTGTGGTGGTTTGGGTGTGTCCAGGGGTAACACCTCTAGGATCTAAGGAGTGTTGTTTACAGCAAAGGCTAACAACTTAGTTCTATCTCTGCCAGAAAATAAGCATGTGACTTGTAAGAAATCACTTAACTCACCCTAGGTTCAATTTCCTCCCCAACACAACACAAGGACTAATCCTAATCTATGGCGACAATTCCTGAAGTAGACAGAAGATAAGTATGCAGGGGAAGCAATGAGCAAAAGCCCAGAAATGGGACCAAGGGTGGTGACACGTCCCAGGAGAAAAAAGCAAAACCGACCTCTCCGCCGGTAAGGGTTCCGGTTCAGGGTATGTAATGATAATAATCAACGTTGGGATGGGCAGAAGGGAGCAAGATAAAGGACAGCTTAGAAAGCCAGGCAGAGAAATTTAGGAATATACTACAGGAAACATCACAGACAGGGTGAGAATGTGAGGGAAGCAGGATTTTAGGAAAATGTCTCTGGCAGCGTATTCAGGGTGGGTTGGAACAGGGAGAAGCCGTAGTCAGGGAGACAAGTTGCGAGTCGGTATTTGTGAGGAAATTGGACTGAATCTTCCCACCCTCACTCCGTGTGGCTTCCTGGTGGCTTGCGCTCAGTAGAAAGAAGAGCTCAGGAAGCATATTTTGGATGTAGACGATCTCCATAAACTGTGTGTGTGTGTGTGTGTGTGTGTGTGTGTGTGCACTTCCTGAAACGATACCTAAAGAACAGGTATCTATCTGGGAGTAGGAACAGGCTGTGGGTGGGTAAAGAGACAGTTACCTTTCCCTTCCTAGCTTTCTGATCTATTTTAATTTGTGGCATGTGTGTGCGTTTTCATAATAACAGAGTTTTTAAAAAAGTAGTTCTTATTATAACATCCAAGGATAAAAAGATCACATCAAGACAGAGCACACAGCTGGGTAAGTCTCTTTTCTAGTCTGGACCGCTTAGCATAGTTAAAGGTCTGCAAGGAACGGAGCGTGTCAGAAGCCGCTCTAGAGAGGAGGACACTTCATGGACCAAGAGTACAGAAGACATGGCAACTGTTGGGAGGCAGGAAAGTGAGTCCAGGAGATGACCCCTCCTCCCCCCAGCAAAGGGAGGTAGAAGCGTCCTTCCCCCTTGGCCTCCTGCATCCGTTAACTCAATGTCCCAGCTGTCCTCTGGGTCCCTTCAGTTTCAAGTTGCTCCTATGGCTTCAGAACTTTGTAGAATAACATACTTATCACAGTCCAGTCATATGAACACCTTAAAATAGAAAATGAAAGAGCCCAAACTCCCACAAGAAGTAAACAAATTAACCTTACTAGCAAAATAAACGGTGTGTTTTAATTATGATAGAGAAACACAGAATTAAAGGTAGCTCTTTCAGAAGGAGAAGTTAATCTACATATGGAGAGGAAATTAAATCTGAGACTCACATTTAGGTGCATTTTTGTCAAAAGATGCTGAGACTTATTGTGATTTTTATCTGCTAGTAAATATCTATAGGAAGCAGGAGAGAGAAGATGGGATGTTGGGGAGAAGGGGAAGAGGTCAGGCACAAGGGTTATCTGCACATTGCTGTGAATTCTTCACACTTGGGCTCCCAGAGTTTGGTTTGTCAATTTGTACTGGAAAGACGGGGCTCTGGGAGTCACATAGCTATGCTCGTAACTATGGTGACCATATTATCTATTACCCCAAACCTATAAGTATATTTTTTATACCAGGACATAGTAATAATTAGTAATAATAAATTACTAGATAGTAATAATAAAATATTAATTTTAATAATTAAACTTGGGCAACAGATATAATCTAAAACTGCCCCAAGCAAATAGGGACATATGGACACCCCCTTATAAGGAAACAGAGGACTTAGAATGACATTTATTAACTGGCAATAACAGTATACCTTTTCAATAACTACCAACCCTGATGATCTGTATCCATTATTCCCAAGGATCTCAGAGAATATTACTATCAGAAAGTTGGACCCAGAGAGAGGCCTTAGATACTCATGTGTGTTGTCATTCAGTTTGCCACACACAACCAAATAATTCCTCCTGTTCTGTTCTGGCATTTATTTTTTTTGGAATCTAAATGCCGTGTAAACCACCATTGTCATATTTGCATTCTATGGTACAAGTTCCTGTGTTCAATGTATCTCAGTTACCCAGTTCACAAGGTAAAGACAAGGAGTGGGGATGCCTTGAATGGAATGGAAAGGTGAGATAAGAGCTTTTCACCTTAGTCTGGAAAGAATCATGTTAGTCAAAATTTAACTTCTATTTGATGCAAAGTAAGTTAATGCCTGCCTGTCATGTGCAAGGCCTGCCTGGGGGACCAACTGGTTGGCTAGGGACTGAAGCATTTCCCAGGACCTGGGACTTTTCAGTGCTCAAACCAGCTTCGAACTAGGATTCTGGAAGAACCCCAGACAAGCTGGGATAAGTTGGTCACCCTACTTTATTAATTTTTTTTAGAGATTTTATTTATTTGACAGACAGAGATCACAAGCAGGCAGAGAGGCAGGCAGAGAGAGAGATGGAGAAGCAGGCCCCTTGCTGAACAGAGAGCCTGATGCGGGGCTTGATCCCAGGACCCTGAGATTATGACCTGAGCCAAAGGCAGAGGCTTAACCCACTGAGCCACCCAGGTGCCCCGGTTTTCTTCTATCTTACTTATGTCTACACTTCAAGCAATTTGTAGAGAAAAGTCTTTGCACCCAAGGGTGGGTGATGCTAGTCCTGCACAGAGGTCAGAATGTAGGAGCCCCGGGGGACTGCGGCAGCCAGGAGAAGAAGGGAGCTTATAGAGCCATGAGTCCCAGCTCACCACTAAAACCCCTGACGGGTTATGTTATTCTGAACATGAGAGACCTTTTCCTCACACGGTTCTTCTAGAGACTCCTTCACTCCCTCCTCGTCCTCTGCTTCGGGGGTTCCCAATGGAAGGGTTAACATCTTGGACCCTTGTTGTCCACCAATGAAGAGCCCTAGGAGTCATCTCCCATTTCTCCTTTTCTCTCATGCACGCATTCAATTGATCACCAAGTTCTGTTGATTCTGTAATGATCAAATCTTATCCCCTTTTAGCAGACAGTTTGGAGTGCCTGCTGAGCCCACACTCTGCTCTGAGAAGTGCCTGCCTTCATCTAACAGGCACGAACCACAAGCTTTCATGTTTCTAAGGTGACACTGGCATCCTGGCCCACTGATTAGACCAAGCGTGAGCACCTGATCCAATCAGGGACAATTAGGGTATCTTTCCTATCTGGAATACAGATATGGGACCAAGGTGACACTCTCCGTCTGTTTTTCGCTTGAATGGAGTGATATGAACCCGGGGATTGAGGTTGGCACTGTGGTGTGGTCACGTGGTGCCATAAGCATGCTAATCAGCAGAAACATCAATAGCAAGGGAATCACAAGAATACAGAGAAGCAGCGATAAGGGAAGGAGGGAAGAGAGATTGCTTGCTTGTGTTCCAAATCGCTTTCCAGTTAGCAGTACCTCTGGAGACCTAGATTCAATTCCTGCCTTTGGTTTTCATAGACTCTTTCAATAACCTGCTAATAAATTCCCATTTCTCCCCTCCCCAACTTTAAATTATCTTGAATTTCTGTTGTTCCCATCAAAATATCTTTAAGACATTACGTCTGATTCTTTGTCTTCATACAGGTTTTTGCCTCCTCTCCTAAGGCAATGTGAACATTGTATATAAATGCAAGGCAGCACAGTGCTGTGCATACTAAGACTTCAATACATGTTAACTACTTTTATTACTATTCAACAACATTTGTGTGGTCTTTAAACGCTGTGCTCGAGATGCAGGAGGACAGCTTTGTTTTCTGAATTGCATAGTGAATTTGAGATGTGCAAAACCATGATAGAGGACATTCGACAGGGAAGTAGAGAGGCCAAATCAAAACGTGGCAGCTTTGGCTGGGTAGATGGAGGTGAGACAACAGTATCATTCATTTAAGCAGTATTCTGTCCTGGAAGATCACACTGACCCCAGTCCTCTCCCTGCTGGCCATGGTGAGTTTATTATTGGCAATCTTCTCTCTTTCAGTCAGGGCTAGACAATACATTTCTGTGGGGAAGGGAACGCAGAGCCTCTCCTTTGAAATCCATACCACCTTGGCATTTTAGTGCCTGAAGTATAACCAGAAACTCTATTAATGCTTATTAATTGCATTATGAAAAGAGTCAAATCATTCTTACGTTAGCAACCCCAACAGCTTCTCAAGTTGGTGTCATCGTAATTGATTAGATTCACTTGAATTCTTCATCAAGTGAGGTTATTATGCATGTTTACTTTTGAGGCTTCCACTGCTGGGAAACCATAATGCAAGTAATAAGAAGAAATATGAATATGGCTGTAAGTAAACAAACACGAAGGCTCTCTTGAAAAAGCCTCTTCCATTATTAAAATTGGAGACGAAGTGCCCGAAAATGAGAATGGATTTATCCAGATGTCAACAGAGGAAGGAAGAATTATCAAGCCCTTAAATGATTCCCAACAAGCTGGAACATGTGTCTCAAAGCTGTAAGTGAAATACATTTAGCTACAAGGCCCAGTGAACACCACAAATCTGGGGAAATGCTGTAAGATGCTCTTAATTAGGGGCACTACTGGGTAGACAAATGATACCAATGACTCCCTAATATTCATGCTGCTGGGATAGTGTGTTATGTGCCTCAACTCAGCAAGGGTAACCCAGTAGAAAATTGCTAATTGCTTAGTCTTTATGCATAAATCTACCGCCCCTTAACCAGCTATAGTACATGCATTTTATTTATTTATATGCAATGTAGCTTTCTATAAAACAGGGGCTTTAGGCAGGTTTATCTCCTTGAAAGAAAAATGTTAAAATGTTTCATTGAATTACAAATCAAGAGTGTGGCAGAAATTATTGATCATTTGAGGCACTCATTTCAAAGGGTTTGATGATTGTGACTTACAGATATCTGGGCAGTCCAGCTCACACTCCTGCATTCTGTTCCCCTCCTCCTGGTCTACCCACAGCCCACTGCCATTCAGCTCTCCTTCCCATCCCCCAACAGAAACTGTTCTCTTTAACGATCTCTTATAGACAAACCTTAATGGTACTTTTCAGTCCCTAATGCTAATCCCTGGTTCTGGGATACTCTCCTCTTTTTTCTCTTTTCCTGTGTTCATTAATTAATCAAAGGCCCATCCCTAATCACATAGCGGGTATCAGTGACATGTCTCTTCAGCTCCCTCCTTCCGTGCGTGGGTTCTCCTCTCCTAGCTTTCCTTCCATCCTGTCCATGCCTCTCTCATCCCACTCCTCCTCTTCTCCCAATCTTGGATCCAAACTCCAGTTTTCTGTACTCCACGATTTGCTATTCATCCAGAGGAAAAAAATTCAGATTAAAATCTGTCATGCATTCCTTTCCAGGTATGCCCTTCTAAGCTCCACGGGTTAAAGGAGCAATAAGACCTCAAGAAGTTCCCACTCCAGGGAGGGCTGAGTCACCTAGATATGTGTAAGCTCTTACAGTTCAAAATGAGAAATGCTGGGATAGAGCTATGCACAGGACAGGTCATGGAGATGTGACCCTATAACTTTATTTTAAAAATAACAGTTTGTAACTCAAAGGAGAGAATCTTAAATGTCCCTGAAATTCTACCTGTAGACTCAGTACTAACACTATCTTATAAGAGCAAATAATAGATACCATTTTTGAGAGTAACTTATTTTTTTAAAGATTTTATTTATTTATTTGACAGAGAGAGAGAGAGAGAGATCACAAGCAGGCAGAGAGGCAGGCAGAGAGAGAGAGAGAGGGAGAAGCAGACTCCCTGCTGAGCAGAGAGTCAGATGCAGGGCTTGATCCCAGGACCCCGAGATCATGACCTGAACTGAAGGTAGAGGGTTAAGTCACTGAGCCACCCAGGTGCCCCTGAGGGTAACTCTCTTAACCTCACAACAGCTCTATGAAGGACATATATAATAACCCACCTTATATACAGACATCAAGACTTGGAGAGGTAGCTAGTGATGTCTGTGGTATGGAATCCTGATACATGAAATCATCCTTCACACTCACATTCAATCATCTGCCAAGTTCTGCTGACTTCTTGTCTAAATGTCATTCAGAACTATCTACATCTTTCCATTCCCTACCAGCAACCTGACCAAGGGCATCACCATTTCTCTCCTGGCTTATTGATTTACTCTCTTAATTTACTCCTTTAATTTAATTTTAATTTTAATACAGGTGCACAATCTTATCATTAGATTCGAAACCCATGTTTTGGGGCACCTGGGTGGCTCAGTCCATTAAGCGTCTGCCTTTGGCTCAGGTCATGATCCTGGAGTCTTGGGATTGAGCCCCACTTTGGGCTCCCTGCTCATCGAGGAGTCTGGTTCTCCCTCTTCCTCTGTCCCTCCCCCAGGCCCCACCCTCCTGCTTGGGCTCTCTCTCTCTCTCTCTCAAATAAATAAATAAATAAAATCATTAAAAAAAGAAAATAAAACCTATGTTTTTATGTAAGATAAAGTCCGACATGGTAACAGAGCCTGCAGAGCTATTCATCCTTTGGCCTGCCCTATGTCTCCACCCCATCTCCATCACTCTCTCGACCCTGGCATGGCCTGGCTGGTGCATTACTAGTAAATGCCAAGAGTACTCTCGGACCTCTGAATGTTCACACATGATGTGACCTCCTCTGCCTGGACCATTCAGCCCTGCCCCCTTCCTTTTGGTAAGTTCCTAATCATCCTTTGGGTCCCCATTAAACAACATTTTATGAGAAGTTTTCTAGTCTAGGCTGCGTCTTAGATGCACTCACTTGTATCATGGAACACTTAAGGAAAGAACTAATAAACAAATTAAACCCATCAGTCTGATTTCCTGAATTCATGCTTCTAAGTTTGATGCTGTACCAACTCCTGGCTAAGCTCCAGCTTAGAAGGGATCTTGTCCTTGGTTAGAGAGGCATCTAACCAAGATGTAATATGTCCTTACACCTGACATGTCCTTGGTTAAGAAAGTATCATCACCTCATTCTCTACATTGAATGTGAAATGAAAGTACAGTTGACTCTTGAACAACATGGGTTTGAACTGTGTGGGCCCACTTATGCTTGCAATTTTTCCCTAATAGATACAGAACAGTACTGTAAATGTATTTTTTCTTCCTTATGATTTTCTTAATGTTTCCTTTTCTCTAGATTACCTTATTGTAAGATACAGTATATAATGCACATAACATACAAAATATGTGTTAATTGACTGATTTATGTTATCTGTAATGCTTCCAGCCAAAGTAAGTTATTAATAATTAAGTTTGGGGGGAGTCGAAAGTTATATGCGGATTTTTTGTTGGGGAGAGGTCGGTGCCCCTAACCCCCATGTTGTTCAAGTGTTAACTGTATTGGTTAAGAAATTTGAATTGTATTATCCCAAGGTTTTTTAATCCTTGAAATTTTAGAACTGAAAGTTCTCTAATACCAGCTGTCTCAGTGCTCCATAACTGATAGGTGAGCATAAAAAGGACCAGCGAAATAAGTGACTGGCCCAAGTTTACCAGTAGATCCAGGCTGAAAGTATGAACAGTTTTGAGCAGAGTTTAGGAAAAAAATACTCATGCTAGATCTATGAAAAGAAACCAAAGAAAGTTCAGATTTAGGGTTGTATCTTTGTGCTTCAGAGTTGAAGGCAAAGATACTCTCCCGTAAAATACTGATAAACACCATAGGCAGAGAGTAAACAATAGATAAAATCGAACATTGTATCATCTAGTAAAATATTCCTTAGGATTAGTGACCCATGATCTGCACAATAGATTAACATCTAGTTTAGAATTGCTAATGCTATTATTCAGCACAAATGATATGCATTAAATATATTTAGTGATTCTGAAAGGTGATGTAAAATATAAATCCAAGGTATTATTTGTATTATTCTAATTGTTATTGTATTTCTTCTGGTTGAGATGACCTTAACTCAGGATAATTATGAATTTTAAGTTAGTACTATTATAATCAAAATCTTCACATGATAGATATTCAAAGTCATACTTACTTAAAATAAAATTGGAATATTATATATTCTAGTTAAATTAATTTCAACAAATACTTTTGAACACCCAGTAAGACCCCAAAATTGCCAAAATACTTGAGATCCTAGCTTATGCTCTCAAGATTTAACTCTAGTAGGAGACACGACTCATCAACAAATCATTTTAATATGGTAAGTACAGTAATGGACATATATTCCCCAAGAGACTATAATGAAAATAAAATAAATAGTGGTTAAAATTCTTACCTCAGAATGATCCCATTCTATGAAGGCATTTTTTTTTTCTTAAACTATTTCATTTCATCTAATGGATAACCCCAGAGGGAAAAATATCAGTACAAATAGCCAATTGTCTTTTGTACCTGTCATTCAGTGTATTGGTGGAAAAGGGACAGAGTGAAACCTACCTTGGAAAGAGACAAAGAAATGAGCAGACCAGTGCTGAACAAAACTTTATACACTTTTGTCAAGGTCAACGGTGACAACCTCAGTTAATTTTGCCATTGTTTCTAAATTTGTCTGCTGGTTTTTGAGAAGTGGAACTCATGGATCTGAGTTTGGCACCCAAATTGTCTCTGAGGCAGGGGTGTAAGATGCCAGAAAACGATTCCATGTCTATAACCAAACTCCACAGACTAATTTGACTCATTCTCTAAAAGGTTGCTGCATAATAAGATTAGACACAATTAATTAAGAGAAGCAGCAACACCCTCTGGCAGCCTCAATTATGGAATCTTGGGCTCTACGTCTTGAGCTTTTTGAAGAATTAAGTTAAGGGTCTCAATATTTCACACAGTGCCAACGAACAGTTAATAATAGGTGTCTACTGTTTATTTAGGCCATTCTAAGACTACTAAAATGATTTACTATTTTCTAAGCACTGTTCTAAGCACTTTGCATACATGAATTCATTTAAGCCTCATAATAACCCTATATGGTGGGACTTTTATTATTCCCATTTTACAAATGAGGAAATAAATAGAGGCAGAGATGATAAGCTAGTAATTTTTGGAGACAAGAGTTGAGCCTAAAATTTTGGCCTTCAGAACCTATTCTTGTAACCATTACAATATATGATTATTAGCTCATAATTTGGGTAATGTTCTTTAACACCTTCCCTCAAAAAGTGTAATTTTAAAGAATTTCCTTTCTATGCAAGGAAATACATTACTATTTGCTTCTTCCAACTGCCAGGAAATGTTCTTTTGCGGCAGTCTCCAGGTGAAGCAAACAGCTAACCCACTGCTATAAAAGGGGAAACAGCCAGACAATGCCTTTGGCTTTGAATCACTTTTCCAGAACTTGAAAGGCTTTTGCAAAACCTGAAAATGTCTCCCTGGAGCAAGGGACTTTCTGAACTATGTTTAAAATAACTTGGGAAGTGATATAAAAAAGTAGAACTCCTTTCGGGTTATAGGAACAGCTCATGCCATCAGTTCTCAGTACTGATGGGCCAGCTCTGCATAACTCTTCCCCCAAACCAATTAGTTCATCATGTCCCACTGGGGAAAAAGAGAAGAGAGTCGAAAGACACCTGTACTGAAGGTTAGTATAGCAGCGTTGTGGGCAGAAGTGGGCTAGTAATAAATACTGAAGTAAGTACTGCATAATTATAACTAATCAGTTATGCTAAAATGAGCCAGTATGGCAGCCTAATTGAGATGATCCTTGTTGCTTCCTACAGGAATGCGATTTAATTAGACTGGGTAAACTGACAGTCAGCAGTAACCTCACAGAATCCCAGGCAATATGAAACGAAGCAAGAGAAATATCACCCTGGCTGGCTTTCAGTTTGTATGAAATGGACATTAAAGCCATCCATTTGGCCTTTGGGAGACTGAAAGCCATTTTTCATGTGAGCTTAGGGCTTGAGAAAAAGGGTGTGTTTTTGTGTTTGGACTTTTAAAAAAGAATCCATCTAGATAAAGCAGACAAAGCAATTTAACTTGCATTTCAAGGTGCTCTGAGGATTCAGAATGTCCAAACACAGAGGAAACTAACCAGATTGTGTTTTTAGAGGTGTCTAATTTGGAATAAATAAGAGACAGCTGTTAAAAGTAATAAACCTGTTTTTATTTTGAATGCTCAGGAGAGAGGCATGTTCCAGGAGATTCTTAGGGCATGTGGTTGAGAGTAAGATGTATATGGGGGAGTAGGGGCATGTTTTGGTTCTATTAAAAAAAAAAAAATCCCAAGAAAGGACAGGATCAGGGAGTTGCTTATGTGCCTTGGTTGGAATTTGACAGTTCTCAAATCTATCAGGTAGATAGGCATGGCAGCCCTGGAGATTCAAATTTGGCCTATGAGATCATTATTATAATCTCAGGAGTGTGAGGCAGTGTTGTTTGTTCTCTGGGTTGAATAGGGAATGGGATCAAAACGAGGACCTTAATGTAAGGTAAGTCATGTCTTAAAAAAATAAAACAGGGGAGAGCTAAATTCTGTCAACAAGTTTTATATGCAAATGATCAAATCGTATAGACCATTGCCTGGACAATAAAATTAAAGTAACTATTCCCAACAAGGAAACCCCTTTGAAGATCTGTTATACATTGATGACCATAATTTCTACTGAAAGTGTAGTGGACTGAGTACTCTAATATGTAGAACCAAAAGTCAAATCTCAAATCTTTTGTTGTTGTTTTTAAGATTTCTTTAGTTGTTAGAGAGAGAGAGAGCACAAGCAGGGGGAGCGGCAGGCAGAGCAGATAGGGAGAGAAGCATGCTCCCCACAGAGCTAGGAACCTGGTGTGGGGCTCCATCCCAGAATCCTGGGATCATGACCTGAGCTGAAGGCAGACACTTAATCGAATGAGCCACCTAAACATCCCCCACATCTCAAATTTTACTATAATAATTGCTAAAGACAAAATGTTTTGCAGCATTGATCACACAAATGTTACGGAGGGCTAGAAAAGTCACACGATGTTGCTCTGAACCACAGTTTACAAGTTATTCTCTTCTGTTCTTAACCTAGATAGAAGGTTCAGTATAATGAAAGATGTTAGAGTATGTTGGCTTATGGAGGGAGGGAGAGAGGAGGTTTTCCATGTGGGTTTACTGCAGATGTAAAAGAAGGGAAAAACAAAACACTCAAATCCTCTCTTCCAGGCTGTGTGGCTTCTTCCCTTCCCAAGTCCATGTGCGGTTTGAGGATCAGCACATATGTGAGAGGACTTGATGTGTGCGTGTAAAGGGATGGTTTCATGGTTGTTAGAAAGTGAGATCATAAACTTATGAGGAGGAGAATTAATTATTAAAGAAGTTTGTGGTATTTAAATGAGAATGAATTATAAAACAGTTATCACAGTACATTTAAAAATTACATGCATTAAAAATAGTCCTAAAGTTGTTTTCTCTGGGTAGAGGCATTATGGGTTCTTCAAAAAGTTATTTTGCATCTCTATATTTTCTAATCTTCCTATACTATCGTGCATTTTTTGTAATAAAAATTATCTTTAAATAAGATTCTGATCAGTATTTCTGAGTGTAATTAGAGTCATAATTCAGTGTATGTCTCTCTCTCTCTTTATATATATATATATATAAAATACATACACACACACACATATATATATATGCACACATATATAATTAATCTAACATATGAATAAGTCAAACATACTAGACATATTTTTTTTTGGCTTGCCTTTGTCTTCCTGCCATATCAGATCCTACATTTTCTTACCTTACCACTAACAACATTTCTTGCTTTCCTCACCCCACACATGGGCCAGGTTACAATTTAGAATTCATCCTTTGATATTTTCCTCCATGCTTATTTGCTCATGTAGATATGCAAAGACATCACATACTGCTGTTGGTTGTTTAACAAAACGAGGTGAATTATATATAGGTCTCTATCTCTTGCTTTTGTCACTCAATAATATTCATTGAAAACCTGCCAAACCAGCTGCCAAAACCCTAATTCATCACTTTAATGGCTGTATGATATTCCACAATGTAGATATACCACAATTTATTCAGCAATTCCCCTATCAAATTTTCTAGTTTTTTCACCATTATGAAAAATGTTGTAATCAGCATTATCATGCATGTGTCATTATTTATAATTTTATTTCTTTGGGAAAGTGTCCCAAGGGTGGGAATGTCAAGTCAGAAAAAATGCGTTCAAGATTTTAATAGATATTGCCAGATTGCTTTCCAAAAAGGTAGTAACACTTAATTACACTACCATGTATGAAAGTATTCTTTTTTGATTACTGACAGTAATTGGCAGTCATTCTTTTTAATTTTTGACAGTCCAAAAAGCATAAAGTAATATCACATTTTAACTTTAATCTCATTTCTCTATCATAGAATTTGAGCGTCTTTTTAAGTGCTTATCCATTATTTGGAATGATTCTTGTCTGAGTTGTTTATTCTGCTTATTTATTTTGCTTATTTTACTGTGGGGGTATTTGCTCCTTTTTTTTTTTTAAAGATTTATTTATTTGACAGATAGAGATCACAAGTAGGCAGAGAGGCTGGCAGAGAGAGAGAGAGAGAGAGAGGAGGAAGCAGGCTCCCCGCTGAGCAGAGAGTCTGATGCGGGGCTTGATCCCAGGACCCTGGGAACATGACCTGAGCTGAAGGCAGAGGCTTTAACCCACTGAGCCACCCAGGCACCCCACTCTTCTTTTTCAATTTGTAAGCATTCTCTGCACATTTTGTATCCTAATTCTTTGTCTGTCATCGGTCTTAATTAATTCAATTTACCATACCATTTATTTCCTGAATTTGTTTATGGTAACACTTATCTTATATTTTGATATAGTTAGATATAACTATCTTTTCTTTTTATAACTAACTTCTTTTTTTTTTTTTTTGTCTAGCTTTGGAGAATTACAAATGGCTATATTTAGTCAGTATTTCTTGGCAGTCCTGGTATTAGTTGCCAAGGGGAACAACAACAATAACAAAAGTGCCCTCTGCAAATAGACAAGTTAGAAACAGAAAACTCCTAAATAACAATGACTTAAATAAGATAGAAGTTTATTTCTGTCATGGAGTCTGGAAAGAGTTAATCCAGGAGATAGATAGATAGATATATATATATATATATATATATATATATATATATATATATATAAGTTTTCTTCTTTCTTGACAATGTATTTGATGTTCAAGGGTTCCATTCCCCAGATCAACTCATGATTCAAAATTCTGTTAGAGATCTGGCCATTTTATACATTTCCAAGCCAGAAGAAAGAAGGAAAATAGATGGGCCATGTCCTTTAAAGAATTTCCCAGAAATTGTTCACCATTTCCATTGCTATCACATCTACAAGAGCTTAATAACACCTACTTGCAAAAGGATGCTTACATTTCCATGGCTGAAGACTATGAAACAGTCTTAATTCCAGGTGGCTTTGTGCTCAGCTAAAAAATCAGGGGTTCCAATAGTTTGGAAGTCCCAACAGTTTGGAAGCTTACCACAGAGAATTTCAAAAAAAATAATCACCTGAGATACTTTGAGTAATGATTTGGGAGAAAATATACCTTTTATGGAGACTTTATACTACTCTAAATAAGTGATGAATGAATAAATGTATTAATAAACTCACTTCTAATGTTTCAAAAAAATATTCATTTTCAGGGTCCCTAGGTGGCTCAGTTGCTTGAATGTCTGCCTTCGGCTCTGGTCATGATCCCAGGTTCTGGGATCAAGACCCACATCAGGCTCCCTGCTCAGCGGGGAGTCTGTTTCTCCCTCTGCCTCTCCCCACCTCAAGCTTATGCTTGCTCTCTCTTCACTCTTTCACTCACTCTCTCTCTCTCAAATAAATAAAATCTTTAAAAAATCATCATAAATATGCCTACTTATTTGGAAAATTGTTATCAACTGGAAGTGACCCAGCACCACTGCATTAAGAAGAGAACTTTTTTCCCCTAACCATTGCTCAGGTTCATCAATTGCCTAATGCTCTCACCAATTTTGAAACGTCCTTTGTGAAACTGGTAAAAAGATCAAAGAAAGAATCTGCTGGGGGAAAAAACCCAAAAAACACATTTTTCAGCTAGATGGGTTAACGCTGCTGAGAGTTTTTTAATGAGTGGCTTAGATTCAAAGGAGTAACTTCTGTTTAGATGCTGTCATGTCTAGCCTATTTTTAATAAGATTGCACATTGCAAAAGAATGTAATAAATTTTATCTTTAAGATGTAAAGATGGAAGCAAAGCAGATGCCATGGTTTATAATGTGGGTCTCTTATCGGGTTGCCTTTTGAGTCTAAGAGATAAATTTCAAAATACATTTCACTGATGCTTGCAGCATATTGGAAATAATGCAGATTTTCTGGGCGAACCAGGTACCTAATTTTGAAATAAAATACTTGTATTATTAAAAATAAAAAGTCAGGAATTAGAATTAGGGGCACATGATGGACACCCATGTGTCTTTTGATTTTATTCTTTGATCATGTCTAATATTAATTTTTTTTTAAAAAGAAGAGGTGCTGGGCTGTCATTTACGATTCGAATTTCTCTAAAAATGTCTGGGTCTGCCATTCAGCAGCATGACTTTTTGCCTCATAATTGAAACTGAATGCAAATGCATGCAATGGGCCAATAAAGTTAGACTCTTCAGCAGTTCTGGTGCTTCGATGAACAAACTCGCCATGCACCAGTTCATTAATCAATTCATGCCAGCAACAAGCATCTGAAAATTATGAGTAGCACAAATCAGAGCTACCTGATTCTGTAGCTGTGAGGCATATACATCTATGTAGAGCTTTTATCAGTCCTCACTATACAGAAGATCGCAGAGTTGTCAAGTCTGAAATGTATTTCCCCTGTTCTGCTTCCTTCTGCTATCTCTGCTCTTCTACTTGTGAGGTGAATGCTCTTTGATCTTTTTACGCATTTCCACTTAGTGTAGCTTATGATCTGTGTGGGGGGCAGCTGTGCCCCGGGCTCTGTGCCAGTCCTGAGGTGAACACTGAAGAAGAAGGCAGGTCCCCCGGCCCTCTGGGAGCTCATAATCTCGAGCAGAACTTCTCAGCCCTGGGTTGAAACCCATTACGAATTATTTGGAACAGAACAGTAACAGTTGTAATGTTTATTTTTTTCCCAGTGATTTTTATTTAAAAAAATGTATACATTAGAATGGTTTTTAAAATATCCATCCACTAATACATATTACTTGCACTCACATGTTTTCCCACATGGAAGCATTTGGCTGACACCCATCATGAATGGCAGCCCATTTGGTATATGCCACAGGCTAAGCCTTGGTTTTATGAACTTTAGTCATGTAGGGGGGGAAGTGAGGACTGCACTTACCCGGTATACTTATCTCTGTCCAGAAAACTTTGAAAATAGATTAAATACAGGGTGTCAAAATTCACTGATGTGCCTCTGTATCTACTTCATATTGAAGAGCTTCTCGATAATCTCATATTTTAATACTCTTATTTCTAACTGTGGAGACCAACAAGGATCCTGCCATCAGAGGTTCTTAAAATGTAGTATCTACTAGGAATATCCTAGAGGATTTGGTAAGACACAGATTGCATGCTTCACCCCCAGAATTTCTTATTCAGTATGTTTGAGAAGGGACCTGAGAACTTGCATTTCTAACAAATTGCCAGTTGATATTACTGCTGCTGGTCTGAGGATCTCACTTTGAGAGCCAGTGTACCAAACAAAAGGAAGCAAGTGGGGAGATCCTATTAAGCCATCAGAGTCTTTTCTGTTTTCCTTAGACCTCCTAGCCAGTCTTAGAGACCAGCCTCAACTGCCCTTTTTCTGGTGCCTTATATACAGGTACAGTCTAGTACTACTCCATTCTCCATACTCTAGGAGAGGTCAAATTTTCTCCCCAAGTGCACCTTGCCCCAGGTGTTCTGGGAACATGCATCACCATCTTTCACTGCAAAGGACTCTCAGCTGTAGAGTCTATATTTTAGGAGAAACTGTATGTTATTCCAGATAGCTTTTAATGTTAAAAAAAAAAAATCATTACCCATCCCACTGCCCAGTAATGCTTGGAATTCATTTCCATGACTCCTATTTTGTGTTGACCATGTCTTAGAACTTCTAAAACTCTACACTAGTTAGGCCAACTTGGAGTTTGACAAATATGCCCCATATAGATAAAATGTTATCTTGGCTTATCAGAAGAATAGAAAGGGTAAGTGGTAGGCTTTGAGGTCAGGCTATCTGAATGTAAATTCTGATTCTGTTCTTATCTAACCAAGTAACACTGAGCACAATTTTTATTTTCTCTGTCCCTTAGCCTTCTCATCTGTATTATGCCTTGCATCATAAGGTTTTCATTTTAAATAATATCTATAAAGTCATCAGAACCATACCTGGAAAAGGGGTATTTAATGAATGGCAACAATTAGGGGCACCTGGGTGGCTCAGTGGGTTAAAGCCTCTGCCTTCGGCTCAGGTCATGGTCCCAGGGTCCTGGGATTGAGCCCCGCATCAGGCTCTCTGCTTCTCGGGGAGCCTGCTTCCTCCTCTCTCTCTCTGCCTGCCTCTCTGCCTGCTTGTGATCTCTGTCAAATAAATAAATTTTTAAAAAATCTTTAAAAAATAAAAAAAAAACAAATGGCAACAATTATTATCACAATAAAAGAACTGTAGTTATATTGGGATCATTTATCTGGTTTCTCACTAATTGAGAATAGCCATATCCTGGCAAGACTAATAGGCAGGCATAAAGTGTAATTAATTTCCTTGGATCTTAAACTTCTTGCAGTAGTCTTCTTAGTGAAATAGGTTGAGTTCATAGACACATTAAAATCAGAGATAATGGCTGTGTCTTTCTGTGCTTGGTAATTGCCATGGGTTTCAAACAATTTGGTAAGGAATTCTGTCCTTAAAAAGCAATGACCCAATTTAGGAGTATGAACATATATCTCAATTCAATTCAAAAGCACTGAACTCCTGCAGAGTGTGGTAGGGAGATCTAAGTTCCTACAGGATCCTACATGGTGGGTACTGTTATCATCTCCTGTTGATAGGTGAGGAATTAAGGCCTGGGAGAAGAAATAGCAGCACAAGGTCACAGTGCTAATATCCAGTAAAACTAGTGCTCAACGTCAGGCAGTCTGACACCAGAGGTCAAGCTCTTAACCATTCTGGCTTCTTGCCTCTGGGTTGGTAGCAGAGACAACTACGCTCAATAAATAATTAGGATTCATGTAGTTTTGGTGTCAGTGAAAATAGAGAAGGTGACGTTACATACTCTGTCCTACCAGGTATAAAGAAAAGAGCTGGTACAGTGGAAAATTTCAGCACAGGACCCTTGGTGTCTGAGAAAATAGAAGTGAGAAGTTGTGAGCCATTGACTTGGACACAGAGCACAGAGAATAAAAATCACATGGAATCTTTTACCATCTGTCTGGATTTTTTAAAAGTAGGCTGACTACATTTATAATGTCATATCATGATTACTCAGAAATTACCTCATAGCCTATTTTTATCCTGTCATATAGTAATTTGTGTGCTGCTGATTAAGACTAGCAAGAATAAAATTCCAGGCTCCTACTGTCAGGCTATTGGGCATTCTGATAGACAAATTACAAACACATGTTGAGTGTTCACTTGCTGCCCAATCTTTATGCTAAGCTTTTGGGAAAAATACAGAAATATCAGATATGGTTCCCATCTTGAAAGACCATATGATATTGTTGGTAAGATGAGGTAAACATAATTAAAGTAATCTTATGAAATAGAAAGGACCAGAATAGAGGACCAGAAAAGAGAACACCAGCCAGGAAGACAATGTCACATTGACAGCATGGGAAACTTGTGAATAAAGAGGTGGAAACATATAAGCTGTATTTAGTCATGCTGCCTGCAATAAGACAATAAATTATAAGTTTAAACTGAGGACAGACTGAGGAAGGCTTTGGCTATCTGAATAGACCTTATTCTAGATTTTTAAAATATTCATTTATGGGTCAAATAGATTTTTATTTATTTTATTTTTATTTTTTTAGATTTTATTTATTTATTTGACAGACAGAGATCACAAGTAGGCAAAGAGGCAGGCAGAGAGAGAGGAGAAAGCAGGCTCCCCACTGAGCAGGGAGCCCAACTCGGGGCTCCATTCCAGAACCCTGAGATCATGACTTGAGCTGAAGGCAGAGGCTTTAACCCACTGAGCCACACAGGTGCCCCACATTTTTAAAACAAAATGTGATGTAAGTCTCTTAACTGAAACTTCTGCTTCCACCAACATTGAAAAACAGGGAGTAGCTTTATTCTCTCACATAAAACAACTAAATAAATCCACAGAAAACATGATACAATGGCTTTCTAGTCATCAGTCAATAAACAACAAAGGGCAGTGATCCTTTAGTTACTGCATCCTAGAACAAAGCTCAAAAATATTTATAGGAATACAGATATGTCCAGTACCCAACAAGTTAAAATTCTCAATGTCTGACATCCAATTAAAAACTACCAGGCATTCAAGAAGAAGAAGAAGAAAAAAAAAGAAGAAGAAAGAAAGAAGAAGAGAAAGAAAGAAAGAGAAAGAAAGGAAAATACACCTTAAAATGAAAAGAATCAATCAAAACTAACCTAGAAATGACATGAATGATAGAATTAGTAGATAAAAACATTAAAACAGTTGGCACAACTTTATTCCATAGGTTCAGGAAACCAGAAGACTGAACATGATAAATAGGACAAGAGAGAGCTGTTCTGGTTCAAGAAATGTTAACCCCAAGATGAGCAGAATCATGTGGTTCAATGAAGCACGGTTTGAGACTTATTGCTCTAGGCTGTTGGAAGTCACTGAAGATTTTTCAGCAAAATGTGACATGAAAATTGTGGTATTTTAGAAAGATTGAATGGCTAGTGGGATTCAGGATGTAATTGGTAGGGACACCAGGAGTAAAGATTTCAGGTGGGAGGCAACTATAATAATACAACAGGGAAGTAAGAGTTTGAAAGAATGGCAGTGGAAATAGAGGTAAGAATTTTTTTTTTTTAATTTACATTTGGTTACTAAGAACACCTAGTATAACTGACAGTATCTATATATGAAGGGAAGTCTTAGTTGGACTGTCACTTAGGATAACTTTATAAGTTTGCAGGGTGTCAGTCAAGCCCATTTCAACAGACCTTAGAGCTACACTAGGTGTCCTGGAACAATGTAAAAAAAAAAAAAAGGCATAATATTTGAAATTTCATGAAGACTAGGTCTTCTTTTAGAAACAGAATAATTCATAATAATTGTGGGTGAAGGTACTGTAATGGTGCTTGGCTTTAAGCATAGACTGATTAATTGACTGGGGGTTAAACTTTGTGACAAACCAAGCTATGAAGGAAGAGCCATATTTTTAAGGAGAAGAAATTATGAATATGAATAGATACCAAGGAGGAAACAAACAACTTAGGAATTGCAAAGTAGTGAATCAAGGTGAATCAAGGCCTGAGAGCAGTGCTGTCCAACAGAAACAGAATGTAAATCACATGTGTAATTTTAAATTTTCAGTAGTCACTTTAAAAAGGGTAAAGAGGAACAGATAAGATGAATTTATTAATAAACTAAACTGGTAATATAGCTTATTATCAAAAAGATCCAAAATATATACAAAATATGAATCAATCTAAAAATTATCAATGAAAAATCTTTGTTTTAATACTAAGATATACATATATTAATCTGGTGTGTATTTTATCTTTATAGCACACCTGAATGTGGACTAGCTACATTTCAAGTGCTCAGTAGCCCCAGGGGCTAGTAGCTCTCATATTTAGTTGTGGAGCCAATGAGCATCAGGCAGCCAGTCTTTCTTCTTCAATTTTTTCTCTACCTCTAATTCTTTCAAGCATCTATCAAGTGCAAGATACTTGCCCTACCCAGGTAGATTTTGGTATCTTAAGTACCATGCACAATTAGACACACTGAGTAGGAGAATACAGACCCCTAACAAGTATTTTTGATGTGGTCTCTAGCTATTGCACGTAAAAACAAGGGAGGGAATGAAGGAGCAATCCAAGGCACTAGTGAATATGTGTGTGGTAGAAAGAGTGAAAGATAAGAATACAGGGGGGTTGGTTCTTGTCTCTAATTTTGCACCTTTGGAATAATTGCTAAACCTCTCTGAACATCAAGTTTCTCAGGGTAAAGAAGATGTAAAAATGCTTGGAAAATATAAAATATATAAAAACAAACCAATAATATCAGTAATGTATTAATCCCCTCAACTTTCGGGCATTTTATTTATAAAAGCAGTTAAGTGAGTGTCAGTTGGAAGGTATATAAGGAGAGCATTATCTCCATGGTACTGAAAAGAAGGTGGGGTGGGACTTGTCCCAGAGTCTGAACTGCTTCAGGGTAAGAACCAGTCGGCTTTCCAGATGCCAGGACCTCTGGCCAACCACCAGATACCAGGTCCAGATGCCAGGACCCCCCACCCCTCCACCGCTGCCACATTAGGCAATGTATCTAAGCGAACAAGCTGGTGCCAGTTTTTGTATTTAGATATTGAAGAGAGTAGCCAACAAGAAGGGAAACTTGCTTATGAAATAAGTTGATGCTCTGGGTGACTTATTCTTCCTACTAACAAATTGTGTATCTTTGTGATTATACTTTAATTCAATTAAGATAAAGCAACCCTCTTGGAGAAATTTATTTATTTATTCATTTATCCTTCTTATGAATTTTAAGGATAGACAAAATGGGCAAGACTAAGTCTAGAGATCAGACCACCCTAGAACAGGTCCCAATAGCAGGCAGTAGAAAGAAGTAGGCAGAAGTACCAGAATTTCAGGGAAATCTGGCACATAGGGAAGGTTAGGAAAAATACTACCAGATTTATGTTCAGGGGATCTGTTCTCACATCATTGTTGACTATTTACTAGCTCAGGGACCCTGGGCAGTTTTTTTAACCCCTCTGAGCCTTAGATTATCTATAATTAAATTAAAATTAAAGTGAGGTACTATTACCATGCTTACCTGATCAATTTGATGCTCAAAGAAGAGAATATATGAAAAGAGGGTGGTTTGTCAAAGGTAAAGTCCTACACAGGTATTATGACCATCATCCAGGTGTTAGATGCATGTGAATCCTCACAGCCCAGGACAGGGAGGCATTAGGAGAGAGGTTATGTTTCTTGAAAAACTGGGGGCTAGACAAAGTCCCAGTCATGGAGGAATTAGGGTTCTGTGCAGGAAACTAGAACACACACATGGCTGGCCAGGAGTCCTTTTATTAGAACTTGTAGTTTTAAGGTAGGACTTAGTTAAAAGACAAAGCCTAACTAGTGTAATCTGGACACCTAAATAGAGCTGCATCATCTAGTGCCATGAGGTGAAACCACCACCTCCCATCCCCCGCAGGGATTTTTAAATGACTTCTGATAGAAGGCAGAACTGACCTTATATTGTTGGGTTGGGGGGAGCCGACAGATGGAGAAAGGCCTTACTGGATTTGGCAGTAAAGACAGATAGCCTAGGTAGAGAGCTAAGTAGACCTTTACTACCAAGATTTAAAAAACAACAACAACAACAACAACAACAACAACAACAAAACAACAAAACTTACTTTACAAAGATAGACTTGCAAATTGGAAGGGTTTTTTGTTTGTTTGTTTGTTTTGTTTGTTTGTTTTTGCAAGATTCCTGCTTTCTATTCATGGGGTCACTACCAGAATATTTCTTGTCATTAATCCAGAGTTCTGTGAAATATATGGTCCCTCTCCAGCTGCTCCACACATGATCACACTGCTCAGTAACAGAATACTAATGAGATGCCCAGGTTCTTTAAGAAGACTGAATGATAGTAATCATCAAAGCACATACAGAAATCTACAATTGCATATGATGATAAAACACCATGTCGACCATATTAATTCATTTAACTTGCAAATAGAAAATTACACCATTCTATTTGATAATATATTATCTTCCAATAGGTTCATCCTTAGAGATGCCTGATAAAAACTCTACCAAACTAATGACATCCAAAACTAAATTAAAATCACTTGGTTCTTCCATCAGCTATACAAAGGTGAGGTATTCAATTATTGTTAAACAGGATTCTGGTTTAATTTTCCCTTATTTTTTATTAAAAAGTCATGTAGTAAGAAATACTGATTATTAATTATCTTCTTACAAATCATTCCTAAAATTTAAAGACACTGGCACAAGAAATCATTAACCAAGGTCAGAAGAAAATTTTACTATTTTTAAAAAATATTTAATTTTTTTAAGAGAGGTAGGGAGGAGCAGAGGGAGAGAAAGGAGAGGAATCTTAATTAAGCAGGCTCCACACTCAGTGCAGAGCCTAATGTGGGGCTTGAACTCACAACCCTGAGATCATGACTTGAGCCAAAACTAAGAGTTAGATGTTTAACCAACTGAGCCAGTTGGTTAAGTATTCTTAAGATTACTTAAGAATAAAATCTTAAAAGATGTTTATTAAAATCTTAAGATGTGTCTTAAAATCTTAAAAGATTTTATTCTTAAGTAATCTCTACACTCAACATAGGATTCAAACTCAAAACCCCAAGATCATGCTCCAACTGAGCAAGCCAGTCATGTCACTTCTCTTTTTTTTTTTTTTTTTTTTTTTTGATTAGTCAAGTTTGGTGATGTGCTCCTGACAGTTGAGTCACTTCATCATTCCTGATTTATCAAAGTTTAAAAAGTTTGGCTCCTCACAGTATCTAACATCAGCTGGGGTCTATTACCTCAAAATAGGTATGGAAGAGGACAACACAGCATTGATATCGTAAAACAGTAAATTTTAAGGTGTGGTTCCCAGATCTGTACCACTAGCATCACCCAAGAACATGTCAGAAATTCAAATTATTAGACACATCTCGGACCTACTGAATCAGAAAGTTACGTCTTTGGGTCCTAGCAATTGTATTTTAACATCTCTCCGGGTGATTATGATGGACACTCAAATTTGAGAACCATTGTCTAAGGTTCTAGCATGTGAGAACCTACAGCATTATGATTAATAAGACAGGAAAAATGCATCCAAATCCAACGTAAGTTATCTATTAACCAAGACTCTTCTTCCAATTTAAAATAGTTGGTAAGGATTATTTATATCCATAATTACACTTCCTTGGCTATTTTCATTGCTTCAGCAAATGGTACTAAAAAACACATGTACAAGACAGGAAGAAGGAAGAAAAGGACTGGTGACACCTGTGTCACCTTTTATAAACAGAAGTTTTCAAGTAAAACATTCGACTTAGCAGATTACTATGGCTCACTGGCCAGAACCACTACTCAGGACAATCCCCTACCATCAAGAAATGATGGGAAGGCGAGTATAGCATTTTGTCTTCCCACTCTGTAGAGTTTATCATTCTTTAAGAAAGAACTCATATAGGCAAGGAAGTGTTGACATGGGTCATGGGTTGGTCTATATAATTATAAATAGGAGCTGTCAATCTAGAGTGCCCTAATAAAGTATTTACAAATGATCTTTAAATGTAGTGACACGAGGACAAGGAAAGTATATCAAGGTAGAACCCAAGTCCCATGATCCCAAGTTTCCAATGTGGGACCTTCCCCTATATCCAAAGAAGAGACCATATTAGAATGTACACTTTTAGGGTCCCTTGGTGAAGGAAGAGTGACTTTCAACTGCCTGTTGACATTTGTAAGAGCCTGACATTCATGACACTATTTCGGAAGCAGGTTACTGTTTAGAAACAGATAGTGCAGGTCTACCCCTCTTTCTCTTGGAACTGTGGGTCCTTAAATGAAATAGGATTCTCCTCCTCAATTACTTCTCCCTTGTGGCAAACACACAGCAGCCCTCCTCAGAGTGGAGAGAGATTTAATGCTTTCTCTCTGATGACTGAATGGGAAAATTTTAATTGGGATAGGAGGGAGGCTGGCTTGCCAATTTCTGAAATCCAGCTTTTCCATTATTAAACTAATCTTTATTTTGACTTCTGCTTTGTGTTTTTGTTTTTAATTAAATATAACCCAAAGAGAAGAAAGGTGCATGATAACTCCTCCAAGCCTCTAAAAAAGAAAATACAATTATAAGGAGACCTTTCTCTGCAACCCACAACCAATGAGGAATACATGACTAATATCTAATAAAATGAAAATGCTAAAGGGATCAGAAATAATTTCAGGAGGTAGAAAGGAATAGGAGTGTAATAGTCAGAATTCCATCTGGAAGGCAGAATCATATCATGTAATAAAGGATCCTTGTAGGACTAAATGGAACAATTGTGGAAAAGGGGAAGTGGGAGGATCAGAGACAAACTACTAGCTAACCTCCTGAAACACTGCAGCAAGGTGGGAGCTTGAAAGAGAATATGGGCAGCTGCCAGGGGGAGAGTGAAGAAAAGGTACTGATGTGTAGGGAAACCTGCTGTCTCCATGTCTGCTGGTGAGCCTGGGGTGTTGTGGGTCAGTAGGGCTAACAGGTGGAAAGAAGAGCTGCACTCAGAGCAGGAGAGAGTGAAGAGAATCTGGAATCACCTCGTTTCTCTGCATATTTCATGACACCTAACCAATGAAGCCTTCAAAAAGTAATGACAGAGAGAGAGGCAAGATGGCAGAGGAGTAGCAGACTGAAATGATATCAGATCCCAGGAGTTCAGCTAGATAGGTGTCAAACCATTCCAAACACCTACAAACTCAACAAGAGAGAGAAGAGAAGAGGAGCAGAAATTCTAGGAACAGAAAATCGACCACTTTCTGAAAGTTAGGATGTGCAGAGAAGTGAATCTGAAGCAACGGGAAGATAAACCATTGGGGGAGGGCCTGGCTCCCGGAAAGTGGCAGAATAGTGAGCACAAAATCAGAACTTTTAGAAGTCTGTTCCACTGAGGGACATCGTTCCAGAGGCTAAGTGGGGGTGAAGCCCTTGTGGGGACAGTGTGGTCTCAGGTCCTGTGAGGTCACAGAAAGCTGGGGGGTGTCTGAGTGTGGCAGAGCTGCCTGGTATCAGAGTAGGGAAACCAGCTTCAGAGACAAAACTGAAGAGTAGCCTTTAGATTGGGTCTACCTTAAACCGTGATCCAAGGCACAGCTGGGTCACTGTTCTTTGAGCAGGGACCCCACAAGTGGCAAATCCAGGGAGACTCACCTTCCTGCTCTGGGAGAAGCAGTGCAGCAGGAATCCACTGAGTTTGGAGACACCAAATGGGGCTGTGCTCCAGAGATAGAAAAGCTCAGTCACAGGCTGGGTGAGCTCAGAGTGCTGCTGGAGACCAGGGAGACAGGAGTCATTGAGCGCTTTTCTCTGAGGGCGCACTGAGGAGTGGGGCCCTGAGCTCTCAGCTCCTCTGGGCCGGAGATTGGGAGGCCACCACTTTCATTCCAGTCCTCCAAAGCAGTATGGAAAGCATTCAGGGAACAAAAGCTCTGGAGAGCGAACCCAAGCAGATTACTTAGCCCAGTCCCAGGCAAGGGTGGTGCAATTCTACCTCCGGCAAAGATATTGAGAATCACTGCAACAGGCCCCTCCCATGGAAGATCAGCAAGAACATCCAGCCAAGACCAAGCTCACTGATCACGGAGAACAGCCGAACCCCAGAGCTAGGGGAAAGCAACACATGGAATTCATGGCTTTTTCCCAATGATCCTTTAGCCTTGCAAAGTTAAATTTAAAAAAAAAAAAAATTTTTATTCTATTTTTAAAATTTTTCCTCTTTCTTCTTTTAGCATTTTTAAACTAGTTTATTTTAACAATACCTTTCTAAAAAACCTTTTTAAACCTTCATTATTATAGTCATATTTTATTACTGCATTGTATTTAACCTTTTTTTTTTTGTATACATACAGGTTCTTTTTTTTTTTTTTCTAAAAATTTTTGGGATACAATTTATTCTAATAGATCAAAATATACCCTAATCTAGCACATGGCTTTGTTCTACTCTCCAGCCAGAGCACATTTCCTCCTTTTTATTCTTTTTTTTTTTTTCCTTTTTCCAACCAACTTATCAATTCCTTTTTAGAATTTTTTTTAAATTTCCATCTTAACAGTCATATTCCATCCCTTCATCATGTTTACCCTTGTGTGTGTATATATATACGTGTGTGTGTGTGTGTATGTTTTTCTTTCTTTAAAATTTTGGGAGGTAATTTCTTCTAAGATACCAAAATACACCCCAAATCAAGTATGTGGCTCTGTTCTATTCACCAGTCTGATATGTATGTGTGTGTGTGTGTGTGTGTGTATACATACATATACACACGTATACATACGTACATATACGTATGTATACATATGTATATGTACATACATACATACATATCATATATATATATATATATAATTTTTAAAGTTTTTAAAATCCCTCCCCCCCTTTCTTTCTTCTCTCCCCAGTTTTGGATCTCTTCTGATTTGGTTAGTGTACACTTTTCTGAGGTCTTTGCCACCCTTTTAGTATTTTATTCTCTCATTCATATATTCTTATCTGGATAAAGTGACAAGGTGGAAAAACTCACCACGAGAAAAGAAGAAGAGGCACTACCGACAACTAGGGACCTAATCAATATGGACATTGGGAATATGTCAGAACTAGAGTTCAGAACGACAATTCTCAAGGTGCTAGTTGGGTTTGAAAAAGGCATGGAAGATATTAGACAATCCTTTCTGGAAAAATAAAAGAACTAAAATCTAACCAAGCTGAAATCAAAAAAGTTATTAATGAGGTGCAATAAAAAAAATGGAGGCTCTGACTGCTAGGATAAATGAAGTAGAAGACAGAATTAGTGATATAGAAGACCAAATGATGGAGAATAAATACAATGGCAGAAATATCAGATTGACAGCAGACTTATCCACAGAGACCTGGCAGGTCAGAAAGAACTGGCATGATAATTCAGAGCACTAAATGAGAAAAATTTGTAGCCAAGAATACTATATCCAGTTAGGCTATCATTGAAAATAGAAGGGGAGATAAAAAGCTTCCAAGAAAAACAAAAATTAAAAGAATTTGTAAACAGCAAACCAGCCCCACAGGAAATACAGAAAGGGGTCCTCTAAGCAAAGAGAGATTAAAAGTAGTAGATCAGAAATGAATAGAGACAATATACAGTAACAGTCACCTTATAGGAAATACAATGGCACTAAACTTATATGTTTCAATAGCTACCCTGGATGTAAATGGGCTAAATGCCCCAATCAAAAGACACAAGGTATCAGAATGGATCAAAAGAACAAGACCCAATGATATGCT
This sequence comes from Mustela erminea, assembly GCF_009829155.1. Lineage (NCBI taxonomy): Eukaryota > Metazoa > Chordata > Mammalia > Carnivora > Mustelidae > Mustela > Mustela erminea. The sequence continues at coordinate 164,718,726 of NC_045614.1, read as the reverse complement.
ATATGCAAGAGAGACATTTTAGACAGAAGGACACCTCCAGATTTAAAGTGAGTCGGTGGAAAACAATTTACCATGTTAATGAACATCAAAAGAAAGCTGGGGTGGCAATCCTTATATTAGACAAATTAGATGTTAAACCAGACTGTAATAAGAGATGAGGAAGGACACTACATCATACTTAATGGGTCTGTACAGCAAGAAGATCTAACAATTTCAAATATCTATGCCCCTAACATGGGAGCTGCCAATTATATAAACCAATTAATACCAAAATCAAAGAAGTACATTGACAAAATAAATTATAGTAGGGGACTTTAACACCCCCCTCACTGAAATGGAGAGATCATCCAAGCAAAATATCAGCAAGGAAATAAAGGCTTTAAATGAATGACACACTGGACCAGATGGACATCACAGATATATTCAGAACATTCCATCCCAAAGCAACAGAATACACATTCTTCTCTACTTCACATGAAACATTCTCCAGAAGAGATCACATCCTGCGTCAAAAATCAAGTCTCAACTGGTACCAAAATATTGGGATCATTCCCTGCATATTTTCAGACCACAATGCTCTGAAATTGGAACTCAATCACAAGAAGAAAGCTGGAAAGAACTCAAATACATGGAGGTAAAGAGCATCCTACTAAAGAAGAATTGAAAAAACTTATGGAAACAAATGAAATGAAAACACAAATGTTCAAAATCTGTTTACATCAAAGGCGGTCCTGAGAGGAAAGTATATAGCGATACAAGCCTTTCTCAAGAAACAAGAAAGTTCTCAAGTACACAACCTAATCCTACACCTAAAGGAGTTGGAGGAAGAACAGTAAAGAAAGCCTAACCCAGCAGGAGAAGAGAGATAATAAAGATCAGAGCAGAAATCAATAAAATAGAAACCAAAAGAACAGTAGAACAGATCAACGAAACTAGGAGCTGGTTCTTTGAAAGAATTAATAAAATTGATAACCCCCTGGCCAGACTTATCAGAAAGAAAAAAAGACCCAAAAAACAAATTAATAAAATCATGAATGTAAGAGGAGAGAACACAACCAATACCAAAGAAATACAAACAATTATAAGAGCACATTATGAGCAACTATACACCAACAAATTTGACAATCTGGAAGAAATGGATGCATTCCTAGAGATGTATAAACTACCAAAACTGAACCAGGAAAAAATAGAAAACCTGAACAGTCCCATAACTAGTAGGAGATTGAGCATTCATCAAAAATGTTTGTTTGTTTGTTGGGAGCAACAAACAAGAGCCCAGGGCCAGATGGCTTCCCAGGGGGAATTCTACCAAACATTTAAAGAGGAATTGATACTTACTCTACTGAAACTGTTCCAAAAAATAGAAATGAAAGGAAAACTTCCAAACTAATTTTATGAGGCCAGCATTACCTTGATCCCAAAACCAGACACAGACCACACCAAAAAGGATAATTACAGACCAATATCCTTGATGAACACAGATGCAAAAATTCTCATGAAAATACTAACCCATAGGATCCAACAGTACATTAAAAGGATTATTCACCATGACCAAGTGGGATTTAGTCATAGGCTGCAAGGTTGATTCAACATCCACAAATCAATCAGTGTGATACAATACATTAATAAAAGAAAGAACAAGAACCATATAATACTCTCAATAGATGCTGAAAAAACATTTGACAAAGTACAGCATCCTTTCTTGATCAAAACTCTTCAGTGTAGGGACAGAAGGTACATACCTCAATATCATCAAAGCCATCTATGAAAAACCCACAGCAAATGTCATTCTCATGGGGAAAAACAGAGCTTTTCCCTGAAGGTCAGGAACAAAGAAGGGATGTACACTATCACCACTGCTATTCAACATAGGACTAGACGTCCTAGCCTCATCAATCAGACAACAAAAACAAATAAAAGGCATCCAAATCGATAAAGTAGTAGTTAAATTCTCACTCTTTGCAGACGATAAGATATTTTATGTGGATATTACAAGAATTCAGTAAAGTGTCAGGATATAAAAGCAATCCATAGAAATCAGTTGCATTTTTATACACCAACAGCAAGACAGATGATAGAGAAACTGAGGAGTTGATCTCATTTACAATTGCACCCCAAACCATAAGATACTTAGGAATAAACCTAACCAAAGAGGCAAAGAATCTGTACACAGAAAACTATAAAGTACTCATGGAGGAAACTGAGGAAGACATAAAGAAATGGAAAAATGTTCCATGCTCATAGATTGGAAAAACACATATTGTGAAAATGTCTATGCTACCTAAAGAAGTCTACACATTTAACTCAATCCTTATCAAAATGCCATCAATTTTTTTCAAAGAAATGGAACAAATAATCTTAAAATTTATATGGAGCCAGAAAAGACCCCAGATAGCCAGAGGAATGTTGAAAAAAAAAGCCAAAGTTGGTGACATCACAATTCCAACCATTATTACAAAGCTGTCATCATCAAGACAGTTTGGTACTGGCACAAAAACAGACAAATAGATCAATGGAACAGAATAGAGAGCCCAGAAATAGACCCTCAACTCCATGGTCAACTAATCTTTGACAAAGCAGGAAAGAACGTCCAATGGACATTCTTCAATGGACCTCTTCAACAAATGGTGTTGAGAAAATTGGGCAGCCACATACAGAAAAATGAAACTGGACCATTTCCTTACACCACACATGAAAATAGACTCAAAATAGATGAAAGACCTCAATGTGAGATAGGAATCCATCAAAATCCTTGAGAACACAGGCAGCAACCCTTCAACCTTAGCCACAGCAACTTCTTCCTAGAAACATCACCAAAGGCAAGGGAAGCAAGGGCAAAAACGGACTATTGGAACTTCATCAAGATCAAAAGCAAAGGAAACAGTCAACAAAACCAAAAGACAACTGACAGAATAGGAAAAGATTTGCAAATGACATATCAGATAAAGGACTAGTATCCAAACTCTATAAAGAACTTATTACATTCAACACCCAAAGAACAAATAATCCAGTGAAGAAATGGGCAGAAGACATGAACAGACATTTCTGCAAAGGAGACATCTAGATGGCCAACAGACACATGAAAACGTGTTCCACATCACTCAGCTCAGGGAAATACAAATCAAAACCACAATGAGATACCACCTCACACCAGTCAGAATGGCAAAAATTAACAAGTCAGGAAATGACATATGTTGGCAAGGATGCGGAGAAAGGCGAACCCTCCTACACTCTAGGTGAGAATGCAAGCTGGTGCAACCACTCTGGGAAACAGCATGGTGATTCCTCAAAAAGTTGAAAATAGAGCTACCCTATGACCCAGCAATTGCACTACTGGGTATTTGCCCTAAAGATACAAATGTAGTTATCCAAAGGGGCACGTGCACCCGAATGTTTATAGCAGCAATGTCCACAATAGCCAAACTATGGAAAGAACCTAGATGTCCATCAACAGATGGATAAAGATGTGTATTTATATACAATGGAATACTATACAGCCATCAAAAGAAATGAAATCTTGCCATTTGCAACAATGTGGATGGAACTAGAGGGTATTATGCTGAGTGAAATAAATCAGTCAGAGAAAGACAATTATCATATGAACTCCCTGATATGAGGAATTTGAGAGGCAGAGTGGGGGGTTTGAAGGGTAGGGAAGGAAAAAATGAAACAGGACGGGATCAGGAGGGAGACAAACCATAAGAGACTCTTAATCTCACAAAACAGACTGAGGATTGCTTGGGGGAGGGAGGGTGTGGAGAGCGTGGTGGGGTTATGTACATTGGGATGGTATGTGATATGGTGAGAGTTGTGAATTGTGTAAGCCTGAAGATTCACAGACCTGTACCCCTGGGGCAAATAATATATGTTAATAAAAATAGTTTTTAAAAACAGTAATGACAGCTGCCTTGTCTCTGCTTTCCAAATCTTAACACAGTTTCTCTAACTCACTTAAGCCTTAAGAAATATTTCTGGGAAATGTGGTTCTAGCCATAAATAAAACCATAAATCCAGCCATAAATAAAGACAATAACAAAACCATGCCTCTACTCTGTCATTGTATAACCAAAACATACTCATCTCTCCCCAGAGGACCCAGAGTTTCACATTTCACCTGAGTCACAAGTGATGTCCATTCTTCTTTGGGCTGAATGACACTTGCCCTTTGATGTCTCATAACCTGAATACTGAGCTGCAAGGCTAACCACTACTAACACATCTTACGTTAAAAATCAGATGGACAGAAGATGGGAGAAAAGCAAAGAAAAAGAACTGAGATTGAAAAAAAAATGGACATTTCACAGTTGGGATTTAATACTCATAACTACAGCAGTTCCTGTTTTTGAAACTGGACATGTAGTCATTGTTGGTATTCCTAGCTTCCTTTTTTTATTTTTTTAAAGATTTTATTTATTTATTTGACAGAGAGATCAAAAGTAGGCAGAGAGGCAGGCAGAGAGAGAGAGGGAGAAGCAGGCTCCTCACTGAGCAGAGAGCCCAACGCGGGGCTCAATCCCAGGGCCCTGAGACCATGACTCGAGACAAAGGCAGAGGCTTTAACCCACTGAGCCACCCAGGTGCCCTTTCTAGCTTCCTTCTAATACTAAGGTTTTCGTATCCCTTTGGCTTTAGTGAATAAACACTCAGCTGGTCAGTTTTGTTGCTTGCTGAGGTCATTCTTGAGTCGTGAGCAGTTATTGTAGTTTTTCCATTAATTTTCATAACAGAAATAGGAGTACTAAGAGAAACCCCAGAAGTCCTCCTGTGTTCTAGACATTCTTTTCCCTGTACAATGATGAATTGTACACAGTAATCATCACAGCCAGTATTGGTAGCTCCTTCTTTTCCTCTTGGTTCACTGGCATTAGAAGCTCAGAGTGGCCAGGTGCCAGTCTCAACTTCCAGTTGAACAGAACATTTGCTGTATCCCTTGGTCAAAGAATTGTACTCTGGGAACCAGAAACTTAAATCCAAGAGCCCAAGATTGTAGAGATAGGAAGGTCAAATTCTCCTGCATCAATGAGAATAGAGAAGCCTGTCCTACTTATATCCCTTGCAAAGAAAACATTTAATAAAAATTTTAAATTCTTTTGAACTAAAAATAGAAACTTCTTAAACCTCATAAAGCATTTCTAGGGACACCTGGGTGGCTTAGTGGGTTAAGCCTGTCTTTGGCTCAGGTAATAATCTCAGGCCCCTGGAATAGATCCCCACATCGGGCTCTCTGCTCAGCAGGGAGTCTGCTTCCACCTCTCTCTCTGCCTACTTGTGATCTCTCTCTGTCAAATAAATAAATAAAAATTTAAAAAAAAAACTCATAAAGCATTTCTAAAACAAACAAAAACCCCCCAGTTACATCAGTTACACTTACTGGTAAATGTTAACATCATATCCTCCAAGACTGGAAAAGAGATAAAAATGTCCATTCAAAGCAACATTTTATTAGAGGTCTTAAAAGTAAATGAATTGACAAAGTACAACAAAATGATAAAGAGAAATAAAAAGTATAAGGATTGGAAAGAAAGAAAACTGTCACTTTTTCCCCAGACAATTGGAAGTGTATATAAAAATTCAAAAGAGTGGGTGAATATAAATAATTTTAGTGAGTTGGCTGGATACACAATTAATATACAAAAATCAACTGGCTTTAATATAATTGGAAGAAAGTTAGACATGAAAAAAATTTTAAATCTCACGATGTTGAGTGAAAGAAGAAAGATAGAAATAGATACTTACTGGGTCTCTCTTTTTATATAAAGTTTTTAAAACCAGGTAAAACAACTGTGGTGTTAGCAACTACAGTAGTTACATTTGAGTAGGAGGGAAGGACAGAGTTCAAGAAGGGGCATGAGGTAGACTTTTGAATCGAGTAGTTGTTCACTGGTGTTATGTTTTGTGCATTCTTCTACATGTGTATATTTTTCAGAATTAAAACATGTTTTTAATAAAATGAGAAATTATATATTAATAAAAAGAAAAATGATTGAAGTAATAAACATATCCAAGACCTGGGTTCTTTGAAATAGATTAATAAACTTCTGGATGATCAAAAGCAGAATAAAAAGTAAAAGATTAAATACATAAAACAGGAAAATATAATTGGCGATAATTATAGATGCAGAGGAAATCAAAAGCATATCAAAATATTTCCTTGTTCAAACATGCAAAACAACTGAAGACCTGGAATTAAAATAAATGATATTTTTAACAGAAATAAATTATTAGAATAACTCAGAATAGAGAGAAAAACAATTCCGAACAAACCAATTAACATGGAAGAAATATAGAAAGCCATCGTGGCATTAACTCTTTCCCCTCAAAAAAGAAAAAAAAGCAACATGACTAGATGGTTTCACAGGTCAATTTTGCTACCTTTAAGGAACAAAAAACTCTTATTTTGCCTAAATTATAGAGAAACACAAGAAAACAAATAAGTAAAAAACCTTTTTTTTTTAAAAATAACTCTACATTCAATGTGGGGTTCAAATTCATGACCCCAAGATCTAGATCATATCCTCTACTGAATCAGCCAGGTGCCCCCACATTCTTAATTTTTTAAAGCTAGAATAATGATACCAAACTCTGACAAAGTTAGCACGCATAAACACACAAACTGAAAACCATCTCACTTGTGACTGTCATTGCAAAAATTCTAAATAAAATGTTACCTAACAGAATCCATTAACCCATTTAAATTTTTCTATGACAAAGTTCTATTTATTTCAGGAATTTAAGGATCATCCAAATTAAGGAATATATTAATATATTTCATTATATATTGATCCTATTTCTTTTCCAAGGCACATGGTAGGATGTCTCTTCCCTCTCTCTTCTTGCAGTTCCCTGTGATCATGTAACTTAAACTCATCAGGAAAATAAGAACCAAAATAATGTGTGGAAGGTTTAAAAGTCAGTGGCTCCATTTTCCTCTACTATAGAGACTCTCAATGCTCCAGATGATGACTGCTCTATACGCCTGGGTCTGGGGGGAAGAACGACATGCAGCTCCTCTGATGGGTAGCATCAGCAGGAAATAAACCATGTTATTCTAAACTACTGAGAATTTGAGGCTATTGATTACTGCAGTATAAACTAACATGTACTGACTGATATATATTAATACATAAAAAGAGGGAATAAGTCACATTATCTTTCATAGATAGCAAAAAATATAAATTTTGAATCCATTTTATTAAAATCCACTTCCAGTTTTGATAAATTCTGAATAAAATAGAAAATCCTAACACATTAATTAAATCCTAGATATCTTAAATCAAAAGTTAGCGTCATGCTTAACGGGAATATACTAGAAGCATTTCCATTAAAGCCAGGAATAAACAAAGTTCTTTATCACCATATATACATATATATATATTTTAAATTGACCTGGATAAGAGAAAGAAATACATGATTTAAAACTTGGAAGTGAGGATATAAAATATTTTCTTTATAGATGATATAAATGGCTTGTTATTATTTATAGTAGCTTTTAGGTGATTCTCAAGTAAATTCAGTGATGGTTTTGAGTACAAAATAAAACCATAGAGAGGCATAATTTGTTTTTAAAAAGATGATTTAATAATGTAAAGATGTCAATTCTCTCTAAAGTAACGTATAAACCTAACATTAATCAAATGAAAGTGTCAATCATTTTTTTAACTAGATAAACTGATTCTAAAATAATATGGGAAAAATTAATGAACAAGTACATTCAGGAAAATTCTCAAATAAAAAAACAAGGAAACACCAGCTCTATGAAATATTAAAATATCATCAAGGTTACAATAACACAAATTATGAAAGATAAGAAATTCAAAATGAAAAAAATTCTTCATACAAAAAAATACAGATGGTCCCCAATTAACAAAGGTTCAACTTAACTATATTTTGGCTTTATGATGGTGCAAAAGTAAAGAAAAAAAAAGTACTCAGTAAAAATCATTCTTCAAATTTTGAATTTTTGATTTTCACCCAGGTGAGTCACATGACGTATGATACTCTCCTGAGGGTGGGCAGCATCTGTCAGCCACAGCCCCCAGGCAGCACGGGATCACAAGGGTAAACGACTGATACATGTATAACCATTCTGTTTCTCACTTTCAGTACAGTATACAATAAACTGGATGAGGTGTTCAACACTTTATTATAGAATAGGCTTTGTGTTAGATGATTCTGCCCAACTGTAGGCTAACATAAGTGTTCTGAGCACGTTTAATGTAGGCTCCGCTGTCAAGTTTACTACGTTAGGTGTATTAAATGCATTTTAAATATACACATTTCAATAAAAATATCTATTTCCAAATATCAATTTCAATAAAAATATCTATTTTCAGTTTACAATGGATTTATTAGGACATAATTTATGGATTTATATATTTAAATATATATTCACATATTTAAATATAAAATATACTTATTTTATAACATTTAAATATATTTAAATTTATATATTTACTATATATATTTATGAATATATAAAAATATATACATAACATGCATATATTTATAAGTATATAAATTTAAATATATTATATCCAAATATTATAAAATAAGTATATTTTATATTTAAATATGTAATAATTTATATAATTAAATTTGTATATTTAAATAATGGATTATTAAGACATAACCTTATCATAAGCTGAGGAAGATCTGTGCACCATAAATAAAATAAAAAGTCACTCAGATAACTGGGAAAGGTACATGCAACTTTTATCAAAATTGGAAATTTTACTTACTAAAGACTACCTGCAATCCAATAAGGAAAAGATGGATAATCCCAGGGAAAAAAACGGAAAGGGATTAAATAGTTAACAAAAAGGAAACAGAAATAAGTACTTTCTACATGTTTGGCAAGTCATGAAAATTTTAACACCATAATGAGAACCCTAGAACATTTTCCTAGGCATCATGCGGTGAGAAAGGGAAGGTACAGAACAGTATGCATAAAATGCTTTCCTTTCTGTACCCCACCAAAAAATATATATATGCATATACATGTTTGTATGTATTGCACATCTCCTTAAGGCTACATAAGAAACTGATAACAAGTCAGTGATTCTGTGGAAGAGAACTGGTGGCTAAGTGAGAGGAATAAAAGAGAACACCATCATGCACTTTTTTATAACATTAAAAAGACTTTTTTTTAAAGCGTAGTTTCAGACTTAGAGAATAATTAAGCAGATAGAGTTCCATATACTCACCCCATTCCCTGGCAATTAATGCACCAATGTATGACATATTAACCATAGTGCCTGGTTTACATTAAGGTTTCTTTCTTTATATTGCAGAGTTCCATGGATTTTGACAAATGAATGTCATGTACCCACCATTATAGTATCATACAAGATAGTTCCGCTGCCCTAAAAATGTCCTGTGCTTCACCTGTTTACGCATCCTTCCTGCTATCCATGCTCCCCACTTCCCCTGGCAACCACTATTTTTATTGTTGAAATAGTTTTTACTTTTCCAGAATGTCATATAATTGGAATCATACAGAGTGTAGACTTTTCAGACCAACTTTTTTCACTTAGGAATGTGCATTTAAGTGTCCTCCATGTCTTTTCATGGTTTGACAGCTCGTTTCTTTTTATTGCTGAATATTCCATTGCATGGCTGTAACAGTTTATTAAATCACACGTGGTTAAAGTTTGTCATTCTTTTTAGACATTTTCGGATTCAACTTGCAAGTTTTTGCTGACAATTTTTTGTATATATGTCCATGAGCTATTGCTCGGCAGCTTTCCTTTCATGTAATGTCTGGTTTTGGTATTAGAGTCATGATGACCTCACAGAATGAGGATAGAATTCATCAGCTAAACAATCTTGGCCTGATGCTTTGTTTTGGAAGGTTAGTAATTATTGATTTAATTTCTTTAATATAGTTCTATTCAGATTATTCCTTTCTCCTGGTATGAATTTTAGTAGCTTGTGTCTTTCAAGAAATTGGTCCATCTCATCTGAGTTATCAAATTTGTGGACATAGAGATTTTCATAATATGTGGACATAGATTTTCATAATATTCCCTTATGATCCTTTTCATATTCATAGGCTCAGTACTGATGATCACTTTGATCTAGGGTTTACAAACACTTCTCAAAATTTTTTCTCCCTTAGTTGTGGCTTGAGGTCTCAAATGGACTGGAGTTGGGTAGTTTTCTTTCCTCTGAATCAGGATTCCAGAGCTTTTCCTTGTTGGATAAGCCTTTGTTAGGTTATGGAGAATGCTCCAGGCTAGTTTCAAAAGGATTTTTTTCTTTCTCCCTGCCTCTAAACACAAGCAAAGTTTTCTCTGGTCTTCACTAGAACCTGGTGAGGCTCCCAGAGGTCAAACTCAAGACACTGTGAAAGTATGGGTGCTCCTAGTGATTAACTCTCAGACTAATTCACATAAGGCTCTAAATTCATCAAAGCATGTAAGTGTTCCTACCATGCTAGAGCTTCAGATAAGTTCATCTATATTCTCTGTATTCACTTATCTCCAGTTTTTGAGGCAGTAGTTAGTCGTGTGATCTCAATTCTCTGATGAATCTAAATAATTTTCAGTTTATTCAATTTTTTCTTATTGTGAAGGCAGGAGAACCAATTTCCAAGCACTTTGCTTGTCAGAGTAGAAACTGGAAGTCCATGAATCTTTTCTTAAATTGTGAATTTCATAACCATGTGCTTACATATTCTATTCCTTACCCCCATCCCAAGTAGAGAATTCCACTGAAAAAGTGACATAAATATATTTGGTTAATATTGTAATCATCACTGCATGAGATTTTTTACTACTTGGATCAATCCACATCAACAACTCAAGTCTCTTATTTAGATTAGTATTTCAAAGATAGCAGCAATTCAAGACATAGCTCCAATTAGTCTAATCTCAAGGGTATTTGCATGAAATGCAACTCTGACTAAATGGTTCAGGGTGACCTTGCTTATTTTCTGAAAGTGTTTTAACACAGTCAGGCTCAAGCATTGGTAACTATGTTCTCTCTCTTAATTCTATACAAATTTCCACTATTCTTATTCCTTGACCTTACAGCTAACGGCTTCAATTTTATTTCTGTAAACACATGCATAATCTTTACTTTGGGATGCACAGCTCTAATATTTTTGGACTTTTTAAGGGGCTAATATAAAAATAAGGTTTCTAAATAGAAATATTAACATGTAATAGGAAAACTAATTTATATTAAGTGGAAAATGACTGAAGCTATTATAAATATGTGGTGGCTTAAGTAGCCAAGTATCTTTTTAAAGCCCATTTGTTCTTAAAGTGTCCATAAATCTGTTGAAAGAGCTAGGAATATAACAGCATCCCAGTCTTACACATACTTTTTATTAAAATTTGGCACACTTTTCTTAACTGTGCCCTTTTCTCAATCTTTTCCAGGAAATTAAAAATAATAATGTACAATTTCGTAATGAATTTTGTAGGCATATTCATCAGTTGGAAAAGCTATGAAGCCCAAGAGAAGGCAGAGTTAAAGTATGAAAAATGTCTCTTACAAAGTGAAAAATGTTCACTTAACACTGCTTAGAATAGCTATTTCCTAGAAATAAATTAGGTAAGAGGGCAGCCTAGACTGGCTTTTGCCAATAAGTCACCCTAGAACACTTCGAAGATTTATTTAATGCCTAGTACTAACTTTGCCACCCTGTACTACTCTCGAAAATGCAGATTCTTTACTGTTAAATTTTATTTTCCACAATTTGTCACAGGTTTGATGAGGAGAAATCAGAAACCAAAGATAAAGGAAATAAAGATTTCTACACCATTCTTAACTCCCAAAAGGGAGATAAACACTATGAAATTACTAAAAGGCATCAGCTTGATTTTGTATTTAAGGTTTTATTTATTTATTTAGAGCACACGAGTTGGGGGGGAGGGGCACAGGGAAAGGAAGAGAATCCCAAGTGGATTCCATGCTAAGCTTGGAGTCCCACACAGGGCTCAGATCCCATGATCCGGAGATCATGACCTGAGCTGAAACCAAGAGTTGGATGCTTAACCAACTGAGCCATCTAGGCACCTCCTTATTTTGTATTTGTAAGAAAAATAAAAAATAATAACAAATCTATAAAGTACACATTATCTTCATTTTACAGATGAAATTTTCCTTAGGTAAAGCTAAAAGTTAAATTTCAATGTTGTTACAAAACTCATGATTTAAAACATGGCTTTAAAAAATTTTAAGTAACACGGGGCGCCTGGGTGGCTCAGTGGGTTAAGCCGCTGCCTTCGGCTCAGGTCATGATCTCAGGGTCCTGGGATCGAGTCCCGCATCGGGCTCTCTGCTCTGCAGGGAGCCTGCTTCCTCCTCTCTCTCTCTGTCTGCCTCTCTGCCTACTTGTGATCTCTGTCAAGTAAATAAATAAAATCTTTAAAAAAAAAAAATTTTAAGTAACACTTAGTTACAGATTTTAGATAACTAGACAATAAAATCAATTTCTTTACTCAAAGGCAGTCATTGTTTACCATTTATATTTATGTATTGCATATTTATACATACCTATCTATCTTAAAGATATGCAGGTATGGGAATCACTGCTTACAAAGAGTTTGGTTCATGCTTTTTCCCCATAACATACCAGGGATCTCTTTCCATGTGCCCATATATTTCAACCCATTTATTAAAAAGACTTATTTTAAGAAACGTATTTTACACTGTATACTTAGGTTATTTCCAATTTTGTATTATAATAACGTGTTGTAATGTATATCCTCTTAGTGTACATCCTAAGACAAAATACTGGAAATGAAACTGCTCAAAATCCATGTTTATTTTTTCATTATGTAGTTTGATCAGTATGTTTAAATCACCAGACTTCTTTTCTGAAAATGTAATATAAAGTTTAAATCTTTTTGAAACACAGGGGGCCTGGCTTTACTGTTCTTTAAGAATCCTTTCAGCTCTAACATGCTCTGATTAACTGTGGGTTTTATATAAATTAGTGTGTAGTAGTTAATACCAGTCTTTATTTGTGGGTAAATGAAAACCCTGCCTAATTGAACATGAACAGTGTTGTCTTTTCCTAGGGCTAATCATAAGCCTTTTTATTTGAAGTTTGAGGAAAGCATAAGGTTACTCTAATACCTTTATCTTTTGGCTCTTTGAGATTAGTGAGATGAAATATAATTCTTGGAGTACTGTAGATAATATAATGGAGAGGGAGAATCATATTCACTACTAAATCCCTGCCAAATGCCCAGCTACTTAGTGGAAAATTAGTTTTTAATAACATAATGAAACTGTAACCCAACCTACTCTATTGACGTTGAAAATGTCACTTTCTTATGCAGCACTGGCTAGACCTTACATAAAAAGCCCTTTGCTGTATATCCCAAGATTATCTTTTTTTTTTTTTTTTTTTGAGATACCAAGAACATAAACATTAGGTCCTTGGGGAATTAAGATAACTAAAAATATGTATTTAGTTGGGAGGAAAGTTACTTCTCACATCTAATGATGTTTATGATGGGCTATTTGTAGTTCAATGTGAAGAAAAGCTGGTTTCTGATAATTATGGTACCTCTTAGTCATGGTGATAATTAAGTTTTCTTAGGGTATTTTTGAAATGTTTAGATGAACGCAAATATAAACAAATCCAGCCTCAGTCTTTGCATTACAGGAAGAAAGTCAATTAACTACAAAATGCTGAACAGCGTAAGACTTTAAGATTTTAAAGTGGGGGCGCCTGGGTGGCTCAGTGGGTTGAAGCCTCTGCCTTCAGCTCAGGTCATGATCCCAGGGTCCTGAGATCAAGCCCTGCATCGGCCTCTCTGCTCAGCAGGGAGCCTGCTTCCTCCTCTCTCTCTGCCTGCCTCTCTGCCTACTTGTGATCTCTGTCTGTCAAATAAATAAGTAAATAAAATCTTAAAAAAAAAAAAGATTTTAAAGCGATTTGCAGATTCAAAGAAATCCATGATTTTTAAAAATTTTTGTTTCATCTCAAAGCATGGATGAGAGAAGCATACAATTTCAAGTACTTAGCACAATCATTATCCATATTATAAAAAATAAACTATCTACCTTTTAAAGGCATAGGTCATATTTTTATTTGTTCATTTTTTAAAAATTAATTATCTTGAATGTAAACTCAGTGAATGCTGAAAATATACAATTTATTTCTTAATACAAAACACTTATTTATCATTATAGGTAATATGTTCCATTTTCTTCCAACAAAAGTTTCTGAAACAAAAGTGGCAGCCATCAGAGTAATAACTGATTCAAGCAAGAATTATCAATGGAGGTTGAAACTCGTGGGTGAAAGTTAGAAGAAACAGGGTATTTGTAGTATCTCCCTACAAGTTAACTTATTATTTCAAAAGAAAAAAAAATAGTGTTATAATGAAGATACTACTTATGTGTATTGTTGTGTATAAATATGACGCTGAGAGCCAGGGTATTTCCAAATAACTATTTAGAGCAAAAATTATAACATTGTTTTCAGGTTCAATAATATATATAGAGGGCGCCTGGGTGGCTCATTGGGTGAAGCCTCTGCCTTCGGCTCGGGTCATGATCCCAGGGTCCTGGGATCGAGTCCCACATTGGGCTCTCAGCTCAGCGGGGAGCCTGCTTCCTCCTCTCTCTCTGCCTGACTCTGCCTACTTGTGATCTCTGTCAAATAAATAAATAAAATCTTTAAAAATATATATAGATATATATGTCAGCTATAACATGAAGGATGAGAACATAAAAGGACCAAGACAGTTACGGGGCGTCTACATTTTATACTAACTAGTATAATATTGACTCTAAGTGGATTGTGAAGTGATTGTCAAGATAGATTTAAAAAAAAAGCAAGACCAAACTATATATTATTTACAGTTGCAAATTTATATATAACGACACAGGTTAAAAGTAAATGGATAGAAAAATATATACGAGGACAACAGAAAACATAAAAAGGCTGGAGTGGCTATATTCATATACCAATTTAAAAAGACCTCAGACCTCAAGATAAAGTTTACTGAGATAAAGACATCTTTCTTAATGATAAAAGGGCCAATTAATCCGTAAGATATAACACCCAATAGCAAAGCCTTGACTGATTCTGTAAATAAAGTTTTATTAGAACAGAGTCATGCCTATTTATGTACTGTCTAGGGCTGCTTCTTGCTACCACTGCAGAACTAAGTAGTTGTAAGAGAGACACAATGACTCACAAAGCCTGAAATATTTACTATCTGGCCCTTTATAGAAAATGTTTGCTGACTCCTATAAATTAAGTCACAAACAGGGCATGTGTTTGGTTCATCAGTAGGTAAATCAGAAGTAAGGCCATAAACACAATTCGTAACTATTTGAAAAGAGGAAACAGATCAAATTAAAGGTTATGAGTTTTAGGGAATATAACTTGATTAGAAGTACCTTAACATATGTGAATGAGCCTCTGGTAGAAGTTGGAAGTCAAACATTCTCATTTAACTAAGAGTCCTAACTCAAGAGAGTCTTATGTTACATCCTTAACATAAATAACTAGACTTTAAAACAAATAAATACAAATAAAAGGATACTAATCTGACAATTTCCCCCCAAAACACAGCATTAAGTTTTAATGATTATTTGTTTTTGCCCTGACATTAAAAAGAGAGTTTAGTATAAACTTCAATCAGTCCAATTTAAGAGAAGTCTGTATCTAGTCAAGTGGCAAATGTAAATGGCAAAAGGAACTGTGCTAATGTACACTTGAACAAACTCTTCATAGCAAGATTTTTAGAGAATTTGAACAATTCTAATATAATGATACATTTACTTAGTTCTACTTTCTCCATTAGGAAATGGTCATACACACATAGACACACAGAAATCATTTGTAAAACTCTATGGTGTGGCTCAAACTTAAAGTTTTTAAAAAAAGAAAACACACACACACACACACACACACACACACTCTCTCTCTTTGTTATTTTAACCTGAGGTACACAAGCCTAAAAGGGACAATATGAAGGATGCTGTAAGAGACAGACTAGGATAAACAGAAAAAAATGAAGGGGATGTTGATTAGTACTCACCTTTAAAGCTAAAGTACATTTATTTTTCTTTAGAGAGATCAAGAATGACACATTAAAATTGTTGTATTAAAAAAAAGGTTGCTAACAAATATGTGGAGTCTCTGCCTACATAGATCTTCAAGAATAGGCAAACTGAATGTTTTATATAAATGCATACTTACAAGAATGGACTAGATCTGCACTGTCCCCAGGATGGCAGTTAAAATCTAAATTCTTCAGTTGAACTAATCATATTTTAAGTGCTCAAAAATCACCTATGGCTAAAGGCTATGATACTGGACAGTGTATCATAGAACATTTCCAACATTACAAGAAGTTCTACTGGGCAGCAGTGGGCTAGGCTCAGTGTCTTCTTAAAAGTGTCTATATTGTATAGATAGTTTGATTTTCCCTATAGGTTTTGGTTCATTACTTTATTTTTCAGAACTTCTTGTTTTATTTTACAAAGCCTTTTGTTCTTCAGTCATATCTACTCATTTAAATATTTTTTCATATAAAATTGAAAATGACTGCAATTTCAAAAAACCCCTTATAGAACAAGTAGCAATCTAAAATGTGATACTCTGTACAACGCTTTTCAAAAAAATTTGCAGAAATATACAAAATGTATTCAAGTATATAATAAAACTATGACAGTTTGATACCTAACATAATTAGCAAATTCTGAAAATATGTCTAATTTCTAAACATAAATTCAGATACACTATAGTTGAAAAACAGAAGTAAATCTAAGTTCACTTAAGTCACATGAAGATACAAATAGGGAAGAAAACACCAAGCAAAATTAATGGTTGGAAACTAGCAATAAAATCAACTAAAATATTAATATAAAAACTCTTCTTAAACACTACTTACACCATTTGATTCAAATGAAAAGTACTGAAAAATTCCCTTGTATTAAAAGAATACATGAATAAGGATATTCAACCTATGCTTTAAAATTAAATGGCCAAATTAAAAACTATTTAAACAAAAGACAATATATTAAATGCAATTCACATTTGAATTAACAAATAATAAATGTCTGAATATGTAGCAATTGTGGAATCCAAGTTATCCTGGTGCAAATCAAAAGAAATTCTTGATTAGAAATGATATGGACAGAACATGGTACATTTTAAAAAAAATAAAAAACTAAGGCTATCTCAAATAATTCTACAAATTATCACTTTTTAAATGTGACAATGTATTCATTTAATACATCTGATATTTTCTAATTTTTTCACATTATTTCTCTACTCATTGCATTTTTTCAAATTTAGAACTTATACCATATATCTTACTGAATTTTAAATTGCATTTTAAAATAAAATTATTTTAAAGTTACTGAATTCTTTTGTGCTATTTAGAGAAAAACTTTGCAGGCAATGCCACGCTTTCTCTTTTTATACTAATAACTACTTTCAATTTCTTAATCTTTAGGACTGTTACATCAAGAAAGTTTGATTTTGAAATCTAATCACAAATGAGAATAAATTAAAAAGCAGAAGGGAGTGGAAAGCAACTAAGGAAAAGGGAAAAACCTTAGAAAAACAATAATGGAGGTCAAGAAGAATATTCTAATATAAGAACCAAAGAAAGCTTTAAGCAATGAAAGCCAGAAACCATAAGTAAAACTTTTAAGACCAAATAAAAATATTTATCAGATCAGATTCTTTACTAAATTAATAATTAGATAATAATTTGCTATTGTTTTGGAGTCACAAATTACCTTCCCTACCACACCTCCCCCGGAAGATAAATATGTAACCTCTATATACTGAGATTCACAGTTTCTGGACTTATTTTTCCACCACTTAAACTATGGATCATTGCTATCATGTGAGAGTGTTTGTTCAACTCCTCTTGCTGAAGTTTCACCAATGACTCTTTCTCTTCCAAACGACCTTCTAATTGGGCCTTTTGAACTTCTAGTGAGGAAGCCTAGGAATTGGGGGTAGGGAAAGGAAGGAATCCAGGAAAACAAACTTAGTATGTCTTCCTTTCACAGATATTTTAAGATGTCCTATTTTTCATTTGTAAAACAACTATGTCAAAAGACACATTACAAATATGTTTTATATCTTAGTCAATTAAATTTTATGGTAAGCTTAAGATAAATAATTATTAAACAATATAATACAAATTGGAAAGACACATTCAATTTGTCTTTTTAAGTCAATATTAGCAGCTGAAATTTTGCAGAAAACAGTACACATCACAATTTAGAATCACTATTAAGATGACCACATTAAAGGAGAACCAGGAAATCGGTAAACGTGGCATTAGATTTAATGCCTCTTCTTCACTTGTGCTCTGTAGTTGTTCAAGTGGTCATTTAATCCTGGTGTGCTCTCATCTTTCTAGCAGCAGCTGGGCCAGAAAGTGCTATTGATAGCTAACACACACAAACAACTATGATAAAGTGGAATGAACAGTGGACTTAGATTCAAAATACTGAATTAGCTTTGTGACACACCCTCAGTAACTCAAAACTCAGTTTCATTTGTAGGTTGAAAACATTTGATACTTATATATTAATATATTTGCTAAGGAGAAGAGTATTAAGAAAAATGTTTCAGAGTTCTTGGCAAATTATAAAGTTCTTAACAAATAGGAACTCCTATTATTATTCCTTTCCCTAAAAGCTGGGAGAGGCAGCCAAACACAGCCACTTGTATGTGACCTTCAGATCTGGGAACCCCTTCATGTATTCTTTGCCCACTAAAAAGCAGTAATAGTAGTAGACTTATTCATCTACTACCAATGAGAACTCAACAGATTCTTACCTTAATGCTCAGTTCTTTTCTTATCTGTTCTGTTCTATTTAATTCCTTTCTAAGGATATCAATGGTTTCTTCCTTATCTTCCCTTTCTTTTTGCAAGATTTTAATTTTTTCTTCTTGTACTTTTGTTTTTTGTTGCAAATCTTAAAACAGACAAACAAACAGTCAGCTATATGGTTAGAGGTTGCATACTGATGTTACCCTGAAAAGGTTAATTAGCCACTATGTAATTAGAGCAAAAGAACGACAACTGGGAAGATGAAGAAATGCCTTGTTGAAAATAAAAGTTCCACAGTTTTGATGAATAGAAAATACCATGAAACTCTTCCTGTGGGCCAGTATTCTATAGAAAATGCCAAATCTCCATGTCTTTCCCTCTTCCTCTGTCCCTGATATTGTATGTATAGTTATGAGGGGAAAGACAATCCTCATAGATCAAGGGTTAGAAAGATATAAAAAAATATAAAAAATTATTTAGGCAGATGTCTAAGGCAAGTGAGTTAGAACAAAAATGTTTTTGTGGATCATTTCAGAGCTACTGCCATTAGAAGCTGGTAACTAAAAGTTACCTAGCACTGCCACCTGCTGTTATATTCTTTTAAAACTCTTTCTTTTGAAAAGACAATCCTTTCCTCTAATTCCCAGATTAAAAAAAATATATATTGCTTTTTCAATTTAATCAATCTAACTAAACTCTTCTGTAAAATGTTATGGCAAGAAAAGGAAAGTTATTTAAAATGTGATTTAAGCTTTAAAAAAGGGAGAGAAGTAGAAAATAAATCATGCTTTGATTCTTCTACCAACATAAGATATGTTAAAAAATATAGACAATATATTAAATAAGAAGTTACTTACTTGCTAGCTTACATTCTCTGTCTACTAGTTGGTTCTGTACTTCTTTTCTCTGTTCTTCTTTCTCTATTAATTGGGCAATAGTTCTGAAGTTATAAAAAAATATAGAAGAACGCATCAAGGAAGTATTTCATTTCTTTTTCTTTCCAACAAGTATTTTAAGAGCAAATTAATAAGAGTAATTACCTTACATTTTGTCAAATATGTATTTTATATCTAAAATAAGTGGTAATTCTATTAACTTTATCTATAAAAAACAATGCTCTGTATAAAGAGAATCACTGTTTTTAAAAAATCCAAAATAATTAGAATTAAGAACTAGAGATTTTACTTTTCATTTTGTTGCTTGAATGACTCATTCAACTTTTTCACTGTCTCAATTTGTTTATTCAGAGAATCACATGTCATCTGCAAATCTTTATTCTTCTTTTCATTGGTTTCATTCCTGAAAAGACAAAATGAGTTGATATTTTTAGGGAGGCAAACATTTAATGGAAAAAAGAAACTGTCGTTTATTATCTCATCAAACCAAACTGCATACACTGAAGAAGAGGAATGTCATGAACAAGCAGGCCATAAAGAAAGATAAACTCTAAAAGACATTAAAGATTTATTTTGGCTGACTTAGGAGGTAATATTTACTATAAAAAGGAAAAGTGCAGGGCATTTACCTCATATTTATGGATATAGAGCTTTATGGATAATATTGCTCTACATAATTTGCTATATATATTATAGTTATTTTCATAGTTAGATCCAGAAAATTTTTAAAAACTTCTGTAAAAGGATGTAGTTTATTAAAAAATAAAACTTAAATCTGCTATTGTTAGCCCCTTGGGCATAATGTATGTTTAATTAAAAATGTCAAATTAATGATGTAGTTTGGGATACTAAACTTCACTTGCCTCTTCAGAGCTCTGCATCTAACAGTTCTGCTTAGTTTACTAGCAAAGTAAACACAGAAATACTTTCTAAAGTGATACTTTGACGCCCAAGTATTTTAGGCATAAAATGTCCTTTTTACTTCACTAAGTGCAAACTGGTAGCACTGGCCAAATTTGCCTAGAAGTGTTTTATCTGTCCCATGTGGTTTTTACAATTCTGAATCTGAATGCCTTTAAATAGTCCCTACCATTAGCGATGACCTTTCTTCCCCCAGCCAACTTCATTATTTGTCCTGTCTGGCCCCAGAAGGCAGGAATTTTATCTCTTGGCCCCTCACTCACTATCTGGAACATCAACGGGATGTACAAGTGGTTCCTGGAAACCCCGTATTTCTGTGGGGACCAATGCTTATTACTTTTTCTCACATCCTGACTTAACACCAATAGTCCACTCTACCAGGGCTGCCTAAAACAGATTTTGGAGAAAGTTATTGCTGGGAGAAAATATCCTGTTTAGGAAATTTTAATGTCACAAATTTTCTAGATGCTATATGTTTTCCACCCTTCATTTTTATTGATTGGCAAATAAGCATATAGATCTTACAGAGTTAAAATCTTCTAGATCTCTATATTATAGCATAGATAGAAGATTTTTTCAAATCTTAATCAATGTTAAATTATAAATTAAAAAAAGAACAAGTTAACTGGAATGTTTTTATTGTTTGGTAGAGAATCTGTAATTGTTCCGGGTCTTCTTTATATCTCAGTTTTAAAATTGACCTAAAAGATTAAAAGAAGGAAAGCATGACAAAGGAGGAAAGCATGATCAATCTCGTATTTTGTTAGTAGGCATGTAAGCCTTTTTGAAAGGAAACTTGTCAATCCATCAAAAACCTGAGAGCACATATTCTTTAACCCAACAATTCACCTGTTAAGAATTTATTCCACAGATAAAGTCACATATATAAGTAAACCATATTCAGTGACATTAAGGAGAAATAATGAGTACAAACTGAGAGATGTTTTAAACACTAACACCTGAATTCCCGTGTTATGAGACTGGAAATTGGATATGTTCAATTGAATATGAAATTGTTCATATTCAACACATTTGATGTACAGAAATGGCCAATTCATATGGCTCAACTTAACACAAATTATGACAACTAAGGTCCTTCAACATTTATGGAATGCCTGACTGTGTACTGAGTACTGCTGCAGGCCATACGGGTTTGTCAGTGAACAAAGCAGATCAACTTGTTCTTGTGGTATTAAAACCCCAGATGACTGAGGACTGCATGAATACATGAAAGAAGCAGTGTCGACTGGAGAGAAACAAAGAAACCTGTATTCTATTTCTGACTTTGATCCTAAGTTTGAGTAAGCAATACTTCATTTACCTGTGATGTAAGTTTCTTGTCAACTCCTTAAACTTATGGAATTATCAGAATATGTGAACGTTTACAAAAGGATTTTAGCACCACAGAAAAGAAATACTGTGTGTTCATTCTACACTCCTAACTTAACACAGAAAATTTTACTTTATTAATTTACCTCTGAACAAGTTCCATGTAGGATTTTGTCAGTATTTCATGTTCTTCAGCCACAGACTCTAATTTCCTATTATGTTGGAAGAGATGCTCAATATCACTCTGGGCTCTTTCTGATTCAACCTGCTGTGCCTTTAGCAACACACCAAGCTCTTCATTTTTTCTCTCAACTTCTCTCAACATACCAGCAAGTGTCCGTGCCTAAAACAAAACCAAACAGAACACAGACTTTTCTACTTCCATGTGTATTGCTGGCTCAATTTCTACAATTTAAAAGATTTACTAAATATCTAAGAGGCAAGCATCTATTTGGTTATATAAAGTTTTATTAGTCACATATACTTATTAATTAACTACTTCTAATAAATCTAACACTGTTACATTTTTTTTACTTAAGAGATTGTCCTGACTAGAAAAATCTCGGCATGACCAGACGCAAGGAAATTAGCACAATTATAACAATAAGAAAGTAGGTCTACATTCTGTACTTAATTAAAAGGGTATGTGTGGTCCCTGGGGCGAGCCATCAACACTAAACCATAAAGTTTACACAAATCAGTTTTCCCATTTCACGGAGATATTAAAAATAAGATCTTAACTGTATTACATATGTTTAAGCAACACTTAAAATTAAGCTAGCACAATTAGGGAATACAGCCTAAATTAATATGAAAGTATTTGTGACATGAAACATTAAAGAAACAGAACACTAGAATGAGAAGTGAACAACCCCCAACACCCTTTAGCCTGAAAAATACTCTTATATTGAAATGCCAGATAAAAACCTAAGCCCTTCTCTTTTTTTTGACAGTCTATAAAGCAGTAATACCCCATTATTTAGCGTTATTTTTTATAAGAAACCTTTCCAGTAAAACAGATAAAACATTATATTCTCCAATAAAATGCAAGACATGTACAACAGACATAGAATATAAGAAAATGCTATGGAAAGGGAGAGGACAAAATGATTTTAATACCACTAATTTTCTTTGTTGAAATTTATGATAAATCCAATACATTGTTAAGACAAATGAATCCACGTCAACAGGAGAAAAGGAAAACATGGTTATATTTATTCATATTTTTTTCAAATATGAATACTCTGAGAAGACTCTAAAGGTATTTTATGTGTCACTGACTTTAATACCTCTCAAAAATCAAATGACTTTATTACAGTTCATCATAAATGATATCAAACTGTTGAGACTCTGTTTATATTTGCTAGGAATTTCATATTACTGCAGTAAGCTCTCACTCCTAATGTACATATTGTGTGTATATGTGCGCACAGCACAATGTCAGACTTTCTGAGCACCTACCATGTGCCAAGTACTGTGCTTGCTGGGGCCTAGAGATACCGAAACTATCTCGAACATCAAGGGTGGGGAGCAGGGTTGTATAATTTTCACATGTATGGGAAGGAGAAGACAAGAGACAGCTTCCTAAGAAATGGAAGTATTTAAACTAAAATATGAAGGCTTATTAGGAGTTAGGCAGAGAAAGAGGAAAAGGTGTTCTAGACATGGAAGAGCAAATACAAGGACAGAGAAACCTGAGTATGTCAACTAACTGCAGAGCAATAGAACTGCATAAGAAACTGCAAAGAAATCTGATATAGGTGATCGCAGAGAATGCACAGAAATGCAAGGAGATGAGGAATGAAAGTAATTTTAGAATCCTACGTGCCAAACTAAGGAATTTAAAATCATCTGCTGAGTAATGGTAAGCCACTACAGGTATATACCACAGAAGCAATAAAATCAGATTACAGCCTCAGAAATCACTGTAGGGGGAACAAGGGAGGGTGGAACCAAATACAAAAAGATGACTT
Source organism: Mustela erminea (assembly GCF_009829155.1). Lineage (NCBI taxonomy): Eukaryota > Metazoa > Chordata > Mammalia > Carnivora > Mustelidae > Mustela > Mustela erminea. The sequence continues at coordinate 164,694,828 of NC_045614.1, read as the reverse complement.
GGGATGCACGTAGAGGGTGGGTGAAAAGGGCTCCAGACTGAAGGTAAAAAGACTAACTGGAGGATTTGCTATGATTCATATAAAAAATGAAAAGAATTTGACCTGTAGCAAATAGTAGCAAGAAGAAACAAGGCAGGAAAAGGTAATATTTAGAAGGTAGAATCAACTGGATTTGGTGAATGACTAATTGTAGGAAGTAAACTGTATGATTTCCAGGATTTTTATCTAGAACTCTTCAGAACAAGATGGAATATATAAAAAAGTAAATTTTTGAAATGGGTGATGAGTTCAGGACTGGTCATACTGAATGGGAAGTATTTGCTACATATTTAAAAAGAGCTATACAGGAAGCATTAATGCTTAGTGCAAAGTATCTGGGCTCAGCATATAAAACTGGTAACATTAACATTCTGGTAATGACTGAATCCCTGGACTATTTAAGGAAGGGCAAAGGACTTAGAACATAATGCCAGGAAAACCCAACATTTAAGGGTTGAATGGAGGAAGAGAAGTCCTTAAAGGATATAGGAAAAGAATATCCATTTAGCGTAGAAAGAAAATCAGAAGATATTGGGGTGACCAAAATTAAAGGGGGAAGGGTTTCAAGATGGAGGGAGTAGTGAAACGCTGAGAACAGTTTACTTCAAACACTAACAAAAATAAAATTTCGTACATGTTCTGCTTCATTTATTTTTCTACATATCAGATAAGTTTTTATATTGTACACACCTCTGTCTCAGCTTGAGTTCTTTGACAGCGATATTGAGCAATCAGTCTATCAGCCTGTGCAAGGGCTAGAGCTTTTGCTTCCAAAAGATCTTGTAGCCTGCTTTCTTTGGACTGTAAGAAGACAAACCATTTATCTTTATCACTTACCAGAAAAACATCTATTAAAGCTCAACTGTTATGTATAGTTAAAATAAGCTTGTACTCACGGCTAATGTGGACAGTTTCATCTCATATACATCCATTATGTCAGATATTCTCACATCATTAATTTGTTCCTTTACCTAAGTTTTAATACAACAGTCAAAAATCAGAAAACCAGAAATTTTAACACTCAACACAATAAAAAAAAATGCCTAGTGTGAAACCAAATCATTAAAACTTAATGGTAAAAAAGTAAAAAAAATTAATCCTGTATTAGGCAGTTCACAAACATTTCACTAACCTGGCTACTGCAGAAGAGTATCTGGGTAGGACTTGATATGCTTGTGGGATATATTTCTTAAACAGAGGGAGAGGAAGAGGGTGGACTAACTGGGGGAAGACTAGGGGGAAAATGATTGGTGTTAAAATGTGGGAATTTTATAGCTAATTTTTTTCTTTCTTTCCAAACTTTCTAGAATGTTGTTATTTTCATATTAAAAGATAAGGTTTCATTGATCAAATTGGCATCTTAAGTTATTTAAATAAATGTTATAATCAGGAGTGATATTTAGTTGGTATGTACCAGGCAGAATCCCATTTATAATGGTTATTTACCACTCACCACCATTCCAGCCTGAAGTTTCTCTATTAATTCCTCAATGTTCAATCCTGGAACTCTAGCTTTCAAAAGTGGAGGAGTTAAACATTTTACTGATGTTGGAAGACTGTGATTTAGAGATTGCAAGGGCATTCTTCTGGGCATATGTTCTGTTTCCTGTTGTCTATAGGCATTGTTTGCTGCTATACTTTCTCCAAGTCTGAATAGGAAGAAAGAAAGAAAGAAAGAAAGAATGAATGGATAGATGCATTACAAAAAAATAGTGGAAGGAGAGCCTGGGTGGCTCAGTCAGTTGAGGGTTCAACTCTTGATTTCAGCCTAGATCATGATCTCAGGGTTGTGAGATAGAGCCCTGCCACGGGCTTTGCACTAGTTTGAGATTGTCTCTCTCCCTCTCTGTCTGCTCCCCCACCCCACTTGTACCACACACTCTCTCTCAATAAATAAAATCTTAAAAAAAAAAAAAAAAATAGAGGAGGGTGCCTAGGTGGCTCAGTGGGTTAAGCTTCTGCCTTCAGCTCAGGTCAGAATCTCAGGAACCTGGGATTGAGCCCCACATCAGGCTCTCTGCTTGGCGGGGAACCTGCTTCCCCGTCTCTGCCTACTTGTGCGCTCTCTCTGTCAAATAAATAAATAAAATCTTAAAAAAAAAAATAGAGGAACGGGTAGTTAGTATAGAATTAGAGAATATTTAGAATGGATCTTTTTGGGGAATATAAGCCTTCAAATATTTTTGAAATAATCTTGGATCTATGATGAAGCCACATTTTGGAAAATACCCTAAATACTGTCAAGTAAATGCTTTTCTACTTACAATCCTTTATAATGACAATCTCACCTCTTTTCTGGAGACATTAGAACTAGTCTGTAAGTATGGATTATTTGTTAAACTTAAGTACAATGTTATTGCTGTTGGTAAGAACATCCTTCTTACCATGGGCAACATCACCTGTCCTTCACCTATGTCCTTCATTCTTACCCTTTCTCATTCAGAATCTTCTCACTAACCTGACTCCCATCCTGCCCCATTTATCATGTCTTGTTCCTGCCACAGGGTCTTTGAATGAGCTGTTCCTTTACTAGAATATTCTTCCCACCAGATCTGTATAGAGCTGGTTCCATCTTATTATCAGCTCTCAGTACAAATTCACTTTCTCAGAGAGCCCCCTACACTCATACTGACATGCACATTATGAAACTTAATTTTTTTAACTTGTCTCCCAGCTAGAATATAAACCATATGACAGAGGTTCCCAGTCTAATTTACTGCAATATCTAAAATGACTAGAAGAGGGCCTGGCACATACTTGGCCCTCACCAGATGGAAATGTACACCAAAAAACGTACTTATGTACCCACCCACCCATCTAACATATAAATTTACCTTATTAAACTAAGATGATATAAACAAAGGTATAAAAAGACATAAAATAAATGAACACCTGACATAGTTTCTAAAGAGAAAATTATGTAACACCAGTAAGACAGGGCAGCCAAGATATAAAGAAATGGTAGGAAGATCTCATATACAGGGTCAGAGGATGAGACTCCCACTTTCAGTGAAGCTGAAGCATTCCATTCTGAAACACAGGGGCTTTCCTTTATGTCAGATTACCACAACTGGAGCAACCAAGCTCCAGATGAATGAAGCAGCTTCATAGATCATTTCCAGATCTTAACTTGAGAAACTCCCTATCTGTCCATTTGTTTAAAAATATTTACAATGAAGAGAATTTTGATTATGTGGTCTCTAGGTCTTATTCTCCACAGTTCTTAATCTCTTAATTTATGACTAAATTATTAATTCTGAAAAATAAGTTTCTAAGTCAGTTAAAAGAAATAGCAGAGGGACTCCTGGCTCAGTCAGTTAAGTATCTGCTTTTGGTTCAGGTCGTGATCCCAGTGTCCTGGGATGGAGCCCCACCTCTCCCCATGTCAGGGGCTCCTAGCTCAGTAGGGAGCCTGCTTCTTCCTGCCCCTCCCCCCACTTCTGCGCACGCTCTCTCTCACTCTCTCAAATAAATAAATTCTTTAACAACAGAAAAATAGCAAATATTCTCCTAATGATTGAAATCAATGAGAATAGTGGGCAATTCTGCCTGGCCACTATCTATTTTACTTTCTGATAAAAGCACAAATTTTTTTTTTAAATCCTCCCACTGCCCCCAAATTAACTTTCACTTCATGTAGTTCTCACAGTTGAACCCTTGTTATCTGCCAAGGTCCTTCAATGGCAAATGACCCAGATTTGGTCAACAAAAGTGATGCTTAGGTTTATTTAAACAGGGCACCTGGGGCAGGTAAGCTCAGGTCATGATCCTGGAGTGCCAGGATCGAGTCCCACATTCAGCTCCCTGTTCAGCAGGATGTCTGCTTCTCCCCCCAACCTCTCTCCTCTCATGTTCTCTCTCATTCTCTCAAATAAATAAATAAAATCTTAAAAAAAAAAATACTTATTTAAATAACTGGGAAGAGAAGCTCTTTGTTTTCTTTCCTGTTTTGTTTTTGTTGGTTGTTTTTTAGTCCTAAAAGCCATGTTGTTTATTAAGTGTTTAATCTTTTAGAGCAGTTTCCCATTTTATCCTCTGGCAAACCCTTAAGCTGAAGATATTCTTCCTCACATCTAATCTGAATGTCTTTTTTTTAGGGGGGGGGGTGTATAGCTCACACAGGGAAAGCTCATTCTATGTAAGAACTAAAACTGGGTAAGATATAAGCATAGTCCAGAAGCTATTATATCAAATAGAGGAAGTGAGAGAAAGAGAGACATAGTGCCTGAAAAACATTTAACCCTCTGAAGCTAGCTTTTCCCTGAGTATACACCTGGTCTTTTCAGGTACTGAAATCAAATTTTCTTTTAATCACTTGAAAAATTACCAACATCAGAAGTCTCTGATTCACAGATTTTCTAATCTATCTGTGTTGAGGACTATTAAAGAACACAGCAGGATATTCCAGGACCACAAGAGATACACTGCAAATGACTACAACTCACACTAAAGCAGGAAAATCTGGCAGTGGAGCAGCTTCCAACAATATTCCCAGTCCAGACTGTACTTGTTCTCTATTATCTGATGTTAAAGCAAAAGCCAAGGGAGTAATCAGGCGTGGATCCTAAGCAAATCAAGAAACCAAAAAACAACAGGCACAAGGAATAAATAATGTCAGGATTTTTAAAGCAAGGTGAGTAAACAGAGCTAAACCATAAAATAATTCCAGGCAAATTCTGAAAGGTTTCTATCCGCTGTTTGAATGTATTCATTAGCCTTTACTTTGTTATAATTATCTATGCAGTCAATATGAACACTAGCTTTGAAAAAATCTGGCAAAAGTTTTGTTGTGCCTATGAAAATCACATCTTACATATTATGATGAATTTAAAATATGATCCACAACTGACTGATATTTTGAATTATTGTTTTATTTTTCTAGCTACCTTTAAAAGAAAATCTGACTGTAAGAACAAATAATCATTTCCAATAAAAGTAAAAAAAAAGTAAAACTCAAATTAACTAGAAAAATTCTAATTTTGTCACTGAAACAATTATATTTAACACATAAGTCCTTCATGTCAGTAAATATTTTACATTAGTACTGTAAGCTCCAAATCATTTATTCTGAAAAAATCTCCTAATTGACACAAAATCAGTTTGACCCAATTTTTAAGTTGTTAACAGAGAACAAATATTAAAATATGAATCCTTTATAATTATTTACATTTTACAATGTTGAGGGTCTTGTAAGTACTCAAGTATAATCTTATGCCACAGAACCATGTTAAAAGCTGGGCTTTAGGGTGGCTCAGTGGGTTAAAGCCTCTGCTTTTGGCTCAGGTCATGATCCCAGCACCCTGGGATCAAGCCCCGCATCGAGCTCTCTGCTTGGCGGGGAGCCTGCTTCCCTTCCTCTCTGCCTCTCTGCCTACTTGTGATCTCTCTCTGTCAAATAAGTAAAATCTTTAAAAAAAAAAAAAAAAAAAAAAAGCTGGGCTTTATCTCCATAACCCTCATTGTAACCCTTCATAATTGCTCCCATGGAGGGGAATTCATTATTTTCATTCTGTAGTTAAGGAAGCTACAGCTCAGACAAGTGAAATAGCTTGCTCAAGTCTGCAATGACTTGACTGACTGGTGGAGTCAACATCTGAAGCCCATCTCTTCAGCATTATGCTCTCCAAAGCGTACAAGGGGCTCCTGTATAAGGTTTCAGTTTTGACTTCTACCCTGTCTATATAGACCAGAACCATCTTTGTTTATTATAGTAACTCAATTCACACATGTTTGCTAAGTATCTATTTTAAGTCAGGTTTTGTGGCTATCAAGGTAAACATTAGAGTTCTTATTCAGCTACCATCATCAAAATTCGTGAGTCAGCTATTCTCTGCATGCCCTCTCTGGTCTTAATATCACTCACAATCATGTCCTTTTCTTCCAGATGTGTCCCTTATCCCCTTAACACTCGACATCATCAATCCCAACCAAAAACAAAAACTCCAAAACAAATAACACTTCCCCTTCACTGCAGTGCTATTAGAAATAAACAAAAAAACCTAAAGTATGGCACAAGAAAGGAAAAAGGCTGAAGAAGCTCTACTATCATGAACATCCTATACATTATAGTCACAAGCATTTATGTTCAATTCCTGCAAAACTACGTAAAATTACAGTGTACTGGGAATAAAATAGCTACTTAAGGCAATTAACTCTTTTCTGATAGCCAATTCTAAGATAAACACTTTCTAAACCTCAAAATATTAAAACAGAAACTCACACTTAGGAAGCATTTATGTATGAATAAACTTCAATATTTGAGGAGTTTACACTCACCTGAAGGATTTTATAGAAGCTTACTTCCATACCAGGAACCAACTGTTTAAGTCTGTTCATCAAATCAAGAGTTTTCAAAACTACATCAGCAGCAAGTTTGCTTAAAAATAAATATTTAAATTAGATAACCAAAAAGTTGCTTAGAACTTTATTTCTGTCCATGATTTTACAGAAATTCTGAAAAAACCAACACTTTTGTTTTTAAACCTCAGGAAGATAAAGTATTGTTTCTTTTGAGAAGTAAAAATATAACAGAGACCAGCATCCTTATAACCCAACACCCCAAAAGAACAAATTGGCATTAACAGTCTAAATTCAGACAGTGTTTTCAAATACCACTGAGCTTCCACTTTCTGAGCCAAATTACCAACAGCATCAGCAAAATGACCTACTTAATTTTTAGCTTTTTCACTGGAATATCAATAAAGGGCAACCTTAAGCAATACAGAATACCTTACGTTTATCAAATAAATTATACTAAGCCATGTTCTTAGCCACATACCACAAAAGGAGTATAAAAAAGTAAAAAAAAAAAAAAAAGTAATCCTTGTTCTTGAGGAGCACAATTATTGACAATTATGTCATTTATGGAAATTGGAACAAATCAATGTCTAGTATTCAGGTCCTCAATAAAGATTTGTTAATGGACTTAATTCATGCGGAAAAGGAGCAATAAAATAATCTATCTCTCTCATCACTATCAGTGAAAATTCACCTTTAAACCATAAGTCTTAACATGCTTAGGAAAAGAACTGTCTTTTTTAGTAGGAAACCTTCAGTAGTAACTGATTTCCTGGTAATAAAAAAAATGACCTTCTGTTTTTTCATGCCTTTTTGTTTAAAACACAAAATTACTGAGGCAATGTCAGAAAGAACCTCCAGAAAAGAACTATGAAAGACACTTCAGGATAATCAAAAATTAAAACAAAAAACAAACCTAAACAATGAAAAACAAATCATGGATGTTAAGATTATCCTTTCTTCAAGGCATGTAATCTATGAATTGAATGAATTTTTAAAAAATTATGAAAAAACTTGTTAATTCCCTGCTACACCTTGAGTTAATAATGCATACCCAAGGATTACCTCCAAGAGGAGAGAATCACTAGATCTTTTGATTTTTATTATGTTTGGTATTACCATTTTGCCATTTGGATTTTATATACTCACCACAATTCAGAATCTGCTACCTTTGTTCCAAACCCCAGATCAATCTTGCCGTATGTAAATTGTTGTTCTATCAAAGTGGTACATTTGATAGTAGTCAGAGTTTTTGCAACATGCATTTTTAGAGAATCATCTCCACACAGAGGTTAAGTTTTGTTAAGGAATACAAACAAAAAATTCTCAAAAAAACCCTTATATTCGTATAGCACTTCACAGTATTAAGAGTGATTCCATACAAATTATCTTGTCACTGCACTTCCATATCATCATTGTTACACTAGCTCAATGACAGATTAGGAAACTAACGCTTAGAGCATTTAAGTGACTGGTAAGTGGCAAGAGACGGGACTGACACCATGTCTGTTACTCTGCTGGATGTTAGTATTTTCTTAGAAGCTTATTACAGTGGTTCAATATTTGCTGAACTAAGGGAAGTCATTTTTTTCTATTTTGTAATATTGTAAGTTAACTTGAGTATCATTTAAAAAGTATCAAATTTGGCTTAAAACGGTACCAATTCTGAGGCCTGCATATATTACAGATAGATATCAACAATCAAGCAAAATAATCATGTGTCTCTACAGCAGTGGTTTTCAACTTTAGCTGCATGTTAGAATCATGTGAGTAGTTTGATAAATCAATCACAATCTCCCCACTGCCCACACACCAGGGCTCTAGATTACTCCAATCAGGTTAGAATTGCTGGAAGTAAGGTTCAGGTGTCAGGATTTTTAAAATGTTCTTCAGGTTATTCTAATACATAATCAGGATTGAGAATCACTGCTGTAGGGAAGAGAAAAATTAAGGAGCAGTAACTCTGAGAAGAGAGTAAATAGATGTGGAATTTGCTCTAGGGCAGGACGAAGTTGAGCAAATTCTTACTACTGAGATATAAGGAAACTTGACCAAGTAAAGATAAAAGATCTGGTTGAGATATAAAGGTTTCTTGTTGATAATAATAAAAACACATTAATGAAATATTTTTTAAAAATGGGACTTGGGCTTCAAAAGGCTTAGAATTAACTGATCTAAAAGAAAAGAGCAAACACAAGAAAAGACCTAAGAAAACCTGAATACAAAAGTTAGGCGGTGACACAAATTGAACTCAAGGTTTTCTTTTTTTGTAATGAATGAAATTGTCTTGATATGTGTCTTTTTTTATAACCTAGTATATCACCTTTATTAAAATATTTCTAGAGGCTTTAACTTTCAGTAAAAATTAGAATATAAGCTAAAATACTAACAACTCTACCAATGTTTGTTTATTCTCTGATACATTGAACCAGTGATGGCCCCACAAATCATCCAGAGAAAGCAATTAGCATTAGAAAGTAATAAAGCGGTTATTTTAGAATGTATCTCTTAATCTCAAATTGCAGTAAAAATGTACAAATCAAGTTTAAAAAGTTTAAAAAGTTAAAAATTATGAAATATTCTTTAGTTTAAAAGTTTTACTAGAAAAATAAGGAAAAAAATTCTGGACAACTTCTTCATAGACTCCTCATTCATTGAGAATTAGTTCTATAGTTTAAACTCCAATTCAATAATCCTGAATTGATATACAAGTATGAGAAGTGACACATTTACAAACAAAGACAAAATTGCAGTAAAAGTGATGCTAGAAAAAAATGAATGGCTAGTTTCCATGTTTTAACAGTAAAGGATATTTAACAAAACTTCAGTGGCCTTGACCATCCTTTCACATTTTTTTTTTAATAAGGCTTCATCTAGATTTTGTTCTGTGAACTGAAGTTGATCAAGGATTGTAGGCAGCAGAAGGGTCACAAAACGGTCAGCTGAGGAACAGTTAGCAGTATCTACAACGTCCTGGAGAATTAACCACCACCAGTGATGAAAAATAAAGATGGAATACAGAACGCAGAGTCATCACCGAGCAGCAACATTCTCATCAAATCTCTTCTAATTACTTCAATATTTAATTGACCTGTGTCTCCTATTTAAAACCTACCCTTTTATCCAATTTAGATGGCTATGATGACCTTTTTCTTAAATGAAACAATAAGGTTTTAAGCTACTTAACTGCAAACAAGACTTTCCCAGGGATTGTGTCCATGATTTGAAAACAAGAATCCTGAATTTGTTAAGTGCAATTACAATAATTAAATAACTATCACTGGTCTTAATACTTTACAATCATGAATAATTTCCATCAGAATCTTGAAGACTTTTTTAAATGCTAAAACTGATTAACAGTTAAGACCAACATAAAACAGAGTAATTTGTCCATCAGATCCAGTCATGAGGGAAATACTCTAAGATACTGTGGTAGGCAGAATGAGTACAAAAACAGGGACAATAGTACAGAATGTTAAGTGAGCTAGAAAGTATAATAAAGCGGAATGTAATGGCCTCTAGGGAAAGAATTTTTGTCTATATCCCAAGTGCCTAGCAGTGTCTGACATGTTTCACTGCATGTTAGTGACTGAATCCAATGTTCCTATATTAGTCCAGTCAATAGGCTAATAAAGACAGCAGACAGTATCTACCAAGATGGAGGAACAGAATGTGACTACTGCAAGAAGTATAGGCAGACAACAAGCTGTAAAATCTCAGCAAATACTTTTACTTATTACACTGAAAGGAGTATATATAAGCTATTTAGTGCAAAAAAAGAAAACACAACGTTCCTGACTTTGTCCAAAAAAGGGAAATTCAGTGACCGAAAGAAAGGGAGTTAGCTAAATGTTTTCCTAAAGTGTATAAACAATTAGTTTATTGTGGATGTTTTTGAAAGTAAACTGTTCACTGAGAATCGTTAAATGGAAAAGTCAATTTGTCTATTATTATATTACCTCAAATATTTCCTTGAACAAATCCAAGGCTAAAATAGAACAGTTTTCTGACCCATCCAGAGGTTGGCTTGACCAACGAAGTAGAGCCACTGTAGGTTCTAAACATTTAGAACGGCTTCCCAGAATGGTGTTGCCAGATGGAGACTGTTCAAATATCATCTGAGTGAGGACGTGGCGCAGCTGAGTCACTGAACAGAAGGCAAGAAGTAATTCTAAAACCTGTGCAATATAAAGTCTTCGTTAAATGTCAATTTCATTGGCCTTTAATGTACAAAACAACCAAGTGATCAAGCTGAAAATGACATTTTTAAAGAAGATACTTTAAAACAAAAATTAAAGACAGCTTCCAATTTTTCTTTAAGTAATATTTTTCAAAATGCAAGGTTATAAAATTTGTTAATGGTAGTTACTCCTAGTAAGCAGAGCTGTGAGAGCCAAAGAAAGGAGGGCATCTTCAACTAATATCATGTCTTCTATAGTACTTAGTTGTTTTTGTTTTTCAAAGCACAGATATACTGTTTTTACAGTGAAAAAAAAGTTAGAAACTACCTGCAATCATGCTGAGATTTGAGAATTCCTATAAAGCATACTTTAGGATAATACTGAAAAGTGGTATTCCTAAGCTTTAAAACCTTAAGTATGGCTATTTCTACATCGTGTGCATGCTTTTGACATTGTAGCTGTTAACTCCTCTATTCTACACCTCAGTTCTTTACATCATAAATTGGGCCTTTATAACATCACATAACATCCCACACCAACATATTTATTAGCTAATTAAGTTCTACCTCATTTCATATACTACCAACCTATCATTTAAAATAAATCACTGGCATCTCTTTGCCTATCCACTTATTTTCTACCTTTATCTGTATTTCTATAAATGACATATAATTGGGATTTGTGTTTTGACCAACTTGACAGCATCTGATTTTAATAGAATTCAGCCCATTAACATTTACTATGTAACAAATGATAATCCTTGATTTATTCATTTTCAAATATAAATTATAATACCTGTTTTTGAATAGGTAATACATTTACTTGGTTCCATGGCTAAACAAAGCAGCCTGATCTCTAGCTACACTCCCTGAAGGCAAGCAATGTCATCAGTTTCTCTTTTCTCTTACCAGAGACATATTATACTCATGTAAGGTATGTAATATGTAATATGTCATATAATATGTAATATGTAATATGTCATGTAAGAAAATACCTTCTCATATACACTTCTTAAGTATAATGTACAGAAGTAATAAATCACTAGTACAAAGGTGGATGGTTTTTCCAAGGTGAACATACCTGTGTAAGTAGCAACCAGATCAAGAGAATTCTACTAAAACTCCTGAAGTTCCTGGTGTACCTCCCAGACAATGCCTCAGTCAAATTCGTCAGATTTCTGACACTGTATATTAATTTTATCTTAGCTTTTCTTGCATCTTTGCATTTCTACACTTTTTAATCAGCTTGCCAGTTTATATAAAACAAGTCACATGGAACTTTATATATAAATAGAATCTTACAGTGCATACCCTTCCTTCCATCTGACTTCTTGAGCTCAGCAGGTTACTGACATTCATTCATATTATTGCACACAGTTGCACTTTACTCATCCTAATTGCTGTGTAGTTTTCCAATATACAGATGCGCCATAATTTATCTGCCCATTCCACTATTAATAGCATTTGGATTAATTCCTGCCTTATAGGAGTAGTACAGCTATACACGGCCTTTGGTGAATGTATGTATTTCATTATTTGGGTGAGTGAAATTGCTGGCTCATACTCTATGCATGTCCAAAATTTCTAAATAATACCTATTTTCATAAGTGGTTGGGCCAATTTTCAGCCCACGAGTACGACAACCTTATGGGATTTTTATATTCATATCTAAATATGATGCTATTCATATTTTTAATTTTAACCACCTGGTGGGCACATAGTAGCATCACATTATCATTTAAATTTGCATTTCCCTGTAGGTTAATAAAGTTGAACAGCAATTTCATATTTATTGACCAATTCTTTTTGTTGCTCAGATTATCTGTTGAGTTCAGTGTTTCTTTGATTTATAAATACACGTTTTTAAATATATATAAAATAATAAATACATATATTTTAGATCAGAGTACTCTGTTGTATACATGTATCATAGGTCCCTTTTCCCATGCTGTGGGTTGCCTTCCACTGTGTTACTGGCAGTCTTTATCAACTTTTTCTTATATAGCTTGTGCTTTTGTTTCCTATTTAAAAAGATCTTTGTCTTTCTCAAGGCTGTAAAGATATTCTGCTAGGCATTTCTTCTCTAAGTTCACTGTTTACCTTTCAGATGTAAATCTACAGGCTTTCTGGAACTGATTTTCACATTTGATGTGAGGTAGGAAACAAAATCCAGTTTCTTCCCATATGGATATTCAGTTGACCCAGTATCATTTACTGAAATGACCATACTTTCAGAAATGCACTGTTAACATTGAGGAGACCGTATGTTATGGTTTGGTTTTAAACTGTACTCTGTTTCAGGTGACTAGCTGTCTATCCTTATGACAGTACTGCACTGTTTTAATTATTGCAGCTTTATAGTAAGTCTTGGTATTCTGGTAGTATTTAGAAGTCCTCCAACATTCTTCATTTTTTTCAGGATAGCATTAGTTATTTTTAGACTTTCCCAATGTCCACATACATCAAAATCAAAACAAGTACAAACACAAAAAACACTAAAACCTGGTATGAATTTGAAACTCTTCTAATCTATGAACTTGATATATCTGTATTATTTAGGTCTTTTATACCTCTCAATGTTTTATAATTTCAGAGTAGAGAACTTGTATGTGTTTTGCTGGATTTATCCCTAAGCATCTGACATTTTTAAAAATCCAAAAATGGTATCATTTTTAAAACTGCATTTTCTATTTAACATTTTCTACATGTCTTTTGATGAGCTTATGGACTTGTTTGTCTTGATTACGTGGTTTAGGAGTGGAATTGCTGTGTCACGGTACACATATATTCATTAGGCACTGTGAAACAATTTTTAGTACGGTGAACGAAGACTTGAGAAGGGCTCTAGAGTACTGGTAATGCTATATTTTTTTATCTAGATAATGGTTATATGACTGTGTTCAATTTGTAAAAAATTCAGAGACCTGCAAACTTAAGATTTTTCTGCACATTACAGTTTTCAAAAGTTTAAAACAAAAGTCATAATTTTATATACCTTTGAAGAAGAATCAGGATCCTTTCCATTAAGAAGACCTAGTACTTGATTGAGACATGAAGAAAAATGCTCATACCTAAGTTTAAAAATATACATCAAATGATAATTATGAAACTGACACATCAAAAGGATTTATATACAAAATAAATATAAAACTTAAGTATATTTTCTTTCATCTATTTATTTTGAGCTTCTAATATAGAACAGCCGTTGAAAAATTTATACTTTCTTTTTTTTTTTTTTAAGATTTTATTTATTTATTTGACAGAGAGATACCACAAGCAGATGGAGAGGCAGGCAGAGAGAGAGGGAGAGAGGGAAGCAGGCTCCCTGCTGAGCAGAGAGCCTGATGTGGGACTCAATCCCAGGACCCTGAGATCATGACCTGAGCCGAAGGCAGCGGCTTAACCCACTGAGCCACCCAGGCGCCCGAAAAATTTATACTTAAAACTTAAAACATTCCACCACTATGATACACATAAATTGACTCTGTTATCTATTGAACAGTGAAAAAAACAATGATTCATGTGGCAATAAATAAATCATTGAAACTTTCAGTACTTTGATTTTTTTTTAAGATTATTTATTTATTTATTTGAGAGAAAGAAAGAAAGAGAGAATGAGAGAAAGACAGCATGAGAAGGGGGAGGGTCAGAGGAAGAAGCAGACTCCCTGCCTTGCAGGGAGCCCGATGTGGGACTCAATCCCAGGACTCAATTCCGGGACTCCAGGGTCATGACCTGAGCCAAAGGCAGTTGTTTAACAACCAACTGAGCCACCCAGGTGCCCTGACTGCTTTTTTTTTTTTTTTTTAAAGCTACTTTCAGTTTGTAAAAATTCAAAGAACATGAAATATTCTAATAAATTAGGCAGCTATTTATTTATAAAGCACTTAGAATAGCTAGATATTATATCAGGTTCGGCAGATAGAGAGGTAAGGAGCAGGGCCCTGTGTTACAGAACTCTTTAAGAGCTACTAGAGGTACTACCCACATTATTGTCTATGTGACTAGTGCATCCTGTGTTTGGGAGAACGATGCTCTGTGAGAGAGCTAACAGTCTAAGAATGAAGGTGGAAACATAGAATATTATATAATGTGAAATATAACACTATCATGGAGAAATATGTAGAATGCTAGGAGGATGAATATTGAATCCAGACTCAGTGTGCCAGGCCTGATCAGATGAGGTTTCCCACACTTGAATCTTAAAAAATAAACAGGAATTAGACATATAAAGCAAAAATTATTCCAGCTTTCCAGCAGAAGTACTTCAGAGGAAATAGCGCATAGATACACAAAAGGCATTTCTAGCAAGTTGGAGATTCTATTTACTGTCTGAAGTGATGAGGGAAAAGTAGATAAGAAAATGTAAAGAAACAAGGCTGAGCGGTTCCCAGAGATCAGATTTTAGAGGGCTATACTGAGAATTTTGTTTACCTTGAATGCAATGGGAAGATCATAGATTGTAGAAGGGACATACGGTTGAGGGAAATGTTGAAAGTCAAATTAAAGTGAAGGGAGTCAATGGGATAGGAGACATTGAAGAGACAAAAGATACTATTAAAAAAAATAGGACAGAATGAGATTTAATGTATGGAATAAATGTGTTTTTTAATGATGTATTTATTTATTTATTTGACAGAGAGATAGAGAATACAAGTAGGCAGAGCAAGAGGCAGAGGGAAAAGGAGAAGCAGGTTCAATGCTGAGCAGGGAGCCCAGTGCCGGGGTTGATCCCAGGACCCTGAGATCACAACGTGAGCTGAGGACAGCTGCTTCACCGACTGTACCACCTAGGCACCCCAAGGTATGTGTTTATAAGCAAAACAAGATGACACTAACAAGAGCAAAAATTTGAAAGAATTCCAATCAGATAGGATTCAGTTTGGCTTTTTTTCCATGAAACAAAGATAAGGTCATCTTCTGAGTGAAAAGTGGCAAGAGCCAAGTAGTAAATATTTGAAAGGGCCACCGTAGGAAATGTGAAAAAAAGCTGGGAATAAATATAAGAAGTGCTGTCCAGATAAAGTTAGAGATAGTGAATATGTAGAATATGAATTCATGAAGTGTGATTTTCTCAGGTTTTGACTAGGAACCCAGACATTACATTAGACTTTGGAACAGATTTAGGAATATTTTGCTAAATGGTACAGCAAATAAACAAGAAGATAACACTATTTAACATTTCCTTTCTTGAGGTGATTCTGGAGTTCCAGGCTAGATAAAAAAAGAAAACAGATAATGGAACTGAGATTTACAGAAGAAGGGATTAAGCATCCCTTACTAACGCTAAATCAGATTATATTTTTGGTCCTCCTGCAGAGGTATACCCTGTTTACTTAGAACTTGTTAAATAAGCACTATTTGGTGGCCAGACGGGTGTTACACAGAATATACTGGGAGGACTCTTAGAACAGATAAAGGGAGGACAATTAAGGAAGGGCACTCTGGAAGAATGTTTTCTTATCCACCAATGCTGTAGGATTCCTTTTCCTTTAGTGCTCACGGTTCTTGGTTCCTGCTGCTTCAAAGAATGAAGAGGTAGACCAGATGAAGAGTTATGGACAGCAAAGCAAAGTGTACTGAGTGATAGTACAAAGCTCTGGAAGAGGGAGGGGACCCAAGAGAGTTGCAACCAGATTTCTTAAGTCTAATGGTTTTTATGGGCTTGTTGGCAGGCTGTTTTAATCTGATTAATCCTCCATGAGCCTGTCACCCAATCAGGACTTTTGTCATCTACCTATCACGGTGCAAACAGTGGAGAAGCTACTTCTAGGATGGTTTAAATCCTTTCTTCTTAGGGCAGGGCCCCTTGTCCCTGCCTGCCTTTTCCCTAACTATCCATTACTAATGTGAATGCTTCTTGGGTCTGTAAAACAATTAACCATATGGGTAGTGGTCAAACTTCTCCTAGTGGTTAGCTTTTGCTTTTTTAATGTTTAGATTCTATGTTCTTTAAAATCTAGGACTATATCTTTGTACAGTTTCTGGATTCCATGTTCTTCAAAGATTAGGGGCTATGTGCTCAAATTCCTGTCCTGCTAACACTCCCACCTCCCCCAGTACTTGACCACAGCAGGGGCTCCATAATTATCTTCTCATTTGTGAATGATTAATTGAACTCTTTGAAGCAATTTCTACAATTTCCTGACCCATGACCACAAAGCAGCAGAAGCACTGGGAAAATTTAACTTAAGGTATAAAAAGGCCACGGGTTTCTGAGGGGCAGTCAGTTAATTGTCCAAGTCTTGACTTCGGCTCAGCTCCTGATCTCAGGGTTGTGAGATCTAGCCCTTTCTTGGGCTCTGCACTGGGTGTACAGACTGCTTGGTATTCTCTCTCTCCACTCCCTCTGCCCTTTCCCTATCCCTAAAAAATAAAAGCTATTAAATGGCCATGAGCTCTTTGGAAAACAGTTGATAACTGATCTCAAAAGATAAATGATCACATGAAATGCCACTGAGATAGAATGGGCATATAAACATATATTCTCATTCTACCTTATGACAGAAGAGAGGCACATGATGAAGAAAATGCTATTCATTTTTATGCAAAAAAGACAAATATACTGACATGAATGTCCCTATAATAACAATGTCTTTCCAAAAACTGTAATGTTCAAGATTTAAATCCGATGCTGGAAAAGATTAATCAAGATGTATACACTTCAGAGAGTGATACATTATTTATCTAAGACAAAGACTGAAACACACCTCTCCCCCATGTTCTTATATACATTTCAGGCCAGAAAAGCAAAAAGAATGAAAATAAAGCACATCAAAACATTTCAACTGAGTCCCTTGTTCATTAGTAGAATCCCAGTTTACTAAATCTGAAAAGGCAGTTTTATTCCTCACAAACATATCTTGGTTCATTGAAAAGAAAAATAAAACAAAGCAAGTCTTAAAATTTGTCAGAGAGCCATACCTGGTAAGATAATCAGCAATTTTAGGATTCTTAAGGAGATCCATCAGTAGATCAACTGAATACTTCCTAGTTAATGTGCCATCACCATTTATGAGTATATTAAATATTAGCTGAAAAGTCTGATGAATGTTTCGAGCATGGAACAGCTTAAAAGCAAATTAGGGAAAGTATATCACACAAAAAATTTAAGTTGACACCATTAGCTTAACAAAGTCTCAGTAACTTTAAAAATATCATAGAATATAAATTTCAAAACTATTTTCAAAAATAATAAAAATAAATCATATTTACCTTTTCCCCAACCTCTTCATTTAATGTCAAACTGGATAATATTGAAAGTGCAAACACAACCACAGTTAAACTACTATGGGCCAGGAAACTTATAAGAGTTCGATAAAAAGATTTCACATTATTCTGAGAAAGAAAAAAATTTTTAAATAAATTAGAATAAAAAATAATTAGTTTTATATTTTGGTTTAGAAAGTGTAAACTTTTCTAAAAGAGTAGGTAAACTTTTATTAAACATCCTTATCAATTTAAGATATTACTCAAACACTTCTATGGCTCAAGACAACTTCCACCTCCAAAGTACCTCCAATACATAAACAAATGAGATACTGTTTAATTTGAAATAAACAGGTAATATTGGATATTGCACAGCAGGGGAATTGTTCACAAAGTACCTTAGAGAATCAATGAACTTTCTTGATTTGACGTATTTCTAACACTGGTTCAGCTAACCTAACTCGTGTGCTTTCACTCATTTCAAGTGCTGGTAGTTGTAGTAATTTATTCATGGATCTTTCTGGTGGAGGTGCCATTGATTTTGTGGATATATAAGTTCTAAGGCAAATGGGATTGCCAGCGATGTCTGTCCTTTCTATTAGTACAAAATACTTTAGCATATCTTGAATTATTCAGCGTAAGAAATAATGGGATGCTGTAGAGAAGGAAAACTTCTAGTACTCAACATTTTCATTAATACTTACCATCTTAAATACAACATGTGCAAAGGTTGGAACACGTCAAGTTAATTATGTGTCAATCTGTTCCTTAAGTTTGATGAGTCAGATGGATGAGACATGAGAATTCTTAATTTTTTTAAAGAAAAATATGGACATAATTTTCTTTAAGCATAGAACCCACCACGAATATCCAAAACTTACCAAAGTCTTTATGTATGTTTGAACAGAAAGATTCTGTCGACAAAGATTTGCCAGTAATCCTAGACAAGGCATTGTTAACTCATCTTCAGAAGACTGACTGTTGTTTTAAGGAAGATAATAAAAGATAAAAGCATTAAGTTCATTCTAAATTACTCTATTTTATAGTAATTTAAACTCCTTTCTTTATGCAAAAATGATTAACATGTGAAGACAGTCAAGCTTTGAATACTGACCATTCATTTCATATTCTGAAACTAAGTGATCTTATTCGATTATGGCATAGAAATAAGGAGATATTGTCAGAATGACCATGTTCTATCTCATTCATATATTCTCCTATCAAGATTAAACATAAGCATAAAATTTTCAGTTGCAACAGTTTTTTTTCTGTTCAAATCAATTCATTTCATAAATTATTGTCATAATAATTAAAGCTGGTTAATACAATTTGATCCCTGAAATCATCTAAAAGGAGTAAATAAGAATTGGATTCCCACTCAATTTAAAAAGTTGGAAAATATTGGGACGCCTGGGTGGCTCAGTCAAAAAGTTGGAAAATATTATCTAAGAAAAACCAAATTATTATAGTTTTACTTTAAAAATAAATCAACAGATTATTTGGTTACTGCTTGGTTGCGTACTCACATATGATCTATCAGGAAGGTAATTAATTCATCTATATTGGCACCAGAATGGAAAATTTTGACGTTGTATGTTAATCTCTGCAGAAGCTGAATGCACTGAGAATAAGAAAATACTAGTGAATATAAATATAAAAATATACTCTTTGCTTTTAAGTATGGACTTCTAAGCACATTCTGAGCATGTCACCATTTTAGGAAGCAGAGTTTTGAGCAAGAATTTTTCTATTTCTTAAAATGGTTCTGTTTTTTAAACATAAAGTAATGAGACTACTAAGAATTTTAGGGCTCATCTCCTGATTACACACATTTCTATATAATCTGTCTCAAACAGAGCATCTTATCATCAACCTGGTTCACTTAACCATATTAAACATATACACACACTAAAACATATACATATATATATATTTTTCATATTTTGCCATCTTTAAAACCACATGTCAGATTAATTGGTGATGGTTTCCTTTCTTGCAGCTGATGGCATTTTAGGTTCAACAAAATATCTGTATGAGACCTTTGAGTCTATGCAAAAGGAGACTAAATCTATAGCTTTAATTTTTTGTAGAATGTTTCCTCAGCAGACTGGGACTAGAATTCAATTTGCAATTTTAATACGAATAGCTTATATCTCAAAATGTTTACATCTGTGTTTTTAAGTCTGTCAAAGTGATTAGATTTGCTTTTCTTCAAAACTAATTGTAGATGTAGATAAGCATCCCTTCTCTAGAAACTTCTAAATAGTAGTACATGTGTGATTAACCAGCTCTTAAATTTATTAATGGCAAGAACTGACCTATTCATGCAGAATTATGTGGGTATATACACCATAAATTAGCAATTTAAAATACATACTGTCAATTTTGATATGCAAATAAAGAAAGAAAAACAAGTATAAGTGAAGAGTACTGTGTAGGTGTGTGTACCTGCAAAAACACCGAATCACTATGGCAAGTGCTGCTCCGACAAACCACTCCTGCCAGTACGCTATTCAGGTTATATGTATTCTGAAGACAGTCTCTGGTTTCATTGTCTACAGCTGTAAATTAAGATAAAATGACACCAAATATAATTTTTCTATATGATCTTCATGGATAAAAGATAAATAATTTTAAGTTTATTTTATATTAAATTTACTGTGCTTAAGAATACCAAGTATGATATGGCTATTTTATTTATAATTACCTTCCAATTCAGAAGTTTAATCACAGAAATAGTATGAGCTGGAAAACGAAAGGGAATATGAGCTTTTCCATTTTTGTCAATAAACAAACGATTTTTCTATGTGGACTAAATTAATTTAAAGGAAAAAACTTGCTTTACATATTTGGAAAAGTTTCGCAATTTAAAGATAATCATCTCAACTTTTTCGTAATTTAAAACTGCTCTAGAGAATAAGTCTATTGGGTGCCTGAGTGGCTCAGTCCTTAAACATCTGACTTCAGCTCAGGTCAGGATCCCAGGGTCCTGGCATTGAGCCCCACATTGGGCTCCCTGCTCAGTGGGAAGCTTCCTTCTCCATCTCTCACTCCCGTGGCTTGTGTTCCTTCACCCCCTGTCTCTGTCTAATAAATAAAATCATAAAAAAAAAGAAGAATAAAAAAAGAGTAAGTCTATTAACTAAAAAATAAAACTTTCTAGTATCGGCCATCGAACTGAAAAATGACCTGAAAAGTCTGAGAATTAATTCAACTGAAATACACCAATATTTGAGCAAAAATACATAAAAATATATTGATTCTGATAGCAAAAACTTGAAAAAGAGCATACATGAGTACCCACCATTAGGAGAATACTTGAATAAATTATAGTACTCTACAATATGGTTCAAGGCAGCTATTAAAAAGACACCAATATGGAAAGATAGCTAACATATGTTGAGTGGAAAAAAAAAAAATCTGATGCTTTGCAACACCATTTCTTTAAAAACAACCAAAATTATTTGTTAATTGGTCACCTGGGTGGCTCAGTTGCTTAAGTGTCTGTCTTGGGCTTATGTCATAGTCTGTGGGTCCTGGGATCAAGCCTAGGAGTTGGGCTCCTTCCTTGGTGGAGACCCTACTTCTCCCTCTTTCTGCACTCCCTCTCCCACCATGCACGCTCTCTCTCTCTCAAATAAATAAAATCTTTAAAAAAGTATGCTAGTTTATTTGATCTAAAATAATTTGTTATAGCATTAAAAAAGATCTAGAAAGACACCTATCAAACCATTAAGAAATATTATCTACCAAAGTGGAAATGATAAGAAGAGTTGGTGGTGATGAGTAAAGACATTCTATTTTACTCTGTATCTGTGCTAACTTGTTAGACACTAAGCCAGAGAGACTATTTAAATTTAGATCAATTAAATAAATTAAAAATTAAAGATTTAGTTCTTTAGTCTACTACTTACAGTACAAATGTTCAATAGTTCTATGTGGGTAATGACTACTATAATGGAAAATACACATACAGAACATTTCCATCATCACAGAACGCTCCACTGGACATGATGATCTATGTTAATATTCCTGGATCCCTGGGATTTTTTTAATCACAAGTATGCATTAACTTTATCATACACAATTATCTCCCCTCTATTCCCAAGCACACATCAAGGAAAAAGGTACCCATGAAATGAAAATTTAAAAACTAAAGATAGAAAAAAGTAGAAAAAGCAACACCTGCATTTTTACCCTTAGCTCTGTTTGGTGTAGTCTATCAAAAAAGGATTTTTTTTAAAAAAAAAATCACTAGCTATGAGTTTTCTGAGTGATGTATTTAATACAGGCATTATGTACATGTATTTTTTTTTTAATTCAAAAGTAGGCCAGCATTTCCCAAGACACATTCTTTTCTGTAGACCCCTGAACCTTTGTTATGCTTTAGATTCTTTGTTCCAATAATTTCAAGAAAGGATGTGAACAATATTCTTTTTATAAAGGATCCACAATGCAAAAAGTTCTGAAAGATCCGGCAATGAAAAAATCTTTTGAATGTGACTCATTCTCCAAAAGATACTATAACTCAATACACCCTTTACAAATATATTAAACTCAACATCTTCTAAAAAATGTGAAAGAGAAAGGAAATATATTACCTAGTTGAGATAGCAAGCTGATGATACTTAAGACCAGTGGTGCACTTATGCTTGGGTCTTCAAGTAGCTCCACAAGGCAACTCAAGCATTCACTTGGTAATATCTGATTTGGTGTAAACAATCGTGTGAGTTTCTGCCCAGAAATTACCTACAAAACAGTAATTAAAATGTGTTAGTTAAGAATTGGCAATTTCCATCCCTTCTCCAAGCAAATAAGAACTGTTTTCCAAGGTGCCCCTGCCATGCTTTTTTCCAATTTAGAAAAGTCAAATGCCATTCCTTCTGCCTGGAAGATTACCTATACCTTTTCTACCTAGCTAATGTAATCATTCAGATCCAAGTTTTAATTTGTTTCCTCCTGACCCTCTTTCACCAACTAGGTTAGGTTTGTCTATTACACTATCTTATAGCACATTATACTTTATTTTATGAGCTGACAAACTTTGACAACATAGCAATATTTATCCTCTTTAGTACACTAAACACCCTATGAAGGCATAGGGTATAAATCAACACTCTATTGCAATATATTTATTGAGTAATTATTGAGTAAATAAGTTCGAGTATGTGCACTCCACCTATTTTGAGGGAGGCAATGCAAAGTAAAAAGTAGCTAAATCCAAAGGTTTAGCTTTGGGACCAACTATGTAGTTACTCTTTTTGCTCCCTCTAAAGACAGTAGCTGAGCCTAGAAGTTAGAGATTACAAAAATAGAAGTATAAAAAAAAAGTTTTTAATTAGCCAGGTCATGCATGCACAAATTTTATTTTTATTCTTGGTTATTTCACTTTTACTCCTTTCTTATAACTCTATAAACCACCCTTCACCTTTCCCATGTGAAAAGGTAAAGCTGAGATTGAAAACCAAAATCAGTAGTCAGAGAGCCAAGTATTTTGTTTCCTTTTCTTTTTCTTTTTTTTTTTTTTTTAAGATTTTTTTACTATATATTTTAGAGAGAAAGAGAGAGCAAGAATGGGGAGGGGAAGAGGAAGACGGAAGATGGAGAAAAGCAGACTTCTACTGAGTAGGGAGCTCAATGGGGAGCTTGATTCTAGGACCCTAGGATCATGACCTGAGCAGAAATCAAGAGTCAGATACTTAACTGACTGAGCCACACAGGCACCTTGACAGCCAGGTATTTTCAAAAGGCTTTTTGCATTTTATTAAAAGCCTAACTTTTCTATAAAACAAATTATCTTTTCTATAAGGAAGGAAAAACAATTAGTTACCTTAGAACTAGATAAAATCTGATTCAAACACCTTTATTTTTAAAAAGATGAGGTCTAAACAGGCTGTTTTAATATCCCTCTAAACTTTCCTTTCTGTATCTCTCTTTTATTCCCTCCCCAGATACCAGTTTTTCTTCTAAAGCTTTGCTGACATCTGGGATGCCTGGGTGACACAGTGAGTTAAGCATCTGACGCTTGGTTTCAGCTCATGTCATGATCTCAGGGTCCTGGGTTCCATCCCCGTTTCAGGTTCCGAGCTCAGTTTAGAGTCTGCTTGAGATTCTCTCTCTCCCCGCCTCAGCTGCCCGCTCATTTCATGATCACTCTCCCTCTTGTTCTCTAAAATAAATAAATCTTTAAAAAAAAAAAAAAAAAAGGAGTTTCAAAGTATCTGTTCCCAAGGACCATGTATTTTAACATTAAAATCTAAAAAGAAAAAAACAGGTCCAATGGTGAAATTACACATTGACAGTAGATATTTGGGGAGTAAGGAATACTCTGATTGCTCTTTTGACTACTTATGAAGTTACACCTCCAAAATTAAGACATTTTTCTGCTTTAAATACAATTTCCCTCAGGAAGAGACCTGTATTTCAACAATGTAAGTACTCTGCCATGTAATATTTCTTACAAGGTAAAATGTAAAAATCGCTTTAAAATTTTTCTTCTTTATTTGGATGTTTCCATGCAAATAGCATTTATTTTAGTAATAGCTAATATTTTAGCACTTACTTTGGCCTAAGCATTGTTCTATATATGTTAATTCTTTTCACCTTCACAATACCTATATGCTAGGTGCTGTTTTGCTGATGAGTAAACCGAGGCATACACCAAGACAGCAGAGTAACTGAAAGTAATCGTTCCTGAATCTGTGCTCATAATCACTATGTAACATTAGTGGTATAAAAAACCATTAAGAACGAGACCAGCTCAGCTCTGCCAATCATAAAAAAATTCAAAATTCAGGTTCTGCATGGGGCTATAAAGAAAAAATATTGCAGAAGTACAGCATAATAGCAAAATCAATCTTCTCCTTTTACATGGTAACCATTTCTTTGTATGCTCAGATATTGCTCTCATGAAGTATGCACAAATATATTTACCATTAACATCACCCACCAAAATGGTTAAAATTTAAAAGTCTGAAAACACCAAGATTCTATCAGGATGAGTGACAGCAAATTTCATGTATTAGTGATAGGAAAGTAAAAATGGTCTAACTGTGGGAATTTCGACTAAAACTGAACATCAACCTACCATAATCAATCCTACTCCTAGGAACATAAATGAGAGCCTATATCCAAAAAAAGTAAGAAAATGTTTACAACAGATTTATTCAAAATTCCACCCAGACCTACAAACCTAAATGCCCATCAATAGGAGAATGTCTATAAGCCTATAAGCTATAGTACATTTATACAGTGGAATCCTACACAGAAATAAAAAAGAATAAATACTACCACATGTGCGAAATGAATAAATTTCACAGATTTATAGAATCGAAGAAACCAGACACCAAAGTACATATCTTATGAATCCACTTATCTGAACGTTATGAGAAGGGACAACTGAAAAAACCTTGTACGGGACTGGAAATATTCTGTACTGTGGAACAGGTGGTAGCTACTTGTACTGTACATGTATGTTAAAAACTCAAACTCTTCACTTAAGATTAATGCACATTATGCACTGTATGTACATTACCTCTTTAAATGGCAGAAAAGTTTTCAGTAAACGCCTTAAAAGTTCCGGAGTGCAGTATCAAGAAGTCAGTCTCTATGCCTCAAATTTCTCTGAGTCTCCTTCAATTCACTCTAACATGACTCTCAGATTCAAGGCATACCCATTTTTTCTCAAAGAGAAGTAATGTTTCAGATTATTATTCAAAATGCTGTACTACTACTTAAATAAAACCGCTCATTCTGTGGCTTCTGGAGCCCCCCAGGACATTGTTCTATTCTAACTAAGAAGCAAAGCCTTAGCATTTAACAGCTAGCATCATAATTATTAGGTCTGCAGGGATTTGTGAAATAATAAATGAAAAAAGAAAATGTACTCAGGAAGGGTGGGCACCAAAATCCTGCGGAAGAGTATCAGTGAAGCCAGAGAAAATGAAGGCATATTTAATGCTACAATTGTCTTCTCTCTGTAGTATGTATTTTGCTAATCTTCGGTAATTTAGCGTCATATCCTATATCCTATATCATTGTTAATAAACAAAGAGAATATATTTTAAAGTTATCTTCAATTCTACGTTAACAGAAGCTGAGAGAGAATTAAAATAAGTTTCGATTGAGCTAAATTGTTTATTAAACTGAGGTCATTGTTTGTTGGAATTCCATGAATATGTAATAAATGACAGATTAAAAGCCTAAAAACAAACAGGAACACAGAAAGCTGTGGATAAGTGACCTAGACACAAATCAATGGAACTAAGAAAAAGTAAAAGCTATTTAGCAACTTAGACTTGAAAAACTGTGAGCAATATATTTTGGTAAAAAAAAAAAAAAAAGGATTATGGTTACTGGTGAGATTCCTTCTTAACTCAAAAAAGTTAAATTTTTTTCTTTTTCAAATTTTAGTTCAACATGAGTTATAAGAAAAGAAGTAAGCAACTGGTTCATATTGTAAACTGCCTAAGGGACAAAGAATAAAACAAGTTTAATCGTCGCTTCCCATCACCTCCGCCACCGAGAATTTCTGTGTATTCTATTCTGTAAGGGCTCTGTTGCGATGGAACGAAGGAAAACATACAGCTCCGAACTTTCTCCTCTACCAATCCCAAACACAGCCTAAATTCCCCTTTTGTCACACCTTCCCCTCTTCCTAGGTCTGAGTTGTCACTCTTCGCTCTCGCTGAAGTCAGCTGAACGTGGAGGGACACGGGGCGGAGCAAGAAGATGGGTAGGAATTCAAGGCTGACACTTGCTTTCCTTACTAATTCAAAATTACACCTGAAGGAGCGAGGAGCAGTCCTTCCTCTCCTAGGCAAGGGCCGCTACTCTCCGGCCACACCGTGAACTAAGAATTTCTACAGGGAAGCCCGTCTAGTCCCTCACCCCAGAGCCCCTCACCTCCAAGTGCCGCAAAAGCTGGGTGGCATTCGCCTCCGACTTAACGGCTTTGTACTGACTGATGGTCAGGAGCAAAGACTTCAAGCAGGCAGTGGAGTCCATTGGCATCCTCCACAACCCCTCCTGGGGGCCGCCACCAGCCAGCTCCGGCCTCCAGCCTTCGCCGCGCTTTTTTTGATTTTTCAGCTCCTCCCCCCTCACTCCCGATGCTTCCGGTTCCGGTAGAGCTCCGGAAGTCCCTTCCTCCCTGGAAACGGCTTTCAATGAAGAAAGGGGAGAAGTGGGGAGGAGGGTGGAGGAAATCTTTGGGTTCACCAAGGGGTTTGGGAGCTGTCCTTCCAGAACCCCCTTCCCACTACCCACCGTGTCTTCGCTTAGCTATAAAGCCGCGAGGTTTCAGCTTCGAGATCGCGCGGAGACGATAAATCTCGCGAGAACTCTAATTGCGGCTCAACTTGCGAAGGGGCGGTTAGGCGCGGGGGAGTGGTCCTTGTTCGTCAGAGCTCTCAGTTTGTGTTTGCGTCTTCGGCCTTCACGCTGGTTGGCCGCTTTTTCTTTTGTGCGTGAACCGCTCCTTGAGAAATGGTCGCTTCCCCCTAGTCTAGACACGGTGAGGAGCTCTGAGGAGAATCTTGGGCTCTAGATTTTGAGGCGGCCTGGGAGGGTCCTCTTTTTAAAAAAAATCTCTCCTGTGTCCACCCTTTCCACCCAGGAATGTTTGTTTTTCAGAGTAAGCCTATGACTATCGGGATTCTGGGGCAAGGTAGTCATGCCCTTAAGATAGTCATCAAACTTAATTCAGAAAGCTAGGTCCTGGTGACTTCTGGGCCAGGTATTGCTGCGGAGGGTGTTCTCATTAGCGTCAGTTTTTGTAAGTGAAGGTATCTGTTTTTATCTGGCATGATCAAATGTTTGCTGAATCTCGGTGTCTATGAATATGGCACTGTCGTTTGCGGTTTTTGATAAGATAATTATTGTGCATGTGTGTATAATGAACCGCGTAGCTGGTTCTGGAGGTTTTTCGTTTTGTTTTGCTTAATGTATGCTAATGGTGAATTTAGCTTTAAAAAACCAGTTTGGAGAAAATTGTAAGAGGAGAGTCCATGTCCTTTTAATTAAATCATTCGTCATTAATCATGTTTTGTCAATGAAAAAATACTTTTTTACATCACTACATTTCTAAAGGGAGGTTTTCTTTTTATATTAAAAAAATTAGTTAAATCTGAAAACTTAACAATAATCTAGCCAGCTGAAACCTACGTGTAGAAATAACTGGGTAATTAATATATCTATGCTTTCGTTCATTCTGTAAACAAGTATTGATTGTAAAACGGGTTAGAAGTCAGGAGAGGACAAAGATGATGAAGTATCCCCTGCTGGGAAGCAGCTGTCTAATTAGAGAAACGTACTAAATAGGTAGTACATATGGAATTCATGTAAGTAAGAGGCACCATGCAGTTATTTAAAGAGTGAAGGCAGACTGCTTACAAACTAGTTCCACCTTTTACTATGTGACCATAAGGCAGATTCTCACTGCTTCAGTTTCTTCCTTAGATAAAATCGGGCTAACATTCCTACCTGTTTAATAAGGTCAATAAATAATTCAGTAGATCGTCGAGAGCCTACAGTATACTAGGTACTTGTCTAGGCACTAGAGATTTAGTGAATAAAAAATCCTATGTTACGGAAATTACATTCTGGTAGGGGGTAAAAAAAAAAACCGTAAGTTTTTAAGGAGAATGAGATGGAGAAAGAAAAACTAGCAGAATTCCTTTTGAGAGTAATGATGATTGGGAAGAAGAGAATTGGGAGGTCGGGATAGAGAAAGCAGTATTTGAGGAAGTGCTTCAAGGAATTGAAGGAGAGAGCCATACTGTCTAGGGGAAAAGGTCCTGAAGTGGGACCATGAAGTTTTTCAGGAAAAGCAAGGATTGCCACTATGACTGGAGTAGAGAGCAAAGGTGAGAGTAGCAGTAAAAATGAAGTCATGTCCCGTGGTGTAAACCATGGTGAAATGAGTTAATCAATTTAAATAAATTTAGAGTAGTTACCTGGGTGGTTACATTTTCAGCAGGTTTTATTTACATCTTGGTTCATTGGCAAATGCAGTGATAGCAGTTTGGTTAGTGTTAGACTTTTCACTAATAATAGCATATGCGGCATCTTCATACTCATTCTGAGCCAAGGGAAAAGGTCAGATCTGCTAGTTGTAAATGCCATCTTTCCTTTAAATCCTGCATTTTAACTTAAGCAGTTATATAAATTTTGTTTTCTCTTCTGTAAAATATTCATTTTAACATAATGTCTTTATCAAAAAATCTTTAAAAATTGATGTTGGAAGTTTATTTAGTAGGATGTACAATGATAGTAGCTGTGAGAAGCCCTCCATGTATTTAGGCAGAAATACATTTTCTAATGTGAGAAACACAGAGCCTTATTTTAGGCACCCAAAAAGGGGGAAGGAGGAAGAGGGGATGAAGCTTGATCCTGAATTCAGTGGTGATTTTTAGTTTTTTGTTTGTTTGTTTGTTTTTATTTCTAGTTTTTAAATGGGGCCTAATATAGTTAGGTTTGTGCTTTAGGTTGATTACTCTTGCAGCTGGGTGGGCTATGATTTTGAGATGGATAAAGTTAGAAGTAAGGAGAATGTTTAATTTGCTGCAGTCTTTCCAAAGGATTACCAGGGTAATTGAAGTGGAAATAACAAGGAGGTAACAAATATGAAAAATATATATGAGGTGAAATTGGCAGGACTTAGTGACTCTTACTTCAGATGTGAAGGATGGGAATTCAAGTTTCTAGTTTGGGTCATTGAGAAGATACAGATATTGCTGAGGTAGTTAATAGTATTCATGTTGTGGTTTATATTCAGTGAAATTTTATATAGTTTATCATATAGTGTTGTATTAAGTTTCTTCCAGGGCATTATATAATTTTTGTTAATGTGACTGGGCTCTCTTTTTCTCCTTTAAAATTTTAATTTACTACTACTGTAAAAAAAAAAAAAAGCTGATTTTCGATACATCTTTTATCCAGACTCTGACTGAAATCTCTTATTAATTTTATTTATTTATTTATTTATTTATTTTAAAGGAAGACTATTTTTTTTTTTTAAAAGATTTATTTATTTATTTGACAGACAGAGATCACAAGCAGGCAGAGAGGCAGACAGAGAGAGAGGAGGAAGCAGGCTCTCCGAGGAGCAGAGAGCCCGATGCGGGGCTCGATTCCAGGACCCTGGGATCATGACCTGAGCCGAAAGCAGAGGCTTTAACCCACTGAGCCACCCAGGCGCCCCTAAAATCTCTTATTAATTTTAATAGAGTTTTGCTTACTTTCTTAGACTTTCCAGCTGCATATCATCTGCAAATAATAATTGCATCTCTTCCAGTATTTGCTGTCTTCATTTCATTAATGTACACCAAAAAAATGGAATAATTATGGTGATATTGAACATCTTCGTCTTTATTCGTTGAGCGGGAATGGCCAGTATTTTAACACTTAGTATAATTTGTGCTATTGGCTTGTAGTAAATAGACTTTGAAATGTTTAGGAGATTGCCTTTTTTTTTTTTTAAAGATTTTATTTATTTATTTGTGAGAGAGAGATTACAAGTAGGCAGAGAGGCAGGCAGAGAGAGAGAGGAGGAAGCAGGCTCTCTGCTGAGCAGAGAGCCCGATGCGGGACTCGATCCCAGGACCCTGAGATCATGACCTGAGCCGAAGGCAGCGGCTTAACCCACTGAGCCACCCAGGCGCCCCGAGGAGATTGCCTTTTATACCTGTTTTATTTAAAGATTTTCCAGAATGTCTACTTAAAAAAATTGTCAAATATTTGTTTAGAGATCTCATTTTCCAGTTTAACATGATAATGCAATGTATTGTGTTGCTGTTTTGTTCTTATTAAATGTTCACTTACTGAGCATTTATTATATGCCAGGTGGTATTCTAAGAATTTTATACTTACTAATTACTCTTCATAACAACTTCCTGCATTAGGTACTATTACCATCTCCGTTTTTTACAGGTGAAAAAGCTAAGGAGAGGTGAAATAATTTGCCCAAGGTCATACAGGTAATAGTAACAAGCCTTGGATTTGCTATGCTGCAGATATGTTATTTAGGATTTTATATTTGAAATTTTTTAATTAATTTTTTAAATTCTTTTGGAATTTGTTACTTTTGAAAAATGAATCAGAAGCTTTTCTATTTTCTATGCTATAGAATGAGTATCACATTGGAATCCTCTGATCCTTGTAGATTGTATACAACTGGCCTATAAAAATGAAGCTTGATACCTTATTTAATGTTAGATCTTTAGAAAATACTTGGATTTGTAAAACGATTATAGGTCTGATAACTTTTTTCTACCTTTTCTTGTGTTAAGTTTGGAAATAGAACTTTATTTTAGCATAGCAACTATTTCTCTAGATTTATAGATGTTTTGATAGAAAGTTCTTCAGGATTCTGGTAATTCTCTTAATCTCTTCATTGTAGTTTTAAATTTCCTTTTTCATTGTAATGTTATTTGTATTTTTTCTTATTTGGGCTTTCTAGGGGTTTGTCTCTTGCATTCAGCTTTTAAAGAACCAGCTCTGATTTTTTTATTGTTTTTCTTTTTGTCAGAATCATTAATTTTACTTTTATATTTATTAATTCCATCTATATACAGATTCTTCCTTTATTCTTTTTATAGTTTTTAAAAGTTTTAGGCTTAGAGTATTTATATACTATATGTATATTTTATAAAGAACATTTATTTCATGCCCACAGATTTTAAGACAACAGTAGCTAAGGTGAGCATCTGTATTTCATTTAAAAAGAAAAGTTAAATTAGTTTAACCAATTGGATACAATTTTTAAAAAATACTAATATTCCTTCATATTCAAAGAGCTAGATTCTGTTAGACAAACCAGAATAAGTGTTGTTGGGAGAAATAGGTTAGTTTTAGGAACACATGGTATTTTTTAGGGCAAAATATCAATCAATATCTTAAAGTTTAGCCTAAAATTCCTTTTCTCCATAAATTTTTATTGCTGTCCTTTATATTTGCATAGATACTTTCCTTAATTTGTAGTTCTAGAAACACATTAAAGGGATTTAAAAAACAACGTGGTTAGGATTCTACAACTCAATATTAGGGCTGTCTAGCTCCTTTATTTCTTTTGGAAAAACTTAACATGTCTTCAGTACTGTAGAGTAAAATGGAAATTTTTATTGTGTCATGACCAGGGCTTAAGTTCTGTTAGATAAATCAGATTGAATGAAGATACGAATTTTTGACAGAAGTGCAGAGTGTATTGAATACTTAATGTTGTAATATGAGAATTATACCAGAGGTGTGAACACAGAGCTGATTGTTGGTTCACCCACATTCATTTAATGAGTGCTTGAGTAGTGAGTACATTTCTGTGTGCTGGGGTTATAATAGTGATTCAAACAGATAACAATTTCTACCCAACTAGACCTTTTATTTTAATGGGAGATATAGACAACAAATAAGACCTATTAAGTAAAATATATGAAAGTAGTAGTAAGTGCTGTGGAGGAAAAAAAAGAGGGATCGGAGGTATCAATCAGGATAGAGTGTTGGAATTTTAGATAGTATAGCATACTGTTCAGTATTTGCTGCATAGCAAATCACCTCAGACTCAGTGGTGAAAACCATAAGCATTTATTTCTGTGGGTTTGACTGCAGTTCTCTGATCTAGACCTGACTTGGCTGAGAGGCTGCTTCAGCCATTTTGTAGGTAGAGGGTACTATATAGAGCTCAGTTTCAGTTATGTTGCTACTAGACATCCAGGAGATGCCGAATGGGCTGTTGAATATATTATTTAATGTTAACAGAAAGGATAAGACTGAAAATAAAAATTTAAAGCCTTGAGCCTAAATTATCAAGGGTGAGTATGGATAAAAAACACTGAACCATAGGGTACTTAAATATTTAGAGGAACCAACAAAGAACATGGAGAAGTAATTGCCGGAAAATAGAGGTCATGTCTTTATTCTGTCATCTGCGGTGATCAGTCTTAAAATAATATGTGGGCTACTTTTGGCCTCCTCTAAAGGAGAACTCTAGATTGGCAGAGTCCTTCAGAGGACTTGCAGTGTGCAGAAGGATGGATAGTTTCATTCTCTAAATGAGTAATGAATGCTTAAAGTTTGCCAGATGCTATTGTAGGCAGTGGGGATAAAACAGAAGGATTAAAAAAAAAAAAAGAAAAAGAAAATTCCTGACTTTGGGGGGCTTCTATTCAGTGGGGACATGAGGCCAGATATAAAGCAGGGGATTGTAGGAATAAACAGCAGGTAGAACAAAAGTTCTATTGGCCCAGGTTCTCAAAATTCAAGGCAAAGAAATCTAGTGGTAGAAAATTGGCAGAGGTCTAGGCATGGGGTTATTTAGATACTTTGTCTTACTGTGGTTAAAACAATTCAAATATTAATATTAAATCAATTTTGCCCTTTATGCCGAGCCAGAAAACAAAGTCTATAGAATTTCAACTCTCATTTTTCAGAAATGTTTCATTCAACACAAAGGTGAAGACCTGTTAAGCCCGAATTATCCTCTTTTCATTTATTCTTCCTGTTTCTTTTCCCAATCAACTATTAAAATTCATCTGAATCTCTAAATGATTTGCCAAACCGTAAAATTAACTTTTTCACTTTTCAAACAATCCCTGATTTTTTTTTTCTGTACATTTTACAGAATTCAGTTTTAGTCTGAATACATGGTTTGGATAATAGTGGTTTTTTGTCCCATTTTTACATCTTAAATATCCTAGTAGCAGAAGGTTGCCTTTTTTTTTTAACACAACTATTATCAATTGTTTCTGAATCCAGTTTTGTAGATAAAGATAAGTGATATAATTTTATTTGAAAATAAGGTACAGTAATCATTTTTAATTATAACTAGTATTTATTGAAGACCTACTTTGAACAGAGGAAAGTCCTTTGCATATGCCATTTTAAAATTTCTAGTCTTTCAGAAAGTAGATACTATTAAGTTCATGGAAGGGGTAGATAACTGTTTCTTGAAGTAAAATGTGAAGTCGTTCTCCACTTTCCAAAGTGAAATATGAACGCCTTGGGATATGTGAAGCTGTCAGAGTATGGGAGCAAATATTCAAATATTTTACTTTTTTTAATCTCATTCTTTGTTTTATATTATAGTAATACCTGCATATAATTCATAAATGAGCTGCTATTCATATATTTTCAGTGTATTCCTAGATTTATTGCTTTAGATACATGTGATCAAAAAAATTTAGAGACTTTTCCAAAATCATTAACCTTAACCCAGCATTAAGACATTCAATAATTATTGTTCATTTCAGTGCCACATGTAGTACCTGGCATTTTTCTGAATTGTTTTGTTGAACAAATGGATTCTCTTAGCAAAAACTGACAAGAATAGTGTATTATGAAATGTTAATATGTTTTATCTTTGCAGCATCATTTACTAACCAGTTAGACCATGTAAATAGTTTTAAGTATTAGTCTTCATGCACATTATTTAGTTCAGCTCATAAGTGAACACCATGCTTATATAAAGTTACATACTGCACTTAATGAGACATAGTGGAAAGAACATGGAATTTGTCATTGGTGAACTTGGGCCTGAGTTTCTGCTTTTATTAATTTATTAGCAATATGAACTCTCTAACCCTCAGTTTCTTACTTTTAAGAATGGATTACAGTAATGTTTATATTTCGGAGTTGGGTATTCACACAAATGTGAATTCACTGTTCATAAGTACTCAGCCTAGGGCTACACACATTGAAGCTGATGAAAATTAATCTTATTTTTGATGAAATAAAGGCGTATATACCCAATTAATTTTATGACATAAAACTCTTCATAACCAAAAGTTTGACCTACCTTCTCAATTAAATCTTTCTTACAAACATATTTCTTTCTGAGATAATGGGAGCCCATCAGTGTTCTTACATTGGTAGAGCAGTTTGGATTTGGGTATTGTAGGCTTTGTCATTGTTGTTGAGAGTCAAGTGCATATTGTGTCCTCCACTTCCTCCTTCTTCTTCTTCTTCTTTTTTTTTTTTTTAAAGATTTTATTTATTTGTTTGTCAGAAAGAGAGAAAGAGAAAGCACACAAGCGGGCCAGGCAGAGGCGGAGAGAGAGGCAGGCTCCCTGCTGAGCAAGGAGCCCAATGCGGGACTTGATCCCAGGACCCTGAGATCATGACCTAGCCGAAGGCAGCAGCTTAACCCACTGAGCCTCCCAGGCGTCCCCTCTACTTCCTTCTTGATTATCATCTCTACCTTTGTCATTTCTCAACATTCTGTCTTGTTTCCTTTTCTTTTTTTTTCATTATTGTCTAACAACAGTAACAACATTACTGAAAATATTCCACTTTGAAAATTTGCTTACTGGTAACATGTACTCCTTTGAATGGTTTCTAGCTACATTTCCGAACAGCGTGGTTTTGGCAGTGCTACCTATAAATAAACTGAAACCGATGGGTATTTTAATACCTGGATTTTTTTTCCAGGTAAGTCCTAGCCTGTGCATATTCATTGTAGGTACATTCCAAATATTGAAAACAAATTAAGATATATTCTATAGGTTTGTTGTGTAAGTCCAGAAGTAACTGACTGGATAGATCTGAAGAGAATTAAAAACCCACTTCTGACAAGCTAATTTTGGCAAAGATATGTCCTATTTTGGCAGATTTATAAGGGGTACTGTGTTACATTGCAGGGTTCTTGCTTTCTGACCAGCAGCCAGACAGGGTTAATAATGATTTTTGCAAAATGACAAGAGCTGAGATAGTGAATGCCCTGATCTTTTGGGGCAGGAAGGATCTTCAGTTTCTCATAACTATTTTATTTTATTTTATTATTTTTTATTTTTTTTTTTTAAGATTTTATTTATTTATTTGACAGAGAGAGAAATCACAAGTAGGCGGAGAGTCAGGCAGAGAGAGAGAGAGAAGCAGGCTCCCGCTGAGCAAAGAGCCCGATGCGGGGCTCGATCCCAGGACACCGAGATCATGACCTGAGCCGAAGGCAGCGGCTTAATCCACTGAGCCACCCAGGCGCCCCTCTCATAACTATTTTAAAGATTTTCCAACCATCATTCATCATTCCTGAAGTTTGCCTTAGAATCATTTTTTCTTAGGGGTAAAATAATGTTTGGCTGCCTGTGTCTAGGTACATTGTTGAACAAATGTAAAAATGGAAGAAATTAATGGAAAATTAGAAAACCAAATAATTCATATATTTTGTTCACTCTAAACACAGCTAGTAACAAAATAATCGTATAATCTGAGTCTAACTTGAATGAATGGTCCTAGCCATTCTAGTCTACTTGGAGCTCACACTTGAGAAATTAAGACTTTGGGAGTGTTAAAGCCACAGAGTACCTGCTTTATGACTTTAAAAGCCACAGGAGGGGCACCTGAGTGGCTCAGTAGGTTGGGCCTCTGTCTTCAGCTTAGGGGCTCAGGTCCAGATCTCTGGGTCCTGGGATCCAGCCCTGCATTGGGCTCTCTGCTCAGCAGGGAGCCTGCTGCTCTACCTACTTTTGATATCTCTCTGTCAAATGAATGAATAAAATCTTAAAAAAAAAAAAAAAGCCATAGGAATGGCTGTTGCTGCTTGCCTAGCAGACAAAATCAGATCAATAATAGTAAAAATGTTGGTTTTAAGGCACTCCCATCGCAAATGTCTTGGTTTACTCCTACAAAGTGTCCTTCTCATATTTTTTTAAAGCCTTGAAAAATTACTGCCCATACAGATCAAAACATCTCACATCTCAGCTTCAAGGAATTTAGAATTCTTTTGATAAAGTATAGCAGAAGTGGGGACGCCTGGGTGGCTCAGTGGGTTAAGCTGCTGCCCTCTGCTCAGGGAGCCTGCTTCTCTCTCCACC
Source organism: Mustela erminea (assembly GCF_009829155.1). Lineage (NCBI taxonomy): Eukaryota > Metazoa > Chordata > Mammalia > Carnivora > Mustelidae > Mustela > Mustela erminea. The sequence continues at coordinate 164,658,303 of NC_045614.1, read as the reverse complement.
TCTGCCTGAGTAGTCTCTCTCTCTCTTTCTGACAAATAAATAAATAAAATCTTTAAAAAAAAAATCTAGCAGAAGTGTTAAGAAGCATTATCAGAGTCTGTTTTGCTAATAGACCCATGAACTTCTATTAAGTGTACTTAATTCAGTGCTGATTTAGTAAATCTAGCTTTTGAAAATGGCTATAAAAATTTTACCAAGTTGCGTGTTCAAGGTTATTTATTACAACATTGTTAGTAATAACAAAAGGAAAAAAGGAGAAATTAAGAGGAAGTGTTTTTCAATAGTTGTCTGGTAAAATGGCATATCATGCCATGTTGGAGATATATATGTGTCCTGATGTGAAAAATGCAAGGTGCCAAATGTGCATAGTAGCTGCCATTTTGTGCCATGTGGGATATATTTGATAAATGTGGTTTTTTGTCCCAATTCTTAAGCTCATTATTGTCATTCCTCTCCATAATAGCAATTCTCCATCGAAGTAGAGATTTGGAAGAAAAGTGAACTGATTGTGCTACAGATTTAAACAAGATTTGATGATGGTGATAATGATAGTAACATTTATATAGTGCTTACTGTGTCCTAGGTACTGTTCTATGTTTTAAACATTTAATCTTGATAACCTGTGAAGCTGGGACCACCTTTATCCCTGTTTTTCAGATGAGGAAACTGAAGCACAGATGTTGATTAGTTTCAAACAAAGTTGCACAGCCAAGGTGTGTCAGAGCAGTTCTATATATCCTTGCAGACTGACTCCAGTGTTTCTCTGCTCTAAACTACCAGTGCTATGCAATCTCTCAACTTTTTTTTTTTTAATTTTTTTTTTTTAAAGACTTTATTTATTTATTTGACAGAGAGAAATCACAAGTAGATGGAGAGGCAGGCAGAGAGAGAGAGAGAGGGAAGCAGGCTCCCTGCCAAGCAGAGAGCCCGATACGGGACTCAATCCCAGGACCCTGAGATCATGACCTGAGCCGAAGGCAGCGGCTTAACCCACTGAGCCACCCAGGCGCCCGCAATCTCTCAACTTTTGACCTTGATGAAATCTAAATAAGATATTTTATGTCATTTCTTTCTTGTAGACAAAGATTTGCTTGTATTTGTACATGCTGCATAAATCCCAGATAGTCTTACTGCTCTTCCTCAGAGCAATCTGTTATGTATTTACTTAATCTTGTCACTTTTAATCAGTTAGGTTGTTTTCAACTGGGGCGTTTTGTCCCCCAGGATACATTTGGCAGAGTTTGGAGACGTTTTTGCTTTTCACAATGGAGCCGAAAGGTGGGATAGGTTTGCTACTGACATCTGTTAGGTAGAAGGCAGAGGTGCTCCTAAATATCCTAAAAAATGCATAGTACATCTTCCCATAACAAAAACCCATCCAACCTAAAATGTAAATAGTGCCAAGATTGAGGATCCCTGATTTAGTGGGCATAAGTGGAAATAAGTTCTCATAACTGAATTTCTTTTCTGAAAAATACCAAGTATATTATTTTGTTTTCAAGCTAATGGCATTGAGAAAAGTGAGTTTTATTTTTACTGTTTTTGCACACTTGATACTCCCCTTTTCTGTCTGGTATTGTGTGATCTGTAAGGGCCAGAAGGGTAGCGAATTCATAGGATATCTACTCACACATTGAAACATGAACTTGTTTGGCCCCTAACTTGATCACTTGATTGGGTGATTGGGTGATTAAGATGAGCACTTGAGTGGATTTAAAAAAGTGTGTTCATAAACTGTTTGGGGAGATGACAAGAGTGCTACAAGGTAAACATTTGAACGAATGATTAAACAATTCTAAGCAAAAGCTGTGTCCTCTCTGATTGAATAAGAACTTTAAAAATGGGAAAATCCTTTGCCATTAAAAAAAAAAAGTTTGCTCTAATTTCAGGAGATAAGAGGGAAAGTGGGAGAGCTAGGAGCTCAGAGGGAGCAATAAGAAAGGCATCTTACTGTTGTAAAGATACAGATGGTAATACCTTATTTTTCAACCAGTAGAATAACCCATGGATAAAATCATTTTGCTTGGTGGACAAAGGTGTGCTATAAACTGGGGTGCCTGGGTGACTCAGTCAGTTGAGCGTCTGCCTTGGGCTCAGGTCATGATCCCAGGTTCCTAGGATCAAGCCCCACAATGGGCTCCCTGCTCAGTGGGGAGTCTGCTTCTACCTCTGTTTCTCTCTCTCTCTCTCTCTGTCAAGTAAATAAATAATATCTTTATAAAAATTTAATACCCCATGGGAAACCAGATCCATCCTTTCTCCTATGTTAACTCTTACTTTAAAGGTTTCCTTTAGCTTCTTCTAGAATGATGATGACTCTGGATTATTTTAGAAGCACAGTGTTAACATTTCAGGCTGGCTACTTCCTTTCCGTTGCTAGGCACTGACACCTTCCTTCCCTACAGAGGCTGTAAAGTGCTGCTGTTGTCCCTGCTGCTGTTTGCATTGGGCTGTGCCACACATGATCTGCTTAGCTCCTGGGAAATGATGGGGTTGCTGATACTCTCCTGAAAAACCTTTCATCACAGAGTTTCAGCTCAGGTTGTATTTCTAAGCAGATTGAAAAAGCCATTAGCTTTTCTTAACTCTTAATTTGGGATCCAAATATCTTCTGATTTTTTAATATGCCCTTTTCTTTTTCAAGCTGAACACTGAATAGCTTACTAGAGGCCTTCTGTACCTTATTGCCTGAGAATTTTCCTCCCTTTTCAGGCTCCCTTTGACCTGTGTAAACAACTGGCTGAAGGAAATCTTATCAGAGTGAGAGGTATCTGTGTCTGGGCTTTTAAATTCTGGAAATGAGGCTATTACTTTGTTTAGAAAAAGCCTGTGTGTTTAGAAATGCTGTGTGTGAGATACTGCCTGACTTACTTTTTATTAAAACAAGCTGGGAGGTTATAGAAAACATAAAAGAAAAACAGTGTGATCACAATCCTAGAATTCTTAAATCTATGTACTTTTCTATACAGCTTTATTGAAGAGATGAAGTAGAGCTGATTTAATGTGAAAGAATAACATCGCTCTCCATTATTAGCGTTAGATTGTATCTTTCACTGGTATTGAACAGGGAATGCAAATTTAAATAGTTATAGGATTCTGCTTATGGAGTTTTTGAAAATAAGAGAAACTATAAAATAATTTACCTAGGAGAACTGGATTCTGCATAGGTGAGTTATCCTGATGGCAAAACATAACTTTGTTAGGGATGGAGGAGAAGCTAAGAGGTGTTTAAATGAAGAAATTTATTTTTTTAAACTTTTTAAAAGTGTTGACATACAATGTTACATTAATTTCCAGTGTATGAGTGTACAGCACAGTGATTCATCATTTCTATAGGTTATGCTATGCTCACTACAAGTGTAGCTACCATCTGTCACTATACATCATTATAGTATTATTGACTGTGTTCCTATATTATGCCTTTTATTCTCGTGACTTACTCATTTCATAACTGGAAGCCTGTATCTCCTACTTCTCTACTCATTTTTCCTATGTCCCAACTCCTTTTCCTCTGGCAACCATCGCTTCTCTGTAATTATAGGTCTGATACTGCTTTATGTTTGTTTATTCATTTGTTTTGTTTTTAGGTATTTGTCTTGCTCAGTCTGACTTATTTCATTTAGCATAATACTTCTAGAGCCACGTATGTTGTTAACAAATGGCAGGATCTCATCCTTTTTTATTATGAAGTAATATTTCATTGTATTATGTGTATGTATATATACTATATCTTCCTCATCCATTCATCTATTGACAGACACTTGGGTTGCTTCCATATCTTGGCTATTGTAAATAATGCTTCAATAAATAGGGGTATCTTTTTAAATTAGTGTTTTCATTTTCTTTGGGTACTTAATAGAATTATTGGATCATATGGTATTTCTGTTTTTAATATTTTTAGGAACCTCCATACTTTTTTCCACAGGGGCTGTACCAATTTCTGTTCCCACCAACAGTGTATGAGGGTTCCTTTTTTTCCACAACCTCGTCAATACTTGTTAGTAGATGAGGAAATTTAGATAGAAGTGTGTGTGTGTGTGTGTGTGTGTGTGTGTGTGTGTGTAAATGTTTGTGGTTTGTTTGTTTGTTTATTAACATGTAATGTATTATTTGCTTCAGGGGTGTAGGTCTGTGAATCATCAGTCTTATACAATTCACAGCACTCACCATAGTACATACCCACCCCAATGTCCATAATCCAGCCACCCTATCCCTCCCCACCCCAGCAACCCTCAGTTTGTTTCCTGAGATTAAGATTTTCTTATGGTTTGTCTCCCTCCCTGGTCCTATCTCGTTTAATTTTTTCCCTTCTTGCCTCCAAGGACCCCCCACCCTGCCTCAAATTCCTCATATCAGAGAGATCATATGATAATTGTCTTTCTCTGATTGACTTATTTTGCTTATTTGTGTTTTGATTAAGAAGTATCCATTGAATTGTTGGAGAGTTACCCTTGTCTTTCAAGACTTATCTGTGTAATTTAGAGCTGGTGTAAGTCAAACATAGAATATAGGTACAGGCAATATCATAATTAGGAATACCAGTTTGGGACTTCTTTTAGCCAGGCACTGAGTTGCCAGTTCACTAATGACAGGATGCTCAGACCTCAAGGCTTATGAGGGTTCAGTTCCTGCTGATACTTCTTTTCTATGTCTTGTCTTTTCTGGCATTTAGGGAGAGTCAGTATCAGGTAAAATAGTGTTTCTTTGAGTAAATGCAATCTGAATTCTTAATAAGTGACTTGGGAATGATCTTGTAGAGCATGTTTTCTTGATTTAGGAATTACCTATGCTGAATTGAGTTTTTAATAACGGGCCTCCAAAAGCTCTACGATCTAACTTAGGGCTATGCTATTAGAGAAACTGGCTATCCAGTTATTAGGATAAATAAGTGGTTTAGAGGCAAGAAATGGGAAATTTTTTCTAGTCTTGGGCTTGGCAGCAAGGCACTCTAGGTCTGGTTTCTTTGTGCTGTTGCTATCACTTTCTTTTCTTTTTCTTCATCATTTCTTTCTCTGTCCCAGAATACTGAACGGTAGTTTCACATGTTTGCTCTAATACTTCCTGATGTTCAGACAAAGGGATTAGAAAGGGAAATCAGCCTAGCAGGAAACAATGGAGTCTGGAGGCTTGAATTTTCAAAAAATACAGAACAAATGTGATTAATTTAATTTTTTTGAGATATAAATATAAGCTTATATGTAGAAACAAATGAGTTTTAACCTTAACCCTTTGAAATTACACTGTAATATATACCTTTTAAGTAACATCTTCTTTCATTATATGTTTGTAAACTTATGTGTTGAAGCATATGAGAATAGTGTGTTCAACTTACTGAAACTACACTGTTCTTAATCTTTAAAAAAAAAAAAATCCTTCATTATGATAGAAGAATATACAAAGTTATATATAGAAGCATACAGGAGAAGCCAAAACTACACTGTGTATATACCTTCTTCCCAGTAACATCTTTCATTAAGATATGTTTCTTTTTTTGTTGTTTTTATTTTAATTCCTGTTAGTTAGCATACAGTGTTATATCTGTGTCAAGTGTACAGTACAGTGACTCAACAATTCTATATATCGCCTGGTGCTCATCACCACAAGTGCACTTCTTAATCTCCATCACTTATTTAACCTATCCTCTACCCCTCTCCCCCTTCTGGTAACCATCAGTTACCTATTTAAGAGTCTGTTCCTTGGTTTGTCTCTTTCTTTTTTCCTTCACTCATTTGTTTCTTAAATTCCACATATGAGTGAAATCTTATAGTATTTGCTTTTCTCTGGTCATTTTTCTTAGCTTTATACTCTGTAGCTCCATCCATGTCATTGCAAATGGCAAGATTCATTCTCTTTTATGGCTGAATTATACTCTGTTGCATACATGTATACTTTACCCATTCATCTATGGATGCACATTTGGGCTCTTCCATAATTTGGCTATTGTATATTGTGCAGCTATAAACATCAGGGACTAAATGTGACTAATTTTAGAAGAATTGTTTTTGGGACAGTTAAGTAGAGAGCTAAATAAATAGATATTTTAATGGACACTCTCTTCTTTTTGGGTTTTTTTTTGTGTGTGTTGCTGCAGGCTTTTTTGTTTTGTTTTGTTTTTTAAAGATTTTATTTATTTATTTGACATAGAGAGATCACAAGTAGGCAGAGAGGCAGGCAGAGAGAGAGAGGAGGAAGCAGGCTCCCCGCCAAGCAGGGAGCCCGATGTGGGACTCGATCCCAGGACCCCGAGATCACGACCCGAGCCGAAGGCAGCGGCTTAACCCACTGAGCCACCCAGGTGCCCAGCAGACTTTTTTTCTTTTTGAGGAAACATCCACAGTGTTCATTGATATTTGAACCAGAAAGTATACATTCTACCTTTCCTATTTTATGAAGATACCGAATCACATCTATTGGGGGAAAGTGACTAACTGTTAACTTTTAGACTAAAAGAAAACAGAACAATTAGTGTTATTGAAGATTGTGTTAAATAGGAACTCATACACTCTAGAAAATAAATTAGTATGAACCTTTTGGGAAGCCATTTAGCAGTATGCACTGAGATTTAAAATATTTGTGTCTTTTGATTGAGAAATTCTACTTTTGAGAATTTCTTGTAGAAATTACAGAAATTTTGCTTCTGAGAATTTCTTGTAAGCAAATAATCATAAATACAGAAAAGGCTTATGGATGGTGAAGTTTATCACAAAATTAATTAATGAAAAAATAGGAAACAGACTAAATGTCCATCTATACAGTAATGTTCTAGGAAACCCCAGTCAACCAGTTGTTGTGTTGATACATTTTTGTGTTGATAGGGTGAGAATACATAGTAGGGGTGTAAAATAACAAAATGCTTTTGATACAGTATTCAGTGGTGAAAATTGTAGAACATTGTTTATTCAGTGTGCTTACAAATTTGTAAAATATACTTATGCTTGGACAGAGCATATTGAAGTGTAGACAGTGACTTATATTTGGATGGTTAAACCAGGTGATTTTCATTTTCTTTTATACCTCTTTCAAAATTTTCTTCAATTATCCTGTATATTTTTATTGTGGGGAAAAAGAATGTAATCCTTTTACCTTCCCACTAAAAATATACTTTTCTTACAGCTTTAAGCATCAGTAGTAAAAGTCTGCAAGCATTGGAATAAGACTTTTGCAAAACAACATTGTGGAGCATGGATTCTCTATCAGAAGAGTTTTTTACAAGGTAAGTGATAGGGTGACAAAACCAACCACATTTGTTGCATTTTGAAGATACAACATTTGTTCTTTCCACATAACTTTGGGAAGCTAGTGTGATTGAGATACCCTTATGCTTGGAGGTAATTTAGTGACTTTGATTAGGGGGGGATATAGACTACGTGAAATCTAATTACAGAAAATTTCTCTTAAGGGCCACACTCTGGCTAAAGAGTTAAGAGTTGAGAAATGTACTACAGCTTGCTACATGTGGACATTCTCGCCAAATAGATTAATGTGATCTATTAATTTATTTTATGAGGATTTACTATAATGCTTGTAATGTAAAGTACCTCCTTGGTACTTAGAGAATAAAGACAGACAAAATTTTGGGTACTTAGAATTAAAGTGTAGTAGGAAAATATATAAAAAGTTATATTGTTAGGCAAAGTGCATGCATGATGCATGGTTATATATAACGTAGAAAGGAACAATAATGATTGACTGGGGTTGAGTAGGTTTCCACCAGATGACACTTGAACTGAACATTAAAGGATAAGAAGCATTTTGATGTATGTAGAAATGGAAGGAAACAACAAGAAAAAGTACTTAAGATATATGATTGGGAGGATTTCAGCTGTCTTCTAAGGAGTTTAGCTTTATTTTGTGCAGAACCAATGATATTTTTTTAAAAAAAGGAAATGTTACACTGTATTTTGGAAAGAATATTTCTTGGTGATGGGAAGGAAGAGACAACAAAATACAACACTAGTAATAGCTCAGGAGGAAGCTGATGAAGTCTTGCAGTGGTAGGAGTAGAAAACAGAAGGAATTTGTAGAACTAGAATCAACAGAATTACATGACTGCTTAAATATGAAAAAAGTGGCAAAAGAGAAAGATGACTCAAAGGTTTGTAAGGACCGGAAGAAGATATGTATCATTAACTAATATGGGGCTAAAAAAGGGAGACAGGTTTATATGTGTGCATTATTTTAATGTGTGCATGAGAAAGAGAGGACAGATGATGAATCATTTTTGGACATGAGGAAATTGAGGTGTTGGTAAAATATCTTAAGTTATAAGTTGTTTTGAGTAGATGGTTAGAAATTTGTAGTAGTGTCAAAAAGCAAGGCTGAAAGTATAGATTCAGGGGTCATTAGAATGGATGCTATTAGGAGGAGGGGCAAGATGGTGGAGAAGTAGGAGACCGTGTTTCAACCTGTCCCCTAAAGTGAGCTAATTATCTACCAGAACACTCTGAACACCCATGAAATCAGCCTGAGATGTAGGATTATACACTTCTGGATCTCTTGGGGAGGGGTTGTGCAGAAGACACCAGTAGAGAGGTAAAAGCAGAGTGGGAACAATTGGACTGATATCAGAGGATAAACAGAAGGGGGAAGGAGCCACCAGAAGTGAACCTTCGGAAAGTAATGCCCCAATATGAAAGTGCCCTATGATTGGGGACCATCATTAACTTGGAGTCTTGTTAAAAGCACATAAAAAGAGCAAAAGATCTTAAGGGGCAACTGGTGGAATCGGGTGGTCATGGGCACAGGCCTAACCCCATTTTCCCAGGACAGACACTGCCAGCGACCACCCATGCCAGACACAGTGCAGTGGTAGAGCCTCCAGTTCCTGGTCCCAAAGCCCCCAGTGTTGCGAGGCTTGCACTACTGCTTGGGCTTGTCTGGGGCACACTCCCATCCCCGCATGGGGGAGTCTGGTGGGGCTCTTTCTAGAACCACAGCCTTTTGCACTCTGCGCTCACTGTGCGACTGTTGTTGGAACTGAGATCCCCACCCGCACCTGAGTGTTCTCTGCAGGCGCTAGCTGGGTGATCTCTAGGCCCCACTGAGAGTCTGGACACTCCCAGGAACTCAGCGAAATCTCTGGTCGGGAGCTCTCTACAGGCAGCAGCAACCTATGAAACCCTGAGGTCTGAACCCCAGACAGCAGTCCCAGCAAGGGCAGCCACTGGAAGTGGGCTCCCTGGACCAGTATCGCTTGCAGTTTTACCAGCAGGGGGGTGCAGAGACAAGTGGGTGCTTCTGGCAACCCCTGAGTTGGTGGCTGGGGACATGCACTGCCTGTGGGAAGTTGCGTGGTTCAGTGGAGTTTACAGAGGGGGGAGTCTGTGTGTTCTGGATTACCCAGAGGGGAGCAGACTGAGGCTTCTCCCTGAGATGGAGGTCTGGTTATAGTTTGCTTTCCATGAAACCTCCAAAAAGACCCCAAAATCTGCCAAAGAACAATAGTCTCCAGAGAGCAAAAGCCTGAAAAACCAGTTTCCACAGAGCCCAGCCCCTTGATAGGGGGCAGGAGGATTCAACTCAAGCAAGCCTGACTGAAAAACAATGTGGCGGCCGCCCCCCCCACACACCAAGAAAGCCAGCCAATGAATGGACAGCCACTGCAGGGTCCCCATAAAACTGTAAAACCCCAATATTAGGGGAAAACAATACATTAAGCTCCCGGTATAGCCCTAAAACCCGTTTCTGTTTCATAGGTACAACTTTTTTTGTTGTTGTTTTCACTATTCTTGTTCTTAACTTTTTTTTTTAAACAACTTACCCTTACAACTAGAGGTTTAATACAATGTATTCCATAATAACCTTTTAACTTGAACTTTTTTCATACATATACTTGTATTTTCCTTTTTCTTTTCTATTTTTTAACTATGCATATAGGTATAAGCTTCAAGGTAATCCTCTTTCCCTAGTCAATACTACCCTTATATATAATCCAGTTTTAATTTTCCTTTATCTCTGGAAAGTTGAGTCCTTTAACAAAGATACCAAGATACACCCACGAAGAATCAAAATAACCTTCCTCACCCACATTTTTCTTCTATCCTGTCTTTTTCTTCTGTCAGTGTTTCTGTGTATTTATTTATTTGTTTTTAAATTTATTTATTTGACAGACAAGAGATCACAAGCAGGCAGAGGCAGACAGAGAGAGAGGAAGGGAAGCAGAGAGCACCATGCGAGGCTTGATCCCAGGACCCTGAGATCATGACCTGATCCAAAGGCAGAGGCCCCAACTCACTGAACCACCCAGCACCCCTCTGTGTATTTATTTTTGTTCTGGTATTATATAAATCCTGTCCTTGGGGTTCATTTTGGCTGGGTTCTTTTTTTTTTTTTTTTTCCTTATAATTTACTTTAGTCCGTCTTTTGCCCATCCATTTTTGTTTCTATATCTTATAAATCTTACCTTTGGGGCCCATTCTGGCTGGGGCTTTTCTTTCTTTCTTTTCTTTTCCTTTTTTTTTTTTTTTCTCTCTCTCTTTCTTTTTTCTTTCTTTTTGGTGGTGATGGAATTGCTCAGAAGCCTTCCAGGGTGCACCTTGCCTAGATCACGGTTGATATATTTAGCTACACATCCCCTCTACCTCCTCTCACCAAAAGGACTAGGAGGAGGAACACCCAACAAAAATTCAGAGGAAAAATTCAGAGACTGTGCCCTCTCCATCAGAGCTATTGGATGTGGACATAAACAGTATTTTGGAAAGGGAATTCAGGGTAACAATTAACCAGGCAATAGCTAGGTTGGAGAAAACCATTAGTGACAACATAGAATCAATTAGGGCAGAAGTGAAAGCCGACCGGGAAGAAGTTAAAAATGGTATCCATGAGACCCAATCTAATCTAAATACTCTAATAGCTAGGGTAACCAACACAGAAGATAGAATTAGTGATCTAGAGGACAAACTGATAGAGAAAAAGGGTCAGGAGGAGGCCTGGAACAAACAGCTTAGAAGCCATGAAAACAGAATTAGGGAAATAAATGATGCCATGAAACATTCCAACATCATAATTACTGGGATCCCTGAGGGGAAGAGAAAGAAAGGAGACTAGAAGATATAGTTGAATAAATTAGGAAAATTTTCCCAATCTGGGGAATGGAACCAGCGTTCATGCTCTAGAGGTAGAAAGAACAGCCCCCCAAGATCAATGAATCTAGAAAGACCTCGAGGCACTTGATTGTAAGACTAAAGAATCATAATTTTAGACAAGAGCTTTTGAGAGCAGCTAGGGGAAGAGATCCTTATATACAGAGAAAGGTCCATCAGAATGAGGTTAGACCTATCCACAGAAAAGTGGCAAGCCAGAAAGGGCTGCAAGACATATTCAGGACACTAAATGACAAGAACATGCGGCCAAGAATACTTTATCCAGCAAGGTCAACATTCAGAATGGATGGAGAGATAAAAGAGCTTCCAAGACTGGCAAGGTTTAAAAGAGTATGTGGATTCATACCAAGCTGGCACTACAAGAAATATTAAGGGGTGGGGTTCTATAAAAAAGGAAAGAACCCAAGAGTGTCATAGAACAGTAATTTATAGAGATAATCTATAGAAACAAGAACTTCACAGGCAACATGTTGTCACTAAAAACGTATCTTTGAATAATCATTGTCAATGTGAACGGCTTAAGCACTTCCATAAAATGACACAGAGTTGCAGATTGGCTAAAACGACAGGACCCGTCCATATGTTGTCTACAAGAGACCCATTTGGAACCTAATGATATATTCAGATGGAAAGTGAAGGGATGGAGAAGCATCCTTCATGCCAATGGGCCTCAAAAGAAAGCTGAGGTAGTGATTCTCATATCAGATAAATTAGATTGTAAACTAAAGACTATAGTCAGAGATAAAGAAGGATACTACATTATTCTTAAAGGGTCTATCCACCAAGAAGATCTAACAATTGTAAATATTTATACCCCCAGTACAGGAGCAGCAAACTACATAAGACAACTGTTAATCAAGATAAAGAATCATATTCATATGAATACATTAATAGTAGGGGATCTTAACACATCACTCTCATTAACAGACAGATCATCCAAGCAGCAAATCAATAAATGCACAAGAGCATTGAATGACACATTGGATCAGTTGGACCTCATAGATACATACAGAACATTCCACCCTAAACCATTCTTCTCAAGTATACATGAAAGTTTCTCCAGAATAGACCACATACTGGGTCACAAATCAGGGCTTAACTGATACCAAAAGATTGAGATTAGCCCCTGCATATTTTCAGACCACAATGGTTTGAAACTGGAACTCTACCACAAGAAAAAGGTTGGAAGGAATTCAAACACTTGGAAGCTAAAGACTACCCTGCTTAAGAATGTTTGGATCAACCAGGAAATCAAAGATGAGCTTAAAAGAATTCATGAAAACCAATGAGAATGAAGACACTTCAGTCCAAAACCTATGGGATATGGCAAAGGCAGTCCCAAGAGGGAAATACAAAGCCATCCAAGCCTCCCTCAAAAAAATATAAAAATCCAAAAATTAAAAAATCTTTATACCATAAAGAACTGGAGAATCATCAAATTAAACCAACCCCACACACAAGAAGGGAAATAATCAAGATTAGAGAGAGATCAATGAGATAGAATCTAGAGATACAGTAGAACACATCAACGAAACTAGAAGCTGGTTTTTTGAAAGAATAAGTTCGATAAACCATTGACCTAACTAATCCAAAAGAAAAGAGAGAGGACCCAAATTAATAAAATTATTAATGAAAGGGGAAAGATCACGACTAACACCAAGACAATAGAAACAATCATCAGAAATTATTATCAACAGTTAATATGCCAATAAGTTAAGCAGCCTAGATGAAATGGATACATTCTTGGAAACCTATAAACTTCCAAAACTGAATCAGGAAGAAATTGACAACCTGAATAGACCAATATCTAGTAACGAGATTGAAGCAGTGATCAAAAGCCTCCCAAAATACAAGAGCGCAGGACCTGATGGATTCCCTGAGAATTCTACCAGACAGTCAAAGAAGAAATAATACCTATTCTCCTGAACCTATTTCAAAAAATAGAAACAGAAGGAAAACTTCCAGATTCTTTTTATGAAGCCGGTATTACCCTGATCCCCAAACCAGGCACAGACCCCACCAAAAAGAATTTCAGATCAATATCTCTGATGAATTTCAATGCCAAGATTCTCAACAAGATCCTAGCTAATAAGGATCCAACAGTACATTGAAAAGATCATCCACCATGACCAGGTAGGATTTATCCATGGGATGCACTGGTGGTTCAACACTTGCAAATCAATCAATGTGATAGAACAAATTAATAACAAAAGAGAGAAGAACCACATGGTTCTCTCAATTGATGCAGAAAAGGCATTTGACAAAATCCAGCATCTGTTCCTGATTAAAAAACTTCAAAGTATAGGTAGGGATAGAGGGAACATTCCTCAACTTCTTAAAATCTGTCTATGAAAAACCCACAGCAGATATCATCCTCAATGGGGAAAAGCTGACAGTCTTCTCTTTGAGATCAGGAATATGATAAGGATGTCACTCTAATCACTGTTGTTCAACATAGTATTAGAAGTTCTAGCAACAGCAATCAGACAACAAAGAGAAATAAAAGGTATTCAAATTGGCAAAGAATTCAAACTCACTCTCTTCGCAGATGACATGATACTTTATACGGAAAACCCAAAAGACTCCACCCCCAAACTACTAGAACCCACACAGCAATTCAGTAATGTGGCAGGATACAAAATCAATGGGACAGAAATCAGTTGCTTTCTTATACACTAACAAAATATAGAAGAGTTAGAGAATCAATTCCATTTGCAATAGCACCAATAATCATAAGATAACTGGGAATAAACCTAACCAAAGAGGTAAAGGATCTGGACTTCAAGAACTATAGAACACTCATGAAAGAAATAGAAGAAGACACAAAAAGATGAAAGAGCATTTCATGCTCATGAATCAGAAGAATAAACATTGTTAAAATGTCTACACTTCCTAGAGCCGTCTATACTCTCCATGCCATCCTGATCAAAATTCCACCAGCCTTTTTCAAAGTCCTGGAACAATCCTAAAATTTGTATGGAACCAGAAGAGACCCTGAATTGCTAAGGAGATTTTGATAAAACCCCAAAACTGGGGTCTTCACTTTGCCTGATTTCAAGCTTTACTACAAAGCTGTGATCACCAAGACAGCATGGTACTGGCACAAAAACAGACACATAGACCAGTAGAACAGAGTAGAGAGCCCAGATATGGACCCTCAACTCTATGGTCAAATAATCTTCGACAAAGCAGGAAAAAAATATCCAGTGGAAAAAAGACAGTCTTTTCAATAAATGGTGCTAGGAAAATTGGACAGCTATGTACAGAAGAATGAAACTTGACCATTCTCTTACACCATACAGATAGATAAACTTGAAATGGATAAAAGACCTTAACATGAGGCAGGGATTTATCAAAATCCTAGAGAAGAACATAGGCAGTAACCTCTTTGACATCGACCACAGCAATTTCTTTCAAGACATGTCTCCAAAGACAAGGGAAACAAATGCAAAAATGAGCTTTTGGTACTTCATCAAGATCAAAAGTTTCTGCACAGCAAAGGAAACAGTCAACAAAACAAAGAGGCAACCCACAGAATGGGAGAAGATATTCTCAAATGACACTACAGACAAAGGGTTGATATCCAAGATCTATAAAGAACTCCTCAAACTCAACACTCAAAAAACAGATAGTTCAAAAAATGGGCAGAAGACATGGACAGACACTTCTCCAAAGAAGACATACAAATGGCTCACAGACACATGAAAAAATCTTCATCATCATTAGCCATCAGGCAGATTCAAATCCAAACCACATGGAGATACCACTTTACACCAGTTAGAATGGCCAAAATTAACAAGACAGTAAGCAACAAGTGTTGGAAAGGATGAGGGGAAAGAGGAATCTTATTACACTGTTGGTGGAAATGCAAGTTGGTGCAGCTGCTTTGGAAAACAGTGTGGAGATTCCTTAAGAAATTAAAAATAGGGCTATCTCATGAACCTGCAATTGCACTACTGGGTATTTACCCCAAAGATACAGATGTAGTGAAAAGAAGGGCCATCTGTACCCCAATGTTCATAGCAGCAATGGCCACAGTCACCAAACTGTGTAAAGAGCCACGATGCACTTCAACAGACGAATGGATAAAGAAGATGTGGTCCATATATACAATGGGATATCATGCCTCCATCAGAAGGGATGAATACCCAACTTTTGTATCAACATGGATGGGTCTGGAGAAGATTATGCTCAGTGAACTAAGTCAAGCAGAGAGAGCCAGTTATCATATGGTTTCACTTACTTGTGGAGCATAAGGAATAACACGGAAGACATTCGGAGATGGAGAGGAGTTGGGGAAGATTGGAGGGGAGACAAACCGTGGGAAGCAAACTGAGAGTTTTGGTGGGGGGGTTGGGTGAGCCTGGTGGTGGGTATTATGGAGGGCACGTATTGCATGGAGCACTGGATGGTGATAAACAATGAATTCTGGAACACTGAAAAAAATAAAATTAAAAAAAAATATGGGTGCTGTTAGAATTCATGGAAGTTTGCTTATTTTTTAATTCATCAATAAATATTTGAGTGCCTTCTTTATGTCTGATGTTGGGATAGAGACTTGGAGGTTACATAGTGAATTAGAAGGGCCTCATTCCTATCTGAGAGAATTTATTTATATGTGGGCATAAATGTAATTGATTTTAGTAGAAAATGTAAGAAAATAGATAAAAATGGAACATTAGTGGAGCAGCTGGGTGGCTCAGTTAGTTACGTATCTGACTCTTGGTTTCAGCTAATGTGTCATGGGATTGAGCACCATGTCAGGCTACCCAGTTGCCGGGCAGTCTGCTTGAGATTCTTCCCCTCTGTTCCTTCCCCCACTTCTTTCTTTCTTAAATGGATAAATAAATCTTCTAAGAAATGGAACATTCGTATATATATTATGTATATTTCAGGATATATTATTATAGCAAAACCTCAGCTCCTAGTACGCAATAGGTGGTAAAAGCAACAAAATAGCAAAAGAAAAATAATATTTCTGTGTCTAGTTCTATCTTTGCTGCTTTCTAGGTGTATAACTTAAAAACACGTTATATAACCTCTCTGGACATCAATTTAATCATTTTAATATATAAAATGACTGCCATAGATGACTGCTTGTATATCTTCCTATACTAATATACCAGGATACATAGTTTGTTTTAAATATTATTAAAATAATGAATGAATATGACAAATGAGGAAGAGGTGTAGCCAGTAGTAGAAGAAGAAGTGGAGGGCTAGGAGGAGAACCAGCAGCAGTGAAGATGACAGAGGTTTTCAAAGACGGTTGGAAGGTATGATGGGCAATGTTAAATGATGCAGAAATACAGGTAGAATGAAGAACAAAGACAAAGCTATTGAAATAAATAGTGGGATTTCATTAGTAACCTTCATTAGAGCAATTTTAATGTTGGGGAGGGAATGAGAATTAGTTAAGTTTATATCAAAAATTGTTAGAGAAACTATGGTGAATATAGCAGCCCACGTTCCACACCTAAGAAGTGCTAAAGTAGGGTCTGGACACCTGGATGATTCAGAAGTTTCGCAGGTGATTTTAGTGTGCATCTGGGAATGAGAACTGTTGGGCCAAGGAGTGAATGATCATGAAATAGAGTTAGCTGGAAAGGTATACATGTGACAATTTTTTATACTCTTATACAACCTGGAGACTTCAGCATACTGCTGTAGTATTTTTCATTCCTTGACAACACAAGACTGTCCCTTGTGTTACTTTTTGGAGTGGAGCTTTGAAGTGGATGAAAAGACAGTTAAGAGGCTTTTTTTGTGTTTCTGTGTGTGTGTGTGTGTGTGTGGTTTTTTTCTGTTTGTTTGTTTTGCCATGACATTTTAAAGAGCATTGAGAACCATCTTGTGAAATACTGTTTCTGTGTATAAATCTCTTCCATTGAAACTTTCATTATGTGAAATACTGTACTATTTATTGGTCCCAGTTTCCCTGACAAGATCAGTGGGCACGTGGTGGATGGTAAATGATAGTCTAAGAAATAAATACATATATGTGAAGTAAGATAGGATGATTTTTATAAAACACAATGCTGAGTAGATCCATTGCTGTTTCTCACTCAGTTTTTTCTCTGCTAGTGTATAGAATTAAGATCATATAAATCCTATATGGTCGTATGTTATGATTCTTATATTATGGGCCCTATATCATGGTTCTATATGTAGACAAAAGCAATTTTATAAATAGTTTTTCAGTTCTGTATGTAACACTGCATATATTCACATTTTGAACCAATGTCAGAATCAAAACTTAACAATTTACAAATGAACTATTTTACAAAAATAGTTAATTTTTAAATAAGACATTCTCTCTCAATTTTAAAAAATCATTTTGGAAAACTGGATAACTATAAGGCCAGAAACCTGGAACAAAAAAATAAAAGCATCTGCATAATATAGATCCATTCCAAACCTTTATTATCTTCATAAACCTCAGCCTTTTTAAGATCCATTTTTTTTTACATTGAAACAGTGCTATAAAGTTAATTTTTTCCCATGATTTTGGTATATTCTGTGTCCAAGAAAATTTTTTATATCTGCTTTCATTTCTGTTTAGCGCTCTCCAGTAAAGGCAGAGCATACTTTTTTTTTCCTTTAACTTGCATCCCTAAAGATATGACACCTGCCACTGTTATCAGTCTTGCTATATATTGTTTACACTTTCGAACTTTCAGATAAATTCACTTGTTAGATTCTTTACTACTACAGTTTAATTGTGTTCTTTATAAGGAGATACTCTGAATACACATTTCTTTCTTTTTCATTTAAAGTAGGGCTCCAACTGTGGAGGAGCAAACTAAAGAGGAAATCAAGAATAAGGTAGAAAAATCTACTGACCAACTGGTAAGAGTTAATTTTTGTTAATTATGAATGAATTAATAAGTAATTATGACAGTGTAATTTTAAATCTAGTCAGTTTACTTATCTCTTCAGAATTTAGGGGTGACTCTACTTTTTTTCCTTCATAACTAAAATTATAGTCATAATTAAATCTCTGATAATTGATACTTCTGTCTCAATGTTATTTTAAGTACCAATTCTCACTGTAAGTTAAAACTTGTAGGTGATTGAATTGACTTGTCCAGAAAAATAAAACAATCAATTTTAAGAAATCCTTTACTGATCCTTTAAAGCAAAATCCAAACAAAATGAAAACTACGCACATGCAAAGAAATTATTTAGTAAGAAATTTTCAGAGTTGTTTTGAAATTCTCTTTCCTGTTTTTATCATCTTTACTGTTAGAAATTCCAGTTCAAAATGAAGGAGAATCAAAGATATGTTACTATAAGGATTATATTGCCAGTGACAATATATTTTGTGGTAGCTTAAAAAATATGTATATGTATATATACATACCTATATATCACATGTACTTATATTTAATGAAGGGTGGATGAAGATCTATTTGGGTTTTTTTTAGTTCAGTTTTAACTTACACATAGTTTTATGTGATTATTGATGTCCACTGTTAATAAATTTTGTAAAGATTATCTAGTAACAGGAGAAAATATATGAACATAAAATAATCTTACACTGTTGGTGGGGATGCAAGTTGGTGTAGCCACTTTGGAGAACAGTGTGGAGATTCCTCAAGAAATTAAAAATAGAGCTTCCCTATGACCCTGCAATTGCACTACTGGGTATATACCCCAAAGATACAGATGTCATGAAAAGAAGGGCCATCTATACCCCAATGTTTATAGCAGCAATGGCCACGGTCGCCAAACTGTGGAAAGAACCAAGATGCCCTTCAACGGACGAATGGATAAGGAAGATGTGGTCCATATACACTATGGAGTATTATGCCTCCATCAGAAAGGATGAATACCCAACTTTTGTAGCAACATGGACGGGACTGGAAGAGATTATGCTGAGTGAAATAAGTCAAGCAGAGAGAGTCAGTTATCATATGGTTTCACTTATTTGTGGAGCATAACAAATAACATGGAGGACATGGGGCAATGGAGAAGAGAAGGGAGTTGAGGGAAATTGGAAGGGGAGGTGAACCATGAGAGACTATGGAGACTGAAAAACAACCTGAGGGTTTGAAGGGTGGGAGGTTGGGGGAACCAGGTGGTGGGTATTGGGGAGGGCACGTATTGTAGGGAGCACTGGGTGTGGTGCAAAAACAATGAATACGTTACGCTGGAAAGAAATAAAAAATAATCATATTATTTAACTGCATGAGGTTATCACTGTAAAAAATGTTTCAGAGAAAATACAATATATACAGATGTACATAGGGATGTACACTTGAGCCAGCAGGGATTAGATTTAGAAAGTGAATTTCTAAATACAGAATTGGAAATACAAAAGTTAAAGGAGGTGAAAACTTTGACCTGAGTTTGGTTTAGAAGCTAAATCAATTTTGTGAAATGGATTGAGCGTCAAATATTTTAATAATTGGCTTAAATAATTGTAGTTATATAATTTATGACCACTAACTTAAAATATTATATTTATAATAAGAAAAATATTTAATAAGCATGAAGCTTATAGTATGTCCTATTAGAAATTTTTATTCATGCCATAATCTTGCTTCTGTATCAATTTGGTAATTAATATTAGATGATTTTGTGGTAACTTTTGACTACAGAACTGATCTTTAGTTTGAAATGTATGCCCTACTGACAGTGGTCATTCTTTTGAAGGGTTTGTCTAGTTACATTGTGGAAGATTTTTGTTTTTATAAACTTTTTGGAAAATTTCAAACCTACAGAAAAGTTGCAAGAATAATGCTTGAAATAAAACTTTCTTACATTTTTGGATATAATTTTCATATAATGAAATAAAGTATAAGATTGTTTGTTGGATATTGATGGGGTTGGAGGAATCTTAATTTAAGACTCAAACCCATGGAACACTCAGTGTGGTGCATAAACCATGAATTTTTGAGCACTGAAAAGAATAAAATTAAGTAAAATTAAAAAAAAAAAAGACTCAAACCCAGAAGGGGAGAGTAGGCAGGTAGTCCTACCATGTTGAGTCCTGGTTACTTTCCTGGGTAATTGCAGTCTGAAAGACCTGACTGATGGTTAGAGAGTCAACTCCTCCCAACCCCCAAGGCATTTTCAGTGACTTAAGCTTTACATGGCCTCCATAATAAGAAGCTGTCTTTTCTGATTTTCAGAGGTCAGCATCAATGGACTCATATTCCCAAAGTTTAAACATGGTATAGGAACTGTGGTATCTTGTTAAGATTTGAAGGAAGTCCATCATCCATGTGTTCCAGGTGCTTCTCCATTTCTGTTGCCCACGTGTTCCTCACACGTTGGGCAGGAACTATATATAGTCCAGCAGGACTTGACTGTATATAGCTATTGATTAGACATTAATGATGGCTTATTAAGTCCGTAAGAATGAATTCCTATAGACCCAAGATTACTATGACTTAGGTCTGACTGAATTATAAGTCAATCTGTTTTACTATTTTGTTTATAATTTAAATTATTACAGTTTTATTTTCAATATGCTGTGTGTTTAGTCACTAAAGCATCAGTCACATATGTAAAAAGTACTCTTAGATCTAGCTTTCATATCATTATGTAGAATAATCTATGTAATACTTTAAGCTTAGCATTTTTTATGCCTTTAAGTGGGTCAATTCAATGCAATCTGTGTATTTCTGTAGGGCAGCCATTTTTTGAGGCCTAATTCACATTTAAGCCTTAAATTGTAGATATTTCCCATTCCACTACCTGTTAAAAGTGGTATAATTATTCCTATTTTAGAATATTTATAACTTCCAAATGAATTTATATATTTATTTCTGTATATTAAGGCTTCTGTATATTAAAGCTTCCTGAATTTTGGTCTTAAATTCCCTGCTATATTTTAAGTCCTTGAAAGCAGAGGGAATGTCTTATTCTTTTTTTTTTAATTAAAAAAATTTTTAAAAAGATTTTACTTATTCATTTGAGAGAGAAGGACAGAGAGGCACATAAGCAGGGGAAGAGCCGAGGGAGAGGTGAAGCAGACTCCCCGCTGAACGAGCTGGGAGCCTGATGTGAGGCTTAATCCCAGGACGTGAGCCGAAGGCAGACACCTGACTATCTGAGCTACACAGGTGCCCGAGAATGTCTTATTCTTATTTGGATTTTCTATCACTTTGTCATAGTTACCTACATAGTATATACAGGCACTTTGTTAATGGAGCCCAAAGTGGGACTTTAAACTCATGAGCTTGAGATCAAGACCCAAGCTGAGATCAAGAGTTGGACACTTAGGGGCGCCTATGTGGCTCAGTGAGTTAAAGCCTCTGCCTCTGGCTCAGGTCATGATCCCAGGGTCCTGGGATTAAGCCCCGCATCAGGCTCTCTGTCCAGCAGGTAGCCTGCTTCCTCCTCTCTCTCTCTGCCTGCCTTTCTGCCTACTTGTGATAGCTCTCTGTCAAATAAATAGATAAAATCTTTAAAAAAAAATAGGATACTTTGCCAACTGACCCACCTAGGTGCCCTAGTCTTTGTTCTTTCTTTTAATGTTTTTTCTAGTCTTAATATTTAGAGTAATAAGAATATGTATAATGGTGTAATTTTTTAATAATTATTTTCTTCTAGGGTAAACAGGAAAAGGACACACCTGCTGATCTTGTCCCTGTTAACTTACTAGTAGAAGTGAAGAAATTACTGACTGCAATTAATACTCTACCAAAAGGTGTGGTCCCTCACATTAAGAAGTTCTTACAAGAAAATTTTTCCTTCCAAATCATGCAGGTAAGATTATAATTTGTTCTTTGGGGTAGAAGTACAGCTCTTTGTTTATGGCTGTCCAGAGAAAATACATTATGTTCCTTTACTCTCATACTACTACTATACTGACAGCTCTTCTGACACTAGAGATGTGGACTTATTCCCACATCAACTAGTTCTACACTAACTGGGTATCCAACAAGTCAACTAAATTCTGATACTATCTGCCTAGAGTTAGTATCAGATCCCACAAGTCAAGGGCTCAGTTCCACAAATCTGCTCTGACTTCAGGCACCAGTCACAAGTCCTGGGTTGTCCCTGGTACTTCTGACCTACTGGCTATGGATTGGAGTTCCCATGACCCCTTCCTGGGTTCAATAATTTGCTAGTATAGCTCACAGAACTCCAGGAAACACTTAATTGATATTTACCAATTTATTACATAATAAAGGCTATGATAAAGGATTTTAAAAACAGCCAAATGAAGAGATACATAGGGCAAGGTCTGGAAGGGTCGCAAGTATTGGAGCATCTGTCTCTGTGGAGTTGGGGTGTGCCACTCCCCTGGCATGTGGATGTGTTCACTAAATTGGAAGTTCTCTGAACCCCATACTTGAAGGATTTTTATGGAGGCTTCCTCATATAAGCATGATCAATTATTAATCCAAATGCCCAGCCCCTCCCCATCTGGGAGTGGGGATAGTGCTAAAAGCTCCAAGCTTCTAATCATGGCTTGTTGTTTCTGTTGACCAGCCCCTATCCAGGGGCCAACTGAGAGTTACCTCATTAGAACAAAAGATACTCAAGAAATTCCAGGAGTTTTAGGAACTCTGTGTCAGGAACCAGGATCAAAGACCAAATATAACCAGGAACTAGGAACAGATATCAATGTATCTGTTTTTATTATTTCACAGTGACTTTTTCCCTCTTTTCCTCCCTCCCTCCCTTTCTTCCCACAATAGTGTAGCTAAAGTCTTGAAATCTCCATCTTTTTGTGAAGGTCTCTGGTGTCAGCTTTGACTGTAGACTTTTATTAAATAGAGTTAGTTGGTGCTGGTCTTTCAAGAATAATGGTGGGAAAGTGGGTTAATAGCTAGTAAGCCATCACTGACTATAAGGTCTAGTGTTTATTCTTATTCTACTAATAACCGATAGCATGTCACACTGGGACAGGGAATTGCTTTTGGTTTTTCTAATTTGTAAAATGTTGACAAATTTTTTAAAAACATAAGATAAAAACAATGTCCAAAATTTTTTTATTTATGAGTAAAATAAATACTCTAAAAAAATACGGTAGAGTTCTATCTTGGAAGTAGTATTTTAAAATAATTTTTGAAACTTTCAGCACAAGATGGGTATCAGTTCTTAAATGAATGGAGTTTTTCAAAGTTACAGAAAATGTTCTACTCATTTCTTTGTAGCCTTTAATTGGGGACAAAACACCATAGGATATGATTTAAAATTCAAACAAACTCTAAAAATATCCAAAGACTTCACATACAATTAATAACCTTAACTGAGATAATTGAGCAGTATGAATTCTGGTTTGAGACTGTGGAGTAATGCCACTGTTTCCCTTCTTTATCTTTTGGAAACTACCCAGAAACAACAAGAAATGGAAATCAGTAGCCTTTCTATATGGGAACAATAGCCAATTAGAAGGTAAAAATGAAAGAAGAATATTAGCAACCAAAAAAGTAAAATACAAGCGGGCGTTGGTGGTATAGTGGTGAGCATAGCTACCTTCCAAAAAAGTAAAATACCTAGGAAAACACACAAGAAATATACAAGATATAGACTAGTAATTCTCATAGTTTCCCTAGGCCACCTACATGAGACTATCTGAACTCCATACTAGTCTTAAGGAAACAATATCTCTGGAGGTAGGTGTGGGAATCTGCATTTTAGCAAGTATCTACATGCTGATTTTCTTCACATTAAGTTTCAAAATCAATACTTTTGATTTTCAAAAAAAAAAAAAAATAGAAAGCAATACACATGGGAAGACATGGTGTGATAAAGTTGTCAGTTTTCCCTAAATTAAAATTTATAAATATCACATATCAAAAAGTGACAGGAGGGTATTTTTTGGTTGTAATTACTGAAAGCTAATCCTGAAGTTTAGATGGGAAATGAAAGGAAGAAAGAGAAGTGTAGGGGAGAAGGGCTGGGAATTTGCCCACTCAGATATTAAAACTTACTGTGAAGCTCTTATAACTACAAGATTGTATTACTTGCTCTTGACTCTATGGACATCTAGAAAATAGAGAAATTTCAGAAGTTGACCAAATGCATACAGAACTGTTAGTATATGATGACAAAATTGATATACTAAAGGGACTTGGACAAATTAACAATCCCAGTAGGAGATTTTAACATGATCCCATAAGTGACACAACATTGTCATAAAATTAGCGGAACCATAGCAAAGTTGATATAATTCACATACACACACATAACAAATACAGAACACTACAACCAACAGTGGCAGAAGATAGATTCTTTTTAAGTGCACACCGAACATTTACAAAAATTTACTATGTGCTAGTCACAAAGCAGGTATCATCAAATTTCAAAGAATCATAACATATAGAACATGTTCTCTAACCACTGATGAATTTAGAAATCAATACAGAAAGATAATAAATCATTGTTTGTAAGATAGACCTCTAGGTATACCTATGGGTAAGAAAAGAAATCACAATGGAAATTAGGTAAATTTTTCAACTGAATAAAAAATACATATCAAAGTCTGTGTTATTAGTAAAATATGTGCTTCAAAAAATATTTATAGCTTGAAATCCAAATATTATAAAAAGCAAATTTGAATATCAATCATCTAAGCATAAAGTTCAGGAAATTAATGGAAGAACAAATTAGAAACAAAGTCAAAAGAAGGAAGTAATAAAGATATCTAAGTCCATTGAAACAGAATAAGAAAATAGGGAAAGTCAATAAAGCCAAAACTTTTTAAGGATCAGTAAAATTGAGAAATTCCTGGTAAGAATCTTCAAAAAGGCAAAAATAACCCAAATCATGAGCGAAGATGAAAATATCAAAACGAATTCCATAGTCATCTAAAGGATGATAGAGAATTCTGCTACTTGCAGTGGCTGCCTGAGTTGGTTTAGAGCAACCCTCCTTAACTGGACAAAGTCTTTGCTTAGTAATGTGCTTTTCTGGCAGATTACTTAATTCATCTGGGGATTGAAATGGTTCTAAGCTTCTGTTCTGTGACAAAGGGTCTATTTATGGCTTACCTTTTATGGTAGGTACTGTCAGTGCCCTGCACATAATCCTTAGCCCCTTGGCCTCTTATTTCAGTATGCTCTGGACAATTTCCAATATTCAGTGTCTTTATCTCCATGCCTTAAGGCTTCCCCTGGATCTACAGAAGGCTGTACTTCTCATGGTAGTTCAGAAGTCCCAAGGAATTAATACTCTTATATCACCACTCAAGCCTTGGGAGTTCTGTAAATATCCCAGTTTTCTCTCCCTTGAGTTGAATAACACTGTGTTTTTCACTGTTATACTGAGTTTCTCTGTTGTCTTAACCCCAGCTGTCCATTGTGAATAACTAAATAACACATCCTTTGGGGCACCTAGATTACTCAGTCAGTTAAGTGTCTGTCACTTGATCTCTGCTCAGGTCATGATCTCAGGGTTGTGAAATTGAGCCCTGTATCAGGCTCCACAATGGCTTAGAGCCTGCTTTAGATTCTCTTTCTCCCTCTCCCGTCACCTCCCTCTCTTTAAAAAGAAAGAAAGAAACAAACAAAAACCATACCCATTAATTTACAATTAATTTAAAGCCTGCTTTCCCTTCCCTGTATCACATCTGTATTTCCCTACCATTGTTCTCTCCACCTCCCAAATAAACTATTGCATTCAAGCTGGAACCAAAACTGACACTCTTACTTTAGGAGTATATTTCCTCAAGGTCCTGACCAAAGGATGTAGTGTTTTCCAAGGTCCCTCATCCTCGATAGGTAGTGCATTCTGTTTTTCCCCCAACTTTGTAAGTTGACTAAAAACTGCCTAGCATCTCAGCCTCACAGCCACAACTGAAAATGGCAGTTACCTTAAGGAAAACAGTGACTCCAAGAGTCAGTCTTGTGTCTCTAGGCTTTCCTTCTCTCTGAATGTTGACCCCAGAGATTTACAGTGCCTTTGTAGCTTTCTGTTGCTTTCAAAAAATGGTTTTTATATTTTGCCCAGCTTTTCTAGTTCTAAGTAGATGGACCTTCAGTGTTAGATTTTATATGCTTACTCAAATCCAAGAGATATTGTTGAGTAACTGGTTGGATAAATGAGTCTGGAATTTAAGTGATAGTTCTGAGCTGGAAAACAAATTTGGAAACTGTCCATATGTAGACATTTTAAAAACATGACAGTGGATTACTTCAGGAAATATATGTGTTGATGGAGAAGAGGTTCAGTAAATGAGTGCTGGGAGAAAAAATACCTAGCTATTTAGGAGAAAAATAAAAAAAATATTGTGTATTAGAAACCATTTTAAGAAAGTATAGGTTAGGGTTACCTGGGTGGCTCAGTGGGTTAAAGCCTCTGTCTTTGGCTTGGGTCATGATCCCAGGGTTCTGGGATCAAGTCCCGCATTGGGCTCTCTGCCCAGTGGGGAACCTTCCTCCTCTCTCTCTTCCTGCCTCTCTGCCTACTTGTGATCTCTGTCTGTCAAATAAATAAATAAAATCTTAAAAAAAAAAAGTATAGGTTAAACTTTTCACACAGATAATACATCTTTAAACACATAGTGGAATTTAAGGGAAGCACTTGTAGGTACAAGGTATTGAGAAATGAACACAAAGATAAGACATAGTCCTCCTTTTCATTTCATCCATATAATGTAACAAAGTATGGTATAAAATAAACCCTGTATTAGTTTGGTTCCAATCAGATTATAGTTTAAGATACCTTGACCTAGTGTTGGAATTAAGCCAGCATTCTTGCAGGGTCAGGGCCAGAAAGATTTTAGCATGCTTAGAGAATAGAAGGTATGATAATGAACTGGGATAACCACTTTGCTCTGAAGTAGGAGTGGATGTGGCCAATTCTTGGCAGACATAAGAATGCTTTTTAAGTGTTTTGAGGAAATAGTTAACAAAGATTTGTCAGACTACTTAAAAACAAATAAATGAGAGAACATTTGTATCTGGGTGGTGTAGATTTCTTTTCTTTTCTTTCTTTCTTTCTTTCTTTCTTTCTTTCTTTCTTTCTTTCTTTCTTTCTTTCTTTATTTCTGAGAGAGAGAAAGTGGGGAGAGGGAAAGGAAGAGATAGAGAAGCAGACTCCCCACTGAGTAGGGAGCATGATTTAGAGCTGGATCCCACAACCATGAGAGATCATGACTTGAGCTGAACTCAAAAGTCAGATGCTCAACTGACAGAGCACCCAGGTGCCCCAGTGGTGTGGATTTTTAAAAAATCATTTCCAGATTTTCTACAACTAGCATGTATTACTTGTATAATAAAAATGTATGTAGATATTTGCTTTAACTTATAGAAAATTTTGACCAATTATTTCCACAGAGAGAAGTTGCAACTAACAGCCAGAACGGGGAGGAAATTGTTCCTGTTTTGACTTTACGTTTCTTGATAACACAACTGGAAGCAGCTCTTAGGAACATTCAGGCTACTAATTATACTGTAAGTGTTTTCTTTTGAAAGTTTGAAATAATGGACTTGGATAACATTTTCCAATGAGAGGGTAGCTAGTACAATTTGTATTTTCCTTTTACCTCTTGAGAAAAGGTATGCATAAACTGATTACCTTCCTATTCCTTGTACTTCAATACTGCATCTCTGTAATGAGCCTAATCTAAGAGTCCCCTTCCCTACCATAAAATTGTTTATCTAAAATGAAGAAAAACTTGAACTAGTAAACACGGGCTTTCTTATTAGAAATGGAGAGATATGAACTTCAGAAATTACTCCTTCCTTTCTTCCTAGTTATTAATCAACTACTGATATTTCTATATTTGTAAAAATTGGAACTTCTGTCATCTGCTAATGAGTGGTTATGCAAGATAAAATTGACAAGATATATTTATATGTTCAGTATCAAAGGACACTTTAGAAATAAATAGAAAATCTGAGGAAAAATAAACCTGGCATCAAAAATCAGAACCAATAGTACAGGACAGTACAAGGAAAAAAATCAGTTCTTTGAATACTTTGGGTTCATAACATAAACTAAATTTCACACACATGTAGAAGATGGATTAGAGTTATCTTCAAGAAAGGGCTACCTGGGTACAACTAAGGTAGCCAAAGACACCAAATCTCTGAGATTTACAAGAAAGTGGAGAAATCATTTTAGTTTAGTATTCTCGGGATGAGGGTTCTAAGTGGTGATGTATATCACCCTAAAGGAGCTCTACATGGAGCCAAAATAGGTAGCAAAAGGGAGTTTGCATTAACAAGTATTCCCCAGAATTTCTGGGATGCTAAAGATCTGCTCTTTCTCCACTGACCAGGTTGCCAAGCAATAAAATAAATGAGTATAAAATCAACATTAACAGATGCTGATTGCTTAGCCTACTGTACTTAGACATTACTTCAAAGATGAGTCTTACATAAAGAAATGGAGGAGATCCTTCTCTTGGTAGCATTGTTGAACAGAATTGGAATTGTCATGATCAGAGCAGCCTACTGTTGTATCCAGATGGCTCTCCCTGTTCCTTAAGGCTACTGAGGATAGGTGGAGCAACATTGTTCTAAGAGGTGGCATGAGGGAGGAGGGCAGTTGCCAGTATCTCAATATCCATTTAGTTCCAATACTTGGAATGATCCCTACTATTCGGGGAGCAGGTAGGGAGGAAAGGCCAGAGCATATTGGTTAGCAATGTAATGCTTATATCTCTAAATTCCTGAGTTCTTTACCTTGTATTTGTAATTGTAGCATTACCACAATTCCACATTTTATCCTGTTTTCAAAGTGTTCTGTTTAGAGTTGTATGAGCCAAAGGCTCAAGTCATATTATTTATGAAGCCAGTTTTTTTTTAAGTTACAAAATAATAGCTTGCACTTAATGTTTGCTATATGAGAGATACTTTTTGTAAAGATTAGCTCATTTACTCTTCTCAAGCACCCCACTTCATTATTCCTATTTTATAGATTTAGAACTGAAGCATAGAGGTTAAATAACTTTCTTAATTCATTAGGTGGTAAGTAGTGGAATCAGTATATAAGCCCATGTAATCTTGGCTTTAGTGTCTATTCTGTGAACTGCATTTTACCACCTCTGCAAAGATGGGAATCTTAAGATAGAAACCAGTTAGATGTTACACAGGTTCATTGAAAGCAAGCACACATATCTATTTCCACTGAGATCAGTTTGAAGCCAAATTTCTAACTCAAAGCAGTTACTTCATAAATATGTACCGTTGGCCATGAGAAGTATTCTGGGTAAGAGAACACAGATCACTAAAAAATAAGACATATCCTGTAGATGCTTATCGTACCTCTGTACCTGAAAAAAATCTTGTTTATAGTATGGAACAGTCTCATTGTAAAAAGTTAATGTGACAAAAGATATGGTTATGATTTTCAGTTAGTAGAATGCTTATGAACAGAATGTATAATATTTTTCTCCATGGACAATTTTTAAACTTTTTATTTGAGGTTATTTTAGATGCACAGAAATTGCAAAAATAAAGCTGTATAATACAAAAGTGCAGAGAGATCTTGGCATACCCTCACTCAGTTTCCCTCAATAGTTATTTGTTACATAACAATTTATGTTATCAAAACCAGGAAGTTGGCATTCCTACAGTGAGTGTTATAGCTGAAGCCTCCAAGACCTACTCCCATGTTCAGAAGGACTCATGGGACTCAGAATATAGTTGTACTTATTACTACATCTGTCTGGAGATCTTAGCCATTTGTAGCATGTAGGAGTAGGAGGGGGAAAGAGACAGTAAATCCTGATGGCTTTCATTTTCTTTTATTAAACTGTAAAATTTTATTTCGAGATTATTGACTATCCTTTCTCTTTAGGGTCAAATTGTCAAATATATCTAAAATTTATTTGCTATTATTCTTACTAGATGGTTAAAAATATAATGATGATAATTTTTACTATTTTTTAATAATTGCTGGGTAGGTCTAGGATATTTATTTTTTAAAATTCAATTAATTAACATATAGTATATTATTAGTTTCACAGGTAGAGGTCAGTGATTAATCAGTTGCATATAACACCCAGTGCTTATTACATCAAATGCCTTCCTTAATGACCATCACCCAGTTACACCATCACCCCACCTACCTACCCGCCTCCAACAACCCTTAGTCTGTTTCCTATAGTTAAGAGTCTCTTATGGTTTGTCTCCCTCTCTGATTTTGTCTTTTCTTTTTCCCTCCCTTCCCCTATCATCCTCTGTCTTGTTTCTTAAATTCCACATATGAGTGAAATCATATGATTATTATCTTTCTCTGATTGACTTATTTCACTTAGCATAAGACCTTCTAGTTACATCCACGTTGTTGTAAATGGTGAGTTTTTTTTTTTTGATAGGCCTAGGATATTTAATTAAATTTGGTATACTGAAAATTAACTTAGTGTAAATAACCAATTAATTCTTTTTTCTTTTAGGCACATCAGATTAATGTTGGTTATTATTTGACATTACTGTTTTTGTATGGAGTGGCACTTACTGAAAGAGGAAAGAAAGAGGTATGTAGCATGTATTATTTGCCCATTGTAAATCTTCTCACACTCACTGACTACTTTTTGTCAAAAGGTTGATTTTAGAAATTCTCTAAATGTTCATTTTGAAACATTGGCTATAGAAAATGTTCTTTTGTAAATAAGTATTTTAATCATTGAGTATATTATCTGTGTGATCACAAACAGATGCTAGGATTAGAGATGTGAATAAACGACTACTTGACTGTATCAATATGAAAGCTGCTCTGACTTCTCCAGTTTGGAAAATAATTATTGTAAAAAGAACAAATGCTTTTATATCAGCCAAATCTAGTTTTATGTTCCTACAGGATTACACAGAAGCAGAGAATAAATTTCTAGTGATGAAGATGGTGATCCAAGAGAATGAAATATGTGAGAACTTTATGTGTTTAGTTTATTTTGGACGTGGTTTGCTTCGATGTGCTCAGAAGAGGTAAGGATTTTAATAAATGGACAGATCTTGCCTTTCACCTTTTAGCATTGTGAAATGGGATAGTTTTTGTAGTATACCAGGTATCATGACATTTGTGCTCTACTGGTTCTTCTTCACCTGTTCCTGTAGATAATAATTTCTTTAATGCTTTTGAGGATATTAAATATCAAACTTAACAGGTCATGGCAATAAAAGACAGTGTAGCAAAGACATGAGGAACATAGGCCTTGCAGTCTGACGGACCTGGGTTTAAATACATTTTTTGCCATGTACCCAATCTGTGACCCTGAGAAATGTTATGTTACTCAGCCTTATCTTTTCCTATCTGTAAAATGGAACCAATAATAGTCCCTACCTGCAACAAGGATGTTGTAGATGATTAAATAAGCTCTCAGAACACAGGTTTAATAAACAAATGATGGTTATAGTTATTAATACGATCACCAGTGGGAATAGATGTTTAAGGTATAAATGAGTTTCTAAAGCACTGAAAGGGTCCAGAGTCTGGGTTTGGGAAATATTGGGGATCACACAGTTAGTGAAATTGTGTGGGGGAACCTCTTTGGACTATTTACTTCCTATATGGAGGTCCTTAGCCATTATAGCATAATTTATTAATTTTATTTGCTCAGAATTTGGCATGTTCTGAAGACTGTGTGTGCTGAGTGTTGGGGATATGATAGTTTGCAAAATAGATCGTTCCTGTCTTCATGTAACTGACCGTATAGTGAGGGTTATAGACCTTAATCAAATAATCAGCTATACAAATAATCAATTATGAAATATGATAAAGAGCTATGAAGAAAAATGCAGTGAAAAACTAAGTAGCCTTCACTAGACACCCAGTCCAGTTCTGGGAATCAGAAGTCTTCCTGAGGAAATAATGTTTGGCTGAGACTTGAAAGATGAAATTGGCAGCTGTGCCAATCCTTATGCAGGATTACTGCTGGCCCCAACCATGGGATTCCCAAAAGAGTCACCTCTGTGGGAGTTACCTGATTCTTTTGTAAGATTTTATCTTCAATCCTCTGGCATGCTTATTTTTTACTAAGGTACCCAGAAGACTTCCTGCTTCCCATTTAGTAGCATGATGCCATCAATATAAATGGGCTTTTGTGATGTTTTACAGAATTTTAGGATGGTCAGAATCTCTTTAGTCTATACTGTAGAGAGAATTCACATAGCTGTGAGACAGGACAAAGAATGTATTCTGCTGTCCTTCCCTCAGATGTGTGAACTACTCTTTAGTCTCTTGACCATTGGGCATTGGAGAGAATCTGTTTTCCATTATCATTGATAAGAGAAAGCCCAGTCACAGGACAGCATCATTTACTTTCATCCCTGGCCTAGAGGACAGTCACCACTGAGCTGCTCAAAGACGCTGGTGCCTTTCTCACTGTGTCCTCTGGACTGTCCTCTGGACCTTTCCAGGGAACCTTGTGTAGTGGTGGCTTCTTTGGTCTTGTGTAGGAAGTCCATTCTAACATCCTTAGCTCCCTAGGCTTTTTCAGTACCCTGCCAAAAAATTTCCAGCATCTCCACCTCAATTAGTATAGGCCATTGTTGGATCCACGCTTGAAGTAGCCTTCTCAGCAGCATGTTGGCTCAGGTGGCTCAGGTGTCCTTGTTAGGAAAGTCAATCTTGAACTGTGGAGGAGTCATCCCAAATCAGCATACACTTCCCTATCCAGCTGTGTCTCTGTGTTTGTTCGGCACTCTAAAGATCCACTCCCACATATGTTTCTGTACACACTAGTACACACTAGGCAAATTCCGCAGTTCTTATGGTGAATCAGCTTTTCGTTTAGGGGCGGGGACTCTAGTTTCCCACTTGGACTCTGCTTATACCCAGTTCCAGAGTTATTGGTCCATGAGCAACAAGCCGAGATAGGAGAGGACCTTGAGAAGGGAGGGCATCATCTTTTGATATATGCACCTTAGATGATATTTTGGCTTGGTCAGAAAATGGATTCTGCACTCCTCTAGCAAGAAAGAGGTCATTATCAGCCAGAGGAGTTCAGGACACTTTAGGGGTTTCATTTAAATGTCCCCATTTCAGATCTTAGGATCTACTTGTTCCCTGTCAAAGCCCTCATTTTAGCATAACAGTCCTGCTGAGGCAGTGTGTTTAGTCTTTTCTGCTGTTCTACCCTTGTGATTAAATACAGGGCCCCATTTCCAGCACAGTATGCCCTTATAAGGTTAGACTTGGTAAAGGTTTTTTTTAAATATTACCATAGAGACCTTTTAACTTTCACAGAGTGTCCTGAGTTGGTAATAGTCCTGTCAAGGAGGTGCATTTGGTCTCTTTTGCAGTTTGTTTCACCTTGTGATTAAATTTGGCCTGATTTTCAGTACAGATTATTGTTATGGATGTAGGAGATTAGAGCCTTTTTAAATGCTGCCATAGAGTCCTCTGTCTTTCACAGTGTGCCCTGAGTCAACAGTTGGCTGACCTGTGCCTGTCATTCTCTTTCTTCAAGGCTTCCAAGACAGTAGACAAAAGCCAACCAACTCTACAATCCCTTTAATTACCATGGCCCCTATTCTGTTCAAGCTTGAGCTACTACATAATCTATTGCCTCCCCTTCCACCTGTATTTCATCCCAATCTACCACAGGTGAGAGTCCTAGCATTTGTATTTCTATAGCATGCCAGAGGTTTTCACCACCCTACTTACCACAAAAAAAAAAAAAAAAAGGGTTGCTTATTGTCTCATTGGTAAACTATCTAGTTACAGAGTCCCATTCAAACTGACCTTATTTTAAAATGCCTTGCAGATATAATGGAGGACTGCTAGAATTTCATAAAAGTTTACAAGAAATAGGAGATACAAATGATCATTGGTTTGACATAGATCCTACAGAAGATGAAGATTTACCTACAACTTTTAAAGTAAGAAATTACTTAAGAACATTTCACCTGTAACTAATCAGAATCATTTTTGATGAAGTGTGGCCTATGCTAACTTTGTCATATCCACTTTTTTTTTTTTAAGATTTTATTTATTTATTTGAGAGAGAGGAAGAGCATTAGAGGGGAGAGGTCAGAGGGAGAAGCAGACTCCCTGCTGAGCTGGGAGCCTGATGTGGGATGCGATCCTGGGATTCCAGGATCATGACCTGAGCTGAAGGCAGTTGCTTAACTAACTGAGCTACCCAGGTGCCTCTAACTTTGTCATATTCTATAGCAAGCACATTCTTTTGTTGGAAATTAGCTTTTTGTATAAGAAACAACATTGATTCCATTACCTAGTGCAGAATGTAAGATTCAGCACATAGAGAGAAGTGAGGTGGCTGGGTTAGTAAATAACAAGATTTGTTAGTATTAAAAACAAGATTAAATGCTATACTAGTCCAGTACTTCACATAGCTGGAGCTAAGTGTAATAGTTAATTCTTTTTTTTTCTAATCATATTTACCATTATTTTGTTCTTGATTTAAATTTAAAAAATACTAAGAAAATTTGAAAAGCTTATTTCAGAAAACTTGAAAGATATAAAAGTGCTCAAAGATAAAATTCATCCATATTTCTTCAAATGGAGAAACTATTTTCATTTATGTCTTTCTAGAAACACATGTATAAACACTTGAACCCTTAATTTTTAGTAAATTGGAATGATGTTATACACATTGATATGTAGTTTAGAAATATATACTGTGAATTTCCCAGTAGTTAGATTATTCTACAGTATGATTTTTTTTTTCATGGTCCATCGTATAACTGCTTTAATTTGTGTAACCAGTTTCTTGCTATTGAAAATTTAGTTTATTGTAAACATTCCAGTTTTTCATTATTATGTAAAGTGATCTTTGTGCATTTCTCACATAATTCCTATAGGACAAATTTCTAAAGGTGGAATTGTGAATCAAGTCCAAAGTTGTTGATATTTATCTTCATATTTCTTTTCAAAGTTTGTATTCTTTTTTTTTTTTTTTTTTTTTCTTTAGAGGGAGTGAGGGGCAGACGCATGTGTGCATGTGCGATTTGGAGAGGGAGAGAATCTCAAGCAGGCTTCTCACTGAGCAAGGAGCCAGCCCCTTGTGGGGCTCAATCTCATAACCTTGAGATCATGACCAAACCCAAAATCAAGAGTAAGATGCTTCAACTGACTGAGCCAACTGGGCACCCCACCAGTTTTTATTCTTAAGACGAAGTATGAAAGTTTCCATTTCCCTTGTCTTCTTGGTATTCTTAATTTTGAGTTAATTTTTACTCCTCTTCTAAGCCATATTGTAGTAACTTTTTAATTTGTTTAGTGGGTTTCTCTTGGTTAGTGTTTGAATAACCTGTCTGCAGACTTTTACTTTAAGCTTTTCTGGGTCCTTATATTTTGACTGAGTTGAAAGCCAGATCCATTCCTCAAAGTGGATATTTTGAAAAACTATGAAATTCAATTTTCTTAGAAGCTATAGCAGCTCAAATTGTACAAACCTAATAAAACAGTTTCAAAACATATGTGACACTAGAAGGAGAGATAGAAAACTCTTCAATCACAGAGTACTATTTTACTATAGCTCTCTCAGTAATCAGTAGAATAAGCAGACAGTTTTTGACATTTGTCAGGAAAATCACACTTCAAACCTAAGACTTAAAACCTAAGACTTAAAAGTGATTTTATATATTTTAACATTAAACTTTTGAGCTTGCGTGAAGCAGTCCCTACTTGGTCTTAGTTTTCTCTTTTTCCTCCTCCTTTTAAAATATTTTTCTTTGTTATCCAGACATTTTTAGTGAAGTTTTTCAAGGAAAATAATATACATATACAGTGTGTAAAATAATATTAAAAGACTCGAAATTAACAGTCTGTGGTCCATCATCTCTAATTGTAGTTCCTAACTAGAGGCACCTTCTTCCAGCTCTCTAGGCGTACTTCTTTGATATATCTATATCTTTTGAAAAGATCTGTTGCTTTTTTATCATATTTCTCCATTGTAGATAATATCTTTTGACTTCCCTCTATGGTAGATGGGGAGGGTTTATTAAACTCTCTTATATATCCCCTTTACACATACACTTTTCTTTCCCCATTCTACCAGTAGTTATACATCTTTATTTAATCTATTTTAGGGTTTTCCTTTATTCCTTGGATTATCCTTCTATGTAGAATACTCTGTTTCTTGGATCTCACGTTTTCCTCTTTTTAGGTTTACTCCCTTGTTTTGGTGTTACAAGTCATGCAGCAGCTTCTTAGAGAAGGGTGAGTCTGGGAAGTAAATTTTTTGAGACCTTTCAAGTCTTCAAAATAATTTATTTTTTCAATACTTTATATCTTGCCTGGGCATAGAATTGTAGGTTGCAAATTATTTTCCAAGTGTTTCTATTATTTCCTTGCTTCCAATATTACTTTGAGAAATCTAATCATCTGATTCTCGATCTTTTGCTTATAACTTGTTTTAATTTTTTTCCTTCTGGGAGTTCTTAGGATATTCTGTGCTCCCTATTCTGAGCTTATATTTTGAAAATGTTCTGGGACATTTAAAAAGTTTATTAGATGATTTTTTTCATTTTATTTATGGAATGTTTGTTAGATACTTGATATCTTGGACTAAATCTATGATTTTCTTATTTTTTACCCTATTTGTTACATTTTATCTTTTTGTTTTACTTTCTAGAGGAGATTTTCCTTAACTTTAGCTTTCTGCATAGGGCAGATACTCAGCCAGTGCACACTAGTGCTATCATGTTAGTTGTTATAATGTTAATATAATATTTATGTAGTGTTTCAAAAATAGTTGCTGCCAGGGGTTTCTTGGGCATCCAGCCACCATTCCAGCTGCTTTGGACTTTACACCAGCCTTCCCTCCCTATGCTGCTTTAAAATCCAATAAAGATTTAATGTCTAGTAGGGTAGAATGCTTCAGTGATCCTGGCTGTAGGCCAGCATGTTCTTAATCTGTAATGATTGGTGCCTGGCACCCCACCCAAAGTCTTGCTTCACAGACATTGTGATTAGATTTTTTTTTTTTTTTAGGGTATTTAGATGACTGACCTATACCCATTTATACTTAGTGAGTTCTACCAAAGACCTACCCTACCCCATTTGCTCCTACCTTCATATATCCCTTTAGATAAACTTATCCTGGTGGGGGAATATAGCACCCCTAGAGATGCTGGCACCGTATCAGGGTAGTGCATATGGTTATTTTTAACATTACCCTTGTTCTTATCCTTCTACTGAATTTTTAATTTTAATGATTATTTCAGCTATTATCTACTAGGAGTTTCTGCCATTATGAATGTTTCCTTTTTTCTTTTTAAATGACAGTCTGTTTTGTATCATGAATGCATAATGTGTCAGAGGTAAATGTCAGCCAGATCATGGAAGACCTTATATAAGCCAAGTATGGGTGTTCAGACCCTTTCTTGAAGTTAATGTGAAACCCCTGAAGACTTTTAAACACTGGAATGATATAATCAAATTATAATAAAAGAGAACAGACAGATATACACTCATATACCTGTATACATCTATCTATGTGTATATATATGCACATATGCATGTGTGCCTCTCTGGAACGTGATAGGTCTTATGGGAACCAGAAGGCTGAGAATAGAACAAGCTCTGTAAAGACCGAGGGAAGAGCATTCTAGGTAAGTGGAAAAGAGTGTGGGAAAGTCCTTAGGCCTTGACACACAAGTTTGAAGAACTGAAAAAGCAAAACCATATGAATTTTTTAATGAGCAAGGCTAGAGACAAATTCAAAGAGATGGCTAGATATACTGAATTTAGGTTCTGCAGGACCATGCTTGGTAAGGGTTAAGACTTTATTTTAGGTAGGTACAGTGGGAAGCCACTGAAGGATTTTAAGCAAGGAACTGACTCTTTTGCTTTTGTATAGAGAGTACCTTTGAGCAGAGTAGGTGGGGAAGAGGTATACCAGTTAGGCACCTGGTTATTACAGCTAATAATCTAGATAAGATGGAGTGTTATCAATGGAGATAGAAATGGAAGAATTTACAGTGTATTTTGGGAAACGACACAATGACTTGATGATGTATTGCAGACAAAGGGTGATGGAATCCATTCTGCAGTGGATGACTTCAAGATTTCTGGCTTGAAGCTGAAAGATGCTGATAGATGAGATGGTGGTAGATGAGCAGGTCCCATGGCCCTGCTAAGTTTACTTCTGTCTCTTTAACATCCATAACATCCCTAACAACCTGTCTTCTAACAGGTACTCAGTAAATATATTGAATGAATGAATGCCAAAGACAAGAGGCAAGAGATAAGGAGTAAAAAAGAAGGAACAAAAGGATTAAAAGGATTAAAAAGGAAAAAAAAAACCAATAAAGTAGTTACAAATTGTAGTTAGTGTTCTGAAGGAGACAGAGGTGGGGGAGAGAAAATGAAGAACACAGATATATACTCATGTAGCTGCATATAGGCATATGTATATATGTGGCATATATTTGGTGGGAGTGTCAGTAGGTCAGTATTGAACTAGTAAGTTTGAGATCTTTGAAACTGTAGTACTTATATACATTCTGTGAGCCTGTTTCTTTTTTCCCCATTTCCACTTGGCTATTTGCTATGCTGACAGGATATATATACTACCTTTATACTGACAGGTCCTTAAATGCCTCTCATTTCTTTCTCTCTTATCTTGATATTTAAAACATTTTCGTTGCCTTGGTCAAAACATCTTTATTCTTCAATATCAGCCATCAATTTAAAATTCTGAATGCTATCAAAGGAATGTTATGAATGGTAACTAGATTTATCAAACACTCTATGGCAACTTATTTGTCATGTTGTATATTCTCAGTATATTAAACATACTACTATTTGAGGCGCCTAGGTGGCTCAGTGGGTTAAACCTCTGCCTGAAGCTTCAGCTTAAGCTTCAGCTCAGGTCATGATCTCAGGGTCCTAGAATCGAGCCCTGCCTTGGGCTCTGCTGAGAGCCTCCTTCCCCCACCCTCTCTCTGCCTGCCTCTCTGCCAACTTGTGATGTCTGTCTGTCAAATAAATAAATAAAATATTAAAAAATAGACTACTATTTGAAATCTTATAATACTCTCTCTAAGGGATAAGTGTTAAGGACTTGGTCTAAAGACCTGTTTAACATAGACTTCATAATGTGTTTCACCTACATTTAATCAGCATTTGAAAATAGGAAATTGCATTCCAAGTTACAACTCTGAATATTGAAAGCATATTTCTGTATGCTACTTCTGCCCATAATGGCAGTGAGTGGCATATTGCTCCACTCTAGGAGTCCCACTGCCAACATAGTGTTCTGGGGATCAGTTCTAGCAGACCCTCCTGGGCTCCCAGTGATTTGTTGTCTCTGTGTGTGTGTGTGTGTGTGTGTGTGTGTGTGTGTGTGTTTCAGAGCAAGTAGTTTTTAGTAGGAACATGTCAGGTATTATGCTATGAGTTGGGATGGTGAAGAGAGGTACAGCTTCAAACACAGACTTTTTTCTTTTCTCCTATGTTTATGTTCAGTAAGAAACCAGTATTTCTAATTTAGGACCTTTCCATATGTTGTTTACTTTGAATGAGGAAAAAATGTTCTATTGCTGTTTTAGTAAAAAACATATAGTGCCTTCAAAAAGGGAGATAATAAAATAAACGTATTATTTAAGGTAAAATATTGGAAGTATTTCAATCTTGTTACTAATAATACATAATTTTTAAAAAATTTTTAAAACCTAGGCTCTTCTTAAAGATTTTATCAAGACAACAGAAAGTAATATAATGAAACAGACCATTTGCAGTTATCTAGATTGTGAACGATCTTGCGAAGCTGACATTTTAAAGAACACCAATTACAAGGTAATATAATTATTAACTGTTTTTAAAAATGAAATTATAAAATTAAACTTACATACAAATTATTGTTATGCATCAAAATATTGTTTAAAAAGAGTACTTGGTTTAATTATAGTAGTAATCCAGTTAAGAAGTTGAATATTTTGGGGTACCTATGTGGCTCAGTTGGTTAAGCATCCAATTCTTGCTTTCAGCTCAGGTCATGATCTCAGGTTTGTGAGATCAAGCCCTGGGTCAGGCTCTGCACTCAGCAGGGAATATGCCAGAGATTCTCTCTCTCCCTCTCTGTCCCTCCCCCTGCTAGAGTTTGTACCTACACTCCTACCTGTCTCTCAAATAAATAAATCTTTAAAAAAAATTGACTGTCTCTAAGAACTTAAATTCATAGTGAACAGGAATTATATATATCTGGGAGTCAATAAAAAGTAAATCAATTTTGCTAGGGATTTTGTAATACTCAAATGTCTCTGTAGTTATAGTTAATGTCTCTGCAATTATAGCAGTAAAAATTATGTGGAATATTCTTTACAGTTAGAAATGTTGTAGGTTTAGAATATCAGCATTTTATTAAGGAGAAAAAGTGTTACTCTTCAAGAATTCTGTTACTAAGTAAGTGATGATTTTCTGTTGAATGGTTCTTGGGCAAGCAAAGTGAAACCAGCCTGGATCTGAAGAAATTCAACAAAGTACATCAAATCTAGTTCTCTTTGAATATATCAAAATAAGGCTGTGGGAAATCACAAGATAGGATGAGATGTAACCATCAGTGCCAGTCTGACACCATTTTTATCATATAATGGAAATCCAGTTGCAAAGCATGTTGCGTATACAGTGAGTGTTGGGGGAAGAAATCCAAAATGTATTCATTAGATTAATACAGGTACTAGAAAGTAGGCCTGGGGAAGTGGCTGTTCAGGGTTGGTGGCAAGTTGGGTCTGGTTTAGGTGATATGGTCCTAAGGTTTCCCAGGGAGGCTTCCAGGGTTCTAGTCACATGGACAGCATGTAGCCTCAGAAGGTCCTGGCCTCAAAATTCAGATCTTTGTCATCCAAGCAGTTTACCCATTTAAAGGAAGCAGGACTATAGTTCCCAGGGAGTACATACTGGGAAGGCCTAGAAATTTATACCTTGAGATAATGCAGTAATTATCTGTCATTAACATTGCAAATCGGGTCTAGTGATTGTTAACAGAGATTCCAGGGGAATATGGTATGGAATTGGGGCGGGAGGAAAAGAGAAATGTAAAAATAGAGGTGAAGAGGTGTAGTAAACATGTTCCTCTAAAAAGGTCACTCACCAAATTTCTGATATCTTGTTGTATCAGAACAACAGTATATGTGTCAGTATATGGAAAATATTACATTGGCTTACTCCAATAATTACCTTTTCTTTTTGTCCTTTTACTTCTGTCTTTAGTGATGTGAAAATGGACTTATAAAAAATAACTTAGAAAGTTGATTACCAGTGGTCTGTTGATAAATTTTGAATGCCATGTCAAACTCGTCTAGTTATAGCATAATTTTGAAAGTCACTTAAGATGTTCATGTACACATAAGTGAATGGATGAATGAGACTTGCAGTAGTATTTTTTATACCTATATGAATTATTATTTCCGTATCAACAGCTTACTTTTTCGTCTTTTCCAGGGATTTTTTCAGTTAATGTGTAGTAAAAGCTGCTGTGTTTATTTCCATAAAATTTGTTGGAAAAAGTTCAAGAATTTAAAATATCCAGGTGAAAATGATCAGGTATTTGTTTTTTCCTTCAAAACTTTACAGCATTTCTTTTATCCATCCCATTACTTCCTGTTCACATCCTTCTCTGCTTTTTTTCTGGCTCTATTTTTCTTTTGCTCTTATCTCTGATGCTTTTTTCCTCATTATTCTTTGTTCGTCATCACCATTTATTAATAAACACATCTTTTCAGGGGATACTCTACTAGTTGCTTTGGTTAGTGATTTCTATCAGTTTTTTCCCTCCCTTTTAAAAGTTTATGCTCTTAAAAATAGAAATATTGTGGGACACTCGAGTGGCTCAGCCAGTTAGGTGGCTGTCTTTGGCTCAGGTCATGACCCTAAGGTCCTGGAATCAAGTCCCACTTCGGACTCCTTGCTCCATGGGGGGGTTTTCTTCTTCCTCTGCCTTCCACTCCCT
Source organism: Mustela erminea (assembly GCF_009829155.1). NCBI lineage: Eukaryota > Metazoa > Chordata > Mammalia > Carnivora > Mustelidae > Mustela > Mustela erminea. The sequence goes on along the minus strand of NC_045614.1, from coordinate 164,616,429 downwards.
CTGCTTGTGCTCACACTCTTTCTCTCTTTTTCTAATTAAAAAAAAAAAAAAGATTGCGTGTGTATTCACATAAAGGACATAGAATCAAAGAATATACTTGCTACACACAAAAAAAGTAAAAGGACACATATAATTTTAAGGATAGTTTCTATTTTAAGGGATAGAGAAAAATAATAAATGTTATAGTCTTCAATCATATATTTGTAATTATTTATATTTACCTAAAGTAGTATAACTAAATTAAATACCAAAGCCCGATTCTATATTGATTACTTTTTAGTGAGCTAATGGCCATATGTTGGATTTATACTGTTTGGTTCTAAAGTGTTTATATTGTGCATACAACAGAAAACCGTTAGAAAGCAATTGTGGCATAGTACAAAGAACACTGTATATAGAGTTGGGTGATCTGGGTTCAAGTCCAGATTGAACCACTTACTGTTTTGTTTTGTTTTTTTTTTACATTAGCTTGGTGATTTAACCATTCAGAAACTCAGTTTTCTAAACCATAAAGTGAGAATAGTAATACCTACTTCTTAAGATCATTGTGAAGATTAATAGATAAAACATGAACTTGCATTATACACTAAAAATCATTGTGTGAAGTCTTACTCATTTTTTTAAGCAACATGTGAATACTTTTCACTTTCTTTGATTGTTAGGGCGATCAGTATAGTTCAACCTCAGAAAAAGAAGTACAAGAAAACTGAGTAACTTAACCAGGGGAAATAGCAAGTTTAGAGCCAGAGAAAGGAATCAACATTTTTGTTCTTTTCCCCAGAACCCTCATATATCTGATAGAATTCAGTATTTTACATTTGCTTAATTAGTACATTTCACTTGACGTTGCTTTACCTAGGGATGGTGAGCACATTTTAGGCTGTTTTTGGTACTTGAAGACTTTGAAGTAGAAATGATGAGAGAGAAAAGTGTGATCATGCATTTTAAATAGGAAATCCATTGATACATGAAATGGACTACTTTTTTACTTTTGTTTTTTATTTTTTATTAACATATAGTGTATTATTAGCCCCAGGGGTACAGGTCTGTGAATCGTCAGGCTTACACACTTCACAGCACTCACCATAGCACATACCCTTCCCAATGTCCATAACCCTACTCCCTACTCCCCTCCCCCCAGCAACCCTCAGTTTGTTTTGTGAGATTAAGAGTCTCTTATGGTTTGTCTCCCTCCCAATGCCATCTTGTTTCATTTTTTTCTTCCCTACCCCCCAAAACCCCCACAATATCTCTCAAATTCCTCATATCAGGGAGAGCATATAATAATTATCTTTCTCTGATTGACTTATTTCACTCAGCATAATGCCCTCTAGTTCCAACCACATCATTGCAAATGGCAAGATTCCATTTCTTTTGATGGCTGCATAGTATTCCATTGTATATGTATACCACATCTTAGAAATGGACTATCTTTGAACAGCTAACTCTCAAATGTTTATTCTCATCTTTTGTTTTACCATCTAGCAACATCAGCTTTTAACTTTAATCAGATTTGCAGATTAATGATTTTTTTCTATTGTTTATATATTTTTTCTATTAGCGATTTGTTTTTTCTATTGATAATTTTAGGCCTTTAGTGGGAAAAAATGTTTGAAGGAAGGATGTACAGGTGACATGGTAAGGATGCTACAATGTGATGTACCTGGAATTGTTAAAATTTTGGTGAGTATCTATCTTTTTCTTATTTTTTTCTTGCTTTCACTGGAATGGCATTTTTTACTTCAAACAGATTTGAGAATCATAATAATGGCATTCTAGACATTTTTTTTCTCTTTGATGATGACTAAGCTCTCTGACCTTCCTATTTGATTTCTCCAAAGTACTATTTATGTGGTCTTTAAGAATAAAAAAAAATTGAAAATAAAGACACAGAGGGGGAGGGAGGCAGAGAGACAAAGCTGGCAATGGCTGTACCAATGAAGAAAGTCTGTCCTAAACCAAGAATGATAATCTAATTTTGTTCCATCAAAGCTTAAAAATAATTTTAGACTTTCTAAACTTATTAGAGTCTGGGAGCATCTTCCCATGAATTTATCTATAGAACGTCAACATACTATACGTGTTATATACTCAGATGGTATCCACTTAATTTTTTCTATTCAATGAATTATCTTTAATTCTCAGTATGTATGTAAATAGACTAAAATTAGAAATATGTATTGTTTTTTTCACTACATATGTGTATTTTTGTGTTTCAGATTCAGCATTTAAGTCCTATACTGATATATAGTAGAATTGCTTTTTAAGATCAACTCTAGTTTTTTGTTTGATTAGGATTGCTTATGGCTCACCTTGTTACTTCTGTTTTACTTGTTTTAAAGTCTCTATAGTTTCATTCTCATTATCTTTTTTCAAATATTAAGGCTAAGAAGTAACATTAAAGAATTTTGAAAATTGAACTACTTTAGGGCTATTTTTTTTCTATCACTTGCAGTTTGAAGTTGTGAGAAAGGATGAATATATAACCATTGAAAATTTAGGAGCAAGGTAAGCTTGAAATAAAATATTCTTTTTCCTGAGCATGTATATATTTTTCACTTGCTGCTTTTTTCTGTTTCTGTTCACTTTTTGGAGCTCCATGAAGTTTAAAGTAGTATTAGTTGTATGAAATATTGTATTTGGTTGACATTTATTTCCCACTCGTTCCCCACTTTGTAGACTTTTAAATTCTAAAGTAAAGAATAAATTATATGGATACTTTTCCCTTAAGTATGAACATAATCCTTTCCTAAAAACAAAATGTTTTTCTTAAAGCTATTTAAATTAGGTTGTTTTGGTATGAAAACTTTCTCCTAACTTTCTTTCAAAACTCATCCAAGCTTGTCTGACAATTAGAATTCTCCAATTTCTTGGATGAGAAAATTATATTGCAGAGGAAGATACAGTATAAGCCGGGAACTCAAAAGAGGTAAAGAGCATTATTGCTATTGAAATTAGAGATTTCATATAAAATGTTCTCCTAATTCATTGATTCTTTTTGCTTCTACTGCAAGTATAAATTTCAACTATTCTTCAGTCTACCAGAAATATGGCATTGATATCTAAGACATCAGTTTTCCTCCATGTGCTAATGAAAAGTCTTTCTCTCTAGCACAGGTTCCATTCCTAAAACCTAGATCTATCTACTGGCATACTAAATAGCTCCACTTTTGCTTTCCAAAAATATCCATTGTTCAACATTCCCACAAATGGACTTGCAGTCTTTCTTCCCAACACTGCTCTGTAAGTTTTTTTAAGTCTAGTCAATTCAGCTTCTTAAAAATACTGTAAATGCCTCCCTTACTTCTGCTCCAACATTTGCATTAAACTAAATGAAGTTATTATTTCTTACTTGGAATTCTGAAACAGCTTCTAAACTGGCCTTTTTGTCCCTAGCCTTACCTTTCTTCACTTCTGTTCTTCACATAGACATCAAGAACACTTCTCAGAAATGAAAATTGAACTATATCACTTCATTTAAAAATCTTTTCAGAAGCTTCTCATTGCTCTTTTTTTTTTTTTTTTTTAATTTAGTTCAGTTTCTTAGGTTGGCTCTTCAGACACCTTTGTCACTGCTGTACTCACTAGAGTCATTTCTCATTATTCTTTTCTTACTATATGTGCACCAACTATACTGGGCTTCTTTTACTCCTTAGGTATGCCATCTATTTGACATCCAGGCCTTGCTTGGATATTCTGTTCCTTCGGCTTTGCCAATTAAAATTTTTGGAAACCCTTAACTTTCATTAGATTAGTTTTTTGTTTTGTTTTGTTTTTTAATCACGTGTTCCCTTTACTTCTATCAAAAAATTTACCATTGGGGCACCTGGGTGGCTCAGTGGATTAAGCCTCTGCCTTCGGCTCAGATCATGACCCCAGGTCCTGGGATCTAGCCCTGCATTGGGCTCTCTGCTCAGCAGGGAGCCTACTTCCCTTCCTCTCTCTGCCTGCCTCTCTGCTTATTTGTGATCTCTGTCTGTCAAATATATAAATAAAATCTTTGAAAAAAAAGAAGGAAAAAAAATTTACCATTGACCATGGAACAGCATGGGGGCTAGGGGTGCTGACCCTGCCTGCCCCCCACAGTTAAAAATTTGCATGTAATTTTTGACTCCCCCAAACCCAACAGGCTACTAATAGCCTATTGTTGACTGGAAGTGTTACTGATGGCATAAACAGCTAATTACGCATATTTTGTATATATATTATATACTATATTATTAAAGTAAGCTAGAGAAAAAAATGTTACTAAGAAAATCATAAGAAAGAGAACATGTATTTATAGTGCTATACTGAGTTTACAAAAAAAAAATCCATGTATAAGTTCAAACCCATGTTCAGTTCAAAGGTCAGCTATACTAAGTTTTATTGTACTTTCTTGGTTGTCTTCTCCATCTGACTATATCCTCCTTGAAGGCAAGCACTTTATCTTGCTTACTATTATATTCCTAGTACATAGCATAATGCCATGTGGGTGCCTGACATATAGCTGGCACCCAATAAATACATGACAGATGTAGAGGTTCTGCATTCCATTATTCTGCAATGGGTGTGTTACTTTTGTTTTGACAGTCAATTAACTTGGATATGAACTGTGAACTCTTTTGGGGGTGGGCAGTGGTTCTAGTCTCAGTTGAGATCTTTACCTTCATCTGAGCTGCTTTGAGTCTGTTCCATCCATAGATAATTCAGCAGTCAGAGGTCTGACTAGAAACTATTGGAGATTTCTTCTCTGACTCTTTCCCTTTTGGGATTCCCCCCACTCTCTTAAGTAGCCATAGTTCCCTGGCTTCAATTTTCTGGTCCCTGTAGTCTGGGAGACTTGTTTTCCACCAGACTATACCTAGCTCCAGGTTAAAAGCTCTAAGCTAGGTGAACTACTGACATTTCATCCAGTTCTCTCCTCCTCTCCTCTGAGCATGTACCCTCTCAGCAAAGTTGGTCTTTTCTTTCTACTCTCAGTGCCTCAGGGAGCTGCTTTTTGTAATTTTCCCAGGTTTTAAGTTGTTTACTGTGGGACAATCCTCTGGTAACTAGATCTCAGTTGCCAAATTGGAGGAGCTACTTCATGGGGTTTTATGCATGAATAATAGGATGGCTATTTTTTTTTTAACTCTAAGATGCTTTATTGTTATTAAAATATATTTGAGGAAAAGCTCACTAAATATAAATGCAATGTTTAATAGTTATTATACAGCAAACACTCTTGTGTCCCCACCCAAGTTAGTAGGTTTTTGCCACCACTCCAGAAGCACTCCCTGTGGCTGTTCCCCGTTCCTCAACTCCTCACCTTCTCTCTAGGTAACTGTTATCCTGACCATCACAGTCATCCCTTTCTTGGTCTTTTTTATAAAAATGTCATCTATAAGTGCATTTCTAAGGACTGAAGTTCTTTTTTTTTTTTTTAAGATTTTATTTATTTATTTGAGAGAGAGAGAGAGAGAACATGAGATGGGAGAAGGTCAGAAGGAGAAGCAGACTCCCACAGAGCTGGGAGCCTGATGCGGGACTCTATCCCGGGACTCCGGGATCATAACCTGAGCTGAAGGCAGTTGCTTAACCTGTTACTAACCAACTGAGCCACCCAGGGGCCCTAAACACTGAAGTTCTTTTTATAGGTCAGATTTTTCAAGCTACAGTTTATATACAGTAAAATTAACTCTTTAGAAATAAACATGTAAATGAGTTTCTTTGTATACAGTTGGATAACCACTACCATGGTCAAGATACAGACTATTTTTATCTTCCCAAAAAGTTTCCCCCAAATCTCTTTTTCAGTCATTCCCTTCTCCCAACCTCTAAACCTGGGTAACCATTTGTATGCTGTCTGTTCTGATAATACGCTTTTTACTGATAGTCCTTTAGTAGGAAAACATTTTGCATTTGAACTTTTTCACTTAGCATAATGCTTTTGAGATTCATCCATGTTATTGCATGTATCACTATAGTTTATTTTTGTCTATTGCTGAGTAGTCTTCCATTGTATAGATGTACCACAACTTATTTATGCATTCAACAGCTGATAATATTTGAGTTGTCTCTGGTCTGGGCTATTGTGAATAAAGCCACTATAAATACTCACATATATGAAATCATATAGACATATGCTTTCATTTCTTTTGTGCAAATTCCTAGGAGCAGGAGCACTGAGTCATATGGTATATGTTTAAGGTTAAAGAAACTAAGCCGAATGGTTTTCAAAGCAGCTGTACATTTTATCATTCTCACCAGCAATATAGGAGAGTTCTAGTTTCTCTGCAGGTGTGTAATAGTATATTATTGTGGTCTTAATTTGCATTTGCCTAATGACTAATGAAATTGAATATCTTTTCATGTGTTTGTTTGCCACCCATATATTTTCTTTGATGAATTATCTATTCTAATTTTTTGCCAATTTTTTTCATTGGATTGTTTGTTTTATTTTGAGCTGTAAGATTTCTTTATATATTCCAGACAAAAGTTCTTTATCTAAAATGTATTTTAAAAATATTTTATCCCAGTCCATGGCATGTCTTTTTATTTTCTAAGAGGTATCTTCCAAAAAGCACAAATTAATAATTTCAGTAAAGTCTTATGTTTCTTTTATGCTTAATGCTTTCTGTGTTTTAAGAAAAATTTTTCCACCCACAAATCAAAAGATTTTCTTCTGTATTTTTTCTAAGTTTTAAGTTTTTAGCTTTTACAGATTTATTATCCATTTTCAAGTTAAGTTTTGCAGATGGTGTGACATAAGGGTCAAGGTTCATTCTGTCACATTTATATATATATATATATATATATGTAATCTATAGATTATGTATATTATCCGTCTGCACTCATTTTTGTGTTCCATTCATTTGTTTATCTGTCCATTTGCCAATAACATACTTTGTTACTATGGCTTTGTGTTATCTTATGAAATTAGGTGGTGTGAGTTCAACTTGGTCTTGTTTCTCAAAACCATTTTTTTTTCTGTTCTAGATCTTTTGCTGTTTTATAATAAATCTAAGAAATACCTTATAAAATTTTCCAACCTTTTTGCTGGGATTTTGATTGAGATTATGTTGAATCTGTAGGTCAATTTAGGAATGATTTGCATCTTAACAATATTGAGGCTTCCCATCCATGAACATGAGTTATAATTTCATTTAATTGTATCTTCTTTGATGTCTCACAGGAATGTTATATAGCTTTCTGTGTACAGTCCTGTAAATATTTTGTCAGATTGTTCCCATGTATTTGTTTTTTTATGCTGTTGCAAGTGATATTTTTTAAATTTTAATATTTATTTATTTATTTATTTATTTATTTATTTTATTTGACAGACAGAGATCACAAGTAGGCAGAGAGGCAGGCAGAGAGAGAGAGAGGAGGAAGCAGGCTTCCCGCTGAGCAGAGAGCCCGATGTGGGGCTCGATCCCAGGACCCTGGGATCATGACCTGAGCCAAAGGCAGAGGCTTTAACCCTCTGAGTCACCCAGGCACCCTAAATTTTAATTTTTAGTTATTATATAGAGTTGTATATACTGAACATGTGTCCTGTGATTTGGTATTTAGTGATTCTAATATCATTTTGTAGATTCTTTGAGGTTTTCTATGGATTATCATATCATCTGTAGCTAAGGACAACTTTATTTCTTTTTTCCAGTTTATATGCTTTGTGTTTATTTTTCTTTACTTACTGCACTGGTTAAGTCCTCTGGTACAATGTTAAATATAGATGGTGAGAGCAGACCTCATTGTCTTTTCTAGATCTTAGGGAGAAGACCACTTTTCTCCATTTAATATGTTGTTAGCTGTAGATTATAGTTGACCTTTTTTTAAGTTGAAGAAACTCTTTTGTTTTCCTAGTTTTCTGAAAATTTTGATCGTGAATTGGTATTGAATTAATGCTTCTCTGCATGCATTGAGATGATCATTGTTTTTTTTTTCTTATTCTTTCTTTTTTTTTGTTAATATGCTGAATTACATACTTATTTTTTTTTCTGTGTATCTCCTTGTGTGTGTGTGTGTGCTCCAGGATTCATTGTTTGCACCATACCCAGTGCTGCACGCAATATGTACTCTCCTTAATACCCACCACCAGGCTCACCTATCTCCCCTCCTCCCCCCAAAACCCTAAGTTTGTTTCTCAGAGTCCACAGTCTCTCATGCTTCATCTCCCTCTCCAATTACCCCCCAATTCACTTTTCCTTTCCTTCTTGTAATGTCCTCCATGTTATTCCTTATGCTCCACAAGTAAGTGAAACCATATGATAATTGACTCTCACTGCTTGACTTTTTTCACTCAGCATAATCTCCTCCAGACCTGTCCATGTTGATACAAAAGTTGGGTATTGCAACATATTTCAACATCCTTTCTGATAGAGGCATAATACTCCATTGTGTATATGGACCATATCTTCTTTTTTTTTTAAATTTATTTTCAGCATAATAGTATTCATTATTTTTGCACCACACCCAGTGCTCTATGCAATCCGTGACCATATCTTCTTTATCCATTCATCTATTGAAGGGCATCTTGGCTTTTTACACAGTTTGGTGATTATGGCCATTGCTGCTATGAACATTGGGGTACAGATGACTCTTCTTTTCACTACATCTTTGAGGTAAATAGCCAGTATTTTGGGGTAAATACCCAGTAATGCAATTGTAGGGTCATAGGGTAGCTCTATTTTTAATTTCTTAAGGAATCTCCACACTATTTTCCAAAGCAGCTGCACCAACTTGCATTTCCACCAACAGTATAAGAAGGTTCCCCTTTCTCCACATCCTCTCCAACATTTGTTGTTTCTTGTCCTATTAATTTTGGCCATTCTAACTGGTATAAGGTGGTATCTCCATGTGGTTTTGATTTGAATCTGCCTGATGGCTAATGTTGATGAAGATTTTTTCATGTGTCTGTGAGCCATTTGTATGTCTTCTTTGAAGAAGTAACTGTTCATGTCTTCTGCCCATTTTTTGACCTGTTTTTTGAGTATTGAGTTTGAGGAGTTCTTTATAGGTCTTGGATATCAGCCCTTTGTCTATAGTGTCATTTGAGAATATCTTCTCCCATTCTGTGGGTTGCCTTTGTTTTGTTGACTGTTTCCTTTGCTGGACAGAAGCTTTCAGTCTTGATGAAGTTCCAAAAGTTCATTTTTACTTTTGTTTCCTTTGCCTTTGGAGACATATCTTGAAAGAAGTTGCTGTGGCCTATGTCGAAGAGGTTACTGCCTATGTTCTCCTCTAGGATTTTGACAGATTCCTGCCTCATGTTAAGGTCTTTTATCCATTTTGAGTTTATCTTTGTGTATGGTGTAAGAGAATGGACGAGTTTCATTCTTCTGTACATAGCTGTTCAATTTTCCCAGCACCATTTATTGAAGAGACTGTCTTTTTTCCACTGGATATTTTTTCCTGCTTTGTCGAAGATTATTTGATCAAAGAATACTTTTATGGAACCAGAAAAGACCCTGAATTGCTAAGAAAATGTTGAAAAAGAAAAAAAAACTGGGGGCATCACATTGCCTGATTTCAAGCTTTACTACAAAGCTGGGATCACCAAGACACATGGTACATGCACTTATTTTGAAATGCTTTATCAACCTTGCTTTCCTGGGATAAATAACAATTGCTCATGATCTATTTATCTTTTACATATTGCTGCTTTTTTTCCCTATAAGAAATCTTAAAAATAAAGAAGTTTAAGATTTATTTATTAGAGCATACATGGGATGGTTGGTGGGCAGAGAGGCAGTGGAAGAGGGACAGAATCTCAAACAGACGCCCTGTTGAATGTGAAGCCCCACACAGGACTTGATTCCAGGACCCTGAGATAATGACCTGAGCCAAAATCAAGAATCAGACGTTTAACCAACTGAGCCACCCAGGTGCCCCTTTCCTAGCTTTTTAAAGATATAACATTATGTAAATTTAAGGTGTACAAAGTGTTGATTTGATACACATATATATTGTGAAATGATTACCACAGTAAGGTTAGTTAACTGTGTGAGGTGATGGATGCATTAACATTTTGTGTGTGTGTGTGTGTATGTGATGAGAACTTTTAAGATTGACTTTCTGGGGCTCGTGGCTGGCTCCAGTTAGTTGAGCATCAGACTCTTGGTTTCAGCGAGGGTTGTGATCTGGGGGTCATGGAATCAAGGCCCATGTTGGGTTCTGTGGAATCTGCTGGAGATTCTCTCTCCTTCTCCCCTGTTCACATGCATGCTCCCTCTCTCCCTAGAACAAATCAATAAAATCTTTAAAAAAAAAATGGGGGACGCCTGGGTGGCTCAGTTGGTTAAGCGGCTGCCTTTGGCTCAGGTCATGATCCCAGCATCCTGGGATCGAGTCCCACCATCAGGCTCCTTGCTCAGCGGGGAGCCTGCCTCTCCGCTCTGCTGCCACTCTGCCTGCCTGTGCGCGCTCTCTCTTTCTTTCTCTCTGGCAAATGAAGAAATAAAATCTTTAAAAAAAAAAAAAGGCACCTACTTTCTTAACTTTCGAGTATACAAACAGTATTATTAACTATGGTAACTGTGCTGCACACTGGAATTGGATCCCCAGTTTGTACTGTTTGACTCCCTTTCTCATTTTTCCCACATCCTCATCCTTGGCAACCATTATTCCACTTTCTGTTTTTGTGAGTTCAGGGGATTTTTAGCTCCCACATATATGTGAGATCATATAGTATTTGATCTGTCTGGCTTATTTCACTGAACATAATGCTCTCCAGATTCATCCATGTGGTCACAAGTGGCTGGATTTCCTTTTTTTTTTTAATAGCTGAATAGTACTTCTGTGTGTGTGTGTGTGTGTGTGTGTGTGTGTGTGTGGTGTGTGTATAAATCATATTTTGTTTATCCATTCATCCATGATAGACATTCAGTTTGTTTTCATGTCTTGGCTATTGTAAGTAATACTAAAGTGAAGATGGGGATATAAATATCTCTTCAAGCTAGAGATTTCATTTCCTTCGGGTGTATAATATATACCCAACAGTGAGGTTGCTGGCTCAATTCTGTTTTTAATTTTTGAGGGCCCCCCATACTGTTTCCCCTAGTAGCTGTATCAATTTACATTCCTACCAACAGTGCACAAGGATTCCTATTTCTCCATAACCTGGCCAACACTCGTTATCTTTTGTGTTGTTAATAATAGCTACTCTTAATAGGTGTGAGGTGATCTCTCATTGTAGTTTTGATTTTCATTTTCTGGATGATTAATGATATTGAGCACCTTTTCATGTACCTGTCAGTCATTTTATATCTTCTTTGGATTAATATGTTTGCATATATTTACCTTAACCTACATATATCTGTATTTAAAGAGTTTTTATAGACAGCATAGGACTTGCTTCTTTATATCCAACTTGACAATGTCTGTCTGTTAAATTGGAATATATATTCCATATAAATTTGCTATAGTTGAGCGGTGCCCGGCTAGCTTAGTCGGTAGAGCATGAGACTCTTAAATTTGATATAGTTATTGATATGGTTGGATTCAAATCTATCATCATCCTGGTTGTTTTCAGTTTTCCCCATCTGTTTTATTTCCTGGGTATTTTCCTTTTCTTGCTTTCTTCTTGTGATCTAAGACCTATGATACACATTTTTAACTTTTCTTTAAATTGTGTTAGTCACCATAAAATACATCATTAGTTTTTGATGCAGTGTTCCAAGATTCATTGTTTATGTGCAACATCCAGTGCTCCATGCAATACGTGCCCTCCTTAGTACCTACCACCAGGTTCACCCATCCTCCTACCCTTCTTCCCCTCTAAAACCCTCAGTTTGTTTCTTGGAGTCCACAGTCTCTTATGGCTCATCTCCCCCTCTGATTTCCCCCAATTTGCTTTCATTTTTAACTTTTCAAAGTCCATTTTCAAAAACTATATCACAGAGCATGTATGAACCTTATCGTATGTTTCCATATCTTCCCATTTTTTGTGCTATTGTTGTCATGTTTTATTTCTAGATATAAATTCCATAATATATTGTTACTTATAATTTAATTTTTTTCTGTTTTAAACTTTATATACATTTAAACACTTGTGTTTTTTACCTATACATTATTTGTGTGATGCATTCTTTTTATAGTTTTTCCATTTTATTGCTATAATTTTATTGTATGTCTGTACTACTTTAATTACACTGGTAGATATATGGGTTATTTCTGAATTCCAGCTGTAGCAAATAGGGCTATGATGAACATGCTTGGACATGTGTCCAAATGTATATGTACAGAAAGTTTTCCAGAATTTATACCTAGGAGTAGAACTGGTTAGGCCCTCTGTCCTTTTCTTCAACTTTAGTAGGTTTTGCTGAACTGTTTGCTACAGTGGTTTTACCAATTGACACTCTCACCACCAAAATTCCTTTTACTCAGTATCTTCACCAGTAATTCATACTGTTAGAGTTAAAAATGTTTCCAGCATAGTGGATGGTTGGCAGTGTTATGGTGCTGGAGATAAAGTAGTTAACAGCATACCACCAAAATCTCTGTCCTCATTAAACATTCTGTGGTGGTATTATACCATTTTTGTTTTGTTTTCTGTGGGAAAGTTCATCTCAGTGCCAAGTCTCAAGTTTCTCATCTGTTTTATGGCAACATTTACTTAGTGTTTCATTTATTTAATAAATTTTGCTACTTTTAACCTCATTTTTTTTCTAGTTATTTGTATTGCTGTTATGCTGGTTTCTTCATTGCTGCCTTCTTTTTTTCTTTTTATATCACTAGTCATTGAATGAGTTGAATTTCCTTGGAATAATGATTGGTAGAAAGATCTTATGTTGGAGAGGGGTCCCAACCGAGCTATAGATTTGCTGTTTTTTTAGCAATGTTTCTGCTGCCATACAGCCTTTTTACAAATAAGCTAGTCACATGATTTTTTTTTCTTTTTTGGTGTGAAATCTAGCAAATCTATTTTTCTCATAATTCCAATGAAAATGACAATGTGGGGTTGGTGCATTTTGTTTGTTCATTCCCTTTTCTCCTTTGTTTTTAAGTTTTTCCAGGAGAAGAAGGGAAAGAAAGTGCTTACTTACTTAGCCATGCTGATGCCAGAAATCTTGACTGACTTTGTTATTAACTGTAACTTAATTTTTTTCTACTTGCAGTTATAAAAAGTTAATGTCTCTGAAAATTACTGATACTGATATAAGACCGAAGATCAGTTTAAAATTTAGTACAAAAGGTACTGTTTTGTTCTTCTATGCCTCCTCTTGAAAACCGTATTAAAAGTTTTGACTTGTTCTGTACAGTATCGTGCCATTAACAACCATGTGCTTATGTTTGTCATTCACTGGGCTTGGGTTTACACTAAGTAAGCATCACTTGGCATAGGCTGGAATTCATGGACAGAAATCAGCAGGTGTGTGGGTTTAATATTACCTTGGCATCCTGTAGAGAAGTTTGTTAGGTATAGTGTATATAAAACTGTCACTACCCAGTAAGATTGGACTCCAGCAGGTGTTACCTACCAACATCTCTTCTTGTTGCATTCCCTTTAAATAGAGCTAAAATTTTGGGCTCAAAGCCAAGTAGTCTAAACTTAGGTACCAGCTGTTCAGCAGTATGCTAAGAAATGCCAGCCATTTAGCACTTGGATACTTTCGGGCTCCTACTCCCATGGAAGAATAGTTTGGTGCCAGTCCTTCTTGCTAGGGGGAAATGAACGTTCTTGATCCCAATTAGCGTCTTATTTGGCCACTGAGAGAAAGCTCCTTGGGCCTTTTGCTTTGTAACCTTGCTTGCCTCCACAGCGTGTCAAGTACATCAAACAAGAATATTAGTTTTAAAATTTCTCAAAACATAGAATCATGAAGGATAAAATAATAAAGCTGCATTTTATAATAAATACATATTTGGATACTTATATAAAAATATACCATCTTATATCAAGTTCTTATTACTTTCTAATTCATCTCAGTCTACTCTCCTTCTTTGGAGGTGCTGTTAAACTAGGAAAATACAAAGTAGTTCATTCTCATGTTTTATTCCATTTCATTGATGAAATATCTTAATAATAAACTTAGTCATTAATTTGTTTTTTGAGAGGGTAAGAACATCATCATCAGGTCAGCGTGTCTGAAACTTTAATATATATTTAAATCATCTGGTGATTTTGTTAAAACATAGGTGCCAATTCAGTAGCTCTGTTGGGGGTGGTGGTGGGAGGGATGCTAAGATTCTGAATTTCTAAGAGGCTCCCTTACAGATGCCGCTGCTGGCCTGTGGACTACACTTCCAGTAGTAGGCATTAAGGCATTAAGTCACTTTATATTTTTTGTCACTTTATATTTTTTGATAAAGCTCTATACTGTCTAATATGGTAGCCACTATCCATATGTGGCTATTTAAGTTAATAAAAATTAAATAAAATTCAGTTTCAGTTCCTTTGTCAAAAAAGCAGCTTTTCTGGTGTTCAGTGGCTAGTAGACCAAATCTTAAGACATTTTTATCACAGAAAGTTTTACTGGACAGTGCTGATTAAGATAAAACATAGTTGCTTAAATAAAGTATAATTAAACACTGGCAGTTACCATTCTTGAGAGTCTTCAGAATTTTCAAAGGCTTAATACTTTTTATGCCATTTGGTTGCCAAAGCTCACTTACTTGAACAAAACCTTGGATGGTTGAAAGGCTTCTGTGTTCTTAGTATTTGTGATTACTTTTGCTTGGGAATATATTGTTTTTGTTGGGATTTTTTGACAGCTAGACAGCAGCATGCTTATTGAGCACTGGCTATGGCAAAGCACTGTATTGTACTTCATTCTTTTGGAATAGTCCCTGTCCTACAGGAGCTTAGGATGTAATACAAGAGACCACATGGAAAAAGAGCATTAATGTGGAATGTTTTGACTTCTCAAAATTCATTTTCAGATGAAATGCCTATCTTCAAACTTGATTATAATTATTTCTATCACCTGCTTCATATAATTATCATTTCTGGTACTGACATTGTCCGGCAAATATTTGATGAGGCTATGCCACCCCCTCTTTTGAAAAAAGAGCTTCTTATACACAAGAATGTGCTGGAACCCTACTACAACCATCTTTGGACCAATCACCCTTTGGGTGGAGCATGGCATCTGCTTTATCCCCCAAACAAGGAGCTACCACAGTCCAAACAGTTTGACTTGTACCTCCTCTTAGCTCTCATAAAGCATTTGAATGTATTCCCTGCACCCAAAAAAGGCTGGAATATGGAACCAACATCTTCTGATCTTTCTAAGTCTGCAGACATCTTGAGGCTGTGCAAATACAGGGATATCCTCCTTAGTGAGATTTTGATGAATGGTCTCACTGAGTCACAATTCAATTCAATTTGGAAAAAAGTTTCAGATATTCTTCTGCGCCTCGGGATGAAGCAAGAGGATATTGAGAAAGTGAAGGAGAATCCCATTGAGAATATCTCCCTCGATTACCATCAACTGTCCATCTACCTAGGCATACCAGTACCAGAAATCATCCAGAGGATGTTATCCTGCTATCAACAAGGTACAAAATAATTACTTACTTCACCTGGTAAATCTTCACTGAGTATCTGCCATGTGCCAGACACAGGGCTAAGCGCAGGAGATTCAGTGAATTCACATTCTTGGGAGGATAGACTCATCAAGAAACTCATAAAAATCATAGTGCTAGAAATGTTCCAGAATACCATGGGAAATCCTACCCTAAGAGAGTCCAAGAAAACCTTTCTGGAGAGTGTAATATTTAAAGAATTTTTAAATGACATGTAAAAATTAGCCCAGTGAAGAAGATGGAGAAGGACATTTCAGAAGGAAACAAGAATAAAGGTATAGAAACATAGAAATGTATTATAATGCAGGAACTAAAAAGTTTTGCCTTATTGAGATCAAAATAGGGGAAAGTTAACAATTCAAGAGGATTTCTCTTGACTTGCTGAGTTTTTGTTTTTAGAAAGGAATTGTTGAAGGTTATCACTACTATAGAATTAAGGAAAACCATGGAAAACAGGTTCCATGTGTTTCAAGGATACACCGGGGGTATATGTTTTCTCCTCCTTTCCAGCAGAACCATGATATTTAGTTTAAAAGTTTGATAGCTGTCCATTGGCCATGCCCATGAGTAATTTCAAACAAACAAACAATGTTTATGCAAGTATTCAAGGTCAGCAATAGCCCTTCCCAGACATTGTCTCTTGATATAGGAAAGACTTTGTATCTCCTCTTCAACATTCCTGGATAGCTTCTCATTTGCCATCACGGAGAATTGAGTTCAAGGCATCTCAGCATCACTGAAACCTGTACTGTTCTATTTTGGGTGACTTTACCTAGTCCCAGGTTATTAGTTGTATTACCTAGTGAGCAGCTGATGACCACACTAATATTATGTAACCATACAGCTTAGTAGGTGTCTAGTAATTGCTGAACTGGTCCAGATTTTCTGCAGAGATAATTGCTAGGCCCCAATAACAATCCTTTTACTAAGGTTCTTGGATACCATTATGTTTTCCTGCTTAATCCTTTAAAAGCTTTCTTTGAGCATAAAAGAAGAAAATGCTGACTTTCATGATTTGAGAAAGTCATGCAAGAACCCTTGACTTAAAATAAGAGACTTTTTTTTACATTTACTTTATTGAGATTTTTAATAACAAATGAGAATAAAGGTAATATTTGGGAAATACTTGAGCACTGAATAAATTCGAAGCATTTCAGGCAGTCTGTTCTCACTTTTGTAGACTGAAAAACTTCCAAGTCTTTTTAATAGAGGCTATCCTAGTATCTTCTGTCTCTTTCCTAGTAGTTATTACAATTGCTATTTTCATTTGTTTGGTTAATATCCACTGTTTCCACTAAATCACTGTAAAGGTTGTTTTATTTCTTCATCATTCAATATCTAGAGCCGAATAGGGCCTGATGCATTGTAAGTGCTTAATAAATATTAATGGGCAAGAAAGAGAGAAGACCGATCAGGATAATTCATATTGCTAAAAAAAAATGCTCAAACTTTCAACGGAGGTCTACTTCATAATTCACTATTATTACTTCATTACCTTAGACTTCTTAAATGATAAGAATGTGCATTATATACTATGAACTATAAAAATTTTGTTTTCTTTTTCTAAACATGAGTTTATAACCTCATGTTATAATTAGCTTCCAGTTAGTTATAAAAGTTATTGGTGCAGTGTAAAAATCTTCTGACTTTTCTTAGTCCCAGTCAGATATTTTTTGGTTGCATTTGCAGTTGTACATCTTAAATTTTTTCTTTATGTATCATAGGAATTGCTCTACAGTCAATAACAGGCAGTCAACGTAAGTATGTTTATAAACAAAGTGCCTGGGTGACCTTTCAACTTGGGACAGCTAGGGGATACTTATAGGCATTTTATTTGGTCAGATAAACTATATGATAAACTATAATTGTTTGTTGTTATAAGCTTGCAAAATCATGTGGTCATATTACTACTGGTCAGCTGAATGTAGTATGAGCCTTTTTACTCTGCTTTGGTCTTAGTGCATGTGCTGCAGGATTTACCCAATATAGTTTGTTAACTTTTTAACACATTGGACACTTACACAGGCAGAAATGTCTACCTGCTTGCTCTACCTGCTCATATATGCTACTCTTTAGCTTATGTAGCTTTTATCTGGTTAATTATCCATTGTTAAACTATATATACTCTTTTTGCCAAGTGGTAAATTGCTGATTTTTTTAATTTCCATTTTTGTGCTCTTTGTGCGTGTGTGTTTTTTTAATGCAATTCATATTGTGCCAGTAAAATTATACATGAGAAAACAACACCATGGGTTTTGTTTGGAGTAAAATTATACTTAAACAATAAAAATGTTTAAGTTAGAAATAAAGAATGTTCATTATCCTAAAATTATACTTGTTGCAGTATTAAGGTCAATGTCAGGATCCTCAAAAACTTAGTATTTAGAGTCGACTTAAGTTCTAGATTATTTAATATTTAGAGTCTATTTAAGATAATAGTAAAGTATCTTAGCATTTGGGTTTGTACTGATTGGTTCTAGGCTAGTATCTGTACCTATCTGGTTATTGACAAATGGGCATTTCATTTTCATCTAGTAATGGAACAGAGTAAGATATCTTCTATTTCTGTTCCTGGGATGGTGTTTTATTAGGGGGAGAGATATGTTTATCATAGTGATGAGGCAAAAACTATGCAGCCCGATTTTGAGTGTTTTTATTTTTAACATTTAGGTATTGAAATAGAAGAGTTACAGAACGAGGAAGAAGAACTAAGTCCACCCCTCATGGAGTACAATATAAACGTGAAATCAAACCCTGAAATACAGTTAGCAGAAATGAATAAAGATGGAGCATCGATACCCAGTGAATCTTCAACAGAATCTGTTAAAGATCTCCAGGAAGTATAAGCTCTCATTAATATTTAAATTAGAACTTAATCAGGGCCTTTAGTTTGTTGCATGTGCTATACTTACAGCATCCCAGATGATTTTAGTTTATGTTTATCATAGTGTTTACATAGAGCTTGAATTGGAATGCTTCTTTCCCTGGTACTTCTTCCAAAATCTTTCCTGCCTTAACCTTTTTTTTTTTTTTTTCTGCCTTAACCGTTTATTTTGCCAGCATTTACTGACCACTTGTTATGTGCCGGACACTATGCTAGATTTATGAACATGTTTCTTCATCCTGAGTAATTGGGAGTTAATAGAAAATAGAAGAAAGCATAATGGGGAATAGAAGAAGAGAGAAAGAAGCAAACAGGGATATTTATATTTCAATGCCATTTGCACGAGGGTAGAATTAAAATCATGGAGGATGGTATTACTGTATTTCTTCAACAGTTATTATATGGTCACTAAATTACTCCCAGACTTAATTTTTCCTCTTATGGACTTGAATATGTTGATTTTTTTTAAGTCCTTTCCTCCTTTGTTGCTCATGCATGCACGTATGCAAATGAGGACCTCTGAGCTTTTTTTCTTTAGCCTATCCATTGATATGTTATCCCTCTATAGATAAATGAATTCTCAAGAGCAGGAGACTGAGATTAAAATCAAAGTGAAAATGAAAATAATTTTCTGTAGAATCTAAGAAGAGAATGTGATATTTAATATTAGAAGTTAAAAGACTTCAGTGGTTAGAGGAAATATATTTTGCAAAATAACTTATTGTGTATTTTGAATTGCATATTAATTGATTTTTTTTTTTTTGGGTCAGGTTAAGAGTAAACCAAAGAAAAAGAAAAAGACTAAGAATAAAAAGGTAAGTGACTGTATTAGCATTATAATAGAGGTATGTCTAATTATGAACACTTAGATTTAATACATGGATTCACTGTTAGAACTTAAAATTAATTCAAGTAGACATATAGCATAAATGACTTAGAAATATCAAGAGTTTATTGAATATGTGGCTATAGAGAGGTCTATATATATTAGATCCTGATTGATTTAAACTCACAGTGTGTCCTATTTCACTTGCCTAAATCGTAATTACACATTTAAATATACAAATGAGAAACTGAAGTAGTTATTTGGAAATTTCACTAATTTCTGCATACCACTCTCATTTAAAAAATGCCTTCTCAGTGTTTGAAAAACTGCTTCTCATCATATTTTTAGTGATACATTCAGATGCATTTTTCAAAACCTTAATAAATGTTGATTTTCTTTT
Source organism: Mustela erminea (assembly GCF_009829155.1). NCBI lineage: Eukaryota > Metazoa > Chordata > Mammalia > Carnivora > Mustelidae > Mustela > Mustela erminea. Next base: position 164,596,827 of record NC_045614.1, on the reverse strand, counting down.
TTGTGTCCAAGACTCTCAATAATGCAATAATGTATAAAAATGGAACAAATTTAGGAAGCTTCATTCATTCCTTTTCTTTATTTTTCCAGTTGCAAAATAAAACAACTTCTTGTTACTGTCTATAGCAGTTTTAGCAAAAAACTCTTAATTGCTTGGAAAATTACAAAGGAAAGTTGAGTCTTGTTTTTGGCTTAATTTTTTATTTAACTATGACTATATTTCTGGGCAATTTTATTGTTGTTGTTCAGAGCAAAATTGAAGGGAGGTTTTCCATGTATCTCTGACCCTCACACATGAATAACTTTCCCCATTATCAACATCCCCCAGTAGAGTGGTACATTTGTTACAGTACACATTGACATATCATGATTACCAAAGTTCCTTTACAGTTTGGTTCACTCTTTATGTTTGTAGATTCCTATGAATTTGGACTCAAGAGGTTTTTTTTGCTGTTGTTTTTATCAAGCATAGAGCTACCCATTATGCTTTGCAAACTTTATAGTGAAAAAAAAAAAGTGTTATTTTCTGGCCTGAAACATCTACTTAAAATCTAGATGTACTCTGTAGATTATATAATAAATTCAGTGAGAATATTTGCCCAACTACAATCTTGTAAGCCCCTATTACCTAGTCTTTTGGGAGTATATACAGATTTAAAGGGAAAGTTATAAAACACTTTGGTGAAGAACAAAATAAAGGTTATTTATGCTCTGATCAATAAAATATCATTATTATTTCCATATTTGTAACCAGCATTTATTATAACTTACCATTTTATTCAAAAGTTATTTTGAAAATTAAGTTATATTTTTTAAAAGATGAATAAGAAGACTTACTTTTCAAACAATGAATGTTGGAACACTACATCAAAAACTAATGATATACTATATGGTGACCAACCACATCATTAAAAAAATTTTTTTAATGAAAAAAAAAAAGATTTGTATTTCCCTGATGCCGAGTGATATGGAGCACTTTTTCATGTGTCTGTTGGCCATCTGGATGTCTTCTTTGCAGAAATGTCTGTTCATGTCCTCTGCCCATTTCTTGATTGGATTATTTGTTCTTTGGGTGTTGAGTTTGCTAAGTTCTTTATGATCTCCCTGATATGAGGAAGTGGTGATGCAACATGGGGGCTTAAGTGGGTAGGAGAAGAATAAATGAAACAAGATGGGATTGGGAGGGAGACAAACCATAAGTGACTCTTAATCTCACAAAACAAACTGAGGGTTGCTGGGGGGAGGGGGTTTGGGAGAAGGGGGTGGCATTATGGACATTGGGGAGGGTATGTGCTTTGGTGAGTGCTGTGAAGTGTGTAAACCTGGTGATTCACAGACCTGTACCCCTGGGGATAAAAATATATGTTTGTAAAAAATAAAAAATTAATTAAAAAAAAAAAAAAAGAAAAAAATTTTTTAAAAAAGGCTTATTTTTAGGCAATTCTTATATGACAAAACACAATCTGGTCTGTTATTTTAGTTGATATTTAAAAATTTTTGACAAACATTAATAAATCCAGGTCTAATACTTTATAAAGCTGGCCTAATACAGGTCTAATACTAATACTAATACAGGTCTAATACTTCATAAAGCTGGCCAAGTAAATGCACAGCTGTTAGACCAAAGGTAGATAGTTTGTTTCTTCCAAAAAATTAAAATATGGTTACTCAGATTCTCAATTTTAGTTAAATGTAGAAAGTTCCACTTTTATGTCAAATTGAAATTAAACAGGGAGTAAAGACAAATGGAAATAAATGTAAACACAGCTCAGAACTTCACATGCTAGTAATACGAAAATCTTATTAAATGTCAGTTTTTTTTTTTTTTTAATTTTATATATTTATTTGACAGAAAGAGATCACAAGTAGGCAGAAAGTCAGGCAGAAAGAGAGAGAGGAGGAAGCAGGCTCCCCGCTGAGCAGAAAGCCTGATGCAGGGCTCAATCCCAGAACCCTGAGATCATGACCTGAGCCGAAGGCAGAGGCTTTAACCCACTGAGCCACGCAGGCACCCCAAATGTCAGGATATTTTTATTGTTTATAACAACCTAAGTTTTTTTCTCCAATTTATTTTATTCGATGAAGATGAGATACTTTGAAGATAATTTTATCAAGATAAGATTTGAACATTAAAAGAGAGATCTTATATCTTCTTTACCTAAATTTTAAAGTATATGACCTAAAAATGCTGAGATTTTTACATAGGACTGTTTTACAGAAATTGTCCTATTAATATGCTTCGTTATTGTAGGTACAAAGAATTTTCTAGCTACAGTGTAAGCAACCTGTTGTAAAAAGCTAACTCAATCACATTCTCTAATCAGGAGTTTTCCTCATGAAAAATTCTAGCAGAAATTAGCTTGTGTTAAGCAGAATAAGAACAAAGTCCCTATGAATGAAGATGTGTCCTCTGTTAATGATATGTTTTGATTTGTTTTGCAATATCTCTACCTAACATTGGTTGAAGTCCTACAAAGTTCTATCAGAGACTCTGGAAGAATATGATAAAAAGTAAAATTTGTATAGCAAATAGAGGGGACAGTACAGATAACTTGTAACTAGTAGATAGACTTTGTAGTCACTCTTCTTCATTTAGGAATTTCGTATTCAGCCTCTAATATATTCAAATTATAAATAAGTCTTTTGGGAGTTAAGTAGGTCCTCCTTCCTATTCCCACCTCCCATCCAGGAGAATTAAGGGTTAAGGATGGAAAAGGGAAGTAGAGCAGAAGGCAGAAGAATAGAAGCCTTTCGGAAAAAAAGAAACCTGGCAGGAAGTAAATCTAGCCCTTCAAATTGGGTGTACTCTCTACAGGAGAGATGTTGCTGAGATGAATGTCAAATAGACTGATGAATGTGTTGACAAAAAGTTGTCATGGGAAGACCTAAAAAGTTCCAGAAATTAATCAGCTGTACTAGGTGTTCATTATGAACAACCAGATGTCTTTCCATTCAGTTATTCAGGTACACTGGAACCAAGGTGGGAGTTGATAATTCTAAATCATAGAATCAGATTGGCACTAGACATAGATCAGACACTGAAATGCAGAAATTCTCTTAATATAAAGAAATAAAGCAAAACAGATCGTGAAATATGTGGGGAAGACCCTGAAGTTTCTTGTAAATAAGAGGTAGTAGTAGAAGTTAATACTCTAATTTATATAAAAGTAATTAAACTCTTAATAGAAGGGTAATATATAAAAGTAATTAATACTCTTAATTAGTATGTGTTATTGATATTACCTTTATATATTATGTTGCCTTTATAATTTTACTTTAATGAACTTAAAGTTCAGGGTTTTTTAACATTTAACATCTTTTAACATTGTGATCTTCCTAACACTTCTTTTTCTGTAATATTTCTTAATATAACAGTCTGCTTTTACCTTATGTGTAGATTTTTCAAGAACTCTTGTAGTTAGTATAGTATTCTATAAAGGAGAATTACACATACTCTGTCCCAAGATTACCAGTAGGTGCAAACACAGTTCCAGTACTTATTTCCAATATCTGAATCACTAATTTTTAAGTTGTTTCATGACTCAGTGGTAGATTATAAAATCAACTTAGTGGGTCACAACTACCATTGTATAAAATAGATAGAATTAGTAGGAATAAAAAAAGCTTCAGAATTCATCACATAGTGTCTTAGTTCAGGCAGCTATAACAAACTGCCATGGACTAGGTGGTTTAAGCAACAAACATTTATTTATTTTTCACAGTTTTAGAGTCTGGGAAGTCCAAGATCAAGGTACCAGAAGACTTGGTCTCTGATGAGGGCCCTCTTAGTTTGCAGATGGCTAACTTTTTGCTGTATCATTACATTGTGGAGAGAAAGAGAGCATACACAAGAGCAAGAGATCTAGCTCTGGGTCTCTTCTTATAAGGGCACTAATTCCATCATGAGGACTTCATAGCATCATCTAAACCTAATTACTTTCCAGTAGTCCTACCTCCAGTTACCATCACACTGGGGAATTAGGGTTTCAGTGTATGAATTAGGGCACAAACATGTACTCCATAACACATAGACTATGGGTAAAGTTTATTTGGTGGAACTTAAATTTCAGTTTTATACTTAGGTATAAAGTTCTGTATATAAGTGCATTTACATTATGATGTGAAATGTTTTATTTCGATTGTGGTCAAAAAAGTTTGAGAAACACTGATCTAAATGCAGTTTACATCACTATGCTGTACAGACATAGTTCATGTAGATTACTAATTTCTGATGCTGTTTTTCAGAATAAGGAATCAAAAGAAGAGCAAGGGTAAGCATTTATTTAATTTTTAAATTTTTCTTACTGTTTTCAAAGTCTGCTTTGCCAGTATGACACAGCCTTGCCTTGGAAAGTGTTTTAAAATAAGAAAGTACAATCCCTTATCTTAATAACTGACCACTTTTTAACAGAATGATAAAAAGTTCAATTATCATTTACTTTGGGAGAATAGAATCTCTCACCCTTTTTATTCAAGGCTACTCAAGAGTCACCCAGTACTAACTGCTTTTTTATTCAAAGATTAATTTGGATGCAGCATAGAAATCATTTAAAATATAGTCTAGATTGTGGTTAGCCAAATCTAAATTTAGGTAAGATTTAAACTTAAAGAACAGATCATTATTTGCCCTAATGACCTCTTTTACAGAAGAGTTTGTTTTGATTTGGTTTGTTTATTTAACGCATAGCTTGTTGTTTTTAATCCCAACTGTTAACCATGAATTTTGAACCTTTACACTGGCAACCTTTTAGTGTCTGAAGGTCGCTGTTATTATACAACTATGTGATTCATGACAGTGCATTAGAGGATGGAAGTAGGGATGACAGTAGTGAAGAGATTCATTATAACCACCAAAAAGTTTGTTAATTGAAAATTGATAACTTTAGAAAATTCATGTGAGGACATAAATTATTAAGATATCTTTAAAATGGCAGCAACAACACATTTTAACTTTAAAGTCCTCACTTATAGTTGATATTTCCTCACTGATAATGGAGTGATCTGGTTGGTAAGTAAATGGTTCATCATCCAAGATGGGTTTTCATGCTCTGTGTCAAGGCAACAAATTGAGCAAAACAATACTAGAACAATAGTTTTTTGCTTTTTGTTTTTTTCAAGTCAGGTCTAGGTGCCATAAGAATAACTTACAAAAGATTGAAACAGTGCTGTCATTCATTCTGCTTATTTTACCTACAGTGTGGACCCAAACCTGAATGATTATCAAATTACCCAGGGACATTTGTTTTCATATGAGAATTTTCAAATATGCATAAAAGTAAAGAGAATTATATACATCTACATTAATATATGTAACTGTTATCCTGATTCAGCAATTATACTGTTTTTCCACATTTGCTTCATACTTCCCTTAACATTTTCTTCTTCTTCTTTTTTTTTTTTATTAACATATAATGTATTATTTGCCTGAGGGGTAGAGGTCTGTGATTAACAATTTTCTTTGTTGAAGTGTTTTCAATCCTAAAATTCACGTAATTTTACCTCTACATGGTTCAGTTTGCATCTTATTGATATGAACATTTTCCTATATTATCACAATCCTATTAGTAAACTTTAAAAATTTAGGAATAATCTTCTGGAGCTTTCCAAAAATACAGATTTTTCTATGTATTTACAGTTGCTGGGGTACCTGCAAAAATAATAATTTTAAAAAAGCTCTTCAGGTAATTTGAAAAATTAATTGGGTTTGGGAACCAGTGGTCTACACAAGCAATTGATTTCATTGAACTTTCCAAAATGTTTGAATCATTTTAGAATACCTTAGTGATACCTAATGACTATTTTATAGTGTTTTACAAGTTACTGTGCAAGAATTAGATGCCTGTGCTTTCCAGGTCTCAGTGCCTGAAAGAAGTAATAATGCATCCTAGAGTTATCTACTTTCTTTCTATTCACTAATCAAGTCATTTATGTTACAAGTAAAAGTACTATTTCTTGTTATCATTTAATGAGATTAAGAAGGAAATTTATAAATAGCAGGCCAATTTGAAAGGAGAGTAGCATGCATTTAAACTTTTAGACACAGTTATAGAACTGAGCTAATTGTCATTGCATTTATAGTATTTTCATTCTTTTTTTAGTGGTTTTCTAGTTACTGAAATCCATATTGCTGCAGTTTCTTTGTTGTTGTTAAGTCCTATTCCCAAAGAAACCTCCATTTTTAAATCTACTTTATGTTGCTATTTGCAGTCCTCTATTTAAAGGTACACTGGGGGCGCCTGGGTGGCTCAGTGGGTTAAAGCCTCTGCTTTCAGCTCAGGTCATGGTCTCAGGGTCCTGGGATCGAGCCCCACATTGGGCTCTCTGCTCAGCAGGGAGCCTGCTTCCTCCTCTCTCTCTGCCTGCCTCTCTGCCTACTTGTGATCTCTGTCAAATAAATAAATAAAATCTTAAAAATAAAAAATAAAAAAAATAAATGTACACTGGAAGGCAGCTATGTACACTGGACCTAAACAATGAAATTAATCAAATTAACCAACCTACTTGTCAAGAATGCTGGGATGATAAAATAATACAGCAGAGATGGAAAGGCTTGTCAGTATTTCCCAAAGTGTTGTTTCCTTAAAAGTAACTGGTGTTAACAGTTATTATTTGAAAAATGAACTCCATGTTCTCCTAATTCTTGAAGACACTGGGATGAACAGAATAGGTACCTCAATTGAGTGCTATCTCAAATATGCTTAATAAATTCATTATGAATCATCAAGAGAAATACACAATATGAGCACGTTTAAACTTTCTTTAGCCATGAACCCTTCTGATGCTGAACATTACATGAGACCAATACAATATTTGGGAAGCAATGGCTTATAGGAAAAACATTCAATCATTATAAAAGATTACATCGATTATGTCACCACTGTAGCCCAAATATGATAGGAAAGGAAGAGCAGTTGAAGAAAGAGCAAGTAAATCTACACCCAGTTAGTGGATTTATGAAAGATGATGCAAGTGATGTTCAAGAGGATTCTGCAACTGAAGACAAGTTCTATAGCCTGGATGAACTGCATATTCTGGACATGATAGAGCAGGTAAGTCTGACTGAAAGAGGTACAGCTCTCTCATCCTTTTTCCAGAAGCAGTTGTTAACGTTTGTTTTTCCCATGACTCTTTGAACAACATGTCAACCTAGTGGTCTGTGTTGTGTTTGTGAGGAGCAAATAAAAACAGGAAGGACCAGGGACCGGAGTAGATAGAGGGAAAAAGAACCTTAGGAGCTGAAACTTTTCTCTTTAGCCCTCAATTCATTTCCTGGCTTTAACTATTAAACAGTGCTAAATACAAATGCGTTCCTTGTGAAAGGTTTTCAAGTACCACAAGGGAAAAAAAAACTTGGCTTAATCCCATTGACTTAATTTGTAAAACTAAGATGCTTTCATTTTTAAAAAATTAAACTGGTTGTAGACATGACATGTCTACAGAAATATTAATGTACAACAGTGGTTTATTTTGTTTTGTTTTGTTTTTTCCCCCCTTTGGTTCCTTTCCTAGTAGTAGTCACTGTTGGGAATGATGTACATAGGTATATAAGTACTCATGAAAGTGATTAAATCAGACAAAGCACATGACTTAAAAAATCACTTCATTTAAATGAGAATTCTATACTAAGGTAATTTAATGATCATTTTATGATAAGGTAATTTAATGATAACCTGTTCCATAATATGTAGGAATATTGATTGTCTAAGGGTACATTTAGTAAAAATGATTCCCTGGATGATAATTGCCATATCTCATTTCACCTTTCCAATTATAATAATAGGATACATATATTTCAACTGAAATGACATGTTCTTAGCTTTGGATGTCAGACTAAAGTTTAAATATAGGATCTTTGGTTTTCATTCAATAGCTATGAGGCCTCCAAAATACAATACAAGTATGACACACATTTTGGAAAATGTTTATATCCTCATTTATTCAAAAAATATTTAGCACTTTATGTCAAGAACTCTGCTAAGACATGGTCCCTGTGATCGTAGTATTTACAATCCAGTGGAGAAGTTGAATATTAAGCTAAGGTGGTACTGAGTAATAATTAAGTGTTTGGGCACTTATGGCTGCCTGAGTTAGAATTCAGGCTTCTCCACTTTTCTTTGTAACCTTGGGTAACTTACTTAACTCAGTTTTATCATCTCTAAAATGGGAATAATAAGTGCCTACCTTGGACAGGTTTTACGACAACAAAGGCATTACCAAAAAAAGCTTAAAAATATGGTAACCATGCAGGTAATGTTATCTAGTGGTAGTAGCAATAGACCAGTAACTGTGGGGTTATTTAGTGAATGCTGTAATTGGGGAGAGGTAGGTTTATCTGCACTAATCAGAGAAGTGATGTTTGAATAGAGACATAAAGCATGAATAGGAGTTAGATGACAACTTTAAATCCCCTTTAACTAAAGAATTAGTGGTTTTTTAGAGGAAAATAAGGTATTCATATTCCATTTGCTCATTAGGGCTCAACCAGCAAAGTGACTGCAGAATATGGAGAAACAGAGAAGGAAAAGCTTGCTCGGCAGAGGCAACTTTATAAATTGCACTATCAATGTGAAGTAAGTACTTTTGCCATTCTATCTGAAGCCAGTCAGAAGTAGTTGAAATGTTCAATTTAATGGTAGTTTTTTTGAAGGTCCTGTTTTTTTTCTTTTAATATGTGGTGACTTGAACAGAATTAACTATGAAGTAACATTTTCATTGATCAGGATTTCAAAAGACAGTTGAAAACAGTGACTTTTCGGTGGCAAGAAAACCAAATGCAGATTAAGAAGAAAGACAAAATCATTGCATCTTTGAACCAACAAGTGGCTTTTGGAATCAATAAAGTTTCCAAGTAAGTGCAAATCTGTTGATAACAGGAAATTCTGGATTTGCTCCATAATGAACACGATTTTTAAAAGGTAATCCCTGTGTAGCCACTAGGTGACAGTATAACCACACATTAAGAACTGCCAACTCTAGGCCTGTATTTGCTTAAAAACCAAACTGTATTCTTGCCTTGGCAGATGGACTGAGAAATAAGCAAGTGCTCGCTCACTCTGTATATCAAGCTTTACATGTATTGGCTGAACAAGTGTGATTATAATAGAATTACATGAGAAAGATAATTAACTTTCAGGTCATGATTCTAATTTATAAAAATATGACCAATGATTTGGTGTTTCTTTATAGCATGTGAGGAATACGTTTCTCAAAGACACCCATAAAATCATTTGTTGGTCTCTCAGAGTTTCTGTGTTCCAAGTCCAAGAGATTAAAAATGAATCAAATTCCTGAAGACTCTTCCCTTCCAACATTCCCTTAATATTCTTAAGTAGTAAATGCCTAAGACTAAAAATTCTGACTTAATAGGAGAAAATGAGTGTTTCATTTTATTCTTTTTGTACTAACCACTGTCTCCAATCATATCAGTTGAGATACTAACATGATTTGTAAGATATTGTTTTTTATTTTTTTATTTTTTTAAAGATTTTATTTAGTTATTTGACAGAGAGAGATCACAAGTAGGCAGAGAGGCAGGCAGAGAGAGAGGGTGGGAAGCAGGCTCGCTGCCAAGCAGGGAGCTTGATGTGGGGCTCAAACCCAGGACCCTGAGATCATAACCTGAGCCGAAGGTGGAGGCTTAACCCTCTGAGCCACCCAGGTGCCCCTGTAACATACTATTTTAATAAATAGTAATAAATAGCTACAGGATACCAGTTGTCCATAAAGTCTAATTTGAAATCCATGAGTTCTTAGACTGCTAATAGGGAGAATAGACAAGTTCTAGAGAGTATCTTAGAGTAAGGAGTCTATCATATTAATTATGAAATTGGAGAAATATTTGGCAGAGACTTAGGTCTTAAATTTTCTTCCATATATGATGTCCTCCAACCTTGAAGAAATTTGGGGGGAAAACTGGATGCCGTAGTGCTGACAACATAATCTCAGTTAAAAACACTTTGACTTATCCCTGGTGGAGTCAGAGAGATCTATCAAGTTCAAGGAGGTGAGGACCTAAGATGGTTTTGGCAAATTTAAGCTGACTATAGTCGCTTAAGAATCCACACTTTGGGGTTCAAAACATTGTCTTTTAGCTTGGATGGCAATGACCAATCCAAGTGTATGTTCTATAACACCAGTGATCAGAAAAGTAATGTCATCCATGCAGATGAGCTGCTGCTTCTCTCCTTTACCATCTGAGGATATATATCCTTCCTCGACTCTGATAGCTGACCCAGGCACCCTTTGTATGCTTGAGACTACAAACAGACTATTTTAGGGGACGCATATGTCTTCATACAAGGAGCATTCACCAGACATTTATCAGGGGCTCATTATGTGAGAAGAATTATGTAAGGCACATGTAGAAGATACCAAAACATGTCACGTTGTGAGCTAATGGAGAATACAGATAAATTTGTTAAAACTGCTTAAAACAGAGGAACTTCTAGTTCTACCAAGAAATAGTATTCTTCCTTGCAAATCCTCCTGCTTAAAATTAAAACACCTTGAATATAACAGAACAAACAAGCAGAGAAGGACTTTAAATGGTAGATGGAAACAAACTGTCTAGAGACCTTAGTACATGAGGAATAATTCAACAGTGACTTTTTGTTATTGTCTCCCGTATATCATAGACAGGTACCGAAGAAATCACCAACCTGGAACAGCCAACTGGTAGGGATAAACTTTTGAGAAAAGCTTATTGTTTCTATCCAAAGGATCAGGAAAAGGGAGATGTAACAACAGAAAGCTTTTTTGGCAGTATTCACCTATTCTAGTCAAGCACCAATGGTTCCATACTACTAATGTGTTCCAACAATGGCAGATAGCAGAAACCAGGTTTCCTTGCTGGGGCAGTATCTGCAGTACTGAGATCCAGCTTGTCTTGCATTCCCCACCAGACAAAAGCAGGTAGTGTTCCGGCTACTAGTGTTCTAGTATAGGTGTGATCCAGTAGCAAGCTAAGCCTCTACCTCTGCCCAGCATCAGAGAGACTTAGGGTAATCTGAGGTGGGACTGGTCAATACTAGGTTTCACCTCTACCTCCTCATGGGGAGCTGAGTTCCTACCCCAGGGGCCAGTTGGCACTATGTTTTCTCCCCTCTTTCCAGCTGATGCCAGAGAGGCCCAACATGGATCTCCTGCTCTCCACCCTGTAGCAACAAAGCAATGTGAGTCAGCCCTCTGCTTTCTGCTTCCCTGGTATCAGTAGAGCCCAACAGGAAGCTGATCTTATACAGAGGCAAAAAGCAGAGTGATTTGGTGCCCCACTTTCTTGGGAAATGTCAGTGGGACCCAAGAGAGACTGAACTCTACACCATTCATCTGCCTTGAGGCAGAATATCAGTGTCCAGTTTTGGTGGGATGTTGTTAGCAGGGCTGAGTGGGAAGCTAAACATATACACCCACTCAGCCCTCACACTACACAGAGGGGTCTTCCTGCTAAAAAAAAAAAAAAAAAAAAATTAAATCCAGAGTCTCATAATATCCAAAATACCTAGGTATACAAAGAACTAGGACAGTCACAACATGAAAGAGAAAAGACAGTTAACAAAAGACAACTTTAAAATGATTCAGATTTGAGAATTGTCTGACAAAGATTTTAAAGCAACCACCATAACAGTGCTTCAGCAAGAAAATTGAATTATCTTTAAACAAATGAGAACCTAGGCAATCTTAGCAAAAAATTGTTATAATAAAGGATGGAAATTCTTTTTTTCATTTTTTAATTTTTATTCTTTTATAAACATATAATGTATTATTAGCCCCAGGGGTACAGGTCTGTGAATCTCCAGGTTTACACACTTCACAGCACTCACCATAGTACATACCCTCCACAATATCCATAACCTCACCACCCTCTCCCTACTCCCTCCCCCTGGCCACCCTCAGCTTGTTTTGTGAGCTTAAGAGTCTCTTATGGTTTGTCTCCCTCCCGATCCAGCCTTGTTTCATTTATTCTTTTCCTACCCGCCAAACCCCCTACATTGCATCTCCACTTCCTCATATCAGGGAGATCATATGATAGTTGTCTTTCTCCGATTGACTTATTTCACTAAGCATAATACCCTCTAGTTCCATCCACGTCATTGCAAATGGCAAGATATCATTTCTTTTGATGGCTACATAGTATTCCATTGTGTATGTATACCAAATCTTCTTTATCCATTCATCTGTTGATGGACATCTAGGTTCTTTCCATAGTTTGGCTGTTGTGGACATTGCTGCTATAAACATTTGGGTGCACATGCCCCTTCGGATCACTATGTTTGTATCTTTAGAGTAAATACTCAGTAGTGCAGTTGCTGGGTTGTAAGGTAACTCTATTTTCAACTTTTTGAGGAACTTCCATGCTGTTTTCCAGTGTGGTTGTACAGCTTGCATTCCGACCAACAATGTAGGAGGGTTCCCCTTTCTCTGCATCCTCACCAGCATCTGTCATTTCCTGACTTGTTAATTTTAGCCTTTCTGACTGGTGTGAGGTGGTATCTCATTGTGGTTTTGATTTGTATTTCCCTGATGCCGAGTGATATGGAGCACTTTTTCATGTTTCTTTTGGCCATCTGGATGACTTCTTTGCAGAAATGTCTGTTCATGTCCTCTGCCCATTTCTTGCTTGGATTATTTGTTCTTTGGGTGTTGAGTTTGATATGTTCTTTATAGATTTTGGATACTAGCCCTTTATCTGATACATCATTTGCAAATATCTTCTCCCATTCTGTCAGTTGTCTTTTGGTTTTGTTGACTGTTTCCTTTGCTCTACAAAAACTTTTGATCTTGATGAAGTCCCAATAGTTCACTTTTGCCCTTGCTTCCCTTGCCTTTGGCGATGTTTCTAGGAAGAAGTTACTATAGCTGAGGTCGAAGAGGTTGCTGCCTGTCTTCTCCTCAAGGATTTTGATGGATTCCTTTCTCACATTGAGGTCCTTCATCAGTTTGAGTCTATTTTCATGTGTGGTGTAAGGAAATGTTCCAATTTTATTTTTCTGCATGTGGCTGTCCAATTTTCCCAAAACCATTTGTTGAAGAGGCTTTTTTCCATTGAACATTCTTTCCTGCTTTGTCAAAGATTAGTTGACCATAGAGTTAAGTGTCTATTTCTGAGCTCTCTATTCTGTTCCATTGATCTATATGTCTGTTTTTGTGCCAGTACCATACTGTCTTGATGATGACAACTTTGTAATAGAGCTTGAAGTCTGGAATTGTGATGCCACCAACTTTGGCTTTCTTTTTCAATATTCCTTTGGCTATTCCAGGTCTTTTTTGGTTCCATATAAATTTTAGGATTATTTGTTCCATTTCTTTGAAAAAAATGGATGGGATTTTGGCAGGGATTACATTAAATGTGTAGATTGCTCTAGGTAGCATAGACATTTTCACAATACTTGTTCTTCCAATCCATGAGCATGGAACATTTTTCCATTTCTTTGTGTCTTCCTCAGTTTCTTTCATGAGTGCTATATAGTTTTCTGAGTATAGATTCTTATCCTCTTTGGTTAGGTTTATTCCTAGGTATCTTATGGTTTTGGGTGCAATTGTAAATGGGATTGACTCCTTAATTTCTCTTTCTTCTGACTTATTGTTGGTGTAAAGAAATGCAACTGATTTCTGTGCATTGATTTTATATCCTGACACTTTACTGAATTCCTCTACAAGTTCTAGCAGATTTGGAGTGGAGTCTTTTGGGTTTTCCACATATAGTATCATATCATCTGCGAAGAGTGATAGTTTGACTACTTCTTTGCCAATTTGGATGCCTTTAATTTCTTTTTGTTGTCTGATTGCTGAGGCTAGGACTTCTAGTACTATGTTGAATAGCAGTAGTGCTAATGGACAAAAGGAAATTCTAACACTAAAAAATACAATAACTGAAAATTTTGCTGGATATAATTACTAATAAGTTAAAGTTGACAGAGGATTGAACCAGTGAACTTGAAGACAGATCAAAAGACATTACCTAATCTGAAGAGCAGAGAGGAGACAAACCAGGGAAAAGATTATTTAAAAAAACAAAACAAAACAAAACAGAGTCTCAGTGACCTGTGGGACAATAAAAGAGTTAAAGTTCTTACCAGAATCTCAGGAGGAGAGAAGAGAGATGGGGGGAGGGGGTGGTAATTAAAAGAAATGAAGTAAAATACATAAATTTTCAAATTCAAGAAGTTGAGTGAATCCCAAATAGTATAAACCCAAAGAAGTCCATGCTAAGTCACATAATTAAACAGAAAACTAAAGACAAAAAATCTTGAAAGAACCAGAGAACACATGTGAGAACACTAATTCAAATGACATCAAATTTCTCATCTGAGACCATGGAGGCCAGAAGGAAGTGGCACATTATTTAAGTACTGGAAGAAAAAAACCTAACAGAAAACAAGAATCTTGAATATTATATCCAGCAAAAGTATCCTTTAGGAAGAAGGAAAATAAAGACAAGTCTCAGGAGAACTATAAGAATCTGTTGCTACTAAAGGTACCATGAAATAATGGCTAAAAGGAAGGTCTGTAACCATAAAGGAAATGATAATAGAAGCTTGGAGCTTCAGGAAGAACATCAGAATGAGTAAAGAGGGGGGTAAACAGTAAGAGTCCATCCTATTTCTCATTAATTTCTTAAATCATACTTGATGCTTGAATCAAAAATTATAATACCGGGTGCCTGGGTGGCTCAGTGGGTTAAGCCGCTGCCTTTGGCTCGGGTCATGATCTCAGGGTCTTGGGACTGAGTCCCGCGTCGGGCTCTCTGCTCAGCAGAGAGCCGGCTTCCTCCTCTCTCTCTGCCTGCCTCTCTGCGTACTTGTGATCTTTGTCTGTCCGATAAATAAATAAAATCTTTTAAAAAATAAAAGCAGGAATGGCTATATAAAATGGACTTAAGAGCAAAAAACTGCTGGAGATGAAGAAGGACATTACACAATGATGACAGGACCAATTCACCAGGAAGACATAGCAACCTAAAGGTGTATGTACCCAACAATAGAGCCTCAATATATGTGAAGCAAACTTGATAGAACTATAAGGAGAAATCGAAAACCTGCAGTTATAGTTGGTGATTTCAGCCCATATTCTCAGTAATTTATAGAACTACTAGATAGAAAGATACAGAATTTCTATAGCAGCAGATATGGAAATTCTGTATTAACAAAGATGTAGAATTTCTACAACCCCATCAACCAACAGGATTTAATCAATATTTATAAGACACGTCACCAAACAACAGCAGAATACATTTGCTTTCAAGTGGCCATAGGAAGTATACCATGATAGAACATATCCTGGCCCATAAAACAAACCAAAAAATTTAAAAGCATTGAAATCATACAAAACATATACTCAGAACAAAATGGAGTCAAACAAGAAATCAATACCAGAAAGATAACAGGAAAATCTCCAAGGACTTGGAAACTACACAGCACACGTCTAATTAATCCATGGGTCCAAAAACATTTAAAGGGAAATAAAAATGTGTTGAACTGAATTAACATTAAAATACAATATATCAGAATTTGTGGGACACCAGCTAAAGTAGTTCTTTGAAGTTTTATTGCACTAACTGTACACATTTGTAAGAGTTTAAAAAAAATCTCAAATCTAATCTAAGCTCCTTCCTCAAGAATCCAGAGGAAAAAAAGCAAAATAACTGAAAACAAGCAGATGGAATTAATCAAGATTAGAAGTAATGAAATTACAAACAGAAAAACAATAAAGAAAATTCTTGAAACAAAGAGCTGTTTCTTTGGAAATATCAATAAAATTGACAGACCTCTAGCAAAACAAACAAACAAAAAGGAGATACATATACCACCATCAGGAATGAAAGAGTGATAATACTGCAGACCTTGCAGACAGAGAATTATGTTGAGTAAAAAAAGTCAGTCCCCAAAGCTTATATACTGTATGATTTCATTCCTATAACATTCTTGAAATGACAAAGGTTCAAAAATTTTAACAGGACAAAATCATAAAAATGGAAAACAGTTTAGTGATTCAAGGTTAGGAGGATAAAATGGGAATGGGAGCAAAATGAAATATTGTGATAAAACTCTTCAGTGTCTTGACTGTATGATTATCAACATCCTGGTTATTATACTATAGTTCTGTAAGACGTTAACATTGAGGGAATATGAGTAAAGAGTACATGGGATCTCTCTGTATTATTTCTTACACCTGCATATTAATCTATGAATTAGATATCTCAAAAGTTTAATGTGGTTTTTTTTTTTTTTTAAGTACAGTTAACCCTTCAACAAGGGTTTGAACTGTGGGTCTGCTTATATGCATATTTTTTTGATAAATACAGTACAGTACTATAAATGTATTTTTCTCTTCTTTATGGTTTTCATAGTAATATTTTATTTCAGTTCGAGGTAAGAATATAGTATGTAATACATATAACATACAAAACATGTATTGACTATATTATCAGCAAGGCTTCTGGTAAACAATAAGCTATTAGTAGTTAAGCTTTTGGGGAGTCAAAAGTTATATGCAGATTTTCAACTGCATTTGCTGGAGGTAGGCGTCAGTGTCCTTAACCCCTATAATTGTTCAAGGCCAACTGTACAATAAATAACTGTCAAACAGCACCATAATAAATAGGGATTTTGTAGGGTAAAAAGAGCACTTGTGATTGTTGTGGTAAGGAAGAACATCATTGAAGACAGTATTGAACCTCAGCTATATAGGATGGGATTGGAGAAAACACAGAGCATCTAGGCTGAGAGGGCATTGTATGTGTTCTCATATAGCTTTTAAGCCTTTGTTCAATTCATTTGAACATGTCTCAAGAGTTTATGATAAAAATGTAAATATTTTTAAATTATAAAATGCTGATTTTTTTTATTTATGGGTTTTATTAGGAAGCAAAAAATCTTTTTTTCTTTGCCCTAGTTCAATGTCAGTCCTATAGTAATGTTTGGTAAATGTTCGCTATTGATAATTGAAGAATTAGCAAAGAAGATTTTTATAATAGCAACATATTTTGAACAAATAACAATAAGCACTTAATAAATCTAAAGTAATTACTGTCAGTAAAATCCACATAATAAACTTGATAGCCAGCCCGAGTAAACTTGAGAACTGTAGATCTTTCAGAAAAGAATGTCTAATCCTACCCTCATGTTATTCAAGAGAAAAATAGGACTAAGAACTTATGACTGCCTGAACATATATAGCTGTTTCCTGTCCAAGCTGGATGATAGGAATAATGCCTACCTTATCCTCTATTATTTAAGAATCCAGGTCTTCTGAATTCCCCACTGCCTCTGTCAGCTCTTCATTGCCCACTCTTAAACTGCAGCTAGGTAAAATATTCAAATAATGGAAGCATTCAAAGGAAAACAGAATGTCAATTTAAAAAATCTTACTACCTCCTTTTTGAATCTCTCTACATATTCCCGCATACCATAGTAACAAAGCTTATCTTTCTTCTTCTTTACTTGAGAACATGATATCTTTTGTGGAGAAACAGATGTGGTTTCTTTTCATTGCATTTTCAGTTCAATAAACATTGATTGTAAGGCTCAATAGCTTCTAAGAAGCTGGGAGTAAAGGTTGAGTAGGTGATCTCTGAAATCTGATAGTAAGCGATCTAGCCACATTTAAAGTCATTGTTCTAAGGTTATCATTCCAAATTCCTGTTGACCCAAATACCTGTGTATCCCAAGTGTCTGAACATATCAAAACTTAAAGGGTAATGTGCTTTTCCTGTGAACTTCTTCATATTATAGCAAATTAATGTGTCAGTATAAAAACTTGGTTCTGAGGAGATATATAGCAGCACAAGGAAGGAACATCAGACATGATTTGTGAACATGTATCAATCAAAAAATATTACTTTGCACTCTCTCAGTAGCTTTTTTGCATATTAATTTTTAAACCAATTGCAGGCTATGTTTTCTGATTTACATAGAATTTTTGCCTGGTCTTTCCTTGATTAGATCATGTCAGTGACTCCTTAGTGATAATTTACTATTTTAATTAAAATTCCTATGTGGGGCGCCTGGGTGGCTCAGTCGGTTAAGCGACTGCCTTCAGCTCAGGTCATGATCCTAGAGTCCTGGGATCGAGTCCCGCATTGGGCTCCCAACTCCACAGTGGAGTTGTCACCTTCTTCTCACTCGTGCTCTCTCTCACTGTCTCTCTCTCAAATAAATAAATAAAATCTTAAAAAAAAATAAAATTCCTATGTGTACACAGCCTCTTGGTGTCTATATTTAATACCTGATTTCTTTCAGACCTTAACCCTTTAATAGTTTATATGACTTGATATAATAACTTGGTAAGAAAATTTTAAAGTTCTCAATCCTACCACAGGCCTAGGAAATCAGAACATACCGTCTATGTTTTCTAGTGGGTAAACTAGAGTAGAAAGGGCTAAAGACCTATTTCTGAGACTTTGAAGTGGGGATACAAGTTCTCTTTGGCTTCAGATTGATGGGATTAGAACTTGGGAAGTTGGTAAATCAGACATCAGAGAAAGAAAGATGAATTCCAGAAGGTGTAAGTGTAGGAGACTAATTATTTTCAGACTCAATTTTTGTGGCCCAAAATGGTCATACTTAGTCCCTCCTCCAGCTACAAGAGAGCTGTTCTGACTGTATTAATGACAAATAATTTCTAACATTTATCCCTTTCATCTTTCCTTAGATTACAGCGTCAGAGCCATGCTAAAGATAATGAAATCAAGAATCTTAAAGAGCAACTTTCCATGAAAAGGTACAAATTTAGTTGTTGCTTTGGTTGAGTATACATCTCTGAAACTCTAGGTATATTCATTCAGCATGTTCTGACCAGGGTAGCCATATAATTTATTATCCAAACTGGGATACTTTTGAGCATGAAATTGAACATTATTAATATTTAGACTGGGACAACAGTTACAAATGGAAGTGACCTAGGCAGATTGGGGGCTATGTTCAGCTTAGCTCTGGCCCTAGAAAACTGCTGAGAGAGATTAGATCAACAAGGTTATGGTCCCCACAGCAAGCTAGGCAGGGACCAGACTTATGTGTTCTCATCTCTTTGCCCTAATCAATACTGCTAAGTGTTACTGATTTATGAAACTGGTTGAATTTTATTCTGATTCACATATTTTTGCCTGTAGGTAATTTTTAAATAACTTTATAGAGATCTAATTCATATAGCATAAAACTCAGTGTGTTAAATTATACGTTTCATTGGCTTTTTAGGATATTTGCAGAGGTATACAACCTTCACCTCTGTTTGATTCCAGAACATTTTTATCACCCTAAGGAAATCCTGGATCCATTAGAAGGCATTCTTCATTTGCCCCTCCCCTAGCTTCTGGTGATCATTCATTTATTATTTGTCCTGGTGGTTTTGCTTTTTCCAGACATTTCATATAAATATAATCATATAAGTACCTTCTTGTGATTAATGTCTTACACCTACTATATTGTATATCCATATCGTAGCATATCTCAGTATATATTCCTTTTTATAGGTAAATAATATTCCACTGTATAAATACACCACTATTTGTTTATCTTTTTATCAATGGACATTTGATTTGTTTCCATTTTTTCACTATTATGAATAATGCATTTATGAACGTTTGTAAGCATATTTTTATACGAACATAAGGTTTTCAGTTCTCTTGGTTATATAAGAGTGGAATTGCTGAGACATGCAGGAAACTCTGTTTAACTTTTTAAGGAACTACCAAACTTTTCCAAGTGACTGCACATCCTCACAAATACTTGTTGGATTACCTGTCTTTATTTTACTCATTGTAGTGGTTGTGAAATACAAGATCATTGTGGTTTTGATTTGCATTTTCCTAATGATTTAATATGTTGAACATCTTTTCAAGTACTTCTTGGCTATTTGTGTATCTCCTTAGAGAAATGTCTATTCAAATCTGTGGCCACTTTTTAAATTGGGTTCTTTGTTTTTTGTTGAGTTTTCAGAGTTCTATGTATGTTCTGGATATAAGTCCTTTATCAGATATATGATTTTTAAATTTTGGAGTCTAAGTTATGTTTTCTCTTATTCTTATAAGCAGTTTTGTACAATATTTGCACAGTATTCAGTAGCATAATAATTCCTCTTGGTTGAATTCATATATGTCCTTGAATATTTTTTCCCTTGAAACACTCTGGGTATAGTGGTATTAACAACATATTGTTTTATCAAGCTTCTCATCAATATTTGTCAAGTGTGCAAGCATCCAAGTGTTTCTAATAAAACATTGAGGATAGCTTTTGTAAAAGTCCCTATTACAATATTATATTTCCAGTTAATTGTTTCCTTTAAAGATATAATTTGGTTTGTATGCCCTAAAGTTTGGGCCTCAGGTGTAGGAAGCTGAAATGAGATAGTAAAAAAGAGAGACCTCATAGGTAGTCTTTCTCTATAATGTCCTTCATAAATAATGTCCTTATCATCTCCCTCTCTCCTTTTCAAGCTGTAGGATTTGTATTCATTCTAAGATGTTGATGTGAGCTGAGATACTGAGATAACCAGTGCAATATTTTAATGCAGTGATTTAGCTTTAATGCAGTGAGGGCAGGGATGATAAAAAAAAAAACCTTTGTAGTTGCTATTTTGGGAATACAGAAAGGCTGGTAGAAACTTTATGTGAAATTTAATGATAATAGCTAACATTTATTTAATGCTTAATATGTACTAAACACAGAATGCTTTTATATATATTATATGAATGTGTTTTTGCAACAGATCTTTGAGGTCAATAGTAGAGTGTTCTCCATTTTCAGATGTAAAGAAACTGAGGTATAGAGAAGTTAAGGAACTTGCTCAAAGTTTCAGAACTCAGATTCATCCTCAGACAACTTTATTTCAGAGCCAAGTTTTAAATCCTAGCCCTTACATTGACGACTTTAAAACGTCTGCACTCTTGGTAGTACAGGATAACTGGAAGGGTCAAGTAATGTCTTCTCTTGCTTTTGTATGCTGTAAACTTTTACAAGAAATCATTTCTTACTCACTAAATAGCTTGAGTCTTTCTCTCTCCTGAATAACGTGGAAAAGTCTGTCCTTGCTGCAACGTTGTTGACTCTTTAATGCTCATATATTTCAGATCTCAGTGGGAAATGGAGAAGCATAATCTGGAAAGCACAATTAAAACATACTTAAACAAACTGAATGCAGAAACTAGCAGAGCTTTAACGGCTGAGGTAAAAAAAAAAAAAAAAAAGAGAGAGAAAGAGAAAAATGGGGTTGGGAGGGAAGTTCTGCTCATGTACTAGTATACTAAAGAATTGAAAAAAGACTGTTCTAAATGAACAGAAATAAGTTATCTTAGGACCAGCCAGAAAAACATAGCTTAAACTCGTACTTTTTTGACTCACTGGAATTTTGTACATGATTACTTCAGTGTTGATGATCTTGTGTTGTTTTTCCCCAAATGACTTCAGGAAATTGGTCTGCTTCAGTATGTGTAGCAAATACATACAATTTGGGATAATTCTCATGAAACCAGGTCACTAAGCCAAATTTCTAAGAATTCTAACATTTTACTGCTGCTGAAGATAATGTCTCCTTTTTTTGTTACTTTCTACATAGATCTTCCCAAACCACATACACATCATACACTCAAATTTTAAAAACCAGCCTACCTTCTAGACTCCCAGAATGTCACCCAGTTTCTTCTAACTTAACAGAATACCACAGCTAGGGTCTCTTCCAAAAGATACATGATTATTTGTATATATGTAATTTTTACTTAGAGATAACCAAACGATATACAATAAGATTCAGATTTTTAGAGAGCTCACTAACATTAAAAGAATTATAAACCTTCCCACATCTGTCATGGGTAAACTGTTTTCTTTAGCAGAATGCTTGGGAATCCAGAGGTCAATAATCAAGGAATGATACCTGAACCAAAAATCCCTGGAGATTAGTAGAATACTAGCTATAACTGAAAAAACAAAACCCTCAGATTACTTTAAGAGCTCAAGTTTGTATATTTTTGTTTCTCACTGCTTTTAGTCAGAACGTTTCCTTCTACTTCCACTATTAATTTTAGAAACACCTAATGCTGTCCAAGAATATATTTTCAGCGAATATTGAGTGACTAGTGTGAAAAAAAACAGAGGTCAAGTGAACATGCAACAGTAATGGGGCAGAGGGAATTCCTGTTATGGGGAGACAGACTCGATGACCTCGCAAGGCCCATTTGGACTGCATGGTCCTCCTGCATGGTCTGATTATTTTCTTATCCCTTCATCAGTTAAAAATAAAAGCAAGTAACGGGACTTCTGGGAATGTTCTTAGACTTTGCTGAATATTATAGTTACCTGAGAACTTTTAAAAATCCCACTACTTGGACAGCACTTGGGATCAATTAAATTAGAATCTCTGGGACCACGGCATAAATTTTTAAAGAGTCTGAGATGATACCAGGGTATGTTCAAGTTTGAAAACTAATAATCTGGAATGCTTACTAACCCAGTAACCATTGAGTAAAAAAGTTAGAATTGTAGAATTAATCAGAGTTTTTATAATGTATTATGGATGGTCAAGAAGCTCAGGTGCTGGAAGAGATTGAAAAATAGCTCAACTTTACTTGAAATGATTGAGAAAAGGATATGTTCATTTACAAGGCACCTTCAACTTCTTTGTCTTTTTCTTAAAAATCTGTAGGTGTATTTCTTACAGTGTCGTAGAGATTTTGGTTTGCTTCATCTAGAGCAGACTGAAAAGGAATGCCTCAGTCAGCTTGCCCGGGTGACTCATATGGCAGCAAGGTAACATTTCCCTCTTTCTTAATGCATCTTCATCTCAGAGATACAAGATACAAGATATGTCCTTAAGTTTGAACAGAATCTGTTTTACATGTATGACATCAGAGTCTTTGAAATGAACAAACCCTTATTTTTTTTAAACCTCAAAAGTCATTTAGTCACTTTGCTGCTGTTCTTGGTTTCTTCTGCTGAAGCACTGAAGTCTACTGAGCACAGTAATAGCTGCAGACAGATATTTCCCTTTCACTAGTGAAATAGATAAAAAATCTCAGAAACATGCATGAAGCCCGGACATTTATAAAACAGGGTGGATTCTAAGTGGAAATCCTTTTTACAATTAATTTCTCATCTAATGCTTGATTTTAACTACCTTTGGAGTGCGTAGAGGGAAAAAATCAGTATTAACACCTAAAATCATATGTTAAAGGAAATTTCTTGCTGGGTTATAATAAATGAATGATTTTCAAATATTGGGCAGGTTGCATGAGATTATCCTTAAATTTATAATTTTATATCTTCATAGTGAATTAATTAAATTAGAATTTCTGGGACCAAGGCATCATTATTTTTTAATGATGATCATTGTAATGATCATCATTATTCTTCAATTCTAAAGAATCAGAATCTCTGATGTTTAGCAAGATTCCCAGAATATACTGATGTGCATTCAGGTCCAGGAAGCACTGTTGTAAGTGATCAGTCTATCTTTGCTTGCTGGAGGGAGAAAGGGCACTCTATAAACTAAAACATTATCAAGCCTCTTTGTATAAGATAATCTCAGTGATAACTTGTTCTGCTCTTTCAAAGCTGGTGTGCTGGGTGATACTGGGGGGGGTGGGTGTTAACAGCAGAGCCTTTTGAAAGGCCTCATGAAATCTGTCTTTAGAGATAGCAGACCTTAACACCTCAGGCTGTTCCTACTTAAGTCGTTTGGTGGGCATGTTTGGCAGAGCTGCTTGTGTTTGTGCAATTTAGGTACTGCATAGAGGCAAATCAATCTAATTGATCCTCCCAGAAGAGGTACTTCTTTCTGATTTGCCCTCCCATAAGGAATATATTTTTCTAATTTGCAGAGAGCTGATGGGCCAACCATAGCGCTGTGATGTCAGGGTTATGGTGAAGATAGTCCAAAACCTGCTTGCAGGAGGATTCAGCATCTTTGAGAATGCTCCTGCATTGGATGGCTAGGGCAGTTTCTCTGGCCTTCTCTGCCTTCGTAGTTCACTGGAGGGATTTCTGTGTAAAGGTTTTACATGTCCTAAAAAACAGTATTGCCAAGTTAGAAGAACACTTGATGTTCTGGAAGCAGAAGTTATATTTGTTCTTGAAAAAATAAATTTTATACGTTCCCAACCTTTGTTTTATTTTTAATAACAAACACTTCCACACAACTTTGTGCCCATTTGAGGTTATTGTTGGTGATGAAGGTAATTTTGTTGTTTTATATTATTTACATATATGCTAAAGAATATAATGGAAATTTGTGGAGACCTATGTGGTATATAAAAAGAAGAACTTTCTCTTGTGTCTCCTTTCCTACACCAGCAATCTGGAATCACTTCAATTAAAGGCTGCAGTAGAGAGTTGGAATGCCATCGTAGCAGATGTTAGAAACAAGATTGCATTCCTCAGGGTAAGTGGTGAAGTATCTCTGGAGTAAATTGACTGAATGTTGTAGGTGGTATAGACTTAAAACATCTAACATTAAAAACAATTACCTGAGAAATTTAGGGAAGATCATGTTTTTCTCAGTTACTTAAGTTTATGCCTTTTTAAGGTTTGAGATCGATTACTTCCATGTAGTTAGTTGTAGACAAAATCCTAGACCTGGTCTTTTCAGGTCTCTCAGGTCCTTCATACAGTAAATAATTAACTCAAAAATTGTGCTTTACACCTAATTTTCCTAGAATTCCAAAGCTAATGTAGCTCCAGTCAAAAATAAATGTTGAACTTTGTCTGAATAATTATGTGTCTATAAAATTAAAAGGAAGATCAAGCAGACCTATATTAGTTTTCAATCTTAAATTTTTATGTAATTATTTCATAATGCAAAATAGTGAATTATTCATTATTGGTTTAATAGAATTAGGACTATGCTTAAGGTAATCTAGACGTAACCCACTGATTATTTATTAATTTCTTCATTTGGCTTTAGGATATTTTTGTATTTATATCTTAAAGTAAATATATAGGGGCCCCCTGATGGCTCAGTTGGTTAAGCATCTGCCTTTGCCTCAGGTCATGATCTCAGGGTCCTGGGATAGAGCCCCACATCAGCTCAGCTGGGAGCCTGCTTTTCCCTCACCCTCTTCCGAAGCTGCTGCTTCTCCTGCTCATGTGCATGCTGTCTCTTTCAAATCTCAAAAAAATAAATAATAAAATCTTTCCCCCAAAAAAGTATAAAATGTTCATTGTTTTATGATTTCACAACACTGCTAGCAAAATAATGAAATTTAATTGTGAGCTCTGCTTCAAAGCATTACCTTCTTACCTAGCTTTTCCACTGGTGGTCTTGACTATTTCTCTCCCAGCCTCTTTCTTATTCAGTCTTTAGTGATGCTTAACATTTATGTTGGGTTTATTCACAGTAGGGCCTGCCCCGGTTCTCCATCCTTGTTTTATTTTAAGGACATATCTTCTGTGGAAAGTTTCTAAATGTTTTGTTTCTCAAGCATTTCTTTTTCAGTCTCTGTGGGTTGTTTACAAAACAAAACTGTAAAGTAAAATGGGGACAGTGCCCAAAATGTTGAAAGCATGTTGTTAAGCTTCAGTGATTGGGATCCTACTTTTGGCAAAATCCAAGAAAATAAAACAAAGATATATGTGGTACTTGAGAAAGCTAGAGGTATAACTTCAAAATAAACAAAATGTGGATATTTAGTGAGTATTTCCTGAAATTTCCCCTGCAGTGAACATTTTCAAATAGCTCAACTCCTCATTACACATACATTTCTCCTATAATTATCAGCTTATATGTTATTTACAGCTTCTTGAATCTTTAGATGCTATTCACTTTTTATGATTGGTTCCCATTTTGGGGCTGAAAATTATGGAAATATTGAGGAATTATCACAGGGTCTGTGAATTATGTCTCTTTATATCTTGCCAACCAACAGATACTTGGAAAGATACAACTGTTTACATTTGAGGATAGTGTGTTATAGAATTATTTTTATGTCAAAAACTGTTTTATATTATTCCTGACTTAAGTTGAGAAAAACTATTATATGTTTTATTATTAAAAACGATACCATATGCAGTTTCTTTGAAGTTGATTTTGCTCTAAAATATTGTTTGTCTTCTTCTAGACACAGTACAATGAACAAATTAACAAGGTCAAGCAAGGGTTTGCCTTGAGTACTCTGCCTCCAATCCAGCTTCCTCCACCACCACCTAGTCCTGAGATACTGGTAAGAAATATGACATTTTGAAAAATTGCCATCTTTATCTTGATGAAATGGTAAGGGCTGTAAAGCAGTGAATATTCAGTATGTTTCATGTGTGGTCAAAATAGAACAGGCACATGTTGTGCATATTGTTTGTAATTACATCCATTCTTGCTATATTATCTCCAGACGCTATAACTAGTTGGCTGGCTTCGCTGAGGCCAGTGCCTAGGTGTATCACTGGATTTTCGTGATGCCTTTGGTATGTAAAGAGGTAATGTATCCTCATTTCATCCTGTCAGTCTCACCTGCAGTGTGGGAGAAAACTGGCGAATGTGAAGAATTCCCAATGCACTCAGGTTACCCGAGTGACTAAAACGTCTTGGCGTTGTACCCTAGACAACCAGACTTTACCCTTCTACTTCTATTTTTGACATCCTTTTCCTTAACTTTTATCTTCTATTTTAACTTTAACAGCTTCCATTGATGCCCCTCTCCTGCTTATTACAGTGAGCCTCAATGAGATATCTCTCTGTTACACTATTTATGTTATCCTTCTGGGAAACCTAGTGCCCTAATCCAGTAAATTCAGACAGCTTTCCAAAAGAACTTTTAGGACAGAACCATCAGGTGATGATTTTTAAAGGTTTTTTGTTTGTTTGTTTTTTAAAGATTTTATTTATTTATTTGACAGAGATCACAAGTAGGCAGAGAGGCAGGCAGAGAGAGTGAGAGGGATGCAGGCTCCCTGCCGAGCAGAGAGCCTGATGCAGGACTTGATCCCAGGACCCCGAGATCATGACCTGAGCTGAAGGCAGCGGCTCAACCCACTGAGCCACCCAGGCACCCCAGGTGATGATTTTTATTATTAGAACGGATCTGGGAATAGGAAAAGGAGAAAGGTATGAGCTATTTAGCAGCAGATCACTTTTTGCCATCAGTACTCCTGCTTTTAGTAGAATTTTGAAAATGTTATTTCTGTAAATAGTTGAGTGTATCAGAGAACTTAAGAATTATGTGAATTGTGGGGAGTTACACTGTTTCAAAAGCAGAATCCAAAACTAAAAGCATTATATGGTATACACCATGGTCTTTAGAATGCAGTATTGCCTATTATATTTTTGGTCAGTTCAGTTTTTATAGGAGCATGATATTACGGACATAATTATTCCAAGCTTGGAACTTTATCATACCCAACTACCCTGATAAGGAATGTATTATGTCAATAACAGAGAAGTTTAAAGGGTCCCAAGTAGTCCTAAAGGAAGTAACACATACTCTGGTATGATTTTTAGAAACCCTGTGTCTTCAGCCCATGTTCAAACTACTGTCTGTATGTTGTAGTTAAATCTCCCATGACTCTAAATGTAAAATAGCTTTGGAGACTCAGAAGCCAGACACAGAGATGTTTTTTGGAGTTTCTTAAAACCAGATCAGCACAACCTGTCTGATACCAGTGATAACTCCATAGTTGACATAGGTGGTTAAACCTTGACCTCTGGATCCTCATCACTTTGGAGCTTTCTTATGTATGGTGGGGCTTACAAGGGTTTAGTAAAGGGCAAAATGCTCTGGCAATTAGGCTCTGTGCATCCTTCTGCTAACATCTGAGAGGTACATGTATATCTTTCCTGCTTCCTAACCAGAGTCACTGCTGTGCTTGATCAAAGCTAACAATTGTGTTAACAGTAACCATTGAACATTAGTGAAATAGTTTGAGAACACTAATGCTAGAAATTTAACAATGATATTCACCATAAATTGAGGTGGTTGTTACAATGGAAACAAATTAGAGATCTGGGTTTTAAGTCCTGAATCTGTGAATAACTTGTTGGTCTTTAGAAAATCAACTCTTCTGGACTTTTGTTTTCCCTTGTATAAACTAGGAAATTATACTGTACTAAAGTCCATCTATGGGTGTTGTATTTAATGCTGATCACTAGATTCTACTCCTGGAACAAATATCACACTATGTTCACTAACTAGAATTTAAATAAAAACTTGAAACATACTTAAAGAAAGAAAGAAAATCCATTCATCTCTGAGATCCTAGTATTCTTAGGAATAGTCGCCAGGCTTTAAATGTAGTCTAATCTCAGAAGTCTGAAATAATGGGTACTCTTCCCAGTTTAAATCAGTATTTTTTTTTAAATGTTACTGTGTACAATTTTTTTTATTAAATTTTTTATTTTTTTATAAACATATAATGTATTTTTATGCCCAGGGGTACAGGTCTGTGAATCGCCATGTTTACACACTTCACAGCATAACCCAGTATTTTTATGTGTCCTGCTATATCTTGAGTTTTGTACCCCAGCTGTCTAATCCTCAAAGAAATGTTAGGAAATAGTTTTCTGCAAAGAGAGTAGGAATACTGACTTACACCCATCATCCATTCATTCTTTAAAAATTTTACATTCTGAATTTTACATACTGAAATATACATTTTGCCTACTGAAATTTACATAGTTTTACATACTGAAATTTTATATACTGAAATATACATAAAAATAGAATAGTATAATGAATCTCTGTGAACCAAGAGAGCCAGCTTCAGTATTATCAATGTTTTACTAAAATTGTTTCATGTCATACTCTTCTTCCTATTGGAATATTTTAAAGTATATATCATATAATCTCATTCATATATAAATCAGTATATATTACTAAAGGATGAAGACTTATTATTGGATAGAATTATTATACCAGTGTTTTACTTAAGAAAATTAAAAATTTTAATATCTAATACCCAGTTAAAATTTATATTTTCCAATTGTCTGAAAAATGTCCTTCTTACCTAGTTTGCAGTATTTGCAGTTTGGTTATAATTACTTTTTTGTTGATGTTGTTAAAGATTTTATTAATTTATTTGACAGAGAGAGACAGAGATCACAAGTAGACAGAGAGGCAGGCAGAGAGAAGAGGAAGCAGGCTCCCTGCTCAGCAGGGAGCCTGATGCAGGGCTAGATCCCAGGACCCTGAGATCATGACCTGAGCTGAAGGCAGAGACTTAACCCACTGAGCCACCCAGGCACCCCCAATTACTCTTTCAGAAACTTATTTTTAAAAACAATCCACATTAGGTTTATGCTTTGTATTTGGTTGATTGTTCTTTAAATCTGTAACAGCTACCTGACTCCCTTCTCCTTTATGTCATTTGTTTAAAAGAGTTATTTATCTGGTTCAGTTTCCCACATTATTGATTGTAACCTTATGATAATCATTGTATATCTTCTACTGTTTCTTAAAACTGTTCATTAGATCTGGAGGGTTGCTTAGAATCGGGTTCAGTATTTTTAGCAAGATAACTTTATAGACAGTGATGTATACAATGTCTTTCTTTTGTAATGTTAAATAAGGAATGTAGACCTCATGTATCCATTTTAATGTTCCCCACTAACCTTTCAGCTACTGGTTTTAGTATCATTACTTAAAAGGGTTGTGCTGAGGTTCTTTTTTTTTTCTTTTAAGATTTTATTTATTTGGTTGTCAGAGAGAGAGGGAGATCACAATTAGGCAGAGCTGCAGGCGGAGGCAGAGAGAGAAGCAGACTCCCCGCTGAGCAGGGAGCCCGATGTGGGACTCCATCCCAGGACCCTGGGATCATGACCTGAGCCGAAGGCAGCAGCTTAACCAACTGAGCCACCCAGGCGTCCCTGTTCATTTTTTTTTTTTTTTATCTGTTCAAAAAATAGTTGAACTTCTGCTTTATGCTAGTGCTAAATCTGGCACATGGTAGAAACTTAATCTGTTCCCTTCTGTAGCCTAGTCAGTAAGGGATCCATCCCATTGGTAGATGCTAAGAAGGGCTAGCTTTCCACCAGCCTCTAGGAGATGCAGTAACACCTATAATAAGCATGTGTCTACAAGTCACTGTAGGAGGGTTTATGCCCCAGGCCCACTCACTTCAGCTTTCTCCTCTCATTGGAGCTAAACAAAATCAAAACTCCCATCAGGTAGTACAAGTTCCCTCCAATACATAATCAGGAAAAGTAATGTTTTCTAAAGGCAACTTTGGTTCTTTTATTCATCAACACGGCCAGTACTCAATGAGGTGTGCCTTTGCATTACCCTATATTATTATAGTTGGAAGGGAACCTTAAAGAAATCACCTAACTTAATCCTCTGTTTTATAGATTAGTAACCTGGCATCATTCATGGTTACCCAGCTAGGGGGAAAGAAGGTGAGACTGGAACTCACTTCTCTTCTCTGTGGCCTTTAGTATATTTGACAGTCCTTTGCTTTTCCAAATATTCATACATTTAATTGTTATGACAACACCATTTCTACTGCTAGGGTTTTGTATCTAGATTTCAAATTGAGTTTTTTCCCCTCAACAGCCATTGTTCTGAGTTTAGATTTTTGCCTACATAAGTCTATAAGTGTGTGAAGTTTTTGTTTTTTTAACCTTTCTATTTTAGATGCAGCAGTTCTTGGGAAGACCCCTAGTGAAAGAATCTTTCTTTAGACCCATACTCACTGTTCCTCAGATGCCTGCTGTTTGCCCTGGAGTCATCTCTGCGCATGGCCAGCCTAGAGCCCCTCTGGTACAGACTTCCTTTTGGTTTTTTATCTTCATAGTAGACTTCCTGAATGAATGTCTTCTATTTATTTGATTAGTGGTGATGGTGGTGATAATAGTGGAGGGAGGAAAACTGAATGATAATTGAATGAATAGTTCCATTTAAGGCACTGTGCTGGTAGCATTACATACATCATTTCATTAACTGATAATCCATTTTGGGATATAAGATACATACATTTTTATAGTAGACAATCCTTACAGGATTTTATGATTTTGCTTCTATAATAGGCAACAATACAAGATAAATGACATTTTTTAATAGATCACTTATATTTAGTATATTTGATGGGTAGATTAAAAAGCAAAGAAAATTATGCCATAAATCTAAAGAAAAATTTATTTACACAAACATAGACACACATAGGTATAATAGGACAGTGTTTCAACTTTATCTATAAAAACAATATAAATAGCATCATCTTGGAATAAATTACACTATAAAATTATGAATCTTCCTAGCTACAACTAGGCATATAAACCTTATCCAAACTTGAAGAGGTAATAGAGAAATTTTAAATGACCAAGATTATTAGTTGTAATCTTGGCAAAGGTGGTCAACATTTATTTAAAAAAAAAAACTTCTCCTCGAAGACTAATGTTAAATATAATTAATGAAAAATTCTCTAACTTGACTTTTCCATAATACATTCTCATCAGTTTTTTTGTACCTATAAACACTCTCCCTTTGAAATATAGTCAGATGGACTCATTTTTGTAGAGGCTGCCTCTGCAAACAAATATGTGTATAGGCCTTACCATGTTAACTGATAACCACATCTTCTTATCCCCATGATCTCACAGTGTTGCTCATGTGGTTTACACCTGCACTATTATATAAGGAGCTACATATATAAAACTTTATTGAAAACTTCAAAGTATCTCAGCCTCCTAGCACTACTTTCTGATTCCTTGGGAAAAGCTTGATACTGAGGCAAACCGAGATTCTGGGCAGTGTTCTCCTCTGACTTAGTAGACTTTGTATGAGTTATTTCAGTAGCTATTAGTCATAGCCAATTTTTCATGAGTAATCTTATATTTGAAAATAACCTGTAGAATGTTAGGTAAAAGCTGTCATGTTTATAATTATCCTAGTAATCGGGTGAAAATATTCATTTGGCTGATATTAATTAGAATCTCAAAGCTTCTAAGAAGAAACTGCCCTAAGATATGTCAAAACTTTGATGGTTTCTTGGATTGGAGATGTCACTACAACTTCCACACCACTTTTGTCTGTAACATTCATGAGACATTGGGCAGACATTCTAGTAGTAGTCTCATCTTTATTCCTTTGAAAATTGAAACTTAGCATTAACTACTTTCATATTTAGAAAAATTATAAAAATGCAGGGGCGCCTGGGTGGCTCAGTGGTTTAAAGCCTCAGCCTTCAGCTCAGGTCATGATCTCAGGGTCCTGGGATCGAGCCCCATAGTGGGCTCTCTGCTCAGCAGGGAGCCTGCTTCCCCTGCTCTCAGCCTGCCTCTCTGTCTACTTGAGATCTCTGTTAAATAAATAAATAAAATCTTAAAAAAAAAAAAAAAAAGCAAATAACATAGAAATATATCAAGTAGAAAGTAAAATTACCCTGCAACTGAATCCTAGGAAATAATCACTGTTTACAGATTGTTTATAACTTGAGACCTTTTTCTATGCACATATATTCGGGTTAAGTCTCTGCCTTCGGCTCAGATCATGATCTCAGGGTCTTGGGATCAAGCCCCGCATCAGGCTCTCTGCTCAGCAGGGAGCCTGCTTCCTCCTCTCTCTCTCTGCCTGCCTCTCTGCCTACTTGTGATCTCTCTCTGTGTCAAATAAATAAGTAAATAAAATCTTTTTTAAAAATTTAATATAAAAATGAGTCATACCACAAATATTATACCACAGACTTTTTAAAATGAAACATTTCATGGACATCTCATACTCCAATATATAGATCTGTTCTTAAGGATTGATTGGTGATGCTATAATTCCCCTATTGGCAGACTAAGTTATTTCTAGTTTCTTAAAATAACAGCAATAAACACTTCCTCTTTTTTTTTTTCCATTTTATTTCTTTTCAGTGTTCCAAAATTCATTGTTTATGCACCACAGTACTCCATGCAATACCCACTACCAGGCTCACCCAACACCCACCCACCTTCCCTCCAAAACCCTCAGTTTGTTTCTGAGTCCACAGTCTCTCATGGTTTATCTCCCCCTCCAATTTCCTCCAACTTACTTCTCCTCTGCATCTCCCAATGTCCTCTGTGTTATTCCTTATGCTCTATATTTCTATACATTTGCAATTACTGAAACTCACATATCCCCTTTTTATAAATAAAGTAATTACAAAAAATAAGAAATATTATTGTGCTAGTTAAATAAAACTCCAAAAGGGGAATGTGTAGGTCAGTATTCCTCTTCATTCTACCCATTTTCTGAAGTATGGAAATACTGTGTTGTCATGGAATGTTACTTTCTAATAACTGAAGATGATGGGTTATAACTGTGCTCCTTACAGGTGACTGGTATAGCCTGGACTGTGCCGGCACCTGTAGGAGAGGCTGTGTCTCCCAGTGCAGGTCTGGGAAGTGATCCCCCCATGATGAATTGGGAGAGGATTACAGACAGGCTGAAAACTGCTTTTCCACAACAAACCAGGTATCTTAATTTTTATTTATTTGTGAGTACAGATCATACTCTATAGTTTTCATAACCATAATTAGGACAGTGAAACAAATACAAACACACAAATATATTATCTTAATATGGCCTTGGTAAGGAAAATGAAATTTAAACGAATAGTGTTCAATATAAATGCCAAACCTCTTCACTAAATTTATTAGTCTCAAGTTATGAGAGAATAGGTTTTTAAATTTAGGTTTGCTCCTTTATTAAAAGTGCAACAAGTCATAAACCTATCCAATTTTAATGCCACCAGCTGCAATAATTATCTTAATAACCTCTTTCCAAAGTGAATTTTAAATTGATTATATGCTCTACAAGCCCAAACATCAGACTTTACCCTCCTATTTCCTTAATGTTATTAAGGGCTCTTAGTTTTTGTTAGCCAACACAGTTAAATGCAAGAAACAATGATTTTACTGTGCTTTTCACAGTGCTGCTTTTAGCATTCATTTCTTCTCCAGAAATGAAGTTTTTTTATCTTTACTTTTGTATTCAAGGAAATCTAGTTTTTAACCAATATTTTCACATAAAGCCTAATACTTTTATTTAATGGACATATTGTTTTGCTTCAGGATTAGATTATGGTTTTATAAATATAGTGAATAGCTAATGAAAATAGAAAAGTAATACAGTTGTTATATATATGTATGAAATGAATAGTAAATCAAAGGTAGTTTTACAAGGCTGATGACCTGACACTTCATTTGGGAAAGAAACTATTTCATTTTGCTCTCTCTACCAAAAAACACATTCAGAGGCTTTGGGTCAAGGGACTGTGAGAACTGAAAGAGAAGAAAAAGAACATATTGATTAATTGTATGATAAAGAAACCTAGAAATATTTTAATGTGTCTTTTAGCTTTTCTGTTGTGTAATCTTTGTTTTATTTGAGTTTTACAAAAGTACAATTATTAACATAGAAAAGAGATAGACCTATAGTGACATAGTTAAAAAGGAGTATTTTAGTCCTAATTAAAAGCAGAGACACAATAAAAGAGCTCATTACATAAGTAAGTAGGTAACAAACTCAGTTTTCATACAAGCTTTCAAAAACAGTTAAACTTTTTTTTTGGAAAGAATATTAAACTTTAGGATTTTTGTTGTGGTATAATATAAATGTAGATAGATGTTAGCTCAGCTCTAAAGGGCCACATCTATATGCTGCTACATATCGTAGAATGGGATTTTGTGCTTTGTGTAGAGGGCACACCTTCAAGGCAGTAGGAAAAAAATCATCACTGCTCTTTCCTTGATCTCTCCTAGAAAGGAGCTCACAGATTTCTTACGGAAATTGAAGGATATTCATGGGAAGTCCTTATCTGGACTGACATTTGATGAAATTGTGTACAAGATTTCCCAATTTATTGATCCCAAGAGAGCACAGGTAAAAACAAAAAACCTATACCTCCCTGCCCTTCTGGGTAGTAGTGAGTGGTCTTAATTATGTTTATAACATGCCTGTAAATCAATAACCTGTAATCATATTAAATTGTCTATTAACAGTTCAACTTCAACTTAACAAATGGCATAGGAAGTCTTTTTGAAATACTACCTGATCATTCTGTTAAAACTGACCCTCTTGAAATTTCTTCCAGGTTGCTTTCACTCTAAAGGAAGACCTCTTTTCTAATTTTAAAGAGTACATAATTTTTTTTTCTTTACCTGGCTTTGAGTATACAAGTAATATTGCTAACGTTTTGTTTTCAAGATTTCTTGTGCATTTAATTGACTTTATACCCTTTTGCTAATTCTCACTGTATCCCTGTAACCCATTTTCTGTGATATTCTATTAGTTATCCCTGTTATAAAACACTTCTGAAAAAAAAGTGTAATGTTGTTGTTTTCAGAATCAAGGAAAGCCTGTGTCGAATGGTAACTGTGTTTCCCCCAGTCACACACCTCCACAGTCTAATACTGCCCAGCCCCCAAAACCAGCCTGGAGGTCCCTCAGTTCACAAGGGCCTGCCTCATGGGAAGGAGCCAATAATTTGGTGAGATTGAGACTGTTGATTCTAAGTACATTTAAATTTGAGGGGGAAAAAAATGAGCTAAGTTGAACCTTATGTGTATTTTCTCTAGGATGATGAGGAGGAAGAAGAGGAGCCTTGTGTGATCTGTCATGAGAATCTCTCTCCAGAAAACCTCTCTGTTTTGCCTTGTGCTCACAAATTCCATTCTCAGGTAACTCTTTAAACTTGTCTTTTTTTATTTTCTTACTTTTAAATTTTACTGATTTTTTCAGTTAAAAAATTAAGTATCATTTCAATGCCAGTTTAATATAGAGAAGTATATGAAATAGTGAAAAAAATGACCTGTACAACTATCCTGAAACCTCAAAATTCAAAGTAAGGTTAATATAGTTAGACAATTGAAAATTCAAACAGTACTAAGATAAGTAATGAAAGTCTAGCTTTTTTCTTCCTTTTTTAAAGAAATCTACCTTTTAAAATATCTTGCTGTTAAATCAGTTAAGCAAGATTCATGCTGTCTTACTTGAAATCATATGCATGTATCATCAGATATTGCTGTAGCATGAGTTCCACAGACTATAACTTGGGGCATTGGAGTACCACACAGAAATATTTAGACCTGTTTTCACCATTCCTAGCCCCAGTTTGTACTGTGCTTTCTCAGATCTCCGTACACCTTACAGGAAAAGAGGAGACAATGATGAGATTGAAATAGTACGGAGTAATTCCCTTGACTAGAAATGGAAGGAATGTTAATTGACAGAGCAATTCAGTGGCAGTTTAGCAACAGTGTCACTTCATCCTGATTTGCTATAAATAATGGATTGTGTCCTTTGTCTCCATGTACTGATGGCACCCTACCATTACAAAGCACAAGATTTGCCTTAACTGGCTGTCTGGGCTCTTGTATTTGCTCTTTAGATGCTCAGGTTTCAGTTTTGATGTTAGAAAAACAGGAGACTGGCATATCTTTTGTTGATTCTTGGCATTTTTAAGTCCTGGTGTTGTTGCTGTGCAAATGCTATTGATATACAATTTATGATCCAAGTCTTCTGGTGCAAAGATGTAATTTGACCCAGAAAAAGATAATCTTACATAAGAAAGTCTCAGGAAATGAATAGTGGCCAGCTCATTCAAACTATATCTGTAAAATGCAATTTCAAAGATATGTGATACCTACTACAGAATTATATTTTCTATCTATTCTGATATGAAGAAATAGACACAGAATGGCTAATCCTAAAATATCAAGAAAGATACTTAGTCATTTGAAGTTGGTTCATGAAACAATTTTTGCCATTGCCCATAGAATAGAAAGCAGCTAACCGATTCAGGTTACCTTTTAGGGTTACAGTTAGCGGCCCTAATATATAGAACTATTCTCAATCCTCTCTCATCTGATCTCGCTCTCATTATTTATACAGGTAAAATGGATTTGTTTTGGGAGAGTTAGTATGCAAGCAAATGACATAACAGCTCATAGCCCAAGAGTACTATCATTGTCATCAAAGAGCCATCTGAAAAGTATATCTATTATCTGGGGATTTTAACTTCAAAACACCATAGGCACTTAATACAGGGCATTGGTGACTTTCGTATGTTATTTTTTTCTAGATTATACATGAGAACAATATATAATAAAGTAGAAGAAAAATATGTAGCAGATTTCCTAGCCTTCTTGTTAGGAAGAATTGCTAAGTCATCCTGAAAATTAGGGCTGGGGAAAGGATCCTAATCCAATAAACTTGCTGAAAAGGTGTTGTGCTGTTACCAGCTATATTACTCAGTGAATCACAGAGAAGGTGCCATTACTGAGTAGTTGGCTTGGCAATTTACTAGAAAGTAACTGATTATATACGTAAAAGTTGCCTCTTCTAGGCTAAGTCAGAGAGACTGACATGAATATTTTTGCTCCTTAGTGCATTAGACCTTGGCTGATGCAACAGGGGACATGCCCAACCTGCAGGCTCCATGTTTTATTACCAGAAGAATTTCCAGGTCACCCCAGCCGGCACTTGCCAAAGATCTGATCCAAGGGGATGATTATGCAAAGGAAGTTCAGTTATCAGATTCCAGAATTTAGTTTTGCCTTTTATTATGAGCTGACAGTGTGAGTGGTGTGAAGCAGTGTGCGCTTTGTACAAAAAAGAAGCTAGTTAATCTCATCAGAGCTACAGCCAAAGAGGACAGGACCCATTTTAAAGGACTTAGAGCTGAACTGAAAGGGATAAAATTTTAAAAGTTACATTACGTTTGCCCTTATATTAGTAAGCATTGTCTTCCAATGTAAACATCATTGTTAGCACATACCTTATGATGTTTTTGTCTTTTTCCTTCTTATTCCATGTATCCTTTATTGTCTCTCAATATATGCTACATCTTAATTTCCTGAAGTCAGTTGAAGAGGAAAAGTAGAATAGCAAACAGGAACATTCCAGATTTTATTTTTTCTTTTAACTTTTTAAACTGCTTACAAAGTACACAGCTGAATTATTTAAACTTCATCCCTATCTTCCCTTCTAAATACGGCCTCTAAATATGTGCCCATGAAGAGATTATGAGCTACTTGAGGGTGTGGACCATACAGTGGTGTGTTGGAGCTTAGCTAATAATAGTTTGTGAAAAGTGACTGTTGAAGTTTCAAGAATTTTGTGAGCCAGTGATCAAATTGTTCATAGCTTGAAATCTGCATAGTAGGAGTATTTACACCATAGAAATTTGTAAATGTTATAAGTCAGGGTTTCTTTTTCCAAGAACTGCCTGTTAAACATTTGCCAGTACACCACTGGGACCGTGTCTGATCCTCCTATATGTTCTCAATGCCTTGCACAGTACGTGTAGCATAAATATTCCCAGAATCAAATCAGGAAATTGAAATTAGTTAATGTGTAAATTAAGTCACTTGCTCAGTTGAATAATTGAGATATTATGTTCATTTGTGAACATTGTCATTGGATCTTATACTTGAAGGATTTTTTTTCTGCCTTAAAAGTTTCTTAATTTCACTTTGTCATGATGCAGGGTATGGGGTACTATTTGTATGTAGATGCTTCTTATGACAAAGTTAACATTTACTGGGCTAAGCTGCTATCTAAAGCTTGTCAGTAGGAACTTATTTAGAGGTCAAAAACCCATTTTGAAAATAGTATTGTGTAAATGCTCTAAGTGTTGTACATGTCTCTAAAAAAATCTAAATTCAGTTACCATGTAAGATGTTATTTGGTTCACATATGTTTCCATAAACTAATGAAAATGATACTGTGAATAAGTGTTTTGACTCTATTTTATCTGTATATTTAAGTGTAAATGTATCTTGAAGTTACTTTAAATCTCTATTTAAAACTGCTATTTCTGTAATTGTATGCTAAATGTTTTCTTCTGTAATGACAATAGACTGGAAAATGTGGAGGAAAATATCCAAAACAAAACAAAAAGGAAGGCAGTCTTTTAGACACTTAAAATGCCATGAATGTCTCAGAATTGAAAAATTCAGAAATTATAAGGCCTTCAGTAATTATCTTGTCTCACACCTTGAGGTCATGGTCTTACAGCAAACTATCTTATAAAACAATTGTTTCTTAGTTTGTTTACATCAATGATTTCACTTCCACGTGGGAAAGATTTTATCTG
This sequence comes from Mustela erminea, assembly GCF_009829155.1. Classification (NCBI taxonomy): domain Eukaryota; kingdom Metazoa; phylum Chordata; class Mammalia; order Carnivora; family Mustelidae; genus Mustela; species Mustela erminea. The sequence goes on along the minus strand of NC_045614.1, from coordinate 164,557,862 downwards.
TATATAAGCTTAAATGTATCCTGAAACTATTTTAAATCTGTTTAAAACATCTATATTTGTTTGTGTTTTTTTGTTTTTTTTCCTGTTATGACAAAGAGTAGGAAAATACCCAAGATGGCAGTCATGGAGACTTGTAGAATCATAGAATGTCAGAACTTATGGGGTCTTTAATGATCCACTAGACTGTCCCTCATAAGTACATCATGCCTAAGATCACATGGTCAATTAGTGGCTGGGCCAGTCCTAATTCTTTAAGGTCCTGGCACTTGATCACATGCTTTCTACACAAAATCAGGCTGAGCCACCCAGGTGCCCCGAAAATGAAACAGTTTCTAAACCTACTAATATTTTTGGAGTAGGAACATGGTATTGAGTATATAAAAAATATATACTGACTTTTCCTTCAGATTCTTGGTTTGTTTGGGGTGGTTCCAATTAATGCCTATTGTTTTGACATAATAGTGCCCCCTCTCACAGCAGTGCCCCAGTCTTGATGATGAATTATATCTTACAGTTAATTCAGGGAAGATGAGCTTAATATTTTTACCAGATTGAAATTTAGTAAGAATTCTCTACATTTATAAAAGTTTCCTGAGATGCCTTATCAATCATATGGCCTCTTGGGTAAGACTTCTAGAACTACAGTAGCTAAGGAATATGATGTATAGCCAGATGAAAATAACAAATAGTTAATAATGGTAGGCAGGTTTTCAGTTAATGGACTCCTGTTAAGTATGGATCTTGGACCACATCACATTTACCTGCTCTGTTTATAAACAGTACGTATTCCAAGAAGCCGTTTGGATATCTACATTTGGAATGAGCATGCCAGGTATTCTGAAGCATGCTAAAATTTGAAAACTGTTGGTGTAGAAGAAAGTGGCTTTCTCAGGCAGATCTATGTTTGAATTGTTGAACCCCCATCTTTGGAATGTTGTGAAATCATGAACTACTTTCACCAATCAAAACTTTTGTAAAATGGGGCAAAAGACTACTTGCCTGACAGAGTTAGTGTTTTTTTTTTTTAAGATTTTATTTATTTATTAGACAGAGAGAGATCACAAGTAGATAGGCAGGCAGAGAGAGAGAGAGGGAAGCAGGCTCCCTGCTGAGCAGAGAGCCCGATGCGGGCCTCGATCCCAGGACCCTGAGATCATGACCTGAGCCGAAGGCAGTGGCTTAACCCACTGAGCCACCCAGGTGCCCCAGAGTTAGTGTTCTTAAATGAACGTTTATTAGTCTTCATTTCCACAGTAGCAAACCTTCCATTAGCCATTCAATATGTTGGAATTCACTCCTTGATAAAATCCTAAAAGTTCTTTTATCTTCAACTACTCTTATTAAAATTAATGGAGGAGAAAAAATTCAGGGAAGATGGTAGAGTAGGAGGAGCCTGAGCTCACCTCATCCCACAGACCGCTAAGATAGCAGCTGTACCTATGCAACTACCCCTGAAAATGACTTGATGACTGGCAGAACAGACCTTTCATAGTCAGTTGTAAAGAGGCCACATGAAAAAGGGTAGATGGGAGGAGTGGGAAAATGGTTGGGAACCAAAAACCCCTGTGAAACTAACCACAAATGGGAGGGACACCACAAGCACGGAGAAGAAAAAAGAATCAGAGTTCACGCCATGCACCCCTGGAACAGGGGACCCACATTGGGAAGGCAAGTGCCCATAACCTATGGTCTTGAAAACCAGTGGGGTTTAACTCCAGGAGCTTTTAAAATCAGCAGGCCTTAGCATACTTTTAAAATTAGCCACCTTAAGTCTCGGAGAGCAGAGGGGCAAGGAAACTGATTCTCTGCCCATAAAGAACCAGCTTAATAACTCACCCAAGACAGCAGAAAAGCTGCATTTGAAAAGAGCCTTGGGTATATGTAAAGGAGATTAAATTACTAATTTCAGAATGTGCACTGGAAGGACAGGGATCCTCATGGGATTTTGCCAGGGAAAAACAACAACAACAATGACAACAACAAAAAAAAACCTGGCAGGCACCTTTCTCTTCTCCAGCCAGGAAATTCACACTTGTGTGAGCCAGCGTTAACACTTTGCACCTCTCTTCACCACACTGCCCACCCTGCCATCGGGTTTCCCTGCAGATTCACCTCATCTAATCCACCTGCCTCAGTAGGCATCTCACACCCTGTAATCCCCACTGACCAGGATCAGCAATACTCCAAAGTGACTCCTGCCTTGAGGAGTTGGGGAGATAACCCCACACACCAGTGTGCCCAGTTTCACCAACTGATCCTCTTAGCTGGCTGCACAGGAAGCAAACTCACCACTTTTACACTTGTAGCTGTGGCAGAGGCTAACTGCAGCTGCTTAATCTGACCGCAACCCACCAATGAAAGCCTCTCAGTTGGCCTTACGGGGAGCAAGCCCTGCCTTTTGGTGTGCCTGCAACTGGCAGAGAGGCTAACTGCAGCCAGCTACCCTGACTGCCAACCCTATCCAACACGGTGGCCTTAAGAGGCCTCTCATCAGTACAGGCACCAAACCCTGCCCAGAGTGCCCACAGCAGTCATTGGCTCATTGCAACAGGCTGAGATAAAGTGGATTAGCCGCAAAAGCAGCCCACATAAGAGACACCACTGCTGTGCCTGGTTCTAATGATTGGGGATAATTAGGAACACAGGACCTCTTCTACACAAGGACACTACCTTCAAGACAAGGAGATGGAGATGACCTAATACATAGAAACAAAGTTAAGCAAAATGAGACAGAGGAATATGTGCCAGCTGAAAAAACAAGACAATGGAGAAAAGAACAAAATGTTACTGAGATAAGCAATATGGGTATTAGGGAGGGCACGTATTGCCCAGAGAACTGGGTGTTATATGTAAATAATGAATCTTGGAACACTACATCAAAAACTAACGACAATACAGTATGGTGACTAAAATAATAAAAAATAAATAAAGCTATGATTTCACAAAGTTGAGGGGAAAAAAAAAAAAGAATAGCACAGAGGACTTTAGGGGAAGGAGTGAAAATTGAGGGGGGGGAATCAAAGGGGGAGATGAACCATGTGAGACTCTGGACTCCAGGAAACAAACTGAGGGTTGTGGAGGGGAGGGAGATGATGTGATGGGGTAACATAGGGATGGGTATTAAGGAGGCCACACGTGATGAGCACTGGGTGTTTTGTGTGTGTGTGTGTGTGTGTGTGTGTGTGTGTTTTCAGCATAACAGTATTCATTATTTTTTCGCATACCCAGTGCTCCATGCAATCCGTGCCCTCTATAATACCCACCACCTGGTACCCCAACCGCCCACCCCCACGCCACTTCAAACCCTTCAGATTGTTTTTCAGAGTCCATAGTCTCATGGTTCACCTCCCCTTCCAATTTCTCCCAACTCCCTTCTCCTCTCTAACTCCCCTTGTCCTCCATGCTATTTGTTATGCTCCACAAATAAGTGAAACCATATGATAATTGACTCTCTCTGCTTGACTTATTTCACTCAGCATAATCTCTTCCAGTCCTGTCCATGTTGCTACAAAAGTTGGGTATTCGTCCTTTCTGATGGAGGCATAATACTCCACAGTATATATGGACCACATCTTCCTTATCCATTTGTCCCCGTTGAAGGGCATCATGGTTCTTTCCACAGTTTGGCGACCATGGCCATTGCTGCTATAAACATTGGAATATAGATGGCCCTTCTTTTCACGACCCTGTATCTTTGGGGTAAATACCTAGGAGTGCAATTGCAGGGTCATAGGGAAGTTCTATTTTTAATTTCTTGAGGAATCTCAAGATTCTCTGAGATTCTGTTCTCCAAAGAGGCTGCACCAACTTGCATTCCTACCAACAGTGTAAGAGGGTTGCCCTTTCTCCACATCCCCTCCAACACATGTTGTTTCCTGTCTTGTTAATTTTGGCCATTCTAACTGGTGTAAGGTGATATCTCAATGTGGTTTTAATTTGAATCTCCCTGAGATCATGTGTCTGATAGCCATTTGTATGCCTTCATTGGAGAAGTCTCTTTTCATATCTTCTGCCCATTTTTTGATATAACTGTCTGTTTCATGTGTGTTGAGTTTGAGGAGTTCATTATAGATCCTGGATATCAACCTTTTGTCTGTACTGTCATTTTACAAATATCTTCTCCCATTCCATGGGTTGCCTCTTTGTTTTTTTGACTGTTTCCTTTGCTGTGCAGAAGCTTTTGATTTTGATGAACACAGCAGCTGTCTCTACACCTTAAAGAACTGGAGAATCAACAACAAATCAAACCAACTCCACACATAAGAAGGGAAATAATCAAGATTAGAGCTGAGATCAATGAGGTAGAAACCAGAGATACAGTAGAACATATCAATGAAACTAGAAGCTGGTTTTTTGAAAGAATCAATAAGATCGATAAACCATTGGCCACACTAATCCAAAAGAAAAGAGAGAAAGCCCAAATTCATAAAATTATGAATGAAAAGGGAGAGATCACAACTAACACCAAGGAAGTAAAAACAATCATCAGAAGCTATTATCAACAGTTATATGCCAATAAGCTTAGCAACGTAGATGAAAGGGATGCATTTCCAAAAATTGAACCAGGAAGAAATCGACAACCTGAATAGACCGATATCTAGTAACGAGATTGAAGCAGTGATCAAAAACCTCCCAAAAAACAAGAGCCCAGGACCTGACGGATTCCCTGGGGAATTCTACCAAACTTTCAAAGAAGAAATAACACCTATTCTCCTGAAGTTGTTTCAAAAAATTGAAGCCGAAGGAAAACTTCCTGACTCTTTCTATGAAGCCAGCATTACCCTGATCCCCAAACCAGGCAAAGACCCTACCAGAAAGGAGAATTTCAGACCAATATCACTGATGAATATGGATGCTAAGATTCTCAACAAGATCCTAGCAAACAGGATCCAATAGCACATTAAAAAGATTATCCACCATGACCAGGTGGGATTCATCCCTGGGCTACAAGGATGGTTCAACATTCGCAAATCAATCAAGGTGATAGAACAAATTAATATGAGAAGAGAGAAGAACCACATGGTTCTCTCAATTGATGCAGAAAAAGCATTTGACAAAATCCAGCATTCGTTCCTGATTAAAATGCTTCAAAGTATAGGGATAGAGGGAACATTCCTGAACTTCATCAAATCTATCTATGAAAGACCCACAGCAAATATCATCCTCAATGGGAAAAAGCTTGCAGCCTTCCTGTTGAGATCAGGAACAAGACAAGGATGCCCACTTTCACCACTCTTGTTCAACATAGTATTAGAAGTCCTAGCAACAGCAATCAGACAACAAAGAGAAATAAAAGGTATCCAAATTGGCAATGAAGAAGTCAAACTCTCTCTCTTCACAGATGACATGATTCTTTATATGGAAAACCCAAAAGACTCCACCCCCAAACTACTAGAACTCATACAGCAATTCAGCAACATGGCAGGATACAAAGTCAATGTACAGAAATCAGTGGCTTTCTTATACACTAATAATGAAAATACAGAAAGGGAAATTAGAGAATCAATTCCATTCACTATAGCACCAAAAACCATAAGATACTAGGGAATAAACCTAACCAAAGAGGTAAAGGATCTGTACTCGAGGATCTACAGAACACTCATGAAAGAAATTGAAGAAGACACAAAAAGATGGAAGACCATTCCATGCTCTTGGATCGGAAGAATAAACATTGTTAAAATGTCTATACTGCCTAGAGCAATCTATACTTTTAATGCCATTCCGATCAAAATTCCACAAGTATTCTTCAAAGAGCTGGAGCAAATAATCCAAAAATTTATATGGAATCAGAAGAGACCCCGAATCACTAAGGAAATGTTGAAAAAAATAAAACTGGGGGCATCACGTTACCTGATTTCAAGCTTTATTACAAAGCTGTGATCACGAAGACAGCATGGTACTGGCATAAAAACAGACACATAGACCAGTGGAACAGAGTAGAGAGCCCAGATATGGACCCTCAACTCTATGGTCAATTAATCTTCGGCAAAACAGGAAAAAATATACAGTGGAAAAAAGATAGTCTCTTCAATAAATGGTGCTGGGAAAACTGGGCAGCTATATGTAGAAGAATGAAACTCGACCATTCTCTTACACCGTACACAAAGATAAACTCAAAATGGATAAAAGACCTCAACGTGAGACAGGAATCCATCAGAATCCTAGAGGAGAACATAGGCAATAATCTCTTCGATATCAGCCACAGCAACTTCTTTCAAGATATGTCTCCAAAGGCAAAGGAAACAAAAGCGAAAATAAACTTTTGAGACTTAATAAAAATCAAAAGCACTGGGTCTTATAGGCAACTAGTGAATCATTGAACACTACATCGAAAACAAATGATGTACTATATGTTGGTAGCTGAACATAATTAAAAAAAATTTTATGGAGTATTATGCCTCCATCAGAAAGGATGAATACCCAACTTTTGTAGCAACATGGACAGGACTGGAAGAGATTGTGCTGAGTGAAATAAGTCAAGCAGAGGGAGTCAATTATCATATGGTTTCACTTATTTGTGGAGCATAACAAATAACATGGAAGACATGGGGAGATGGAGAGGAGAAGGGAGTTGAGGGAAATTGGAAGGGGAGGTGAACCATGAGAGACTATGGACTCCAAAAAACAACCTGAGGGTTTTGAAGGGGGGGGTGGAAGGTTGGGGGAGCCAGGTGGTTGGTATTAAGGAGGGCACATATTGCATGGAGCACTGGGTGTGGTGCAAAAACAATGAATACTGTTATGCTGAAAAGAAATGAAAAATAAATTTAAAAAATTAAAAAATGAGTTAAAAACCTAAAAAAAAAAAAAAAAACTCCTTAGCAACTCAATCCAGCTAAAAAATCTGCACGAAACACTACTATTGTATTCAGCTGTAGAAAGTGTTAATTTTATTTTAATTTTATTATCTCAGTTGTTTTTGTACTGTTTTAATGTTGGAGGTTTATAGGCTCATAAAAGTTTTGAAAAGTTTTCCCAGTAGAAAAGAAATAAAAGATCTGCAAATTTGAAAATAAATAAATTAATAAATAAAAATTAAAAAATTTTTAAAGCAATATGCCTGATAAAGAGTGCAAAGTAATGGTCATAAATGGTCATAGTCAATGGACTTAAAAATGTTTATACTCAGTAAGAACTTCAGCAAATAGAAAATGAGAAAGTAAGAGATGAATTCAACAACAAATTAAAACTGCACTAGAGGGAATAACAGCAGATTAGAGTATGCAGAGGAATGAATCAGGATTCTGGAAGACAGGAAAATCAAAAGCAACCAAGCTGAACAGCATAAAGGAAAAAAATTAAAAATGAGAATAAGTTGATTCAGTAAATTTGCAGAATACAAAATCAACATACAGAATCATAGCAGAAGAAAATTGAGAAAATAATCCCATTTGTAATTTCATCAAAAAGAATACAATACCTAGGAATATATTTAACCAAGGAAGTAAAAGACCTGTACTCTCAAAATCATAAAACATTGATGGGAAAAAAAAAAACTGAAGATGGCACAAATGGAAATATATCCCATAATAATGGATTAAAAGAATTTGTATTGCTAAAATATCATTAATACCCAAAGCAATCGCAACCTTGAGAAGAAACCAACAGGATTTTCCACAGAACCAAAATACTACTAAAATTTGTATGAAACCAAAAAAGACCCCCAAATAGCCAAAGCAATCTTGAGAGAGAACAATAATGCTAGAGATATCACAATCCTAGATTTCAAGATATATGCTACGAATCTATAATAAAGCAGTATCATACACACACACACACACACACACACACACACACACACACACACAAATAGACACATAGATCAGTAAAACAGAGAGCCCAGAAATAAACCCACATTTACATGGTCAATCTACAACAAAGGAGGCAAGAATATACAGTGGGAAAAAGTCTCTTCAATAAATGGTGTTGGGAAAACTGGACAACTACATGCAAAAAAATAAAAAATAAAAATAAAAAAAACTGGACCACTTCTTTATACCCTACAAAAAAATAAACTCCTAGTAGTAGATTAAAGACCTAAGTGTGAGACGTGAAATCATAAAACTTGTAGAAGAAAATGTATGCATTTTCTCTTTGATATCAGCCTCAGCAACATTTTCTAGACATCTCTCTAAGGCAAAGGAAACAAAAGCAACAATGAACTATTGGGACTAACAACAAAATTTGCCTGATTTCAAGCTTTACTACAAAGCTGCGATCACCAGGACAGCATGGTACTGGCACAAAAACAGATACATAGACCAATAGAACAGAATAGAGAGCCCAGATATGGACCTTCTACTCTATGGTCAAATAATCTTCGACAAAACAGGAAAAAATATCCAGTGAAAAAAAGATAGTCTCTTCAATAAATGGTGCTGGCAAAATTGGACAGCTATGTACAGAAGAATGAAACTTGACCATTCTCTTACACCATACACAAAGATAAACTCGAAATGGATAAAAGACCTCAAGGTGAGACAGGAATCTATCAGAATCCTAGAGGAGAACATAGGCAGTAACCTCTTCAACATCAACCACAGCAACTTCTTTAAGACATGTCTCTAAAGGCAAAGGAAACAAAGCAAAAATGAACTTTTGGGATTTCATCAAGATCAAAAGCTTCTGCACAGCAGCAAAGGAAAGAGTCAACAAAACAAAGAGGCAACCCACGGAATGGAAGAAGATAATCTCAAATGACACTACAAACAAAGGGCTGATATCAAGATCTATAAAGAACTCCTCAAACTCAACACACACAAAACAGATAATCATGTCAAAAAATGGGAAACAACATGTGTTGGAGAGGATGTGGTGAAAGGGGAACCCTCTTACACTGTTGGTGGGAATGCAAGTTGGTGCAGCCTCTTTGGAGAACAGTGTGGAGATTCCTCAAGAAATTAAAAATAGAGCTTCCCTATGACCCTGCAATTGCACTACTGGGTATATACCCCAAAGATACAGATGTCATGAAAAGAAGGGCCATCTGTACCCCAATGTTTATAGCAGCAATGGCCACGGTTGCCAAACTGTGGAAAGAACAAAGATGCCCTTCAACGGACGAATGGATAAGGAAGATGTGGTCCATATACACTATGGAGTATTATGCCTCCATCAGAAAGGATGAATACCCAACTTTTGTAGCAACATGGACGGGACTAGAAGAGATTATGCTGAGTGAAATAACTCAAACAGAGATAGTCAATTATCATATGGTTTCACTTATTTGTGGAGCATAACAAATATCATGGAAGACAAGGGGTGTTAGGGAGGAGAAGGGAGTTGGGGTAAATTGGAAGGGGAGGTGAATCATGAGAGACTATGGACTCTGAAAAACAATCTGAGGGGTTTGAAGTGGCGTGGGGGTGGGAGGTTGGGGTACCAGGTGGTGGGTATTATAGAGGGCACGGATTGCATGGAGTACTGGGTGTGGTGAAAAAATAATGAATACTGTTTTCCTGAAAATAAATAAATTGAAAAAATTTTTAAAAAATGGGCAAAAGACATGAACAGACAGTTCTCCAAAGAAAGCATACAAATGGCTAACATACACATGAAAAAAATGTTTATCATCATTAGCCATCAGGCAGATTCAAATCAAAACCACATGGAGATACCACTTTACACCAGTTAGAATGGCCAAATTTAACAAGACAGTAAACTATAATTGTAATGTTGTAATAACATTGTATGGTGACAGTGACTGCAACAATCACAGTGGGTATCATGTATAGAATTCTTGAATCAATCTTGTACACCTGAAACTAAATATAACATTGTATGTTAATTATACCTCAAAAAATAATAAGACAAATAAAACTAATATAACTATTAGTCCTAATTCCAGGCCCAGGTGGTGACCACAGCATTCCAGAAGAGCTTTCTCATGCCTGACTGGCTATATATCAGACTGGCTGGACTCACCATCAATGTCCAGACTATTGCCCAGCGCCTCAAGTTCTGGATGAACCTGTATGAGCTAAGGTATGGTTGGCAGATCAAGCCTTATATCCTCATGAGTATAGTGGTTAACCTCCTCTGAGAAACAGTTGGCCAATACTACACCTTGGGTTGGTCCCAAATATCTTTAAGCCCTTCATTGCTCTCTACATCTCATCAGCTACCCCATGGTGACTGACAACTTTGTGGACAGCAGCATGTGCAGTAAACGAATGGACTCAAACATGAATCCAGAGCACTTGCTTGAAACCATATCACAAGTCATGCTGAATGTGTGGACCAGGATGCAATGTGAGGCATGAGAGTCATTGTTCACATTTACCCTTTTGAAAAGGACAAAATCACCACCAAGAGTCTGAAAGCCCAAAATCACCACCAAGAGTCTGAAAGTCTTATTTTCAATCCCCAGGCCCCACTCAAAAAAAAAAAAAAAAAAAAAAGTTTTCTTACACATACACATGTGCGCATAGACACATGCATACATACCTTACATCACACAAAAATTAACTCAAAATTATTAAAGACTTGAAGACCTGAAACCAAAACACCCTAAAAAAACAAAGGCAATAAGCCCCTTGACACTGATTTTATCAATGAACCTTTTTTCTGACACCAAAAGCAAAGGCAACAAAAGTAAAAACAAGTGGGAGTATATCAAACCAGAAATCTTCTGCAGAGCAAGGGAAACCATCAACATAATGAAAAGGCAACAAACTGAATGGGGGAAGATATTTGCAAATCACATATCTGCTACGGAACTACTATCCAAAACATATAAAGAACTTCTACAACTCAAAACAACAAAAAATAACAAAAATTGGCAGAGAATCTGAACAGACACTTTTTGAAACAAGACATACAGATATCCAACAGGTACATGAAGATATGGTCAATATCACTAATCAGCAGGGAAATGCAAATCAGAATCACAGTGAGATATTTCACACATGTAGGAATAGCTAGTATCAAAAAGATAAGAAATAAGTGCTGGCATTCATGTAGAGATTAAGAAAACTCTGTACACTATTGGTAGAAATGTAAATTGGTACAACCACTATGGAAAACAGTGTGAAAGTTCTTCAAAAAATTCAAAGTAGAACTACCATATGATCCAGCAATTCCACTCTGGGTATTTATCTTAAGAAAATGAAAACACTGATTCGAAAAGATATATTCATCCCATATTCATCGAAGTGTTATTTATGGAAACAACCTAAGTGTCCACCAATGGATGAACAAATAAAGATGAGAGGATACACACACACACACACACACACACACACACACACACACACACACACAAATACTTAGCTATTAAAAAGAATGAAGTTTTGGCACATGTAGCAAAATAAATAGACCTTTAAGGTATCATGCTATGAAATTAGAGAAAGACAAATACTGTATATCTCTCTTCTACGTGGAATCTTTTTTTTTTTAAGATTTTATTTATTGATTTGACAGAGATCACAGGGAGGCAGAGAGGCAGGCAGAGAGAGGAGGAAGCAGGCTCCCCACTGAGGAGAGAGCCTGACATGGGGCTTGATCCCAGGACTCTGGGATCATGACCCGAGCTGAAGGCAGAGGCTTTAACCCACTGAGCCACCCAGGTGCCCCTTCTACGTGGAATCTTAAAAAAAAAAACAACCAACCAGCCAACAAACAAACACATAGCTACAGAGAACAGACTGGTACTAGCATGTGTGTATGGCATGGGGGGGTGTCAAAATGGGTGAAGGTTGTCAAAAGGTATGAATTTCATTACAAAATAAGTCATAGGGATGTAATGTATAGCATGATGACTATAGTTAAACTGCATTACATATTAGTAAGTTGCTAAGAGAGTAGAATTCACAAGTAAAAATTCGTAGCTATGAAGTATGACATGTTAATTAACCTTATTGTGATGACCATTTCATAAAATGTACAAATATCAAATCATTACATTGTATGACTGAAACTAATGTTATATGTCAAATATATTTCAATAGAAAAAATGTTGAAATTCTCTTAAAAGATATGAAGGGAGAAGAGAATGTAACCATTACTTCTACTTCCAGTTTCACATAGCAATAGAATGTTAAAAGTAATTTTGTTACATAAATTATTATACCCTATAACATTTGATTGATTCATTTGAATTACATGAACTTTTATAAATACTGTCTATCAAAGTTGAGAAACAGACAATGATCTAGGAAACTAAAAATTTTAAGGGTATATAGGAAAGATGCCATTTCCACTTAGGAGACCAGAATACTGAGAAAGTGGTTTACACAAGTTGCACAACTATTAAGTAGTAGGGCCATGATCCTAATCTAGATTCCTGACATCAAACTGCCCCTACCTATTTTTTAATCCTAGGCATGGAGCCTAATGCAGGGCTTGAACTCAAGACCCTGAGATCAGAACTTGAGCTGAGATCAAGAGTTGAGCACTTAACCAACTGAGCCACGCAGGTGCCCCAAACTCCTTTTTTTAAAAAAAATTTTTTATAAACATTTAATGTATTATTAGCTCCAGGGTTACAGGTCTGTGAATCACCAGGTTTACATACTTCACAGCACTCACCATAGCACATACCCTCCCAATGTCCATAACCCCAACATCGTCTCCAAACTCCTTTTTAAAAAACAAAAGTGAGGGGGAGTGCCTGGGGGGCTCAGTCAGTTGCGTGTCTACCTTTGGCTCAGGTCATGATCATGGGGTCCTGGGATTGAGTCCCGCATCAGTGGTCCCTGCTCAGCAGGGAGTCTGCTTCAACCTCTTCCCTGCCTCCTCCAGTTGTGTACACTCTTGTTTGAGCTCTCTCAAAGAAGAAGAAGAAAAGAAATAAAGACCCAAATGACCAGCAAAAATCACATATCAGGCCACAAGAACAATTCAATAAATTTAAGATTAAAATCTTATTAAACATCTTTTCTGACCACAACAGTATAAAACTAGAAATCAGCTATAAGAAAATTAAAAAAAAAAGGAAAACCACAAGCAGAAACTAAATAACATGCTACTAAACAATCATTGGGTCAAAGAAGAAATCAAAATGGAAATAAAAACATATCATGAGACAAATGAAAATGAAAACAATTCTCCAAAATCTACGGGACATAGCAAAAACAGTTCTAAGAGGAAAGTTTATAGTGATACAGGACCACCTTAAATAACAAGAAATAGCAGCAACTCTATGAAGAGAAAAGCAACCACTTTCTGGAAGGTAGGACATGTGGAGAAGTGAATCCAACGCTATAATGGGAAGGTAGACCGCAGTGGGAGGGAGCCCCCATCTGCCAGCTCCCAGCAAATGATAGAGCAGCAGAACACAAAATGGGAACTTTTAGAAGTCTGCTCTATGGAGGGACATAGTTCCAGTGGCCAAAAGTGGGGTGGAATCCTCACTGGGACAGTGTGGTCTCAGGACCTGAGGGGACACATAAAGACCAGGGGTGTCTGAGTGTGGCAGAGCTCCCAGGTATCAGAGCAGGGAAGCCAGCTGAAAAGAAGGAGCTGAAGAGTGGACTCACAGCTCGGGGTTACCTTAAACTATGATCTGAGGTATAGCCAGGCCACTGCTTTTTGGGAAGGGACCTCAGGAATGGCAGATCTGGAGAGAGACCCCCCCCTCCGCCTTCCTCCACCAGGAGGAGCAGTGTGGGAGCATACCACAGGAATCTGCTGGTTTAGAGACTCCACACGGGGCCATGTGCCAGAGATAGAAACACTCAGTCACAGGCTGGGTGAGCATGGAGTGAGCAGCTGGAGACAAAGGTCACAGAGTGATTTACTGCTTTTCTCTGAGGGTGTTACTGAGAAGTGGGGCCCCAAGCTCTTGGCTACTACGGGTTGGAGATTGGGAAGCTGCCAACTTTATTCCCATCCTCCAAAACTGTACAGAAATCACTCAAGGAACAAAAGCTCCCAAGAGCAAAACGGAACAGATTACATAGTCTAGCCCCTAGCAAGGGCAGTGCAATTCCACCTCCGGGAAAAGGCCTTTAAGAATCACTGCAACAGGCCCCTCCCCCAGAAGATCAGCAAGAAAATCGTGCCAAGACCAAGTTCACTGATCAATAAGAAATGAGGAACTCCAGAGCTAGGTGAATGCAACACACATAATTCATAGATTTTTTTTTCCCATGATTCTTTAGTCTTTCAAAGTTAAATTTTAAAAAATTATTTCCTAGTTTTTGAAATTTTTCCTCTTTCATATTTTAACCAACATCTTATCAATACTTTTTTTTTTTAAGAATTTATTTATTTGACAGAGAGTGAGAGACGGAGAGAGAGCACAAGTCAGGGGAGCAGCAGAGGGAGAGGGGGAAGCAGGCTCCCTGCCGAGCAGGGAGCCCGATGCGGGACTCGATTCCAGGATCCTGAGATCATGACCTGAGCCGAAGGCAGAGGCTTAACCCACTGAGCCACCCAGGTGTCCCTATCAATACCATTTTAAAATTTTTTAAATTTTCATTTTTACAGTCATATTCTATCCCTTCATGGTATCTAACTTTATTTTTTGTATACACATAAGTTTTTCTTTCTTTAAAATTTTGGGATAGAGTTTTTTCTAACAGACCAAAATACACCCAAAGTCAAGTGTGTAGCTCTGTTCTATTCACCAGCTTGATCACTTTTTTTTTCCCCCTTTTTTTCCCCCCTTGTTTCGAGTCTCTCCTGATTTGTTTAGTGTCTATCTTTCTGGGGTCTTTATTACCCTTTTAGCATTTGGTTCTCTCATTCATTTATTCTTCTCTGGACAAAATGATAAAGCAGAAAAACTCACCTCAAAAAAAAGGGGGGTGGTGCCTGGGTGGCTCAGTGGGTTAAAGCTTCTGCCTTCAGCTCAGGTCATGATCCCAGGGTCCTGGGATCAAGCCCCACATCGGGCTCTCTGCTCAGCAGGGAACCTGCTTCCTCCTCTCTCTCTGCCTGCCTCTCTGCCTCCTTGTGATCTGTCTGTCAAATAAATAAAATCTTTAAACAAACAAACAAACAAACCAAGAAGCAGTTCCAACTGCCAGGGACAAATCAATAGGGACATTAGTAAGATGTGAGAACTAGAGTTCAGAATGATGACTATAAAGGTACTAGCTAGGCTTGAAAAAAGCATAGAAGATACTAAAGAATCCCTTTCTAAAGAAATAAAAGAACTAAAATCTAACCAAGTTGAAATCAAAAAAGCTATTAATGAGGTGCAATAAAAAAAAATTGAGGCTGTTACTGCTAGGACAAATGAGGTAGAAGAGAGAATTAGTGATATAGAAGACCAAATGGTGGAGAATAAAGAAGCTAAGAAAAAGAGAGATAAACAACTATTGGATCACAAAGGGAGAATTCGAGAGATAAGTGATACCATAAGATGAAAAAAATATTAGAATAATTGAGATCCCAGAAGAAGAAGAAAGATATAGGGGGGCAAGAAGGTATATTGGAGCAGATTATAGTGGATAAATTCCCTAATTTGGGGAAGGAAATGGCATCAAAATCCAGGAGGCACAGAGATCCCTCCCCAAAAATAGTCCACACCCTATCATTAACAGTAAAACTTACAAGTCTCTGAAAAAGGGAAAATCATGAAAGAAGCGTGAGACAAGAAGTCTATAGCCTACAATGGTAGAAATATTAGATTGGCAGGAAACCTATTCACAGAGACCTGGTAGGCCAGAAGGGACTGGCATGACATAGTCAGAGTGCTAAATGAGAAAAACATGAAGCCAAGAATACTATATCCAGCTAGGCGGTCATTGAAAATAGGAGGAGAGATAAAAAGCTTTCAGGAAAAATAAAAAACAGAAGAATTTGCAAACACCAAACCAGCCCTACAGTAAATATTGAAAGGGGTTCTCTAAGCAAAGAGAGAGCCTAAAAGTAACAGATCAGAAAGAAACAGACAATATACAATAACAGTCACCTTACAGGCAATACAATGGCACTAAATTCATATCTTTCAATAGTTACCCTGGATGTAAGTGGGCTAAAGGCTCCAATCAAAAGACACAGGATATCAGAATGGATAAAAAACAAGACCCAATGATATGCTATATGCAAGAGACTCATTTTAGACAGAAGGACACCTCCAGATTTAAAGTGAGATGGTGGAGGGGCGCCTGGGTGGCTCAGTGGGTTAAGCCGCTGCCTTCGGCTCAGGTCATGATCTCAGAGTCCTGGGATCGAGTTCCGCATCAGGCTCTCTGCTCAGCAGGGAGCCTGCTTCCCCCCTCTCTCTCTGACTGCCTCTCTGCCTACTTGTGATTTCTCTCTGTCAAATAAATAAATAAAAAATAAATCTTTAGAAAATAAATAAATAAAGTGAGATGGTGGAAAACAATTTACCCTGTTAATGGACATCAAAAAAAGCTAGGGTGGCAATCCTTATATCAGACAAATTAGATGTTAAACCGAAGACTATAGTAAAAGATGAGGAAGGACACTACATCGTATTTAACAGGTCTGTACAACAAGATTCTATCAGTTTCAAATATCAATGCCCCTAACATGGGAGCAGCCAACTATATAAACCAATTAATAACAAAATCAAAGAAATACATTGGCAACAATAGAATAATAGTAGGGGACTTTAACACCCCCTTCACTGAAATGGACAGATCATCCAAGCAAAAGATCAACAAGGAAAAAAAGGCTTTAAATGACACATGGGACCAGATGGGTATCACAGATATATTCAGAACATTTCATCCCAAAGCAACAGAATACATATTCTTCTCTAGTACACATGGAACATTCTCCAGAATAGATCACATCCTGGGCCACAAATTAGGTCTCAACTGGTACTAAAAGACTGGGATCATTCCCTGCATATTTTCAGACCACAATACTTTGAAACTAGAACTCAACCACAAGAGGAAATTTGGAAAGAACTCAAGTACATGGAGGCTAAAGAGTATCCTAAAGAATGAATGGGTCAACAAGGAAATTAAAGAAGAATTTTAAAAATTCATGGAAACAAATGAAAATGAAAACACAACTATTCAAAATCTTTGGACATAGAAAAGGTGGTCCTGACGGGAAAGTATATAGCAATACAAGCCTTTCTCAAGAATCAAGAAATGTCTCAAATACACAACCTAACCCTACACTTAAAGGAGCTGGAGAAAGAACAGCAAAAAAGCCTAAATCCAGCAGAAGAGAAATAATAAAGATCAGAGCAGAAATCAATGAAATAGAAGCCAAAGGAACAGTAGAACAAATCAACAAAATTAAGAGCTGGTTTTTGAAAGAATTAATAAGATTGATAAGCCCCTGGACAGACTTATCAAAAAGAAAAGAGAAGAAACCGAAATTAATAAAATCATGAATGAAAGAGGAGAGATCACAACCAACACCAAAGAAATACAAACAATTATAATAACATACTATGAGCAACTATATGCCAGCAAATTAGACAATCTGGAAGAAATGGATGCATTTCTAAAGATGTATAAACTACCAAAACTAAACCAGGAAGAAATAGGAAACTTAAATAGACCCATAACCAGTAAGGAAATTGAAGCCATCATAAAAAATCTCCCAACAAATAAGAGCCCAGGGTCAGATGGTTCCCAGGGAAATTCTACCAAACATTAAAGAAGAACTAATACCTATTCTCCTAAAACTACTCCATAAAGCAGAAATGGAAGGAAAACTTCCAAACTCATTTTATGAGGTCAGCATTACCTAGATCCCAAAACCAGACAAGGACCCCATCAAAAAGGAGAATTACAGACCAATATCCTTGATGAACACAGATTCAAAAATTCTCATGAAAATACTAGCCAATAGGATTCAGTAGTACATTAAAAGAATTATTCACCATGACCAAGTGGGATTTAGTCCTGCACTGCAAGGTTGGTTCAACATTTTCAAATCAATCAATGTGATACAATACATTAATAAAAGAAAGAACAAGAACCATATAACACTCTCAATAGTTGCTGAAAAATATTTGACAAAGTACAGCATCCTTTCTTGATCAAAACTCTTCACAGTGTAAAAATAGAGGGTACATACCCCCCAAATCATCAAAGTCATCTATGAAAAACCCACAGCGAATATCATTCTCATGGGGAAAAACTGAGAGCTTCTCCCCGAAGGTCAGGAACAAAGAAGGGATGTCCACTATCACCACTGCTATTCAACATAGTACTAGAAGTCTTAGCCTCATCAATCATACAGGAAAAAGAAATAAAATGTATCCCCATTGGCAAAGAAGAAGTCAAACTCTCACTCTTCGCAGATGATATGATACTATATGTGGAACACCCAAAAGACTGCACTCCAAATCTGCTAGAACTTATACAGGAATTCAGTAAAGTGTCAGGATATAAAATCAATGCACAGAAATCAGTTGCATTTCTCTACACCAACAACAAGACAGAAGAAAGAAATTAAGGAGTCAATCCCATTTACAATTGCACCCAAAACCATAAGATACCTAGGAATAAACCTAACCAAAGAGGATAAGAATCTATACTCAGAAAACTATAAAGTACTCATGAAAGAAATTGAGGAAGACACAAAGAAATGGAAAAATGTTCCATGCTCATGGATTAGAAGAACAAGTATTGTGAAAATGTTTATGCTACCTAGAGCAATCTACACATTTAATGCAATACCTGTCAAAATCCCATCCATTTTTTTCAAAGAAATGGAACAAATAATCCTAAAATTTATATGGAACCAGAAAAGACCTCAAATAGCCAAAGGAATATTGAAAAAGAAAGCCAAAGTTGGTGGCATTGCAATTCCAGACTTCAAGCTCTATTACAAAGCTGTCATCATCAAGACAGTATGGTACTAGCACAAAAACAGACACATAGATCAATGGAACAAAATAGAGAGCCCAGAAATAGACCCTCAACTCTATGGTCAATCTTTGATAAAGCAGGAAAGAATGTCCAATGGAAAAAAGACAGTCTCTTCAACAAATGGTTTTGGGAAAATTGGACAGCCACATGCAGAAAAAGAAAATTGGAACATTTCCTTACACCACACATGAAAATAGTCTCCAGTTGAGGAAGGACCTCAATGTGAGAAAGGAATCCATCAAAATCTTTGAGGAGAACACAGGCAGCAATCTCTTTGACCTCAGCTATAGTAACTTCTTCCTAGAAACATCGCCAAAGGCAAGGGAAGCAAGGGCAAAAGTGAACTATTGGGACTTCATCAAGATGAAAAGAAAGCACAGCAAAGGAAACAGTCAACAAAACCAAAAGACAACTGACATAATGGGAGAAGATATTTCCAACAGCATATCAGATAAAGGGCTAGGGCTAGTATCCAAAATCTATAAAGAACTTATCAAACTCAACACCCAAAGAACAAATAATCCAATCAAGAAATGGGCAGAGGACATGAACAGACATTTCCAGCAAAGAAGACATCCAGATGGCCAACAGATACATGAAAAAGTGCTCCACATTACTGGGCATCAGGGAAATACAAATCAAAACCACAATGAGATACCACCTCACACCAGTCAGAATGGCTAAAATTAACAAGTCAGGAAATGACAGGTGTTGGCGAGGATAGGGAGAAAGGGGAACCCTCCTACACTGTTGGTGGGAATGCAAGCTGGTGCAGCTACTCAGGAAGATAGTATGGAGATTCTCCAAAAAGCTGAACATAGAGCTACCCCATGACAAGCAAACGCACTACTGGGTATTTATCCTAAAGATACAAATGTAGTGATCCGAAGGGGCACATGCACCCAAATGTTTATAAATAAGAACAATGTCAAACTATGGAAAGCCAAACTATGGAAAGAACCTAGATGTCCATCAACAGATGAATGAATAAAGAAGATGAGGAGATTATACGTGTGTGTGTGTGTGTAATTGAATATTATGCAGCCATCAAAAAAATGAAATCTTGCCATTTACAACAACGTGGATGGAACTAGAGGGTATTATGCTAAACAAAATAAGTCAATCAGAGAAAGACAATTATCATATGATCTCACTGATATGAGGAATTTGGGAAACAAGACAGAGGATCATAGGGAAAGGGAGGGAAAAATGAAACAAGTTGAAACCAGAGAGGGAGACAAACTGTAAGAGACTCTTAATCAGGAAACAAACTAAGGGTTACTATGTAGAGGTGGGGGAGAGGGATGGGGTGGTTGGGTGATGGACACTGGGGAGGATATGTACTCCAGTGAGTACACATTGTGTAAGACTGGTGAGTCACAGACCTGTAACCCTGAAATAAATAATACATTATATGTTAATTTATATATATATAAAATATATAATAATAATAATAATTATATATATATAAAATATATAATAAATAATAATACATTATATGTTAATTTTTTAAAAAACCTCTTTCTCCCTCTCTCTCTGCCCCTCCAGCACTCCACATACATGTGCTCTCTCTAAAATAAAAATATTTTAAAAAGAAGATAAGCCATAGATTGGAAGAAAATATTTTTAGATCACATAAATTGTATTTATCCAGTATGTATAGAGAACTCTCAAAATGCAATAATAGGGAAACAACTCCATAAGAAGGGAAAAAGGGACAAAAAATTAGAATTGATCACACACATATTCCAATAAATATATGAAAAGATGCTCATTCGTCATTAGGGAAAGCTAATTAAAACCACAAGGAGATTTATTAGAATATCTAAAATTGAAAAGATTGAACATATCAAATGTAGGTAAATATATGGAACATATGAAACTCACATGTACTTCTTTTGGGAATATAACATACCACTTTGGAAAATTGTTTGGAATTTTCTTATAAAGTTAAACATACACCTTCTATATCACTCAGCATTCCACTTCTAGATATTTATCAAAGAGAAATGAAAATATATGACTCATACCTAATGTTCATAGAAACTTCATTTGGGTTGTCCAGTTTTGGTGTAATACAAACACTGCTGTCTGAGCTGGTTTTACTCACAATACCTTTTTTTTTTTTTAATAATTTTTATTTATTTATTTGACAGACAGAGATCACAAGTAGGCAGAAAGGCAGGCAGAGAGAGGAAGGGAAGCAGGCTCCCCGCTGGGGAGAGAGCCTGACGCGGGGCTCGATCCCAGGACCCCGAGATCATGACCTGAGCCGAAGGCAGCGGCTTAACCCACTGAGCCACCCAGGCACCCCTACTCACAATACTTTTGACATTTTTTTTTCCATACCACCATGAGTTTTCCAACTCTCTGAAAACCTAGTGGGTTTCCTACAATTTAGTTCAACTTTAAGTTAACTACCTGGGGTTAACACAGACATCTCAGGTTGGGGCTTAGAACTACAAGACTTCACCAACTTCAAATTCCACTCAAAAGTTCCCAGAAGTAGGGGTGCCTGTGTGGCTCAGTGGGTTAAAGCCTCTGCCTTTGCCTCAGGACATGATCCCAGAGTACTGGGATTGAGTCCCGCATCCGGCTCTCTGCTTGGAGCGGATCCTGCTTCCTCCTCTCTCTCTCTCTCCCTGCCTCTCTAACTACTTGTGATCTCTGCCAAATAAATAAATAAATAAAAATCTTTAAAAAGTCCCCGGAAGTATTTCTGACTGACTAGACTAAAGGGGTTCTTATGACCCTCTCCTCAGGATTGAGACTTATCTAGAATTACTCATAGAACTCAGAAAAGCACTTTACCTACTATGATCAATTTAATATAAACAGAATAACTCACAAGCAGAAAGATGGAAGAGATGAATAAGGCAAGGTATGGGGAAGGGACAGGAAACTTCTGTTCCTTTTCTAGGTATATAACCCTTCCAGGACCTTGATGTGCTCACCAACTTGGAGGCTTTCTGACCTCATCATTCAGGAGGTTTTATGGGAGTTCCCTTACACAGGCATGATTGATTAAATCATTGGTTATTGGTAATTAATTCAATCTCTAGGTCCTCTCCCCTCCCTGGAGATGGAGGGGAAGGTAGGACTGAATGTTCCAAAATGCTTTGATCTCTCTGGGACCAGCTTCCATCCTGAAGCTATTCAAGATCTTTTTAGCCAAGAGTCATCTCATTAGCATTCCAAACACACTCATTCCTCAGAAGGGTTTTAAGATTTCTGTGTCAGTCTTCAAAGTGTAGAAATAGAGGGCACATACCTCAATATTATCAAAGTCATGTATGAAAAACCCACCGCAAATATAATTCTCAATGGAGAAAAACTGAAAGCTTTTCCACAAAGGTCAGGAACACGGCAGGGATGTCCATTATCACCACTGCTATTCAACATAGTACTAGAAGTCCTAGCCTCAGCAATCAGACAACAAAAGGAAATTAAAGGTATCCAAATCGGCAAAGAAGAAGTCAAACTATCACTCTTCGCAGATGATATGATACTATATGTGGAAAACCCAAAAGACTCCACTCCAAAAGTGCTAGAACTTGTACAGGAATTCAGTAAAGTGTCAGGATATAAAATCAATGCACAGAAATCAGTTGCATTTCTTTACACCAACAACAAGACAGAAGAAAGAGAAATTAAGGAGTCAATCCCATTTACAATTGCACCCCAAACCATAAGATACCTAGGAATAAACTTAACCAAAGAGGCAAAGAATCTATACTCAGAAAACTATAAAGTACTCGTGAAAGAAATTGAGGAACACACAAAGAAATGGAAAAATGTTCCATGCTCCTGGATTGGAAGAATAAATATTGTGAAAATGTCTATGCTACCTAAAGCAATCTACACATTTAATGCAATTCCTATCAAAGTATCATCCATCTTCTTCAAAGAAATGGAACAAATAATCCTAAAATTTATATGGAACCAGAAAAGACCTCAAATAGCCAAAGGAATATTGAAAAAGAAAGCCAAAGTTGGTGGCATCGCAATTCCAGACTTTAAGCTCTATTACAAAGCTCTCATCATCAAGACAGCATGGTACTGGCTCAAAACAGACACATAGATCAGTGGAACAGAATAGAAAGCCCAGAAATAGATACTCAACTCTATGGTCAACTAATCTTTGACAAAGCAGGAAAGAAATGTCCAATGGAAAAAAGACAGCCTTTTCAATAAATGGTGTTGGGATAATTGGACAGCCACATGCAGAAAAATGAAATTGGACCATTTCCTTACAACACACATGAAAATAGACTCAAAATGGATGAAGGACCTCAATGTGAGAAAGGAATACATAAAAATCCTTGAGGAGAACACAGGCAGCAACCTCTTTGACCTCACCCACAGCAACATCTTCCTAGGAACATCGCCAAAGGCTAGGGAAGCAAGGGCAAAAGTGAACTATTGGGATTTTAGCAAGATCAAAAGCTTTTGCACAGCAAAGGAAACAGTCAACAAAACCAAAAGACAACTGACAGAATGGGAGAAGATATTTGCAAAGGACATATCAGATAAAGGACTAGTGTCCAAAATCTATAAAGAATTTAGAAAACTCAACACCCAAAGAACAAATAATCCAATCAAGAAATGGGCAGAGGACATGAACAGACATTTCTGCAAAGAAGACATCCAGATGGCCAACAGACACATGAGAAAGTGCTCCATATCACTCAGAATCAGGGAAATACAAATCAAAACCACAATGAGATATCACCTCACACCAATCAGAAAGGCTAAAATTAACAAGTCAGGAAATGACAGATGCTGGCGAGGATGCAGAGAAAGGGGAACCCTCCTACACTGTTGGTGGGAATGCAAGCTGGTGCAACCACTCTGGAAAACAGCATGGAGGTTCCTCAAAAAGTTGAAAATAGAACTACCCTATAACCCAGCAATTACACTACTGGGTATTTACCCTAAAGATACAAACGTAGTGATCTGAAGGGGCACGTGCACCCGAATGTTTATAGCAGCAATGTCCACAATAGCCAAACTATGGAAAGAACCTAGATGTCCATCAACAGATGAATGGATCAAGAAGATGTGGTATATATACACAATGGAATACTATGCAGCCATCAAAAGAAATGAAATCTTGCCATTTGCGATGACGTGGATGGAACTAGAGGGTATCATGCTTAGTGAAATAAGTCAAGCAGAGAAAGACAACTATCATATGATCTCCCTGATATGAGGAAGTGGAGATGCAGCATGGGGGGTTAAGGGGGTAGGAGAAGAATAAATGAAACAAGATGGGATTGGCAGGGAGACAAACCATAACTGACTCTTAATCTCACAAAACAAACTGAAGGTTGCTGGGGGGAGGGGGGTTGGGAGAAAGGGGGTGGGGTTATGGACATTGGGGAGGGTATGTGCTATGGTGAGTGCTGTGAAGTGTGTAAACCTGGCGATTCACAGACCTTGGGGATAAAAGTGCTGTGAAGTGTGTAAACCTGGCGATTCACAGACCCTTGGGGATAAAAATATATGTTTATAAAAAATTAAAAATTAAAAAAAAATTTCTGTGTCAGGAACCAGAGACAAAAACCAAATATATATTTCTTAGTGTATCACAGCCCCTCATCAGGTAAATGGGTAAATGATAAAAAGAACAAACACTTGATACATGCAACAATTTGGATGAATCTCAATATAATTATTGAAAGTAGCCAGACTAATAAAAGAGTAAACATTGTATGATTCCATTTGCATAAAATTCCAGAAAAGGCACACTTATCTCTACTGACAGCAGAAAAGTGGTTACCTAGACTGGGGCGCCTGGGTGGCTCAGTGGGTTAAGCCGCTGCCTTCGGCTCAGGTCATGATCTCAGGGTCCTGGGATCGAGTCCCGCATCGGGCTCTCTGCTCAGCGGGGAGCCTGCTTCCTCCTCTCTCCCTCTCTGCCTGCCTCTCTGCCTACTTGTGATCTCTCTCTGTCAAATAAATAAATAAAATCTTTAAAAAAAAAAAAAAGGGGCTTTAAAAAAAAAAAAAAAGAAAAGTGGTTACCTAGAAGTGGGGAGGGACAGGAAGGAGTTATTACAAAGAAGCACAAAGAAAAATTTAGAGGGGCACCTGGGTGGCTCGGTCAGTTAAATGGCCAACTCTGGATTTTGGCTCAGGTCACGATCTCAGGTTTGCAGTATCTAGCCCCACTTTGGGCTCAGCTCTCAGTGCAAAGTCTGCTTGTCCCTCTCTCTCTGTTCCTTCCTCCCACTCTCACTCTCTCTCATGAATGCTCTTAGAAAAGTTTGAGATACTTTCATAACCTTGTGATAGTTCCACAAATGTATATATACATCCATACTTATCAAATTATATGCTTCAAATATGTGCAGCTTACTGTATGTCAATTATATCTCAAGCTGTGTTCTTGTTTTTTTTTAAGTGAGCACTAAATTTCACACAACAGTGTAGTCATTACACTCTAAGGAGATTGCATTAGTCAATTGAAGTAAAGACACTTAGATAAGGCCCCACCTGGCACCACCACCTAGCTGAGTGTATCTGGGCTCCTCCAGGTTTCTACCCATCTTAGCCCTAAAAGCTTTGAGTTTGGATATTTCTCTACATTCCATTCTGATGATAGTTTTAGAAAAGTAATGATCCTGGAAAGAGCAATCATCATATTTCTACCCATCACTTCTGAAATTGTGCTCCCATTAAAACAAACAACAAACAAAAACCTAATATATCCTGGGAGGTACAGAGAGAGAGGAGCAATGGAACTCTGAGAGGGGAGGGTAATATAGTGAGCAGGACTTTTAGCGTGGGATGCACACCGTTCACTAGCTATACAACCTTGGGCAAATCACTTTACCTCTCAGAGCCACAGTTTTCTCATTTTAAAAATATTTAACAATTCCTACCATAGATTGTTTTCCTGAAGGTATTTATAAAATAATGAAACATTACCTGGCTGAAGGAGAAACTCAGTAAAAAAAAAAATACCTCTCTCCTTTCTGTTGCTACCTGGAGCTGCCTCCTTAAATCAGTGATTCTGCATAGTGACCTCATGGTCACATGATCAGGACCAACTGAAGTCTCAGGTGTAAACTCTAAATGAGGTTGTAAGGTAATAGTTCTCAAGCAGGGCTACACATTAGAATCACCTGGGGAGTTAAATTCTGATGCCTGGGTTCCACTCCTAGAGGTTTTTTTTTTTAAAAGATTTTATTTATTTGACAGAGAGAGATCACAAGTAGGCAGAGAGGCAGGCAGAGAGAGAGAGAGGAGGAAGCAGGCTCCCTGCTGAGCAGAGAGCCCGATGCTGGACTCGATCCCAAGACCCTGAGATCATGACCCGAGCCGAAGGCAGCGGCTTAACCCACTGAGCCACCCAGGCGCCCCACTCCTAGAGGTTTTGATCGGAGTCTGTGACACAGCTGGGCATTGGGATTTTAAAAGATTCCCAAGAGACATCAATATGGGGCCAAGGTTGTGAAACACTTTTCTAATGCTTCTCAAATTTTAATGGACATTGAGTCGCTGGCAAATTTGTTAAAATTCAGATTCTGATTTTGTAAGCCTGACAGTCTACATTTCTTTCTTTTAATTTTATTTATTTATTTGACAGACAGAGATCACAAGTAGGCAGAGAAGCAGGCAGAGAGAGAGGAGGAAGCAGGCTCTCCACTGAGCAG
Organism: Mustela erminea; assembly: GCF_009829155.1. NCBI lineage: Eukaryota > Metazoa > Chordata > Mammalia > Carnivora > Mustelidae > Mustela > Mustela erminea. The sequence continues at coordinate 164,531,446 of NC_045614.1, read as the reverse complement.
AGAGCCCAAAGCGGGGCTCGATCCCAGGACCCTGGGATCATGACCTGAGCCCAAGGCAGAGGCTTTAACCCACTGAGCCACCCAGGCACCCTGACAGTCTACATTTCTAATAAGCTCCCAGTAGATGCTGATGCTGTTAGTGCTATAATGACACTGAGTAAAAATCTAAACCCAGGGACACCTGAGTGGCTCAGTCAGTTGAGTGTCTGCCTTTGGCTCAGGTCATGATCTCAGAGTCCTGGTATCAAACCCCATGCTGGGAGGGCTATCCACTCAGTGCTTCTCCCTCTATGTTCTCCCTCTCTCTCTCTCTAATAAATAAATAAAATCTTAAAAAAAAAAAGGCTAAACCCAGGGGGCCACCTGGGTGGCTCAGTAAGAGTACTGGACTCTTGATTTGGCTCATAATATGATCTTGAAAGACCCTGGAGACGCACCCAAGAATCAAACAGCACGCCTCCACTGGATGCAAACTGCAAGAGGTTTATTGGTTACACAGGCGCCTGCGGACGCATCAGCCTTTGTGGGCTGAGCGCGCCGGGCTAAGTTGGGGAGCAGATTATATAGGGCAAGGTTGGGGTGGCAGGAAGCGAGTTTACAGAAGCAGATGCTTGGTTACCGGGATCTGATTGGTTAACCTAAATCAAGCATTGTCAGGCACTGTAACGGTTTGTTCTGGCGGGAAGCGGTCCTATAGAAACAGATATGCATGGTTACAGGAGTCTAATTGATCAATTTGATTCAGGCATGATTGGGCGTTGGGGTCAGGGTGTTCTGGCGGTTCCTTGGGGCAGCACTCTGGAAAGTCCCGGTACATTTCATTTCTCATTTGTCTTTCCTTTTGACAGACCAGGTGACCACAGACAATGTTTTGCCATCAGGCTATGGGGACAATAGGTTGCTAAAACAAGCCTTTACCAAGGAGGAAGGGGATCTTTCAATCTCAGGACCCTGGAATCAAGCTCTGCATTGGGCTCCACACTCCGCAGGGAGACTGCTTGATGATTCTCCCCTCCCCTCTCTTTGCTCCCACCACTCATGGTAATAAATGGATTTTTTTTTTTTTTTTAGATTTTATTTATTTGACAGAGAGAAATCACAAGTAGGCAGAGACAGACAGAGAGAGAGGAGGAAGCAGGATCCCTCGTGATCAGGGAGCCCAATGCAGAGCTCGATCCCAGGACCCTGGGATCATGACCCAAGCCGAAAGCAGAAGCTTTAACCCACTGAGACACCCAGGTACCCCATTTTTTTAAAAGGCTAAACCCAGGGTGATCATTGGAATCACTGAGAGATCTTTTCAAAGCTGGGGATGTCCGTGTCCTGCCAGATGAGTCTGATGCACTTCTCTTACTGAGAACCATGGCTCTAGTCTCACCCTTTACACGTGAAGACACTACCCCAAGAAGCTGTGTGACCTCTGTCCTGATACAACTTTCTCCCAGGGAAGTTCACTGGTGAGCAAAACATATATTCAATGGGAACATTTTCTGGTGTGTAGGTCCCCAGTGCTGACTGGGGCCTGCAATCTGCAGTTTGAGCAGAGCGTGACGGTTTCATTAACACACAGCTCAGAACCTAGCCAATAAGCAGACTCTGTGATGAATGGGGTCCCGGGTTCTACTTGAAGCATTATCACATAATATATCAGTTTTATGTCAAATGAACTGATGGTTTTATGGCCTTTCCATTCAATTTGATACGCCCCTTGTCATGGGCCCTTTTTAATATGGCTAGAGGGCATTTTTTGGTGGTGATGACATAGTGATTTATAAAACCCACTTCATGCATCAGCCACATATATGTAAATCAGAAACATTTCTTTCTGAGAAAAATTGTCATTGCTATCCTACGATAAATACGTGCATATTCAATGAGCAGGCATTCATCAGACACAGATCTGAATTCACTTATATTCCATATGACCAACCAATTAGCACCCTACCTAGGAAATAGTCTTGTACAGCAGAATACTTCCAAATGGAGGACCTGAGGCAGTTGAGTTCAATGCTAACCTGAACCTCACTTTGCTCAAGGAAAGTAAGTGGCTGGGGATGCGGCTGAAGGTACAGAGAATCAATTTAGAGGTGGAGGAAGAAGAAAGGAAGCATTTTTTAAAAAACATCTCTAAATTCCAGGTTTGTTACTTAAATACTCCTCATCTTATTTAGTCCTCAAACATGCTATAAATTAGGACTGTCTATGGCTGAAAGATTCTAAAAAATAATAATAAAACGGAAAAAAAGTTAAAAATGCAGAAGGAAAATAACAAGTGAAAAGACCCAGCTAAAACTTGAAGCCAGGTCAGTCTGTCTCAAAAGGTATGCCCTTCCTGCTCCCCCAGATGGTTGTCACAGTGAGACTTGCAGGTCAGTGGAAGCAAATTATATCACTGCAATACCAGCTTTGCTGAAACCAGACATCCGATCTCAGCAATTGTACCTGCCATCTGCTTCTGTGTCCAGCCTTGCATCTGTAGAGAAAAAATATCAGAGGTGCTAATGTTATAGCATGAAAGATTAAAAATACGAAACACACACAAAAACTCTCTTCAATTGATGGATGAGATTAAGTCTGTTAAATATTCTTAGGTGTTTTGTGAAATTTCACAACCAAATTTGAAACATCCTAGAGATACCTGGCAACAGGAATACATGAAATAAATCTGAAAGGACTACATCTTATTTCTTAAATACCTATGAAATTTGCTAGAGGGTAATTTACAACATCTCCTCCAACTTCTTAAGATACTATACTCAGAGCCAGCTCATTTAAAAACTTTGGACATTTGAAAGTCACTTTTACAAATACGGTGTAAGCCTCATAACATTTCTGTGATTGTAGGCAGGTCCTATTCGATCCATTTTTAGATGAGAACATTAAGGCTCTGAGACTCTTAAGTTAAAATCCTACCCCTCAAAAATAGTCACAAAGTAGTAAACTACTCCTCTTCTTTCCCACATCTCCATATCAAAGCAGAAGACCTTTTACTCCAATGATTAGAGTTATAAATATAACCTTTTCCTCTTGGAGAAGTAAGAAATTTGTTGACCTAAATATTTGACTGGGGACTTCCTGCATAATTCGAAGTCCTGAATGCTATCCTGAGTTGCATATTTCAAATATCTGTTTTCCTCATTCTGTATTTTCTCTCTAAATATAAAATTAAAGGTGGATATTTATGGGACAGAAAAAAACAGGGGCACCTGAACTCCAAATTTAGTCCGAGAAAATATATAATGTAAATAAGATGTCCCACAAAACACAGCAGAAATGGAGAAGTGAGATAATGGGTCTGGATTCTGCCAGCAGAAGAGGGAGGGACCAAATAGGACATATAACAGAGGACTGGTTTAGGGAAGAGATTCTGGAACTTCTTTGATGTCAAAAATATTTGGTGCTTTTATCCCAAGAGGTCCTACTCAGAGTATTTCTTAAAGGGAGTGAGTTCCAGTTGTATAGAGAGTAGGGACAATCTGAAGATATGATGCAGAGTAGACAAGAAAGAAGGAAAACCCTTCAGGCAATGAAGTGGTCGGAAGCATAGCAGGAGAGTGATGCTGGTGAGGTACTCCATTCCAGAGGTGCTAGGGGCAATTTGGAAACCACTTTTGTGACTGAAAACCACTAGTCATTGGGGAATATGAAGTTGTATGAGACATCAGGCTTCCATTTCTCTCCCTTCCTGCCACTGTCAGCCAAATGGGTAAGTTAATACTGCTACTACTGATAATATCAATAATATAACGCTAACTTTAAGCCAGATAATCACATAAATTTTCTAACTTGATCTCCATGACAGATGAATGAATTGGTATAATTGCCCTCATTTTACAGATGACAAAAGAAGCTCAGAAAGGTTAGAGAGAAACTTTCCCCAATGTCTTTTGTCTGGAGTTTAAATCCAGGTCATGTACCTGCAGTGCATTCAGCAGGCAGTTCTGAGGTTCAGGCCAGACTAGAGAAATACTCAGTTGCTGTTTTCCTCTCTAAACCTGTTTTAATCGAAGGCCTAGGAGACACCTGTTAGATAGCAAATACAGTCTTGATTGGCAAAGCCAAAGAAACAAGCCTATCTACACACAGATGGCTCATAGGAGTTATGAAAAAGAATATTAAAATGTAAAGGAACATCTGGTAGACCCAACTAGGTGAGAAAGCCTCCGATAGGAGCAGAGATATACCAGAATACCTGCACTGTCATTACAAGGTGGAATCACTCCCTCAGGAGATCTTTCTTAGCTCTGGTCAAGGTTTAATCTCCTGGGTATTTACTTTTACAACATGTCTACCTACTTCCTAACACCTGACTTGTATTTGTTTTATATCTGCAAATAGAGCTGTGTTTGTCTTGCTCATCCCTGGTTTGCTTCGGGTAACAGTGTTGCATATTGCAGCTCTAAAGAAATGTCTGTTGGGGCGCCTGGGTGGCTGAGTGGGTTAAAGCCTCTGTTTTCGGCTAGGGTCATGATCCCAGGGTCCTGGGATGGAGCCCTGAATCGGGCTCTCTGCTCAGCAGGGAGTCTGCTTTCCTTCCTCTCTCTCTGCCTGCTTCTCTTCCTACTTGTGATCTCTGTCAAATAAATTGAAAAAAAACAAAAAAACAAAAAAAGAAATAACGAAAAAAAACTTCCTCGGAAGTATGATTAAGAAGTGTCTGTTAAATTGAAATGGGAAAAAATGTTAAAGAATTTTGGATGACATGGAAAAATGTGTATACTGATTAAGTGAAAAGGTAACATGTTTGAAAATTATAGAGATTATGATCTAGTTTTTGAAAAAAAAGTGTTTTGTATACGTAGCAACACACAGGAAATATACATTCTAAATATAGCAGTGGTTTTCTGGGTGGTAGATTACAGATTCTTAGATTTTCTTTTCTTTTCTTTCTTTCTTTTTTTTTTTTTTTTGCTTGACTGTAGTTCTTTTTTTAGTTATTTCCATGTTTTACTTATATAGAAAGAAAATGTCAATGATAGGCTATTTTTAGACTCTACAGTGAAGGACTGAGTCTGCTTCAAATGTGAAGACAGACTGACAGGTAACTGATGCGCATTGCTGATCTGACCCCTGTTCACAGGACTCTCAGAGAAGGCAGGTTCAAGCACAGGGCAGATAAGGAGGAGATTAGAAAGGAGTGAGGAGAAACAAAAGGAGGTAACAGAATGGAGGGAGGGAAAGAGTCCGTGAGGGAGGGAGGAATCCAATTCTTTGAGAACATAAATAATCAAGAGACAAAGTCAAGCTGTCTTAGGAATTCTTAATGGTGACAGAGATAATACTCCTCTTTGTCTTCAGATTATTAAAGTCCGCCCAAGGCAGGGAGATGGTGTCCTATGACCTATTGGCCTTGTTAAGCATCAGTGGAGTTAATTTTTTATCAAAAGATCCTGCACTTCTAGAATGTGATTCACACAATCATATAGAAACTTGTGGTTTTTCAATTTTCTTAATTCAAATTCTGAAACTAGGGGAAATAACTTTCAAATACCTTGCTTTTCCCTAATGTTTAGGTGTTTGCTATTTAATCCTCTCATTGGGTGTAAAGGAGTTTTTGGTAGTAATTCTGAACAGAGACTTGAGAAAAAACACAAAGGAAAATGGTTAGTTCCGGGTCACTAAAGCAAATGGTGGCTGTTCTCATTTGCTTGCCTATAAACCCACTGCAAGAAAAAAAAAAAGTCCAAGAAGAGGCTAAGGCACTCATTTTTTTTGAAACAACAGGCATACAGGCCACTTAGGTTTTCATTAATAAATGGAAAATCTTTTACAAATATTTTGAAAAATGTTCCAAGCGAGTAGTAGAGGCCCTGAGAGTGGAAGTATGAATCCCACTTGCTTCATCACACGACACCTGGGCCCATGTGCCCCCAAGTCCACCGAACTGATAAGAGAACAGTAAGAGCTCCTGCTAACTGAGAACTTACTATGCGAGAGACTTTACTAGTCACCTCACCTCAACTGTTTCTCATTCTTTCAGCGTTTTTCAGGTGACTGAATCACTGTAGAACATTTCAAAAATGCATAAAGGGAAAAACAAATCTAGAATCACCACAAATTTTATCATCCACAGAACCAGGATGGTTTATACATAATTTAATGTTGATCTTTATTTTTAATGGGTGTGTGTTATTCCATGTTATGTATGTTTTAAATTTATTTAAGCAACTTATTAATGGCTATTTAGCTTATATATTTGTCACTATTTTTTAAATTTTTACAAACACTTTAAAAACCAGGAATAGAGAATATTGGTTAACATAATAAGAATACTTATCTTAAAACAACAATAGAATGTATGTATGTGGACACAACAGATTCTTGTACAATCAAGAGTAAAACAAGCATGACTACTTCCATTTTTTTCTACATTGTTCTGCTCAATGCAATAAAATACATAAAAAGATAAATGGTCTAACTATTAAAAAGGAGAAGATGAGATTATCATTATTTACAAATTATACAATTGCATACCTAGAAAACAAATGAATCAACTAATGATTTTTCTATATGCTACCCTAAACCACTTTTACGATATAAGAGAAAATAAACAATAGCAATAAAACCATAAAATATTTAGCAGTGGGGCGCCTGGATGGTTCAGTGGGTTAAAGCCTCTGCCTTCGGCTCAAGTCATGGTCTCAGGGTCCTAGGATCGAGCCCTGCATCGGGCTCTCTGCTCAGCGGAGAGCCTGCATCCTCCTCTCTCTCTGCCTACCTCTCTGACTACTTGTGATCTGTCTGTCAAATAAATAAATGAAAATCTTAAAAAAATATTTAGCAGTAACCATAGAAAGAATTGTGCAGAAATTATATATAAAGAATGCTACAAACCTTTATTCAGAGATATAGAGCCTTGGAAAAAATGAAAAGGTATACCATGCTCAAGCTGAAAAGATGAAATGTCAAGATATGAATTCTTTCCAAGTTACTTTATAGGTTTAATACAGTTACATTCAAAAGGTAAAATGGGTTAGACCAACTTGAGAAGTAATTCTAAAGTTCATCAGGAAGAATAAATATTTGTTTATAGATAAGACATTTTGAAAAAAAGTGAGGTAATAAGGTGCACTAGCTCCATCCAATAATGAAATTTATTGCATGGTGCAATGATTTTATGAGTGTCACTGTTACTGTACTTGACACGACAACTCAACAGAACATGATAAACAAGTTGGAAATAGACTTTATAAGGACTTACGTGTAAGATGGTGTATTAACATATAAGTTCCATTAACAAATAAGATGAGTTTCATATAACAGAAACCTGACTCTTAGGGTTTAAGCACTCACTGCATGAGGGCATTGTTTCTCTTATTAAAACAAGCTGACCATGGGTGAACAACTCAAGGATGATGCGGTTAGTTCAGGGGTAGAGCTTTTTCCTTCCTCCTCCACCATACTTGGAGTGTGTCTTTCAGCCAGAGGTTGCAAAAATGGCGGCTCCATCTCCACCGTGAAGCCTGCAAGCTTCTGCGATCACCACAGATGCCCATGATGCCTCACAAAGATCCCTCCTCAGACACCGCTGCAGTATCCCAATGTGGCTTGATTACAGAGGCTGACAATCCCCAGAAGCTGCTGTTGTTAAGCTGGAGATCTGGGAGAGCAAATGTTGTAATTCCAGTTGGAAAGCTGGCAGGCTTGAGGCGGGCCTTGCCAATCCGCTAGATCCAACGTGGAGCTGGAAATGGACTCTCCGCTTGGGAGACTCACCCAGGATGGGAGGTAGGCGCGTCTGTTTCCCACTATTTTAAATAGTGTTACAGGAACAATCTTGTATATATTTTGGGACTCTTGTTTCCTCAGGACAAAGTCCTAGAAATGAGAATGCTGGTTTTTAAACTATTCTCTTTTTAAAGGACTTTTGAAAATGGCATTGTCCAATTGTCATTCTGGAAAGAACAATCAGTTCTACTCCCAACAGCAATATGTGGAAGTGCCCATTCCCTTATACGTTCACGCAAACACTGGATAATTCTATTCTTTTAATCTCTGCCAGTCTGATAAATGAAAATGTTATCTTACTTTAATTTGCATTTAATTACCAGTGAGGCTGAAAGCTATTGTCAAGGCAGGTATTTTTCCATTTTATAGGAAATAAATGCAGCATCCTTGCATGTCCCTCTATGATAAGGAATCATGGCAAATGAACTAGCATGAATCACAACAAACTGTTCACTTCGACATTTATTATGTGCCTTTTATGTGCTTAAGTAGTAAAAGTTTTTCTTCTCCATAAGTCAGTGAAAGCCCAGACAGGAGAGATTTTACTTTGCTTTTCACCTCCAGAAAGTCCCATTTTCTTTGGATTCTAAGACAGATATAGTCTCTTAGAGATATCTTGCAATGCATCAAAAGAGGGCTGCCTGGCACCCAGCAGGACAACTAAATTTGCTTTCCTGTGGTGAGCTCATGCTTCATCCCTCCCTTGTACCTCTCGACAACAGGGACCAGAAGTCCAGGAGTTTCAGTAACTTGTTCAAAGCCAAGAACGAATTAGTGGCAGAGCCAGGACCTTCTCTTCTCCTCCTTGTCTTCTTTCTTCTTGTTGTCGTATCATTATCTCCTGTGACTTTGGTCACCTCAGATCTGGACTGAAATGTTGCCTTTTGTTTCTGAACTTGCTCTTAAGTTTCCCCTTGAATTTCTGCCGTTGGGTTGATTATAGCTGTCGAAGTTTTCTTCTCCCGAAGTCAGGCTATCCTCTGTTGATCTTTGCATCATTGTTGTGTCTAAGATGGCATTTCTAGGACCAGGAACGTTGAAGAAATATCTCTGTCAATGCTCTGGCTACAGTTCTTATCTTTCCCAGACTGAAACCCCTTTCAAATCTCCCAGCAGGTTGCTTTTTAGAACGTCAAAAATCAAGGCACATTTCTAGTTATCTCATCTCAGAAGTGGTGTGCCTTTGTTGACTGTATAAAATACTTTTTTAAGCAGAACATTAGGAAATTACTTGTTATATGCTGTTAGTTTATCTTGAAGTAAAAAAAAAAAAATGGGTTTTCCTCCTTTCTTCTTCTGGAGCATTCCTTTAATAGTCCCTAGGTGATTTGAAGTATACTTAATTTGGTCTAAGCTTCATTTGGTGATTTAAAAAAAAATTTTTTTTTAACATCATTAAAGTCTATAGTATTTGTCCTTAGAGAGCAGGCAATTTTTTAAAAAAATCCTTTGTTCTCTTCTAGTCACTAACTAGACAGTTTAATCTAAAATGAAAAAAAAAATGTCTTCTGCCATAACCAACACTAATGAGCAATTCCAATTTTCTTCTAAAATGTAAACCCTACATTTAAACCACTGTGGGATGTTAAATTCTTGAAGAAGGAGGAAAGTGAAGGTTAAAACCACAAGTGAGGAGTTTAAAAAAAAAGTCCTGCTAATTACAGTTGCTTCTCATGACGGGAGGAAAGAAAAACCACCCCTTTTAAATCCACCCAAAGCCAGCAGTTCAAACTATGACCAGAGAATTTCCTGCTGATGGCGCTCTGGTTTCCTGAGAATTCTATGACAATTTTAATTGTCTGAATTCTATGACAGAGACTGTTGCCAGATTAAATAAACGGGCTGAGTTAGAGTGGTCAGCCCTTCTTCAGCAGTCCTGATTATCAGTGTCAATTCTGGGACCTCTGCCATCCATGGGGCCCCAGCAGATAAATAACACCATTATTCTTCAGCTCTCAGGTCAGGTGTAAGTCTCACTGAGAGGGAGCTTAGATTTATGGGTGATGTAATTTAGAATTCTAGGCTCATAAGTTAATGCTTCAGAAATGTCTTCTTTATCTTTTCTGGAATGATAAATGGATGGATCCTTGGCACAGCTCCCCATCTCTTTGCTTGATCTCCTTGCTTTTGATGAAGGCCTATTCCCCAGATTCACTACTGTTTGCAGTAGAAAAAGTGATGATTTGGTGTAGACAAGAAAGAGATTAATGTCAATGGCAGAGAGTAATGTTTTTGGAGTTGTACCTTTGGCAAGACAAATAATACTCTAGAGCACTTACTATGTACTAGGCTCTGAAATGGTATTTTGGATAAGTCCTTTTAAAGATATTTTCATTGCATAAACAATTAAAGCAAATATTTATGTAATGTTTTATATATGATATCTAGTCAATCTTTCAACATCCTTATGAGGTGTGTATTATTACTGTCCTGATTTTATGCATGAGGAGACAGAAGCATAGAGAGATTATACAACTATCTCAAGTTCATGCTTTTTCTTAACTTTAGGTATTTGCTTTTTAATCCTCACATTGATTATAGTTTTTTGGTAGTGGTTCTGAACAGAGAAACATGAGAAAAAACATAAAGTAAAAAATGGTCAGTTCCAGGTCACTAAGGCAAATAGGGTTTCTTCTCATTTGCTTGCTTGTTTACAGCTCCATTGCAAATGAAACAAAACAAAACAAAACAAAACAAAACAAAACAAAAAACAAAATGTCCAAGAACAGGCAAAAGCTCTCATTTCCTTTTGGACAGGAGACAGGCAGACCATTTAGGTTTTCTTTAATAAATGGAAAATCTTTTACAAATAATTTGAAAAATGTTCCAAGTGAGTAGTAGAGGCCCTGAGAGTGGAAGTATGAATCCCACTTGCTTCATCACACGACACCTGGGCCCATGTGCCCCCAAGTCCACCGAACTGATGAGAGAACAGTAAGAGCTCCTGCTAACTGAGAACTTACTATGCGAGAGGCTTTACTAGTGACCTCACCTCAACTCTTTCTCAGCTTCTCAGCATCTTTCAGGTGGTTAAATAAGTGCTTCTCTTGTATCAGGGTTGATGGGGTTCATGAACCATGGAGCGAGACTGATGCAAAGTGAAGGTCAAGCAAAGCTTTATTTCGCACCAGCACCGAGAATCAAACTCACCGGTCAGGGCCGTCTCTTACGGAGAGAGTGACCACCCCAGCTTCACAGACTAGCAAAGGCCATGTGGTTGAGCCTAGCCAATGAGATTGTCTCCATCTGGCCTGACTCGTCCTTGCATTTTGGGTTCTGTTATCTCCACCTGACCTGACCCATCATTGTATTTGGGCTCTGTTAACAGGAACTGGTCGACCATATTTTACTGGTTTCCCAGACTTGCTTTTAAGTAAGTTCCTTGGGGGGAGGGCAGGGGAGGGCAGGGTCAGTTTAAGTTTTAGTGCACAAACAACAAAATGGCTGTTTAACCGAGACGGAGTCGCTCTGGCTAAATAGGCCCCTACAAGGGTCACCCCTTCCACCCAGCACTTACTGCATTATTTTGAGATTATATTTTTATCATCCTGACTGCTCTATGAATACTCAAGAGCACTAGCCATATCTTTATCATATTGTCATATACTTAATACTTGCCAAAATGTCTAGTACACCATAGATACTAAATGCATGTTGGTTAAAAAAAATTTTAAGGTTTTATTTATTTATTTTGAGATAGAGGGAGAATATGTGTAAGCAGGGGGGTAGGAATGAGGCATGGGTGGGGGAGGGGAAGGAATCTCCCATCCAAGTACTAACCAGGCCCCACCCTGCTTAGCTTCTGAGATTGGGCGCATTCAAGGTGGTATGGCCGTAGACAAGGGGAAGGAATCTCAAGCAGACTCTGCACTAAGCACAAAACCCAATGCAGGGCTTGGTCCCATAACCCTGAGTCATGACTTGAGCTGAAATCAAGAGCTGGACGCTAAACTGATTGAGCCACCCAGGTGCCCCTAAAAAATATTTGTTATAATCAGCAAGTATTTTAAAAATTCATGATAGCTTTTTTGATTTGAACTTTCAGTTACTCCCTATAAAAGAAAAAGTGAAGTTGAAGAAATAATCTCTATTTTGGACCCACCTTTTCCTTGTCTAAGATATAGAAATCCTACCAATCCTTTTCTGGGTGTTCCCTCATTGCTCTGATGGGATGGGCTCTGATTCCTGGGACTGAAAGAGATTCCTGGGACTGAAAGCAGCTTGCTTAGCTGTGTATTGTTTGCACTTTCAAATCCTGATAATGTGAGAAGGTGGGCCTGCCAAAGGTCTGCCTAACTGGTGAGGGCTAATGAGTTACCCCAAGGAATATGGGTGGGGCTGTGGCCAGGTTACTGTTTGATAAGGAGAAACAGCCTATTTACCTTAGGTGGTGGTGAGGCAGCAGACGTGACCAGCAACACACAAAAAACCAGGATGTGAGCTGTGGTAAAACCAGCCCTGGTGCCCTGAATCTCACTGGCCCTGGGGCTGCTCCTGGTTCATATTACTCTTTGTGCCCCTGAAGCCTAGATAGTACTCAGAACAAAGCTCAGTAAAGACTTTTGGAATAATGAGGGGTTTCTATCTTGGTTCCCAGAGCACAACCACCCCTGAGATGAGTTGAGAACACTTGGGATCTAAGAAATGTGGCTGGGAGCATCCTCCATGATCACAAATGGGAGTGTGCAAGAAGTTCCATAATTCTTTATGTTCTCTAAGTCAGCTTAACTTTGACTTATAGGAAATTCAACCTCACTCTTTATTGGGCTACCCACTTTACAGTGGAGTAAACATCTTATATAAAGCCAAGAAATGGGAAGATCTCCTTTGATCATCAATTGTTTACCAAAGATCACAGTTGTCCCAACTCCTCTGCCCCTTTGGGGACACTGATTCCATTGCTTCCTCACCATGTTCAGAGTAGAAATCTCCCTGGATGCTAGTCTCCTGGATAAATATGGGATCCTTATTTTTTTGAGGTGTTTTCACCTCATCCCAGTGCAGTGAAGAAGGGGAGGTAAGGACATTCCTCCAACTAGGGAGACCTGAGGCCTCTTTCTAATTGCTAAGGGTATTGTCCTTGTCGTTAGTATGAGAAAATGTCCTTCTCTTCCTGCCTAGTAAATAATGTTCTGGAACAAAACAGGAAAAAAAGAGAAAACTACAAAGATCCCAGGAGATTGGGTATGTGGATACTCCTGGAAAAACAGGGACTGAGAAAGCGTGTAGCCAGATTATAGCAGGTTGAGGTCCCAGGACACAGCTGGAAGAATCAAAAATAATGGGAAGAAAATACAATGTCACCAGGTCTTGTTAAAGAGGCTCAAGATAGGGGCACCTGGGTGGTTCAGTTGGTTAAGCATCTGCCTTCAGCTCAGGTCATGGTACGAAGGTCCTGGGATTGAACCTGGCTGGCATCAGGGCTCCTTGAGAAGTATGGAGTCTGCTTCTCCCTCTCCTTCTGCCCCTCCTCCTTGCTTGTGTTCTCTTTCTCTCAAATAAATAAATAAATAATTTTTTTAAAAAAAGTTGCAGGATTTGGGCAGCCTAGACTCTATATATGGCTTCAGATGAAGACACAAAGACTCTTCTCCTTTGTACCTTCCTACCAGTGCAATAGTCTCTGCAAAGAGTAGCTTCAGAGGGGGCTGCCACAGAAAATGCAGGAAGACTTGCTAACTGGTCTTTTAGAGGGAGCCTCATTCTGATGTACAGGTGGAAGCCACCTTTTTCAGAATACACAAAAGATGAACACTGGCTCTAAAGCTTCCCTTCAGGCAGAGCAGTTCCCTTTTCTCCCGAGTTCATTCTTAATGTTTGCAGAAATTCCTATTCAGGCCAGCCCCATCTTGCCACGCAGCTGCACAAAACTCTTAAGACTCTTCTGTAATTCAAGGCAAGAACAATTTTCCATTGGTCTCCTTATGGTCTGGGTCATCAAGCTAAGCTAACACTCCATGTTGAGTAAGATCAACTTCTGGGATCACTGCCTCAGATAGCATTTGACTTGCATGTATGCCATGGGCAGCTCACTGTCCTCTGCCTTGACTTGGTCCTCTTTCATGACATAAATGTGAATCTACATGGGACCTAAACTGGTAACTTGCTAGGCAGATTCTATTGTTTAGCCTGTTCAAATTTTACTTACTTAAGAGTTTGGCATATCTAACTATGAAGCACAGTACATCCCCTGTCTTGAGCATCAAGTATATGATTTGCAGTTAATATCTTTCCTTCAAGTCTGTAACATTCCAGCTATCTCTAGCTTATAATTTTACTTATATTTTATTTCAGAGTAGTCAATGGAAAATGATCCCTTGGTCATTCTTCAGGAAAATATGATACAGCAATAGAATTATTTCAATAGGGCGTAAAGTCAAAGACCTGTGGCACCACAAATAATTAAATCATATGATAAAACATAACAAAACATGAAGCAAAAAACATCAGTCTAAGCCCGTGTACTATAGGACATTTTGCCAAGGCTTCTCCTAAGCTCAGTGTTTTTTGTTTATTGACATTCTTTGTAATTGCCAGATGGTTCTAATTATGTCCTATGGTCATTCTTGTTGCTGTGATCTAAACTGTGGTCTGGTCATAGAACTGAGAATTACCCAAGGGATGGAGGTTTAATGTTCATTTTCACAATGGTAATGTTTTTATTGGTCATAGACCTTTTTAGGTATGACATGTATCCCAGACTGACAAATTTTTGCACCAGAGCCCAGTTTCATCTGAAGAGCTAGACATGGTTATGATTTACAACCAGGTGGTGATTTCAGCTGCCCAGGTACTGGGAACATTACAGAACTTATTACTGCTCAGTTACCTCATAGCCAACCATTATTCTGAAGTAATTAAGCTGGAATCCAATAAAAAATTTACCTTTCACAAACAAGTTCATGATAGAGAAAGGGATCTAAACACTTATTCTACCTCAACACCGTTATCAATGGGGTTGGTACTATTTTATGTTCTGTGGCACTTATTACTCCATGTACAAAGGAACATTAGATTAATGCTTTCATAGCCTTAAAGGTAAGCATTCAGGCAATTAGATAAGAGGTACTTTGTTATATTTTTGTTTTAATTTTTTGTCATGGCAACCTAGCCAGTCTAATTCCTGATTAGTCATGTATGTAAGACATTAGGTCAATACCCAGTAAGTAGAAACATTTCCAAACTCAAGAAGATGATTTAAACATATTTGAGCCCAGGTGACCTTTCAAGCTCACTTGCTCAGGTGCACTTTCCTTTGCTGTGTCTGGAAGATGGTACAACCCCAGACTTATACATCAGTCACCCTTCCTCTGAGCTGGAAGGACTAATGGATATGGTGAACAGTGATATAGATTGAAAAGCAGTCTGTCAGTGGATATGCTAAATGCAATATATATTGGGCTCTCATAAATCTGTTATTTATTACGTCTGGGTAATGGTTCACGTTCATTCTAACCAGGCCCAATCCACTGTAACATTCTAACAGTCTGCATTTCTCTCAGTCAGGATTATTTGGCATTTGTTGGGACCCAAGTTATAAATTTATTTAGAAGACACTCATAACCTCAATGAACATGGTGTTTATCAGCCTACTTTGCAGGGTAGAGGGGAGGGTTGATGAAGAGCAACAAGGAGAATGAATCTTTCCAGCTGTGCTGGTTCCAGACAGCTCTGTCATCACATGACCATCTCCCAGTTATGCCATTTAAACATAAATGATGAGATTTTAAATTATCACAGAGATCTACCCTACTAAAGAACCAGCCTTACTTGAGGCCAAGATACAGGAGGTCCTTCCGAGTTCCTGTGAAGGTAAGGGCAAGATCCTTGCAAAAAGATCCATCTACCTTAGATGTGCTCTAATGCCTTTGGTGTTGTAGGTTATAAAAAGAGAAAGATTTTGGTCAGATTTTTACCACCCTCCCAACCCCCCATATTCCCTAACTCATAGCTGAAAAGCTGTGCTATTTTATACCTGGTCTCTCCCCATCAAAGTACTTATTCAACTCATTACCTTTTAAAATGCAGTTTATTTCTTCCTCTACCCTGGGAGTCTATATGACTATTTGTCTTGCTGCTGCCAGTCAGAATCCAGCCTTAATCAGGAACAACTCTATGGGAGATATTTGGCAGAAATATCCAAGCATGGCCTGAGTCACAGTTGCTTGCATTATTTGTAACAATGGGGAAAGCTAAAGCCTTTACTCACTGAGATTCTTTAAGATGATTATTTTGAATTCTTGGTCAGGCTATTCACGGATCTCTATTTATTTGGGACTAGTTGCCACAGCGTTATTTGCAGTTCCTTTGATTTCATGCTTCTGAGTCTTCATGTTCTTTGTAGCTTTGTGTTGGTGCCTAAGCTTTGGAAGAAATAGTCACCTCTCCCAGTCTATATGGACTGGCTTTGACAGGGTCAGAAAACCTTCACTAATCTGCCCTAACAGAGATTCTGAGAGCCTCTCAAACCTTTTCTATGAATATGTCTTCCCTGGACCTCTGCATGTAAATTGCTAATTTCAGGGATTTTTTTGGTGTCTTCTCAGGAGTCCACAATCTCTTACTTCTGGTATCTGACTGCTGTATTAATAGTTGGGACATTGGAGCCACACTCCTCTCCTTTCTTTTTCTCTATGGAGAAGCCTCAAGTTCTTGTGAATTTTTTTCTCCCCAAATTTGTGGAGCCAGGCTGGGTGCAGCAAGCCATCCTTCTCTTTTCTATGTTTTTAGGAGCTGGGTTCATCAGCGCTCTGGGTGAGCTGAGACAGAAACCAGCCCTTTGGGCAGCATGCTAAAAATTGAATACACACTTCCCTCCCTCCGCTGCAGGGGGAAATTGCAGACTAAAGCCATCTCTCTTGGTGCTGAGGCTGTGCTGGCTTGGGAGGGGGCTGATGTGCATAAGTGAAACTGCTCTTCTTACCCATTTCAGTCACAGGTTCTGTGGTCATCTGGAGTGTTACAACTTCTTAACTGGATTTTAGACTTCTCATAAAGGTATTGTGGTATGTATATCATTGTCAAGTTGGTGTTTCTGTGGAGCAATGAGGGCCGAGAGACTTCCTTGTCCACCATCCTGCTGACTACTCCTTACATTTAAATTTTTATGGGGACTATGGTCCTAACTTACAAAGCCTCTCTCTCTCACTCTCTCTCACTGGGCATGAAAAAGCAAGACAATCAACCCTTTATGATGGCTTTCTTTGATTTAGTTACCTAGATTAGCTCTGGTAGAATATCCAGGGCCAGGTTGCCTGGGTGGCTCATCAGGTTAGCCTCTGCCTTTGGCTCAGGTCATGATCTCAGGGTCCTGGGATCAAGCCCGGCGTTGGGCTCTCTGCTCATCAGGGAGCCTGCTTCCTTACCCCTCTGCCTGCCTCTCTGCCTACTTGTGATCTCTGTCTCTCTCTGTCAAATAAATTAATAAAATCTTTAAAAAAAAAAAAAGGAATATCCAGGGCCCAGATCAATGTTTGTGTAAGCATCTTGATAATTTGGTATTTTATTCTTTAATTTATCTAAACAGGACATTAACATACTTGAATATATTTGTATTCTGTCCAAATAAGAAGTAACTCATTCATAAGTGGTCTGACTGATTTTCATCCCAGCAGGAGAAAAAAAGGAGATGGCTTCAGGGTTCATTCTGGGCTTCTCCTTTTTGTCCATCTAAAATGAAATTCTGATGCCTGATATTTCACAATTACTTTGTTTCTTCCCAAAGCAGACAGACTGAAAACAGACTGCTTACAGATGTTAGTAGAAATATACGTAGATGCCTGAATCAGAAATATGTAAGTTTAGGTGGAAAGTGGAAAAAAAAAAAAAAAAAAAGGAAAGTGAACTAAATGACACTGAAATTTCCCTTTCAATTTTGAGAATCTATGACTGTCATGACTTACATGTTTTTAAAAAAACTTTTATTTTGAAATATCTTGGACTTATAGAAAAGCTACAAAAATAATAATGCTCTCCTACATCCTCACTCAGGTTCCTCAAATGTTAACTTCTTATATAATCGGAATTATGAAAGCTAAGAAATAAACATTGATGTAATAAATAAACAGTTTTATAATAAATATATAAACTATTTTCCCTCTGATTTCTCTGCTTTTTATTGTTGTTGTTGTTAAAATCCTGTTTTTCACAGGATCTAGTATTGAACCCCATACTACATCTCTTTGTCATGTCACCTTAGTATACTTCAATTTGTGATAATTCCTCAGCCTTTTTTTACTTTGACACTACTAAGACTATTGGCCAATTCCTTTGAAGATTGTACCTCCATTTGGGATTGTCTGATGCTCTCTCATGATCAGATTGAGGTTTTGCATTTTGGGTGAGAATACCACAGAAGAGAGGTACATGCTTCCGTATATCATATGAGGGTATACTGGTGATGTTTACTTTGATCATGGACTTAAGGTGATGTCTTCTGGGCTTATCTATTGTACAGTTACTATATTTCCCTCTGTACTTAATAAGTATTTGAGGGGGAAAAGCCTTAAGACTAAAGAAATGGTTCAACTTTTTCTTACTGGCCGTACCTGCCCCAGTTAAACAACAGCTTATATCCCATTTCTCCCTCAGAAGCTGTTGTTACTCAGATTTGGGTTACCCTCTGGTAGGCTCCAAAAAAGTCATGAACTTGCTATTTATCTTCCCTTTTTCTTGTAGGTATAAGAGTAATGCTCATTCCAACTTTCTATATCCCTAAGCCAGTACCACAATTCTATATCCTTTCTTGTTTGTTTTTAAATTTTTATTTATTAATTTGTTTTCAGTGTTCCAAAATTCATTGTTTATGTATCACACCCAGTGTTCCTTTCTTGTTTTAAAGATTAGCCTCTAGGGTTTAATTTTCAACTGATGCAAAAGTTTAGAAATAAAATTTTCAGGAGAAACAATGTTTATTTGGAAAAAATTAAATGAGGTTTAAGTACTTACTAAATACTACATGCCTTGGTCATGAGAAACGGGGTATAAAGTAGAAGGAGCCCAGGATTGGGAAATCAAAGATCTGACTGCTGGTGCTTGCTATCTTCCTAACGATTTCTTTGACCTTGATTAAGCCCCTCACCCTACAATTATCACCTGAAGAAAGTAGAGGACTGACTGGACTGGACGGTGGCTGGGAGGCTTCCTGTATACACAATTTTCTGATTCTGTGATAATAGCTCACATGCTCCTGATGGTTCCAGAGTAATTAATACCACTTACTGAGTGTTTTCTATGTGCCAATCACTCTTCTAGGCATTTAGCACAGTTACCTCCCTTAATCATTAAGACAACTCTATGAGGAAGGTTATATTAACGCCATTTTACAAAAAAGGGAGCTGAGATTCCAAGATATTAACAGAATCAACCAACTTCATGCAGATTGTGAAAGAGATGAGGTGTGAAGGTCCACCTGTCTAATTAAAACCAATGTTCTATACACAGCATGTACTTCCTATCTCTGAAATAAAACACTGATTACAGAGTAATCAGTCTAGGATCTAGTTTGTACTTCATTTAAATTCCAGAGCATGCTATGACGTATAAGAAACAGATACTAAACTCCTACACTATGTAAAATTTTGTCCTAAGCACTCTGGAGGATGGATATGACATTGTCTTTGCTATACAGATAACTTGCAATATAGCAGAAGAAATGAGACATAACACAGGAAGAGATAATCAACACTACAGGAAGCAATCTGCAAGTGCAAAATGAAGGTGTAGACAGATATTGGAAGCAAGAGGAAGTTGTGGTTGCTGTGGGATGGGGTTGGTCATAAACAGCTTCAGTGGAGTTGAGGTCTGCTCCTAGCCTTCAAGGAAAGACAGGCTTTCTATAGAGCAGTGTTGGGGATGGGGAATGGGGAACTGGGCTTGGGCAGTGATGTGGCAGTTGGGGTAGAAGAAAAGGATTGTACAAAGGCATAGAGGAAGAAGAAGTGTGGGGAGTGGATTATGGCTACCAGGCATAGACACATTTGAATAAAGTGAAGATCTTCTGGGGAGGAGCAGCACACAAGGTAGGAAGAGTGGACTGGAGCTAAGCTGCAGACTGTAAACTTGGTACACCAGACAGCAGCGGTGGGGGAGCCATGAATTTTTTTGAGTGATTTGACAAGAGATGATTTCAGGAGAGAATCTTACACAAATGGGTGCAGTAGGTTGCAGCAGGTAGGGCAGGATCAGAAAGAGCAGACACAGGCTAATGTGGAGGTCCGTATTGGGGTACAGCCTGGTCTAGGGGAAAGCTGGCTTCAGAATCACACAGAACAGGTTAGAGTCCCCCAGCTCTGACTTCTCAGCTGTGTCACTTAAACAGGTTTCTCAGTGGCCCTCGGCCTCCGTTGCTACTGCAAAATATAGGTAACACCTTTACCACAGAAGTGTTTATTAATTCATTCAAAACATTTACTGAGTACCCCCATGTGGCAGGTAAGGAAAAGAGAGTATCAGGGAGGACTCCAATATAGTTGACATGAGCAATGAGTAGAGTGGATTTGCCATTCTTGTGACATTTAAATGATACAGGGGGGGAAAATTCGTGCCATAGCTCTTGGTAAATAGTGGCTTGTTAGTACGTGCTAATGCTTCTCAAAGGACCAGGAGCCTGAGCTTAGTTTGTGGCACTGCAATAGAAATGATGCCAATAGTATGAGCTTTTATCCACAAAGAGAGCAGTCAAGGCAAAAATATGTGATTATCTAGAATATGTAAGTTCTATGAAGGTTCTAACCCCCTTGTACTCCTTGAAGTACAAAGTCATGGAGGAGGGACAGGCTTGTTACTGGTGACTTTATCTGTCAGAATTGCAGCAGGAGATAGATGCACACCCAAGGTAAGGTGTAACTAAGGAGAATCCAACAAAAGTTCAGAAGAAGGAGCAGATCCTGAAGCCAGGAGAGAAAAAAAAAAAAAAAGAAATATTTGTTAAGATAGGAACTCCGGCTTGGTAGAACACAGTGACTCAATGTGGAAGGAGCCTGGCTATATATTCTCCTCCTCCCTGAAAACTAAAACCAAAGACATTAGCTACCACCCAGTGCTCTCCATAAAAGTTAATGGAGAGAAAAAAAAGGGAAGATAAGAAACAATTAACGAACATCAAACATAGCTTCTAATGTCTCTGCCTCTGTAGCTGGTCACAGTCTGTGGTTGGTAGCTACAGTGTCTTTCTCCCACCACCAATTTTATGCTCTCTGCCCTCTCCTAGCACCTCAGTAGGGTATAGTAACACCAAAAACACAAGCAGAGAGGTGAAAGGACTATCTTTACTACTGGTAAGGCAGGAATGTCACAGGAAGAGGGTACTTGAAAAGTCATGGTTTGAAGGAGAGGTGGTAGAGTTTTCCTGGTTGGGGTCATGATTTTATTGCCTTCATCATCCCCAGACTGAGATCTCACCTCCTTTACTTAGATGAGGAAGTAGCAGCGGGTCATGCACCCTGCAGGACTATACTACAGGGGCACATGGTGTCCCCCTGAACATCCCAAGAGCCACAGGCACAGGCACATGAGCAAACCCTCCCCCATTACCCTTCGCATCCTCCCTTCAGAAGCAGCAGAAACCGCACAGGATTAGATTGGGGGGGAAGAGGGAGGGCGCAGAAGAGGAAGGAGGTGATACGGCAGAGCATCGATGAGAGGAAAGGTTGGTGTAGGGAAGGTTAAGGAAGAGAGAAGGGCATGGAAAGAAACCTTAGGTCCCTAATTAGCCCCTTGGGAGGGAAGGATGGAAATTATGGGTATTGGAGTTGCGACCCAACCCAATGACACTACAATCCTGAGTTTGGAAAAAAGCTGTTGGTATAGTAAGGGGTTGAAAGCCTGAGTCCAGGTGCATGAGAAAGGGCAAGGGGTGAGCAAACACCTCCATCTTCATATAATAGCTTATTTGAGGAAGGAGGACAGGTTATTTTCATTAGTGACACTACTAGAACAGAGCTGAGGGCTTGCATTCTTTGGGAGAGATCAAGAGCTAAGACAGGGCCTACACTGACCAATCCCCTCCCCTAAATTCTACATCACCCTTCTGCTAGAGTCCAGGCATCCAGGATTGAGCCACTGAATAGATAGTTGTGTGCTGTGTGCTGCTGAATGAATTATGTAACTTGTCTAAGCCTCAGTTTTCTGCACAATGGAAATAACAGCGCTTATCTCATAGTTGTAGTGAGTAGTTAATAAAATAATAATAGAATGCCTAACAGTGCCTAACACATGGTAAGTGCTTGAGAACGTTAGGTGTAGAGTTCATCACTGAGCCACCAGCACTCTATGAGCCCATAAAGCAGAGAAGGCAGGGAATTTGGGGATGAATCTTCTTGTTAGAGGTTGCCATCTGAAGATGGATTAGAAAATGGGGTGGAGTCTAATAGCAGGGTTGAGAATCTGGGATATGACTGCCCCTACTTCCATTTCTCCTTCCAGTGTAAGTCGGTGAATGCCCCAAGAAAGGCTCTTACCTTTTCACCTATACCGAAGTGTAAGTAGCACAAAGAATCCTCTGAGCTCATGAGGTAGAAGCGGTCATGAGGAGAAGGTGAGACGACGATTTCATCTTGTTGGAAGACAACATCCTGCCATGAGGAACATGTGGAGAGAAGATGAAACAATTTTGGGGTCCAGAGGGGAGAGATGGGAAAGGACAGTAGGGAAGAACTGGACTGGGGAGCCTGGATCCCTTTGCAGCACTCCTGATAGAGATATGAGGGAACATAGCTTCAGACTCACACAGCCAGGTTTAGGGAAAGTCTGCTAAAGCTGGGAGGGCAGGGACGATTTCACCCTGGCAGCATGTGTCAAGGGCATTTGTCCATCGCCACCAACAAACACAGAGAGTACTTGGGATCTCAGGCAGCTGGGGAGAGTCCAGCCTTCAGAAAGAGGCTGAAAGGGCTAGCTGCCTTTGCTCTGGTTCTCTGCTGGGTAAGTCTTTCCACCCTTCTCTTCCCCCCCCCCCCCCACCTCCTCTCTTTTGGCAGCCTCACAAACTTACAGCTAGCTTGCCAAGAATTGCCAAGTCTTTGCTGACATCTCACATTATAGACCTTTTGTTTATTCTTTCAGCAGAAATAGGCAGAAATGTGTGGTCTTAGGACTCTGGTTGTTATCTGCCTGGTTTTTATTACATTATCCTTGACTAATTCTGTCCTTGGGACAGTAACAAAAATCCCAGCTGGTGGAAGCCTAGAATTAGAATGGAAGCTCCACTGGGGCACCTGGGTGGCTCCCTCAGTTAAGCATCAGACTCTTGATTTCGGCTCAGGTCATGATCTCAGGGTGGTGAGACCTGGCCCTACGTTGGGCTCTGCACTGAGCAGACAATCTGTTTGAGCTTCTCTCTCTCTCTGCCCCTTACCCTGCTTACCTACTTGCTCTCTCTCTCTCTAAATAAATAAATAAATAATTTTAAAAAAGAAAAAAGAATGGAAGCTCGTGAATGTAGTGATTTTTGCCCATTTCAGTCACCACTGTATCCCACTGCCTGTCACACAGCAGAACTCAATAAATACTTGTAAAAATGAATAAATACAAACTGATTTCTTCACTTATAAACAAATGAGCTTTTGATGATTTTAGGCTTTTTAAAAATTCTATGTTCTGACAGCTTCAGATTCTTTCCCTCCTTCTTCACCATCCTTACAGTTTCCTCAAATATCACAAGATCGTTGACTAAGTCCATGGTCACAGCTCCACACCTCATATTCTCAAACCCAAACCCAAAGCAACGAAATTGTTATGGACAGTTTTGAATCTCTGCTCTTCATCCAGAAAGCAAACTCTTTCTCAGAAGACCCAAGCAGAGTCCTCTTCTGTCTTCTTGGCCTGATTTGGGTCACATGTTCGAACTCTACCCCATGCAAAGTTGTCTAGGAAAGAGAATATTTGGCCAAGAGGAACAGAGGCTCCACCATTGACTTCAACAGTGATTCATCTCTCAGGATGGGGAACATTATTATTCTGAGTGAAGCCAGGATGCTGTTCACACAGAGAAAGGGGATATTGTCCACTCAGTGGGCAACCATATCAGCCAGAGCTACAGTATCCAATTTCTGCTTCTGCTGTTGCTAACCTCTTTGGCTTCCATCTTCAACCTGACTTTTTCTTTAAAAGATGTGCCCTCTGGGGTGCCTGGGTGGCTCAGTGGGTTAAAGCCTCTGCCTTCAGCTCAGGTCATGATCTCAGGGTCCTGGGATGGAGTGCTCTCTGCTCAGCAGGGAGCCTGCTTCCGTCTCTCTCTCTCCCTGCCTCTTTGCCTACTTGTGATTTCTCTCTCTGTGTCAAATAAACAAATAAATAAATAAATAAATATATATATATATATATATATATATATATATATATATACACAAAGATGTACCCTCTGATTACAATTATTTCTTCCACAGTCACCTTGAATGTGGGTGCTGGGGACCATTAAAACAATGCCTGTCCCTCACCGACTATAGGAAGTGGGATAGAAGGCATGAGAGGGAGCTGACTCAGACTTGATAGTAGACTAATTCATTTGTTCATGGCAGCTCTTCCATGGGCCACGTGCCATTCTAAGCACTGGGGATTCAATGATATGCAAGTTAGACAAAGTTTCATCTTTCATTGATTACAGTGTCAGATAAATATGTATTTTGAAGTCCAGACTAAAAAGCATTAAGAAGAAGAAGAAGAACGAAGAGGAGGAGGAGGAGGAGAGGGAGGAGAAAAGGACAAGAGATAGAGCATGCCAGAAAGGTTTCTCTGAAATAAAGATGATTGACCTTGTGTGTGAACTGTGTAACTACCTGGAGGATGTGAATTAGAAAGGCCCTGAGGTGGGAGGGTGCTGATTGCTTATAGGAACACCAAGAATTCAGATGTGGCCAGGGTGAAGGATCAAAAATGAGGTTGGATATATTTCCAGTGGCTAGATGCACATCATGTTGGACATGATAAATATTGGGATTTTATCTTCTGTGTAATGAGAAACCACTAGAATGTGTAATTTGGACAGACGTATGACATGATTTTGTTTTTTATTTTAAGAAACTCACTCTACTTGTCATAGTGAGGTATTGAGTTATTATTGCACCAACTAATAGTACACAATTGAACAAAACATTTATAACTAATTTCAATAAGTAATAAACACAAAAGGTATATTTTGGAAATGTATTTCTTAATGAGAGAGATGGAACCGCTTTTTTTTTTCCTTTGAGTAGTTTATATATCCACAAACAAATAATCCTAGAGAGAGATGAGATTTAGAGCCAAGTGTATTTTTCTTTTTTCTTTTCATAGTTATAAGCTTTGAGATGACAACTTCATAATTAAGTTTGCAGGGAGGGAAAAATTATATTGTAGTAATATTCACTTCATTTGAATTCCTTTTGAGTTATTTGTTAAAAATTGTACTGCAACTTATTATTAAAAATATTTTTGGTGGTCTACCAATTGATAACTAGATGATATCCTTCTTCAATATTGTGTCAAACACTAGAAGTCTCACAACTTATAAAAGGACTTGTTACCCAGTCACCAGATCACTTAACCTTCATGCCAATATTTTGACTCATTCCTTTTCATCCTGCAGATATTTGTACCCTAAGCTGATGAATCATGGTAAGGTTCTATGTTAGGTAAAGGCTGTATTTTTCTTTTGTTATGGGAGAGAAAGACAATGGCAAATTCATCACTTTGATCAAAATAGTTCTTTGACACAAAGTTTAGGAAACAGTACATACACAAAGCAGAAATCTAGAAATTTATTCTTTTAAAACTGTCGTTACCTGTCCCCGCCTTGGAAAGTCTGCCTGCACTTAGTCTGGAGCCCAGTGTTCTACTCAGTGAGATCCATGAGTGCATGCACGTTATTTACTTTCTCTGCACTTCAAGTGCCAAGCAAAATGCCTGGCACAGTCATCATCCTTTTGTTAAACATGAGGGAACTAGGGGACTGGAGTATCAATCTTACTTTTTCCCATTCTCCCCCGTATTTTTCCTTATCCTTGCTGAAATGGAGTAATTAGGATGGTGGAGAAATTTTCTGGCTAGAGCAATTCTAAGCTGGGGCAGTAACATCAAAAATACAACCACGAGAGATGCAAACATTGTCTTTACTACCCAAGAAGCAGGTTGTAACAAATGAAAGGGACAGTTTGAGTCAGTTTTCCTGTTTGGCGTATGGTTTCATTGCAGTCATGGTCACACAGCTGGGTTCTCATCCTCCTCCACCTCAGGTCAGGTGGCAGCAACGGGCAGTGGTCCAGTCAATTGTGCTGCACTGGCAGTGGCATGTGTTTTCTCCCCGGATATCCCAGGAACCACAGCCATAGCCACAGGCACAGCCAGTGACAACCGTCCCTACATGGGCACATGAGACACAGAAATTAGAATGCTTGGATTTTGAGGTGAGGGAGGAATACTCCTACCATTTTTCATTTCTGTGCAGCCCAATGATAGATATAAGTTTTGCAGGGCTGAAAGGTAATTCAGTTTTAAGAGCCCTCTTTAAGGGGAAAAAATACAAAAACTACTAACACCAAGTTAGGTATAGGGCCATGGACGAGACCTGTGAAATTGAGGGGCCTGGGCATTTCTTTCCTTAGATTTATGATATATTTACCTCTATGCTAGCCCTACCCACCCAAACAAGGGAATAGACTGGGAGATGAATGACAGGGGGAAATGGTAGGTGACAGATCATAACAGGACAACTTAGGGAAGGGAGGCTGGTGTGTGAAGTCATGAAAGGGAGGTGGGAAGGGAAGAGGAAGAAACTCAAGAGCTCTTGGTAGCATTGTTAAGGGAAATGAGAATGGGCAAGAGATCACTGGGAACCAAGAGTTATGACCCAGCCCCAGGATAACACAAATATGAGATAGGGGAAAGGCATGGTCAGGGGAGGGCATAGGGCATCTTACCCACCATTCCTCCTCATGGAGTTATTTACCTGCAGGGCACGAGGACAGTCTGCCTGAGCTTGTGATACTGACACATGTCATCTTTTTTGCTGGAGAAGTACTTATCTCTGAATAGGAGAGAAGAAGGGATATTGCCCATGATATCTATCTCCCATAATCCCCTTCCAAATCTCCTTTTACCTGAGAGGTATCAATGTCCATAATCATGCTACTCACTAGCTTTTAAAGTTTAGTTTCCTCATTTGTAAAATGAAAGTAACAGTTGTACTTACTTCCTAATGTGAAAATTAAGTAATCTAGGTAACGTTTGCATTATACTCTATTCATAATGAGTATTCATAAGTTATAACTATCTTCCTCTTCATCACCAACATCATCAAGCTATTATCATCAGGGAAACTTTCAGTTTTAACTAGGAGTCCAACAATGATATGGGAGTAGAGCTCAGGGCAGGAAGGTTAAGCTTGAATGGACTTAATAGAAGTTGAGTATTTGAGGATGGAATAAACAAGTTAGGTTTAGGGATAGGAGGCATAATCAGGGGTTCTATCCCACTCCCTGCCCCCAGTCAATTACCCAAGCCATTGAGAACTTCTTTTATCTTTGTATCCACGATGGAGTCTAAGGAACACGGAGCAGTCTCTGGGATCATCAGCTGGACGAGGATGAGAAGGAGAAAAATGCAAGAGGGAGACTTCATCCTGTTGAAAGGCAGTGTCCTGGGGATGGGAGGAAAAATAGAATGCTGACATCTCTGAGCTCCACTATGGTTGGAAAGGAAGAGAAAAAAGCACATGGAGAGTTTCAAGAGAGAACAGACAGAGGAACATCAGTATCAGTATGGGAGAGCTTAGATCTCTCCCAAGTGGCTTGAAGAATTAGAGGGTAGCTGCAGAGCAAATTCACTCACCGAGAAGTTCAGAAATGGTCTATAAAGACTGATCAGGAAAGGTGGTTTTATATATCCTGTGGTATACCTGGAACCTCAACACACAAGCAAGAACAACATAAAAATACACTCCCCAGATGTACTATCTTCAAAGAAATGCCTGCTAGGGTGTGACACACAACTGTGATAAATTCAGTGTGTCTATGATAAGGACCAGCTGCTTTTGCTCTGGTTCTCAGCCAGAGCTTTCTGTTCTTCCTCCTTCTGTTCTTCCCTTTCCTTTCTTCTTGGCAACCCCAAAAGGCCAGCACCTAAGCCTTCTGTTAACATCCCCATATTAAAAGGCTTTTGTTTGCTTCTTCATCAGGAAGAGGTGACTTTAGGATCTCAGCAGAGCCCTAATTGTTACCTGTGTAAACATCATTTTATTGTCCCTGGCTAATCCCATCTGTGAGAAAGTAACAGAAAACCTGATTAGCACTGGTTTATAAACAGGGAAGTTTATTGTTTAATTAACCATAAGCATAGTCTTTGATTGCAAGGTTCTTGTTGGAGGTTCAATAGGGTCATTACCAGCCTGAACTTTACCCCTTTTTTCCTACAATCATCAGTTCACTGGATTTTTATCCTTGATCACTCTCTTGATAGTCCCAAGGTGGCAGGCATCATGACAGCCTCAGCCAAAATCCTGAGCAGGAAGGAAGGACTGGGGTAAAGCCATTTTCTTTGGAGGCTCTGCCTTTTCATTTTCAAAGCAAGATTTCTCCCTAGAAACTTGAGCAGATTTCCCCTTATATTTCATTGTTCCATTCTGGGTCACATGATTTCCCTTTCTAGTGTGGCTGAGAAATTGAGTAGGTTTCTATAATCCCTTATATAAGACCCTTGGGCTTATAGGTGATTTATTTTCTAGGATGGGGCACATGGTCACCAGAATTGAATCCCATGATTCAAAAGCAAGATGAAGCAGAGAATGGCTGTTGGATCACCATTGTTGGAGGCAGTCAGGTGGGGAAACCCAGCCCTGCTGCTGCCATTGTGGTCCTCACTGCCTCTTTCCCTAAAGATGCCTCCAGGGACCAGCTATTTCTTCAACATATCTCTCTCAGGAAACTTTGAGAATGGGACTCCATGACACTAGAAAAAGTCAAGGATGTTTCCTCAATGCCCAGGTAGGAGCTGAGGAGACAAAAGAGTAATAAAGAGCAGGAAAGAGCACAGACTTGTGTTTACTATAAAAGTTGGGTACAGTTGTCCCATTTGTTAATTCAGTGACTATAATTCTTCTCTATATAAATTATGGCTCTGGTGACTCAGCAGTGGAGAATTTTTTGCCCCCTTAATACTACACTCTAAGGTGGAAGATAAATATATAATATGTCAGATATTGAAAAAATGCCTTGAAAAAAAGAAATGAAGTCAAGGCAATTGGATATACTTCTGCACTATTGCATATAATGCAGTGTGTTCAGAGAAGACATCTCAGAAAAGATAACTTGTAAACAATGACCTGTAGTCGTGTGGGGTAAACCATAGAAAAAGCTGGGACAAATGTTTTAGGCTAAGGGGCAAGCAAATATAAAGAACCCAAGGCAGGGAGATGGTTGGTGTGTTGAAGGAATAGTAACAAAGGCAGTATGGCCAAAGAGAGTAAAATAAGTAAAGCAAAGAGAAGTGATGAAAGTGGTCAAAAACACAATTGGGGTCAGGTTGGTTATACAGCACTTGTAAACCAACATAAGGGTTCTGGGTTTTATTGTAAATTTGATGGGAAATTATTGGAGCATTTTGTTCAAGGAGTGATGGTATGGCTTATTTATATAAGATCATTTATGTTTTATAAAGCTTACTAAGACCACTGCTCTGGAAGAGACAGAGGAAAAGAGGTAAGCAAGGAAACCCAGCAGCAAGGTTTTGCACAGTTCTGGGTACCAAATGGTAGTCAGAACTGGGTAAATTTTCATTACATATAGAATCAGTTTTACTGATGCACTGGGTATGACATATAGGCGAAAGAGCGTAATGAAAGATTGAGGTTATATTTTAAATAACTTGTTGAAGAATGATGCCATTTGCTGAAATGGGGACCCCTTGGGACAGCATAGATATGGCAAGAACATTAAATCATATTTGATCATAGTCAATTTAATATGCTTATTAGACATCCAGCTTCGAGCTGTGGCATAGGATTTGAGTATATAAGTCTGGGGTTGGAGGGAAAGGTGAGAGTCAGAGATATAAATTTGAGAAAAATCAATCCACAGGTGAATATAGTAGCATAGATAATTTAATTAAGAGTGAAAACTTTTTTAAGGGAGTCAAGAAAGTGATAGACTGGGAGGCAGATGTCCGAAAGAATATTGATTTAAGATTTGAATTGAACTGCATTGACTAATGGGTTTGTTGAGAATGGCAGGGAAAGAGAAGAGAACAGGATCACAAAAGAGTATGTTTGGGTTACAATGAGCGTGGGCAACACGGAGAGTGAACATAACCTCTGGGCAACAGTTGTAGTCAGCACCATGCCTAGCACATTTGATACACAGAGGGGATCACTCTAACACTCCTCTCCCTTACATAACAAAATTATTTCCAGTAATAATTATGCAATAATAATGATTTCTTAATTCATTCTCTAGTTTTAAAACAAATAAAAAGCATTCAAAGAACAGATGTCCTTTTTAAAGCTTATGTTTAAATTGAGGATAATATTTTCGTGTGAATTAAAATTTTTACTTACTGAACAAAAAAATGTTATACCACTCAGTTTGCATACTCTTTGGGTTTAAAATTTTAAACACAATTAAACTCCACATAATTATATACAGTGACCAAATTGATGTAATTTAAATACCATTAATTATTCTTTACATTCACTGGTCTATCATTACTTATTTAGATTAAACTAACTGCAGGAATACATAGCAGGATAGAAGTTGTAGACACAAAGGCAAACGTGAATGTTTCTGAAGTGTTATGAACTTACCGTAAAAATTGAAATGAAGGCATATCACAAACCCCAAGGTTGGTAGATGGAAGGAAATAATAATGATTAGAATAGAAATAAATGAAATAAAAACTGAAAAAAATAGAAAAAAAAAACAATAACATTATAAACTGCTTCTTTATTCGGCACCTGGGTGGCTCAGTTGGTTAAGCCTCTGACTCGTTTTTGGTTCAGGTTGTGATCTCATGACACAGGAGATCAAGCCCCTGTCAGGCTCTCCATTCAGCAAGGTGTCTACTTCTCCCTCTTCCTCTAACTATCTCTCTCTCTCTCTCTCTCTCTCTCTCTCAAATAAATAAATAAATAAATAAATCTTTTTTACAAATTACTGGTTCTTTGAAAAAATAAACAAAATTGCTAAGCTTTTGGTCAGAGTCATAAAAAAAAGTAGAGAAGGGACCTAAATAAATAAAATCAGAAATGAAAGAGGAAAGTAACAACTGACACCACAGAAGGACAAAGGATAATGAGACTACTAAAACAAATTATATGTCAACAAATTGGACTACCTTGAAAAAACTGATATATGTTATTATTTCCTAGAAACATATAATATTTCAAAGCTGAGTCAGGATGAAATAGAAAATTTGAATACATTGATAACTAGTAATGAAATTGAATCATTAATCACAACAAACAAAATTCCAGGACCAAATGGCTTCACAGGTGAATTCTACCAAGTAGTCAAAGAAGAGTCAATACCTATTCTTAAATGATTCCAAAAGACAGAAGAGGGAGGAAACCTTCAAATATATTCTATGAAGCCAACATAACTCTCATACCAAAACAGATAAAGATACTATAGAAAAAAGAAAACTACCAGGTAATATCCTGATAAACATAGATGTAAAAAAATCCTCAATAAAATATTAGCAAACCACATTCAGCAATACATTAAAAAATAATTCATCATAATCAAGTGGGACTTATTCCCGGGATACAAGGTTGGTTCAATATTCACAAATCAATCAACATGATACACCACACTAACAAGAGAAAGGATAAAAACCATATGATCATTTCCATAGATGCAGAAAAAGCATTTGACAAAGTATAACATCCATCCATTCATGATAAGAATTCTCAACAAAGTAAATTTAGAGGGAACATAGTTCAATATAATAAAAGCCATATACGATAAACCCATACCTAATATCATACTTAATGTTGAAAAGCTGAGAGTTCCTCTAAGATCAGAAACAAGACAAGGATGTCTACTCCCACTTTTATTAAACATATTGCTAAAAGTCCTAGCCATAGTAATCACACACACACACAATAAAATGCATCCCAATTGGTAAGAAACAAGTTAAACTGTCACTATTAGCAGTTGACATGACACAATACATAGAAAACTCTGAAGACTCTACCAGAAAACTTAGAAGTAATCAATAAATTCAGTTAATTTACAGAAATCAATTGCATTTCTGTACACTAGTAACAAGGTAGCAGAAAGAGAAATCTTAAGAACAATCTATTTATAACTGCAACTAAAAGAATAAAGTACCTAGCATTCATTTAAACAGGGAGGTGAAAAGTATAAAAAAAGTATAAAACATTGATGAAGTAAGATGAAGACAACAAAAATGGAAAAATATTACATGCTCATGAATTAACATTGCCAAAATGTCCATACTACCCAAAGCAATCTGCAAATGCAATGCAATCCCCATCAAAATACCAACAGCATTTTAAGAATTGCATAATACTAAAATTTGCATAGCACCACAAAGGACCCCGAATAGCCAAAGCAATCTTGAGAAAGAAGAACAGAAATGGAGGTAACACAATCCCAGATTTCAAATATACTACAAAGCTATAATAATCAAAACAATATAGTACTGACTCAAAACTAGATGCACAAATCAATAGAAGACAATAGAAAGCCCAGAAATAAACCTATGCTCAACTGGTCAATTATCGTATGACATAGGAGGCAATAATATACAATGGGAAAAGATAATCTCTTCAATAAATGATGTTGGGAAAACTGGACAGCTACATGCAAAAGAATGAAATTGAACCACTTTCTAACAACATACATAAAAATAAACTCAAGTGAGTTAGAGACCTAATATGAGGCCTGAAATCATAAAACTTGTAGAAGAAAACATAGGCAGTAATCTCTTTGACATTGGCTTTAATGATGTTTTTCTAAATATGTTTCTTCAGGCAAGGGAAATGAAGGCAAAAATAAACTATTGGGAGTACACCAAAATAAAAAGATTTTACACAGTGAAGGAAATCAAAAGCAAAAAGAAAACCTACTGAATAGGAGATATTTGCAATTGATACATATGATAAAGGGCTAATATCCAAAATGTATGAAGAACTCATACAACTCAATATTATAAAAATGAGCAATTGAATAAAAACATGGACAGAGAATTTGAGTAGACGTTTTTCCACAGACATACAAATAGCCAACAGACCTACGAAAAGATGCTTAACATCAGTAATTACTAAGTAAATGCAAGTCAAAACTACAATGAGATATCATCTCACACCTGTCAGAATGGCTAGACTAAAAAACACAAGAAATAACAATGCTGACAAGGAGGTGGAGAAAAGGGAACTCTTGTGCACTCTTGGTGGAAATGTAAATCAGTATAGCCACTGTGGAAAACAGTATGGAAGTTCCTCAAAAAATTAAAAATAGATATACTAAACAATCCAGTAATTCCCCTATTGGATATTTATCCAAAGGCAATAAAATACTAATTTGAAAAGTATATGCATCTGTATATCTACTGTAGCATTATTTACAGGAAACAAGATATGGAAGTAACCCAAATGTCCATCAATAGATGAATGGATAAAGCTGATGTGGGGTGTATGTGTATATGTACTCTGTGTGTGTGTGTGTGTGTGTATGAAATATTAGTCATAAAAAAGAATGAGCTCTTGCCACTTGCAACAACATGGTTGGATCTAGAGGGCATAATGCTAATTGAAACAAGTCAGTCAGAAAAAGACAAATACCATGTGATTTCACTTAAATGTAGAATTTAAAACAAAATGAATCTACCAATAAACCAACAAACAAAAAGTGGAAATAAACCCATAAATAGAAAAAACAAACGAACTGTTGTCAGAGGAAAGGGGAGGGTGAGCAAAATGGTGAAGGAGAAAGGGACATACAGGTTTCCAGTTACAGGGTGAATAAGTCATGGGGATAAAAAGTATAGCATAGGGAATATAGTCAATGGTATTATAATAGTGTTGCATGGTGACAGATGGTAGCTACGCTTGTGGTGAGCATAGCATAATGTATAGACTTGTTGAATCACTATGTTGTTCACCTGAAACTAATGTAACATTGTGTGAACTATATTTTGATTAAAAAAAAAATGAAGGTTGAGCTCTGAAACCTGGAACCCTTTCTCTGCCTTCTGACAACACTTTGTCTCTTCTATCTCTCCTTCCCCTATTTCTACACCAAAGTGGGTGTGGCCTGCATGACTGGCCTCTAGACCATCCTTGGTTCCTCCTGCACCATGGCTCCTCCTCTCTTCACTGTCAGGGAGCAAGACGCACCCCCTGGACCTCACACGTCCCACTCCAGATCACCCCACCCATGTCTCAGGTTGGATCCACTGTTTGCTTATTAGTTCTTGGCTTACCTTTTGAATTTGTCAGAGCACAACTTGAAGCAACCTCCCTAAGAAAGGAGTGTAAAAGAGATAGAGGAGTCAAGATGGTGGAGGAGTAGCAGACTGAGATGGTATCAGGTCACAGGAGTTCAGCTAGATAGTTATCAAACCATTCCAAACACCTACAAACCCAACAGGAGATCAAAAAGAAGAAGAGCAGCAATTCTAGAACAGAAAACCCAACACTTTCTGAAAGGTAGGATGTGCAGAGAAGTGAATTCAAAGCGATGGGAAGATAGACCACATGGGGA
Organism: Mustela erminea; assembly: GCF_009829155.1. NCBI lineage: Eukaryota > Metazoa > Chordata > Mammalia > Carnivora > Mustelidae > Mustela > Mustela erminea. The sequence goes on along the minus strand of NC_045614.1, from coordinate 164,497,025 downwards.
GGGGCCGGCTCCTGACAAGTGGCAGAGCAATGGAGCACAAAATCTGAACTTTTAAAAGTCTGCTGCATTGAGGGACATTGCTCCAGAGGCTAAGCAGGAATCCAACCCTCGTGGGGACAGTGTGGTGTCAGGTCCCACGTGGTCACAGAAGGATCGGGGGTGTCTGAGTGTAGCAGAGCTCGCAAGTATCAGAGCAGGGAAGCTGACTACAGAGGCAGAGCCTAGGAGTGAGCTCTCAGCCCGGGGTACCTGTGACCTGCGGCACAGTCAGACCACTGCTGTTTGAGCAGGGGCTCCACCAGTGGCAGATCTGGGGAGACTCACCTTCCTTCTCTGGAGGCAGGAACCTGCTGGATTTGGAGACTCCAAACAGGATTGTGTGCCAGAGACAGAAATGCTCAGTCACAGGCCGGGTGAGCTCAGAGCATGGCCAGAGACCAGGGAGATGGTAGTGATTGAGCACTTTTCTCTGAGGGCGCACTGAGGAGTGGGGCCCTGAGCTCTTGGCAACTCTGGGCTGGAGACTGGGAGGCTGCCATTTTCATTCCTGTCCTCCAGAGCTCTACAGAAAACATTCAGGGGACAAAAGTTTCCGAGAGTGAACATGAGCAGATTACTTAGCCTGGCCCCTGGCAGGAGTGGTGCAGTTCCTCCTCGGGCAAAGATATTTGAGAATCACTGCAACAGGACCCTCCTGCATTAGATCAGCAAGAACATCCAGCCAAGACCAGATTCACCAATCAAGGAAAACAGCTGAACCCCAGAGCTAGGGGAAAGCAACACCTAGAATTCATGGCTTTTTCCCCATGATCCTTTAATCTTGCAAAGTTAATAAAATTTTTTACATTTTATTTTCTTACTTTAATTTTTTTAACTTTTCCTCTCCTCTTTTAATGTTTTTAAACAATATCTTTCTAAAAAAATATTTTTAAACATTCATTATTATAGTCTATTTTATCCTTCATTGTATCTAACTTTATTTTTTGTATAACATATAGGGATTTTTCTTCTAAAAAAATTTTGGGACACAATTTCTTCTAATAGATCAAAATATACCCTAAATCTAGCACAGGGCTTTGTTTTAGTCTCCAGCCTGAGGAAATTCTCTCCACTTTCTTTTCTTTCTTTTTCCAACCAACTTATCCTATCAATTCATTTTTTTTTTAGAATTTTTTAAAAAATTTTCATCCTTACAGTCATATTCCATCCCTTCATCATGTTTACCCTTATATGTGTGTGTGTATATATATATACACACACACACATATATGATTTTCTTTCTTTAAAATTGTGGGAAGTAGTTTTTTCTAAGGGACCAAAATATACCCAAAATCAAGTGGGTGGCTCTGTTCTATTCACCAGTCTAAGAAAATATATATATACATATATATATATGTATATATATATACATATATATATATGTATATATATATATATATATTTTTTTTTTTTAATTTAAAAAAATTTTTTTTAAACTTCTTTTTACCCCCTTTCTTCTCCCCCCAATTTGGAGTCTCTTCTGAATTGTTTAGCATACATTTTTCTGGGGTCTTTGCCACTCTTTTAGTATTTTATTCTCTTGTTCATATATTCTCATCTGGGTAAAACGACAAGGCAGAAAAACTCACCATAAAAAAAAAGAACAAGAGGCAGTACCAAAGGCCAGGTACCTAATCAATATGGACACTGGTAATATGACCGATCTAGAGATCAGAATGACAATTCTCAAGGTGCTAGCTGGGCTAAAAAAAGGCATAGAAGATATTAGAGGAACGCTGTCTGGAGAAATAAAAGCGCTTTCTGGAGAAATAAAAGAACTAAAATCTAATCAAGCTGAAATTTAAAAAGCTATTAATGATGTGTAATAAAAAATGAAGGCTCTGACTGCTAGGATAAATGAGGTAGAAGAGAGAATTAGTGATATAGAAGACCAAATGATGGAGAATAAAGAAGCTGAGCAAAAGAGATAAACAACTATTGGCTCACGAAGGAAGAATTCAAGAGATAAGTGATACCATAAGACAAAACAAAAATTGTAGGAGATCAGAAAAACCAATAGCTACAGGAAGTTTGCAGGTCTTTCAAACACAAGTTTCTAGCTCTTTGTTTTTTGAGGTGGAAAGTTCTTTGATGAGGTATGGAAGTGCTACTATTTCAACTTTTGGAGTCATATACTTTAGACACTATGTGAAAAACTAATCAGGTTAATATTAAATGTAAAAACTGAAATGCAGGGGTGCCTGGGTGGCTAAGTCACTGGGCATCCAGCATTTAATCTCAGCTCAGGTCTTGATATCAGGGTTATGAGTTCAAGCCCAGCATTGGGCTCCATACAGGGCCTGGAAACTATTAAACAAACAAAACTGAAATGCAGATAAAAATTGAGATGCTGACTCTGGAAAACAGTATGGCAATTCCTCAAAAAGCTAAAAATAGAACTACAATCCAGCAATTGTACTACTAGGTAAATACCTAAAAAATACAAAAATACTAATTCAAAGTGATACATACACTCCACTGTTTATAACAACATTATCTATGATAGCCAAATTATGGAAGCAGCCCAAGTGATCATTGACAGATAAATGGATAAAGATGTGGCACACACACACAGAGATACACACACACAGGTATATTAGTCAGCCATAAAAAAGAATAAAATCTTGCCATTTACAACAACATGGATGGAGCCAGAAAGTATAATACAAAGTGAAGTAAGTCAGCCAGAGAAAGACAAGTACCATATGATTTCACTTACACATGGAATTTGAGAAACAAAACAAATGAGCATAGAGGGGAAAAAAATAAAGAGAGAGAGAAAGAGGCAAACCAAGAAACAGACTCCTAAATATAGAGAACAAAGTGATGGTTACCAGGGGGAAGGTGTGGAGGGGATGGGTTAAACAGGTGAGGGGGATTAAGAAGGGCACTTGTCATAAGAAGCACTGGGTATTATAAGTAAGTGTTGAATCACTAAATTGTACACTTAAAAATAATATTTCACTGTGTGTTATCTACCTGGAATTTAAGTAACAACTTTTTAAAAAATTGAGAGTGTGACCCACCCTGAGCAGAGATTTGTTACGGATTTACTTCGAGACAGGGCAATACATTTCTCAAAAATGATCTTGGAATCTGCTCAACGGTTATAGAGTTACCTCATTAACAGTGCAGAGTTCTGCATCATCAAACAGAAGGGGAAAAATGGTTCTATAAAACTTGATGTGTTGATGCTTTCAATTAGCTGTGAAACCATAAAATCTGTTTACTCATCAAGATTCCACTCAAGCGCAAGTCAGTTGTAAGAAGAAAATTTACATTCCAGTGTCCAAAAAAAGTATCCCTCAGTGGCCCTGTGAATTTATCTGTCCAAAAGATCAGTAACTGGAACATCGAGGTCCTTTGAATGGTAGAAATGTCTACTAGATAACAGTATGTTCTTGGCATTTGTTGTTAAGTTAGTTGTGGTAATGCTAGGCTAATAGACTTAACTGATGGGCGTGGACAAAAGCAGAGGTGAGAGACAGAGCTTCTGGGTGGAGATGATTGCCAACAGGGACACCGGAGGGAATAATGAAAGAAGAGAGTCTGGAGAAGAGAATAGAGAAAAGGAGGTGAAAAGAAAGAGGTTGTGAGCATGGTGGAGGCTAAAGGAGGCATAGGCCTGTGGATTTTCCTGAAAGTAGACAGCATTTGGTGGAATGGTTTAAAGGTGACATAGGTCAAGTCTGCACTATTAGATTCACCCTGGGATCACCTGTCATTGCAGCCATCCTAGCTCAGTGCTCTCTTCTATACTTGTTATTTTGTCTCTCTGTGTCTGTGAGAAAGAGTCTTAATGGAAAGACCTTTCCTTAATTATCATCATATTAGTCTCTTTATCCTATGGGCAAGTACTTACTATAAATGTGAGCACTTAAATGTGATAAAATAATTATGTCTCGCAAGTCAAAGAGACCAAGTCTGGTGGGGGAGAAGAAATGGGAGGGAAGAGCAGGGAAGGGAGAGAATGAAGGAAAGAAAAGGAAAATGGAAGGGAAAAGGAAAGGAAAGGACAAGAAGAAAGGAAAAAAAAGTTATATGCTCAAGAGAATGTAGAGGAGAGGTGGGGAAAGAAAACTAGAATTAATTTTATGGCAGAAATGGATCAGAAAGGCTTAGAAAAATTAATATTTTCTGGATGTTGGTGTAGAGCTAAATGAGGAGAACATGAGGTATAAGAGCCAGGGACATTAGGCAACCCACAACTTGAAATAATGCGCTACTGCATTTGGGGTATGCCAGGATTGATAGTTTTACACCAAAACTCAGTGCTTGTCCTTATAAAGTTAACAGAAATATCCTCACGGCATATTTCAGTAACATGATATATTTCAGCAGCATGAGAAACTCTAGCTTGGCTCTCAACTTGAAGCAGGACAGAACCAGATAGAAAGGTAAAATAAATTCTTAGGCCAACATTCATCCACTCATTTGTTCAACCAGCCAAGCAAAAACTACTGACATCTGCCATGTGCCAGCTACTATGTAAGGGCTGGAGGTAAAGAGAAGAAATAAGAAATGATTCTTTCTCCCAAACTACTTAAAATCTACTAAGGTATCAGATGTCAGGGAAGAGAAGCAACTGGGCAGGGCAGAGATACTTACCGATGCCTAATTATTAGACTATGAACTTACAAAGTATCTACAGTGAGGTCCTTACACTTTAAGTCATTTATGGCACCACTACTAAGAATAAGCAAGGAATATGACTTCTTCATTTTTTCTTCTTGATATTTCCAGAGAGACAAACAGTAGACTGGGTTGGTGAGAGAATATAAATGACTGATAAAAGTGGGAAAAATGTTCAACGTTGTTGACAAAGATACATAAATTGAGATAGCTACGAATGTCAGTTTTACCTCTCAGATTCACCAGGATTATGGAAAAGTGGAAAACAGGGATTCCTTATATTCTTCTCTTTTTTCAAAAACTTTATTTTATTTTTTCAGTGTTCCAAGATTCATTGGTTATGCATCACACCCAGGGCTCCATGCAACACGTGCCCTCCTTAATACCCACCACCAGGCTCACCCAAGCCTCGCAACCTTATATTCTGCTGGGAACATACAATTATTTTAAATTTTTTATGGGAGGTCATTTGGCAAAATATCTCAAAGTTGTCTTTTTTTTTTTTTTAGTTTGTTGAAATTTTAAAATTTACTTTTATTTTTATTTTTTAAATTAATTATTTTTTATTGTGTTATGTTAGTCACCATACATTAGTTTTTGATGTAGTGTTCCAAGGTTCATTGTTTATGTACCACACCCAGTGCTCCATGTAATACATGCTCTCCTTAATACCCACCACCAGACTCACCCATCCCCCGACCTTGTTCCCCTTTAAAACCCTCAGTTTGTTTCTCAGAGTCCACAGTCTCTCATGGTTCAAAGTTTTAAAATATATTTCTTCTGACCCAGTAATTCTACTTTATGAACTTAACCTTAAAGAAATAATCAGAGATGTGCACAAAAATTTATATGAAGAAGTTCACTATATGATTATTTATAAGTAGCAAAAACATGCAAAATATATAAATATGAACATTAAATATGAGATATAGGTACACTATGAGAAAATGTTTAGGATTAAAATCAGGGAACAAAACAGTAAGAATTTTTTTACCTGACATAAAGATGTATAGAAAAATGCTGGATGTACATACATTGATGATAGTACCAGTCATTTTCTTGGGTGGTGAGAGTAAGGGTGATTTTTATTTCCTTATTTATAATTATTGCTACATTTTCCACTGCTTCCAGTTATACTGTTTTACTTTTTAAAATCATTTTAAAAGTTATCTACAGTAGGTGGAGGTAAAGAAAACAGCAAACAGACCTCTAATTCCTGCACACATGTCTCTGACTTTGCTGTGCCTCCCATCAAGAGATAGTCTATTTTCTCACCTCTTAACTCTGATCTGGACTTGTGACTTACTTCGACCAATGGATGTGGCAGAAATAATGGAGAACTTCTGTGGTTAGGCTCTAAGAAGCCTGTGGCTTCCACTTTGTTCCCTTGAAGTGCTGCTCTGAAACCACCATGTAAGGAAACCAATTTAGCCTACTAGAAGATAAGACGCCTTTCGGAGGAGAACCAAGGTCCTCTAGTCAACAGCCAAGGCCAACAGCCGGACATCAGTGAAGGAGTCAGGGACTCTCTCCAGTTGAATGCAATAAAGTGAGTGAGGCCATATGAGCCTAGCAGAAAAACCTTCCCATCAACACACAGAACCATGAGAATAATAATAAATCATTGTTTCAAGCACTAAGTTTTGGGGCAAATTGCTACCCAGAAATAAATATGAAATAGGCACATAACCATTAGTTAAAAAAAAAAAAAAGAAGAAGAAGAAGAGGAAGAAGTCTTAGTCTGGGGGTTGTCAATCTAGCTTCCAAGAATCTTGAAAATATTGCCTCAGAATTTGAAATGGAACCATTATGGCTGCCATTGTACAGTTTCTGCTTGGGAAGAATGACTGGTGAGAAGAGACTGGTGTTCTGCAATGGGTCAGGAAATAGGTAGTGAGTATGTTTTTTGTATACGTGCAGTTTTTCCTCACTCAAAGAGCACAATTTTTCTAAAATATCTGCAGATGGCTCAAAATGGACCCCCAGCTGGCTGTCAGCAGTTTCTTGAGTCCTCCTTCCTCTGAGTGCTGCTGAAGGCAGTGCTTGGCCAGCTTCCTACATCTCTTTCAGAACTTTGTTACCCAGTGGAAACTCCAGGGGTAGAGAAGAAGGAGAATGCTATACTATTTTTGAAGATATTCTCAAAACCTTTATTTCTTGTCCAGAGAAATAAGGAATACTCAGCAGAAACAGTACAAAAAGACTCTGAACTCTTTGCTCTTGATGTCTATATGGGGAAATTTCCAAGATATCTTCTAAACAATTGGACCCCTCAGTCATCCACATCTCATTATAGGTATGAAAACTTGAAGATAAGTCCTAGGAGTCTGTCTCAGATGTCAGCCTGAGTTTATCAGTAGAGTGATAGAGCAAACAGGCCATTAGAGATGATCTAATTCTACCCCATCATTCAAAAAACAACTCCGTCTTAAGACCAAGACAACAGTTGTGGCTGACTTTAGGTCACAAATGAGCAACTATGCGGGCACAAAGCTGGGAGCAAACTCAGGTCTCTCTGTTTCTCTGCTTTGTACTCTGTATGATAATGTGTCACTTCTTCAAGCCTAAGTGAGATCAGAGAGGCGGGATGAGACATTGCCTTTGTTAACTGTAGGTACATTTCACATTTCAGTGGGATTGTTGCTTGTAAAAGAGGAAAGTCCAGAAAGTCATATAGCCAAAATGTTTTATGCAACAATATAATGAAACCATAAAATAAAATGCCAGTGACTCCTTTCTCTGGGTGCAAGGATGTTCGAGACCACCAAGAACAAAGGCTGTTCAGATCCACTTGCATAGGTTGTGTTCTTTACAGCAAAGGTGCTTCCAAAGCCAGATGTCTGGGGATGGCTATTGACTCACTCTTCTCCTTCTGGGTAATTGTTATTTATTATAAAGCTTTGCAGGAACGTGTGGATTGGGGGAAAGAATTCTGACAACTCTTAGTTTCAATATTTAATTTTTTGCAGTTCATCTCCCCCAAATGTAATCCTCATGAATGTCACACTCACTGACATATTCTTCCACAATCAGTCCCCATTATTATTTTGTCAAAGCTGAGCCCTGGCCAGGAGCCCAGAGGTGGGGATGAGGGTTTCAAAACCGTGTCAGCAAATACAGGAATTGTCACATGCCCCAATCTGACAGTCTTGCCCATAAATCAGAGTCCAGGAGTTAGTTCTGCTGGTCTTTTCCTTCTTTCTACTATACTTCTTCCTTGGAACTAAGAACTTCTGGCCCAGAGTGAAGGGGAGAATTTAAATCACTGGCTCTTTCTGGAGTTTTCTGATGCCAACCAAGACATCTGGGGTGTGACCTCAGCACTCTCTTTTTGGCATCAGGTTTGGACCAATGCTCCATGATGTCTGGGTTTGCTTTAGTCCTGACAGCCTTCAGTTTTTGTTGGTCCTCTGAGTTCTCATTTATCTCACTCTACTGCCAGCAAGATAATAAGTTATGCTTGTACAAATCTGGCAAGGCCCCAGGCTGTTTTGGGGGCTGTCACTTTTTTTGGCATGAAGTCGTGTCTACTTGTTCTTGGGGCCTGGCCTGGAGGTCTGGTGGTAGGATTAGAGGTCTGGACAATATGTAGATCAAGAACTGGAAAACCTGTAACCTCATTCACCCCTTGTTTTTGGAGAAACTTTTCATTAAGGTCAAAGGCATACATGCCGTTTAGAGCAGAAGTCAGAACCCAAGAAGTCAGGAGTTGAGCAGGCCCTGAGACAAAATGAGGGCTAAAAGCGTTACTGGGAGCAAAAGAAGAAGGAGTAATAACACAAAGGATGCAAATTTTGGCTGAAGAGTTTGTCACTATTTTTTCTAAAAAACCAAATTAGTTGTCCTCACAAAACTGTAGGATATTTCACATTCAAATCTAAATTTACATCTCTTCTTGAGGTACCATGTGGGCCCTCAGCTCAGGTAGGGGAGCATTCTCTCCAAGCGCTTCTACCAGAGGAAAGTGCTCATTTCAGGTTTGCATTTCTTGGTCTTCAATTTCCATTTTCTTCACAAAGCCTTGGCTAGAGTACAAAAGGCACACACTTCCCTTTTCTCTGAGACAATTTTGTTTTAAGGAATGCTTATTGTTTAAGTCAAGGACTTAAATGGAGAAAATAGAGATTTGAGAAAATGGAATTCTGGCATTCCTGATGCTGTTTCTATTTCATATTGTGATTTTCTTGTTCCCCAAATCTTTCATCCAAATCACACACTTGAGCCTGTTTTTTGGGGAGAAATAATGTGTAAAAGCCCATGCTTGGCCTTAGTGTCACCATTTTAAGGAGCTAAAAATAGTTTTTCTAAGCAATTTCTTTCTTTGAAGGGCCCTTTTTGTGTGCTGCTCCAAAGTGGAAACATAAGAAGATCTTAAACTCACCTCCTTCACAGATACATAAAATCTATACCTACTTATACTTATTCTATTATTCCATACAGATTTATACAGAACTCCGGAACTCTCTCCTTCACCCCTGGGGTCAGACTTGCACTCCAGGTCACAGCTCCCCAGGCGCTTGGCCCTCATTTCTTCTCCTTGGGCCTTCCCCCTAATAAAACTCTGGGGGTGCCGAATCCCATCTTGGCAGCAGCAGCTCAGACTATTCAAAATACCACAAAGTGTTTTACTATTTTCCCATTGTGTAAGGATGCTAGCATAAAAAACACAAACACTTAAAACTGTCACCAAATTCATAAGCAGTTTTTGGGTTTTATGTATTTATATTTGCACCTTGTGTATTTGCACTTCTTTTCAACTCTCCTGCTGTCAACCCTCCTCCAGATTTCTGTCATCTTTCCCCAGGCTTATTGATCCCCCAAGGGTCTCCTTGAGGGTGTCTTTGCTCCCTCTCACTCATCCCCACATGGTACTCAGGGAATGCTTCCTAAATGCAAATCTGTAGCAAACAAAATCTTTCCTAGTTCTTTTACTGAATGAGCAGGGTTTGGTAGGATAAAATTACTATGCAATTCTCTTTCTTCCCCTGGCCCTTCAAACATAATTGTCTGTGCCTAGTCATTCTCCATTTTGGATGAAGTCTTGGACAGGTTCTGCAGCTTGTTTGAGTACTCTAGAAATAACCAAAGAGGCCCTTTAATTTGACATGTAAATCCAGTTTCATCTAATTCTTTCCTAACTAGTTGAGTTATAGCTAAATGAAGGGTGTGCTGCTGGCCTCCCCGACCCCAACTAGGGACCATATCAGTCTGGAAGGCTGCCGTGGGAGGGACCTTTGCACTTACTTTCCCAACCAGGCTCAGTTCCACTCATCTTCAAGACACATAAATGTCACTTCTACAAGGGAGATTTCTTTCTAGGATTTCATCTTAAACCCTAACTAGGTAAATATGTAGTTATTTCCATGAATCATTGTTTTATGTTTCTCTCCCTCACTGGACTATAATCCCCATGAAGGCAGAGGTTATGTTTATCTTGTTGGTGATCCAGGTCCTTAATAATATTCTCTCAAGAAATATGCATTTTGATAAATGAATATGAAAAATGTTTTTTTGTGAATACTGGTAAGTATGACATCTATCATGGAAGTGTAAAGGATGTTTAAAAGGGGTCTTTTTTTTACTGTAGCATAGCTGACAAACAATGTTACATTAATTTCAAGGGTACAACATAGTGATTCAGCAATTCTATATGCTGTGCTCACCACAGTGTAGCTACCACCTGTCACCATATAATCCTACTACAATACCATTGACTATATTCCCTGTGCTATACCTTTCATCTTTGTGACTTACTTATCTTATAACTGGAAACCTCTATCTCTCACTCGTTTTCACACATAAGCCCCTTCCCCCTCACAAACCACCAGTTGTTCTCTGTACTTATAGATCTGTTGCTGCTTCTTGTTTGCTTATTTGTTTTGTTTATCAGATTCCACATAGAAGTTAAGTTCTCTGACTTGTTTCACTTAGCATATTATCCTCTAGGTCCATCCATGTTCTTACAAGTAACATGATCTCATCCTTTTTTATGGCTGAGTAATATGCCATTCCATTCCAAATATATAGATACACCTACACAAAACTTGTTTATATAACTGCCCCCTTTTTTAATCTATTCTTCTATCCATGGACACCAAGGTTGCTTCCAGTATCTTGGTTATAATTCATGATGCTGTAATAAACACAGGAGTCATATGTCTTTTCAAATTAGTATTTTTGTTTTCTATGGGTAGATACCCAAAGTTCTATTTTTTATTTTTAATTAAACTCCATACTCTTCTTCACAGTGACCATACCATTTTACCTTCCAACCAACTGTACACAAATTTTCTTTTTTCTATATATCCGTTTCAACACCTGTTTTTTATTGTCCTTTTGATACTATCTATTCTCACTGGTGTGAGAATATATCTTGTTGTGGTTTTGATTTGCATTTCCTTGATGATTAGTGGTGTTGAGAATCTTTTTCATGTATGTCTTCTTTGGAAAAATGTTTAGGTTCTCTGATGAATTTTAAATAGGATTATTTGTTTTGGTATTGACTTCTATAAGTTCTTTATATATTTTGAATAATAATTCCTTTTTAGATATAATAATATACTTGATCAATTTCTACCCTTATGTTGTCAGTTTAAGATTTGCTTTATGTGGGACACCTGTGTGGCTCAGCGGGTTAAGCTGCTGCCTTCGGCTCAGGTCATGATCTCAGGGTCCTGGGATCGAGTCCCGCATCGGGCTCTCTGCTCAGCAGGGAGCCTGCTTCCCTTCCTCTCTCTCTGCCTGCCTGTCTACTTGTGATCTCTGTCTGTCAAATAAATAAATAAATAAAATCTTCAAAAAAAAAAGATTTGCTTTATGTATTTAAGTGCTGTTATGTTGGATGCATAGATATTTATAATTATTATATCTTCTTTTCGGATTTATTCCTTTATTATAGAATGCCTTTCTTTGTCTCTTGTTACAGTCTTTGTTTTATAGTCAGTTTTGTCTGATATAAGCATTGCTATTGTGGATTTTTTTTTTTTTTTTGCTTTCATTTGCATGAAACATCTTTTTCCACCATTTTACTTTAGTCTATATGTGTCTTTAGGTCTGAAGCAAGTTTCTTGTAGGCAATATGTATATGGGTCTTTGTTTTTATCCATTCAATCATCCTATCGCTTTTGATTGGAACATTTACTCCATTTACATTTAAAATATTTGTTGATAAGCATGTACTTATTGCCATTTTGTTTATTGTTTTATGGTTATTTTTGTGGGGTTTCTCTCTTCCTTCCTTCTTCACTTACTCTCTTTCCCTGTCATTTGATGGCTTTCTTCAAAGTGTTACTTGTATTTCTTTCTCTATTTTTGTGTATCTAGTATTTTGATTTGTGGTTACCATTGGGGTTATCTATAACATCCTATGTATATAACAGTCTCTATTAAGCTGATAGTGGCCTAAATTTGAACACTTGCTAAAAGCACTAAATTTTTACTCTCTTCTGCATGTTTTATGTATATGATGAAATATTTTGCATATTTTATTCTGTGTATTTCTTGACCAATTTTGCAGATATGATTGATTTTATTACTTTTGAATTCTAACCTCTATACTGGCTTTACCAATAATTAATCTGCTGCCTTTACTATATGTGTTTGCTTTTACGGGTGAAATTTTTTCCTTTTCTAATTTTCTTTTAGTATGACCTTTTCTTTTCACTTAAAGAATTCACTCTAACATTCCTTGTAAGGCTGGTTTAGTGGTGATATATTCCTTTAGCTTTTGTTTGTCTGAAAAATCTTTATCTCTCCTTTAATTTCAAATGATAACCTTGCTGAATGGAGTTAATTGTAGGTTTTTATTGTTTTTTCTTTTCACCACTTTGAGTATACATTGCCACTCTCTTCTTGCCTGCAAACTTTTTCCTGAAAAATCAGCAAACAACCTTATGGAGTTTCCCCTGTATGTAACTGTTTCCTTTCAAAGATTTTAAAATGCTTTGTCATTACGTTTTGCCATTTTGATTATAATGTGTTTTGGTATGGACCTCCTTGTGTTAACCTGCTGGGTTCTCTGTGATTCCTAGGTCTGTGTTTGTTTCCTTTCCCAGATTAGAAAATGTTCAGTATTATTTAAGTAATTTTCTGGCCCCTTCTCTCTCTTCTCCTTCTGGGATCCCTATAAAGTGAATGAGATTATGCCTGATGATGTTACATAGTTCCTTCAGCCTATTCTCCCTTTATTATTATTATTCTTTTTTTTCCTTTTTCTCTTCAGCTCAGTTGCTTTCCATTACCCTGCCTTCCAGATTGCTGATCCATTCTTCTGCATTCTCTAATCTGCTGTTCATTCATTCTAAGCATATTTTTTCATTTATTGAATTCTTCACCTCTGCCTGGTCTTTTTAATATTTTCTATGTCTTTGCTGAGGTACTTCCTGAGTCCATCTACTCTTTCCTCAAGTCCAGTGAGTATTTTTTAATGATCATTACTTTGAACTCTTTATCAGGCATATTGCTTATCTCCGTTTCATTTAGTTTTTTTTTACTGATTTTTTTTCTTTCACTTGAAACATATTCCTCTGTTTCCTCATTTCTTTTCTATTTCTCTGTGTTTATGTATTAGATAGCTCAACAATATCTCCTGACTTTGAAAGTAATGGTCTTATGTAGAAGTCTTGTGGTGTCCTACAGTGCCATCTCCGTGATCACCACAACCACACACTACAGGGGTGTTCCCATGTGAACTGTGTGTCTTCCTGTTGTGGCTGAGCTGTGACTGCTTTGCTTGTTATGGGCACACTGGGCAGGGTTTCCTCCCTGTCTATTGAGAGGACTGTTGCAGTTGTCATGGTGGGTTGGTGGGCAGGGCTGCCAGTCAGCCCAGCTGTCTGATTATTAGCTGGTGTGTCACAGTTTTAGGTGTGCTAAAGGGCAGGGCTTACTCCCTTCCCAACTACATCCCCAACCCTCCTACCCTTTTGGATGTGGAATTCTCTCTATGAATAGCCATGGAGGTTTGTTCTGTTAGTCACTGGGTCATTTTCAGAGTAAGTTGTATAGGGTAGTTGTTGCCTTGCTGTGTCTGTGGGATGAGGTGAGGTCAGGATCCTTGTACCCCACCATATTCCTGGTTCTCTCCTTTAATAAAATTATACAAAAGTTCGTTTTGACTGGAGAAGCAGAACAGTGAAAATAGCAAACAAGCTGGGTGTCAAAAGGTAAAGAGTATTGCTTGGGACAGGAAAATCAATTGGAAGAATGTTTTATTTGCTGACATACACTTTCTTTCCTTGCTAGTTCAAGTTTTAGAAAATAAAATAACGACCTATTGAACTATTTATGAATTGAATTAGTATTGTCTTCTAGATTTTAACCAGGGCAGGACTTGTGTGGAGAGACAGGTACTGAAAAACAGCTGGGGGGGGGGTTGGTTAGAGAGCCCACTCCTGGAAGCAATGTCCTCAGAAACTGCAAGAGATTCCGGATTAGTGTCAAATGATCTCATGTTCTTTCATCTGTGTGAGATTCTTTTCTCAGTGCTTAAAAGGAATGAACATTAGCATGACATTTGAATATCAAGTTCAATATCTGCCTCTTCTATTAGAAAAATACTTGGGAATCTATTTCCATAACTGGGATATCACCAGCTTTGTATCTCTCACTTAGCTGAATATCACACGGTCTCCCTGAGGATAGTTATTAAAGCATTTAACTATTTATAAAATCACAGAATCTTGGGGGGGGGACAAAGAGGATTCAAAGCTTTAGGCCAACTTTCTTCTTGATTTAAAATTATTCACAAATAGATCAGCTGGATCTCTCTCAGCACTTACTCACATTTACCACTGTGTTCGTACTACCAGTCAACTTGTTCTAGGAGATCTTGGTTTGGTCACATTACCCTTTACAAACATAAAAGGCTTCTCTAACATTCACCATGAAGCTGACTTATTGTTACTTATAATAAAAAGGTAAGTTGGCATACTGTGAAGTATCTAAGTCACACATCCTGAAAAATCCAAGACTTTCCTAAGTCACATCTCCTGAGAATGTGCACATTCTCAGGAGATAATTATATCCTATTTAAACAAACAGAGCATGTAATTCTTGCACCTTTCCTGTAAAAAAAAAAACTTTTCTTCATCCAAAACTAGATCTGGTTACATCTATTATTACATCTAGTGTAGCACTGTTTAGTATTTATCTAGTTTATTTGCATCTAGTTTATTATTATTTATTGCATTTAGTGTGTTGCTGTCCAATAAAACTTTCTGTGATGATGGGGATGTTCTGTAATATCTGTACTGCTCAATATACAATATATAAATTCAAACAAAAGTATACCACCTTAATTGTCTTTCTCATTCATTCATTCACTCATTCATTCACTGAAAGCCTAGTTTGGTTCAGGTAATGTGCATAGGCACTGGGTACACAATGTTAGGGGAGACACTGCCCCTACCCATCAGGAACATATGAGATAATAACTCATTAGGCAGACGGAATACTATACAGTGAGTTGGCTTTAAGGTGATGAAAAAGGGCACAGAGAGACACCTAACCCAGATGGGTGAAAGAGGTTGGAGATTTACAACTTGGAGCATGTTATGTACTTTGATAATTTTTACAATAGATAAGGTCTCTTTCTATTTTTAAAATGAGGAAACTCAGTCTCAAAAAGCTGTGATTTACCCTCATTCACATGAAATCTACCCAACCAGATAGCTTTTGTTGGAAGATTCATGTATTTTCTACTGTCCAGAAATGCCAAGCATCCGTTCTTCAAAGAAGGTTTTCAAAATCACCCAATTTCTTCTACATTTTGCTACTGGGTATTTACCCCGAAGATACAGATGTAGTGAAAAGTATAGGCATATATGCCCCAATGTTCATAGTAGCAATGTCCACAATAGCCAAACTGCGGAAAGAGCTGAGATGCCCTTCAATAGATGAATGGATAAAGAAGATGTGGTCCATATATACAATGGAATATTACTCAGCCATCAGAAAGGATGAATACCCAACTTTTGCATCAATATGGATGAGACTGGAGGAGATTCTGCTGAGTGAAATAAGTCAAGCAGAGACAGTCAATTATCATATGGTTTCATTTACTTGTGGAACATATGGAATACCATGGAGAACATTAGGAGAAGGAAAGGAAAAGTGAATTGGGGGGAATCGGAGGGAGAGATGAACCATGAGAGACTGTGGAATCTGAGAAACAAACTGAGGGTTTTAAAGGGGATGGGGATGGGGGAATGGGTGAGCCTAGTGGTGGGTATTAAGGAGGGCATGTATTGCATGGAACACTGGCTGTGGTGCATAAACAATGAATTTTGGATCACTGAAAAAAAATAAATTAAATTAAATTTTAGAAAACTAATGATGTATTTTATGGTGATTAAAATAACACGATAAAAAATAAAGAGTGGAGTTTTGAGTAAGATAAGGGTGAGGCAACTACTACAGTATTGTATATTAAATTAAATCTATGACTGATTAGTTAATAGCATATATAGATATATTTATAATTAATTAAAATTTATGTTTATGGTTATTCTATCAAAAATAGTGGACATTATGGATTTAAACTTGATTAGTAGGCAGTACTTCAACTTACATAATTTCTACTCGCAGAAAATTGAGAAGTTGAAAGTACCAAGTTTTTCATATGTTCTTGTGAGAATACTTCAGTATAGTTTTTCTACACTTCATCATGAAAGCACTTACTCTGACATTACATCTCAGTCTCTGGTGGCATTCCCTAAATCAGTTGTTCTTTTTTTTTTTTTTTTCAATTTTTCCATCTGTTGTTTAAAACTCATCCTACATTTGGGAAACTGTACATAACTTGTTCGTCACATAACTCACTAAATGAGACTGAACAGTTTGTCAAGATGATTTTTTTTAAGAAGTGAGAGACATGGGGTGCCTGGGTGGCTCAGTGGGTTAAAGCCTCTGCCTTCGGCTCGGGTCATGATTCCAGGGTCCTGGGATCGAGCCCCATATCGGGCTGTCTGCTCTGCAGGGAGCCTGCTTCCTCTTCTCTCTCTCTCTGCCTGCCTCTCTAACCTACTTGTGATTTCTGTCTGTCGAATAAATAAATAAAATCTTTAAAAAAAAAAAAAAAGAAGTGAGAGACATGTTCAATTTATCAATGCATTCCAGTTTTGCCAGGAAAGCATCCTTTCTCATCAAGCTAGGCTGGTATGTTGTTCATTATAAAATGTCACCAGAAATCATGTGAATGTACTGAATCCTTACCAAACGGCCATGACTGATTATAGTTTGAATAGAAATCTAATACAGAATGGAAAAATACCCTTATAAATATCTGCTGAATGAAAACTTTTAATCTCTATTCCACTTCTCTCAGTTATTTTTTTTAGTAAAACCAATGCTGATATCCAATAATTATATATATTTTTATATAAGTATATATATATAATTTTGAATTTTTTCTTGATCGTAGTGCTTTTCTAAGTTCTTGATATTCAGGCCATTGAATATAAGGACAAGTTCACTTGGCTTTCACCTAATTTCTCTCCCTTCACACTTGTGCTACTGAGAAGTGAGTTTGTGGGGCTCACTTCTTGAGTACTGCAAAGCTATATGATGGAAGAGTTTAAAAAAAAAAAAGATATCTTTCTTCAGTGAATTCTTAGAAACGGAGGAATTAAGCATGAATCTAAAGGTAAATAGAAACCACAGATAGTGAAAACAATCTTTGACTGGTAGAAATCACATTTCTAAGAAAGGAAGGTGGGAGGAAAAGGGATAGAAAAAGAACAAACATTTTTATTTTTGGCACCTGTAATGTTCAGAAAAGGAAGAGGAAAAAGCAGATTAAGTTTGTGACAGCTTCATTGTCTGTGGAACAACAGAGTCGGTACTATGTCTATCTAAGACTACCAACCATCTTTAGTATTGTCTTTCATGGTTCACTATACTCTGTGAATTCAGCTCGATGGTTCTCACATGGAGTTTGCTCATGCAATTGCAACCAAATGTTGACATCAAAGACTGAACTAGGCAAGGTTCTTAGGAGGGTCCACTTGCATTGCTGGCCATTGGATGGGAGCTAGATGGAGCTGTTAATTGCAACACTCATGTTCTTCTTCACGAGCTTGCACTTTTCTTAGCATGGTGTGCTAAGAAGGGTGTGCCTGGATGGCTCAGTCAGTTAAGTGTCTGACTTTTGATTTCAGCTCAGGTAGTGATGTCAGGGTTATGAGCTTGAGCCCTGCATCAGGCTCTGTGCTCAGTGAGGAATCTGCTTAAGATTCTCTCTTCCTCTCCCACTTCTTCTTAGTCCACATGATTCAACCAAAAATGATAAGGAGGCATATTTATTTATGAACAAAGATAAAGTGTAACCAACTGCCTTTCCTCCCATTTTCCCATTCTGGTCCCATGGCAGAATGGTTTCACTGAAGAATACTGTTTCTTTTGGGAGAACATGTAGCTTATGGGGTGTCCAGAAAGCATCCATGGTTTATCCTGGCCCTCAACTCAACTTTACAAGCCCTGAAATTTCCTAACTTTAGAAGAGGTAGAAAAGTGAGATTAGGTTTCAAAGAAGTATGAAAAGGAAGTGAATGTCATTAGTTTTATTGGCTCTGGTGTCTATAAAGGACTCAGGTCTTTTACAGATTCTCCCTCTTCTATTTCACTAATTCTTATATACCAAAATCATGTCTTCACTGATTACTATTCTCAAAGCTGAGATCGGAGATTGGGCTCATCTCTTGTTGCATTATTCCTTCTCAAGGCCCAGGCAGAAGACTGGGATCCAATTATTATAGATTCAGCTACTTCATTTAATGAAAGTAATTTAATAAGCTAGATCAAGGGGAGTTTAAGCCAAAAATGGTAAACCAGATAAAGATGGCTAATTTAATTTATATCCATAAAATTTAATCCATCAAGAACATAAAAGTGATGAAAGTTCATATACTGATTAACATAGCATAAAAATACATAATTAAAAATGAATAGAAATAAAAGGAAAATAGGAGAAAACATCATATTTCAAGTCAGACACACTCCTCCATCAGATGTTGATATTTCAAATGACAGATAATGGTGATGATGATAAGGATTTAAAATGATAAAAGACTTAAAAATAATTAATCTAGTTGATTTAATAGCTACATTGATAGTACTTAGATGCCATGCTCTTTGATGCCTCTTTGCGTCAAATTATATTGTTCCATTAGTTTAGAAAGTCTTTTCCTGCTTCTCCATCTACTCATTTTTAAGTTCTTCCTCAGATATGATTTCTCAGTGGTACCTTCTTGTCATAAGGATTAAGCATAGTATCTTACCTATGTCTTTGTCCTAGACTTATTTCATTGTGCTTTCTGGTATGAATGATTATTTTCATGTCTGGTTTGTGATAGATTACAAAGGCAACAGCAATTTCATCTTTGTATCCCCAGTATTTGGCCTAATACATGGTGGCTGTGGGTACTCTGATAATAATTGTTGAAGGAAAGGATAGTGTGTCAGTGAAGGTATCACCCTCTTTATCAGTATAGAGCAGGGACAACAATAAAAACATTCTCTCATCTCTGGAGGTTCGTCTGTGAAGATGAGGCATAACTGGGTAGAAGCCAGTCTGCTCAGGGGCTAACACTTTGAGCCTAAAGCAGACCCATTATATGGAGAATTTAATTTTCCTTAAAATAGTATATTTGGGGTGCCTGGCTGTCTCAATGAGTAAAACATCAATTCTTGATCTCAGGGTTGTAAGTTCGAGCTCCAAGTTGGATATAGATATTACTTAAAAATAAAATCTTCTTAAAAAATAAAACAAAGCTGTCCACTTACCTGAAGTACTCTATCACGTCCCATTTATGAAGGAAATGGCATCAGAGAGCAAAGTTAAAAGCAACTGAGGGGAGAATATAGACTGGAGTTGACAAGGAGTAGGTAAATACAGGCCCAGCTACAAAACATAGCGCTATTCCCCTACTGACCGAACTACAGCATCTAGACAAGCCACTCAGGTGCAGAGGCACAAACAGCATCTGCCTCACATGCCAGTGTGGTTGGAGGTGTTCCCACCTACACTCATTTTCACTCGCTTTCTGGGAGCTGTCCTGTGCAACTGAGATTCAGCTGGCCCAGTAGCACTGCTGCCTCTGAGAAAATGGAGCAGAGTAGTCTATCTATCTATGCATGTGCTAGACTCAGATTCTGTCCTTTCACCAGGGCACTGTGACTGTGACTGGAACAGGGTTGGGGGAATGTCTCCTGAAGACTTTCTAGCCCAAATTGGCACAGTGGTTTTGGAAAGGCTTCTGAGAAGCAGTTTGTCACTGGGGGCTGGAAAGGAGACACTTGTTTGCTTAAGCTGCTTCATGTCTAATTCAGTCCCTAGGTGGGAGCACCCCACTTACCTATAGACCTCTCTATTCTATCATGGTAGTGACAGATGGGAATTCTCATGAAGAATTCTAAAAGAAATTCCTATAAAAAAGGTAAATGAACAGGGTAGAGCAAAAGGCAGATGCATATCAATTCATATTAATTGATTTGGAGGTCATGATCCTGGAGTCCTGGGATCAAGTCCCTCATTGGGCTCCTTGCTCACTGGAGAGCCTGCTTCTCCCTGTCCCTCTGTCTGCCACTCCCTCTGCCTGTGCTCTCTCTCTCTGTCAAATAAATAAATGAAATCTTTTTAAAAAATCTAAAAATCAAAAAAATTAATGAATTGATTTATCTAAGAAGTATTGGGGGGGGCACCTGGGTGGTTCAGTTGCTTAAGCATTTGCCTTCAGCTAAGGTCATGATCCCAGGGTCCTGAGATGACATGGACTGAGTCCCAGATCAGGCACCCTGCTCAGCGGGGAGCCCGCTTCTCCTTCTCCTCCCTATTTCTGTGCTCTCTGTCACTATCTCTGTCTCTCAATTAAAAAAAAAAAAAAAAAAAGAGGGCCTACTTGTGATGAATTTTTCCTAAGATTCTCTGGGAAGGCTTTTCAGAAAAAACAAAACAAAACAACTTAATGGAACCACAAATGCAATGGTAAGGAGTTGGTAGTTTGATGTAGTCAAAGGGAAACAAGCTGGTGAAGAAACACCCATAGCCAAATCATGTCCTTGGGAAGAGTTTATCTTCTGTCATTTTCTATTCTTTTGATTCTTGTGTGAAAGGAGCCCTGAGAAGTAATAACATGAAGCAGTCCTTTTGGAGGTGACATTTAAAAATCAATCCAGTATAAATCGATCCAATCCTAGGGTCCACATTGTCTGTTTTTGACAGCTAAAAGGTAATTTAAAAGATTTAATAATTTAATCAGTCTCTCAATGGATCATGTAAAAGGAAATTCTATTTGAAAGCAAAGCAAAATCTTTAAAACTCTTCCCTCATCACCCTCTACTCTACATCTTCCACCCCAAAAGTATCTTCTCCCTTCAATTCTCTTTCCCATCTTTAACTCTCCCAAACTTCTCCCTTCCCCAACGCTTGATGCTTTTCTCAAATAAACATAAATTTTAGTTCCACTTAATATCCCTACATTAATAGCATTAATATCATCTATTTCTTTAGAGCCAATGAGTTCTCAGGAGGTAACTCAAAACACAAAATCCTTGGAATCCTTGAGGAAGGATTAAAATTGTGAATGCTCAGGAATCAATCATTTGTTCACCAGTAAAATGTCTACATTTTGAAACAACAACAACAACAACAACAAAAAAAAAAAAAGAAAGAAGGAAAGGGAAAGAGAGAAAGAAAAGGAAAAGGAACCTTGACAAGGAGTCATCCCATGAAATGCACAAACAAGAGAATAAAATTGCCTGATATTTTCCCTTAAACTCAGTTTTGGGATTTCTTTGGAAGGTGGGCCTCCTGTAAGAAAACAAAATCTGATAAAGCACTGTGCTGTAGGGAAAGCTGGATTCAAACATGTAGCTGAGAGATAAAGGTGAACTTGAGCCTTCACCATGAGGCTGGATGAAAATACAGACATTCGTGATATGGTCACTTCACTGCTTTTATTCACTACATTTATAAAGTAACATCTGAACTCAGGTTAATTTATAATGTGCTTGGTGGTAAAATGATGGGTGAAATTTTCAGCAACAGTTTTATTGAGCTTGTTATTTGAATGGAACATATGTACAGATGTGAGGAAAGTTGGGAGTCAAATCTACAGAAACAAAACTCCCTGAGTGGATGCTCACATCGCCACTGAGCATCCTGAATGTAGACTCAAGATACTTTGCCTCAGAGTCTGCCTTTCTACAGTCCACAGAGAGATATAAAGTATAAATTTAAAAGACTTGCACATGACTTCTTTTTAAAAAAGTATTTTTTCACAAAGATACACATGTTCGGAACCAGGAAAAGTTGCTGGTCACAGTTTTTAAACTTGGGGATGAATTGCTACTTTTTCTTCATTAATAAAATAAAAAGTCACCATGGAAAAGTATAAAACTGGGAAAGATACATGAATTTATTTCTCAACTTTAGGATAAACAGTCACTCACAAGTTTAGCTTATTCAGCAGATAATTTTTAAAAGTTGAACCTTCAATACATAACTTCAATGCACTGTGACCATGCAGCAGCATAAGACAAAACAAATTTAAACCAGAAAACATTTAACAGTTGGGTAAGAGTTTTGATAAGAGAGAAAATGGATTATTTAAGACTCTTACTTCATTTACAGGGTTGGATTAAAAAACAGTACTCTGATTAGTCACATCTGTCTTGACCGAAAAATATTGCTTTGATGGGTTAAAAGAGAATGATCGATGGAACAAAAATGGGCAACTCTGTTAGCCTGTCATGTGACATAGGAAAATGACTTCTCAAGAAAAATGTACATATCCAAATTTCTGTTAACAGTTGCCTGAAATCCTTGTGCTTCACAATCTGAGTCATCACACCATAACGATTTTCCTGACTGTGTTTATAAGCACTGAAGTAAATACTGTCATGTACCAGTTGCTAGGGCTCCCATGACAAAGTACCACAGTCTGGGTAGCTTAAACAACAGAAATTTACTTCATCACAGTTTTGGAGCTAGAAGTCAAGGTGTTGGCACAATTGATTTCTTCTGAGGCCTCTCTCCTTAGTTTGCAAAAACTGTCTTCTTCCTGCATCTTTACATAGTGTCCCTTCAGTGTATGTCTGTATCCTAATCTCTTCTCATAAAAACACCAGTCATATTGGATTAGGACTCATATGGCCTCATTATCCCTTACAATTAACTGAATTTATCAGCATACTAAAAAAAAAAAAAAAAGACAAGATGACCAAGTATGATTTATCTCCAGAATACAAGGATCATTCAACAATAGGGAATTTGTTAATTTAAATCACCATATTAATAGACCAAAGGGGAAAAATCATTTCAGTATCTCCATACATGTTGAAAGATCTTTGGAGAAAAAAAGATGGACATCCTTTCTTTTAATAAAAACTCTCAGTAAAATAGTAAAAATGATAAAGAGTATATACTTTGGTACTTAAAGTAATCATTTTATTTAATGGAGAAACTCCAAAGGGTTTCCTAATAAAGTTAGGAAAAAGGCAAGGATGCTCATTATTTCTATTACTATTTAACATTATACTGGAGACTTTTAACTAGCGATATTGTATTTCTTAATGTGGGTGGCTACGGGGGTAATGCTTTTTAATCATTCTCTAAATTATCCATGTGTACTTTGTACCCTTTATGAATATGCATTTTACAATAAAAAAGTAAAAAAGGTAACATAAGAAAACCATATATACATACATTTAAAAAGGCTACTTGATGTAATTCATGTCCACTTGTAACATTTAAGATTTGTGGCCGAAGGACATGAAGCCAGGGATTTTCAGCAAAATTAAGGGAAGCACTGGGGCACCTGGGTGGGTCAGTGGGTTAAAGCCTCTGCCTTCGGCTCCGGTCATGATCCCAGGGTCCTGGGATCGAGCCCTGCGTGGGCTCTCTGTTCGGAGGAGGCCTGCTTCCTCCTCTCTCTCTGCCTGCCTCCCTGCCTACTTGTGATCTCGCTCTCTGTCAAATGAATAAATAAAATCTTTAAAAAAAAAAAAAAAAAGGGAAGCACTATCGATGCAAGACATGCAGCATGAGATGCAAAATGCCTCTGTGGCCTTTTATTGCTGGTGATAAAAATCCAGATCAGTGACCATTGATGTCTTGTCAAGAAGAAAGGCACAAATACTTTAAGATTTAAGTATGAAACTTTCATTTGCCAAAGATAGCCAATGAAATCCAATGCAGGCTTCAGCTCCAACATTTAAAGAGCTTGGAGGCCATCACTCCAAGAACCAAGAAAATCAACACCTTTTCTTGGAGCCATCAGAGAACAAGTTTGCAGCACAAAACCCTGTCCTGACATTTGGATAGACAGGAAAATCCAGCATCACAGTAAGATTTGCTTACCTAGACAGCACTGATGGCATAAACTAATCAAAATACTTAAATGGCAATTTTAGTGGATTTTTAAAAAAAAATTACCTGCTGAATATGCTAAACTTGTAAGTGACTGTTTATCCTAAAAGTGAGAAATAAATTCATGTGCCTTTCCTAGTTTTACCCTTTGCCATGGTGACTCTTCATTTTATTAATGAAGAAAAAGTAATAACTAGTCCCCCAAGTTTAAAATGGATACTTAAATGGCAATTTTAATGGTCCTCATCCTTGACTATGGACTGATGTGAGAGTAACTCCTGGGGATCAAAGTTTCAGGGGGCATTCCACACTTTTATGGAAACCCAACAAGTTCCTATGGTAATGATCTTTAAAGATTTTATTTATTTATTTGATAGAGAGATCACAAGTAGGCAGAGAGTCAGGCAGAGAGAGAGAGAGAGAGAGAAGCAGGCTCCCCGCTGAGCAAAGAGCCTGATGCGGGGCTCGATCCCAGGACCCTGAGATCATGACCTGAGCCAAAGGCAGCGGCCTAATCCACTGAGCCACCCAGGTGCTCCCGGTAATGATCTTTAAAAGATAGCCATTTTGACCTTGGCAAGAGCAGTGGAAGAATAATTACTGTGGAATGCACCTGCCTGGAGCCCTCCTCCTAATAAGGACCTACTTCTCACGGGAAAACAAAACAAAATTGTTCAGCCTGTTCCAGAACTGTGGCAGAAGACATTCTTCTCACTCCAGCCTCATCTAGCCCTCTTGCCTCACCTAAGGAAGGTGGTAGGGTTAGGGAGAGCTACACAAGAAGATTCACTTGTGAAAGCCATAAGCCAAAGATGCAGTTCACTGAAGGGCTGAGACTAAATTGGGAGATTATAGAATGCCCTCTCCACCAACATCTTACCACCACACCAACTGGATTCCAGTGTAACTAGAGTGGATTACAGCTGAAAGACCTATGAGTCACAAATTCCACTTGAGGTGGAGTACTTAGGCAAGCCCAGAGTCAATGTGGGATACAGAACATGAAGACAGTTGAAAAATTTGATGCCTCTGACATCTACAGAAAATAGTAAACAAAGCCCAACTCCCAGCTGAATTAACAAAAATCCTCACACTGGAGGCCTATTTAGTGGGTTTCTCAATACAACATATCTGGCTTTCAAAAAGGCATGACAAAAACCAAGAAAAAGCAGTCTTAAAAAAGATAAGTCTTCAGAACCAGACTCAAATATGACAGAGATGTTGGAATGATCAGAACATCATAAACTAAATATGGTTATGTTAAAGGCTCTAATGTAAAATGTAGGCAACATCAACAGCACATGGATAATACAAGTAGATAAACGGAATTCTAAGAGTCAACAGGAAATACAAGAAAGACTAGAGATGGCTGAATAAAGAACTGGTGTGTCTAAAGACAGGTTACTAGAAAATCCCCAAGCTTAAACTTAAAGAGAATAAAAGACGAAGAAAATGAAACCGAATGTTGAAGAACTGTAAGACAAGAAGAAAGAAAAGGGAATCAACTATTTGAAATAATGTCATGGAGAACTTTCCAAAATTCATGACAGATATCAAGCCACAAATTCAGGAAGCCCAGAGAACACAAAGCAGGATAAATATCAAAAAATACCCCTCGCTATATCACAGCCAGACTTCAGAGAACCAAAGGCAATTTGAAAATCTTCAAAGGAGCCAGGAGGAAAAAAGCAAACAAAAGAACACCTTAGCTATGGAAGAACAAGGATGAGAATGACAGCAGGCTTGTGAGAAAAGAGGAAAACCGGGGGAAAGTATAATGAAATATTGAAGGTGTTGAAAGAAAAAAAAATCCATCAATTTAGAATTCTATATGTGGTGAAATTACAGTTAACAAGTGAAGGAGAAATGAAGACTTTCTCAGACCAGTTAAAATGGGATAAATTCCTCCACAGCACACCTACTGTGCAAGAACTGTTTAGAGAAGTTTTCCAGGAAGAAGGAAAACCATATAAATCAGAAACTTGGATTTACATCAAGAAAGGAAGAGTTTTAAAGAAAGAATAAATGTGGGTTAAATATTTTTATTCTTAATTGACCCAAGACATAACTATTTAGCGCAACAATTGTAACAACATATGGGGTAATGATTACATCACAGATAAATAAATGGTTGGCAGCAATGTCACAAGGGGTGAAGGGGAGGAACTGGGAACTCTGTCAGAAGGTTCCTGCACTACACATAAAGTAGAATAGTTTTATCGAAGGCAGATTTAGTTAAAAATGTATATTACAAACTAGGACAAATGGTATGTTCTATTTTTAAAAAGTATGACTGACATGCTAAAGAGAGGAGTGAAACAGAAAATAATTGTAAATACATGTTTTGAAGCATAGAAGGCAAAAACAGAAATCTCTGGCAATCAATAGAAAATAGTTCCAAAATTTGATATTAATCTATGTATCTCAATAATCATTTTAAATGTGCTGTTTTAGAGAGAGAGAGGGAGCATGCACACAAACAGAAGGCAGGAAGGGGCAGAGGGAGAGAGAGAGACAGAGACAGAGAATCCTAACTAGGCTCCATGCTCAGCATGGAGCTGCATGTACGGCTCAAACTCACAACACTGAGGTCATGACCTGAGCTGAAATTAAGAGTCTGATGCTTAACTGACTAAGCCACTCGGGTGCCCCTAAATGTGAATGGTTTAAATGCACTAACTAAAAGACAGAGACTGTCAGGGCAGATTAAAAAACAATACTCAACTATATGTGATCTTGGAGAAATCGTTTAAATATAAAGACACTGGCTTTTAAAAAAAGACACTGATTGTTCAGAAGTAAAGAAATGGAGAAAGATACACCATGCTAGCTAGCCCTTGTAATTGTAACAAATGTACCAATGTAAGGTAGGATTATAGGGGAAACTTGATGTGAGGCATATGAAAACTCTATGATATCTTTGTCATAGTCAGTAAATCTAAAAGCCCTCAAAAATTGAAACTTTGTTAAAAAATAGACCTATAATAAATTCTTTGGACAAGAAACAGTTAAATGTACAGTTTAGTGTTAAATGTAGGCAAGACAGTTAAATGTAAAATTAAAAACAAAAATAAAATACCTCTGAATTAGAAAAGAAAAGAAACTGCTCTGAAATATACAACTTAAAGATCATGGCATCTCTTAGCTTGCCACACCACCCTCCATGATGAATGATCAGGCTGATAGAATATATAATTCAAAAAACAGTCTGCTTATTGTTCACCAAGAACTGATACTAATTTACCCATTTATATACATTTGAATTTTAGGAGAGATAAAAATACAAAAGTCTATAACAATATGAAGTCCTTTACAATACTTAAGTATAAAATGTGGATATGTTCCCGTACGATTTAGGACTGTCTAGGTTTACTAGTTTGATTTAGCACTAAGTCCATTCTGTTAGGAAATGAACACCGGACAGCTCCTATATGTATGGAACCATTTCAGTTATTATGGAGAATCATAAAAATGCATAAGAAACAGCTTCTGCCCTAAGAAGTTTACATAATACAATTTAAAGGCCTTTACATACAACTTCTATAGTATTTACCCTTTCCTAAAAATCCAAATTCTTTTTATACTAATAGAGCCACTAAATAAGTTGGACATTGGCCTGATGGGGTTTTGCTGGACAGTGAGTTTGTGTGCTTCACCTGTGAGAAACAATACTGATTTCTTCTCCGCTACATGGTAGTTGAGTTGACATTGAGCTATCAGTAGCACTATTTGATTTTTAAGAATTTATTTGCATTTCCTTACCTGACTAAAACTATTTTCTCATTTTTCTTGTGGACATAATTAATTCAGTGTTATTCAAACACAAGGAGGTTTCTGAAACAGCTGTGAAATTCCAATATTTACCCTCAGCCACGATTCTCAAAATGATTTATTAGCTTTTATTTTGTCCGGATGGTTTTACGTGCTTCAAACTGGCAGCTTTTTGGTATCAAATGAGGACATAGATTCTGAGCAAAGTGATATCCTTATGCTGTAACCTCTTCCACCCAAATAGTTATGCTTTTATTAATGACAGGACAATATTGAGCTTTTTGTATAATCATCATCGATTGCTAGCAATTTGTTTTGCTATTTTTAATACAACCTCTTCACTGACAGAAGAATGATGGCAAATAGGAACAATGTGTATGAGTATTTACTAGAATAATTAGCAAGGAATGGCTCTCAAGTATGAAAGTGAAAATGGGCAAAAGAGCCTTTTTAAAATTGTAATCCTCTCTGTAGTGAGAACAGGCTAAAGTTGAAAGCGTTTGTACCAATGTATGCAAAGCACTTCAGTAAGACTAAACAAATAGCAGCTGTATACATAACACTTTTATGCTCCTCCTTTCTTCTCTCCTTTTTTCTGTCTAGAAATGTGGATACTTAAAAATCATCATCATCATTGTTGTTGATGTTTGCTAACTCTACTGAGCTTTCTTGGAAATGATGCCAGGTAAGACTTGGTGGTGGGACGAGGAGGCTTAGGGGCAGAGTGGTGGTTTCCCACAGGAAATCCATCTTGCAGTTTGTAGTAAAAATGATTTTAAGGGGCAGGTTAACGAGATTACAACTTGCTAATCATCCTAAAACCCATCCCTTTGCCGTTTCCAAACAGGATGGCTGACATCAGGCAGCTTTATCTCTTGACACTAGAAGCCCTTAGGACTATCTTTCAGGACTGCCATTGCAAATTCACCTATGCATACAGTTTACAAAGAGTTTCAGAAATTGAATGGGTTTAGTAGCACGAACACCTGCCTTACTCTAGTGACAAACCACGCAAGTACTTTCGGTGCATTCATTGTAGGTGAAATCATAGGGAAAATCCCTTCTCTTGAACTGTACTTACTATTCAGTTTAGCAAATATCTAAGAGAATACGGTGTGAAATCTTCGTGTTGGGCACTTTGAGAGGTACAAAGACAAATAAGGCAAGACCTGCAAGCTGTGGCCAAGGCTAAAGAGAAAGGACTGGCAGAGGGACATGGGGCAATTGTCATAATGCAGAAAAATGATGCTTTTGCTTTTTTCTCCACCCTGATCCTTAGCTATCAGATGACATTTTGTCTAGTCCCATAAATATCCAGTACCCATAGCCCCCTACTACAGAGCCACATCCAAGTGCATTATCACTGAACTCCAGAAAAGTCCTCCATCTCAAACTGCTCCTCTCTCCGTCGTTAACCAGATTCCTAATCACTGCAAGGAACACCAGTGACTTTTTAGCCCAGCTTATAGAATGCTTCAGCCACATCTATCCATCAGGCTGAGTTCTACAGGACAGTTTCCCCTGTCTTATAAGACCTTATGCTGACTGCCCTCACCCTGGGGTTAACAGCTCACTGAGTCTTCGAAGTGACCGTTCTGGATGAGGAGGGTAGCAGGTTGGAGAAACCGCAGAATGGTGTCTCTTTAACTTTCAAAATCTCTTAGTCAAATTTAGATAGCAATAATCACACTTCTGCCTATTGGCCAAGCCTATTACATCCCATGTCGCCTCACACTTCCCACAGATGGCAATCAATAACTGTTTGTTGAGTGAATAAATGCATGAATGAGTTAGTACAAAATGAACTGAACTGCTTCTAGGAGCAGCAGTCATAATAACTGTTGTGATCCTCTCAGGCATTCCTGGCGGTTTTGTATTTCCCGTGGGGAATTTACACTGGATGTCAAACTAAATGAGGACTGTCATTCAGGAAAGTTGGTTAATGGTAGTTACTTTTTTAAAATCCACAAATATTTCCTGAGCGCTTGCCATGTGCAGTCCCTTTCTAGGCACTGGTGGGAGTAGGGGGAAGTCAGTGCAGAAGATGGACATGGGGACCGACTTCCTGGAGCTCAGAGTCATGTGGAGGAAAGTAGACCATAAACAAAAACATAAGCCAAGTAATTTTCATTCTAATGTGTCACACAGGAAATAGGATATCATAGAGTAGAGCCGACCTGGGGAGATGAGTGGCCTACTTCAGTTAGAGTTCGAAAGGAAGATGTCCTGAATATTTAAATTTGAGCTGAGCCACTGAGGAGGAGATAAAAGAAGCTTTATAAAGAAACATTTTACCCTCTCTAAGCAGTGCAAAGGCTGGAGGTAATATTGAGCTTATCTTGATCAAGAGGGTAAAAAAAAAGCTGGTG
Source organism: Mustela erminea (assembly GCF_009829155.1). Classification (NCBI taxonomy): domain Eukaryota; kingdom Metazoa; phylum Chordata; class Mammalia; order Carnivora; family Mustelidae; genus Mustela; species Mustela erminea. The sequence continues at coordinate 164,466,848 of NC_045614.1, read as the reverse complement.
AGGCTCTGGAGGAGGGCTTGGCACATTTTTTCTCTAACAGGTCTGGTGGTGACTATTTTAGGCTTTTCGGGTCATGTGGTCTGTGGAAACTACTCAGCTCTGCTTTGCAGCACATAAGCAGCAACAGATGTTCCTACAGGATTGAGTGTGGCTGTGTTCTAACAAAACTTTATTTGCAAAAACAGGTGATTGCCCCATGGGTCCTAATTTGCTCTGCTCTAGATTATAGAGCAAAAGGAGAGTTGTTACATGTTAAAGTTAGAAAACGTGCACAGTCCAGTGTGGAGCCTGAGGGCATACATAGTAAGGAGTTGGAATTTTATTCTTAGTGCAATATAATGTCATTGAGAGATCCCATGAAGCAAGGGAGTGACTCGGTCTAATTCAGTTTTTAAAATATTATCCTGGATGATGGGTGGGCAATAGATCATAAATGTCATCAGAGTAGAAGGAGGAAGGCAGTGCTGGAGGCAAGAGATCATGATGCTTGGCCTACAGGGGGCAGCAGAAAGATGGTATGAATGAATGAATACGTCTTCTCAAGTCAGGACATGAAAACAGATTGGATGTTGGGTGGGGGTGGAAGGGAAGGCCAAGGCAGCAAGAAGGAATTCTAGGTTTCTGGCTGATGATAGTGCTATTATCAAAATGTGGCAGATGGAGAAGGAATCAAAAGTTCAGTTTTAGAACATTTCAGCTTGACATGTCTGTGAGACATCAAGTCATCCTTCAGAAGAGGAATGATTGAGTAACTGCAAGACAGACCATTCTGAAGCAGGTCAAAGAGAAGCAAGGCCAGTTTCCAGTCATTTACGCTAGACTGACTTTGTGGCAAATGTCCCTCAACCCCCTCTCTATAGGGGCTGGGGTGAGAAATGATATGAGCAAGTGCAACTCAGGACATTTGTTGAAGTGACCACAACCCTTACTTCCTGTGTCAAAATAACGCCCTCCTTCTTCAGCATAAGAAGCCGGGTGTCTCCACATTATGTCTGTTTTTGCATTAAGCAAGCCTACCCAGGAGTGAAAGGGGGCTAATTGCAGGCAGATGGAGGACAAGGGGAGATGGAGAGGAGAAGGGAGTTGAGGGAAATTGGAAGGGGAGGTGAACCATGAAAGACTATGGACTCTGAAAAACAATCTGAGGGTTTTGAAGGGGCAGGGGGGTGGGATATTGGGGCAACCAGGTAGTGGGTATTAGAGAGGGCATGGATTGCATGGAGCACTGGGTGTCGTGCAAAAAACAATGAATACTGTTACGCTGAAAATAAATAAATAAATAAATAAATAAATAAATAGGAAAAAACCCCATCAATTTAAAAGGAAAAAAAAGAATTAGCATTGAGACACAGGATGTTAATTGTGACCAGCAAACAGTTTGCAGGTTGGCTGTGACCTGCAAATGTGCTGCTCCACGTGTTTCTCTGCTAAGCTTTGACCACATCCTAAAACACAGACATACCAATATTTCCCAGCTAGTCTGTTTGGGTAATCCAGTCATAGTCACGAGGGGGGAAAAAAAAAGAGTCACCATGTTTGACTGCTTTTGCTTAATCCAACTTGAACTGGATGCTCCTAAGAATACTGCTGCAGAAAATAATCACAGAAACAGGGAGTGAACCATGGGTCAGAGCACATGCTACCTGTTTCTTAATCTATTCCACAGAAGTAGGTGAAGGGAGTTTAAGAAGTACTTTTTGGTCAAATACGTATAAGAAGGATAAACTTTAAAACAGATTTATGGTAGGGACACCTGGGTGCCTCAGTCGTTAAGCATCTGCCTTAGGCTCAGGTCATGATCCCAGGGTCCTGGGATCCAGCCCCTTGGGAGCCCGCTTCTCCCTCTGCCTGCCCCTCCCCTTGCTTGTGCGCTCGAGCTCTCTCTCTCTGTCAAATAAATAAATAAAATCTTTTTTAAAAAGTGAAATAGATTTATGGCAGAGCCGTTTAACGCTAATAATATCATTCATGTTAATATGCGGTATGCAACCCCAGAAGGGAAGTACTGTACTTGATATTTTCAAACTTACTGAAAATACACCACAATTTGGTAGCACACACATACATTAGATGTGCCAATTCTACATTTTTTTAAAAGATTTTATTTATTTATTTGACAGACAGCGATCACAAGTAGGCAGAAAGCAGGCAGAGAGAGAGGAGGAAGCAGATTCCCTGCTGAGCAGAGAGCCTGATGTGTAGCTCCATCCCAGGACTCTGGGATCATGACCAGAGCTGAAGGCAGAGGCTTTAACCCGCTGAGCCACCCAGGTGCCCCAGTTCTACATTTTCAATAGAGTCGTGATCCCATCTTATAACTCAACTCATTTTAGATTATGCTTTACTATCAGTGACAGAATATCCAATTTTAGCTACTTAAACAATTAGGAGTTATTTTCATTAAAGAGCAAGAAAGCCAGAGGTAGGTTTGTGGTTTTATTCAGTGGTTCATAAATGTCAGAACAAACTCATAAAAATTCTCTTGACCTTTCCATCTCAGGTGCAAAATAACTTCAACAGCCACAATTACCACAGCTGTGTATGAGCCAAGGAAGAGGGAACTGGGAGGTCGTGCGAGGACATCAGTTTCATGTCTTCCTTTTAACAAGGAAAACAACCATTTTTCAGAATTCCTATAGCAGACATTTCCTTGAGTCATTATCTTATTATTGTCAGGCTATTTGACCACATCTAACCACCGCAGAGTGTGTGGAACAGGTAGAAGCTCTAGGAAAGCAGAAAACAGGATTCTTAGAATTGGTTTAGACACCGGTGTCATTTCCCCTGGCCTTGGCACATTGTTGTTTCAAACAAATTAGACCACAAGGAGAAGAAGCTGAATCTCAGCTGGGTAACTAACAGTGTCTTCTCAACAGACTGTGTTATAAGACACAATTCATGCAAGTCATTTGTCATTTTCAAACTGTAAGGCACACTGTAAAATATTGCCCAGATTGCCCCTCGGGCACAGAGCACTGGTCACCCCGTGGCTGGGAGAGTTGCTCGAAGGCAGGCAGGCCTCAAACGATCAGATCCCTGCAAGTATCGTCCCAACTGAGACAGTCGCCTCACCAAGGACTCACACCCTTCCCAGCGCCCTCTTCATGGACATGAACCTGCAGAGGCTCGACCAGAAACTCTGCCCCTTCAACCCCGCCCCCACCTCCCACACCCGCCCCACGACTTCTCCTACCTCTTTCCTCTCTATCCCACTGTTCTTCCCACACTCCCAACAGCACTGGAAGGGCATCTCCTCTTCGGAGCTGGTGGTCTGCTGAAGGCTGGGTGAAGACTGCATCACAGCTTAACCCTCCCGTCTGCCTGATCCTGCTTTCCGCGCCTCTCTTCCACAGGTGTGCTCAATGCCATGTGCCCCTCCAGGAAACGTCCTGCCTGCCAAGGTCTGTCTCCGAGTCTCCTTCCTGGAGAGCCCAACCTGCTGCAAAAAAATAAAATAGGAAATTACATGTAGTCAAAACACGTTCCTTTCTCTATTTTACTTTTGATGCTTATATGGCATTTTTAAAAGATGTAATTTTAAAAATCAGAGTTCTTAAAGTGAAAATGTAATTTGTAAGACGACCACGTGCCAATGACATTCTGTTATTTCGGCAGTGAATGCAAATATGAAGATATTTGCCATCTGCCTCGATTGTTCATTTCCCCAGTTGAACAGATATGTGATTTTCTTGGTAAAAACAATGTATTTTTGAAAAGTTTATTTTTCTGAATATTAAATGAATTACTGCTCATTGTAAAAAAATTTAAGATATAAAAACAAGTAAAAATATAAGTAGAAAAGAAAAGAAATCACCTATAATCTTACCACCTATCTGTTATTAATCTTTGAGTGACATCTGTCCAGACTTTTAAAAGGAGTTAACAGCAACTGTGTGATGGACATTAAGGAGAGCCCGTGATGTAATGAGCCCTGGGTATTATGTAAGACTGATAAACCGCTGACCTCTACCTCTGAAACTAATGATACATGTTAATTATTGAACTTAAAAATTTTTTTAAAATAAGGAGAAAAACAGTTCATTAAAAAGGGGAGTTAACAGCTGTTTCTTTGACATTTCCTTCAGTCTCAAGAGCAGTCTGATGATCTGACCCATGTTTGATCCTCCTTGCATTATTAACTGAAAAAATCTGTATTAAAAAGAATCTGGCCAAGGACTAGGTATAGGACCAAATCACACCTCCTTCTTGTGACCAAGTAATGAATCATTGGTATTTATGAGGCAGAGCTGTCCTAGAGAATTGGGGGTGGTTGCACACACCTGAGAGAGCTAGCTGATTTACCAGGAATAAAAATTTAAAGGCTCCCAGAGCTAACGATTCCCTGAGCTGTGGCAGCATGCACATTTTCAGCTTCGTTTCTTATGATCATGCATGTTCTGTAAGCAGTGTGGCAGGAACATTGCAAGCCGTGCCTGGGAGGTACAAGTCCATGGCTAGGTTGTTCTGTGGGCTACACTGTATCCTGTTTGCTTTTTTAAAAGGAAATAAATTTGGTGCTGGGTCAAGCCTAATGTGTGCTAAGCTGAAATGTAAAACTATAGCCAGCAGAAACAGACATTCTGTTATCACACAAACAATTGAGGACTGTATTCTCATTGTAAAAGCTTCAAATAATGTATAGCATTTTACAAAGTAAATTCTCCACTGCAATTTCCCTCCTCTCTTGTTTTTAATCACTAATTTGTCTTCTTTCCTTTGCAGAAGTCTATTCAGACTTTCCATTACTTCTCAAGTCAGTTTTGGTAATTTGTATCATTCTAAGAATTTATTTCTTCAAAGTGATAAATTTGTAGGCATATAAAGTTGTTTATATTTCCTTAGAATTCTTGTAATTCCTGTAAGGTGTATACTCACATGTATCAATTTTATGGATCTTTACAAAGAAACAGTTTGGGGTTCTACTGACATTTTCTCATGTTTTCCTGTTCCTATTCCATTGGTTTCTGCTCTGGTCTTCATTATTTCCTTCTTTCTACTTTGAGTTTGATTTCCTTCTTGCTTGTCAGGGAAGAAGATAAGATTTGATTTAGAGTTTTCATCTTTAACTGTGTAAGCATTTTATGACCTATATTTCCTCCTAAGCATTGCTTTTGCCACATCTCATACATTTTGATATATTGTATTTTTATTTTTATTTGGTTTAAAGTATTGTACAATTTCCCTTGTGAGTTCTTCTTTAACCATCAGGTTTTTTTTGAAGTCTGTGATTTATTTTCCAAATATCAGGGGATTTTCAATTACCTTTCTACGTAATATTTCTAATTTAATAAATCTGTTATGATAAAAAGTACTTTGTATTATTTCAGTCCTTTTAATTTTTTTAAGACTTGCTTTATGGGATAGCATATAGTCTATCCTGAAGATTATTCTGTATATGTTTGAAAATGTGTATTTTGCTGTTGCCACGTGGAGAGTATTCTTTAAATGTCAATTAGGATCCTTTTGGTTAATACTGTCGTTCAACGTTTCTATATCCTTATTCATTTTCTCTCTGATTTTATCAATTACTGAGGGAGGATAAGCTAAATCTCAACTTTGGTTGTTGTATTTTCTAGTTCTCCTTAACTCTGTCAGGTTTTCCTTCATTTGTTTTCAGACATTGTTGTTATTAACATATATAGTTAGTATCTGTTTCTGATGTATTGACCCATATATCATTATGAAATGTTATAAAGAAAACCATCTCTAGTAATAGTCTTTGTGTGGGAATACATGGAGACTAAACAGCATCCTTCTAAAGAATGAATGGGTCAACAGGGAAATTAAAGAAGAATTGAAAAAAATCATGGAAACAAATGATAATGAAAATACAACGGTTCAAAATCTGTGGGACACAACAAAGGCAGTCCTGAGAGGAAAATATATAGCGATACAAGCCTTTCTCAAGAAACAAGAAAGGTCTCAGATACACAACCTAACCCTACACCTAAAGGAGCTGGAGAAAGAACAAGAAAGAAACCCTAAGCCAAGCAGGAGAAGAGAAATCATAAAGATCAGAGCAGAAATCAATGAAATAGAAACCAAAAAGACAATAGAGCAAATCAACGAAACTAGGAGCTGGTTCTTTGAAAGAATTAATAAAATTGATAAACCCCTGGCCAGACTTATAAAAAAGAAAAGAGAAAGGACCCAAATAAATAAAATCATGAATGAAAGAGGAGAGATCACAACTAACACCAAAGAAATACAAACTATTATAAGAACATACTATGAGCAACTCTACGCCAACAAATTTGACAATCTGGAAGAAATGGATGCATTCCTAGAAACATATAAATTACCACAACTGAACCAGGAAGAAGTAGAAAGCCTGAACAGACCCATAACCAGTAAGCAGATTGAAACAGTCATTAAAAATCTCCAAACAAACAAAAGCCCAGGGCCAGACGGCTTCCCGGGGGAATTCTACCAAACATTTAAAGAAGAACTAATTCCTATTCTCCTGAAACTGTTCCAAAAAATAGAAATGGAAGGAAAACTTCCAAACTCATTTTATGAGGCCAGCATCACCTTGATCCCAAAACCAGACAAGGATCCCATCAAAAAAGAGAGCTATAGACCAATATCCTTGATGAACACAGATGCGAAAATACTCAACAAAATACTAGCCAATAGGATTCAACAGTACATTAGGATTATTCACCACGACCAAGTGGGATTTATTCCAGGGCTGCAAGGTTGGTTCAACATCCGCAAATCAGTCAATGTGATACAACACATCAATAAAAGAAAGAACAAGAACCATATGATACTCTCAATAGATGCTAAAAAAGCATTTGACAAAGTACAGCATCCCTTCCTGATCAAAACTCTTCAAAGTGTAGGGATAGAGGGCACATACCTCAATATCATCAAAGCCATCTATGAAAAACCCACCGCAAATATCATTCTCAATGGAGAAAATCTGAAAGCTTTTCTGCTAAGGTCAGGAACACGGCAGGGATGTCCATTATCACCACTGCTATTCAACATAGTACTAGAGGTCCTAGCCTCAGCAATCAGACAACAAAAAGAAATTAAAGGCATCCAAATCGGCAAAGAAGAAGTCAAATTATCACTCTTCGCAGATGATATGATACTATATGTGGAAAACCCAATAGACTCCACTCCAAAACTGCTAGAACTTATACAGGAATTCAGTAAAGTGTCAGGATATAAAATCAATGCACAGAAATCAGTTGTATTTCTCTACACCAACAGCAAGACAGAAGAAAGAGAAATTAAGGAGTCAATCCCATTTACAATTGCACCCAAAACCATAAGATACCTAGGAATAAACCTAACCAAAGAGGCACAGAATCTATACTCAGAAAACTGTAAAGTACTCATGAAAGAAATTGAGGAAGACACAAAGAAATGGAAAAATGTTTCATGCTCCTGGATTGGAAGAACAAGTATTGTGAAAATGTCTATGCTACCTAAAGCAATCTACACATTTAATGCAATTCCTATCAAAGTGCCATCCATCTTTTTCAAAGAAATGGAACAAATAATTCTAAAATTTATATGGAACCAGAAAAGACCTCGAATAGCCAAAGGGATATTGAAAAAGAAAGCCAACGTTGGTGGCATCACAATTCCGGACTTCAAGCTCTATTACAAAGCTGTCATCATCAAGACAGCATGGTACTGGCACAAAAACAGACACATAGATTAATGGAACAGAATAGAGAGCCCAGAAATTGACCCTCAACTCTACAGTCAACTAATCTTCGACAAAGCAGGAAAGAATGTCCAATGGAAAAAAGACAGCCTCTTCAATAAATGGTGCTGGGAAAATTGGACAGCCACATGCAGAAAAATGAAATTGAACCATTTCCTTACACCACACACAAAAATAGACTCAAAATGGATGAAGGACCTCAATGTGCAAAAGGAATCCATCAAAATCCTTGAGGAGAACACAGGCAGCAGCCTCTTCGACCTCAGCCGCAGCAACATCTTCCTAGGAACAACGCCAAAGGCAAGGGAAGCAAGGGCAAAAATGAACTATTGGGATTTCATCAAGATCAAAAGCTTTTGCACAGCAAAGGAAACAGTTAACAAAATCAAAAGACAACTGACAGAATGGGAGAAGATATTTGCAAATGACATATCAGATAAAGGACTAGTGTCCAGAATCTATAAAGAACTTAGCAAACTCAACACCCAAAGAACAAATAATCCAATCAAGAAATGGGCAGAGGACATGAACAGACATTTCTGCAAAGAAGACATCCAGATGGCCAACAGACACATGAAAAAGTGCTCCAGGTCACTCTGCATCAGGGAAATACAAATCAAAACCACAATGAGATATCACCTCACACCAGTCAGAATGGCTAAAATCAACAAGTCAGGAAATGACAGATGCTGGCGAGGATGCGGAGAAAGGGGAACCCTCCTCCACTGTTGGTGGGAATGCAAGCTGGTGCAACCACTCTGGAAAACAGCATGGAGGTTCCTCAAAATGTTGAAAATAGAACTGCCCTATGACCCAGCAATTGCACTATTGGGCATTTACCCTAAAGATACAAACGTAGTGATCCAAAGGGGCACGTGCACCCGAATGTTTATAGCAGCAATGTCCACAATAACCAAACTATGGAAAGAACCTAGATGTCCATCAACAGATGAATGGATCAAGAAGATGTGGTATATATACACAATGGAATACTATGCAGCCATCAAAAGAAATGAAATCTTGCCATTTGCGACAACATGGATGGAACTAGAGGGTATCATGCTTAGTGAAATAAGTCAAGCAGAGAAAGACAACTATCATATGATCTCCCTGATATGAGGAAGTGGTGATGCAACATGGGGGCTTAAGTGGGTAGGAGAAGAATCAATGAAACAAGATGGGATTGGGAGGGAGACAAACCATAAGTGACTCTTAATCTCACAAAACAAACTGAGGGTTGCTGGGGGGAGGGGGATTGGGAGAAGGGGGAGGGATTATGGACATTGGGGAGGGTATGTGCTTTGGTGAGTGCTGTGAAGTGTGTAAACCTGGTGATTCACAGACCTGTACCCCTGGGGATAAAAATATATGTTTATAAAAAATAAAAAATTTAAAAAAAAATAGTCTTTGTGTGGAGGTCTATTTCATCTCAGGTAAGTATAAGCACTCTCTGTTACTATTACTGTAGGCAGGCATTTTTTTCCCATACTTTGACCCTCACTTATTTGTATCCTTGAATTTCAGGTATTTCTTTTGTGGACGAAAGGGAAGATCTTGCTTCTGGTTTTTGTTTTGTTTTGGTTTGTCTTTTGTATTAAACAAAACTCTTTGGATACCATTTTAATTCCCTAATACTTTAGATGCATTGTTTGAGGTTTTTTTTCCTTTTAATTGCTTCTAGGGGTTAAAATATTCTTCTTTAAAGAAGCCAAACTCTCTTCACAGATGACATGATACTTTATGTGGAAAACCCAAAAGACTCCACCCACAAATTACTTAGAACTCATACAGCAATTCACTAATGTGGCAGAATACAAAATCAATGTACAGAAATCAGTTGCTTTCTTATACACTAACAATGAAACTGTAGAAAGGGAAATTAGAGAATCAATTCCATTTACAATAGCACCAAAAACCATAAGATACCTTGGAATAAACCTAACCAAAGAGGTAAAGAATCTATACTCAAGGAACTACAGAACACTCATGAAAGAAATTGAAGAAGACACTAGAAGATAGAAAAACATTCCATGCTCATGAGTTGGAAGAATAAATATTGTTAAAATATCTATACTCTCCAGAGCAATCAGTACTTTCAACGCCATCCCGATCAAAATATCATTGACATTTTTCAAAGTTCTGGAACAAACCTTCCTAAAATTTGTATGGAATCAGAAAAGACCCTGAATCACCAAGGAAATGTTGAAAGGAAAAACAAAGCTGGGGGCATCACGTTGCCTGATTTCAAGCTTTATTACAAAGCTGGATCACCAAGCAGCATGGTACTGGCACAAAAACTGACACATAGACCAATGGAACAGAGTAGAAAGCCCATACATGGACCCTCAACTCTATGGTCAAATAATCTTTGACAAAACAGGAAAAAATATACAGTGGAAAAAAGACAGTCTCTTCGATAAATGGTGCTGGGGAAATTGGACAGCTATGTACAGAAGAATGAAACTCGACCATTCTCTTACACCATACATGAAGATAAACTTAAAATGGATGAAAGACCTCAGTGTGAGACAGGAATCCATCAAAATCCTAAAGGACAACATAGGCAGTAACCTCTTCGACATCAGCCACAGCAACTTCTTTCAAGACACATCTCCAAAGGCAAAGGAAACAAAAGCAAAAATGAACTTTTGGGACTTCATCAAGATCAAAAGTTTCTGCACAGCAGAGGAAACAGTCAACAAAACCAAAAGACACCAACATAATGAGAGAAGATACTTGCAAATTGACACTAAAGACAAGGGCTCGATATCCAAGATCTATAAAGAACTTCTCAAACTCAACAACCAAGAACAGATAAGTCAAAAAATGGGCAGGAGACATGAACAGACACTTCTCCAATGAAGACATACAAATGGCTAAGAGACACATGAAAAAATGCTCATCATCATTAGCCATCAGGGAAATTCAAATCAAAACCACATTGAGATACCACCTTACACCAGTTAGAATGGCAAAAATTAACAAGGCAAGAAACAACAAATGTTGGAGAGGATGTGGAAAAAGGGGAAGCCTCTTACACTGTAGGTGGGAATGCAAATTGGTGCAGCCACTTTGGAAAACAGTGTGGAGATTCCTCAAAAAGTTGAAAGAAGACCTAGCAATTGCATTACTGGATATTTATCCTAAAGATACAAATGTAGTGATCCGAAGGGGCACATGCACCCGAATGTTTATAGCAGTAATGTCCACGATAGCCAAATTATGGAAAGAGGTTAGATGTCCATCAACAGAAGAATGGATAAAGAAGAGGTGGTATATATGTATGTATATATATACATACATATATACCACCTCTTCATATATATATTCACATACACAATGGTATACAAGGCAGCCATCAAAAGAAACAAAATCATGCCATTGTATGTATATATATACATACATACATACCACCTCTTCATATATATATATATATATATATATATATATGTATATTCACATACACAATGGTATACAAGGCAGCCATCAAAAGAAACAAAATCTTGCCATTTGCAATGATATGGATGGAAGTAGAGGGTATTATGCTAAGTGAAATAAGTCATTCAGAGAAAGACAATTATCATATGATCTCACTGATATGAGGAATTTGAGAAACAAAATAGAGGATCATAGGGAAAGAGAGGGAAAAAATGAAACAAGATGAAACGAGAGAGGGAGACAAACCATAAGAGACTCTTAATCTCAGGAAAAAAACTGAGGGTTGCTGAGGGTGGTGGAGGGTGATGGATCCTGGGGAGGGTAGGTGCTGTGGTGAGTACTGTGAATTGTGTAAGACTGATGAATCACAGACTTGTACCCCTGAAACAAATAATACACTATATGTTAATTTTTTAAAAAGCCATGTCTGGCAGGACAGAGAGTACCTATCTAAAATTAAGTTCATTATTGGGGCACCTGGGTGGCTCAGTGGGTTAAAGCCTCTGCCTTCGACTCAGGACATGATCCCAGGGTCCTGGGATCAAGCCCCACATCAGGCTCTCTGCTCAGCAGGGAGCCTGCTTCCTCCTCTCTCTCTGCCTGACACTCTGCCTACTTGTGAACTCTGTCTGTCAAATAAATTAATAAAATCTTTAAAACTAAGTTCACTCTCAGCACCTCTTACTTGCATATTTATCACTCAGATCTAGTCTTTGTTCTGTATCCCTCTTTGACCCATGGGAGGCTGACTGCTATGGACAGAATCATGACTTCCTTCTGACTTCACTGGATGTGACTAATGAGGAAAATGTGTGGGAGATTGGAGGCCAGAGGAGAACAAAATTGGCGTGTTTTCCCACATCTCCCTTTTTGCCTGGTCGCAAAACATGATGGCTGTGTTTTTTGTTCTCTTTTGTTTTTTAACTGAAAGCCAAAGTTCTTGTCAAGCAACCCTTTCTCATAGCTATTTATCTCACTAGGTTCCAGTGGTGGACATTCTTCTAATACTTTCAAACCTAGGAGTTGTCATGGCTCCCTCTGTGGTTAACCTGGAAGTTCACCATCCCTTGTTCTTCCCTTTGGCCCAGACTGCAACTCTGTATAGTCCCTACTTTAAACTCATTCAACTAATCCTTTTGACTGCTGCATCTGTTTCCAGCCAGGACCCCAACTGGTGCATCTCCTCTTGGTGTCCCTTTTCACATCCTGTTTCTAGTCCTTAGGGCCCTCCAACTAGAGCTTATATTCTAGAAATGTCCTAGTCCCAAATCTCTTCTTCAGATGAAAATTTAGTTTACCATATGTTTTATTGGGTGGAAAATCCACTAGAACTAGTCTCACTGGGAAGGCTATTCTGAGGATACTGGTGGTATTACCCTGTCCTGGGACATCTGAGTTTTAAGGGCTTATCCCTTATAATCTCAGGCACAATGTTTCTAGAGATGGAAATTCATATGTCGGCAGTAAAGTTGATAGTATCTGTGGTGTCCCTCAGGTAAGCCAGGTGCCGAATATGGGTGAAAGTCAGAAGACCCAGTTCAACAGGAACAAATATTGCTTGATCCAGTGTTTTGTGAAGCACACACATCAGAGTGGTAGTCCTGCAAAAGGCTTTGAAAAAATAATAAAATAAGAGAATGTTTCTCTTGTGAAATAATTTTTGGGAATACTGAGTATCGCTTCCTCTTGAAAAAAGAAATTTTATATTAGCTTACTAAAGCTCGGAGTTCCATGGTAAATAAACTGGATTTCCTTTGAGCCAGTTGTATTTCAAATAAGAACAAAATTTTTCAGAATGCTTTGACTTTACGAATAGCATTCTCTCTGGGGCATTGTGTAGAAATTAGGAAGCAAATTGCTTTCTCTAGAAAATTTGAATATTTAAGCCTTTCATGTGTAGGAAGATGACTGTAGCTACTAATAGCCATTACTCTCCCTTGTTTCTGAATTTTACATAATTGATTTTCTAGGAATTCTGGTCCTATAAAGTTATAATAAGTATAATAAAAAGTATAATAATTATAATAAAAAAGCTTAGAATCTTATGCCAAATCCATGCATTGTTCTATTACTTTTAACTTGTTTTTTTCTTTTCTACCTGAATAATTATGTCTTCTAGAGGAACTTAGAGTATAAACTCAATGAAAATACGAATCATCAATATGGTCTAATCAGATGTAACTGTAGCACCATAATTAATTTTGAATAATTTCATATTTTAAAATTGGATAATCGGAAGCACAGGGCCCCTCCCCTCCTGTCTTTCATAAAGTTGTTTCCATACCAGAGTCAGTCTTACTAAAGAATGATTTACCAGAATAACGAAAAATCACACAGAGATTAGTTCTGTTTCTATTAAAAAAAAAAATGTATTCCAAAGATCCTTTAAAATAAGGAGTCATCAGGGTGCCTGGGTGGCTCAGTAGGTTAAAGCCTCTCCTTCGGCTCAGGTCATGATCCCAGGGTCCTGGGATTGAGCCCCACATCGGGCTCTCCGCTCAGCAGGCAGCCCGCTTCCCCCTCTCTCTCTGCCTGTCTCTCTGCCTACTTGTAATCTCTTTCTCTTTCAAATAAATAAATAAATGATCTTAAAAAAAAAAAAATAAGGAGTCATCTTTAGTGCCTGGGTGGCTCAATCAGTTAAGTGCCAGACTCTTGCTCAGGGTCCTGAGATCAAGCCCTGCATCAGGCTCCATGCTCAATGTGGAGTCTGCTCCTCCTCTCTTTCTCTCTCTCTCTCTCTTTGGAATAAATAAATACAATTTTAAAAAATAAGGAGGCATCTTTTATTCCAACCATTTTATTTAGTGCATGTTATTGGAAATCATTTAAACAATGGACAGATTTGTAAAGTGTAAAGCCAGAGTTCCAGGTAATCCCCTATTAGTAGCTACTGTTAATGGTTTGAAACCCTGTAAACTTTAAAATACATATTCATATATATGTATGTGTAGTATATATACTTGTATGATATATACAAGTATAAATAAAAATACTATGGTGATAAAGATTAAAATAAAGATAATAGGTGACCATCAAAGAAGAGCCTTGGAAATTGGGCTTCTTTCTATAAACTACGACCCATTTTTCTGAGTGCGGGAGCTCTGAATGGCAGCTGCCATTCTGATATGTTTTTCTTTTTCTTTTTCTTGGTGGGGGGGCGACAAAACTTCAATCTTGTTGGCCTTAAAATTCTCATTTCTTGACAGGTGCCCATCAGAGCCACATACCTTCCCCCAAAATTCCCTATATTTTTAACTGCTCCAAGCTTGTCAGGACAAATCTGCTTAGTCCCACTATCTGCTAAACTTCATTTAGATAACCCAACTCATTAAAAAGTACTACAGAAGCCTCATGTTTATTTATTATTTGAATAGGACTCATAAAGCCATCATTCAAATCTCCAATTGCACTTGCTAGTGTATTTCATAACAAATATAAATCCATAGGCTTTTTTATATTCTGATAATGTCTCCATGTGTTCAGACACCTATATTTAATGAAAAGCTATCTTTTTTTCTCTCCTGACAAATTTCAAACATATGTGAAGCCATCTAATGCACAGGCACAGACTTTCTGTGTGACCTTGGACAATCTTGCTCTATCTCCTGATTTTACAAATCTACAGAATGGGGAACATTGTCATGCAGATCACTTTTCAAAAGTATTATAATAATTAGAAATTGTGAAGTAGTTCAGGTCTATCACCAGATGTTTTATCATTTTAGAAATGTCAGTCATGGGTCATGTTCATTAACTGGGTAAAACCATTAAGTAACCATTCAACATGTACCACAGGCTGCCTTGCTGACCTGAGGGAATAGGGTATACCCTTTCTTGATCACCCCCTTGTCTCCTCTGCTCTTGCCTTCCCCAGATTTCTGCAGACTGGTAGATGTCACATAGACTTGAGGCAGGGAAGCCCTCAGGTAGCTATGGGTGCTGGCCCAACTGGCTCACTTGGTTTGAGACGATGACCCAGTTGGGCTGTCCTGAGATGTACATCTCTGGGGTAACTGCAGGATTCCTGCATTTTCACCTGAATTATTCTCCCTAAAGCTGACCTTCTCTGTAACCGAAGCCAACCACTGATGGACTCGAGTTCTGTGGATCAACCAGGGCATCCCTGCTCCTTCTTTCCCCATCCTCTACTGTATTCTTGCTTGAACAGGAGAGTCTTGCACAGAAATCTCCAGTCCTGAGACCCCTTTTGTCTCCCATATCTTCTCTCAGCCCCTGCTGATATGAATGGGTTTCTACTTTACCCATGTTTCAAGATTTTGAGGTTGCCATGCTCCTACTTAGGCCATCTATGCAGTTTCCTTTTTTTTTTTTTTTTAAGATTTTATTTATTTGTTTGACAGATAGATCACAAGTAGGCAGAGAGGCAGGCAGAGAGAGAGAGGGAAGCAGGCTCCCTGCCGAGCAGAGAGCTCGATGCGGGGCTCCATCCCAGGACCCCGAGATCATGACCTGAGCTGAAGGCAGAGGCTTAACCCACTGAGCCACCCCGGTGCCCCTGCAATTTCCTTTTGAGCCTGAGGCTTCTATTTTTATAAAAAAAGAAGGCCTTAAAGGAAACTTGGAGATAGTTTCTCCTGCAACAGATATATTTAGAAAAACTAATATTTCACCTTCATGGATGGTGAAAGGTCCAAAATTCAGTCCCTCACACAACTGCCCCACAGCTGGGCTCTCTCCTCCTGAGCAGATCTCCGTTCCTATGTCCTACCTAATTATTGGATGGATCCTTCTAATTCTTTGTTGTCCTCTGGTCCTTACATGAACCTGAGACTTCTATTCCCTTGAGCTCTTGGTCTCTGGGCATCCAGGCCTCCTTCATCCCAACCTGTTACCCTGTTAATGGATGGTGCTGAATAAAATGTTCTCTGGCCAAGTAAATTTAGAAAAGGCTCTGTTAAAGTGGTTATTCAGGTTTACTTTTTATAGAACTTACCTTTGATTTTAATATACTCATAGGCATCCATGAAGGTGAAATAATAGTTTTTCTAAATATATCTGTTGCAGGAGCATTTATCTCCAAGTTTCCTTTAAGGCCTAGTGTTCTATGAAATGTATTTTAAAAATGCTTTTTTAGAAGAGTAGGGAATCTCCATGATCTCTTTCTGTTTTATAGATTCTGATTCAATGATTCACAAGAAATATTTGGGGGAAAGCAATTGAATTGGAAAAATCTGTTAGTGTTAAGTCTTTATTCATTCAAAGAATAAAGGAGCACTGTATTTTGGTTACTAGAAAGTTGTTTTCTATAATGGAGCAAAGAGAAAGCAGAAGATTAACATTCTTTTATTTATTCAATCATTGTGAGAATATTTATTGAGAACTACAGTGTGCCAAACATTGTAAATGCTGGGGTTTTCATGGTGAATAAAATCAAGACTCTCCCTGCCCCAAGAATCTTATAGAAATCAGCAAGAGTAAGATATTCTGCTAGCCATTTAATATTTTTATTCGGAGTCTGTGCATCAAAAGTCTCATTTTTAAATTTCCCGTAAAGTTTAACTTCTTAAAGTTTAAGTGCATCCCCTTTCACAGTAAACTGGATTCAGGTTTGTCATTTTTCTATAGCTAAAGAAAACTGGTGGAATCCATAATCAAACATCCATAGACACATAATATGCAGCAGGTATATGTACCCCCAAACACATACAAACCATATATTTAGATACTGCTCAGATCATCTTTGACTAATGCTAAAAATGAACTCTACCATTGACATATACATGCGTTTTTCAGAGCATTATCGAGAACCTTTATATTTTAAAATAACCATGGGGCACTTGTGAAAATGCAGATTCCTGGACCCTGCTCCAGATATTTGGGTTTAGTAAGGCTTAGGAATATGAGTGTTAAACCAGAGCTGCATAGCATACTTACGCATACTAACATTTAGGAACCTCTGATTACTGAGATACTGGAGTGTGCATTTAGAGCTGGAACTCATTGCCAAGTGGCCCTAAACTGCACAGACTCCCGTCCGCTGGAGTGAAAGCTTCCGGGAAAAAAGGCAGACACCCGGTCTTCCAGCAAGACCAGGTACACAAGGCACCTGATACATAGTAACGCTCAAAAAGCCTCAATCCCCTTTCCTCCATTGTGCCTCAAAGAAAACACACCCAAAAGCTGAACACACCTGGGGGCTTCTCACTGTTTCCTCCCCTGTTTACCTTATTTGAGTTTGTTTCCATGTGAACTCACTTGTGTGGAGATCCCTGGATTCTCTGCAAAGGCATGGGGGACTCCCTCCTGGGCTAATTCATACTTTGCTTTCATTATCATTTTAAAATTAGATTTAGGTATTGATAAAAATCCAAATACCAGAATACAGAAGCTTGTGGGATTTTTTTTTTCTCACGTAACACAAAAATTTAAGAGCATACTGGTTTCAGATCAAACCTCTAGAAGCCTCCATCACCACATTTCCTGTTTGTAACTGAACAAAGTACACACAAAAGATTTTAAAACACAGAAGAGAGAAACCCGAGGTACGGTTACAGACACGTTTTACTGGCACACTGCTTCTAAAATACCAGAGCACCTTTACCAAGAAAAAAGGAGTTTGTGGGAGCCTTTTTAATCCAGACATTTCCCTTATGGCTACATAAGGATTTCTCTGACAAAGGAAGCATGTCAGGTAAGTGGCATTTTTAATTCTTTCATTCTATTCCTGTGCCTAAAAATTCACGAAATAATTTCCACCACTCCAACCAAAAAAACACTTAAGATTTGAGGATTAAATTAGTTTATACATTATTTTTAAAATGTGAGATAACGTTTAGTATAATTTAGAACATACTTGGAAAGACTGTAGTAAATATAAGTTGATTATTTTCTCTTAGAAGAAAAAAAATGGGAAGTTGCATAAGATAAAGCTAGTTGTAACTGTTCAGTTAGTGTTCATTGATAATTATGCCATTTACAGTATCTGTTATTTTTAAACTTTTGTTGATCATGCATATTCCTCTTTAGTTATAAAACAGGTCGGTAGTAACCACATTTCTAATTCCTTTGAGTTTAAGAATTGTAATATCTTCCCAGAAATTAACCCAATTGCTGATACCAGAGAGGTGACCATTCTGCAATGGCCAGTGAAAATTTGATCTTCGTGACATGGATCACAAGGCTTGAATCCCCATTGATTAGCTGAGTGTCTGTTCCACGTTGATGGTTCATACCCCTTTTAATGTTTTGTGTACTTTTTATGTCTTTAGTAAGTATCTTTTTGTTGTAAAAGAAAAGATACACACTATACCAAGTAAGAGGACTGAAATACATATGAAAAAGAAAAATATTTACATAGTTCCTGCCACCTCAAAAAAAACACAAGGTATTATGTTGTATTTCCTTCCCACTCTTATTTCAACACATTCTACATGTTTTGCTTTTCATACCTGATATAATAGTGAACATAAACTCATATACTAAGAATTTTTTGCTAACATTAGAGTATAAGTTTTTCCCTTTTCATGATGATTTCTGCCTAATCATTTTAGAAGAATGTAGTCAATGACATCCATTAGGCTAATTATAGTTTCCTTAGCTATTTCTTTATTGTTGGACATTTGTGTTGTAAAAAGTTGTGTTATATTTCAAATGACAGAAAGATGAACATCTCTATACTTTTCCTATATTAAGAGTCATTTTCTTGGGAAAAATTTCTAGACTTGGCATTATTGAGTAAGAGGTTACAAACACTGTAAATCTCATTATTATATAGTTGCTTTTTCAAGAGTTATGCCAATCCACTCTCATTCTAGTGTGTTTCTCCTGAATAGGCTGGTATCCCCTAAAAAAAATCTTTACTGATAAAAGCGTAATATACTAACCCATTGTTGATAATCATTGATTATAATGAAGTTGAACAGTTTAAATGGGTTTTTAAACTGTTTAGCATCAAACAATCTGTGCATTGTCTAATTATATCTTTTGCTTCATTATAGTGCTTACAGTACTTCTAATATCAATTTGTATATAATTTCTGTGAATTTTCTTCCCAGTATTTTGTTTGCTGATTTTAAAATCAGTTGATTGGATTAATCACACAGGGAGCATAAGCCTGACATGTGATTTACATACCTATCTTTATTTTTTCTAGGTTCATAGGTTAGCAAAGAACAAAACAACTGTTCCAGTTTTGCCAGTGCCCTGCAAAAAATAGACATGGCAATATTACGAACAGTTCTCATGAGCTGATGGTGTTGGGGGAACTCAGGAAGCATGGGAAGGCCAAAGGCGTTGAGTATAACATTCAACTATTTCCAGGATTCATTAATGCTAATTTTATGAGGGATATGATACAATTTCTTCCCTACAATTTTGTAGTTTAGATGTTCCCTTTATAGGTAATACAGGAGTTCCCCATTGACAGTTGAGACCTTCCACAATGCCACAGAAGAGATAAAAAATATCAAGGGTTTGCTGTCAAAAACTCATAGAACTTAAAAGGATGGGAAAAGACTTTAATGTGAGAGAAGAGTCAGACAACAGTATTTTTTACAATTAGATAGGCGAAGTTAAAAAGAAAATTAGTGTGAAAAAGCAAAATTATTCCTAGTTAAGTAAAGCAACGTAAGAAATTAACCCCTAAGTATCATTGGGTTTCTCCTGCCTAAATGCCTTGCACTTACTGCATTCATAAATCGGCCAATATCATAATTCCTACTATGTTTCTGCATACACATAAAATCAATATTAGCTGAATCAACTGATGAGAACAATTCCTGAGGGCTACCATTAATTTAGTTTACAAAGTGATCCACAACTTAGGTACAGATTGTTGCTTTTCCAAAAAAAAAAATTTTTTTTTTCATTGTCTTCACACGGTTTTCTCTTTCCTTGAGCCTCAATCGCCTTTCTGAGAACAATGAGCCTTTCCTTTAGAGATGAGATAGGACTAATTTATTAATCATCTTTTAAACTTAGGTGTTCTTTTAATTAAAGATGGGTCAAAGATAATGTGTTTCATCATTTAATTTAAGTAATATGTGCAGTGATTTTAAGGAAGGATTAAGGATTTCAATCCAGGAAAAATCATCAACATCATTATTGGTCACATTTCCAGGCATTTTGAATTTTATTTAATTCTCTCATTATTCTAGAACTAGAAAGAGGAAAGAAAAAAAATTAACAGGTTTCTTACAACCATAAAGAAACATGATAGTTAAAATTTTGTTGGCTGAAGGTTTCCCATACACCCATGATATCCTAAGAGGATCTCGCCAAGGTGCTTCTCCAACAGAAAACAATTAAGTACATACATAAAATGGAGCCCAGTGGTGGGTATTAAGGAGGGCATGGATTGCATGGAGCATTGGGTGTTATACGCAAACAATGAATTTGGCCAGCACTTTAATCCCAATAGGGTTTCTGAAGTTGACCAATCCCAATTAAAGTTTAATTATAAAATTGATAAGTAGTCCAGTCCTGGGGAAATTATAACATAATGTCTTTTTTTTTTTTTTGAGGTTGTACATTTTATTTTTTATTTTTTTAATTTAATTTAATTTTTTTCCATGATCCATAATTCATTGTTTATGCACTACACCAGTGGTCCATGCAGTACATGCCCTCCTTAATACCCACCACAAGGCTCACCCAACCCCTAATCCCCCTCCTCTCCAAAACCCTCAGTTTCTTTCTCAGAGTCCACAGTCTCTCATGGTTTGTCTCCCCCTCTGATTTCCCTCAACTCACTTCTCCTCTCCATCAGAGAGTCTTAAAATCTCCCCCACACCTCCCTCCACAGGTATGTTCCCTTTAACAAATTCAGTTAAGTCTTGGCTAAGAGCAACTATGATGTGCTAGAAATATGTCACACAGCTGAGGATCTGAACTCCAGAGTTATAATTGGCCTAGTGAGGTTCAGTGAGATGCAAAAAGTCACACAGCTAGGAAGTGCCTTCACTCAGTCTCCCTCTGCACTTTGAAGCAAGCATTCCAATGCCCTGTATTGCTATCGTCCCTCTCCCCATCACTGTCCTTCCCCAACAGACACCATCCATTTCTCAAATAACCCTCTGTTCATACCAGATCCTTACTTAAGGTGGACAGATACCAAGTTTTGCATTAAAAACAATATCTTATTTACTCGAAAGCCTGAGAGTTGATTTCAGAATATCTTCCAGTGCTTCTATCAATGACCCTTAATGCCTTTTATTGATGGGGTGATAGGGATGGATGGTGGTGGGATAGGGGGCTGTGTGGATTCTGACAACATGCTGCAAAGAGGCCTCAAGAATGCACCTAGTTCCCCAGCAAACTGTCATTAACTGTCAGTAAGAAAAAACTCTTTTTATGCATAGGATCCATGGGGATATGATATATCAGAACTTTTTCTTTGAACTTTCTGGGGTGCCTAAAACAGATACACCTACTCATGGAATGCAACAAGGAGATGGTCACTGCTCTGACAGAATCTGCAAGCCAAGGGAAAGAAACCATGTTGAAAAGCCATATCCTATAAACTATAAACTCATACAATTGTGTCAGTTACAGACTCCCTGAAGGAAAACAATTAAAGCATCATATGTATTGCTTTTCTATTGTTAGTTAAGTGAAGTCTTCTGTATGAATCAAACCTGCCAGCAGAAAAATGATACATTTGCTGGGTTTCCCTCCAGAGCACAAGCAAATGTGAATTCCAGCTACAGTGCCTGCCAAGTACTGTTGGCATTAAAGGAGTCAGAGGTCTTATAATTAGAGAGACTACGATTAGCCCCTGGCAGTTGAAAGCTAGATAGAAACTTAAATCATGCTTTTCCTAGCTGTCATTGCCTCACTAATAACTTCTTGAGGCCTTTGGCTTTTTAACAGTGTGAAGAGCTAAATTCAAATTGTGTGGGAGTTCTTTTTAAATTGATAAAAGCTTTTTAAATGAAAGTAACTACAATTATGGAATAATGATACTGAAGATTGCATTTGTTGGGCAAGAACTTTTGAGCACTTTGTGCATCTAATAGTATAAGCAACATTATCTGTACTGAATAGACACCCACATGGGTTTGGAGATACTCATATTGCATTTGGGAAATAACTGGGTCAAGGGAGGTTTGAAAGTATGTGCGAACTCTTACATAAATCTGTCATTCAGGTTGAAAATCCCCACCATTTAGCTACTCAATAGCTAAATGTGTATTTTGTTTTGTTTTGTTTTTCTCATCTATGTAAGTTTTCTTTGTTTTCAAAATGGGGGCATTTATTGTTGGCAATCAAAAAATTAAGAAAGCTGAGGCACCTGACTGGCTCAGTCTTGATCTCAGACTTGTGACTCTGAACCCCACGTTGGGTGTAGAGATTACTTAACATCTTTTTTAAAAAAAAATTATGAAAGCTATCAAGAATGTCACGAAATACAAAGTTTCTAAATTAAAATCTGCCTGTTTAAAACTCATATCACATTACACAAGGAAAAAATCTTGGAAAACAGAAGGTTAGATAGGAGTTGGAAACTCTGGAAATCAGAAAAAAACAGAGACCATGCTAAACCAACCCCATGCTTTAGAATTTGGCCTAAGTTTTCAAAGGCCTCCAGTTGGTTATGTGAAACAAATTAATTGTTACAGTAAATGACAAAACTGAGCCCTAGAAGAATGTATGGTGTGGTCTAAGTTCTTGTCTTACTGTTGCTAATGTATTTCCTGAAAATTACTAGGATTTTGTTAAAGCCTTTACATAAAATAAG
The DNA here is from genome assembly GCF_009829155.1 of Mustela erminea. Lineage (NCBI taxonomy): Eukaryota > Metazoa > Chordata > Mammalia > Carnivora > Mustelidae > Mustela > Mustela erminea. The sequence continues at coordinate 164,444,025 of NC_045614.1, read as the reverse complement.
TAGGCTCATGACCTTGACATGGTTGTTTCTTTGTAGTTGAGAGCAAATTATTTTCTTGTCCCAATTAATGGACTGATACAACTTTTTTGTGTTCCTTTTAGTTAAAGAAGCTAAAGGGGAACTTCTAATTGAAATATAATTTTGTGCAAATGATAGGATATTTTATAGCTAGAATCAGTGTAATTATAAAAATAAGATGAGGGGCTTTGCCTTGAAGTATGCTTTTTTATACAGCACTTCATTCTATTTGCCCAAACTACAACTATTTATTGAATATAGACTAAATACTAGATACTATGAGAACTGAAAGAAAAAAAAAAAAACTAAGTACAAAGTAAATCATTAGTTCTCTCAAGGATAAGTTCTAGCCATCTATTGTTCCCTCTTTCTTTCTTTCTTTCTTTGCTTTCTTACTCCTCCCTCAGAAAGAGAGGTATTTGAAGTACATAAAGCATATAGTCCTGTATAAGGGTTAACCAAATAGATCAAGACAAAGGAAAATTAAGGAGAAGTGGGTACAATTAGGTCACAAAAATGAGTATCATATAATCACAGAGATTTGCTTAAGATAGATTGTTTATCAAATGATACATAATTGCAGCCAGATGGCTGACGGTAATAGTCACATGAACCATAAGGGTGAAAACGTGCCAGTTCTTGGGGAGATCCCAGCTTCTTCTACCAGAGATGCCAAGTGATATATTCAACGATGTCTTCTAGTCCATAGACTCCTTATAATTAATGAATTCAATAGCACATTTCATCCAGCTGGTTCTTTTCTCTAAAACGAGATTCATTTTGCCCTGATAACATAGGCAGAAATTGTATAAAATGGAAGAAAACAAAAAGAGCGACAAAGCGTTTTAATTTTTATTTTCTGATTGTAACCTGCAGTTCAGGATTCTGTTGCCATTTGAAGGCAGATTGTCAGCTGAAATGGAAACAGCTTTGATATTCTCTTAAAGCATTTTAGGAACATAACTGGTATATGTCCCAGTTTAGAAAGCCATCGAAGCCCATTCTACCATTCAGAGGCAGATCCAGGGAGAACTTAAGACAAGGTGAAAATTTCCTTCCCAAAACAGTTTTGCATCCTTTCAGCATGTGCATGAGTGAATGATCAAGGTCCCAAAGTATATGTTATAGGATTTGATGCAATAATTCTAGACTGAACTTTTTTTTTAATTACAAATTTTCTAAAGTAAACATACTTTTTTTCTTTTTTTCCCAAATTTTTATTTAAATTTGTTAGTTAACATACAGTGGAATATTAGTTTCAGGAGTAGAATTTAGTGATTCCTCACTTACATACAATATCCAGTGCTCAGCACAAGTGCCCCACTTAATGCCCATCAACTATCTAGCCCATCCCCCACCCACCTCCCTGCTAGCAGTTTGTTTTCTTCAGCTTGCCTCTCTCTTTTTTCCCCTTATGTTCTCAAATTCCACATATGAATGAAATCATATGGTATTTTCTTTCTCTGACTTAGTTCACTTAGCATAATACTCGCTGGCTCCATCTACATTGTTGAGAATGGCAAGATTTCATTCTTTTTGATGGCTGAGTAATATTCCTTTGTATATATATATACCACTTCTTCTTTATTCATTCATCAGTTGATGGACATTTGGGCTCTTTCCATAATTTGGCTACTGTTGATGCTGCTGCTATAAATACTGGGGTACACTTACCCTTTGAATTAATATTTTTGTATCTTGTGAGTAAATACCCAGGAGTGTGATTGCTGGGTCATAGGGTAGTTCCATTTTTAACTTTTTGAGGAACCTCCATACTATTTTCCAGAGTGGCTCCACCAATTTGCATTCCTACCAACAGTGTGAAAGGGTTCCCTTTTCTCCACATCCTCACCAACATCTATGGTTTTTCCTGTGTTGTTAATTTTAGCTATTCTGACAGGTGTGAAGTGGTATCTCATTGTGGTTTTGATTTGTATTTCCCTGATGATGAATGATGTTTAGAATCTTTTCATGTCTGTTAGCCATCTGTAAAAATTAGATTTGACCACTTCTAACACAAGATTATAAATTACCCAATTTGCTTACCAATAAATCATTAATATATCTATCAAATGCTTCATTAGAAACAAAGCAACTTTCTGGCCAACTCTATAAAATATTAGCTGTTATAAGTGTTCTTAAGTAACCTATACTATATTATGGTATATATAATTACTAGGCTGAAAAAAATGGGTATTTGCCTAAAACAATAATTTGATCTTTAAGTAGTTACTTAAAGATTAAAGATTGTCCATTCTTTCTCTAACAATAACCAGACAGAACAACTATTTCATGAGGCCACTCTTGATTTATGATAACCATGTTATCAGTACCTAGAAAAACACTTATTTTTCTATTCTCATACTGGAAGAGTATGCATTTAATAAGTGAACATAAAGACATTGATCTTTAAGGTAAAGGTTGAAGAGAGTGAAAGCACATCTTATTTCATGCCTTTGGAAGTTATTGTGTATTCTCTGAGGAGATTATTTCTCCTCACTCTGACTCTTAGGTCATTACCATCCCAGCATTATGCAGGTGTAAATTTCCTAAGGTTGCATCTAGCTCATACGGCTTACCTCAACTAGTGGTCTTTTCTAAATTCCTTTCCCCAGAGATTTCACTGACCCCAACCAAACTCCTTAAAGACTTATTTTTACTTTTTAAATTTTTAAAAAAGCTTTTATTTACTTATTTTACAGACAGAGATCACAAGTAGACAGAGAGGCAGGCAGAGAGTGACAGGGGACACTGAGCGGACAGCCCGATGCGGGGCTCGAAACCAGGACCCTGAGATCATGACCTGAGTCAAAGGCAGAGGCTCAGCCCACTGAACCATCAGGTGCCGCAAAGACTTATTTTTAAACAAGAAAAGAAAATTTTATGTTTAGAGTGGTGGACACTGCATAAATTTAATCAGATCAGTAGCTGTTAATGCAAACCACTTGTTCTAAACTTCCTGGAAAAAAATAATCTGTAGGTTTTTCAGTAAATACATATTCAGGGCAGAGAGAATTAGACTGTTGTAGATGAGCACTTACACCAAGATTACAGTGGCCTAATGTGCTCTTCTCCTTCTCACAAGGATCTGGTCCCTAGCTGCTGGAAGGTAGGTACTTTCTCAACAGTACTAGAGAAAAATGTAATAGAATCTTCAGCTTGTCTTCCCCAAGTTGTGGGTGTGTTTAGACCTCATACTTGATCAGAACCTTTCTGTTGGCCCTAGTCATTACATTATCCATCTTCATGTCACTCATTTTCTATTTAGTTAGTTGATACATGCTTAGTGAGAACCTACTTTGTTCTCTGAATAGGTTGCAGAAGTAGGTTGCAGAAATAAAAATTAGAATCTTACTGGTATTAAGATGAGAATAACAATAATTTTCAGTTATATATTGAAGAAGTCATGAGAATAAAAGGTATAGCAAAGAGAACACAGTCAATGGTATTGTAATAGTGTTGTATGACAGCAGAAGCTAACTACACTTGCGATGAGCCTAGCATAACATATAGAAATGTTGTACCTCTGAAACTAATGTAACATTGTGTGTCAGCCATACTCAAATAAAATTTTTTTTAAAGAATAATAGCTAACATTTATTGAGCATCTTATTAATGAGGAACACTCTTCTATAAATCTCAATCTCCACAAAAATAGGTACAATGAGGAAATTGAAGCATGAAGACCACAATGAATATGACCTTCTTTCAGTCCTTCAAGAAGTTCAGTTAAGTAGGGAGAGAATTTTACACATAAATGATTACCTCAACAAATATTACCTCAATATTTGTTGAATTACAGAGATATAAAAGATATCACTTGGTGGGGGACAGGCAGCATAGAGTGAACGCTTCAAAGAAAATGCAGCCTTGAAGGATGACTAGGAACTTGTTAAATAGTTAAGGGGGAAGGCATTTCGGGCAAAGGGGCAAATACATGGTAAGTATGGTATCTACTGAGAATCTTAAGTGTCTCAGAATGACTGGAGCATGGTATATTATTGGGCAGGCATAGCAGGTAAGTCCTAAAAGATAAGAAACCTAAAGTAATATTTTGTGGAAATAGTTCATGGTGAGGAAAGAAAAGTGTGATGTTCTCTATGCTTAGGGCAGAGAGAGGAGCAAGTTCCTTCTCCTGGGAGAAAAGACAAGTGAACAATTTCCTCCAAAAACCACAAAGGAGGGGATTATATGAGACAGTGTGTGGAAAGATAGTAGCTACCAGGAATGGTGTTCGATGAACCAAAAGAGCCATAAACCTAAAGTCCGGACCAATTGCAATAATAGGAACAGAGGCCAGAACAACCTGGAAAGGGTCTGCTTAATATTGTGTTCTAAAACCTGAGCCATCATTATATCAAAATCCTATAAGACGTGTATATCCTTTGATCTAGCAAGTCAAGGATTTCTAACATGGGAAAAAATTAAGATTTGATATATAGTTGTAGCTACAGATATTCATCACAACATTGCTTATATAACTAAAAAATCACGAGCAACTTAAATATCTAATGATAAGCAATTGTTTAAATTATGGAAAATTCACTCAATGGAATATAGGGCAGCTAAAAGAAATGAACACATATTTTATTTATAGGAAAAAAAACACACTATAGATTATTGGAATGAAAGTAGATAATAGTATAGTCAGTATAAATGAATCATATGTCTTTGTAACAATTTCTATACGGAGAAAAATAATATGAACCAAGGTGTTCACAGGGGTCATCTCTTGAAAACAGGATTGTGGTTGATTCTTAGCTTTCTGTTTTTGCTTGTCTCAGTTTACTAATTGTTTTTAATTGTGAACAAGAATGATACATACAGCAAATCTGGCCTCTGTGTAGCAACTGAAGTTCATTTATTTGTTACCAAATACAGTGACTGTAGAGGGTGAGTGATTTGAGTCTACTTGACAGACCGAATATCCTGAATTGATAATTGTGATCTATCTCGATAGAAAATATAGTATGTGCCCTCAAATTGCCTTAAGATTTAAGATGTGAAAGAGCCTAGAACTGCATCTAGACTGTGGGTCTGTAAGTGACAAATACAAGAAGTCCTTAATAACAGAATTCATTGATTTAACCATTAGTTTGATAATAGAAAACATAAACTAATACCTTTGTATTGTGATAGCAGAGAGAGAAACTGAGACCCATCTGGCCATTGAGACAGCTTGCTGGTCCCATTTGTTCACAATTATAGTCCCATTAACCACCTGAGAAGAACTATTATCAATGCGCAATGGGGAACAAGCTCTCTTTGAAAGCATGTCTTAAAAATTCCCTGAGACCCAGCAATTATATTCTCAGGAGCCTCTTTCTACAGAGGCCTGTACAAAAGGCCTGTACAGTGAAGTTCACTGCATCATTGTTTATAAGAGAAACCATTTAAAAAAATCAGAATGTCCATCTTAGAGAAGTGGGTAGGTGAATTATAGTACAGCAATACTGTATAATTCCATGTAGCCACTAAAAATAACGTAATAACATGGCAAACATCCCCCAGACACATTGGTAACTTTTTAAAAAAGGCTAATTAGTATAAAATTTGTGACCCATTTATGCTCTAATAGAGAATCTTACATGTTATTCTAGGAATTGCTCGGATTTTTTATATTGCTAGAATTTTTTAAATATATACTCAGCAGGCACATGTGTTCTTTTCATAAACATAAAAGTCAAAGAAATATTTCTAGGAATATAGACGGTACCACGCAAAACCTAGAATTTCTGGTATATTTTAAGTAGTTAATGATTACTATGTTGTAGAATTCTCATAAATATTTATGGGATGATGTTCATGATGAATAAATAAGGCCTTTTTAAACCTTAGTGTTTTTAACCAAATGAATTGATAGGTCTATTGGAGAATTAAAAACTATTTAAGTCTTCTCATTTTTCTTTAATTTTATGAAACATAAAAAGTCCCTTAAAGAAAATAAAATCAGGGGCTCCTGGGTGGCTCAGTCATTAAGCATCTGCCTTCAGCTTAGGTCATGATCCCAGAGTCTAGGGATTGAGCCCTGCTTCAGGCTCCCTGCGCAGTGGGAAGCTTGTTCTCCCTCTCCTACTCCCCCTGCTTGTGTTCCCTCTCTTGCTGTCTCTCTCTCTCTGTCAGATAAATAAATAAAATCTTAAAAAAAGAAAGAAAACAAAACCACACATTTCACTATCATTATCAGCTAACTTTTCCCATTTATTAACAAATTCTTTAAAAATCTTTATAAATCATGTATGTTATGCCTCACACTGCAGAGCAGAAGGCAGAGATGGTTCTATCCTTTGTGGACTTCATGGTATTTCGAACACCTAAATAACATAGTATGAAATTAAAAAGGAGGTTGCAGACATTAGTAGACAGATTTATGTTTAAAGAGCCACAGACAAGTTCAAACAAAAGCAAAGTATATATAAATAAGCAATATGCAAATTATATGCAAATATGTAGATGTACATCTATATCACAAATGTTCATTTAAAAATAAATGATGCGAAGGAAAGAAAGAAGGAAGGGATGGGGGAATGGAAGGAGGAAGGGAAGTAAGGAAGGGCGGGCTGAAGGCAGGAAGGAAGGAAGGAAACCAGACGACCTCTCAAACACAGGTCCACTGACAGCGACTCAACAACCACACTGCAATGTCAATATGTACCCAAAAAACAAAAAACAATTCAAACATCAAATTTGAGATATAGAAAATAAGTATAAGAGAGCAGCACAAAGGACATTTTGGTCTAAGGATTATTTGCTGGTTTAAAGACAGGAGAGGGAAGCAAGACTGATTTCCCTCCTGTGAGGGGTTTGCCTGTTCTGCATCTAACATCATGCTATTTAGAGTTCTTTGAAAGGGCCGAGCCTGGTGTCTGATTTGGGGAAGTCATAGAGGGAGCCGAGGCTGGGAAGGAACATAAGCTCTGTTGTAGCTACTGTCACATGCCATTTCTGCTTGTCTTTACACATCTGTGTCACCAGCTAAACAGTGCCTTGAGGGCCAAGATTCTGTTTTCTTTACCTTTGATTTCCAAATATAAGGCACAGGTCCTGACACAGAAGAGATGTCTGATGTCGCTTGAACACATAAATATACAGTGTTAGAGAATCATAAGCTACTTTTCTGGGGTCAGTATTCACATGACTATTTGGCTACTAAGATAATTGTCTAATTTTTATACATATATATGTATACATATATAAATATATAAAATTATAATATATACATATATGAAATATATGTAAAATACATATTAATAAAATATAAATTATGTAATAAATATACATTTATAATTAATATATAGTGTTTATATAGTATATGATGTATGGTATAGACTATATGTATACACATGCATATTATATATGTATTATATATAAAATCAATATATTTATATGTAAATATAATGTATTTTATACATGCATTATACATAAATATACACATAATACATATATCTAAATACATAAAATCAGGGTAATTATCTTATAAAACACTCATATACATGTAAAGATTACCATAAATAACCAAGGACAACTGATAGGCAATAGCCCACAAACCCTGTATGGTTCAGGAATGAAAAAAGAATCTCTACACAAGGGTAAAGAGAAGCATATCTATTTATAGAAGGGGATAGGTGGTTTTCCATAAATAAAAGTATATATGACTATATCTGAAGATTAAAGAAAGGGAAAAAGTAGGGCAAATTATCATTCTGGATTATCTGGATGATTTTCATTTTGAATCAAAGTCTTAATAATCTGTCACCAGTTGTCAAATATTAGCAGCTAGACTAAAAACATCTTTCATTTCATCAACACTGAGAATGAGGGAAACTTGCTTCCTTTTGTCCATGCTGAATACAGGGACATAATAGCAATACCCATTTGAAATCTGTAAGGCGGCTTTGTCTGTCAATGGTAATTAATTTCTTGGCAGAGGATTTGTTCTTCATTATGAATAAAAACTATGGTTTTAATTGTGGGAATATTCAATTCAAAACAAATTGGTGAGCAACTATGATGTTGATATAGGTATTTTTTGTTTGTTTGTTTTTTTCCAGGAAACTCTGAATGCCAGTTTTATGCCTGGATAATTGTAGCCTTTTTGGGGTTAGCTCTGGTTGTATCACTGATCTTCAATATTTCCCACTATGTGGAAAAGCAGCGACAAGGTAAGACATTTTGAAAAATAGCCAGATAGTACCAACTTGAATAGAAACAAGTCCCTGGAAAACCTACAGAAGAAGACAATTTTATGAAATGTCATGAAGTAGGGTATTTTCATCTGTAGGACTCCTATATGATACTTTTTTTCTACCCTTAGGTTTCTCTTAATTTAAAAATGCCATCATATTAGAATATAAACAGACTCCCAATCTTGGCTTTATCTCTGCCTTAACAAATACAGAGTAGGAAGGAATTGTCCTGGTAAAATGTAGTTTTCCTTTTCCAACTCAACAGCTCGTGAAATTGTAGCCTCTTCTGCAGCAGCTATAAAAGTTCTCACTGATAGCTGATGGAAAGAGTGGCGACCCAAATCCTCAAGCTTCCACTCAAGCCTACTCAAACCCCTCAGCATCAGTCAGAACCTCTGAAATACAGGTAGCTGGGCTGGGATCAGAAGAAAAATGGCAAAACAACAGGCTGATCCACAAGCTTATTTTCTAACACTCCTGGGGTCAGCTAGTGTTCCTTTAAACAAGCTGGTCAGAAGTTTTAGCCATGTGACTCACCCTCATGAACATGACTGAAATAGCTCAATGCCCAGCGATGGCACAATCTTTGCACACCACTGGCATTCAATACAAGTGTGTTGGGTAGATGGATGGATGGATGGATGGATGGATGGATGGATGGATGGATATGAAAATCCAGCTATTTCTGGGAGCAGGACATTTCAGTGGTTATAAATGAATAGAAAAAAATTGTCAGTACATTTTAACAGTACATTTAACAGAGAAGAAGTAAAACAAAGTTAATAAAATTGCATTAGACACATGACCAAGAAAAACTGCACGAAGCTAATTTAGACAATGGTTAGAATCTGGGAGAGTCCTTGATCCTCTTGGGATAACACAAATATAAAATATGAAGACGGTGTTACTGTCACGCCTCTCAAAAAAGACAAGAGGCACTAGAAAGTCAAGCGGTATAGCTGAGGTCACATGTCTACTCAGTAACAAAGTCAAGGATAAGGGTCCTGTCTAATTCTCTGTCCAAAGTGGTTCCCACCAGCACACGTTGCTTTTACATTGTGTACCAACTATCCTCGGCCAGAAACCCAACACTCCTTTAGGATCTCTATTACATCATTTCTAAGCCTAAAATGCCAGGCAGGCAATGCTTTTTCATTAGCAATGATTTCAATAATTCTTTTTTTAAATTTTTTTATTTTTTATTAACATATAAAGTATTACTAGCCCCAGGGGTCCAGGTTTACACACTTCACAGCATTCACCATAGCACATACATTTACCAACGTCCATAACTCAATTAATAATTCTTTTTTAAATCAAATGTTTTTTGAAACAAATTTCATAAGTCAGATGCATGAGTGACCCATCCTCTAACATTTTTGAAAAAGGCTTCCGTCATAGAAAAAAATGAGCTAAGAGCAACACTTTTCGCTTAAAATGACTATATTTTAATTTCTCCACTAAGATATTTTATGAATGCAGATAATACTGTCACTTGTATTAGAAAAAGATGAGGGGCACCTGGGTGGCTCAGTGGGTTAAGCCTCTGCCTTTGGCTCAGGTCATGATCTCAGGGTCCTGGGATCAAGTCCAGCATTGGGCTCTCTGCTCAGCAGGGAGCCTGCTTCCTCCTCTCTCTGCCTGCCTCTCTGCCTACTTGTGAACTCTGTCTGTCAAATAAGTAAATAAAATCTTAAAAAAAAAAAAAAAGGTGAATTGAGGGGGACCTGGATGGCTCCATCAATTAAACATCTGACTTCAGCTCAGGACATGATCCCAGGGTCCTGGGATCAAGTCCCACCTCAGGCTCCCTGCTTAGTGGGGAACCTCCTTTTTCCCTCCCCCTGTGTCCCTCCCCTTGCTTGTTTTCTCTCTCTCTCAAATAAATAAATAAAATCCTTTAAAAAAGAAAAAGATGAATTGAGAGCTATAGAGTTGAAATAATTTAGGACGGAAGTCAGGACAAGAATAACCATGTGAACTAATACTTCACTCTCTGTTGATTTCGGTGCAGGTCTCTGGAGTCTCCAGTCCCTTTGTGGGACCAAGGAACAAGTATCCTCCTCAGTTCTCATTTTTTGGTAGTTTGTGCTTTGGAATTTATTTATCCGTATTCATACCATTTGCCACCATATGGGCTCCTTTTGGAAGTTGTTCTCTTATAACGGTTAGTTGACCACTACCAAAAGACAGTAGACTAACTTTTTAAGAAAGAAAACAAGGACAAAAGGAAAGGAGGAAGGGAGGAAGGGAAAGAGAAAGGCTTTTTCTTAAAAAAAAAAACAAAACAGATTTTTTTTTTCATTTCAATTGTACAAACCATGTCTCAGGCGTGTCACAAATTACTTTGTCTAAAAACAGTATGGTGGGAAATACCATTTTAAAAAAACAGGAAATAGTCAATTATATTCATTGTTCTATTTTTAAAAATTAATTTCGATTCTTTCAATTTGTTCTTAACATCATGGCTTTTGAAGTCAACTGCCATTAATTAGAATGCTGCTTTCAATATTTACCTGGGAGACCTCTTGTACCAGAAACAGAGTTTCTCATAGTTTCCTTGCTTACAAAATGTGGAAAACACTGTTCAGACCAAGGGATCTTATGAGACTTCTAGAGATCCCTCAGCATCGTGCTGGGGACTGAGGAGGTCAGTCTTGCTCAGGGCACAGCCCACAACACCACTCTCGGTGGCCCCAGTGCCTCCTTCCCTCCATCCACTCACATTTGTGAAGGGCTTGCCCTAACTACATCTTTCCCCATTTACTTTTAGTGTCAGGTTCAGGGAACGTTAGTTCCTCTGACTCCTCACTCCTAGAGAGAGGAGAGATCTCCCTAGAGGACCTAGAGGATACACCTCTGTATCCTCTAGGTCCTCTCCAGCCCCTATATCACTTCCTGCCCCATGTCTATGCAATAACCTGAGCTTTAGCAATGACGTTGTGTCCATTGAAGTCCTGCACAGATGCCTTTTAGAGCGTTTTCCATAGGCTTTCATAGACGGTTCTAACCATTAGTCTACTGCAAATTTTTTTTTTTAAGCAATAACATGCCTGGGTCTTGCATTTTATTAGTGTGCAAACCCCAGATTAGCCTTGCAGCAGAGCTCATGGATGCCAAAATGCCCTTCATTCTCATCCCACCTCACCATTTTCTCACTGCAACCTTCTCCTAACTGCCCCAGGTTCTCCTGACGTCTTTCCGCTAGCATCAGTAATAAATGTCACCCTTGGCTCGTCCACATGAGCAAGTATTGCACTGTCTGTCTTTCTCGAAGGCTACAGGTGGCTCTGGGATTAGCTCTGCAAACTGACTTCTGTCCCGTCCTGCTAAAGCCTCCTCCCGGTTTTGTTTGTCATAGGCAGAGGAGATTCGATGACATTAGTCAGCTTTTCTGCCACTCTGTCTGCAAACACAATGCCCCCGTTATCTGACCTGATGGAACTTTTTATTTTTGCATCTCTGTGCTATTATTTGTGGCTAAGAAACTTGAAAGATAGGACTCCACCTATGGCGAACAGTGAGTGAATAAGTTGTGCTGGTGTATTAAATGGCTTACGAAAGAAAATCTCCATCCCAGCAACAACGCAGTATCTCCACATTCAATCAGATAGACATGATAAGCCTCTCCTTGATGTTTTCTGCAGCAGTGCTAGCTAGGTAAAAGCTTTGTAATGGAGTTCTCCCTTCCCCCAAAATAAACCTTACATTTTTAGGTGATTCTTTGTCTGTTCTTTAGGAGGATTATATTTATTTCTTTTCCTGCTAGGAAGGTATTAGCTTTGTCCTCCTTTAAATCCAAAAAATTTTCTTTATCCAACCTTTCTTCTCTGTTTTGAGAAGAAGGATAAGTAAGTGTATGGTTTGCTCATACATCAAAGTCTTATCAGTACATCTCCTATTCACTAGAAAATTATGGCACATTTTTCACATTTTCACATTAAGAATGTATCAAAAAATGTTATTATGGAGTTTGGACCATGTGCTGTTTTTCTTGTTATGTATTGCACATGGAAGAGTAAACACTATAAAGGAGAAAACATAAAAGCAAATGTTTGTTTACCTGCTCTCAACCATGAACCTGACCGCAAGTTGTCTGTATCTGAATCACAGAGAGGATTGTGAAAACTCACCCACCTCTTCTCACAGAATCTTGCAAATGTAACTGCTTCATAGCAACATAAAAACTGCTTTTAGTTTTACTAAATATCATTGAGGTTATGGACATTGGGAAAGGTATGTGCTATGGTGAGTGCTATGAAGTGTGTAAACCTGGCGATTCACAGACCTGTACCCCTGGGGCTAATAAGACATTATATGTTAATAAAAAATATTTAAAAATATCATTGAGTTGATTAGGTAGCTTCTAAATTATGCCATTTATTTTTAAATAAACTTATAAGCCTTCATGAACGAGCCAACGCTCTTCAGGAGACTAAGCTTGCTGCCCTTTCTCCTTGGTCCCAACCTCTAAACTTTTGATTACCACTCCTCTATTTAAAGAAATCATATGCTACTACACTTCTTACCATAAGAAGGAACTTACTGAAACCATACGAGTACAGACTGTCCAGTTTCAGATTATACATTTAAATTCTAAGAGGAGTACAGAAGGTGGTGACCTTGAACATTTTAAGAACACTTTCAGGCTACAGTTTTAAGAACGTTGATTGGTCTTGATGCATAATGTCCTTTTCCCAATACTTATTTTCTTCCTCACACTGCTTTAGTTTTTTTTCTTCCATGTAAGCATCACATCATTAAATCATATCCTTCATAGAGTTGCTTCTTCTTCGTTTTTCCCCCACAAAGCTTTTTGGTCCAAGCCTTGTTTTCCTTCTCTCTACTGATAACACATCCAACAAAATTTTTTTTCCATAAAGCTATCTTTTTAGAGGTGCCTGGGTGGCTCATTGAGTTAAAGCCTCTGCCTTCGGCTCAGGTCGTGATCTCAGGGTCCTGGGATTGAGCCCAGCATCGGGCTCTCTGCTCAGCAGGGAGCCTGCTTCCCACCCCCCCCACCCCCTGCCTGCCTCTCTATCTACTTGTGATCCCTCTCTGTCAAATAAATAAATAAAATCTTAAAAAAAAATAAAAACTATCCTTTTACATATCACATTTGTGTACCTTCCAGACACCAACATTCACACTCCAAGCACTTCCAGCTGGAAAATCCACATTGTCTTTAGAAAATATTAGTCTGTATACGGAAACATTTGACCCTATGCCTGTTTTTTTTTCTTATTCTCTATAAGTAATATCATTATTTTTGTTTTCAAATTCTTTATTTTTTATCTTTTCATTTAACACTCACTTGGTGACAATCCTCTTGCCAGAAATGAGATTTGGTCATTGCACTAAAAATCCAGCTTTACTTATAAATCTTGTAAATAGCATTTTAATTATATCAGCTTGTTTTCAGCTACTCCATTTAATGAAGAGATTCTATTCCAATCAGCACAATTAAATTGTGGCTGAAAATGTGATTGAATTTAGAATGTATAATATTGAAAACCAGCTTTGTCATTTTCCAAAGTGTTTTTAACAAAAATTATTTCATTCATCTTCCGTATCTACTCACATGCTATAGGCATTATTATCTCTACTTTATAGGTAAAGCGAGAATCAGAGTTTAAAAATAATTTGCATATTGTCACATGTAAAATGCATTGAAGATCTGCTACCCAAATCAAAATCTTGCAGTATCTCAACTGGAATCTTTTCCATAAACATTAGGTTACAGTTTGACTATATTCTTGTATATATATTTTAATTCTTCTGAATACACTGACATATGACATGTCTGTTTTATCCTCCAACATAATGATTTTAATAATTTGTTCCAATAATGTTTCTCTGCTAGTGACCCTTCTGGAGAATACTTCAACTTGGTCACATATAAATTTAACTAAAAATAACTTTCTAGTTGTTTGGTGACTAATTCAGTCATTTGAGATATTTTTGCTAGTTCCTTACCAACACAATATTTTTTATATGTGAAAACTGAAAGGTCACCCTTTGGTTACTATTTTCTCTGTGTTATTGCCAGAGACTTAGATAATAATGGGCTCCATTTTTACAGAAATATCTTTTGCAAGATTTTGCTATTCAATGTCACGTTGAATAATACACAGTCAAAATATAATAATTATCATAATATACACATCCATTGATTTCAATATCTAAGAAAATTTATTAATGAACAGATACAGACTTCTTCGGAATATTGATCTTAATTATTAAAATTGTGCTCTAAATTCCCCCTATTTTCTCTCAATAATTCATTAGGAATCTATTGCTTTTCATTAAAAAGATTCTTAAAACTATTTTTTTCAAGTTTGAATGTAAATATTTAATTTTTTAAAATTTAATTTTATTTTTTTTCAGTGTTCCAAAATTCACTGTTTATGTACCTCACCCAGTGCTCCATGTAATATGTGCCCTCCTTAATACCACCACCAGGCTCACCCAACCCCCAACACCTCTCTCCTCCAAAACCCTGTTTCTCAGTCCACAGTCTCTCATTGTTTGTCTCCCTCTCCGATTTCCCCCACCTCACTTCTCTCCCTCTCCCAGTGTCCTCTGTGTTATTCCTTATGCTCCACAAGTAAGTAAAACCATATGATAATTGACTCTCTTTGCTTGACTTATTTCATTCAGCATAATCTCTTCCAGTCCCGTCCATGTTGATATAAAATTTGGGTATTCATCCTTTCTGATGGAGGCATAATACTCCATTATATATATGGACCATATCTTCTTTATCCATTCATCCATAAAATCTACCTATGAGAAACCTACAGTAAATATCATCCTTAATGGGGAAAACCAGACAGCCTTCCCTTTGAGATCAGGAACACAACAGGGATGTCCACTCTCACCACTGTTATTTGACATGTATTAGAATCCTAGCAACAAGAATCAGACAACAAAAAGAAAAAAAAAGGGTATTTAATTGGCAAAGAAGAAGTCAAACTCTCTCTCTTCGCAGATGAGGTTTTTATATGGAAAACCCAGAAGACCCCACCCCCAAACTACTAGAACTCATACAGTAATTCAGTAATGTGGCAGGATACAAAAATCAATGTACAGAAATCAGTTGCTTTCTTACACACCAACGATGAAAATATAGAAAGGGAAGTTAGAAAATAGATTCCATTTACTATAGCACCAAAAACCATAAGATACCTGATAAGATACCTGGGAATACACCTAATCAAAGAGGTAAAGGATCTGTACTGTAGGAACTATAGAACACTCATGAAAGAAATTGAAGAAGATACAAAAAGATGGAAAAACATTCCATGCTCATGGATCAAAAGAATAAACATTGTTAAAATGACTATACTGACTAGAGCCACCTATACTTTTAATGCCATCCAGATCAAAATTCCACTGGCATTTTTCAAAGTCCTGAAACAAACAATCCTAAAATTTTTGTGGAACCAGAAGAGACCCTGAATTGCTAAGGGAATGTTGAAAAAGAAAAACAAAGCTGGGGGCATCACGTTGCCTGATTTCAAGCCTTACTACAAAGCTGTGATCACCAAGACAACATGGTACTGGCACAGAAACAGACACATAGATCAGTGGAACAGAGTAGACAGCCCAGATATGGACCCTCAACTCTATGGTCAAATAATCTTTGACAAAGCAGGAAAAAATATCCGGTGGAAAAAAGACAGTCTCTTTGATAAATGGTGCTGGGAAAACTGGACAGCTATGTGTAGAAGAATGAAACTCAGCCATTCTCTTACACCATACACAAAGATAAACTCAAAATGGATAAAAGACCTCAATGTGAGGCAGGAATCTATCAAAATCCTAGAGGAGAACATAGGCAGTAACCTCTTCGACATCGGCCACTTTAAGACATGTCTCCAAAGACAAAGGAAACAAAAGCGAAAATGAACTTTTGGGACTTCATCAAGATCAAAAGTTTTTGCACAGCAAAGGAAACAGTCAACAAAACAAAGAGGCAACCCACGGAATGGGAGAAAATATTTGCAAATGACAGTACAGACAAAGGGCTGATATCCAAGATCTATAAAGAACTCCTCAAACTCAACATGCACAAAGCAGATAATCACATCAAAAATGAATAAAAATATTTAATTTGAAGGAAGAATACTTTCTTTTACTTGCCTTTGAACCACCAGTTTCAAGGTTCAGCAGTGGGTTACTTTCTGAGACTTGGTACAGAATTTTTTTATGGTTTTATGATCCTACATCAGATCTCTGGTCAGTATGGTTACTGCATATCAGCATACAGTTTCTTTTAAAAGCCACTCAATGTTTTGATTATTTTTAGACTGTGTTCCCAACTTTTTCCAGATCTCTTCTCCCTAGAATTGTCATCTCTTCTTTTTTAATTAATTTATTTTTTTATTTTTTATTTTTAAATTTTTATTTATTTTCAGCATAACAGTATTCATTATTTTTTCACCACACCCAGTGCTCCATGCAATCCATGCCCTCTATAATACTCACCACCTGGTACCCCAACCTCCCACCCCCCTGCCACTTCAAACCCCTCAGATTGTTTTCCAGAGTCCATAGTCTCTCATGGTTCACCTCCCCTTCCCATTTCCTCCAACTCCCTTCTCCTCTCTAACTCCCCATGTCCTCCATGCCATTTGTTATGCTCCACAAATAAGTGAAACCATATGATAATTGACTCTCTCTGCTTGACTTATTTCACTCAGCATAATCTCTTCCAGTCCCGTCCATGTTGCTACAAAAGTTGGGTATTCATCCTTTCTGATGGAGGCATAATACTCCATAGTGTGTATGGACCACATCTTCCTTATCCATTTGTCCCCGTTGAAAGGCATCTTGGTTCTTTCCACAGTAAGGCGACCGTGGCCATTGCTGCTATAAACATTGGGGTACAGATGGCCCTTCTTTTCACGACATCTGTATCTTTGGGGTCAACTCTTCTTACCTCTATTTGCCATGTAGATGAGATAAAATCACAACCAGAGAAACTTCCCGAACATAATTTTCATGTTGTTGTTCACATGACAAGAAGTGTTAACAGACACTTCAAATATAGATAAATAAGTAAGCCTTTTAGGATTTGTTTCATTTTGTGTTTTTGTTTTCATTCGTCTGTTTGTTTTGGGTAAGGAAGAAAAGCTTATTCAAATCCGCAAGAGCAGAGAGGGAAATCTGACTGAAGGAAACAGAGGTGTTCCATGAAGTGTGAAGGCAGAAAGGACAGTATGCCCCACTCATGATGGACCATCCCACAGAAAAGGCTAGACTAGTAGAGTTCCCCATGTTTATAGCTTGGTTTTTTTCCTCCCATAAAATGGCCACACATCCAGGCCCTACGTCACCTCTAAGCTGCGTTTGTGTTTCCATCTCAAATTACCAAGAGAGAATATATATGATCGGGCCAAATCAAAGAAGATATTTATGTCTGGTGGTGGTGGCTAAGTGCCTTGATTTGAGATATCAGCTGACTCTGAAGCTAAGCTCTCCTCACAACATTCTCTAAAAGATTTAAATGTATGGCAATATTTCTTTTAACTTGACTATTTTTAATATCTTTCAGATAACATGTACAGGTACCCTGAAGACTACATTCCCAGGTATGTAGAAATAAGTTATGTATTCCCAAGTAATAAGGGGGCATAACAAATGTTATATTACTTATAAGTTTGGCTCAGGGATGTCACGTTTGGGTAAAAATAAAATTAAAAGTAAAAATAAAATCAAAAGCTATAATGTTATTATCTTCCTTAGTGACTTACTAATCCTGAGTCAGTAAGAGAGCTGGTTAAGGGACAAAATGAGACTCTAACCTAGTATCTACAGAATTCTTGTCAATATCAGATGGATATATCCTAGATTATGAATCAGATCAAATTGTAAGAATGTAGTCTAATTATACATGGAATTGTGGGGCCCTTAAGAAGCCAGATTGGAAAAGAAGTATGGCAAAACCTAATGAAATTTAAGATATATATACATACATACTTAGATAAGGATGCTTTGTGCTATGCTGCTGTTAAGATTAATGTCAACCAATGGGGAAATGTGATTAATCAACCCTAAAATAATATATGGATACAGATATAGTGTATTCTCTTTAATACCTGTTAACTGAATTACAGAGAAATTTATATGACTTTTTTTTTTAACAAAAGAAGGTTTATGGCATAAATCATAGCAAAGAATTTTCATTTTATTTCACAGTATATTCTGACCCAAATGTGTTATTAGATTGGAGATTTCTCCTTTAGGATGAAAACACATCTAAATATAGAGAATTTCCTAGAGGACTCTTCAAGACCTTTCTGAAATGGTAGGCTAAAAGGCAGAAAGGTCTTTCATAAACACAGAGCTTTCTCACTGGGTAGGATAAGATTATAAGCTTTCTGTTAGCCTCTAAAAGGTCTTTTTAAAATTTTTCTCCATGTGGAAATATCTCTGACAGATTCAGGATGTAGGCTTCAGGCAGATTCACACAAAAAAGAAAATCTTTATTTTTGCGATGTATCATTGCATTCTATAACAAGATAATCTTCAATGCATTATCTCATATCAAGAGAGATTTGCTGATTTGGTTAAAACAAACAACATGACAAAGAAAATCCTCTATGGATTTTCCATGTAGAAGTTAATCTCTTGGACAATTGATTTGATACTTGTTATTTGAAAGGCAATTAAGATGCAATGTGATAGAAAGTCTAGTGATTTGATCAATCTGCTAAAGATTGGGTTGGTACTCTTGGGTTGGAATGGCAAGAGTCAGGAGGGAAAATTGGTAAAATACCCATCTCATAGTAAGCAGGCTCTTACCTATAGGGCAAGTATGAAAAAGAAATTGGTTCTTCTATAACATTCATTCATTAAATAAGTATTTGTTCAACAAATAGGAGTTGTGCTAGACAAGAGATGCAAAGATGGAAAGATGCAGATTACTAAATCGTGGATTTAGCAATCTGTTATCTATTGTAACCTCAATTTAGGCATAATTTGAATATAAAATGCAGATTTTATCTTTAACAAGAGGCTGGCGTGTTAATTATGTATGTACTTCACAGCTTGTCTATTTCTGATTATGTATTTAGAGATCTAAAATCACCTTTGTAGGAAGGACATGGAGACTCTAGGAGATAACAAATGTGAAACTATTTCCAGCTATTAAACTTCAACATTAAAACAGCAAGTGGAAATAAAGGCTATTTCTTAAGTAGAAGATAGAAGTAGAAGTAAAATTAGTGATGCCCCTCAGTTCTTAGGTAGAAGTAAAATTTCTTAGGTAGAAGTAAAATTAGTGATGCCCCTCAGTTCTTAGGTGGTTTGAGGCTATGGTTCCCCACTGAACCATCTCTCTGCCCCAACTCAACATTGGTTTAGGTAGGAACCCATGCTTCTCTGATCTTATCTTCCTGTTTTCCCAAAACCCTGCCCTTCCTGTGCTGTAGGTCAAAAATGTGATCACTTGAAGGACAATGTAGCATCTATATGTAACAGAAAATCAGATACATATTCCCTGGGATTTACCCCTGGACCACTTTATTTTTCCTTTAAAACAAAATTCTAGGGGTACCTGGGTAGCTCAGGTGGTTAAGCGTCTGCCTTCTCAGATCATGATCCCAGGGTCCTGGGATCAAGCTCCAAGTAGGGCTCCCTGCTCAGCGGGGAGCCTGCTTCTCCCTCTCCCTCTGCCCCTGCTTGTGCTCTCTCTGTCAAATAAATAAAATCTTTTAAAAAATTATTTAAATTTTTTAAAAGATAAGTGTGCACAATGCTGGTCTTTTGGTCTGTGTTAGGAGGATAATACAATGGGAATATCATGGATTTGAGATCTAGACAATTCTAGGTTTTAATTAAACTCTTGTAATTACTAGGCTTGTAATCTTAGCTAAAGGAGCATTGCTGAATTTAAGTTGTATCATCTGAAAAATACAGATTATAATGTAATACTTCCCTTACAAAGCATAATTGATTAAAAAAAAAGATACTGCTTTATCAGATGAAAATTAAAGTCTAAGAAAATTCCTGCCCATTTGTTGTATATTTATCCTCTAATTTAGGAAATCAGTTCAGGTTTACGACTACTTTGAATTTATCACGATTCCTCAGTTTCAGAGTCGCTCTCAAAAGCCTTAGGACAGATTCCCAGCAGTCTTTACTTGCTCTGTTCCTGGGTGGCACTGAAAGGTGCTTTCATGGCAAGGCATAGCTCAGCCATTCTTCTACCTTAAGATGATTTCTTGGATTTCCGCAGCTCTGCAAGCTCCTTTCACTTCCCCTCTTTACTAATATCCTACGCTAGTGCCTGGCCCAGATTGCCAGGGTCTCAATTGTCCTCCTCACCTGAGGATGTTTATGACAAGAGAACTTTTTTGAAGGGAAAAAAAAAAAGATTTTATTTATTTATTTGAGAGAGAGAGAGAGAGAGAGCACAAGCAAGGGGATGGGCAGAGGGAAAAGGAGAAGCAGACTCCCTGCTGAGCAGGAAGCCCTACTCGGAGCTTAATCCCAGGCCCCTGGGATCATGACCTGAGCAGAACGCAGACGCTTAACCAACGGAGCCACCCAGGCGTCCCAAAGAAAGAACTACTGCGTAGCCTTCCCAGACTTCTGAGACTTCCAAGTGGGTGCACGGATGAAGCCCCCACTGTGATCACTGCCATGCTTATGACCAAAATAGCTCCAAGTTTTCCAGCCTTCTCTCTTTTTTTTAATGTACAAGCTCCATCCCCGTGTCACTGCAAGATGTCCAGTCCCTTCTTAAGTATTGTTTCTTAAGAAACCTTGAGAAGTACAGATAGGTTCTAAATTGTCCAAACTGCCCAATTGTTCCAAACTGATAGGTTTCAGTTGTCTTTTTGTGGCTCCTAGTTCTGTTTCACTGCTCTCAGCGTCTTAGCCTTTGTCTTTAGAATTCTTCGTGCTGGGAGATATTGCTAGTCTCCTTCCCACAAAACCTTGGCAAAAACTCTTCTTTTTAAGTACTCCAAAGCACTGGAAATATAAGTGCCTTGTGTTTTATAGACTTTACAAAGAAGTGGATATACTAGAAGAAAACTGGAACACTGATAAAGAGAATAAAGATTTAGTATTAAGTAGTATTTGGTATCATGGCTCTGAGAGTCCATTAAGCATCCCTCACAGGGAACACCACTGGGTTCAGTTCTTAGTCTCCAACCATACAAAGCCAGTGCTGAGGTTTATATTCTTTCCCAGGACCAGAGGTCTGTATTTGGCCCTCTCACCCCAGGTTCAAGACACCTATACCCATGGTATGGTCCCTGCCAAAGAAAGCAAAAACTCAGTGAGCATGTACTCAGTGACACGTCCCACCAGCAACCTTCCCTTTTCTCTCCTGCATTATTGCTATTGTCCCTTTTTTATTATTCTCATCAATATGTAAGAGTGTTGTTTCACATCTGAAAGAAAGAAGGAGAGAAGGAAAAGGAGAGGAAAGAAAGGGAAAAGGAAAGCTTTCTTGATACTAGATTTCCTACACCTACCTCTCCTTTGCTCTGTACCCTTTATAGTAAAACATGAAAGTTCCATCTACATTCTGTCCATATTTGCTGGCTTCTCCTCTTCTCTTTTTTCTTGAACCTACTCTATAAAATTTTGTGCCTTCATTAATCTGCCAGCTCAGCTCTTGTCAAGGTCACCAGTGAAATCCACGTGGCCAAATCTTAGTGTTTTCCTATGTAGTCCATCTGTAGCATTTGACACATCGACACTCTCTTCTTGAAACACTTCTCCAGGCTCTGGGTCCTCTCATCTCTAGTTTTCCTCCTCAAAAGTGGTTCCTTGCCCTTTGCTGATTTCTGAACTTTTGACGTCAGAGTGCCCAGGGCTCACCTAAAGAACCTCTTCTCTATATATACTCATTCCAGAATGTAGTTTTGTCTTTCCCTATGGCTTTAAATAGCACTTATATGCCAATGGAGCCCAAACACATATATCTGCCAATTTAAAGAAATACCTATTAAGAAAATCAAGGTAACATCAAAATCAATTTTTAACAGACCCCTCAGCTTGCTTTTTCCTCAATCTTACAGCTTTCCAGCCCCTTAAAATAGTTTTATTTTATAGAAATATCTTTCATTTTTCTTTGAATATTGGAACCCTACATTTATAATATAGAATTTCAGAATTGAAAAGAACAAAAGTGATTAAATACTTTAATAAAATTGTTTTATAAATAAGGAAATTGAAACTCACAGTTTATGTCCAAAGTCACTCAGATAGAAGTAATGATTTTTTAAAAAATGAATTTACCTATTTAATCTACTTAGATAATGAAGTATTTAAGAGTTCACAATAAAACAATGATGAATTAAAAACTTTAAAAATGGGGACTAAGGAAAATATACATGAAAGTAGAAAATAGTAAAAGATACAGTTAATATTATTTTAAGTTTTGGAGTGTCAGCAATTGTGCTTATTGGTCAGAGGGCCATTTCAGACATGTTCAGAGCAATGCACTCACCTCTGTCTGGGGTGTGGGCTTATTTATTAATCTCTTTTTGATAGTAACTAATCTTCTACATAAAACACTACCAAACATTGTGCTTAAAGTTTATTAGATATTTGCAATAGGCTGGAGCTATTTGGCATTGCTAAGTAAAAATATATTTTTTAATTTGTTGGTTAGGCAACTGTTCCTTTATAATACTTTATTTGGGATGATTAATCATTTGAGACCTGTCTGTAGACACAGGGCACTGCATTATAAATCACATCTTATTTTCATTCATAGGGAATGAAGTGATATTCATTTTTTGGACATGATTTATCATTTGCAGGTTGTATCTGCTATCTATGTGAGCTAGGAAAATGGATGGATTGTCTTATTAAAAATTCTTCACATTTTGCTCTTATATTCTCAGCATAGCCAGAGAAAAACCATGAACAGGGACCACTCCATATTCCAATATTAAGCTGTACTGAATTACTGATGAAAGGAAAGGTTACAGATGAGTTCCTTTGTTATCAGATAAGAGAAATACATGCCAGCATCTGGACTTTTCAAGCCATTTCATACAAGTATCATTTGATCTGTTTTTTTAAGGACACCTACTTACTATTTACATATACTTTGTCCTCTTTCAGAAGCATAGGGAGTACTATAGGTGTTATGCCTTGAGATCAGTGTTCTTTTTTCTTTTCATGCAATTCCCTCCAGCTCTTGATGATCTGTAATCTCAAAGTTAAAGCAGTTGCTACTATTTTATGAAATGCTACTCTCACTGCCTGATATGTTCCTCTGTTCCCAGCCTGCCATTGTGAAGGCTGGTCACCAGGGCCATTGCCATTGTGTGGTGGCTATGATAGGATGTCCACTCTGATCCTAAATGAATTTCTCAAGAGCAAATAGTATTCAGGGCTTTTGGACTAGACTTACATTACAATCCTAGCTCTGATAGTCACTGTCTTTGTCTTTGGACAGTTTAACTCTAGGAGCTGCAGATTCTTTACAGGCACAGTGGGAATTTAAAAACAAAGTATCTCAGAGTTGTTCTGTGTGCTGAATGAGCACTGGCATAAAGAAGAGCTTTCAGAATTGTTACTTATTGCTGGCGTTACACATAAGGCCGGGGAAAATATGTTAATCTATCTGACTCTCAGACTTCCCACCTATAAAGTGGGAAATAATATTTTTGTGGAATTTCCCTAGGACTTTGGTATAATGTATATGAAACTTGTAGCATAGTATCTGGGTGTAATAGGTGATCAATCATTTTACAACATCTGGACGTCTGCCAAGCTGAGTCTATAGTATCTCTTTGGCCTTTTATTTTTTAAGCATCATTGTCAGTTAGTATTTAGATAGGAAACATAGTTTTAGGGGATTATTTGGAACGATACTCTGGGCAAGTAAACTGGCAGCACAGCACAATGTACGGTTGAGAGTACAGATAACCTCAGTTCTAGTCCCACTTCTGCGGCTTACTAGCCTTCCGACCTTCAAATTATATGACTTCTCTGTGCCTCAAATTTCTTATGTATATAATGAAAATGTGATAGTGCCTGTCTGGTCAGATTGTTGTTAGAATGGTATAAATGAATATAGAAAATGAAGGTCAAGTAGCATCTGACAAACATAAATGCTAAATAAGTATTTGCTATTGTTATTTCCTGAAAAATCCAAAAACACCTGTTCAAATGTATGCACACACACACATGCATGTAGGAATTCATGCACTTTTTCATCCATTCACTTGTACATGAACATATCTACCTTGGTTGGCTGAGGATAAACAAGAACATGCAATCATATATTGAATTTAGCTGAGAAATTAGTTAAGAACTATGTGTAAAGAGGATTCTAATAAGATAAATTATCTTTCATTGTTATAGGGAGGATGAATATTATATTGAAGACACACCAATTTATGGTAACTTAGATGACATAGTCCCAGGTAAGTTTATTTTTCCCAAAATTATATTTATCTATAAATTAATATCCCTCCCCTTAATTCCACATCATTTGAGATAGCTTATTTCTGGTTGTAATCACATTTAAATATCCCAATGGCAATCATAGATTCAATAATGTTTAGTATATTATTTAGTATACACTTCCCAAACTGCATATTATAAATTGTATTGCAACATCCTGTCTTTCTATATTCTCCTCATTTTACTGTAGTAGAAATGTGACTACAGAAGACTATCACCATGAATTTTGATACACATAATTCTATGAAATAAAGCTATTTCTAGAACAGAAAATGGCTCAGGGAAACAGAGTCCTGTGCGCTGTCTACAAAAGCAAATCTATAGTGAATAATCTGGAACAAGGAGCATGTTCTCTGGTTCCCCTTGTTTTAACTGCTCCCGTTAAGCAAAGAACCTAGGGCTACATTGATGGCAAGTGGGTAAAGAGAAGAGCTAAATCACCACTGACTAGGTTATACATTTTTTTATTCTTAGGTAACAAGTACTTTTCAATTCCCAGCATCCCTTATTACTTGAAACATCCCAACCACCCCAAACAAAATGCCACTCAATTCCTTAAGTAAGACAATCATGATCTGATCCCAGAGCTCTGATGAGAGAAGCCATGAGGCTAAATGCTAACATTTAACCCCATTCAGCCTTGCACTCTCAAGCCCTTCAATTCATTCATGAATTGGGGGTTAACCGAGATTTCCAGAAACGGACTAAACTATCTGAAACTCTGTATAGCAAATCCAAGCTATATAAATCTCTGAATATGCAATTCTCCTAAAGTTAGGAATAACTAAAGGATTCAAAATTTTATTTAATTTTTAAAAATGTATTTAATCTTTGTCTTCCCCTTCCTTTTAGAGTATCTTCTAATCTCTGTGCTCTGAGAAATCAGAACTATTTTTTAGGACTATCTTGTTAAAAATATTTTGCCCTCCTGCTTCACCCTGCAGAATCATTGTCCCCACCTGTAATATTTGAGATTTCAATTCTTCTCTACTCTGGTGGTGCAAAGCCCACCATATCTGCAATTTCAGTATCTAAGGGGGGCATTGGTGCCACCCCACACATTCTGATTCAGTAATGTTTAGGAATAGGGTTTAGGAATTTACTAGTTGACAAACTTCCAGGCAAGTGTAATGCACGTTTTCCATGGACCATACTTTGAGAAACATCACTCTGCATTAATTTTTAGAAGGGGTTGAATGATTGATTATAAGATAACTTGCACTATAGTGAATATATCTTTTTTCCTATAGGATCAAATCAGTGCAATCCACATTTCTGCCAGGTCACTGGCAGAATGGCCAATCCATGGCCATCCTACAAGTCACTTTCTTTCTATCTTCTCCCTTTCAAACACACATATGTGGAGGAAGAAAGGGATGGAGGTTTAATAAGCATGTTCCCACAGGATGAAATGACTTCAGGTCTGCTGGCTATTGGACACTGCACAAAAACTGTAAATACTTAGGACCAGCATTACAGAGCTCCAGACCCCCCAAAACAGCCTGTCTGTGCTGTCACTGATTTATGGGACAAAAAACAGGATCTAAACATTCTTTTTAAAAAAGAGAGATGTTTAAATGTCTCTAAGTAAAACCTCTTGCTCATGGGGAAAATAACCAAATTGCGATCATCTGTGCATGTGCACTGCACTCGGCCACCATGACCTTTTGCAATCACACACAAATATAAGCAAACACATAGGATCTCTATATCATTCAAATGGAAACTGAAGTTGAGCCCACCATGTCCTACAATGGCATAAATTAATATGATAATAGTCTTTATCCCTAGTGACCTTCTTTTGTATTATTATTAACTCTCTGGGGTAAAAGACTTCTTCACATTCTGATCTGCAGAAAATGGTTTGTGCTTCCTCACTTTTTTGCATCTCCACAAAAAAAGACAAGTCGAATGATTCTTGGGGGTTTCACATGTACAGCTAAGTATGGTTTGGGTCATGTATTTTTATTTGTGCCAACATTTTTTTATTTTTCCATTGTAAATCATCATCTTTTAAACCCCCAAGAACCAGTGGATGAAAATTGTTATGAACAAATGAAGGCTCGACCAGAGAGATGTACAAATAAACTGCAAGAAGTGACCCCGCCTGCACAGGTAAGTTTTGTTGTCTGTATTAAGGGTCAAGCTCAGCCTAGATCACAGCATGGCTGCATGTTTCAAGAATCTAAGAGCAGCACATTGTGATTCGTATCTGAAGCTGTCTGTGATTTTACAGACCAATTCAGTGTCAAGTTCTGGGACCCAAGCTCTAAAGGGAACCTCAAAGGCAAATAAACAGTACTCAGAACCACACTCAAAAAGTCCAAAGTGTATACCATCACAAAGGCAATAGGTTAAAGGGAAAAAGTAGATTTTCTTCTTAATCAACTAAGCGTTTTCTTTCAGATTGAAAAAAAAATTGGGTATATCACAAAGATAAACATGAAATTTTACACTTATATAATGCTCATAAGACCTAGGTATTGGAATTTATGAGGGCAGGGGAAGAAGGGGAGAGGGAGGGAGAGAGAAAAAAAGAGAGAGAGAATGGGAGGGAGTGAGGAAGAGGGAGGCAGAGACAGAGACAGTGCTTTAGTTAAAAGATAAATTAACTAGATATAAAAGACCATATTCCTATTTTATAAGGCAACTGAGTATAAATTTTAACACAAGTTCCATGGCTATGGGCTAATGGCAAGAGGTTTTCACATATCTTATGTAGGGTTAGGGAGGACATAATGTAAGCAGAAATATATGAAGACTCTAGAAGAAATGGAGAGTTTTTCCTTTTCCTACCACAATCAGTTCAACTTCCTCAGACAGAGCACTGATTTTACCAGAAACCATTCATAATTTTTCATATGCATGCTGTTGACATGTTACAAATTTCTGTTAAAAGAGTTCTTTTTTCTTTCCCTTCTGGAGCTTGTCCCCTCAGTTATGTGTTCCCTTGCTACTCCCTAGAAATGGTCAGAGGGCCCGCCAGCATTTCCTACATGGTCGTTATGTGTCAGGCCTTGTCATATGTGTTTTACATGTATCATCGTCTTGAGTTTTATGAGGGAAACAGCATTATTTCTCCCATTTGACAGAGGCTTGAGAAGGGTGAAAAACTTACCCTAAAGAACTCAGGTACTAAGTAGATAGAGAATCTAAACTTAGTCCTGCCTAACAGAAAAAATTCTCCTCCCTAAGATGGGCCACATCTTGAAAACTTCCCACTAAGATAGAATTTGTCTCTTTTCCTCTATATGAATCCACCAAGAAATCAGAATTCTTGAAGTTTTTAAGAAACCAAGATGTGGTAAGGTTTAAACAGACTATGAAGTCACTTTCTGATGCACAAATCTGTCATCTGATGGCCCATTAATGGCAAAAAAAATTTTAGATAAAACGTATAAAAGCCTTCTAATACAACGTGCTAAATCCAATATAATAAAGAGAAAACCTCTTAGAGAAAGCTAAAATATAACCACACCATCTGAAATGTAGAGATTCACAGCACCTTAATTTTAAAAGAGCTGAAAATTCATAATAAAAGTTGCTACTTATTACATATGAATTGTGGTGCATCTGGTTTTTACTCAAGTGGAAATTGTGCAAAGCTTAAAATGTCTTAAAAGTCTGCTATTTTATAAATTATGTATTTAAAGATACTTCTAAGGATATTACTCTTTATTCTATTACATCCTTCTCACAAATTTAGTTTCACAAATTAAACATAATTTCTTTATATTTGCTCAATTCCATTTTATTAGAATGATCATGATCATCAAAATCACTACCCAGTTTGCTACTACAAGACTTACTTTGTTCAATTACAAGAGCGCTCTATATTATGCAGAGAACTTTGTGGGTAAAGTGTCTGTTTGTTGGAAAAAGAAATCAGCTCCTTGCCCTTTAAAAATGATAGGCACAGTTCAGAAGCTGTAATTTCAATATCTACGTCTACCATCAACTAGGAAGAGTTCATCAGGAAACCTGATTAAGAAAATGAGTCCATAGAGTTCCTGTATCATAAGACAAAGTGAGGGGCACAATTGTGAGCTTATTCCTCTCCTCTTCATGTCCCAGTCTCCCACCAATCTTTTTTTTTTTTTTTTAAGATTTTATTTATTTATTTGACAGTGAGAGAGAGAGAGCACAAGTAGGCAGAGAGGCAGGCGGAGCGGGGCGGGAAGCAGACTACCCGCTCAGCAGAGAGCCCGATACGGGACTCAATCCCAGGACCCTGAGATCATGACCTGAGCTGAAGGCAGAGGCTTCACCCACTGAGCCACCCAGGCGCCCCTCTCCCACCAATCTTAACCTTTCCCTCCTATGTCAGAAGTACCCACTCTCCTTTTCCAAGCCAATAACAACTTATGCTCTTGATCATTTCCTCTACTGCTTTCAAGATCTTGCACCTTCAATTAATTGTCTCCATTTTCAATCTTTTCTTTAAAGAATCATTACTATTTACCTACCAATCTGCACAAATCATCCCAATACTTAAAAACAAAAACAAACAAAACAACAAAATGTGACTTCTACCTGTGTTTCTCTCTGATTCTTAAGCTGATTCTTACTTTCCTTGACTGTTTTCATAGATACACATTCTTTTACTCCTGGCTATATTTTTTCCACCCATACACTCAGCTGAAACCACACTCTGGAAGTCACAAGTGACTTGTGTACAATCTGTGATCCTTTCCCAGGACTCACATTCTTTGAATTCTGCAGCACTTGATAAAGTTGACCAACTGTTGACCAAACATACATTATTGGAAATGCTTTTAGTTATAAGTACAGAAATAAGGATCTCTAAGTCCAGCCTAAAATGACCTCAGAGGGAACCTGTAGTCTGGCAGGCAAGAAGAAAATAATGGGGGAAGATGGAAAACTATAATTCTTGCCAGATGCCAGTCACAGAAATGGATATTGTCATCTTGATACTTCTGAATCTTTGTACTTTATACTTCTAAATCTCAAGAAATGTAGAAAAAGTGGGGACTCTTGTCGGTACCATCAAATGACCAGTTATTAAACATATGCAAAGTAGATTTTGAGATTCATTTAATTCCTTCCTATTATGCTTGTTCTAGTTTAACAAATTGAGTATTGTCACTTGATGAAAGCAACACAGGGCAAGAGGTACCTAAGGTGAAGGCAGGGGGAGAGTCATGTGAGAGTCCATCTAAATGCTTGTGCATGGGAAGCCTGGGTGGCTCAGTTGGTTAAGTGTCTGCCTTTAGCTCAGGTCATGATCCCGGGGCCCTGGGATCAAGTCCTACATCGGGCTCCTGCCTGATGCACAAGGAGGGAATCTGCTTGTGTGTGCACACTCTCTCTGACAAATAAGTAAATACATAAATAAAATTGTTTAAAAAATCAAATATTCATGTATATTTTGTGCATAAGAAACAAATAAAAATACACACACAAAAGTTTCATCTAAGCATTTTTATACTCAAAAGTCTTGGTGGACTATTGTTTTTTGTTGTCATCCTACCTGACCAATTTGGCAAAACAAGGTAGCCAAAGCCCAGGAAACAGCTGCTTGTTTTTCACAGATCTTAGAAATTCCCAGCAGTCGTCCAAGAATGAGATAACATTGAAAAATGAACATGACTTTCTTTTTAGGCAACCGAGGAAGGACAGATGCTCTATGCCTCACTGGATCACAGCTGTGGGGGGAAGAGCAGGATGCCCAAGAAGGAGAACAGTAATTTGTTAGACAAGGATGAAGATGGGCAGTTACACGCAGGGGATGCCAGCCTTTCCAAGATCACTTCGGTAGACAATTTCCCACTTGAGAGCCAGGAAATAGAGGAAAATGTTCATGATGATCCCATCCGATTGTTTGGATTGATTCGTGCAAAGAAAGAATCTATAAACTAGATGGACTGTGATCCAGCTCAATAATCCAGCTCTTACTGGAGATGTTAAAGCCAACAAAATCCGTTTACCACACGACATGATTTGGAAGGGTGTCGATCTATATCATTTGTTAGTGAGATGGTGGCTGACCTCTTATCCAGAGCTTATGTTCTTGCACACCAAATGTAATGCCATGAAAATCAGTTATTTGAATTTGCTTAACGAATGCCTAAGTCGTAAAATGTAAAAGTCAAGTCTGCACATGGAGCCCAATTATGGAGTCATAACTTCACCAACAACACTGAATACTCAGAGAAATAAAACAAACAAAACAAATGTTTTAAGCACAAGTATATTCTAGGACACATTGAAAGAAAAATAAAAGCCACCTTTTAAAAAAATATTTCATCCGTTTTCATCCACGTAACATCACTTAATTGAAAGAAATTTCTGATCGAAAGACCTGGGACATTAAATACATCCCTACAAGAAGTGCAAGAATCTTCTTAAGAAGAATTGTTCCAAAATGGAAGTATCTTTATTGCTTTTAAAAATTATTATAAAGTTAGTGCATGCTCCCTATAACAATAGACAAATATACAAAAGAAGTTGGATATCACACTAGCCAGAGATAATTACAAGGAGCAACTATCCATATATACATGCATACATCAGTTTTCTTTCTTTTTTTCTTTTTTACCAAGAAAAGGGAGTGATTATTTTATACATATTATTTAAACTTTTTCCACTTAATATATTGGAGATTTATTTTCCTTGTTTTTTTTTTTACTATAACTAAATACAGTTATACATTATCATTTTAATGCCTGCATAGCATCTCATGGATGACTACATTAGAATTTATTCAAATAATTTGAAAGTACATTTAGCTCATTTCCAAGTTCTGTTTTTCACTTTTATAAATAATATTGCAGTGAGAATGCATCCCCACCGGTGCTTACACACTTACCTGACTTCTCAAGGCTAAATGCCTAGGAAAAGAACTGTTGCTTTAAAAGGTGTACATAGTGAGTCTCCATTGAATATATTTCTAAAAGGCCAAGAGTTTGGTCAAGTTATGTGTCCAATTTAAATTCCTAAACTGCCCCCCAAAATTAAAAAAAAAAAAACCTCTCTGTTATTTTTCTATTTGGAATAGGAGTTTAACTGGGTCTCAAGTCATCACTGACCAAGGGAAGTATACATGTGAGCTGTCCTGCCCTCTAACCACAGCCTAGTGGATTTTATTCATTCTTTCTTCAGTTCTTTGTTGAGTTCCTAGTGTAGCAGAGGCACTAAGTTAGAAGTCATGTACAGTGAGGGAAACAGAGGTAAAACAAGGTAGGCCCTGCTCCCATGGAGTTATAAATGGGTAGAAAAGATGAGTATCAGGTTAATAGAGTATCAGTACTAGTAAAAAAATATATAACTAAGAAAATACAAGAATGAGAAATAATGATGGAGAGAAGGGCATCTCTGAAGAGAAAATTTTAATTCTGAGAACTGAACAATGAGGAGCCACCCATGGAAAGAGAGAGAGGAAGGAAGAGCATGTTGTGGAAGAACTCTGTCCATACTTGGAAGTACCAACTTCGGTCAGTAATTGTTTTCCGTTATGAACTGGCATAACATTAAATGCCAGTGCTAAAGTAAAATCTCTGAAGTTGTCCACAGCGCCATGAAAAAAAATCTGAAAACTCTTAATGTCTAAGGGCAGAAGAAAAGAATTGGGTTTCCAATTTTAGAGAAGCATAAAAACATAAGAAATAATAAGCATATATCAACTTTAAATTTTCAAAATATTTGCTATTATACATTTGTGTTACATTTTTATACATACCATGATTTAGTAAAAATAAAGTTTGACTGTATATTTGGCAGTTACTTTTTCCCATAACTAATCTCATCCTTCACTTGTATTATTTACCTAGCACCTAAAGATATTTGAATTTTTGCCTCTGGTTTATATCATTTGAATTCCACTCAATATTTTGAGTTTTATGTTTCTAATGTACTTGACGACTGATAATTTGGAAGGTTTCTAATGGGAAATCTATATTCCTTAATAAATAAAAGACTATTCAAGTCATCTATTTCCTGTCGAGTGAATGTGTTAGTTTGTATCTTTGGGGGAGTGTGTCCCTCTCATCTACGTTGTTTAATTTATTAGCATGAAGTTGTTAAAAATATTCCCATACTGTCCTTTTAATATCTATAGAATCTGGTGATTTAACTTCTCTTTGATACTGGGGATTTGCTTCTCCCCGCCACCCATCTGTCTAGTTAGAGATTTATCAACTTTTTTCCTTCCTCAAAGAACCAGTCACCATTCACATAATCTTTCTATTGTTTTTATATTTTCTGTTTCACCAATTTGCCCTCTGATCTATATTATTTCTTCTGTTTATTGTGTTTTCATCTGTTCTTTTTTAGCTTCTCAAGGTAAAAGCTGAGGTCGGTAATGAAACTTTTCTTCTTGTCTAAAATGGACATCTGGTTTCACAAATCTTCCACAAATTTTGATATATTGTGTTGTTATTTTAATTTCAAGTATTTGTAATTTCCCTTTGGTTCCTTCTTTGGCCTATTGGTTGTTTAGAAGTGTGTTATTTAATTTCCAAGTATTTGAAGAGTTTCCAGATCTTTTTTGTTATTGATTTTGAATTTAATTCCATTGTGATAAGAAAGCATATGATTTGAATCCTAAATTTATTGAGCCTTCCTTTAATACCCAGAATACAGTCAATCTTGGTGAATGATGATACACACTTGAAAAGAATGCATAGTCTATTTTTATTAGATAGAATATTCTATAAATGTCAATTAGGTTAACTTGGTTGATAAAGCTTTTCAAGTCTTCTATATGCTCTCTATTTAAAAGGCATTTTTATAGGCAGCATATAGTTTATTTTGCTTTTTTAAATCCAATCTGATAATCTATGACATTTAATTGGACTGTTTAGACCACTCTCCTTTAATGCAGTTATTGATACGGTTGGGTTCAAAGCAATACTCTTGATCTCTCTTTCCTATTTGTCTTCTATTTTTCATTCATCCTTTCTATCTTTTTATGACTTCTTCTATATCTTCTCTATATATCTATATATTGATACATGAACAATACAAAAGCTAGAGGCACAACCCCCAACACAGTGAAAAACCAACATAAAACTTTTGACGCCCCCAAAACTTAACCACTAATAGCCTCCTATTGACTGAAAGCTTTACCAATAAATGTAAACAGTCTATTAACATGTATTTTGTATGTTGTGTGTATTACATACTAGATTCTTACAATAAAATAAACCCAAGAAAATATTAAGAAAATTGCAAGAAAGAGAAAATATAGTTACAATACTATACTTCATAAAAAAAAAAAACTTCATATAACCAAACCCATGCAGTTCAAGGGCCAACTGTACATTGGTATATTTTTATGACTCTATTTTATCTTCATTGACAGATTATTAGTTAGAAGTTTGTTGTTTTGTCATTTTACTGATTGCTTGGGGTTTATAATAAACATCTTTTTCAAAAAGATTTTATTTCGTTATGGAGAGAGAAAGAGATAGCAAGAGAGAGCAGGGAGAAGAGGGAAAAGTAGGCTCCTGGTTGGGGAGGGAGACCCACATGGGGCTCCATCCCAGGACTCTGGGATCATGAACCAAAGGCAGAGGCTAAACTGACTGAGCCACACCAGGCACCCCTATGAAAAACACCTTTAACTTATCACAGTCTACATTCAAGTGATATACTACTACTTTGGTATAGTAAAAGAACCTTAAAATGGTGCAATTCTATTCCGACTTTTGTGCTCTGGGATTTCTTTATTTTACACAGTTATTATTTTTCTCTTAATAAGGAATTATCCATGTTATTTCCTTTAATAAGGCCAATTCTCTTTTTTAAAGATTTAAATAAAAATAAATATTGTCCTGTTTATCCCTGTATTTAACATTTCCAGAACTCTTCAATCCTTTGTGTAGATCCAAGCTCCTATCTAGCTAGTATCATTATTCTTCAGCTTAAGGGACTTTCTTAAACATTGTTTTAGAACAAGTCTGCTGGTGATTAATTCCTCCAGCTCTTACATATTACTGAAAAAGCCTCTACTTTCCTTCATTTTTGAAAGGTATTTTCTCTGGGTAAAAAAATTTATGATTGAGTTGACTATATATTTCTTTCAGTATTTTAAAGATATGGCTTTACTGTTTTTTCAGTTACATTTTTCCGAAGAAAAACTCTAGTGTCATATTTGTCTTTGTCCCTCTGTTATTTATTTTCTCTGATTGTTTTAAGATTTTCCTCCTCACTGATTTTAAACAATATGCCTTGGAGTAGTTTTTGTTCATTTGTTTTTATGTCTTGTGTTAGGAGATTGTCGAGCATCTTGAATCTGTGTATTTATAGTTTTCATCAAATATGGAGAAAAATAACCAATATTTCTTTAAATATTTTTCCTGTTCCCCGCCCACAACTCATTTTCAAGATTTTCAATCACTTGCAAATCTCCCACATTCCACTGATACGTTTATTTCAATATTTTCTCTGTGTTCCATATTGGGTAGTTTCTTTTGCTATGTCTTCAAGGTCACTAGTGTTTGCTTCTAAAATGTTTATCTGCCAGTAATCCAAGATGGATACTTTTTAATCTCAGATAATTTGTTTTTACCTCTATAAATTCAGCTCAAGTAATTTTTTCTTCATTTTTCACATCTCTATCACACATGTCTAAACTTTCTTCTTACTTCTTGAACATATTGCGTGTAGTTTTAACAACTGTTATAATGTTTTTATTTGTTAATTCTATCATCTCTGTCATTCTTCTTTTTTTAAAGATTTTATTTATTTATTTGACAGACAGAGATCCCAAGTAGGCAGAGAGGCAGGCAGAGAGAGAGGGAGGAAGCAGGCTCCCCGCCAAGCAGAGAGCCCCATGAGATCATGAACTGATCAGAAGGCAGAGGCTTTAACCCACTGAGCCACCCAGATGCCCCCATCTCTGTCATTCTGAGTTTCAACCCAAAGATTTCCCTCATTATGGGTTATATTTTCTTACATTTTAAAATTCCTAGTATTTTTTTTAAGATGGGGTACTTTATTATGTAACTTAAAAGTCTGTGTAAAAGCTACAAACAATGTATCAATTAATATTATACATTTATATATGTACAATACAGAATATATATCCAATATTAAGGTAAAAAATCCTAGGCTTACAGGGCCTCCTGTGCGGCTCAGTTTGTTAAGCCACTGCCTTCAGATTCAGGTCATGATCCTAGAGTCCCAGGATCAAGTCCCACATCAGGCTCCCCACTCAGCAGGGAGTCTACTTCTCCCTCTGACCCTCTCCCTTCTCATATTCTCTCTCTCACAAATAAATAAATAAAATATTTTTAAAAAATTCCTAGGCCTACAAAAACACTTAATAAAGAGTTATAGTTGGACATTTTAATATACTGTTTGAAAAACTTCTTGGGTCAAGTAAGCAAATAATGATCTTATAATGCAGAGGATTAAGTAATAAAATCAGCATGCTCAGTTTAATAGGTATTTTTAGAATTTTTAACATCAGAAACAAAGAACATACATCCTTTTCATATGTCTCTGGGAAGTTTACCAAATTAGTCATGTATTAGTACACAGTGGAAAGTCATAAGTTATAAAGAGCAGAGATCTCGCAAAAAAGATGCTCACTATAGGCCACTGAAACTAGAAATCAGTAAGATTGATCCCCAAACTCCCTCAACTATCTGAAAATTATAGAACACTTACTTTTTTTTATTTAAAGATTTTATTTATTTATGTGACACAGAGAGAGAGAGAGAGAGAGAGAGAGAGCACAAATAGGGGGAGTGGCAGAGGGAGAGGGAGAAGCAGGCTCCCCAATGAGCAGGGAGTCCAATATGGGGCCCCTGGGATCACCATCTGAGCCAAAGGCAGACAGTTAACCAACTGACTTACTCAGGCTCCCCCATTATTTTCTAACATAACTTCTAGATCAAT
Organism: Mustela erminea; assembly: GCF_009829155.1. Lineage (NCBI taxonomy): Eukaryota > Metazoa > Chordata > Mammalia > Carnivora > Mustelidae > Mustela > Mustela erminea. Next base: position 164,407,510 of record NC_045614.1, on the reverse strand, counting down.
GAGAAAATTGTAATTAGAATAACAGATTTTCTAGAAAAAAATGAAGTAAAGAATATTTCTAAAAACCTATGCAGTATGGTAAAGATTTACTCAAAGGAAACATTATGACCTCAATTCTTTTTTGTTAAATATTATTATTTTTTTAAAGATTGTATTTATTTGACAGAGAGACAGGAGAGAAGGAACACAAGCAGTGGGGGTGGGAGAGGGAGAAGCAGGCTTTCCACTGAGCAGAGAGCCCTACACAGGAGTCAATTCCAGAACCCCGGGATCATGACCTGAGTTGAAGGCAGAAGCTTAATGGGAGCCACCCTGGTGCCCCTAAATATTATTTTAAATTATTAAATTCAATTACTTAACATATAGTATATTATTAGTTTCAGAGGTAGAGCTCAGTGTTTTGTCAGTTTTATATCATACCCAGTGCTCATTACAACTATTTTTTTTTAGGACTTATTTATTAATTAGAGAGAGAGAGAGAGAGAGCAAACTCTGGAGAGTGCGTGTGAGCAAAGAGAGTGGCAAAGGGATGGGGAGAGAACATCTCAAGCCGACTGTGCTCAGCGTGGAGCCTGACTCAGGACTTGATCTCAAGACCCTGAGATCATAACTTGAGCTGAAATCAAGAGTTGAATGCTTAACTGACTGAGCCACCCCTGTAGAATCTTGTTTTTAAACTTTGTTAGACAGATCCAGAGGAAGGACTTGCCTCAGCAATAGGCTAAATTTAACTTAGTTTGAAAGCAGCTCTGGCCCTCATGAATTATGAGGTGTTCTACTCTGGCTGTGGAAAACAGGTACTCTGCCCAGTCTTGGGTGAGCCATGGGCATTGTCTTCTCTTTTAAGGCTGGTCTTTCCCCCAAGCTTTTGGTAGCTTTCTTACATGCATGCGCTGATCAGTATTCAGCTAAATACTCGAAGGGGACTCTTTGCACATCTTCAGAGTTCTGGGCATAGTTCTCTCCCCTCCAGGACCCTACCATCTTGGCTTGACATGAAGCTTCATCTTCTCGGTTCTGGCAATCAGTGGACAATACCACAACCCCTCTACCTGCTCCAGGGTCTGAAAACTTCCTCTAGACAACAAGATATGGCAGTCGAGTTCACCTTATTTCCATTCCCATCTTTCAGAGATCATTGTCCTTCTTTGCCTGATGTTCAATGTTTTGAGTGCCATTGTCTCATATATTTTGTCTGGATTATAGCTGTTTAAGGTGGGAGGGTATATGTATCCAAGTGAGAAGGTAAATCCAACATGTAATTTCGCGTCGAACAGAAGCAAAACTCCAAGTACCTCATAGCCCTTTAGAGTAATTCTACAATATATTTTTAGTATAATTTAGTGTAATTCTGTAACCAAACCTGTAGTCCTTTAAATGTTAATTAGTAAGCTATGAATTACTGATCATTATGCAATTATTAAGGGAATATATATACTTTACCTGTGGCAGTTCTCAGGGCTTATGTCCCAGAGGAGTCTCATTATAAGCTTTCACAGTTCAACTAAGAAAAAAATGTACAGACAGGAATAAAGAGAAAATCTGTGACTAGAAAACAGATGAATTCCAGACTCTCGAGATTTTCACTGAGAATGTTAAAGTTCCAAAAAGTTCAACTCAAATCTGAAGAATAAGAGCAATAACTCATTTCCCTTTGGTATTAAAGGGCTTATTTCTGGCAAAGTAGAAGTATGGTGATTAGTTTTAAAATATTCTTTAAATCTCTCTTTGAGGTTTTTCCTTCACTTGACTAACAGAATAGACAATTTATATTAAGATGCTAAAAACAGGAAATGTCAAAATTTAGAGAAGGGAACAAGAAAGAATACATATGCAGTAGAGGTGCTCCCTTAATGCAGCTTGTCATTCCTCCAACCTGCTCTGTAGGAAAACACCCTACCCACTCACAGTTTACTACCTAAGAAGTCATGGCTGCCTGGATCAGAGGTGGATACTGGAATCATGACCGTTGTTAACTCATCTACTGAACCAATCTGTACACAGGAGATTGAACAGTCATTACTGAAGGCAGAGCCCTAAGGATACCAGAAGGCAGAAATGGGGCCTTGGGAAGCAAAGCAGGATTACAAAGGACAGAAACTAAGAGTAAACACAAGATGATAGAGAGTGGGGTTCAAGATTCCATAACTAATCACTAATCAGATAACCACCATAAAAACAACAACTATTATTAAAAACCTGCTAAGTGTAAGACACTAGTCTAAGAGCTTACTTGCATACTTAATTTAAATACATAAAACCCTAAAAGATGGATGCTACTAAATCTTAATGTTACAGATGAGAAAAACAAGAGTGATGAAGATTAACTTGCCTAATATTGTGCAAATAAATTGTAGGTTCAATATTTGAGCACACAGTCTAAGTCCAGAGCTGGCTCTGTAGAGCAGTGATCTTTTAGTGATCTCTCTAGTTGGTTTCAAGCACTTTGAGTCCTATTTTTTGGATTGTCCTATGCCCTGCCTATTTGACCATAGTTAATCTCTACTTCCAATAGATTGGATTTCTGTTATTTAAATAATAAAACTTTATTTATATTTTTATATTTAATTATATTGTTTATTTTTATATTTTATATTTATATTATATAAATATAATATTTATATTTTATTTATATTATTTATTTATAATAAAAATAAGACTTTAAATAATAGAAATTTAAATAGTTATTTAATATTTAAATAATAGTTATTATTACTTAATAATAACTTAAATATATATTTATATTTAACCTATAAATATATAACTATAATATAGATATAAAATATATATAAATATATAAATATACATTTATTTATATATTACAATCAACTTAAAAATATATTTCTTTAAAATGTTGAATAATAATGCCTGTTTATGTTAGCTTTCACACACTAAGAGCCTCTGCAGTTTAAGTCAGATCCAAATATAATCACTGACATGACAGTCTATAGCTCTCAATAAACACTAAGTCATCTACCATAAAATGTTCATATCAAAGTGCTTTTAAAGGTAAGCATTTTATCAATGCCACTTGCTTTTAAATACCTTGAAAGACAGAAGTCATCATTTTGGTGATTTTGGATACAAAAGTCATGCTCATGTCCCATAACAGAGAAAACTTAAAACTAACTTACACACACACACACACACACACACATTTCAACACTAAAGCTAAAACCTTATTTTATGCTCAATTTTGTCCAACTTTATCTTGGGGGCGGGTTAAAGTTATTTCACTTAGAATTAGAAAAATCTTTGCTATTTAAACCAAAATGAAAAAAGAGTAAGCATTTCAATCAGTAGTGTTGTTGGCCATCTCTGATGCAATGGACAACTCTCTTTGTCATAAAACTGGACAATTAGTAGAACTTTTATTTTGTTCTGTTTTCATCCCAGTTGATTGAAGGAGTAGTTGGTAGATTATTAAAATTAAGCACTGAATAATAAAAAGTACCATAAACATTTTAACCACAAATGCATAAGTTTATCTTTATTAACCTTTAGACATAGGACCAAGACATTTTCCTGATAACATCTATGATGGGATTTCCATGTCATATTTTTTTCTATAAATCTCACTGCCTGTAAAATACTGTTGATAGCCCCAGTCTTAGTTTCTTTAAAGTGGAATAAAACTTTAAAACATTTGTGATGAAATCTAAGTGCAGGATCTCTCCAGACTTTTGGCCTTTTTTGGTAAGACTTTTGTAAGTATTTTGTAAGTATTTCTACCGTCTGAATTGGCAGCAATTTTTAAGCAAGTCGTGTTTATTGATTCTTTGCAAAGCACCAAACTGAATTATCAAAGAAAATGCTCCATCCTCACCCATATTTCATTAGGAAACATAACAATTAATTATCTTATGTAACTACACTAACAAGTATAGCTAGGACAATCAACTTCAGAAAGGAACACCACTGACTCATGGAAAGCATACCATGCTGCGACTGAAGAAAATTCAGCAGGTTATAAGAGAATATCTAGTGGTCTGAGTGTTTTTCATGCTGTGGCCAAAAGTCAGTCTGTTTATAGAAGGAAAAGAGAGTAGCTCACATACGTGGAGATCACTTAGCAAATGTCCTACTTCTCAAATCCAAGTCAGCTTTACAGAATGAATTTTTAGAACACTGGTAGGGTCCCCCACATCCACAAAATCTTTAATACACAAGTTATAGGAGTACCTGAAAATCTACCAATAAAATTAATTACTGAATTAAACATTATTGCATTTTGTAATTTTTCTTCAAGTAACTGAGGAAAAAAGTATTAAGGCAACTGGGGCAAATTGCCAGTTGTCTTCCAATTTCCATTCTCCCATTCTTTCTTAGTACAGAATCCTGATTTTTAACGGGGGGGGCCATAATATTCTCCTCAGCTTGACAAACCTTAGACAGATTTCTTCCTGACTATAGGCCCCTGACCTCACTTTTCCTAGAGTATTTCCTTTAAAACAATGTAGTTGCAAATTATTCCTCTGCCTCCTTTGAAATACAAATTGCTTAAAAGCCTCTTGGCGGTTTAATGACCCCGGTACCTGGCAACCATCTGTTTTGCAATGTGAACATCAAAAGAAGATGGTGCCACTATTTCCCAGTGTCCATGGGAGGGTAGAAGCTTAACTTCAGTGGGCATTATTCTCAAAGTTGTAAAACTGTCCCCTGCCACAAAGATAGAAAAAAATTGGGTTTTCCTTTGGGTAAGTCCAATTTGTAAACACAGGTGACCTAAGGTCACCTCCACCCAGCTTTTAAAATCTCTCCAGTTTTTTGGTTCAGCAGAGTGGAGTTCAGGTTCCCTCGTTTACTGCAATAGTCTTGAATAAAGTCTTCATTGTCTGTTTAACTTTGTTCAGTGCAATGGACGCTGAATGCATCGCTGCAGGAAAAACCCTCCCCCTATAGCTGGTGCGGTCTTCTTTGGCCCGCATTTCCTATAGCTGGGAGAAAGATATGGCGACTGAATTTAAGCAACCATACTAGATCAGAGGAAGGAAGCCATAGGCTGGGGATGGCAGAGAAACAAGATAAGAAAAGCCCAACTTCCTCCCATGTGGAACATCACACCTGCCTTGGACAAACTATCACTAGCTTTTCAATGTGAGAGAGAAGATTCTGTTTTATTTAAGCCATTGTTATTTGAGTTTTCTGTTATTTGTGGGTGGACCTAATCTAGCTAATATACCCACAAATATCTTGGTTTCAGTTTTTAGATAATTTTTCCCCAAAAGGTAAGAAGGCTTGCTAACATGACATCATGTGGGCTGCGATGTGGGTGGCAAAATGGGGTCTACAGTGGCTTTCTTCAAGACTGAATCTACTCTACACCACTCAGAATATTCTCAGAGATGCTTAAAAACCCATCTTCAGGAAGATGAATATTAAAATTCCTGCAAATGCATAAACTTGTTCCTCACAATTAAAATTTAGAATACTTTAGGGGTACCTGGGTGGCTCAGTCGTTAAACATCTGAGTTAAGCATCAAGTCATGAAGTCATGATGCCAGGGTCCTGAGATGGAACCCCATATCAGGCTCCCTGCTCGGTGGGAAGCCTGCTTCTCCCTCTGCCACTCTCTCTGCTTGTGTTCCCTCTCCCACTGTGTCTCTCTCTGTCACTTAAATAAATAAATAAATCTTTCCAGTAAAATAAAATAGAATAAAATTTAGAATACTTTATATATGACAACGGAAACTAAATTTGTGTAGTTATTATGTTCACTAATTCAGAGGATGTATAATCGAAAGAATAAAATTTTGCCTAAAAGAGATCCCTTAAAAGAAAATACTTGGCAAGACATTTATTTATTTTATTTATTTCATTTCATTTATTTATTTGTTTGTTTGTTTGATTTTTTAAAGATTTTATTTATTTATTTATTTGACAGACAGAGATCACAAGTAGGCAGAGAGGCAGGCAGACAGAGAGGGGAAAGCAGGTTCCCTGCTGAGCAGAGAGCCCAATGCAGGGCTCCATCCCAGAACCCTGGGATCATGACCTGAGCCAAAGGCAGAGGCTTTAACCCAGTGAGCTACCCACGTGTACCCTTTACAGGTACTTTTAATAAATATGAAACAAACTACTTTTAGAAAACCAAGAGTTAATCCCTTTGTTACTTATACTTCATTCACTCTCTAAATCTTGCTATCAAATTGTTAAGGACAGTATCACTTGCTATAGTTTCAACTATCCAGCTGATATTAGTCCGACCTAATTCAGTCAACGTAGCAGGACCTGAAAGACATGTTTCCAGCCAAGATATAAATCGAGTGGCCTGCAGAGTTCAATTCTGATACAGGTGAGAGGAAAGGTAGGGAGAAGTGGGACAGTCAGATCCCAGCCAGGAGGCAGGTCTGCAACTCCTTGCTGTAGGGCACTTGGGTGAACAAAGAAATGAGACCCTCTCACCAAGAGTGCTGCAGCGTCCCCTGCTCTGTAAATTTTAAACCTTGGATTATCTTAAGAGGAAAATACCTCTGCCTGCCAGTTTCATCATTCTTGTAGTCATTGCAATCAATGAGAAACAACCCATTCCTCATTTGCAAAATCAGAACACTCAAGGTTACTGATAGAAGCACCTTCTTTCACTGTTAATAAGTATAATCCTGTTCATCCTTTACTCCACCTCTGCAAATAAAAATGAGATCTTAGACCTGGTTTTGACTTCCTGGGCTAAGTAATGAAGTTAGCAGAGCCTTGCCTAAAGAAAAGTATTAGTCTTCACAATTAACAAAAAGAGTCTAAAAGAGATGAAGAGATATCCCCAATCTCCTGAAGTTACAGAGAGGGAGAGCTTTCTGCATCATAAAACACATTCAAGGAGTCTGATCTGATAGGGTATTAAATTGAGAACGTTCACAAGAATATCAATCTTATTTCCTCTATAACAAGGGGAAGACTTGTGTGAATATTCATAAGTGCTACAGACTTGTACCGTTCTTCCTCTTCATATAAATTTGTCCTTGGAAGTATCAGAAAAGATTCTTCTAACACTTTGAAGACTTTAGAGACTGTTGTCATGCCTTGTAACAATACCGGAAGAAACTTACAATTCTGACTGGCTATCTTACTTGACCTGGTAATATTATCATAATTGGTGTCTCAGTGCATTTAAACAACATAAATACTTGGAAGATTCACAGATCATATCAAGAAAGAATCGCTAGCATGATGGAAAAAGTTAAAGCCTATGACAGCAACCTTCTTGTTTTAATAAGAGACACGTCTACCAACTTATCAAGGACAATATTTCACAAATATTGTTAAAATGGGGAATTAGTCCAATTACCCACTACCTACTGGTAGTATATCTAAAATATGATGATACAAAAGTTGAAAATGAAAGGATGAAAAAATATAATAAGCAAATAACATAAAGGAAAGTTGACATAGTTACATTAATGTTAGGCAAATGGACATGAAAACAGAAAGCAATACTAGAGATAAAAGAGTTGCTGCAATTAAAGACATTAACATTAAATAGGAACATTTAAGAATTTGAATTTGCATGTATATAATACCATCTATGAAGCCAAAATTTATAGAACTACAGAGAGAAATTATAAAAATAATAGACTTCAACACAACTTGGTCTGTAGTTAATAGACTAATACACAAAAGAATTAGTAAGGCTTTGAAAGATTTGGAAAACATAGTCAATATTGACCTAATGCAAAACTGGTAAGATGCCGTGCTCTGGCAAACCATCATACTGTGAAAGGACTACAAGACAAACCAGACTTCACTGCCTCTGTTCTAGGGGGAGCTGACAGCGGGCTGCTCATCTTCACCCTTTCAGATCTGTCTCATCCAACCCCACAACCAACCTCATCCATTTACCCCAGTGAGAAATAATCAGAAAATGTTTGTGAGGAACGGGGATAAAGGGCTTGTATAGAAGACTATATTTAGCAACTGGACATGACTTTCAAGAACACATGGAAACTTTATGAAAAGTATTGACTACATCCTAAGCCATAAATAAGTCTCAATATGCACCAAAACATCAGAATTACACAGACGTGTTCCTTGACAATGAAACTAAGTTAGAAATCCATTTTCAATAAGTTTAAAATAAGTTTAAAAATAAGTTTAAAAGTTTAAAAAATAAAAAATATTAAAAAAATAAGAATAAGTTTAAATAAGTTTAAAATAAGTTTAAAAATAAGAATAAGTTTAAAAATCCATAAATTTGGAAATTATAAAAATATATCTTTAAGTAAACTATAGATAAAAGAGGAAATAATTAAAATCAAAACTGAAAACTAAAACTGAACTATAATTCCACTTCTTGTTGTAAACGGAGAGCCTTGAATGCTTCTGTTAGGAAAAAAAAGTAGGGTGAAAACTGAAGGGTAAAATATTAATCATAAAAATTTTGAAAGTAAGCATCAGTCTAAATGGAAAAAAAACATAAAGGTAAGAAGAGCCACAAAAAGGAAAAAACAATGAACAAAACCGAAGTTCATTCTGCAAGAAGGCCAGTACTGCCAATCTTCTAGGTCAATGGTCATCCACTACGAGCAGTTTTACTCCCCCCTCCCCAAACTTTCTTCCTCAGGGATCATTTGGCAAAGTGTGCAGACATTCTGTAATTGGAAATACAACCTGGGGTGGAGGGACCCTATGGGCATGGACTGGGTCCAGGCCAGTGATGCCACCAACCATCCTACAGGGCACAGGACAACCCCCAAAGAGTCATCGGACCCAACATGCCAAGGCTGAGAAGCCCTGTGTAGCCCGGTGAACTAAGAATAGAGAGAAGCCATGAGTAAACAATGCCAGGAACGCAAAGGACATTCTCACGTCCGCAAATACAGGACAAGATTTAATAGGATAATAAGAACAAACATATGCAAACATGGGTAGCCATTTAGACAAAAATGCAGACATTCGCAGAAAAATACAAATGATCAGAAGTAACTCAAGGAAAAAAAACAGAAGAGTAAAAGATTTTGTATCACTGTGGAAGAAATTGACTGACTAGTTTTCCATCCCCCAGCAGACAGCCAGCACTCTCCTACAGCGTTCCAGAAGAGTGTGGGGGAGGACACGCTGCGGGACACGGGGACCACACTCACAAGAATTACAAGTGCATTTGCTCTTTGACACAGGACCCCAACTTTTAAGAATTGATTCAGTGGCTACGTTGGTATGTACATGGTGATATTTCCACCCGGCATCCACTGAGGCATTATGTGCAGTAGTGAACGTTTGGAAACAATAGGCATCTTGTTCAGGGAACCCTGGGACCGCCACCAAACGGAACACCATAAGGGCTGTAATGAGGGCTAAGGACATGCTCTGCACATTGATGTGAAAATGTTAACATTTTTAAAAAAGGATGGTGTCTAAGAGTGCATAAAGTATGCTCTCTTCTGTGTAGGAAAAGTCCAGGTGAAGAAATAAGAATACGCATATATTTGCATTTCCTTGTATTTGCGTGAGGATGACTACTGAAAGACTCCCTCTAGGGAGGTAGGGGGGCCTCCCAATATACTCAGAATTGCATTTCATACAACCTTGACAACCAAAGGCATGAATCCAGAGTTAATTGGCTTTACCCGAATAAAGCAATCTACCTTTTCTTGTCCCAAAGTGTTGTAGAACAAATTCATACCTTCTCTAATGTTTTCAATAACTGGTTGATTTTGCATCATTTTATTTGAAGACCAGCCCTCCTTTAGAGTATACAAAGGAAAACCTTGTGAGTGAAAGAGGTTCATATTTCATCCAAGATCATGTAGTGATTACCACCGCCTACAAAGACCCCCAGTTAGATCATCTGATCTACTCAGAAACATCAGCCCTAATGAATAGGGCTTCTCACAGAAGTGCATCACACCATGTACTTACAACTGCCCTACTTTCCAGCAGTCCAGTTCTCTACTAGAGAGCTGACATAAAGTAAACCTTTCTTGATGGAGGAAAGGTGTCAAAAGAGAAGACTGAGTGTTATAATATAGAATAAGAAATAGAATTCATTCCTACAGGTATTCACTTTCGTCAACACTGAATTGTTTGCCTACAATGTGACAGGCACCATCCTAGGCACTGGGTTTATGAAGAGGGATGAATCATGCATTCTCTGCCTTCAAGAAGCTCCGTGCAACACCGTACCATCCACTCTGCATTGCAGAATTACATTGAAGCCTCGATGCTTAGTTAGCAGAAGGGGGCAGAGTTGCATTCTTTTCTCATTTGTCTACCAGGCGACTTGGTGTTTCATTTCTCAGGATTTTATAGCCTCAAGGTATTATTAGAGCCAGAGGGAAGAGGAAAAGGCAAAAATATGGAGCATGACCTCTTTCAAGGCTTTTGTTTAACGATTGCCCCAGATTCACTATCCCTCAGATGGCTCTGCCAGTCCGTGTGCTAAATATTAACAAAGCAACATAATAAAACTTTCTAAATGTTGACATTGTTGTGTCCTGATTATTTTATTTGGCTGCTGTTTATCAATATAAGCTGTACTAAAATGATACAAATTTCTGTCTTGAAAATTTTATTGGCCTCATTTTCTAGCAAGGATAATTAAACAAGTAAAGATAATTGGACAAATAAAGATGAGAAAAGCGTGGCAATCGCTTATCATTCTATTCTCATCAGCAGATAATTCATCTAGCTCAGACATGCTGCTATTTAATCTCTCTCCTTTCAATTTGGGTAATGTTGCACTCTAATCAGGGGAATTAAAAACACACTCAATTATAAAAGAATGTTCCATAAGGTAGAACAGAAAAAGCTGAGCTATCTGTACATGCTTTTGGCTTAACGGCACCTGCTTATATTTGGCAAAAGGCAAAGGGGCTCGATGAAAAGCGAATAAATGTTTAATAATCAATACCTTGTGCTCAATAAGAAAGAGGGAAAGATTCTAAAGAAAAGTGAAAACAAAAGCTTCTACTGAAATTTGAAATTAGTCCCATTTCTCCAAAATTAAATATACTCATATTAAAACATTCCACTGGTTTCCTGGGCTTTAGTAATTTTATCACAGTTTATCCATAATAGCTTTTTCCTCTCATCTCTAGATATGGGGGGAAACCCCCCCCAAACCACATGATAACAAGCAGCTGTTGGATGTGATAGGAATTTTCTAGGGAAGAAAATATGCTTAATATTTTTTTCATCTTTTTTTGTGTATGTTTTGAAAGCTGTTTGTCACAGAACAGTTTGTTTATAATGTGTTTATCATGTGATATGAAAAGCGCAAGATTATACAATGAGTCCATTTATGCCCTGTATGTTGGAATCAGTTTTCCCCTAAGTTGGGCCAGAAAACAGTTCCTACGAAAAATCTAAAATCCACACTGATTCCAAACTGCTGTCCCTTACCAGTCACACTAGGCAGGAGTTGGTTCTGATGTTTCTCTTTGTTTTTGTACTTTTCTAGAGAGCTCAGAAAAGCACCATAGTAAAGCCGTAATAAGTGAGACCTAGCACCCAAGAACTTGCAAGGGTTTTGGGGGGCCCTCCAAGATACACAGGAAAGCAAAGGGTTTTCTCTCTTTTCTGACACTGCATATACCTAAGAGGAAAGCTTTTCTGTTCATCTGGATTGAAAGTCAAATTCATTTCAAAAATAAAAGTTGAGTTCAATGAAGCTATTTGCTATTTCTTGCATAGATTCTTATGTTCCTCAAAGAGCTGAGTCCTCTCCTGGACAGAAAGTCAAAAAGGTCAGAGATCCCTTTGGTAAATGGTGGGTCATGATTTTGTTGCACCTTTCTAAGGTGTAGGCTGAGTAGCTCATCTGCAGAGTTGCCTAGCCTATTAGAGAAGAATATACTCCTGTCTGGGTCTCTGCCTCACCTACTTGCTGCCCTTGGGAAAACTGCCAGAGGTGATTGACCAGAAGAGGGGTCATGTGCTATATGCCTTGACCCATGGCTGACCCAAGGGTATTCCATACCTGCTGATCTACAATGTGTTCTGTTATGAGGATTTTGCCAAGGCATGAGGACAACTCACTAGACCAGTTAGATTTGATCTTGTCGTGTTATTTTTTTAGAAATAGAGAAAACCATACAATTGGTAGTGAGTCTAGAATGGGAGAGGCAGAAAGATGAAGAGGGAAAAAAAATATCAAAGAAATAGAGTTCATTTTTGCTTTTGTTTCCTTTGCCTTTGGAGACATATCTTGAAAGAAGTTGCTGTAGCTGATATCGAAGAGATTACTGCCTATGTTCTCCTCTAGGATTCTGATGGATTCCTGTCTCACATTGAGGTCTTTTATCCATTTTGAGTTTATCTTTGTGTACGGTGTAAAAGTATGGTCCCAGTTTCATTCTTCTACATATAGCTGCCCAGTTTTCCCAGCACCATTTATTGAAGAGACTGTCTTTTTTCCACTGTACATTTTTTCCTGTTTTGTTGAAGATTATTTGACCATAGAGTTGAGGGTCCATATCTGGGCTCTCTACTCTGTTCCACTGGTCTATGTGTCTGTTTTTATGCCAGTACCATGCTGTCTTGGTGATCACAGCTTTGGGACTTCATCAAAATCAAAACCTTCTGCACAGCAAAGGAAACAGTCAAGAAAACAAAGAGGCAACCCACGGAATGGGAGAAGATATTTGCAAATGACATGATATCCAGGATCTATAAAGAACTCAAACTCAACACACACAAAACAGACAATCATATCAAAAAATGGGCAGAAGATATGAACAGACACTTCTCCAATGAAGTCATACAAATGGCTATTAGACACATGAAAAAATGTTCATCATCACTAGCCATCAGGGAGATTCAAATTAAAACTACATTGAGATATCCCCTTATACCAGTTAGAATGGCCAAAATTAGCAAGACAGGTAACAACATGTGTTGGAGGGGATGTGGAGAAAGGGGAACCCTCTTACACTGTTGGTGGGAATGCAAGTTGGTGCAGCCTCTTTGGAGAACAGTGTGGAGATTCCTCAAGAAATTAAAAATAGAACTTCCCTATGACCCTGCAATTGCACTACTGGGTATTTACCCCAAAGATACAGATGTAGTGAAAAGAAGGGACATCTGTACCCCAATGTTTATAGCAGCAATGACCACGGTCGCCAAACTGTGGAAAGAACCAAGATGCCCTTCAACGGACAAATGGATAGGGAAAATGTGGTCCATATACATTATGGAGTATTATGCCTCCATCAGAAAGAATGAATACCCAACTTTTGTAGCAACATGGACGGGACTGGAAGAGATTATGCTGAGTGAAATAAGTCAAGCAGAGAGAGAGTCAATTATCATATGGTTTCACTTATTTGTGGAGCATAACAAATAGCATGGAGGACATGGGGAGATAGAGAGGAGAAGGGAGTTGGGGGAAATTGGAAGGGGAGGTGAACCACGAGAGACTATGGACTCTGAAAAAGAATCTGAGGGTTTAGAAGGGGCAGGGGGTGGGATGTTGGGGTACCAGGTGGTGGGTATTATAGAGGGCACGGATTGCATGGAGCACTGGGTGTGGTGCAAAAATAATGAATACTGTTATGCTGAAAATAAATAAAAAATAAATTAAAAAAAAAAGAAATAGAGTGACACAACACTAGAAAAGAGATCTGTGTATAAATGCATCTAAAAGAACGTCTACTAGAATTTACCTTGTGTCACCAGAGCTGCAGTCGGTCAGACCATCAGAGCCATTGCTGGTCATGAAGCTGTTTCTGCCTCAATAAAGTCTAGATATGCAGGTAATATCTTCATTCAACAGATATTCATTGAGCGGTTAGTACATGCCAGGCAGTGTTCATGATGTAGAAAACAGCAGTGGAAGCACGAAACGTGACACCATGTCCCTTGTGGGGTCTACATTTCAATAAAGAGAAACAGAACATAAACAAAATAAATAACTAAATTATATGGCAGAACAGAAGGGAAATTGCTATGGAGAAAATAAAGCAAGGGAGGAGGACAGGTGGGGTTGAGGGAGTGATGGACAGCTGCAGTTTCATTCTCTTTCTTATTTGAGTATAGATGACATGCAATGTTACGTTAATTTTTTAGGTATAAAGCTTAGTGATTCGACAAGTTTACACAATAGGCTATGTTCACAAGTGCAGCTGCCATCTATCCCATTACATCACTACTATCCTGTCATTCACTGTATTCCTTATGTGGTGACTTTTATTCCCATGACTTATTAACTGCATAATTAGAGGTCTGTACCTTCTACTCACCTTGAGCCATTTTGCCCCTCTCCAACCTCTCCCATCTGACAACCATCTGTTTGCTCTCTGTATTTATAGGTCTGATTCTGCTTTTTGTTTGTTAATACATCTGGTTTTTCATTGTTGTTGTTGAAGATTCCATTTATGAATGGGATCATATGATAGTTGACTTTCGCCATCTGACTTATTTCACTTAGCATAATACCCTCTAGTTCCAACCATGTTGTCTCATCTGGCACAATCTCATCTTTTTTATGGCTGTATGATATATGATATACACACAGCACATCTTCCTTATCTCGACCATTATAAATAATGCTGCAATAAACATAGAGGTACATATATCCATTTGAGTAAGTGTTTTCATCTTCTTTGGGTAAACAGTCTATAGGGGAATTATTGGATCATATGGTATTTGTATTTTTTAATTTTTTGAGGAACCTCCATCTGTTCTCCACCATGTTTGCACAAATTTACATTCCCACCAGCAGTGCACAAAGGCTTCTTTTTTCTCGGCATCCCCACCAACACTTGTTATTTCTTGGCATTTTGATTTTAGCCATTCTAACTGATGTAAGGTGATCTTTGATTGTGGTTTTGATTTCCATTTCCTTGTTGATAAGTGATGTTGAGCATCTTTTCATGTGCCTATGGGACACCTGGATGTCTTCTTTGGAAAAATGGCTACTTGGGCCCTTGACCCATTTTTTTTTTCCTTTAAATTAATTTTTATTTTTTATAAACATATATTTTTATCCCCAGGGGTACAGGTCTGTGAATCACCAGGTTTACACACTTCTTGACCCATTTTTTAATTAGATATTTTTTGGTATTGAGTTATGTAAGTTCTTTATATATTTTAGATATTAACTCTTTATTGGATATGTCATTTCCAAATATTTTCCTCGATTCAGTAGGTTGCCTTTCTGCTTTGTTGATGGATTCCCCTGCTTTATAAAAGGTTTTTATTTTGATGTAGCCCCAATAGATTACTTTTGCTTTTGTTCCCTTTGCCTCAGGAGCCATATCTAGAGAAGTGTTGCTATGGTCGATGTCAGAGAAGTTACTGCCTTTGCTCTCTTCCAGGATTTTTATGATTTCAGGTCTCACATTTAGGTCTTTAATCCATTTTGAGTTTATTTTTGCATATGGTGTTAGGAAATGGTCCAGTTTCATTCTTTTACAGTTTTCCTGGCACCGTTTATTAAAAAAACTGTCTTTTCCCCATAGTTGCAGTTTTAAACATGGTAATCCGGGAAGACTTGAGGAGGTAACATTTGTGAAAAGATTTACAGAAGGTATAAAGCTATCCATGAGGATATCTGGGGCAAGAATGTTCCAGATGAAGGAAATAGCAACTGTAATAGTCCTGAGTGGGAAGGTGCCCAACATGTGAGAACATCACAGGGGCCACCATGGCTGCATCAGAGTGAGGGGAGAATAGGAGGAAATGAGTCAAAAGAGATAAAGGAGGTGCAGAATGTGTAGGGCTTGATAGGGCCAGGCTATGGATTTTGGCTCTAGTGATACAGAGCCTTTGGGAGATTTTAAGCAGAGTGATCAAACTACAGTTTAATAGAGCCTCTCTGGCTACTTAGTGAATATAAAAAATAGGGACCAAGGGACGAAGCAATCATAAGATTACTGCAATAATTCATATGGGAGACATTGAGAGTTTGGACTACAATGGTAGCAGTGATGAAGATGAAAAGTATTTGGATTCTGGGTATATATTTTGAGCGTGCCCATGTTCCTTTCTGAGTTATTTAGACTCTTATTTACTGAAATCAAGAAGAGAGAATTTGAATAAAAATACATTAATCAAAAAAATTTATTGATTTCTGCTTCTAGGAAGATGGAATAGACATACTTTTCCCTGTTTCTCCACTAAGTACAGGTAACCTCTAGGCATTATACATTATACAAACATAAGAAGATTTGAAAGGTGGAAAGAAGGAACAGGCCAGCTAGGGATTGAGGGTCCCAAGAAACAACCAAGTAGTAAGTTCCCTGGGTTTCCTTTTACCTCATATATCCCATACTTGAAACTGAAGAAGCCGGCAACCTGTAAATGCCAGCAAACACAAATGAATGAATGAATGAATGAATGAATGAGGAAGGAAGGAAATAAAGTCTACTTTCTTTAGCCAAAAGACCAGGGAAGGGTCACCCTTAGGGCACAGAAAACTTAGACAATAACTGCTCAAGTCCAATCTAATTCCATAGAGAAAACTGTGGCCCATCTTCAATCATGCAGTCAAAAGCTGAGTGAGAAGTCTAGATTTCTGTACTCATGAGAACTCAAAACAGTGTCAATAAAAGCCAAGTAGAGAGCTAAGATTTTGTCTCCCTACCACCCCAGCTGGTGATGTGGTCCATATCCCTGTGCCATGGTGTCAGTGAAGATCACATGGGGAACCTGGACTTCCACCTCTTACCCGGCCCTAATCAGGCATTCCTACCCCTCACCACTTGGGAGAAGGTAGGTGTCTGAGGAGGCCTGACAGAGACTCAAGACATTTAGCATCATCCAGCAGTAATGAAACCAAACTCACCCTAGTATCAGTGGAGCCAGAACTCGCACCTAACCCAGCAGTGACAAGGTCTCTCCACCCACCCTCAGGTGTCAATGGAGGCGAAGTAGAGAACCTAGACTTCTACCTCCACCTAGTGGTAATCAGACAATGTACCCCTCCCCCAACACTTGCCCTAGCAGAGAAAGAGAAAACCAATTAAACAGAAGGTTGAAATAAGATCCAGAGTTTCATACCATGATACAAAAATATCCAGGTTTCATTAAAAATTCATCATACCAAGAGCAAGGATAATTTCAATTGAATGAAGTAAGACAAGCATAGATGTCATCGCTGAGATCACAGTTTCTGAAGAACTTGCCATACTGTTTTCTAAAGTAGTTATACCAAGTTATAGCTCAATGAATCTCCAGAGGATTATGCTGAGTTTAAAAAGCCAGTCCAGGGGCGCCTGGGTGGCTCAGTGGGTTAAAGCCTCTGCCTTCCGCTCAGGTCATGATCTCAGGGTCCTGGGATCGAGCCCCGCATCAGGCTCTCTGCTCAGCAGAGAGCCTGTCTCCCCCTCTCTCTCTCTGCCTGCCTCTCTGCCTACTTGTGATTTCTGTCTGTCAAATTAAAAAAAAAAAAAAAAAGCCAGTCCAAAGAGTATGTATGATTCAATTTATATAACATTCTTATAACAGCAAAATTATGGGAATGGAGAACAGGTTAGTGGTTATCAAGGGTTAAGGAAATGTAGCAGTAGGTGGAAAGTGAACAGAGCTATAATCGGGCAAGATGTGAGATCCTATGGTAGCATAAACATTCTGTAGCATGACTGTATCAATGTCAGTGTCCTGGCTGTGATATTGTATTACAGTTTTGCAAGATGTTATCATTGCAGAAACCCACTAAAGGGTTTCCTTTATATATATATAACACCTTTCCTTTATATATATATAAAGAAAACATAATTTCCTTTATATATATATATAACACTAAAGGGTTTCCTTTAAATTTTCCTTATAATTTCTTCCAACTCCATGTGAATCTACCATGATCTCAAAATAAAGCTGTTTAATAAAAAACAAGTACTATGTGAATATCAATATGGAAAAAGAAATGAAGTGATGGATGGTACTCAATATGATTCCAAGTTTTGAGAAGTTACATTGTGCCTGATATAAGTAAATATAATCAATTAAATATTAAAATTCAAATATTTTCTTTCCCCAAATTTTTATTTTACTCCAGACAGTAGCAAATTTATATAATCCCACTTCCTTGTGTTTTGTACCAATTCAATTTCACAGCCTTCACAGAAACAAGGACAGTGACATATAACCTTTCCAAGATCTCAAAATATATGCTGAAAGTGGCCCATATTCTCCATGGGCACCAAGCAAGTAATGGAATTACCATTGTATAAAATCCTGAGCTGAGCTGACTTTCCTCTCTTTCACTTCTTTGTTGGAAGTTGCAATTTTATACTCATAATATAATTTATTTGGTCAACAGTAGGCTTGTAATCCCCAAGAGGGCATGCTCTCTCTCTCTCTTACTAACTTTGCCTCTTTAGTGTCTATCTCAGAGTCTGACAGATAATAGGTCTTTTCTAGTAGCGCAGAGCCTCATGGACTCACCTGTCCTCCTAGAGCATTCCCTGGGCAGTAGTCTAAATGCAGGCTACGGTTAGAGAGAGCTCACTTTGTTTCAGTTCATAAATGTAAGGGGTATCAGGCCACCCCTGGGGTGACAGATGCTGCCACTGCCTCCTATTCCAGTTATTAGTGGTTTTTAAAAAAATGAAACAAAGGGGAAAAAATTTAACATCTACTCAGTGGGAAATACTGCAATTGTGCAAAATAACTCCGTGCCCCAGTTTATGTGATTTCAATTTGGTCAGAGATTTCCTTTTCTTTGAGGCTGCAAGGCCATTAGTCTGGTTTTCCTGAGGACTTCTTTAGTCAAAAGGTCAGCCTAACAAATCACAGAGAAAATAATTGATCTTCTACTCTAGTACCTGCATCTTAATGACTCGTGATCCCAAACAAGTCACACATTCCATTTTTCTCACTTGATAGGGCCTTAGCATTTTAAATTGCTATTCAGTCAGGGTACAAGGTACTCTAGCTATGACCACACTTAGCTTTGCTGAAACGTATTTCTGCCTTAAAAAAATGTAGCTGGAAATACTAAATAATTTTCAAAAATAGAAGTCAAGCAGAGAGTGTGTGTTTTAATGGGCAATCTTGACCTATCTAGAAAAAATGATACATTTCCTAACTTTATTCAGAACAGGGGGCGATGTGCAGGGATACCTAATGTCATTTGTATACACACCAATTATTTTACAAAGAGGTCATTGAACTATCCAAAATATGTTAATTATGTTGGGCATTCACTGCTAAGGCACAAATTTCACATTTTTTAAAAGATCTAATTTATTTATTTGACAGAGAGAGAGATCACAAGTAGGCAGAGCAGTATGCAGAGAGAGAGGGGGAAGCAGTCTCCCTGCTGAGCAGAGAGCCTGATTTGGGGCTCGATCCCAGGACCCTGAGATCATGAACTGAGCCAAAGGCAGAGGTTTAACCCATTGAGCCACTGAGGTGCCCCCTCACACTTTTTTTTTTTTTTTTCCAAAACAGGGAATGCGGGAGCAAACAACAGGGAGAAACTACAATTTCATTTTTAATGTAGGAATTGCATTTCTTACTCAACTACCTTGATTGTCATTGTCCTCTCCAATCTTTCCACTGTCCCCCACCTCCAAAAGCCCACTCTCCTATTTCTGGTCTTCACCTTGATCATCTGTTCTAACTCACCTCATAATGAAATGGAGGACAGATTTTTTTTTTTTAAGGGATGCAGTTCATTTTGGCCCTCAGAATTCATGATTAGATCACAAACTACCTTCACAGATTACTTCAAGAGAAACCCAAGTAATAGGAACAATATTTCAAAGTCAAACTGTTTTGCTTTCAACAGTCTCCTTCTCAGATCAGCACCTAACAAAATCACTGAGCAAATTGCCATTGCTTCTCTATGTTTCTTCCTTCCTTCCCTTCTTTATTTTTGCTTAACAAAAATAGAAACCTTCAAACTGGACTTTCCTTTGAATAAACAGCATTGGAAAAAGATTAAAGTATTTAACGAACCCTTCAGATGGTGATTTTATGCCTTTTCAATTTGTTTTGTGTAATTGAATTATTTTCAGTGTTCCATTCCCGTACTTGTATGTGGATTCTTATTCACATAAATTGTGTTATCATAAAATGCTTGTACCGTAAATCTCTGCCTCATTTATTCTTTTGTTTGGTTTCAAATAAACTTGTTTTTAAAACTTGAAGTCATCTTCCTATAAATGTTTCTTACTTCTTACCTTTACCATATTTAATTATAGCAAACTGCTCATATCCAAATTGCCATCATTTTTCAAGCTTAAATTTGTTTTCTTTTGTTTCACTTTTCTTTGACCAATATAACAAGATTAGCATTTAAAATTGTGCCAAGTGGATGTCTAATCATACCTTCCTAAAGAGGCAACTGATCAGAATAAATATTTCCTGAATATTAGTTCTTGGTAAGGTTTCTAAATGTGTTGGGGGAAAAAATTATACTGGAAAAATACCACCACTTATAAAAATATAATCAAGAACTGGTTTAAGCCTGCCTTCGATGTTCAAATTGCCATATCTGATTTCCATGAAAAATGAAGATATATTTCAGCAATGTTTTATGTAACTTCGTGGGGCACATCTGAAGGGAAGTTGTAAATTATGGGCTCTGTAACATCTAATATGAAATATGCTACATTTTAGATAGAGAATATGAACAAGAACAGAGTTTGTTATGATAAACTTCTAAAAAAATTTTATTTATTTGAGAGAAAGAGCATGAGAGTGAGAGCACAAAGAGGCAGTGGAAAGAGGGGCAGAGGGAAAGAAAGAAGCAGGTTCCCCACTAAGCAAGGAGCCCAACATGGGGCTCGATCACAGGACCCCAGGATCATGACCTGAGCATAAGACAGAAGTTTAACCTACTGAGCCACACAGGCACCCTTGTTATTATAAACTTTTTGAGAACATTTCCTCCATTAATTGGTGGAATGAATGACAAGATATATTATAAATATTATAAAACAATATAAATGAATTTTGGGAAAAAATTGTCACTGGATTTCTTTCATTCCCACCCCACCCATGTTTTTTTCTGCAACCCCTCTGCGGCACTCACTCACTCGAACCCTGGGAAATAGTATATCCCTGCAGATTCCCGTTGCTTATTACACAAGGTCTGGCTGACTCCATGGAATAATCATGACTACAGCCTGTAATTGGCTTAACAGATTTAACCATCTATTTGATTCTGTTGCTTGCTAGAAGCAGGCACTGCAATTAAAGAGGAAAAGGAAACATGTGGAGATTAAAAAGAGACAGAAGAATAAATGAAACAACATGGGATTGGGAGGGAGACAAACCATAAGTGACTCTTAATCTCACAAAACAAACTGAGGGTTGCTGGGGGGAGGGGGTCTGGGAGAAGGGGGTGGGGTTATGGACATTGGGGAGGGTATATGCTTTGGTGAGTGCTGTGAAGTGTGTAAACCTGATGATTCACAGACCTGTACCCCTGGGGATAAAAATATATGTTTATAAAAAATAAAAAATTAAAAAAAAAAAAAGAGGCAGAAGAGAGGAGAGAAAGACCTGCTAAATAAGTGGATCCTTACATATAGGTATGGATTTTTCATTCATTCGTTCAGAAACTGTGTGTGCCTGAAACACATAATATACTGAATGTTAACTAAATTGAATTTAAATAAAAAATTTTAAACAACGATTTGCACAGTGCCTACCATATGCCAGCGGGATGACAAACCATAAGGAAAGAATACAGGAAATTAATAATCATACAAAGAAGTGTAAATCAGTGACCTTAAAATTAAAAACAAAAAACAAGGGTTTCCATTAAGGAACTTGGGAAAGCTTCCCAAGGATAGATTATCTGAGCTAAAATCTGAAGGAGGGTAATACCGGGTAAAGAGGAGAAGAAAAATCTTTTCTTGGAGTGGGTACAGCAATGCAAAGGCCTAGGTCACAAGGAAGCCTGGTAAGTGAAGAGAAATCAAAAAGATAAAGTGTCCAGGATGGTGAAAGCACAGGGAGAACGCAGCGTGAATGAGGCTTGAGCTGCAGACAAAGCTGGACCAGGTCTGACTCACAGAGCCCCATGTTAATGACCTGTGGAGAATTTCCAATTCCAATGACCAACGTATTACCTCTTGCCAACCTGTGCCACTGGGCTTGGAATCCTTTTACGGGCAGACAAAGCATACTAATCAAAAGCTGGTTGCCCAGACTGCTAATCAGGAATTTCAGCATGAATTTGGATGGCAGAAGAGCTACAGAAAATACTGTGGTTCTCAAGGGTCAACTTCTATGTACCACACGGTCTCACCTTCAGGTGACTGAGGGGGTGAACAAAACGGACTATCTGAAGTGCTAACACAGGAGTAACTGGTTGTTTTTTTCCTCTTCATCTTAATATTCTCAGGAAAGTTATACAGAGACAGATTTCAGACCATTATAGCAAAGAATTTCCTTAGAGTGTGGCCCAAAGCTGGTGGGCTCTCAAGAAGGAAAACTGTCCTGTACTTGAGATGTCCGTGTATAGACCTGACAGATGGCTCAGAAGCCTCAAGCATCCACAGATGGTGGATGTTGAAATATGCAGTAGTCAGTAAGTTTGCCATTCTTGAGATATAGATAGATAGATAGAAAGATAGATAAATATATATATATATATATGTGTGTGTGTATATATATATTTGTAAACCAGAACACTTATTGTGCAACTTACCGTTGAAATCCTTTATGTGAACTGGATACCACAACAGGTGCCTTCTTGGGCTGAGGTATTGTTCCTTAATGGCATCCAGGCCTGAATCTATGGCATAATATTGTTAGGTGCCTCACAAGACCAGTCTCAGTGGCATCTCATCTCTTAGCCTTGGCCCCCAGGGACAGCTTCCTTCCACTTCCACATTTGCTGCAGGTCCACTTCTGAAGGTGGCGGGCCTTAGAGCCACAGCAACACAACATGTGTGTCTTATTGTGACCCTTTCCAAATGATGACTCCCCCCTGTCATCTTGCTTCTGTGGCCAAAAGACATATGGAAAGACCATAAGACCATAAAAAGACCAAAGTGGCCTGAAAAGAAGGCATCCATCTTTGATATTCTTTATTGTGACGTGAACATTCTCTTGTACAACAGGCAACATTTGTTTCCTCGGTGGGTGTGAAACAACAAAACCGTAGAAAAATGACCACTGATTATCAACAATTGAGACCAAGATCCTTGAAGGATTCAAACCAAAAAATTTTTGTCCTAAACAAAATCTGGGGAATATTTGAGAATATGTATGAAGAGCCAGGCTATAGTGTCCCCCTATTAAATATTCTTCAGATTCTTTAGGAGGAGAAAATTTAATATAAAATACTAAAACTAGAAGCTAAGATTTCTGAAAATTTTTCTGTATTCTGACCATTTCAGGTACCTGATCCCTACCTGTAGCCTGGTCCAAATACAACTTAAACCATTTTTTTAAGATTTTATTGATTTATTTGACAGAGAGATAGAGAGAACACAAGCAGGGCTGGGGGGTGTGTGTGGCAGGCAGAGGGAGAGAGAGAAGCAGGCTCCCACTGTGGGGCTCAATCACAGGACCCTGAGATTATGACTTGTGAAGGCAGATGCCCAATGGGCTGAGCCACTCGGGCACCCTAAACCCAACTTAAACTTTGATAAAGGGAAAATAAAGAGCTGTGTAGCCCTCTGAAATCAATTCCCCTCCCTCATCCAGTTCTTGAGTAGAACCTAGGATGATGCAAGGCCCATAATTTCCCCCACATGCTAAGGAGCAATAGAGAAGGCATAGTTTCCATGGCCCAAAGTGGGATGAAAGTAATATATTTAATGCTCCTGGGATGCACTGGGATGTGGCACAGAAACTTGAAGAGGCTTTTCTATGGGAACAAAAGGCCGTAGCTGTAGTTTGGATAAAACAACAGTTGAAGACCAGAAGGGCAAGGTCATTGGTATGTGCTGCTCACTTGTAATAATTAACTACTGTATTATTTTGAATCCTTGTGTCTGTACCATTTTGATTTTTAGATATTTTTAATATATTTTGATGATTATCCCTGATCACTACAGAAGTCCACTTGATATGTGACAATACACACCTGATTCCATTCTCCTATACCTTGGCACTCAATAAGTTTTCTAGACACGTGAAAGAGAGACTGGAATAGAGCTCATAAATTGAGTTTGCATTTCCATTACCAGAAGAATGGCCAACCCAAATGGAATTTAAGTTCAGTTACAGAAAAATAATGTTGTACTCCCTACACTCTTCATGGTGTGGACTGAGTCATTATATGCATGAATATCTTATACACATGTGTATACACACACACACACACACTCCCAGCAGTCTGTACAACATGTAGTAATGGCCGTCCCTGTGGATTTACTTCTCGTGACACCTGTCAATATGGGACAGGAAGTGCTAAATCAGAACTTTCTCATCTAAAACAACAATCTCTTTCCCTTCGGAGAGGAAGTATTACTTAACTGAAAGCAAAATAAATTCAAAAAATAGAGAGAAGTGACAACAAAAAAACACGAGGCCAATCAATTTAAGAATTCTCCTGATAAATATCTTCTAGGTGTCAGGATCAACAAGGATGCTGTTGGTTTTATACAATGTTTCCATCAAGTCACAGCCCAATTCTCACAGGCATCTCAAGCCTAATGAACTGCTCACTAGAGCAGAACAGCCTAAATGCAATCCTTTAAAAAAATCCACTGGAGTCCCTTCAAGTCACTGAACGTTGGCAAGTTGTGTCCTGCCTCAGAGCCTAGCTGTCAGAACTGTTTCAAATAAAACACATCATCAAAGCAGGTACCCACATGCCCTTGTCCACATCTGATTGGCCTCTGATGCATACTTCTACTGTATTTCATATTTATTCTCTTACAGTTAAGTGCTAGGGGAAGAAGTGGGAGAAGCTGTGAAAATTAAAACAGGAGGCCATTTGGTAAGGTTGGTATTTCAGGAGTACGGGGCTGGTAGGTAGTAAGGGGCCACAGAAAGTTGCATTCATCACTCTTGCTAATTTCATATTCCTTATTGACTTTGCCCTTGAGGCCACATTGGAGGGGGCAGGACTAGGAATAAAACCCAAGTCTTTTTACTTCAAATGAGGGTAATTGCAACCCCATGAAAATGCCTTTTATCACATTGTGCAATGTGGGATGCTGGAGCTATTTTGGGAAGCCAAATAAAATGGAATCCTCACTCTGGTACACCGTTTTTCAGCAAATGAACTGAGAACACAGGACAGTAAGATTAACTCAGTGGATGGCAGATCAATAAAATTACAAATTAACTAAATGGACAGAGAAGAGTAATTCTAATTACAGAGATTAGCGTCCAAGAGGGGCAGGAACTTGAAAACAAATCATGTTAGAAGTATCATTCCAAGTTTGGACTAAAGTATCACTCATTCTTATACTTCGTTTCCCTTTTCCTCAGTATCCTTCCTTCATATAGATACATTTTAAAATTCAGTGAATTTTTTTTTTCTTTTTAGAGAGAGAGAGAGAGAGAGATCACAAGCAGGCAGAGAGGCAGGCAGAGAGAAGGGGAAGCAGGCTCACTGCTGAGCAGAGAGCCCAATGCGGGGCTCGATCCCAGGACCCCGAGATCATGACCTGAGCCGAAGGCAGAGGCTTAACCACTGAGCCACCCAGGCGCCCCAATTCAGCGAATTTTTGATCAAGCTGGAGAAAACATCAGATTCCACAGGTTAAGGGCTCAGTCCTACAAGGCCATCCTCACCCCCATTCAGATCCCAGTTGCAAACTCCAAGCTGTTACCTGACTGCCTCCACATGGGCGATTTCAACAGCCATTCCTTAGGTTCAGTTAATTTGCTAGAGCAGCTTCCAGAACTCAGGAAATATTTGCTTACAATTATCAGTTTCGACTGCCAGATGAAGAGAGGCCTAGAGCAAGTATTCCACAAAGGTGTTCTGTCCTCATGGAGCTTGGGGCCCGGCTTGGTGGTGCTCAGGAGTGTTCTGGTTCCTCAAGCATAAGGCTCTCCGTAAAAGGCCAGGAACATTGTATTCTTTGGTTTTTATGGAGGGTCTGTAAAATTGTCATGATTGAGTCACTGGCCATTGGCTGATTCAATCTCCAGCCCCCACTCCCCGCTGCCGGATTTGAGCATGGGTGGGGAGGACTGAAAGTTCCAACAGTTTCCTCATGTAGTTAGTCCTCCTGGCAACCAGCACGCTGTCCCCCTTGGGTGGGAACCAAAACTTGCCTCTGTTAATAGCAAGACTTCTGTTTCACCTTTGTGGCTCTGAAGCATTTTCAGGAACTGTGAATGAAGACCACATATGTCTGTGAAATATATTTGAGTCATCCGCATGGTCAAATATATATTTATAAATCATTCTACTGCAAATCATAATAAAACATTTTTCACATAGCTTCTATGATGATCAAGTAGATGACAAGTGAAAAGGTTCTTTAATTGGAATGTCCTATACAAATGCTGTTACTTGTTGCTGAATTAAATTGAATCAATTCCCTTTCAATGTATTTTTGCCTTCATGGAGAAGAGAAGCACTGAGATCAGTGTGTGCCCCTTTTATGGCCCTTTGACAGTCACGGGAAGTCTTGTTAAAGGTGTAAGATACATCTTTATCTGTGAGTATATATGCATCAACATATCTCTATAGCTATATGGAACCTAGCATCTCTATGACCTATTCCGACAGTCCCTTTTATGGCCCTTTGACAGTCATGGGAAGTCTTGTTAAAGGTGTAAGATACATCTTTATCTGTGAGTATATATGCATCAACATATCTCTATAGCTATATGGAACCTAGCATCTCTATGACCTATTCCGACAGTCACTCAAGTAATATTTTCGTGCAGGGGAAAAGGTCAGGATAATAAATACCTTGTCAACTTGTTAACAAGTTATTAATGCCTTTTTATTGCAAGGCCTTTATCCCAATGGGGCACCCAATTTTAATGAATTAAGCTATCTGATATAGAGACTTATTTTTGCCCATGTTATAAGGAGGCTTAGCACCTAGAAGTGGTTGTAAATTCAAATGCCCAGAAAGGCTAGGCAGATGGTTTTGATTAGTGAAACTGTCTGCACTTATTAAGAAAGTGGTGAAAAGCAGGAAAAACCAAAAAGCACATTCTTATAGAGCACATCTGCTACTCAACAGTGGCTGATTGATTTCTGCTCAATATTTACCCAATCTTCCAACTTTTCAGGAGAAGATACAAATCTAGGTTTTTAGGATTTTTTTTTTTAATTTTTAAAATACACCATGAATACCATAAGTAATTCAGTCTAGCCCATGAACTTCTTTGGGATTCATGGCCTACTACCAACTCAGGCAGAGCTCTCTTATCTATTTTCTGTAAATACATAATTAGATCTTAGTTCTTTGTGTTTTAAGACACCATGGGGAAGAAAGTCCTGTCTAGAAGGAGTCAACATGTGGGCTGTCCATCTACTAAATCAGTGGTACCAATCTTAGCTACCTATTGGAATCACCTGAAGCCTGAGTCCCAATCCCAGAGATTTGAATTCAGGTTACAACCTGGGCATGGGAATTTTAAACAGCTTCCCAGGAGATTCTAATATGTAGCCTGGTTGTGGTCACCAAAGTGATGAAGGGAAATTGAGGGTTTTCCTAATGCCCAGAGCAGTGGTTTTCCGTCACCTGCTAGGAGTACATTCTTCAGTCTGCAGCGGGAAAGTGCTGACGTCTTATGGGAATCACATCAGCAATGGAAATAGTCCTGAGCACTCACAGGTTAAAATACTAAATAGAAAAGGATTTCTACAGTATTTTTAGACTATAAACTTGTCTTATTTTTCAGACAGGGCTTGAGATTTGCACAGATTCTGCAAACTTTTGTTTCTATAATTCTTAATAAAAGGTGTTTTACCTTACCTTGTCATACACTTAGCTCTCTAAAGGAGAGGCCTTTGGACACTGCCACATGTGCATGAAGTAAGACCCAGTACTCTTGTAACTTCAGGGACATATGCTATTCTCAGCTACCCAGCTTTTCTTCCCTTCTGTAGACAGAACTATTGTCTGCTGAAGAGAACCCACTCTCTCTCTTTTCTTTAATTCCAGAACAATTAACATAGGGTTATATTAGTTTCAGGTGTACAATATAGTGATTTAACCGTTCCATACAGTACTCAGTGCTCATCATGATAAGTGCACTCTTAATCCCCTTCACCTATGCACCCATCCCCCACTTGCCTCCTCTCTGGTAACCATCTGCTTGTTCTCTCTAGTTAAAATCTGTTTCCTGGTTTGTCTCTCTCTCTCTCTCTCAAATCACATAGTATTTGTCTTTCTGTCACTGACTTACTTTGCTTAGCATTATACTCTCTAGATCCTTCCATGTTATCCTGCAAATGATGAGATTTCGTTCTTTTTTATGGCTGAATAATAACCCATTGTACATATCCACCATATCTTCTTTAGCTATCATCTATCAATGGACACTTGGGGTGCTTCCGTAATTCGTCTTTTGTAAATAATCTTGCAATAAACATAGATGTGCATATATCCCTTCAAATTAGTGTTTTCATATTCTTTGAGTAAATACTCCATCAATAGACATATGAAAAGATGCTCAACATCACTCATCATCAGGGAAATGCAAACCAAAACTACAATGAGATATTCCCTTATACCTGTCAAAATGGCTAAAATCGACAACTCAAGAAACAAGTGTTAGTGAGAATGTGGAGGAAAAGGAACACTTGTGCAGTGTTGGTGGGAATGCAAACTGGTGCAGCCACTGCGGAACATGGAATAAAGGTTTCTTATAAAATTGAAAATAGAATTATCCTACAATCCAGCAACCACACTGTAGGGAACTATTCTTAAGATTCAGATGAGGCTGGTGATGGTCTCTCTCCCAACCTCACACTGTCTGCCCTACATACCAATTCAGAAAGTATTAGTCAAGTCCTCCATCTCCCTGTCCACAGTGACTGAGGCAGGAAATGGCCCAAGCAGGAAAGTCAGTCTTCCCGCAGATTTGATATATGGGTGCTTAAGGGAGAAGGGAGGGAGATAAGGAAAGGAGAGAGAGAGAGAGAGAGAGAGACCGACCCTCTTCCTCTGGAATGGAGAATTATAAGAATAATTTAGGTTAGATTCATTCAGGACCATCCAGCCTCTAGGAAATACATGGAATGTACAGAGACGTGCAGAGGGAAGAGATCCAGAATGCTGATAACATCCTTTGTATTTAGCCGCCTGCATATTTCTGTGAGGAGTAGATTCCCTTTTTGACTTCAGCTATTTTGAGCTAAGTTTCTGCTGTTGATACGACATTGGAATTAATCCTCATCCTCCATTCCTAAACTGGTATAAGCAGAGTCATCAATTTA
The DNA here is from genome assembly GCF_009829155.1 of Mustela erminea. Classification (NCBI taxonomy): domain Eukaryota; kingdom Metazoa; phylum Chordata; class Mammalia; order Carnivora; family Mustelidae; genus Mustela; species Mustela erminea. Next base: position 164,378,304 of record NC_045614.1, on the reverse strand, counting down.
AACCATGATACGCACACAAGCTAAAATGGAACTTGGTTTAGAAGACAGAAAGACAAGCTTTATTTGCCACACTGGATTAAAATTTTATCAGAAGAGAATACTCCAAGTGGAAAAATAGGTTGTACACCCATTAGACAAGACAGTAAATCTGGAGGGATCCAAGCTCTGATCAGGCCCAGCTTTACCTGATATACAGGACCTGAGAAAGGATCTCAGGGAGCCAAAACAGAGGCAGATATATACACAATACGTTGGTACAGCCCCGATCTTGTACGGTTAATTCTCCCCATACTGACCTATAATGGAATATAGGATCAAAAATTAAAGGCAAATGATAAGTTGAGTTTATTTGTACAAGTGTGACAAAGATCTAAAATATAAAAGTTCAGACGAATTTATAAGAAAAACACCCAGACTCCAAAGATGGGGAAATTATCGGGATCCCAACAGTGATTTTTGCAGAAATTTGCAAGCTGTTGTTACATTTGTATGGGAATACAAGGGTTAAGCATAGTGAGACAACTGCGAAGAAGGCAGATACCAGATATCAAAACTATCTCGATACTATAGTAATTAAGGAGAATGGAATCAATGTGGGACTAGAGCAATGAAACACAACAGAGCATCCATTTTTGTTGTTGTAGTTCTTTTTGAACTAATTTGAAATGTACAGGAAACTTACAAAAATAAAAGAATTCTTTTGTATCTATTATCCCATTTCTCCTACTATTACGATCTTATGATTGAGGTTTTTTTTTTTTTTTTAAAGATTTTATTTCTTTATTTGACAGACAGAGGTCACAAGTAAGCAGAGAGGCAGGCAGAGAGAGAGGGGTGTGGGAGGCCGCAATAAGGCTTGAGACAAGGACCAAACCAGGCCCTGACTTGTGCCTCCTTTAAAGTCCAAATAACCTAACAAAAGTTTAGGATGGGAAAAGTTGAGTAGCACTGAGAAATGGTCTGTGCTATGTATTGTGTGCTCACCTACGTGACTTCCTACACGCTTGCTAAACAAACAAACTTTTGCTAAAAGTTCGTGGCTGGTCCTTGCTGCCCTAGTACAGTCCATAGACTACTTTCAGGTTTGCTATATTTGTACTGGCATCAGCCATTTGGCGTCACGAGGAACTCGTGGTTGTTTAACTAGACACAGATGTAATATCACTATATATATGGCCTTAATGCTTTGAATATACTTAGCACTGTTGGACATCCTCCTCAGTGCTCCTCCTGCCCCCATCTCTTTGTCTCTTAGTTTCTTTTCACCATCCTCTTACCCTCACGTTTCTGATCGATTTGTCACGCCGTCCACGACAGAGGGGGAAGCAGGCTCCCTGCTGAGCAGAGAGCCCAATGCGGGGCTCGATCCCAGGACCCTGAAATCATGACCTGAGCTGAAGGCAGAGGCTTTAATCCACTGAGCCACCCAGGCGCCTCTATGATTGAGTTTTAAAAGAAAATTTAAATTTGATATAATATGTGGAACTGTTTCTAAGTTTTGTTTTAATTTGTGGTGGGCTTTTTCCCCCTAGTTAGTTGTGACTTTGGAAACTCTTTTCTGTGTTTGTTGTAGTAATCTGTTGTACTTGTGTCTTTGCAAATTTTCTATGCCGATAACTTCCCTATCTTTGGAGTCTGGGTGTTTTTCTTATAAATTCGTCTGAAATTTTATATTTTAGATCTTTGTCACACTTGTACAAATAAACTCAACTTATCACTTACCTTTAAGTTTTGATCCAATAGGTTAGGTGGTTTGTTTTTTTGTTTGTTCGTTTGTTTAGATTTTTAAGCATTTAAGAATCTATTCATATTTTAAGAAGCATTTTGCTCTCAGTGATGGCATATCATTCTACTCTTTGAGAATATATTTTAAATTCTGAGAAGAGCCAGAAATCATTTGTAGTCAAGTCCAGTAGCCAGAGTGTAGATAAACAAATATTATTTAGGTTACAAAAATGGACAAGCCACAAAACAAAACCATCAGCCAGCTGTGATGATAATATGATGATAACATAATGATTTTCTTGTGTGATCAAGAAACTGCTTAAAAGCCAATTTCAAAAGCATTTTTTAAAATGGCAGCATCAGTTGGATTATATGAGTTCCCATGGAAACAAATTTAAGGATAATAAAATTTTTTTTTTCCGTTATGACCTTTAGGACACAATGAAGGGACACATGAGTTGGGAAAGACAGCAAAGGGAAGAAAGAGAGTTCTGTTGTCTCCGTCATGACTGAGATGCACAATCATTGGCAAGTGTCATAGTTCCTCTATTTGTTCAAGAAATAGTTGTTGAGTGCTTGCTGTGTGCCAGGCTCCATCTTCAGTGTTGTATGTTAATAAACCAAGCAGCCAAAAATCTCTGCTGTGTGGAATTTGTGTTCTAATGGCGAGAGGCAAAGGATAAACAAAATAAGCAACAATAGAACAGGTTGGAAGATGATAGTACTCTGGGATAAATTTAAGCAGAAAAGGGGCCTTGGGAGTGTGGGAGTGCATGGGGAGGTACATTTGCGATGTTAGAAAGGTTGGAGGGTGGGGAGACTTCACTGAGAAGGTGACAATTGAGCATAGCTTAAAGGAGGTGAGAGAAATAGCCATGTGGACATCTGGGGCAAAGACTCCCAGGCAGATGGAAGAGCAAGAAAGAAGTGTCGCTGCCCCCCCACCCCCCCCCCCGTGGCCGCCCCAGGAGGGCTGGGGACTGGTGTATTTTAGGAAGAGGAAGGGGGACATTATGGCTGAAATGGTGTGAATGAGGGAAGAGAAGCAGCAGATGAGGTGAGAAAGAGGAGGAGAGGAGGGGAGAGGACCAGAGGGGAGGGGAGAGGAGGGGAGCCAATGAGGTACCGATCTGAAGGCCACTCCCACTGGGGGTTTGGAATGACAGGGCCTGCCCTTATGCATTCGTTGGATCCCTCTGGCTGCTCTACTGACAGAAGATTGTGGAGAGACAAGCATGGAAGCAAGGAGACTAGTTAGGAGGTTGCTGTAAAAATCCAGGTAAGAGACAATGGCAGCAGAGAGCAGGCGGCTAGTGTGGGGGATGACAGTTTGGTAGAGAAAGAAGTTAATTTCTAGATGTATTTTTACTTAATATTCTCATATATGTTGTTCTAAATAATACAGATTAAATGATCATAACATGTACGTTATATTAATGAGTTACTAGCTTTTGTATTATCTGTACTATAGTATAGTCTTTTATGTTATATTTCCTAAAATGCTCATTAACGTATACATTTTCTAGAAATGTAAAGTTTCTGAGCAAAAAAATGAACATATGCGCTGGCAAAGAGACCAAGTGTGCAGTCTCATTCGATTTTTTTGCCTGAAAATGAATGAGGGCACGTTGTCATGTTAGCATGAGGAAAATCTTAAAGTCTATATAACTGACAGCTTGAGGGGCCATTCCCTGTGGGCACTTCAAAGATTTTTCCCATTCAGAGGTAATAGTTTATAGATAATTGTTTTCTCAGACCTCATTAGAAGAACCTATTAAACGTGACTTGAGAACAGAGAGATTAAAGTGTCTGGGACAAGAATGAAGCCTCCCTCTAGGTCAGAATGGAAACTAATCCCTAAGAAATAACCTTAACTCCATGTATCTAAGCTTTGAAAAGTGCAAAAAGTTAGAGGAACAAACATGCACTAAGTATGTAGTAAGTATGTTACATTTCTTAAGTAACATACTTACTACATACACACTGTGCTAGGTGCTTACCTATGTTATCTCATGTCGTGTCAGATGGACACTGGCCTTTTCAGGGTGACCATAGAGAAGGGTCTCTCACAGAGGACATGTGAATGACTGTGGTTTTCATACCTGGCCATGCATTAGAATCACCAGGGAAGGGGCGCCTGCATGGCTCAGACAGTTGAGTATTTGCCTTTGGCTTGGGTCATGATTCTGGGGTCCTGGGATTGAGTCCTGCATCAGGATCCTTGCTTGGTGAAGTGTTTGCTTCTCCTTCTGCCCCTCTCCCCCAGCTTATGCTCTCTCTCTCTCTCAAATAAATAAATAAAAATTAAAAAAAAAAAAAGAATTGCCAGGGATATTACTTTTTTTTTAATTCTGAAAAAGACTTTCAGGTGACTTGTAGGTAGGAAGTCTATCACTAACCCACTGTTCTATACATGCTGAAGAGCCACTCAGAATGAGGGGTATGGACAAAAAGTAACAACTGGAGACAACAGAGAGCCTACAGGTGGCAACCTGAAACTCACTGACCATCAGTAAAAAAAAAAAAAAAAAAAAAATCTGGGCTTCATGCAAGTTATATCAGACACAATTTGTTCCATAAATTTTGTTTTTAGGTAACTAATAATCTTTTTGAGGTACTGAGATGTCATTCCCTACATTATTAAGGTTTGATTCAATTTAAGAAAATGGAGGTGGAAGGGACCTCAGAGATTCGTCGTCTCTCTGGAAAGCTGAGGATCCGAGACCCAGAAGGGCAGATGGCCTGCTGGAGGTCCCAGGAATCCACATGTGGTCTCGGTCCTGCGCTGACTCCATCAAGCAATTCTGCCTCCCTAAATATCTTTCTCAGTGTTGTCAGCTATCCCATGGATAAAGCTTGGTATTCTCTGGCTTTTATTTGAATGTCCAATTTTGCTTACCTACAGCTGTCCCCAGAAAGAAACTCCAAGTATTAAAAAAGCTATTCCCTGTCCACACAGTTTTAATGATTTAGATTTCTTAAGCAAGCATAAGACCCTAGCTTGGTTTTAAATGTCAGGACTTTTCTGTATTTCATTTTCATGTTTAAAGGTTATTCTAATATAAGTGGGGGGTGGAGGGTAGGCAGAGCAGCAGGCTGTCTCCAGCCGTCATATTGTTTCTTCAATGTGCTAGTCCTTCCTTTAGGTCCCTTCACTTCCCTTTTGGTCATATATTTAATTTTAAACAAACCACTTTTCTCATTTAATTCCACATTACATTTGTGCCAACACCTTTTGGAAATAAATAAAGGAAATATTTGCCCCACTTAAACCATTGTCCTGCCCCCACAGCCTACCCTTGTGATCTAAACCCCTGTTCTGTATCAGCAGGTGTTTCTCTAGGTGAAATGTTCCATGTCCCTGCCAGAAAGAACCAAGGCTTAATTGAAGGAGCAGCTGGTCATCAGCTACTGACATGAGGAGAAAGAAGAGAAATCATATTAGAGCTTGTTCTTATCCTGGACCAGCTGCCACTCATCTCTTTTCCTCTTTTTTCTTCCTTTCTTTCTCAAGACTTGGGACCAAAGACGCAGGCCATCTTCCGGTGCATCTTCAAATCCATAGAGAGATGTAATATGACTTTAATCTCTTGGGGGGGGTGTCACTTTTATAAGATTAAGATGATCAAATATTTTAATACCTTATCTCTTTTTAAAATAGTGTCTTTCCTTCAGAACATCAAGCCATTGTAGGAACAGAGTGAAGAATGTGTTGGAGGATGCTGATTCTCATTAGATGGTTATAATGCTGGTTGGAACACTGCCTTTTGGTAAATGGAAGTGATAGTCTCCTTTTGGTAAACGGAAGTGATAGTCTAGACATTAACCTAAGGTTTTGAGGTTCTTCACACACTAGGCCCTACTTGTCATAAAATTCCTTACTTGAAATTTTACTGTAAAATCACTGGGGGGGAAACACATGGAATTCTGTTTAAATTAAAAAATTAAGGGGCGCCTGGGTGGCTCAGTGGGTTAAAGTCTGCCTTCAGCTCAGGTCATGATCCCAGAGTCCTGGGACCGAGCCCCGCGTCGGGCTCTCTGCTTGGCAGGGAGCCTGCTTCCTCCTCTCTCTCTGCCTGCCTCTCTGCCTACTTGTGATCTGTCTGTCAAATAAATAAATAATTAAAAAACAAAACAAACAAACAAACAAAAAACCCTGCCAAAAAAAAAAGTCACTGGGCAGTAGGTTCTATTTAAAGCTAGTCATCTGAAGGAGGAAAGGATTTATTTTAAAATCCCCAGTTCATTCAAGTAACATGACTTCATATGTAGATTAGGACTATTTCCTGGACCAGGCTCATGGCACTAAGCTACAGAGGAAAGCCTGGAGAAGGAACATGATCTTGGGGAGATAGAGCTTAAGAGATAGACCTTAAGAGACTTGAGGGAGTCACCTGGGTGGCTCAGTCGATTAAGACTCCAACTCTTGATTTTGGCTTGGGTCATGATCTCAGAGTCATGAGATCAGCTTCACACTCAGGCAGAGTCTGCTCCAGATTCTCTCCCTCTCCCTCCGCCCCTCCAACTTACTCTCTCTCTCTCTCTCTTATAAATAAATAAATCTTAAAAGAGAGAGAGAGATGGAGACGAGGGAAAGGATGTAGTTCTGTTTTTCTGACCTCTTTTTTTTTTTTTTCTGTCTTACCTTACCATGAATTAATCTAAATTCTTTTGTACCTGAATTTCAGACTATTCCCCTTCTTAGGACTATCCTCAGCAAAACTATGGGGCAGATAACTATTTCATGAACTGTTTTCTTATCACAAGCAGCTAGTATCTTCACATTCTCTGTACCCACTAACCTTTTTCCCTAAGAAGCTAACAAAGTTGTACTATGTGGGCCTGTCTGCCCTGCTTACAGATGACACTCTTCTTTGAAAAGGGAAGGGGGTACCACTCTTGCCTCTTCACCATAAGCCTTGGGGTCAACTTGGGAGGCATGAGCACCACATAAAGGGCATGGAACGGAGATTAGAAATCTCCGAGGCAGATCCAGGGAAAAACCAAAACCTAACCTGGGTGCACTAGACAAATCAGTCATGATTCCAAAGGGGGTGATGGGTGGAGGAGGATCCAGGTAAGAGGCAACAGGGTGAAGCCAGAGGAGAACTACAGGGTTGAAAGCATAAAGTACAAGATGAGGCCTGTGGTAGAGCAGACCTTGGATGCTCTGACTATAGAAACTATGGGGGTGAGGGTGTTTCCTAAGGTGTCTACTTGGTTCACACCAACTATCCCAAATGTGATGATAGTGCAGCATTGGTGGTATAGTGGTGAGCATAGCTGCCTTCCAAATGTGCTGAAAATTAAGCTATATACACTTGGCTCCAACTTTATCCTTCCATTTTTTGCTCTGTGATGCTAGACTGGTGTCCTTCTCAGTACCTTTCTCCTTTGCTGGCTGTTTCCCTATAAAGCTCAGTCTATAGGTGGTGCTAAAGGGACACTACCAGGCAGGGACTCTAAGAAAGTGGTATCACTTCTCTGAGTCTCAGGTGCCAGACATAAAGTGGGGATAACAGCCGCACCACTGGGCCATTAGGATTAAACAAGCCCACTCAGCACAGTTCCAGAGCAAATATCAGGGCATGCAAGGAAAGGAGGGGGTGGGTTACACACCTGAATGAGGACTGACCTTTCAGTCTGTCAAGGCACAGAATCAGTCAGAATCCAGTCAAGGAAACAGAAATCACACTGATTCACAGCATTAATATAAAGTATTAGTGAGAAAGACATTGGAGGAGTGAAAAAGCAAAGGGAGGACATTGAAGAATCAACACAAAAAAGGATGGAAGCAGCTACCCTCCTTGGCTAGAAGAACAAAGGGGAAAGGTCGGAGTTACTAGGACATAGAAGGTTGGAAGGGGACGCTGGGACCCAGTTTTCTGTGGAAAGGACATTAGGTGCCTCAAAGGAACGGGCTGATGAAACCCAATGCCACTTCCAAGATAAAGCTGTTGCTTGGATAAGACTGTCAGGATGTTTTCCTTTTCCCTTCTACTGCTAGAAAGCTCAGAGTCCAGTGGATAGCCCACTGTCAGCAAATGAGTAGAACTTTGTGTCATTATGGCTGTGATGATTTTTCTTACTTATTCTACCAGCAATACTTTTTCTTCAACATACATTGTGCACTTCTTTGCGAATCTCCTCAAATTCTTTTTGAAAACCACAGAATATTTCCACACCCATCTAGACTACCATCCTCTGCATTTTCATCTGTACCTTCATCTATAACTTCTCTACCTCCATTTATACTTCATTTCTACCACCATGCATGCCTCATCTGTATCTCTAATTCGTATTTTTATCCACATCTGTAACCACAAGGGAGACAGGGCCATCCAAGTCTGTTTTTGTAGTTTCAGTTGTGTGTGTTTAGCCCAAATCTGAATATGAAAGCATAATTACAAAGGTCTTAATATAAAGAGAGCTCACATCTGCTCTTCAGCCTCCACTGTGTTCCCACAAGAAAGCCTTGCATTGACAGATGCATTAATGGGCCCATGATACAGAACCCAAAACTTAAAAGTTCTAACCCATCAAGAAATCTCATTCATCATTTCATTTTTTGGAAAGGATATAAAAAATGAAATGTCAGAGCTATAATGTCAGGACCATTTAAAATGTCAAGTGCTTGTTGTTGCATAGCCTGGCTGTCTGCTGTTCTCATCAAACCCCCAACTGGCATAATAATTACAGATGATGCATCCCATTTTCATGCACAACTGGACCCAGATTTATAACAAATCAGCAGAAACATTCTCATTGCCCAGCCTGAAATTTTCTCCTTTTACTACAAAGCTTAAGACCTTTCCTTTGGAGCAGAACATTATTACTGACTCAAGACAGGATTCAGGGTAAGAATAGGAGAAAAAGGGAAGAAAAAAGTTTCTCTGTAGACTGGAACTCGGTCACTTTTAGTAGAGAGATACGACAGAAGCCACGAGGCAACAAACATATTTGCTGAATGCATGTTTAAGAACAATGTTAAAGTATGGAGACACTGCCCAGATTATCCAGGTCTATTTCAAGACGCACATTAATTTAGGCATGCAAGGAAATAAACATGTGAGCACTATTTTAAAGGATGGAGATAATCCTTCAGTTTAATCATCATGCTCTAATCTGTAGAGAAACCACTAATATAGATAGAAGAGCAACAATTATTTTGCCCAAGATCTTTATGGAAGTATCCATGGGACTTAAGTGATGTATTCACAAGCCGATACCAATTATAATAAAAACCTGAAATCAATAGCATGTACATGGGAGAATTTCATCTCTTCTCAACGGAAAGTCTTGCATCCACTGAAAGTTGGGAAAGGCATTCTCATGGCTCACAGCTGCTTCATTTCCACCTTCCCTAGATCAGCCTTCTCATGTGGCTTGAAGGAAGCCTCCCATCTGTGACTGACTGTTTCTCATTATAGATCACTTTCAGTACATTAGAAAAGTCAAAGCTCTTGGAAACAATCTCCAGAAGATCTTGATCTTTTTCCGTGCCATTGATAAATTCTTCTAACGTCAATTCTCCTAGAAAATAATAAATGAACAATTAACAAGAGCCTTGTTCATACCAATCACTTGTGTATACAGTATATTCCCTGGTACTTTTCTTGATATTCTTCTGACATCCTTTCACCTCAACCAGATTCTCAATTCTTTGAATATCCTTACACAAAAAGGTATTCACAAAATACTTACACAAGAATCCTTACACAAAATCCTTACACAAAAAGGCATTCAATGGTAGGGTTGCCAGTGAAAATATCGATGACAAATACAATCTAATTTTTTAAGGGGCAGGGGGAGGGGCAGATGGAGAAAGAGAGAGAGAATCTCAAGCAGGCTCCATGGCCAGTGCAGAGCCTGATGCGGGGCTCAAGCTCATGACCCTGAGATCGTGACCTGAGCTAAAATCAAGAGTCCAAAGCTTAATCAACTGAACAACCCAGGAGCCCCAACTACAGTCTGTTTTTGAGTGGAGAACATTAGCAATGCACTTGTGTTCACATACACAGTCATGTCTCTACACAGTATCGATTATTTCACATTTAATCTTGAAGATAGGAGCAAGTGATAGGAACATAAATATTGCTGATTTCTAAGATCAGGAGGAAATGACAATGTTTAAAGTTGTTTTCAACATTCTTCTCTAAGGAAATAATTCCAGGGACTATCCAAAGCTGTGAGGAAAGTTAAACATTTTTTTTTTAAGATTTTATTTATTTGAAACAGAGAGAGACACACACATAGAGAGCATGTGCAAGGGGAAGGAGAAGAACAAGCAGACTCCACACTGAGCGTGGAGCTCAACGTGGGGCTCAAGCTCAGGACCCTGAGATCATGACCTGAGCCAAACCGAGAGTCAGACGCTTAACCAACTGAGCCCCCCAGCTGCCCCTAAAAAAGTTAAACATTAATTCATTCCACATATAATTAGTGGTAGGCCATCTTCTGATTTTTTTTTTTTTTTTTAAGTAGGCTTCATGCCCAGCATGGAGCCCAGTGTGGAGCTTGAACTTACAACCCTGAGATCAAGACCTGAGCTGTGATCAAGAGTTGGACACTCAACCACCTGAGCCACTCATGCCCTCCTCTCATTTTTGATTCATAATTTCATCAGTTTGACTTAAGCCGTGGACCCACCCTGGTGAGTCCCAGGCTATAAAACCATTGCCTTATACCCATGTACCATGGTTGCTATGTTTTGCCACAAGCCTCATCCCACAAGACAACTTTTCAACATTTTGGAAGGATGGGGGTTCTCTGCTGACTCATTTGTTTGTAATTATGAGCTTTATGGTACATGCTGGATAGCTACTTTGTGTAAGCACCTCCAAATGCCCTTGTTAATCACTGTCTTGAAAATGTAGAAATCCTGTCCTCTCTCTATATTCCCATCAAGCAGAATGTGCTGTAGAATGCATTGTTTAGTGTTCACGTGATCAGGAGCCCTGGGGTTGGCCAACCTGGAGTATCTCCCTTAAAAAGGTGTCCAGGTGGCAGACCTTGGTTTCCTTGGGAGCTCTCTCCATGCAAGGAAGGGAAGGGCCACTAATAGTTGCTAGGTTAAATTACTAGGATATAAAACTTGATGCACAGAGATGTCTGCAGCAGTTGTTCCAACCAGGAGGCCACTCCTGGATTCCCTATATGTAAATTCTCCCAATAAACCTCTGTCTTGTCCCACATCAGGCTCCGTGCTCAATGGGGAGTCTGCTTCTCTCTCTCCTCCTCCCTCTGCCCTTCCCCTGCTCATGCTCACTTTCTCTCTTTCTCTCAAATAAATAATAAAATCTTTAAAAACAAAAACAAAAGCAAGCAAGCAAACAAACAAAAAACCCTATGTCTTGATTGCTGTCTCCAGGTCTTTTCTTTGGCCTCACTGGATCACCACCTGCCCTGGGCTTAGAGTGTGCTGGGATTTGGTTGCACATGAATGTCTTCAAGTCAAGGGGTATAGATGTAGTTCTGATCTCAGAGTGATTGTACGAAATAGGTTTTGTAGCTATGTGGAAGGGCAGCCAAAGACAAACCAAGAACATTCAGTAACTAGAGAATGAACATCTGAGGCAAATAGTCAGCAGGACCTGAGATACTTTTTAGTGGATAAAATCAAATATCCAAAACACCACGATAGTGATTCAAATATAAATAAGCATGGATCATCACATTCTCATAAGATACCTTCCTCTTGGTTTCAGTAGCAAAATTCTAAAACATGTTTTTTAAATGGAAATTGAATCTTTGTTCCTTATATTTTCCTTATGCCAAAGAAGTTTGTGCTAGATGCACAGGGTAAGCATGAAGTCATCTATGTCTCACAGGGGATGTATAACCATGGAATGGAATGAACCAAAGTTAAAGAGAAAAAACAAAATGAGGAGTAGTAAGTGTGGGGCTGGGGACAACCATGGTGTGGCATGTTGGGTCATGGGAACCATAAACAACAGCAACAAAACAATCTTATCAATTTTTGCAAAGGGAAATCATAGCTGCTAAATTCCCCAAGCAAAAGCTTTTCAAATTTCTAGGGGCTTCGCATAACCAAAAGAGAAGTGAGAGTGGAGACAGGGTAACTGAAGTGGGTTTCGATCACTCAGTTATAACACTTGTCCGCTGTCACCAGTGCTAGAGGAAAGAGCTGTGTCTGAGGGTGTGGAGGGTATAGTCACCATGTCAAGTAAAAAGCAACACAGGCTACTGGTACGGCAAAGAAAGAAAAGATGGAATTCCCTTTAAAAACATTAAAAAAAAATTGAGATATAACACTGTTTCAGTTTAAGGTATACAATGTAACGATTTGATACATGCACATATTGCAAAATCCACCACTGCACAGAAGTTACACTTTACACTTTTTTTTTCTTGTGATGAGAACTTTTAAGTTCTACTCCCTTAACAAATTACAGGATGGAAGTCTTTGCTGTTGTTTTTCCTCTTTTCTCAAAACATGTGTGAACTCTGCATATTTATCTTTTTCCTGTTACCTAACCACTTCGCATAAATTTTTTTTTTTAAATTAAGCCAACTTCTACCTATACCAACTGACAACATTTACTATTTCTGTTTAAAGTACTTACTTTGGAATTTTCCTCTTTTCCCTCTAGCACTTAGCATTCGTTCACTTACTCATCAAACACGTAGTAAGTCCCAGCTACAAGTGCCATTTCCTCCGATGTTACCGTTCTGGAATGTGACAGGTGCTCAGAAAACATGCTGACAAACTGCTTTCTTTTATCTGATGCTCTTAAACATTGCTTCCTAATCCCTTTAAATTTGCCTTCAGATTTATGCCCAAACAAATTAAAAGGATGATATCTGAATCTGTCTAAAAAGTATTGCCTATGCAGGTCCAGAAGCTTCCTTCAAAAAAAAAAAAAAAAAAAAAAACCTACCAGCATAGAGTCAAAGCCAGTTAAGAGGTGACTGAGCTGGAGATCACAGAGCTCAGAAGGATCTTAAACAATTTTTTGAGTTTGTATTATTTTGCTGTATGTTTCAAGACATATTTCAGTATTTGTAAGGCATAATTCAAAAGGACACAATTTTATTTTTACATGTTGAAATATACATATACACATCACTTATAGCTACATGATTTAGTGTTGTTTGTTGTGTTTGTGGATACATTCTCTCCTCCTGGGGACCCTGAAGGTCAATGCTCTTCCATCACCCACTACCGATTTCAGCAGCTTCATTGATGATATAGTGAATTGATGAAATATCACTGATGAAAATGTGAATTGATGAAATATGTGAATATTTTCTTTAGCCTCTTTTTGCAATCTGGTTATCTTGTTGATATTCCTGGGTCCTGTATTTCTTCCTATTGACCTCCTATATTATCTTTCATAACAAAACAAAAAAAGGCCTCCTACCCGCTCCCTTCAAAAGAAAAGCCAAGATTTCCTATACAAGCCCACATTATCATTTTTGCTCTAAAGAAGTCAACCTGGTTTTAAAAGAAACCAGCCTGTGTAAAGGACTTTTTGTCAATTCTTTCTAATGCTTTTAAATTAGAAGTTGGTGAACAGTGTAGTGGGGCTGGGAAATTAGCAGAAATGGGAACGGGGTGGGGGGGAGCGGGGCGGGGAAGGTTGGTGGCAGGGTCTCAGGAGAAGAGAACGACCAGATTTTCAAGTGCCCGGGAACCAGTGGATTTTACAGGACACAGTTTTGTAGTCACTAGCAAGGTGGCGCTAGCGGCGTTTAGCAGCATTCTATAGCCCAGTTTTTAAGTGCAGCAGTTTCTTCTCTTGTACGAGAAAACCCGATGCCCTCTTCTCCCTGGTAGTTCTGCTTCCCAGCTTGAGTCACTGTGACTTTTGTGGCTTTCTACAATCAATGTTTTGGCTGACGACAGTGGTCCTTCTGGGTAACTGCTCAATAAAATGTCTTCATGTCCTGTCCCTGTTTTCTTTTACCCAAGATATCCACCCAATAATTACCTCTTTCATTTCATCTTGGGCCTTGTTCTGTCTCTTTTCACTTTCACGGTTTAGTATTATGAGCCACTGACGTCTCCGCTGCCCCTGTCCTGTTTGGCGCCAGGTTAAACTTCTGGACGCTTTCTGCACTTACACTGTGAACAGCAACCATAAATCTTCCTAAATCATGTCAAGAATGACTCCTAGGCAGTGGATGGTAGAACACGTTTGCTATTCTTCCTGCAGGAAAGGCTGCAGAATTCCATGCTTAATCATTTATCCTGACTTGTCTTGCTGTCCTGCCTGTTTTCATTCCTCAATAACATTGAATATTGAACTTCAATCTTCTGTCTTTGTCATTCTCTTCAAGTTTTCCTTCCTGATGCTTTTGTTCATAATATAAGAATAAAAAAGTTTCTTGTTGAATTATTACAATAATACATGCTCATGATACAAAACTTAAGCACTACAAAAAGGTGTAATGAAATGAAAGAATCCTCCCATCATCTCTTTCTGTCCCTGCAGTTTCACTTTCCAGGAGTAATTAACTCCTGCTAATCAATTGCACTTAAATTTTGTGAATTGAGCATACACACATGTATGCTAATTTCCAAAGTAGTCTAGACAGATAACATTGCAGATGTTATCTTTCTTCCTACAGATAACATTGCATGTTGTGGAGGGCCTATATGGTTCAGTCAGCTAAGCTTCTGATGCTTGAATTCAGCTTGGGTCTTGATCTCAGGGTTCTAGAATGGAGCCCTGTTTTGGCTTTCCTACTCAGTGAGGAGTCTGCTTGTCCCTCTCTCCCTCTGCCCCTTCCCCCACTAGTGTGTGCATGTGCTCTCTTTCTCATTCTCTTGCTCTCTCTCCAATAAAGACATAAATCTTTTTTAAAAAATTGCATGTTGTGCTTGTTTCTTTTTTATTTCTTTCTCCACTTTTCATGACATCTTCTTACCACTCATTCATGTAACAACTATTCAAAAAGCTACTAGTCCATGTCAGGAAGTGTGAGCATGTAATAAATACCAAAGGACATAAAACAGAAATAGTTCTTGCCCTCATGGAGTTTGTAGAATCGCATCTTTTTGTTTTCTTAACATTTATCCTATGCCTCTCTTTTGATTTGTCTTCCAACTTTGATTTGCTAACTACCATGATGATCACGTATAGAATACTTCACAGCTATTGTGTATTTTTTTGTCCCAACAAATTTGATATTGGTCATTCTGTTGTAAACAATTTGCAGTCAAATTGGGATGTTTGTCTATGTTCCTAAAGTTGTATCCTGCTGTATTGTGATCTTCTTTATCTTTGTTTTCAACATTTACTGGATTATCAGATACCAATAGTATGCTTGCTTTTCAGTTTGAAAAATTAAAAAATACATTGGCACACAGTCAACACTATTCTGGTAAACTTGACTAACATTTCTATTTCTCCCAACACTAATGTTTTGATAACAATAATAATCAACAATTTAAAAAGTCTTATTCGAGGTATATACACTTAGATCTGTACAAAGATAAATAGACATTTTCCCCAGTGGTGCTTACTCTCATGTGTGAGTGAAACACTTTATTTTCCTATGTCAAATACTGGGAAAATCCTTTTATACTTCTGCAAATATCAACCTTCTATGTCTTCATTACTTTCTATTCCTTGCCTTCTGGTGCTCCGGTCTGTCTTTGTCCAAATGTACAATTTCAGCATCCTTTTCTTGATATAGAGAATGATCCAGCTGTCTCTTGATGAGATGATACAACAACCTCCAATAATTTGCATATAAAAGCAAATTCTTTCAGTTTCAGTTGTGTATATGCATTTGCCAAGAAACAGTGGTTCACTGTTGTTCCAAAACGCAACTAGTTTATTTGATATCTTCATTGTAAAGACAATGATACACATCTTTTTTCCTCCATCAGAGGAAATGATTTGCATGATTAGTTCTATAAGCCATTCCAGAAACCATAATATATTCTCTTTCTTTTGACATATTCTTTTCAGACCAAAGAGCCCGTTTCCTGGGCTGCAGGTATCCTTAGTTATTGTCCAAGAAAACACCTTCATTCTTCTAGATTTGCATCCTTTTGCAACCCTCTCTTTCTTTTTCTAGGCTCTTCCAATCACATTCTCCCATTTTACTGGTTCCTTATACTTTGTTTGTAAGGAAACTGTTTAGATAATAAATAGAGAGTCCTGCATCATTTTCTTGTTTTCTGGAACACATTATCTGTTCTTTCACACTTATAGAAATCAAGCCCCTTCTCAAGGAGAACACAATCCTCAAAGTTCTCCAGGAGAGGTCACTTTTCCTTTCCTCCCACTTCCATCCCTAGATGCAGGATCCAGAGATATTTTCAAACATTCTTGACCTGCCCTTTTGACCTTTATTGTAGTACTAAATCTGAAACATTCACAATATCCCATCAATTTCCATGATACTTGTTCTTTGGTCAATGATTTCAGCCCCAGCCTGAAATGTTTTATCATTTCTACTCCAATCCCTGTCATACTCTAGCACCTCTAAGATTAAAAACTAAAACAGAAGAAAACCTACAGTATTTGTCCTGTTTGGTGATTAGAATTTTCAGTTGCATATTTTAAATAAAATTGTCATTACCTCCTAAGATCTTCCACTCTCCATTTCTCTGGTCCTTGTCTACCCTCACTTAGTTTCCTTGTCAATTCTGGGTAGTCGGAATCTGTGTTTTGCAAGTGTTCACATGAACTGACTTATTTTACCCTCAATCTAGATAGACCCAAAGATAAGTGATTACAACCAAATGGCTCTGATCTTGGTCACTTGGAAAATGACCGTGCTGACTTGAAATTAAATTGAAGCAAACTAGGACTAGGTCCTAAGAGGGAGATTAATACTATTGATGTATTTCTAAAGTGTTATTCTGAGATTTATACTCTTGTCCAGTTGTTTGGCTCATTCATAGTGGCGGTTTCATGTGAACTCCCTCCCAGCCCCCTCACCATCCCACCATCCACAGTAGACGTGTGCCAACTGCCACACTCAACATGGGTGTCTACTGCCCTCTAGTGTCCATTAAAAGAAGTGACCTATGGCGGTCATGTTGGTTCTTTGGAAAAAGTTACCTTGGATTGATGGCAACCATGGCTGGAGTCCCAATACCTCATATCCATCCCTTTTCCCCACTTAAATCACTTACTAACTTCATATTTTCCACAATGTCAAACTTTCTGTTTTCAAGGAACATTCCTAGATAGGCTGCCTCAATCCCCAACCAATATGCTCCACTATCAGTTTACTGAGATCAAAGTCTTTCCGTGTAAGCATTTCCCCTTCTCCCAGAATGTCTGCATCTTCCCTTTCACTCAGTTTCTGAACAAGAAGTGTACCTTCTCTGAGCTAAAGAGGAAGCCAGATTTGAGGGTAGCAATAGCAGATGGAAAAATGAGCAGAAAGAGTAGAAATGTAGAAAAGGTATGAAAAACAGAAATGAAGGCAAAACACAACAACTCTTCCCAGAAGTGTGTATTCAAAGGGAAGGGAAAATATGATAGTAGAGGTAAATTACACAATTGAAGAAATGATTTTTATATTATAGAAAACTTGCGTTTATTGGCAAGTTGATGCGACACCTGCAGTAGAAAGTAATAATTACTAGAACATACCCCAAAGCAAACAAGAGAGTCCTTCAAATCATATTTTCCTACTTTTCTTTCCTTGTACCTCCCTTTACTTTGTTCATATATCCCAAAGTGTCAAGCATCATGAACTGAAAATATGTGTGTGTGTGTGTGTGTGTGTGTGTGTGTGTGCATGTGTGTATTTTTTCAATAAATATTTACTCAATTTAATTGTACTGACTGGAAAACATTGAATTGGCCAAATTATGAAGCCCAAGTGATATCAAAACTAGGATTTTCTTGAAAGGTTCATGCTTTTGCCTAATGACATTCCCTCACCACCATCTACTACTTTGTAGATTTTTTTTAAAGAGTAAGCCCAAGGAGAGTAATTGCCTTACCATCATTGTTTATATCGATCTTATGAAAAACCAAGTCAGTAAATTCTTCAGGACTCAGAGTTTGCTGGCCGTTGAGGGCCTGAACAGCCTGCAAAGAGAAATTAAATCAGAAAGTTCAACTTTGCTGGAAGCAAATACATTTGTGTGACATTTCTACCCACAATATGACAGAATTTGAGGATGTGTTCATGTCATTTTGGCTGTCCAACCTGTTCTAGTTGTTAAAAATAAATAAAAAGATTATATGTCAGTTCAGGGTAATGAGGCTTAGAAATTTAATTAACTGAATACAATCTGAATTTGATATTATAGAGCAGAAAAGGGATCCATTCAACATATTAGGTCATAAAAGATGCAAAAAGTCTACCGGAGAAAAAAATTGTAGCAGCCACTGTCGTAAGAATTCTGGACCTAGAAAACAGACAATGCTCTCAACTTCAGACCAATTATCATTGATTTTATGGAGAAACACGAAAGGATATTCTGTAAGCATCTAAGTCTTCCCCTCTAGCTTCTGACACTGGCACCTCTGGTCCTTTTTGCCCTTTTGTGGAATGATCGACTGGGAAGACAGATATATACGCCTTGGAAGGACACAGTATTTCTCTCACTGCCAGCACCTTCATCATTACAGCTGTCAGGGGGCCCAGGGAAAATGACATTTCCAGCTTTCCTGGAGGGAAAATTTAACCATTCTCGACTTCTCCCCCATCTCCAGGTGATTAAATTAAGTGACCAATATTTGATGTAGAAATGCATAACGAAATGAAAGAGAGATGGAGAGAGAATGAGTAGTCATCTGGGAATCCGAACAGAACTATCTTGATTGAACATGAAGGGATCTTTAGGAAAAACCGCTGGCAACATATTTTAATTGAGGGCACAGTCTGCAATAGGACTATCTGTTCTCCTGCTTCTCAAGCATTACGGAAGCTGAATCTAGGATTAGCCAGAGCGAACAGTGGAAATGCACAACTCCTGGCCTTAGCAAGTCAAGGTCTTGCAGTCAAATATACGGTGATACTTAGAATAATGGTTACATACATGTAGTACCTTATTGGACATTTTTAGTGTTTCTCAGTCTCTTGAAAGAGGTTTCAGAAGCTTAGAAAATTTGGCTAGGCATCTTCAGGTTAAGCCGGAAGGGATGCTAGACCGTATGTATACGTCATAATAAAAGATTACGCAGTTTCTAGGATTTGTCTGTCACCCATCTCTGGGCAATATAAGTGAGACTGAAGGATTAACTGGAAGGTTACTAGACCTGAAGGGATTTTTTCAGAGGGAGCTGTCAGTGTTGCCTGTGTTTTCCCTCTTCTTACAGGAGAAACATGGTTGGGGGACAGGCAAGGATGCACGGCTTGTTTTCTTCTCTTCTCCCTCATTTAGCATATCTGTACTTTTTTTTATTATAATTTTTTATTTTTTTCATTTCTTTTCAGTACACCAGAATTCATTGTTTATGCACCACACCCAATGCTCCATGTGCCCTCCATAATACCCACCACCAGGCTCACCCAACTTCCCACCCCCCCCGCCCCTTCAAAACCCTCAGATTGTTTTTCAGAGTCCATTGTCTCTCATGGCTCTCTCACTTTCTCCTGCATTTAAAGCTAAGCCCTTCTCTGAGAACTCTGAGTGGGAGCAGGAGGAGGTAAGAGAGAAGGGGGAGCAGGATACCTCTGACTTGGCAGGCACTGTCATTGCTACCGAGTGTCAGAACTCTCCGTCCGGATGGCAGATGTTGGAAATCCCCTCCTTATCTGAGACCATGCCTCCCCTTCATTACTGAGACTCTCTCCTGCAATTCCCTAGACATGCGTCAGGCATTTTGATTCCAGCTGACCCCTCAAGGCTCTTTCTACAAGTCCTAGGTCTGAGTTTCTCAGTATCTGCACAATTGATATTTCAGACTAGACAATTCTTTCTTGTTCAGGATTGTCCTCTGCATTGGAGAAAGTTTAACATCCACCCCTGGTCTCTAAACAATAGAGAGCAGCTGCACCATGCCCTCCCCCACTCACTGCCCTGCTGACCACCAGAATGTCTCCCAACATTGCCATGTGTCCCCTGGGGGAGAAGGAGGGCAACCTCGTTCATGGTTGGGAACCACTCTCTGGTTCTACCTCTAGCTCCCTCTTCTTCTGAGGTGGCTTCATTTCTCTAAGGGGCTCAGCTGGACAAGATCCAAGACAACTCTATATCAGCTTCCCCACCCCCCATATCTGATCCACGAAAAAGCCTCTGTCCCAACTAATTCTGGGCGTGCGACACTTCCTAAACCATATCCCTCGACTCTGTCATATGGATTTCTCAGATTCAAACAATGGAACACAGTGTCGCCCGAAACTCCATGGTCTCCTTAAATCCCCATGCTACTGACTTGAGTGCTCTTACCCAAGAAATCCTCTCTAATAATCCTGCTCAAAATTCTCCTGACCATTTTATGCCTTTGAAGTGAAACTACTTCCTTTATAAATTTTGCCTATAATCTAGTACTTCCTTTGGATCCTTTTGGTGGTTGGGCTGTATTTTATTTTAACATCCTATTATTATGTATTGGAAGAACTTCTATGCAACATGGGGGGCTAAGGGGGTAGGAGAAGAATAAATGAAACAAGATGGGATTGGGAGGGAGACAAATCATAAGTGTCTCGTAATCTCACAAAATAAACTGAGGGTTGCTGGGGGGAGGAGGGTTGGGAGGGGGGGTGGGGTTATGGACATTGGGGAGGGTATGTGCTAAAGTGAGTGCTGTGAAGTGTGTAAACCTGGTGATTCACAGACCTGTACCCCTAGGGATAAAAATGTATTGTATATTTATAAAAAAAATTTTTTTTAATAAATTAATTAAATTAAATTTAAAAAAATGTTAAATAGGGAAAAAAAAAAAGCTCTCTGTTTGACAATGTGCTTTTCCCCCAGATAAAAAAACTGAGCCATTAAAAAAAAAAAAAGAAAGAACTTCTATTAAACAGCATGTATTATTCCTGACCCTATTTTTTTTTTTCACTTGCCACCAGAGAGAAAACATGTTTGTCGACCACTCATTTTTGGTAAATACGTATTCCATTATGTTAATTTATTTAAAACTTTTCCTCTCTTAAGTCACTTATTTTTTAGTATTTTAAGTGACTCTGTGATGTAAGTCATAGAACTTTTATCTTTGATGTTAATGATTGCTTTTCCTGACCAAAAGTGTTGACTCTAAAATGAAGATAAACTTTTAACCTCTTGATGCAGATTACCAAATTTCCAGGAATATTCCATCCATTTATACTTCCTCCACAGTGTGTAAGGGTGCACTTCTTACAGTGCCCTTGCGAGAATTACATCTTATTCGTGTTAATTTTTATTAATTTCACTGGAGACAAATAGTATCAATTATTAATTTCTGCTCTGTGTTTTTATTGTTTCCTTATTTCTTTTTGTTCTCTTTCTAAATGCTTTAAGAAAAAAATTCAATTAGCTACTTAATATTTCTCTTTCCTTTTCTCACTAACATAAGTTATACATTTTAACTAATGAAAATCTGTGCAAAAATTTCCATAAGATTTAGACAAAATCATTTTTATCCTTTTGTTCTTCCTAATTCTTTTCTCCCCCCAGAAATGGATAACATATGCAGGAAAAAAAAATCTGCCCTCAATTTCATGGCCTTCAAGGATTCCCAAAGACCACAGATCCACAGATCCCAAGATAAGAACGCTTGGTTTTTGTACTGCTTTGGAGGCATCCCCCAATATCTGTATGCTTTATTACATATTTTATATTTTTTAAAAATAAATTCAAGAATATTTATTTAAGAGGACATTCTAAAATTACATGAGGTTGGGTACTCTCTATAGAATATTTTAGATTCCTAATTTTGTGTTGCAATATGTAATATATATACAGAATTTCTGAATTTTAATGTTTACAAAATTCAATTATGAAGTGCATCTTAGTATTTTTTTGTGAATTACCTGTGTGAGATCAAAGTGGAAGCAATATTAGTATTAACACACTCTTGAATTCTTTGCATATGTTGGTGAACTCTACATTTGTTAAACAGTTTACATTTTAACAGCTTTGTCCATTTATCGAGGTGTTTAATGATAATGGTAGTTCTATCCATTTACTTTTCTTTGCATTTTGCTAAAATTATACTATGTATTATGTTTGCAACTCAGATCCTTCATCTGTAAATGGAAGAATTTGGACCAGATCATTTCTAAGACTTCTGATTCTAATTCTGACTCTGTGTTACAAATTCACTATATCACATTCCTACTGTTTATTTTACTTCACAACCTCACTTAGGTACAATGTCCCATTTAACCATCTTTTACTCTAGGACCCATTTCATCTCATACCGTGATAATAACTATTCCCACTTCCATGATGGAGGGGGACGAGATTCATAAAGGGACTCCTTGATCTTTAGAGCTAGAAAGGACCTGAGATCCTTGAGCTACCTATTAAAAATACTTTAGTCCAGCCCCCAGAAAGATTAGTCCTCAGCTACCTTTGTTCTTAGTTCATGGCTCTTGTTATATAAATCACCTAGTATCTTAGCTGTTCCTCCCAAAACTTTCTTCACGGATGCAGAAAAAAGGTAAATTGCTTTAGAACATGATGTTTATTTCATTTTTCATCTCCGTACTCTGCTACATCTGTGAATTTGAACGTCAGCAAGAAAATGCTGGTTTGCAAGTGCACACTCAGTAACCAATAGCATAGTGACATTTACATTGTTCCAGCGGTTCCAAATGTATATCCCAAGAGTCACCAACCACATAGCTCTCGCCAGCTCCACAAGGAGGAAAATGACACTAACTCTACAATGTCCTACAAAGTTGCTTCACTGCTTCACTTACCATGAAGATGTTCAGTAGCTCCTTTTTGTCAATAGAACCATTTCCATCAGCATCATACAGCTTAAAATACCATTTTAATTTTTGCTCCATTTTTCCTCGTATAACTAGATTTATAGCAGCAATAAACTCTAAAAAGTCAATAAATCCATCCTATGAAAAGCAAGGTGGAAAGGGAAATCAATATCTAAGAAAAACAGTTGTTTTTATTTGAGAAGTCATGGTTAGCACAAATTAATATAACTCACAAGATTAAAGCATAGAAAACTTCCCAGCATTTTGTTAAACAAACAAAAACATGGGTGCAGTGTATAGAAACAAGCGACTTTAAATATATAGGTAAGTTCCTTTTTTTTTTTGGAGAAAATATCTACTACTTATGCCCCCCCAAAAAGGGAAAAGTTCTGAAATCCTAGGAGAGAAGGCTGTATCCTCACCACCAGACATCCCACAGTGACCGTCTTCTCCTGAATATCTTCAGGTTTTGTCCTCCACTCAGGAAAAGACAAGGTACCAGTTTCTAGTAGAAAGGAATTACCAGGAGCTAAATTCTGTACTCCTCTTTAGAGAGCCCCATTGATATTTTTGGAATGCTAAACTCCACGATTCCTTTTAAGTATGTCGTTTTCAGTATGAATCAAAATTTATGAGCCTCTTTTCTGTAAAGATTTTGCCATATTAGTCAATCTTAGAAAAGACTGTTTAAAGCTCTCAAGCTTTAGGCAGTTCCCCTCCTCTTGTTTTACTTTCATTTGAAACAGAAATAGTAGGTATCATTCTTAAGACTCACACCGTACAAACCTTGCTCAACTATCTTAAGAAAGGTAACTGGCTCTAGGGAGCATGGGATCTACTCTCTGCTGTGTTCCCACGGGAGTTCAAATACCAAATGGTGGCATATTCAGCCCAAGAAAGCACTCTGTCAGCTGCATTCCCCTTGGAACTTTGGAATGTAGAGTCCTATTTACAAAACGGGAGGTAACATAAAGTACCCCTTTCCCTTGGATGTAAAGGGCTTGAAACGTATTGGCCTGTAAAATGGCACGCTTTTGCTTTGAGCCTCAAGGTTTTGTGTCTAGTCTATAAGAAAAGCAAATGAAAAATCACTAGTAGTTCTGGTTGTGAAGCAAATCTTGCTTGCTGGTTAACAGCTTTTTGTGTGTGTGTGTGTGTGTGTGTGTGTGTGTTTTGTTTGTTTGTTTTGTTTTGCTTTTTTTGTATTGTAGACTACTACAATATCTTGGATAATGAAAGCCAATGTGCTAATCACTATAGCCTGGTCTTCAAAATGTATTGTTTTTAAAATTTTTCTATAATATATAATAAAAATACTGTAAGAAAATATTTTAAAATTTTACTACATGTATTAGGTTTTTACATTTTACAGCTTAGATATCTTTATCCCATCAATAATTTTAATATTTCTTGTAAGTGATAGGACTTCTGCTAACAGTTTGGAATCTGGTTGAATAGTCCTCCTGAAGGAAATTTGCTCAAGTCTACAAAACATAGCTGGTTTTACCTTTTCTCCATCTGCCTTTCCTACTGCTCGTCACCACTTCACTGTGTGAATCGCTAGCCTTGCTATGGCTGAGACAAGGGAGATAAGTTATCACGAGTGGAAATTGAAGATGACATCAAGATATCTTCTGATTTGGTGGGACATGACCATTATTTTTCAGTGATGAGACCAGCAGGTGCAGAGAACAGAAGTTGAATGGAAAATGGGGACATTGGCTCTCAGGTCTTCCTCTTGTGTCTTAGGGCATGCAATCAATACAATCGTTTCCTGGGCAGTTTTTATGCCTGTTTGCCCAAAGCTTACAGAAGCATCCTCCCTGAGAAATCTTAGCTGGCTTGTTATAAAGTTTCCATAAAAACCTTCTATTTTGTGATGGTTTGTTTTTCTTTTCGAGTCCTGCTTCAGTGATCACAGTTTTCAGTGTCACCTATATAATGAATGGCAACAGGCTAGACTGAACCTTGTTGACATTAGAACATTTGGTATTTTATGATTAGGCACAGTGGGCCGGTGGCCCTAACTCCTTCCAAACCAGGTTCTGGAAGCTCTGAGCAAACTGTATCAAGAGAGGAGCATAAGTATTTTCATTGTATGGCTTTAAAATGGACAATCCAGTTACTCTACAACCAAAGTTGATGGTGGATAAGAAAGGAAGTCTTTTTTCCTTAGACAACTGCAGCCTTTGGCAAAATCTCCTGCAAGCAAAGCATTTTCTGTTTTCATTTCAGCATTCCATTATGTAATTAGACAAATTCTTAGCAATCCACAGCCAATTCTTTCCAGTTATCTTTCTGGTAAGATTTTGTGGAAATTTCCATCAGTGGGACAATTCTGGTGAATGTGATTTAATGGTTTGTGTTAGTGTTGGAGAGAGTTTTAGGTAATGCTTACTCTGTAAATCAGAAGATATGAGGAAGTGGTGATGCAACATGGGGGCTTAAGTGGGTAGAAGAAGAATCAATGAAACAAGATGGAATTGGGAGGGAGACAAACCATAAGTGACTCTTAATCTCACAAAACAAACTGAGGGTTGCTGGGGTAGGGGGGTTGGGAGAAGGGGGTGGGATTATGGACATTGGGGAGGGTGTGTGCTTTGGTGAGTGCTGTGAAGTGTGTAAACCTGGTGATTCACAGACCTGTACCCCTGGGGATAAAAATACATGTTTATAAAAAAAAAAAAGAAGATAAAGTAATCGCTGCTTTCGGTTAACCTATAGTTTTCAAGCTCAGGGTGGGGAGGTGGATAAGAATCACAGAGAAGGGGCGCCTGGGTGGCTCAGTGGGTTAAGCCTCTGCCTTCGGCTCAGGTCATGATCTCAGGGTCCTGGGATCGAGCCCCACATCAGGCACTCTGCTCAGCAGGGAGCCTGCTTCCCCCTCTCTCTCTGCCTGCTTCTCTGCCTACTTGTGATTTCTGTCAAATAAATAAAATCTTAAAAAAAAAAAAAAAGAATCACAGAGAAGGTGAGATGTTCTGGCAAATGTGACTAGGAAGAATGCAACAGAGCATGTCCAAAGACTTTTCTTTAAGGCTATCCAAGGAAAACCCTTTTAAGTTTATATTTCTGTATTTGAGCCCCCAGATTCCTTGTGGCACAGAGAACTTCCTGAAGATGTCTGATACCAAATGGCCTTGTGCCAGCGTAGGGGTCCCCAACCCCTTGGCTGGATACAAACAGGTCCATTGGATGACCAACCTCAAAATACCATAGGCCCTAGCTGACCAATGGGTTACTTATACCAGGACACAGTTATAAAAAAGGAAGATTCCATTTCTTCCCATAGTTCCTTTAACTACAGCCCCTGTCACTGCCACATGGCAGACAGTCTCTCCCTTGCCGTCCTGTCCCCTGCTCCTTGGCAGTGTATTCAATAGACTTCCACCTCCTTAAAAAATAGCTCTCTTTGCCATTATGATTATTATGATTGTTATTTTTTACTATTATTTGCAAAATGAAGGACTCTTTCTAAAACTGAAATTCTACCATTTGAATCTGTGAAGTGAAGCCAAGTTCCCCTAAGGACATGACCCAGATTATAAATTTGTGGCTCCATCCCTGGGACTAAACTCCAAAGCCGATGTCTCTGGAATATATTGAGATGACATTTCGGTATCTGTTTCTCCAGGTCTCTCAGGCATATAGAGAGTGATGGCAGGACCACACTGGCATATCAGATGTTATCTTCAGTGACATCTTACCTGGCATTTTACCACGTGGGGAGAATGATGGGGTTAGTCAAGGCTGCAATGCAGGTGTGAGGTCCTGAAGAGGGGGAAGTGCTGAGCCAAAGCAAGAACCCCTTGCCCAGCAAAGGGACACTACAGAGTCCTAGCCAAGCACCCTGAGTGGTATATACCAATAAGTGTCCTGGGGTCTAGCGACACCAAGACTATAGAAACAGGATTGTTATTACAACAACTAGGGATCAGACCCTATATGTTCTAGTGTACCCTCTCATTCAGGAAAACAAATAATCTAAATCCAACAAAAATCCTCCGAACTATTCCCCAGATTAAAACTCTCCCTTCTCACAGCGTTAACGTTCTGCCACTTTTCACAGAATCACTCTCTGTGAAAAATTCATGAATTGTCACAGACCCTAACCTGAAGACATTTTGATGTTTTCATTCTTTTACATGTGACACTTTCCAGTGGCATTTTACCAGCTGTGGTAAGTCAGCAGCAACATAGGAATTGAAATGTCTGCCTGGAAATGGTTGCTCAGATGGTAACTCAGAGAATTAGTATAAGTACATTATATGACTGATCAATAATCATCAGTGATATTTAATTTGCTTTTTAGGAGCTACCAAAAAATAGGTAATATAAGGACATCCAAATTTTGTCAAACACATATGAGTACTTTTTAAAATACCTTTGTGAATTTTTGAAATCTATAAAAGTTATGTTCAGCATTTATGACCTAGCCCCATTTTCATAGATAGACACTTAACATTAACAGCAAACATAGTCTCCATCAGCCATGGAATTGCTGGAATGTCCTGAAAAGAGACTCGGCTCTTTAAGATGAGAAATATACTGCTGGCTTGGTAGGTCGGTTCTATAATGTGATCTTTATGCAGATCAAACACAGTTGTTCTTGACCATGACTATACAAAATTCAAGAGTCCTGGGACAACACGTGTCTCACAGTACGTGTCAAACGAGCTCACAATTCTGAATAGGTTTCTTGGATATCAATCAAGAAGCCCTGAGCATCTGCCCCCAGCACGTCTCCAGCTCAGTATTGTCTGGACCAGTGTGAATCAGAACCAGTCTCAGGTGCTCTGGGGGAGGGCAACACAATTGTCTGAGTTTGATCACTTCTGAATGGGCTACCTACGGAAGACCCACCAGCGATCACAGCAATGGCAGCCTTTTGCAAGGAACATCCTTAGGGAGCCAATGTGTCTCCCTAAGTAATATCACAGACAAAATAAAATCCAGGCTTGCCCTAATTCAGACAGTTTGCTGTCTCCTAAGAGTATTATTTCCCATGGAAGAGCCTGGATTCTTGTCTTTCCTGAATGGAAGAGGTAAACAGAGGCGAACAGACGGTGGGAAGTATAGAGCTGTATTATACGCTTCAAGGCTGTGTGTGTCTCCACTACGATTTGGACCCAGAGTCCCTTTTTTTTTTTTTTTTTTAAAGATTTTATTTATTTGACAGAGAGAGATCACAAGTAGGCAGAGAGGCAGGCAGAGAGAGAGAGAGGAGGAAGCAGGCTCCCTGCTAAGCAGAGAGCCCGATGTGGGACTCGATCCCAGGACCCTGAGATCATGACCTGAGCCGAAGGCAGCAGCTTAACCCACTGAGCCACCCAGGCGCCCCAGAGTCCCTTTTTAAAATGTACCCCAATGCTACAGAGCTTTTCGGTAGCAGAAATGGGCATAGGGCCCAGCTTTCTAGCACTTCCACGGTGGTCTTTCTGGCTTAACTGTGGTGCTCCTGTCTGGACGCACAGTCAAACCACCTGGAAGTTCACAACAAAAAAAACATTGTTTGGATTCGGTGGGGCTCAGGTGGAGACCTAGCCGGTGGTCATTTTAATCATACCCCAGGTGCTTCTCATATGGAGCCAGATTTGAGAACGACAATTCCAACAGGTTTTGTTCAAATACGTGAGTGACAACAGCTTAAGTTGAAATGTACGTCAGCAGGTACAGCGGATGGCTTTAGCAGGTGAAATTCTGTGAGAAGCTCCACCAGCATGTTGATAATTGATGTTACATGCGAAAATGCTTCATAAATTACAAAGTGCTAACCAAATATGAGGTGTTTTATTATCACCAACACATGCTTCCTGAGAGCTTCCAAGTCAGTCCTTCTGAAGCACTAAGCTCGGTCTTTCCCCTTAAGAGATGGCAGCCTTGTTTGTGGTCTCTAGGAGATGGTCATTTGTTTGCAGTAAACCTGTCTTACTGGGGAGCAGCAGGAATTGCGGTCGCCCCACAGGCAAGACAACCTGATACAGTGTTAGAAGCTGGGGGTTAATGAACAACAGCAATTACAACAAAAGTTAAAAGCCAGGTTGCCTGCTCCAGTTTTAAAGGGTTCTCACACAGAGAGAGGCTAAGGAGCCAACTAACCAGAGGTCACTTGTGCATTTCAAGTAGAGCTAGCACTTCCGTCTAGCTGTTCTGGGTTGAAAAGACTGTTGAAACTCTAAGATGATTCCCATTTAATTCATCTCATTCTGTGACTGGGAATCATTTGAAGGGGCTAATGTGTCCCCAAACCACACAAAGGACTCTCTACAGCACTGGGGTTGGTTAAAGAAGAGAAATGGTGGGCACGCCGCCTCTGCACCTGGAGGGGCACCCTTTCATTCGGAAAGCGAATCTGAGCTTGATAAACTTAATCTTCCTGTTATCAGACCCTTGGGGCTGAGGTCGGAGTTACCTGCATTTTACAGATAAACGCACCACCCCTTGGTGGGTCTTCGGGCACATTTTCCCAAAGTTTTCTCCTATGTTATGTCACATGCGCTGAGCGATAGTGTGGGCAGGAGAAGTCTTGTCTCAGTTTTAGAACTGATGTCACTGACACGGAGAGGTTAGGAACCTTGTCCAAGATTACACACGGTGATAAGGGTCAGAGCAGGGACAGGAGCCCGGCAGCCTCCCTCTCCTGCAGGGCCTCCCCCTCCTCCCCGGGTGGCCTGGGCTTCATAGTACAGAGAGTCACAGAAAGGCTCATTAAAAAGAGCAAGGACTCCTGACATTGAAGCCAAGATTTGATCTTTGAACATATGTATAGGTAAGCTAGCAGATACTGTAGTAATCATCTATTAGATCCCCCGCTTGCTCTTTCTGTAACAGTTATCACCCGTGTTTCTAAGGAATCATTCACATCCCCTCTTTGATTCCCAGGGTTTTCCGAGGAATTTAGATACCCTGAAAACTTCCCCACTGTTTCATTTTCTCCTAGCATTTTTTTTAATTTATTTATTTGATAGACAGAGAGAGATCACAAGTAGGCAGAGAAGCAGGCAGAGAGAGAGGGAGAAGCAGGCTCCCCGCTGAGCAGAGAGCCCGACGTGGGGCTCGATTCCAGGACCCTGAGATCATGACCTGAGCCGAAGGCAGAGGCTTAAACCACTGAGCCACCCAGGCGCCCCTTCTCCTAGCATTTTAAGGTATCCTAGTGCTGTCAATAGATCTTCTGGCTTGAACCATCACTCCATTTATGGTTTGAGTTCCAAACCTGTAAGTTCAAAGAAACCATTTTCTCTTGCCTGTAGACCTCGGAGTCTTAGGAGGGGCAGAGCACTTTTGATCTCAGAGCTCCCAATGACACTCTGTTTGGATAAAGCCCAGTTGCCCGTATTGGCCCAGAGTGCCATCCATTCACCTTGATGCCTATCACCGAGTAAGTATGTCACCAGGAGCCAGAGGGGCCGAGGGCTCACTTTCTGCTCTGAGATTTTCCAGGCAAGTCACTACCGGTATCACCGGGCTCAGTGGGCCTCACTGCTCAGCTGTGACGTAAGAACACACTCAGTGGCAACAATGCGATGTCGGGATGTGGCAGAGACACAGGTGAGGCACCCAATGTGTGCGGCCGTCAGGGATCCTCTCGCAGGGACCCCCTGCTGCAGTGAGGTCCCCGCGTACCCTCCTCTCTCCTACCTGGTATTTTTAGTGGAGCTGTTCTCTTCGTTGAAATTCTCAACTCCTCACTTAAAAGAGGAATACCATAGCAATTTGGGATGCAGCCCTTGGAGTCAGCTGGCCAGCATTCCAATTCTGCTGTGTCGTTTCAGGCAAGTGACTGAACCTCTCTGTGCCTGTCTCCTCACTGGGAAAACGGGAATGTGAAAACCTGTAGCTACGTATACATTATGGCTGGGAGGAATCTACTAACTGAAGAGCTTAAAACAGTGACTGTACAGAAGCATTCAGTAAGTGTTGCCATTTATTAGTAATAATTCAAGTTCTTTCCTTCTCCCAACATCCCAGAGTGCCTCAGCTTCTCCAAAAATCCTTGTCTGACTCTATGTTTTAGCTTTTGTTCCATCCTCAGATCCCAGTCAATACCGCAGTCCTGCTACAGTTTGTTATGCTGCTTTATTTTATCTACGTTTTGGGCATTTAGTTACCACATAACTGTCATCCTTAACTAGATCGTAAACTCTTTGCAGGTGTAGAAAGTCACATCTCCTACCTGCCTACCTACTCACCCCCTTTCCCCCACACTCCATAAAATGTGAGTATGGTTTTTCTACTGTTGCCTGTCCTTCGGGGATGCCACTGGAGAGTTCCCCGGCCGCTCCATCCAGCCTGCCTGTCTCGGGAGAGGCTGGCTCATCAGTCAAATCCCTGGGCAGGGTTTAAAACCAGCCCTATAGTACCTGAGACCATCTAGAAACTTGCGGCTAAACAGTATGCTTTGCCCTCTCTCAGTCTTTGATTCTCTACTACCTTCTATTACTGGAAGATGCATTTGCCATCCCACGAGATTCTCAACTCCTTTGAGGACAGGGAACGACTCCTCTGCATCTTTGTGCCTACATTCCTTCCACCATGCTGCTCAGTAAATATTTGCAAATCCAGCGGGATAATAACGTGCTGTGTTAAGGATGTGACTCCACTCCTGCTAATCCCTTCTATCATGCAGCCCTCCCTAGTCAGTGAAGGTTTTCATTGCCTAACAGCTAAGTCACTGTAGCAGAAAAGCAGAAATCAAGTTCATGCTTAGCTCTTGACTTTCAATAGTTTAAGCCATTTAGGATTCAGAGCATAAAATTTATGCCATAAACAAAAGATGTGAAAGAATACATGATTAGAGCCGGTTTTCTCTAGTTTCTCTTTAGTCCTTCCAAACTAGACCGAGATTCTATAGGCTGGATTTGGGAAAGGAAGAGAGATTGCAGGACTCTGGGGACTAGGACGGGGGAGAGGGCAGTGCTCTATGAGGGCCAAGAATGGCTGGAGGTCTGGGGGACAGGAACACTGGGCAGGTTGGGCAGAGAGAAGAACACAAGCACTTGTGGTTCTCTCACTGGGCTTGGGAGGAAGGGCTGGAGGAAGGGCTGGTCACACAGTCCTGAGCCAGCCTAAGAGGCTTCTGTGACTAGGAGTATGAGGAAGCTCAGAGGGACCCTGAGCCAGGGGGAGGCCCGCCGTGCAGACAGCGGCCTTGAGCCTGGGGCAGGAGGTGAGGAGAGATGCGGTCTCGGCGAATACCAGTGTGGACAGCTGCCCCTCTGCCCCGTGTTCGTGCAGATATCAGCGCAGCCATGGGCTTTACGTGCAACAATGGGAAGCGGAGGGGGAACACTCCTTGGTAAAAGGGGGACTCAAAATATAAACTAACTCCATCATGGAAAAGTAAAGTCACATTTCCTGAATGCTTGAGTGTGTGAGCTGAAATGCTTCCAAGCTAGAAAAGGGTAAAAAATAAACTTTAAAATTTCCCTTGAGATAATCACTCTAATTGGGAGTGAGGTTAGATTTTGGAAGACACAGTGGCCTTCCTTGGTATAAATATGGGGGGAAAAGGGGGTGGGGAAGGAGAGAGAGAGAAATGGAAAGGGGAAATAAGTGCAAATAGAAAAGGGAGGACACTCCGTTTGTCACTATTTTGTTTACTCACTCGGTAAATATTTGTTCAACATCTACTCTATGCTGCTATGGTATGTTCCTGGTCTGGGAAAGCATGCGGGATCTGAAAGGGATGATTAATGTGTTTTCACATTCGTGTTTCTGCACTGTTTTTTCACAAGGATGAATTCACGTACCACTTGTACTTAAAAAGAGAGAGGAGGGGCGCCCGGGTGGCTCAGTGGGTTAAGCCTCTCTGCCTTCGGCTCAGGTCATAGTCTCAGGGTCCTGGGATCAAGCCCCGCATTGGGCTCTAGCCCCGCATTGGGCTCTCTGCTCAGCAGGGAGCCTGTTTCCCTTCTTCTCTCTCTCTCTGCCTGCCTCTCTGCCTACTTGTGATCTCTGTCTGTCAAATAAATAAATAAAATCTTAAAAAAAAAAAAAGAGAGAGAGAGAGGAGAAGTGAAGAGCAAATTGTAGATCACGTGTTAAGAAAGCAGGATGGCGGGGCGCCTGGGTGGCTCAGTGGGTTAAGCCACTGCCTTCAGCTCAGGTCATGATCTCAGGGTCCTGGGATCGAGTCCCGCATCGGGCTCTCTGCTCAGCAGGGAGCCTGCTTCCTCCTCTCTCTCTCTCTCTGCCTCTCTGTCTACTTGTGATCTCTGTCAAATAAATAAAATAAAATCTTAAAAAAAAAAAAAAAAAAAAAGAATGCAGGATGGCTGGAGCGCAAAAGTCCAGGACACCTATTGGCCCTGGGCACTTCTCTCGTTGCTGGATCTCAGCAAATGGTAAGTTTGACTTGATTCTCTGCTTTGGAATCCGTAGGATTTCTATCATGCAATGGATAATTCAGAGTTGCAGAAAGTAAGGAATCCAGGCTGTCCCTTGCACAGAGACAGACCTTAATTTTGAGGAGTACGGTTTCTATCGCTCACCTCACCTACAAAGATGGGCTAATATGTTTTGTGCTGTCTTTTAAAATTTACTTTTTGTTATCATCAGACATTTTTCAATCAGTTTTTATTATTGCACAGTTGAAATTAAATGAAAAGGCTTATCATTTAAAACTTTGAACTTACAGGTTATTTTCCCTAGCCTTTATTTATATGTTTGCAATGATGGTTATTCTACAATGTTTAGATAGATCAATTCTAGACATTATCTGTTTGTATCTTACTATAGCAAATGATGGGTATTTAGTTCTATGACCCTCACATATATCCAAGCAATGTCCTGGAGCCTATTCTATCTGCTGGGGCGAGCTGATTGTTAAATTTTCAGGAATTTTGCAGACCAACTATTAAATGGTTGGTATCCTGAAATTGGCCATGGTGGGAGTATTTACACCATGGAGATCAGCATAGGTTACCAGGGCTTCCCCCACCAACCCTAGAGAACCAGTTATTAAACATTTCCCGGCACACCACAGTTCTTCCTCCCTACTCACACAATTGTAGGTTAATTTAAAAGTCAAGAGTTTAATTTTAATAACTAGTAAATTTTGTTCTCTGTATATAGCCTATTGGTATACCAAAATTATGGACTTCCTTATTTTACATGGAGTTAATAATTGCCTCATCATTATCAGGCTGACATCTCTGAACCTATCAGACAATCCGAGAAAAGTGTGACAACCAAGAATTATGTGCTTACAAAGTATTTTTGCCAAGCAAATGAATCTGAATCTATTTAAATTTCTAGAGCTAAATACCAGTTTATGCATAATTTGAAGAATAGCTCGATAGCACTAGAAAGTTAGATATGCAATCAACTAAATCCAGAATGCAGAGCATTCTACAGAACCAGTGACTCTCTTTCCTCAGCAAATCAATGGCATAAATGTGGGGGGGGGGGTGGATGAGGGAACGGAGGTGATTAGGGGACTATTACAGAAAAACACAAACTTAAGAGTCATAGCCACCAATTTCCACCTATGGACCTTGTTTGGATGCAAACTCAAATCAAGAACAATAAAAAAGTATGCTTAAGGGAAAAATGGATCTCTATGTTTATAACAGCATTATTTACAACAGCCAAGATATGGAAACAACAGTGTCCATTGATGAACGGATAAAGAAGATGTGAGATATATATATATATATATATATATATATATATATATTCATTCTTAGGTTTTTAGGATCTTATTTTTAATCCCTGTTTAAAAAATTTCTCCACGTACACTGTAGGTTGATGTCTTTCTATTTATTGTGTTGGGCCCTTGTGAAACATGTGTCTAACAGGTCTGGGAAATTTTTTTGGTTTTATTATAATTTTACATTTTCTCTGGGCTCTGTTCCTGTGGTTGTATTCATTGGATATTAGACATATTAATCCTAATTTAAGGAACATATTTGGAGAAATGTTATTTGGAATGAAACAGGAAGGAAGTTGGGAAACCCTAAATGGGCTAATCTGACCCACCTAAAGAAGGGTGTAAAAGAAGTTTGGATGGAAGTGTCCTAGACATTCCTGAAACCAATGGTTTGACAAAGCCACCAGGAAATCCATGAGTCAAAGCCTGATGACAAAGGAATCCTGTGTCTTAGGAATGGGTTGGCCTTATTATTTCTGCTGCGTTCTATCATTGTTGGTCATCTAAAACCAAGCATGGACTCAGTGCATGCGGTAAAACATTTCAAAGCAATGCACCTGGGGTTCTGGTCTGAGGTGCCAATGTCATGGCCATTACTGTAAAGTGGGTTCTATTATCACTGTGATGTTGAATGCGTTAGTCTGTACTGTCCCTAAAACAGTGTCTAACACATTTAACTATGGTTAATTAACTACTATTAAGGAGTGACAAGGAGATGCCTGCCTGCAAGGGTGTGTGATAAGCCCAAGGAATTGTTCCAAACTCAACGCTCTAAACTTTAGGATCTATTTATTTCTACTTTAAGCACAATTCCAACAAGTTTAGTTAACTAGAGTACATGCCAAAGCCAGGTTGGAAATGACAGTGTAAGAAAAGATTGGAAGCTTGTTATTATCAGAACAATCAGAAAGCTGGAAAAGGGGTGCCTGGGTGGCTCAGTGGGTTAAGCCTCTGCCTTTGGCTCAGATCATGATCCCAGGGTCCTGGGATCAAGCCCCACATTGGCTCTCTACTCAGCAGGGGGTCTGCTTCCCCCACCCCCTGCTTCTCTGCCTACGTGTGATTTCTCTCTCTTTCTGTCAAATAAATAAATAATTAAAAGAAAGCCGGGAAAGGTGTATCTGACAGCAGGGAAAGAGAAAAACAACAAAAAGCAAACAAACAAAAGCATATATTTTCATGATTTTCAACTTTAGGAAACTTAACCCCAGCAACTTCAACAGGTATGGGTGCTTCATGGTATTTCAAATATGTAACAACCCATGTTCATAATAATGACTGATATCAAAAAGCTTTTTACTGGGACTCTGAGGAGGAGGAAAAGTAAGACATGCATTTTAGAATGATTTCCATCCAGAAGAGTTAAAACCGCAGAGGAGCTGCTCCACAGAAATAGTAAATCCTCCAGGAGTCTGGACAGCTGAGAGTTTTATTGATCTAATTAAATATATGGCTTTTTCTGTTTTCCTGTGCATAATTGCATATCATTTCTCACTATCACTTGATAATGAGCAATCCTTACTCTTCTCATTTTACAACCTGATTTTATATCAAGATCCCCACACCTTGTGTGGCATCTGTCATCCCTGCCTAGGTTCTCTTGCTTGCTAAGCAAACGTAAAATGTTGACGATAAAGCACGAATACCAGCAGAACTCGTGAGTCATTTAATTAAGCTTCTGAGGTGGGCTTGGCCATCCTATGGCTGTCACGGAGAAGACACTCCAATCGCACAGACTGCCTGGCTGAACGCCATCTGGCCCTCGATAGCGGGCGTCATTGTTTCCACCCAGCACTTCAGTTCCTGTGATCCTCTTCTTACCCAGGAACCAGACAAGCATAGCTTCCACAAACACTGGGTGGACAGCAGAATCTCTGGCATGGGATAGGTCACCAGCTACTTGGAAGATGAACTGAAAAACCTGACAACAGTTCATCTTCTAACCTCCCAGGAGGACTGTCAGAGTCTGAGAAGCTGCAATCTAGAGCCATGGGAGGCAGCTTCCAGCAGGCGCAGTGAGACAGCCGCTGCCACACAAAGACCAAAACATCTAGAATGGTGGAGAGAAGGAGCTGAGGGAAACACACATAGGCAGGGACACACAGACCACATGCCAACATGCACACAGGTCCCTGTCTCAGTCACTTCAGGCTGTTGTAACAGAAAAACCATGGACTGGGTGGTTGAAAACACTCGGAAATTTATTTCTCATAGTTCTTTGAGGGAGGAAATCCAAGATCAAGGCTCAGGCCGATTCACTGTCTTGGTGAGAGCCCACTTACTGGTTCATAGACAGCCAGTCTTCTCACTGTCCTCACATGCAGGAACACACTCTCTGGGGTCTCTTTATGAGGGCTCTAACCCTGTTCATGAAGGTTCTGCCCTCCTGATCTAATATCTCCCAAGGACCCCACCTCCAAATACTATCATAACGGCGCTGCCAGAGTTAGATTTCAGCATATGAATTTGAGCAAGTGACAAATAAAAAAGGAAAGCTCGTTTAGAATGGAGTCAGGAGGCCAGCAGGGGGAGCTCTCATGCCCCACCACTCCTCGTCCACTGCACACCCAACCAGAAGAGACTGTTTCTTGTCTGTGGCTACTGCTTTTTTTTTTTTTTTTTTTTTTTTTTTTTTGCGAGTGCCCCACCCTCACCCCACAACAGTTCAGCCAGGAGATACCACCACAATTCAGATAGTGAAAAGCCACTATACTTCAAACTCCCAGTTTACTCCAATCGACTTTTTGTTTATAAAAGCCTTCCCAATCTCGCCCTTTCCTCCGCACAAGAGATCCTCTCATCTGTTCGGCAGACAGGCCTATGGTTCGGCCATAGCTTGCTTGTCCAAGATTGCAATTCTCTCCTATTTGCAAATAATCCCATTTTTGCTGGTAAAACTGATAGTTTTATTTTTAAGGTTAACAGGGGGACACAAACATTCAGCTTCTAGCCTATCTAGAATATATTCCAGCATTAAGAACAAAAGCAGAATCTTGCCTCATTTTCCCACTGATTTGTAAGCTCCTTGAGGGCAGAATTGTTGTTTGTTTGCATCTACACTAAGAAAAATTACGAGGCGGGAGACCCTGCCACGCTAAGCAGGCAGTGCCTCATTCATGCTTGATAACAAAGAACATGTCCTAAAAGAAGTGTGTTCCCTACATTATTACCAGAATTAAAATAGTTGTTAATATTACACAGGTTTAATTTCCCCAGTTTCTCGCTGGTACCTCTTTTTAAGTCATCTGCTGTTTGGTTTGTTATTTTGTTTTTTGTTTTGATTTGAAAAAGGTCTCAAAGGGCTGTGCTAGACTCCACACATCTCAATGGACAGCCAATCGTTTTAATTGTGTTGATTTATCACTTTCTCATCTATTCTCACACACAGCCTTCTAAAGTCATCTATCATTCAATGAGTAATATTTCCCCCTTTCCCTTTCATTCTAGATGGCATCAGCCCATTTTGAAATGTACCGGTGAAAAATAACTGAAATGCACAAGGAAAATTAGGCAAGAAGAATTTCACCCTGCTAGGTGAGATTGTTACTTTTTTGGCTTATTTTTTTTCTATTCCCTATATTTCCCCCCCCATCTTTGTATCTTTAGAAGTCTTGAAAATTCAACGTGCTGCAATTCCTCAGGAATGAGTAAATTCAAGACAATAGTTGAGTCACAATCTTTAGAAACTAAAATTTATCTGAATTTAAAACTAAATTGTTTTTTTTCCCCCAACTAAAATGGTTATATATGAAAAAGTATTCCAGCATTCCAGCTTCTGAGTACAAACAACATGTTGGCGAATTTGTATTGATTTTACCTGCCAATCTAGATGCAATCACACTTTTTAAAGCAGATTCCTGTAATTTGCTTTTCTATAAAATGTCACCAACGCATTAAATACTTTGAAAACAGTCTTTGTAAATCAATCTGCACTTATTAGATTTGTTTAAACGATAGCATTAGAATTCCATGCCGAGATTTAATTTGGTTTTAAAATAACTCCCTACATGCAGAACATTTCCAAGGGCGGAGAGGCTAGTTCCCAATTACTTTCATGCCGTCAGTAGCTAAATGTGTTTAATGACTCACTTACCTACAAGCTGTGGGATCTCTGAAGAGTTCCTAATTCAGTGAGATGCACATGTTTTACCTCAGGCTATTTCAAATTTTCAAAAAGGGGAGAATACAGAACCACAGCCAAATAAAAAGTAAAGGTCTTACCTTGTTCATGTCAAAGGTATTATAGACTTGATCAACATGTTGATTGGCCTTTGGATTCAGACCCTGCAGACCCAAGAGTGTCTTAAATTCATGCAGTGTTTGCAGGCCGGATGGATATTCCCTCATAAATTTTCTGTACCACACATAGGTCTCTTTAGCAGAAACTGCTGTCTGACCACCAGCTTCGGATTCGCTATTTCCCATCGTGATTCACAGTCTGCAGCTTCTTCTCAGGTTGTTTTCATGTAAGTTCCCTACCAATTTGGTTCCTCACTCTTCACTAAAACTGGAGGCTAACATATGCCTTTAGAGAGCGACTCTAAACCTCTTATAGCTATAGGCTAAATAAGAATAGAAAGCCAGTGAGATTAACTCATCTGTACAGTTTTAAGACTAGGTCATTTATTGTGACTGATGGGATTGCATTTACTGCCACTCAGAGATACAGTTTTCTGTGAAGGGCAGAGGCAATATTTTAGAAAGAGTAATCTTTGCTATATTGTCAGCCATAAATTATGCCTACAACACGGAGTGGGGTCTCATGGAAGGAACTCTGAGTTGCGATGAGGAAGCCCGGGCTCGAGGCTTTGTTTGCACTTACTGCCCTGAAATATTAGAGGCTCAGAGTTCCTATCTGTAAAACAGTAACAAGAATACTTGTCTTTTCATACCTAAATATTGTGAAGATAAATTTAGGCGAAAAAAATTTTAAACCACAGAAAATTTACACATTCTGAGTACTGTTAAAATGTAAAGGAGGTCTATGTACAGAAGAGGGAAATGGGGAAAGATAACCATATTAGTAGTAGTAAAAGTGTTGAAGTAGTAAGCAGAAAAGTGCGGTCTATAGATTAAGGGACATATCAAGTTGTGTCTTCTTCATTGTTCTTACCTTTTTTTCCTTTTTTTTTTTTTTTTTTTTTTTTTTGCTGTTCCTTGTCTTTTCTGTCTCTTAAGTCCACTTCTACCCATATCTTCTGCCTGCCAGTTTTGTCCCACTCCAGTTCCCAAGCTAATCTTGTCTGAGAGTCAAGCCCCAATCACAAAGGACTTGAAAACGGAGTGAATGAACCTGGAAACTATATCCATGGTCCAGAAGTGGAAATAAATTGCCCTGTGTGGTCCTCAAGCCATCTTGCTGCCAACCATATGTAGGAGTTAACAGAATTCCCTTATTTTTGATCTGGGGTCATCTGGTCCCAAGCATGGTTCTCTCCTAACCTTACTCCATTTTTTCTCCAATTCTCGTATTGACTCAGTTCCTAAGTCTGGTTTCTGTCTTAGTCCCTATTCCTTAGTCCTACCTGATTACCTATTTAAAACCCCAGGTTCCCTAAGAACAGGAGCCCTTGGAGCCTAAATGGAGCACCTTGACAGGAGATGGGGGTGGTTAGGAGATACAGGATTAATTATGTTTCAAACATACCAATGTAGACTTCAAATAGAAGAATTTTGAATCCATAATTACAGTTAAATAACGGTGTTCAATAAGATTATAGAAATGAGGAACTCATTCATTTGGAAGTATCACTTGAAACCATTAGAGTAGATGAGATTCCTTATGTGGAGGATGAAGAAAGGGATGAGCTGGGGCACCTGGGTGGCTCAGCTGGTTCAGCAGCTGCCTTCGGCTCGGGTCATGATCCTGGCGTCCCAGGATCAAGTCCCACATCAGGCCCTCTGCTCATCAGGGAGCCGGCTTCTCCCTCTGCCCCTCGCCCCTTTCATGCTCACTCTCTCTCTCTCAAATAAATAAAATCTTTAAGAAAAAAAAAAAGAAACAAAGATGATGAGCTAATGGGGAATCAGTCCTGGTAGGAATATGAGAACTACCCTGTTAGGATCTTCAAAGACGATTCTCTGGGGAAGTCCCTCTGCAGACTCCTTTGAAATGTCTGCCAGAAGGATGCTCAGAGGCACTGACTTCTTTTCACCATTAACATTTATTAATCACCAATTTTTAAATTAAGAAAAGAATGGCTGGTGATGATGGAAGAGAAAAGTAATGGAAGTTTTCAAAGGGCCAAGGAGATCCCTTATGGAAGGAAGATTTTTGGATAAATCAAGAATACAAGGACCTGAGATCCAGAAACTGTTTCTTCATGTAAACGATCCTTTAAAAAAAAAAAAAAATCTGCAAAATGATTACTTGCTGATACAGAAAAATATTTAAAACTATTACAAATAGTGAAAGGATTCTTATATTGGATACAATATTGATATCCCAAACTCAGGAATCCTGCTATATAAAACAGTAACCTGCTATAAGATAATGGGGAAAAGACTTCATTTCTAAAAGGTCAAAGGATAAATCTAAATTACAATAAATTTAACTAGAATGTGCTGGATGGATCTGAAGAAATATTTTAAATGCTAATACAGGGCACCTATAAAGACTACCGAAAACCATATTTTGGTCTTGGGTAGAAAGACTTGGTAATTATAAAAAGGCAATTCTACCTTAATCTATTATACCACCACACACCAAACAAAATGCAAATAAAGTTTGAGGGGTAAGTATTGACTGAAACAGGTAATTCTAAGTCTGGATAAGAATTAAATATGCAAACATACAAAAGAAAATTCCAAAATATAAAATTATTGAATATACCTACCAAGACAATATGGGTCCAACATGAGAAAAGTTGAAACAATCAATGAAAACTAATTTTTTTTTTTTAAGAACTTGGCCCAAACATAAATAGGAATTTAACATGCTGTAACTGTGCCACTGCAGATCAGTGGGGAAGAGATTGGTTATTTGATGAATAGCTTGGGGACAATACTGTATCTATCTGGAAACACAAACAGATTTTTAGCTTACTCCGTTCACCCAGATAAATTCTAGGTGAATCAAAGATTTAACAATATAATGTTTAAAGTCATTATAACAAAGTAAAATTTCTTTATGGTTTTAGCATTAGAATGTCCTCTCTAAATATGACTCAAAATCAGAAGGTATAAAGAAAAGTAAATTAACCCTCCCACAATTTTTTAATCCCATATGGCTCAAAATACCATAACTTTTTTTTCAATAAAAAATTAGAAGAAAATAGCTGTAACACATATAATATAAAAAACACAATTTCCCTAATATAAAAATAGTTCCTATAAATTGGTAAGAAAATACTTACCACCAGGTCACCTGGGTGGCTCAGTCAGTTAAGCATCTACCTTTGGCTCAGGTCATGATCCCAGGGGCCTGGGATTGATCCCTGTGTTGAGCTCTCTGCCCAACTTCGAGTCTGTTCCTCCCTCTCCCTTTACACACACCCCCCACCCCAGCTATCTCAAGTAAATACATAAAATCTT
Source organism: Mustela erminea (assembly GCF_009829155.1). Classification (NCBI taxonomy): domain Eukaryota; kingdom Metazoa; phylum Chordata; class Mammalia; order Carnivora; family Mustelidae; genus Mustela; species Mustela erminea. The sequence continues at coordinate 164,336,582 of NC_045614.1, read as the reverse complement.
TAAAAAAAAAATAGAAGTAGAAAAATGGGGGAAAAAGCCAAATTTAAAAATTCAAATACATTTTAAACATGAAAAGATGCTCAATCTTACATACGGCATAAGAAATACACATTAAAACTATAAGGATATACCACTTTTCACCCACTTGGGTCAGCAAGATAAAAAATAGTTTTATAATTCACCGGGTAGCTGAAGGTGTGAGGAAACAGGCATTCATATGTTGCTGTGGGAATGTATACTAACAAAATTTTTATGCAGTACTACTGGGAACTATCTATTAATAATAAAATGTATATTCCTCTGACGCAGCAATTCATCTTCTGGGATTTATTTAACATATACCTGCACGTGTGTGAAATAAACATAGTTACAGAGATCTGCACATATAAACCCAAAAGAATGGGAAAAAAACCTAAGGGACCATCGATAAGAGAATAATGAAAGAAATTCTAGTGTGTCCACAGAACAGAACAATAAGGAGCAGGGAAAGATGAAGAGGCTTTCCCTGTACTGATCCTGATATGGAATGATTGTGAAGGTATATTAACTGCAAAAACCAACAGAATCCTTTGGATGCCATTACGTTTATATTTATACCTGTATAATGACTTATACGGTTTTATGTACACTGTTTTAGGATGGATGCATGAGTAGCGGGTAAAAGCACACCTCTGGAGAGGAGTAACTGTCTACAGACAGATGGGGTGAAGACTCCCCACCATATCCCATCTCACACGTTCTGGATTTTTGTACTGTGTGTATGTATGTAAAATTAAAATTATACAATTCCACAAATATTAAATGCTTTATTGCTTTTGTCCAAAATGGCAGACACCTTCTAAACAAATAAAAATAATCAGTTACCCAGGAAAATACAAAAACAATTCTTACATATGTGTAATACGCATTCACATGGTATGTAGAAGACATGTACTTGTACTACAACTCAACGACAGAATTATCATATAAATTATATCTTAGGGTTTTTGAGGATTTCTGTTTTCTGCTTTAGTGAGTATTGGCTGTCATGGAGAAAGGGCACATGGCCTTTCCGTTTCAAAATAAGTTTTAAGAGGAGGTGATTCTGTAGTCCTTTATACACTGATTTTGAAAGCCATGATTTCCTAGTTATTATAGTCTTCTAGTGAAAACAGAATTTAAGCCTAACGGACATCTCCGCCTTTCTCGGTAGCTTACGTAGGAACTGGAGAACTCCGGGAACAGTTCCTGCCGCAACAGTAGAGTTAGGGAACTGGATGGTGAATGTGTCAATTGTAAATCAGTCTCTATTTCTAAAGTTCACAATCCCCTCAGGATTAAACAGGACAAACAGTACACTAACGAGTACAAGGGGAAACACGTTTCGAAAAGAATCTTCGTTTTATTAGCATTTTTAAAAGGGATTATCTTTTCTGACTTCTGATTTTGACTCCCCGTTCCTTTCAAAAGGGAGACCATGTCCTGCATCTGCAGTCACTTTATTTAAAGCGTTCTGGAAAAGGGGATTATCTTCTTGAAGCAAAGCTTCTAAGTACCTGTCAATCTGCTCCCGGTCTCCTGCTGGACTGCCCTGGAAAAGAGAATCAACAATCAGAGCAGGCCGGGAAGCTGCAGGCTGCACCCCTGTAATCTGGGCGGCCTTGGAACAGTCTTCCCTAGGGTTCCTGTAGCACCAAAACCCACCCTGGAATAACGCCTTTTGTCTTTTAATATGTTTTCACCTTTAACCTCATTTTATGTTCACAAGTGGTTAGGAACTTGGATCATTTTTTTTTTCCTTCCTTAGTGGAGGTTAGTTCAACCGGCTTTCCTTCTATTTATTTCTTTTTATTTATTTTTTAAAACATTTTATTTATTTGACAGATTGAGAGAGACAGCGAGAGAGGCAACACAAGCAGAGGGAGTGGGAGAGGGAGAAGCAGGACTCCTGCTGAGCAGGGAGCCCAGTGTGGGACTTGATCCCAGCACCCCAGGATCATGACCTGAGCCAAAGGCAGACACTTAATGACTGAGCCACCCAGGCACCCCTACTTTTCCTCCTATTTAATTACTTGTCATATTCCTAAAGCCACCTGCCTCCATCTCGTCCTTCTCTGTTACAGGCTCTTGTCTCCCCATTTAAAAAAAATTTTTTTTATTCTTTTAAAGATTTTATTTATTTGTCAGAGAGACAGAGAGAGAAAAAGAGAGCACGCACAAACAGGAGGAGTGGCAGGCAGAGGGAGAAACAGACTCCCCACTCAGCGAGGAGCCTGATGTGGGGCTCAAAAGTTTATGATCTTTAGCCTTATATGAAAAACAGATGAGTAAGAAGATTCTGACTTCTCTGTCACTCCTCTTCCCTATGCAGCATCTTTCCCCCCAGCCCTGGGCTTGCTGCCCTCATCTGTCTCTTTTTCTCTCCTTTTCCCCAGTTCTCTGTTTGGGCAATTTCATACTGTCCTTCCCTGGGCTGCTTAATCCACGAACAGCGGGACAAATGCTCCTCTTCACAGACTTAAATCTCACTCCCTCAAGCTGAGCCATGGGCTCAACCTGCTCTCCAACTTGGGCTGATAGATAAAAGAATTTTTTTAGAAGGGACCTTTCAGAAACAATTCCAGTTTTACGATTGTTCCCAGTCCGTGTCTGACACCACCCTCCTAGCTTCTCCATGGCTCCCCTGGTTCCATTAACTGTGCTCAGCCCCTCCGCCCTAGGCTTCGGACAAGGCTGGACTATACTGAGTCCCAGCTTTGGACTGGGGCCCCGTCCCTAGAGATAAACTCACCTGATAGTCATGTTCACCTAGATTTTCAAATAGTCCCTCGCCCTGAGGAATGCCCTACGTGACCCCTTCTGACCCTGACAGCTCTCTGTCTGTTAGGCCGAGTCTAATCCTTTGGCTCTGCTCTATCCCTGGCAAACCAGGCTTCCTTCCAGGACTTCAGGCTGGCCTGCTCTGTCCCTTAGCCTCTTCATGGGCCTGCTCTGTCCCTCAGCTTTGGGGCCACCTCGTCTCTTGTGTCTACTCTACGCCAGTGCAGTTGTTCTGGTGATCAGAGGCAGTGGAAATCGAAATTTCAAGTCAAGGAGGAAAGTAAATCTATTTGGGCAAGGAATCTTTTGAGTACCTCTCCAATGATACCAGGCGAAGCATTTCATATATTCTGCCGGCTCAAGCCCCTTTGCCTCCTTCAAACTTTGTGAATAAAACAAATTAGTAGAATTACTCTGGCTGGGGCCCCTGGGTGGCTCAGTGGGTTAAAGCCCCTGCCTTCGGCTCAGGTCATGATCCCAGGGTTATGGGATAGAGCCCCACATCAGGCTCTCTGCTCAGCAGGGAGCCTGCTTCCTCCTCTCTCTCTGCCTGCTTCTGTGCCTACTTGTGATCTCTCTCTGTCAAATAAATAAATAAAATCTTTAAAAAAAAAAAAAGAAGAAGAAGAAGAAGAAGAAGAAGAAGAATTACTCTGGCTACTATGTGGGAAACCCAGGGGTTTGGCAAAGAAAGAAGAGTAAATCATTATTCTTTCATGTTTTTCTCCTCGCCACACATAGATTTATTATTTTGAAAACCAATAATTTTTATGAACTTTTTAAAAAATGTAATCATTTAAGAGAGAGAGAAGGAGAGAAGATGGCATAAGCAGGAGGGGAGATGGGCAGAGAGAGAGAGGGAGAAGCAGGCTCTCTGCCAAGCAGGGAGCCTAAAGCAAGGCTCGATCCCAGGACCCTGGGATCATGACCTGGGCCAAAGGCAGATGCTTAACTGACTGAGCCACCCAGATGCCCCTTATGAACTTTTTTGATAGAGCGTAGTATTTGATTTTTATGACATAGAATGTCTTTGGTCTCTCGAGTTTTTGTTTGTAAAACAACCATCGTTGCTGAAACTGTACCACAGTGCCAGGCTCCATACCAGATCTTTCACACGTAAAAACATTTGCCACCCTTTACAGCCACAAGAACCACAAGAACTGTTGCCTAGGCCACCCACAGTGGGGGGGTGGGGCAGTCTATTTTTTGGCTGTATACTTAAATTAAGCAAAAAATATTTTCTGAGTTTCATTTTGTATTTAATAATATAAAGGAAATCCCAAGGAACCCAAAAGATGTATATTTTGTGAAGGAGGAACGGATCCACCTTGAAATGTTCACAGCTGACTGGAACCCAGGTGGCCTGGCTTCAAAGCCCATGCTTATCACATCCTGTCCTGATGTGTGTGCATTTCCTGGTCTCTCCCCGACCCCCCTTCCTGGGCAAGGTAACCCTCCATTCAGTCAGGGCTCTCTGTGGGGCACTCAGCTCCTGCCCTCTCACCTTGCCAGGCCCAAGAAGGCCCTATCTCGTGTCCCAGGCTCAGGGCCTATGTCTGAGTACAAAACACCATGTCCTTCCTAGGCTCACTGTTGATTTCTCAAATTATTTCTGCCATCTACGGAAAGACTCTTCAACCATGGCCATACATATTTTAATTTTTTATGTATTCCATCCTGAATTTCTATATGCTGTAGAGAGAAGATGGACCTTCCCTCATTAGCCCAAACCATCAGAGGAGCCCTGTGCTGTATGCGTTCGTCTATCCAAACAAGATGAAGAGCATACTCACACAATGTTTCCTGACCTCTCTAACCTCTCCTCGGAGATGAGAATAGTCCATTCTTAATTATGTGTTGAGATAAAATTTAAAATATTTTGCTGTCTGATAAAGTTAGAAAAAAAATCCTACTGAAAATACACTATTGAGGGGACAGGGTTCATTAAACTCTACCACAAGCACAAGCAAAGTTTCTGATTTTTGGAAGAGAAAAAAAAAACAGACCTTTAAAAAATGTTCTCATAGATACTTTCGAAATTTATTTATTTACGATTTCAATATTCCTGTAGGGAGAATAAGGGCTTCATAAAGTGACCTGTCCACAGCCTGTAAGTGGATGACGAGGGCAGGAGAGGAAGTAGCTCAGTGTTCTCTCCACAAAGTATATTGCCACTACTCCAAATTTTGTTACTTACCAGGTGGAGTTTCTGCAATAGTACTGTCAGTTTTACCCGAAGATTATTCAGTTTATCTTCAGTAATTTTTCTTTTTTCTTCACACTGTCCCAGAGATATTTCATTAGCCACTCCTCTTCGATTTGCATCATAAATAATGGACTGCATTTTTCTCTTTAGTTCTCTTTCGTATTGGACCATGTAAACATTCTTGATCTGGGAATGTTTTTAAAAACAGTTTTAGTATATTTTTCAAGTATTACTTTTCCCCCTAATATCAGAAAGTGATTTCATATTCCAGGTCTGCACATAAATACAAAGCATCAACTCTATACCTGTGTACTACAGGTGGTCGAAATTTAAGACACAGTGACACCCTGAAGGAACTTTCCATGTGATGGAAGACAGAGAGAGAGAAGGAAAAACGTCCAATACTCTATTAACTATGAGGATGGGAGAGGCACATCAAAGTGAGCTTGGACACCCTTGCTTTGAAAGGGAAAAAGAATCCAGTCATGGTTGAATCTGTCTGCCTACCAGAGATACCAGAGTATTGAAGGCACCAAGGGGGCAGCTGGTGGTGCCTGTTATCCCCTCCACAGCAGCGGAACTCACAGGCAATGACAGAATGGCTGGCCATGCAGGGCTTTGCTGGCAGATGATGGTGTGTTATTTAGAACTCATGTCTGTAGCAGTTGAAAAGCAGAGAAGCTACAATCAGAGGAATTCCTGTTCTGTTACTCTCTTTGGGTTCCTTGTCCTGATGCAGAGAATGGTCACTGATGTACACACATGACCCTTGCTAATTCAAGAGTCTTGATTGTTTCCCAAGAGTTCATATTGTGAACGAGGCACTCACAAAGTAGAAAAGGGAATGGAGAGGCCAAATGCTCCAATTTCAAAATGATGTGAATTGCTTGGGTCAACATTTGGAGAGGGCAGGGGATATTCAGAGATACAGAGCAAATCCTGTTTTGATCCACATTTGAAGGTTTCTGTAAGGAGGAGATTTCTGTGTTCTGATATGAGGGGTTCCCAGGAAAACTGTAAGGTGGTCTCATTTGTCTTCTGGGTTTACCCTTCTCCTCCCCAGCACCCCCTCCACCACACTCACTGCAGACCCATCCCAGATACTGTCCACATTAGCCCCTTTAAGTATTCATTGCCCTCGTGTATTTCTCCTTTTTATAAAATCCTTTAAACAAACAAAACCCCTTAAATATACTGAATTCTCCTTAACATTAACTAACCTCCTCCTAAAACCAAGGCACTGCATTTTGTAGTAGGTGATATGAAGATATATAAGATTCAGATCAACTATGGAATGAGATAAAACAAGCATGCACATATCACATCTTATGGGAGAAGGTTCATGATGCCCCAAGTGAGGCACAGATTATCATTAGAGTATGGGTTCCTCGTTAAAGATCATTAAGATACTTAAAGTAATTGACATGGATTAATATCAGTAACTTACCTTCCAATTACTTATGCTTTTCTTTTTAAAAAACAAGATATTTATTTATTTATTTATTTGAGAGGGGGAGGAGCAGCGGAAGAGGGAGAAGCAAACTCCCCACTGAGCCCGGCCCCCGTGGGACTCCGTCCCAGGACCCTGAGGTCATGACCTGAGCTGAGGACAGCTGCTTAACCCACTGAGTCACCCAGGTGTCCCTATTTATGCTTTTTGTGTGCTATTAATTAAGAAGAGTATTTGGGAGCAAGGACCCAAATACCACTCCACAGTGGCAAACACTCGCTTATATGTGTGTATTCACACACACACACACAAACACATACACACAATGTATTCCATTAATGGTGAGACTTAATTGTGAGATTTGTGGATTGCCCTGTAAAGAAATCTTAGATTTTGAGAGTCTCAAACTGCCTGGACACTTGTGCAGGGACAATTAACACAATGCTGAAATCCTTGGCCTGCCTCTGCCTGTGCTTATTTCCTGAGTTGCGGGCCTCACCCTTCCAGGAAAACACCGAGCTTATTCTGCCCCAGGCCCCTCACCCTTGCTGCTCTCTCTGTTCAGTGAGTTCAAGCCCAGCCTCCCTAAGACTCCCTGTTTGCCTCACGTCTGTGCTGAAACACGGCTCAGGTACCCCTTGCTCACTGCATCTGAAATAGGTTATCTTCCCCAATACACACCTCATGGTCCATCCCTGGGCCCCGCGCAATTATTTTATGTTTATTTACATATTTAGTATCTACAATTATGTCATTTACATTATGCTCTGTTATCTGTCTTTTCTCTAGAACGTAACATCAACTGTGGGGGCTTTAGTCAACTTCAGGGAGTGCTGTACCCCATGGCCAGAAGGTGGAGTTGGGTCAATAATTCAACTCAGCCAGAATAAGGAGGACAGGGTCCCAGGTAGCGCAGATGTCACCAGTCACGCAGAGTTCTTGGTGTTCAGAGCTCTAGAACTTCATGGCTTTTGCCACCTGAATAATAGCCTAGGGAACACTTTTTTTTTTTTTAAGATTTTATTTATTTATTTGTCAGACAGAGATCACAAGTAGGCAGAGAGGCAGGCAGAGAGAGAGAGAGAGAGAGAGAGGAAGAAGCAGGCTCCCCGATAAGCAGAGAGCCCGATGTGGGGTTTGATCCCAGGACCCTGAGATCATGATCTGAGCTGAAGGCAGTGGCCCCAACCCACTGAGCCACCCAGGCACCCCCAACTTTTTGATAAAAGCAGTAGTAGTAAGAAAACAAACCAAGTAAAATTAAAAAGAAATCTGAAATGCTTATCAGCAATAAAAGGAACATACTATTGATAACACTTGAATGGATGTGAAGGGTGGTATGCTACGTGAATACAGCTGATCAGAAGGTGACACATACTATATGAATCCATTTTTATAGCATGACTGAATGGACAAAATGATAGAGATGGAGAACAGATGAGCATCTCTCTGGGGTTAGGGTGCTTGTGTGTGTGTGTAGTGTGACTTTAAAGGAGAGAACAGGGAGATCTCTGTGGTGGTGGGAGTCTGGATCCTGGTTTTGATGGTGGTTACACAAATCCACGTACATGGATAAAATGAGACACATATTTCACCAACTTCAATTTTGTGGTTTCGATATTCTACTATAATTATACCATTATGTAAGACATAAGCATTGGGAGAAATGGAAAGGTACCTGAGACCTCTCTACTATTCTATAATTTCCCATGTACCTAAAATTATTTCACAGTAAAAAGTTCAGAAGGTAACACTGTTTGTACAGTACAACATTAGGAATGTTTATATAGTACACTGCATTCAAGGTCACACTTAGTCTCTCAAAGTTCAGTTTTGTAACCAAGCAAACTATATTTCTTTTAAATACCACCAGCCATCCAGTTTCCTGATTTATTCTTTTCCCTTTCTAAACTAACATTTTCAGGAGGTTTCTATAAAAGGTAGCAATTCTGAGAGCATTCAAGGCCCAATGTAAAAGAACTTCCGGTTGTATTAATGTTTTAATTAGGAGGAGCAGAGAATTGCAACAAGATGAGAGGCTTAGTTCTGCTGGTTAAGCCTACTCTTGTAGAGGTATTTGAGGCAGATCAAAAATGGAACCTTTCCAAACTCCATTATTCAGAACAGAATTAGTATTTGAAAGAAAGGATATTCAACTGAGATTTTAATTTTCTGCCTTGAATTTAAAAATTCAGAGTTCTAGCAGCTCTGGAGCTCCAGAATCCTAACAAGTTAGCACAAAGGAAGGCTGGCTTACAAGATCTGTAGATTTCGTACTCTCCTTTTAGGTACATGACATGTGAGTGTTTATGTGGGCCAGCAGAAACAATCAAACTTGATTTAGTGTACAAATGGTAGGGTCTAGATGCATTTAAAAGTACTGATTAAATGCTGGTAGGATACAGAGTTTGAGAAGAGAGAATTGTTAACTTTGAGGATTTTATAATCTAGTTAAGGGGAAAATAAAATACAAGAAACAACTACAATACAAGGCAGAAAATTTAATTAATGCCAAAAAAAAAAAATAAACAAGTTTTTTTAAGTTTCTCTCAGAACACAGAAAATCAAGATTAAGTTCACAGGGACAGACTGAGGAAGACCTGGAGTGGAAGGTGGCATGGACCAGACCCAACACTGGGTGGGCAGGATTTCAACAGGACAACTGCAGACTGGGAGAGTAGACAAGAGTGTCCTGGGGGCAGCATGGGGAAAGGCTCAGAGGCAGGCTAGTTGGGTAGATTGCAGCAATTCCATTTCGAATGGGGCAAATGTTTTATGAGAGGAAAGAAAAAAGATGGTGGTTCCAGCCAAGCTGTGTACAATTACCTATGTGCTCATAACCTATCTACTACTAACTACTACTAACAACTACCCAGGGCAAGGTGACCAAAGACATCTGTGACTTATCAAGGGTCCTCCTGTGCTTTGATGTAGCTGTCTTTATTAAAAGTACACAGCTTAAATCAAGTTGCATAGATCTGTCCTTGGATTTCAAAAAAGATGATTATAAGTGTTTTTATAACCACCCACTTAAAACTACCAATCGATAATAAAGTCCTCATGACCAAGCAGTTTCATAACGGGGAAGTCATGATCACAATTGTTCTGTATTTTGCTTGCAACATCTCTGTTTCAACAAGAGGTCCCGGTCTCCTGACTGTTTATCTTGCTTTGATTCTTTGAATCCCACTTGCCCTAAACATTAAGAGGATTCTACTCATCATTTCTGCTAACATTGTTCACTTGCATAAATACCTACCTTATTCAGTCTGGTCTCTAAAACCCCACAACAATGTGGCTCCATTACTGATCATATAGATAGCAGAAAAATACCATTTAGAAACAGACGTGAAAGACATACATAAGCCTGGATGAACTAAGGTGTGTGACAAACTAATTCTTTGCAAACCTCTAAGTTTCATGATGTTAAATATTTAAATCAGAGATCCCTAACCACTAAATGAAGATCCCTGGGAAGATCCAGGAGCCTTCCTGGTAACTCTTGGAGCTGGCTGCCATAGACCTCCAGTTGGGACAATTCTTGGTAGGACACTAAACAACCTGCCCACCATGTACCACTCCCCCATTCCACTGTGAGCACCCCCCCCATATGTATCTCATCGTGCAACATCAAGGTCTCTAAGTAAGTAAACAATAAATCTTTCACACCAAAAGCCTGAGAAGCTGTGGTATACATACGGCAATTAACACATGCAGATCCTGTCACAGACTCAAGGAGGACAGCCTGGACAAGGGTGAGATGGAAGACAGTGATGCAGAGAACAAGCTTGGAGTGGCACAAATCTGGGTTCCAATCCTGAACCTGTTACTCACTTGCATCACAGCACTGGACTATTACCTTGCTGACTCTCTCATTCCTCACAGCTATCAAAAAGATAGTGGCATTGACCTCCCGAGGTTGTGAGGGTTAATGAGGTACTGGCTTATATAAAAGGCCTAGGCTAGTGCCTACCTCTATTGGCTCTTGACCAATCCCTGCTTTACATTCATAGATTAAAATAATACAGAGCTAGAAATAGGATCAAAAATATATTGAATGAAAACTTTGTCCTGCAATCTAGTTAGGAAATGTGGCCAAGCACATCTTCAGCCTGAAAATGGTCGGAGACTCCTTTTCAACAGACATGATTCAGAAAATAAACTCGCTCTTCAGTTGAACAATGATGGGAAACCTTCATTTCCAGCTGTTTATCACAGTCCAGTAGGCATTCACTCAGAAACCTCAGAGGCAAATATATCGACAAGGGTGTGAAATTTAGGCACATCCTACACTCCAAATACTTTGTGAGGCAGCCTTTCTAAGGAGGAGTCTGGTTTAGGTTCTGATCTCCATCTCAAGTTTGTCTGGTCATATGTCTTCAGGAACTGACTTCGTAATTCTATTTCACTTATGAAACAAGAATATCCAAATCTATTCCATTCCCTACAAAAGAGATGAGGCAGTGCCTTTCCTTCGGTTTCTGCTTCCCATGATTCCAGGGGTCAACACGCCCCTTGTAGTCTTTAAGGTTTGCATGTCATTATGACAGTTTTCCAGGAGATGGCTAGAAGCATAAGTACTTTTAGTAGTATTGTTTTTATAAGTACTTTTGTAATGGAAAAATCATAAACTTAAAAACTGTTGAAAGGACCCTAAAAAACAAAAAACAAAAAAACAAACAAGCAAACCCTAGAGATATCAAATTGTCCAAAATAATTAAAAACTCTAATCTGCAAATGATTTCTGGTTTAGTCCAGTGTCTCAAGGGCTTAATCTATTTCTTAAAGACCACGAACTTCATGTATTCTGTTCAAAATATAGTCCTACTCCCAGTGTTTCATGAGCTTTCTGCTGTGGAAACATTTGCATTTTCAAATTCACAAAGATGTTGGCTTGTGACATCTGATATGCTACACATTAATCTTGGTCTTGATAAGAGAATGCAAATTTGATTTCATTCCAAACCTAACATTTGGAAAAGTATATTATTTCTTTGGAATATGGGATCATTTAGAATATAAATGACTACATTTATATTTAAAAAAAAAAGCTTACCTGGTTGAAGCACATTCTCAGCTTTTTGTTTGTCTGCTCTGGGCATTGCTCCAGCTGTTTTGTAAATGATAATGGAACAGGATATTAACTTTTAGAGAATGAGCTGTTTACAACAGAGTGCTAACATGAGAAGTATCTAATATAAGAAATCATCAAAGCCTAGAACTGGCCAACACTGGTATTGTGGGTCTTTAAGCTTGGGTCTAATTAAATTAATCAACTAAAGTATATTAAAGAGAGTAAGGCAGTCTACATAATTAATAAACAACATGGTTAAGCAATTACAGAAGAAAAAAACGAGAAGGCGGAGTAAATGGCAAAGATTATTCAAGAGGAAGTCAAGGAGGTGGTTGGAGTCTGGATCTTCTAAATGGGAACATCACAGAAAGAGACTGGGTAGTCACTGGCATATGGGATAGTATTTAAAGTCATAGACTCGTCGAGGTCTCCCAGAAACAGCACTTAACAGAAAGAAGAAAAGGGCCCAGGAATGGGCCCTCAGATGTGCCAACATTTAGAAACCAAACAGAGAAGGAACTGAGTTGCCAGCAGAAAAGATGGGAGGAAGAAAAGCAACAAAATGCTAAGTGTGTTTTCGTGGAAACGACACAAAGAAAGTTGTTTAAGAAGGAAAAAAGTGGCCAGCTGGGTTGGTCTCTCAGAGGTCAGAGAAGAGTGACCGCTGCATCTGTCAGCTCAGTGGTCACTGGTGGCCTCATGAGACAGTCCCAGTGAAGCACCAGAGTCAGAAACCTGGTGGGGGCTGGGGGTGGGGTGGGGAGGAGGATGAGGTGAGGGTAGGAAGGTGAGGGAGCAGAAACAATAGTTATACATTAGAAAATTAAGGGTTTCTTCCCAGGATCTTACAAAGGCATACGGCACCTCTGTCAAATTACTTGGTGCTCTTTGCACTAATAGCCTTTCCATGTATATCCATCCTTTCCATAAGCAATACTGTGCATGAAGGCAGAGAAAGCATTCTCCTACCCTCCCATACCCCAAGGTTCTTCTGAGCTTCAGGGAGCAGCTTCTGGAAGCCTCAGGCCAGCATAGCTCACTCAGCCTCACCATACCTTGCAGTGACTTAGCGGCCTGGGAACTACCCAAATGAGGCCAGACAGCTGGATCAGGTCTTCCTTCTAATCATATATGGCACTATCTCTGAAAGGAGATTTGGTAAATAGAGTTTTCCTCATCTTTCCCTATGATGTTAGTGATTTTAGTCAGACTAGAGCTCTTCACACCTGACATGGTTGATGCACCCACACCTCACCTCAGGCCCCCATAAAGGGTGGCTGAGGAAATGTATCCAAGCAAGAGAAACTCTATTTTTGGTGTCATGGAGGGAAGTCAGGGACCACGTCCTCTTTCTTTTCATCTCCGCAACTCTCTGTTCTCAGTCTTTAAGATCTTCTCCAAGTTCACCAGAACCTTGGCCACACTGGTTTTAAATGCAGTTTTCATTCTGAATCATCCATTTGGCACAAAGACCCCCATCTTCATTCCCTTACACCATTCTAGGTCCTCTTCTCAGTAACACTTTACCATGTGTCTGCAATGAAGATTAAGTTTGGGCTATTCTGTCATGCCCTCCAAGTTCCAGTAAAGCCAGCTTACCTCAAAACTTGCCGCAAGTTCCTTGACAGATGTGTAGCCAAATTCTGATGGTAGCTGATACTCAGGGAAAAAGTACAGAAGAATCTCCCTAGGAATGTGAGCAGAGTGGAGATGGTGATCTACTGGGAACGGGGATGCAGCGCTCACCTGTCAGAACTGCTGGGGCTTAAACACTTGCCAGAGATGCACATTCAAGCCCACCAAATTGTTTTTAGCACTGTCATCAGAGTCCTCCTCAAAAAGCATAGACTGGGGGGCAAAGGCCTGGGTGTGGCTATAAAAAGGCACCAGGAGGAATTCTCACGGTGATGACACTGTTCTGTATCTTGACTGTATCAATGCCGACATCTTGTGATAGTGTTACCTCTGGGGGAGAGTAGGTAAAGGATACAGGACATCTCTGTTATTTCTTCTAACTGCCTGTGAACGTACACTTACCTTAAAATTAAAAATTTAAAAAAGAAAGGAAGAAAGAAAGTAGGAAGAAAGGAAAGGAAGGAAAGGGAAGGGAAGGGAGGGGAGAACGGGGGAGGGGAAAGGGGGAGGGGAAAGGGGAAGGGGAAAGGGGGAGGGGAAAGAGGAAGAGGAAGGGAAGAAGAAGAGAAGGGAAGGGAAGGAAAGGAAGAGGAAAGGACAGGGAGGGAGAAAGGAAGCAAGAAAAAAGGATGAGAGGGAGAGTAAGAGAGAGGAAGGCAGGCAGGCAGGGCTCACAATGCCCACCCATAAGCAATCAGTCCAGGAAAGCACCGTACCTACTTGAGTGTCCTCCTTGAAGAAAACTTAGCATTGCAAAGATCCTGGAGGAAAGACACTGTCTCCTGACTTTTTTGTTCCCCTACGAAAACCGAAGAACTCAATTCTCCAGGGTAATTCCTTTCATCTGGGGCTCTGCAACTACTCTTAGGAATCATGTGTGGACCCTGTTCTTTCCAAACAGTAATTGGCCATTGTTCTGACAGGGGCTTCATTTTGCCAAGAGGCAGTAGCGGCCCCACCTTTGTAGGGTGACAGCTTTTCTAGGATTAGTCACCCAGATGATGCATATTTCATCCCTGGGAGAACGTGAAGTCTAGAAATTTATAGCTACTCTATCTTAAAAGTACATAGAGTGTTTTTGTGTTGAAGGGGTCTAAGGACCTCATGTATATTATCCAAGGGATTTATAAAACTTTTCAGTTGTAAAGTGGTGTGGCACACAAAAGATAAAGTAGCTGTTCCTTACATAATTTACATTCTAGTTTTTTAAGAATATGATGTTTTAATATTCATTTATAGTTTCAAAATTCAATCCAAATGTTAAAATACTCAGCACTGCAAAACGAGAAACACACATACACATGCACACGCATGCGCTACCCAGAATTATTCACCCAGTTAGTAAGAAGGGGAGTGGGTTCTGGGTATTTGAGATGAGCAGAAATCAGAAGGGATGGAGAACAAAGCTACAAGTGGTGCCCTGAGGAAGGGACCTGAGGTCACCGCTAGGGCTGGTTTGGTAGGGCAGAAGGTTGGTGATCTTTTTTTTTTTTTTTTTTAAAGATTTTTATTTATTTGACAGAGATCACAAGCAGGCAGAGAGCCAGGCAGAGAGAGAGAGAGGAGGAAGCAGGCTCCCTGCTAAGCAAAGAGCCCAATGCGGGGCTCGATCCCAGGACCCTGGGGTCATGGCCTGAGCTGAAGGGAAAGGCTTTAAACAACTGAGCCACCCAGGTGCCCTGAAGGTGATCTTTTACACAAACCAGCCCCCTCCAAATCCAGTCTCCCTTCTCCCAACACAGGATTTGAGCCTCTCCTGAGCACCAGTCCTTGTCATGGTGGGTATAAACGCTTCTGGGTTTAGACTGAGAGCAAATCAGCAATCTTCCGAGGAGGGGCTTCCAGAAAAGCAAATTTCTTTTAAGATTTTATTTATTTATATGAGAGAGAGAGAGCACCAGAAGGGGGAGGGTCAGAGAGAGAAGCAGACTCTCCACTGAGTGGGGAGCCTGATGAGGGACTCGATCCCGGGACTCCAGGATCATGACCTGAGCCAAAGACAGATGCTTAACCGACTGAGCCACCCAGGTACCCTTTTACTCCCCAGTCCTATTCCCTCCTCAACAGAGTCGATTTTTCTTAAGAAAAATCTTTTACTTGGGTTAATACAGCCCCATTCTCTCTAGACATGAGAAAGGAAACACAGAAGTACCTGGTCATCCAGCCACTGTTTTTAAAAACAGCATATAAATATAAAAAAATATATAAAAAATATATATTTATTTATATAAAATATATTATATATAAATATATATTTATTTATATAGAAATATTTTATTTATTAAAATTAAAATAAGTATTTTATTTATATTTATATATAAAAATTAATATAAATAAATATATAAATTAACCTAGTTAATAAACCTGGTCTTGGCTAAGAAAAAGAGCCTCTTACTTGAGGTAGATTAAAACTCTCTTCTCCAACCCAGTGAAAGAGAAGGATGAAGATGAACAGAAATGGCATAGCTTCATTTCCTAAAACCAGGAATCAGATCACGTTTTTTGACGACCTCAATTGCTAGTATATTTACTTTTGTGGGCTTTTCTCTTGTTTTGGTAACTGGCAGCCACCTGTAACGAGGGACTTTCTTTTATAAACTTATTTTTGATACTTTTAAAATTTAAGCTAACACAAAGCATGTTTCACAGAGTTGAAATAAATGAAGTCTGCCTTATTATCAAGTTTACATACACAGCAATGAACTGAAACAAGGCATACTAGGGTTAGCAATTCAAAGCAAGGCCTATGAGACTGCCAGGATTGAAATTCTAGCTTTACCACCTAAGAGTTGTGTAATGGTGGGCAAATTACTCAACTTGTACAGACCTCAATTTTCTCTTCTGTAAGATGGAAATAATAAAAATCTATTTACAGGGCTGTTGAAAGTTTTAAGTGAGTTATCATTTGCAAAGTCCTTAGGGCAATGCCTGGCACACAAGAAGTACACAATAAATATGTATTATTCTTATTACTATTGAGCGTGACTTGAGATTTAATAATCCAATGTTAGGACCATATGATACAATTTAACAGTCTGGATCTCAGTTTAGCTCATCTACCTCTGACTTAACACAAGTCAGTGATCCCCATAATCTGAAAATATTTTAACATCAGCAATAATATTCACTGCCTTTTTCATTAATCCCTCTCAACTTTATTAAAAGTATCATTTGAGGAGCCCTTGGGTGGCTTAATCGGTTAAGCGTCAGACTCCTGATTTCAGCTCAGGTCTTGGTCTCAAGATCATGAGTTCAAGCCTTGCAGTGGGGTCTATACAGGCATGGAGGCTAAGAAAAAAAGTATTCTTTGAATACCTACTAATACATGCTAGACACAGTGTGGAAAATCCAACCTGTTTTCAAAGATGCTACTATATTTGGGGATTAAATAAACTAATACACATAAAACAAAAAGCAATATAAGTCCAAAAACACTAAACTGAGCATAATCAGGTAATGGAAAGGAACAACAAAAACTAGTATTTTTATTAATTTATTCCATTAATATGTAATAAAAAGAAGTGTTCAGACTCCGTGGCATTGTGGAAAGGGTCCAGACTGAACCATGTGGAGGGAAAGGGCTCCAACGACTCTTTGGCGGGTGACAAGGAAGGCAAATCTGGTGAGCAATGGTCACAGCAAAGCACATGGAACCCTCCACATTCTACACAATCTACCACAATCCTCATGCCCCGAGACATGTGAAGTCTAGTTAACACAAGGAATAACACGTGGACCAGATACAGAAAAACACAGTACAGGGGGTAAGAAAAACAAAGAGGACAAGAACTAGTGAAATGTGAGAAAACATACTACATGCTGCTAAAGGCAAAAGAGAAGATTGACAAATGAAGAACTCATTTTGTTCCAGTTAAGCTTTGTGTTCCGCACAATTCTTTTCCCACTTAATATTTTTGTAAAACAATCACCACAAAAAAATTCAAGCCTGTACTGAGAGCTGATTTATTAATACATTTGGCTTTCATAGTGTTCAGCTGATAATAGCATGATGATTTCAAGTACCAAAGATTCTACATGTTCATTAGGGAGATGGTTTCCGGGAAATTTTAATTTTCTAGGGATGCCTAATTATAGAAGCGAATGTACTTTAAAGTCTTAGTACACTAAATCACATTATCCCCTTTTTGATCACATGTAACATTAAAATTAATAGTAATGATATACTTAAATGCAGAACAAAGATGAACCAAGGAAAAAATAAGGAGAAAGATGAAACACAGCGGCACACCCAAACTCTGTTCCAATGCAACCAGATCCCAGTGTGGAGAGCTGTGAAGGGTGTGTGTGTGTGTGTGTGTGTGTGTGTGTGATAAAATGTGTACATGTATACACATACACACTTACATGTATATACATACACATACATATTTCTGAAACAAGGCATCCTATGTATATGTATATGTATATGTATATGTATATGTATATGTATATGCACCTGTGTCTGTGTGTATACGATGGTGAAGAGCACAAGATGACAAATCAGGAAGCCATAGCTTAAACCCAGCCCTGTCCTAGTTGTTGTGTAATTGTGACTTTGAGTGTGTTTGTTTCTCTAAGCTTCCAAATTTCAAAAACTTGTGGGAATAAGGAGCTAATATATACAAGATACTTGGGTAAGCCTAAAATATAGTAACAGCTCAAAAATGATAGCTATTATTATCAAGAAACAATAAGCCAATCATTGGACATGTGGTCATCTTCATACATTTTTAGTCACATGCACACATTTACTGATATATACAGACACGTTCCTATATATAATTTATTACATACCACCCAATCTTAGTGCTCAGTTGACATGCCTGAATGTTGGAACCAGGAAGGACCAAACCAGGATTCAGGCTAACCAACTTCAAAATTGCTTACATATTACTTCTGGACAAATACTGACAGAACTGGTTGGAGAATCTCATTCTTGAGGGACTGTACCATGAATCACGACAGTGTAAGACTGACTGACCATCCAGGTCACTGGACAAGTGGCCTTTTTCAACCTTGTAATATCTGTACAACACCCTGAGGCCTGGACTGCTTCCATCCCATTACCAGGCTAATGGCGGCCTTCCAGCTCAGGTGCCAAGCAGATTAAGTGGTCAAAACTCAAGTGTTCAACTGGTATTTACCCTAAAGATACAAATGTAGTGATCCAAAGGGGCACATGCACCCAAATGTTTATAGCAGCAATGTCCCCAAACCCAAACTATGGAAAGAGCCTAGATGTCCATCAACAGATGAATGGATAAAGATGTGGTATGTATATACAATGGAATACTATACAGCTATCAAATGAAATCTTGCCATTTGCAACAACATGGATGGAACTAGACAGTATTATGCTGAGCGAAATAAGTCAATCAGAGAAAGACAACTGTCATATAATCTCTCTGATATGAGGAATTTGAGAGGCAGGGTGGGAGTGGGGGAGGTTGTGGCGGGGGTAGGAAGGAGGTTGTGGGGGGCTAGGAAAGGAAAAAAGAAACAAAATGGGATCAGGAGAGAGACAAACCATGAGAGACTCTTAATCTCAGGAAACAAACTGAGGGTTCCTGGGGAATTGGGGGTAGGGATAGGGTAGCTGGGTGATGGACACAGGGGAGGGTATGTGCTATGGTGGGTGCTGTGAAATGTGTAAGCCTGATGATTCACAGACCTATACCTCTAGGGCAAATAATGCATTATATGTTAATAAAAAAGATATGTATCTCACACTAAATATATACTATCAGTAACACATACACACACACACACAAACAAGCAAAAACAACTTAAGTGTTCAGAAACGTAGTACTCTGGCTTCATTTCTTGGCCAACAACTTATCTCTGGATCCCTGGTATCATTAGTGAAGATGTGCCCCAATGCAAAGTCCAAGCAGATCTGTCTACTCCATAACCAAGAGTTCCTCCTCTTTTCTCCTAGGGCAGGACAGATGCTAGGAGTGTGTTCCTAAGGGATAGGGGTGACCTTCATGCCCATGTGTGCAGAGGCTCGCAACCCTGGATGTTGCTGCAGAAATTTCCATAAGGCCTATGACTATTGTAGAAGTGAGTTCAAGTCTTAGTTCAAGTCTTAGTTGAATTTGCAGTCTCCTTCCACACAAGACCAAAGCCTGGGCCTGAGTCAAAGTTGTAGCTCCCTATACGGATGCCCCACCACTACCTTTCTCTTTGCCAACTTTCTAATTCCATTCTTTGCCGACTCTCTTCTTCAGGAAGTTTTTGCAGTCATTCATCAATCAGAAAGTCAAAGTCACTGTCCTCATGAAAAATACTATTCTAGCCAGGACATGTGGTGGGTTTGCCTTACCCGAAAGCCTCTTACTTTACAAGGCAGGCCACTCTAGGCTATGAACCTTAACCAAACCACTGGCTCCACCAATTCTGTGGTGTTCCTGCTCCCGCCCCCTTCCCTCCCTATGTTACATATTTTAGAGCACTCTTCCGTATACTAACTTCTTTGGCTTGATTGTAAAGCCTCCTATAATAGGTCCCTAGTTGGAAAAATTCTGAGTCCTGGACTTTATCCCATCTCTCTCTATACACTTTGAGAAATGAGATTCAGATGTCTAAGTCCCTCATTTACCCTGCCCACAAATGTTCACCTTCTACACTGAACCAGAAAGTAAAACTCACTTTCCCTTGATAAGTTTCTTATCTAAAGCTACAAAAGGAGACTTCCCAGAAGGCCATTACAAATATCATGAAGGTCTTCATCAGGCAATAACAAAATAAATAAAAAATGAAAGATGAAGGAACGGAGAAAGGGAGGAAGAAATTCAGTAAGAATTTTTCATAACATCCAGGAGAGAACTAACATTCCCCATACTGCCAGACCACGTGACGGACCACCTGATACGGCAGTTAGCAACTGTAGTTCTATTTCAAGAGACATTTAATCCCATGGTGTGTCTGTAGCGGCATAGTTAGGAGATAAATCATACAGTCATTCTACGGAATCTTCTTGATAACTTTACCACTCCACTGGGGGAGGAAAAAAGAAAAGATGAGGCGTTGTCATGGCTTAGAAAGTGCCACAAAGCAAATGGAAATAGGCTAGCAAATATCTTTACCTTAAATTTGACACCAGTTTTCTTACAGTTTCCTTAACAGATGTGCTTGGAGAAGATTTTGTTGGTAAATCCACAACGTGACAACTACCCCTCACAGAGAAGCTGGCGCCGTGTCCCGAACGTGGACTTAAACCTTCCACCTGGGCACTGTGCAAAAACAAGCCGAGACTTATAATTTCAGACTTATAATTTATTAGGTACCAACAAATTCAGAAACATTAATAGATGACAAATAAAATGTTAATACACAATAGATGAGAGCAAGGCCATAAATGTCATGCTAAAAACTGTCATTTAGGGAGTTACAGAAAATCAATTCTCAACTAGAAAAATGACTATTTATTCCTGAAAAATCTTGTTTCAAGATTTTTGGGGGAGCTACAATTAAACAGAATTGGCAGTAATGTATCCTTAACTAGAGTAGTCCCATAACATTTACTTCATTTGCTGAAAGAGGCTTTTAAACCAAAGTTCTATGTTAGCCTGAGGGAAGGTACATACAGAAATAAAACAAAAAAGGGCCAAGTCAGTTGAAAGAACTATTTAGTCAGAATCTGTAGGAAAAAAAGTGTTCCAGGGGACACGTAATGAGTAGAGATGAAGCAAGACCACTGGGGTGGAGTGTGTGGGAAAGTGAGGCACCAGGGAGGGGAGGGCTGGGGCCTGTGGCCAGGGGGCAGGAACTGGCGTTTACTCTAAGTAGAGCAGGCACTACCACTGACCGGTTTCTCTCATGGAAGCAAGGTGATCTGCTGTGTGTTTTAAAAGGGTAACTAGCTGTAGTGCGGAGAATAACTCACAATGAGGACACTCAGAATAGTGCACTGTGTTAATGAGACCCAAGGTTTTCAGTACTGTGAGAACAAAACACATTCAAGAGGGCTGGGGGACTTGTAATTTGGGAAACAAAGCTGTGTGGGCAGGTAGGGGTCAGATCACATAGGAATTTGCTTGTCATATAAGGAGGGGGTTTTTGTAATCCTTTCATGCTAATATTAAGACCATAGCTCTGGAGAGTTTTATGTTTATATTGTATGGGTTATTTAAAAATTGGACAAGAGTTTATATCAAATAGAATGTGTTTCTACTGTCGGCAGCTTTTTGGCATTAATTCTAACTTCGACTGATATTTTATTTAAGGATAAGAGGATTATAACAAATGCTTGTCTCTTAAAGAATACTTATAGACTATCTGAAGCTTATTAAGTATAACTTCCTTTATGCTGAAATTTTATTATGGTAGTCCTCTAAAATTTTTTTTTTTATCATTTCTTGGGATGCTGAAAAGTCATGCACTGGAGGTAAAAGGTAAAGTACACTACACCTGAGCACAAAGAGTCCTCTCCAAACCCATTTCTCTTCCTGCCAGATAATAATAACGCCAACCTCACAGAGCTGTGCTGAGGATTAAACAAGACACACGAAGAATTCAGCCCAACTCTTACACTTAATAAGTGTTCAGTAAATAGTGCCGAATTATTACTGTCATTATGATCTTTATCATCACTACTACTATTAATGAATTTGATAAGATTCTTCTATGCGTCAAGTTCTAATAAAGAACTCTAGGCTAAACCATTATCCATAAAGTGGTCTAGTGACAGCATAGGGGGAAAACTGCATCATTTAGTCAATTAACAAATATAACAGCTCTGAGTCAGCTGCTATTCTGGATGCTAATGACACAGAAGTGGGCAAGACAGCCCTGCTCTTATGGAGTGAATTAGCTCCTAGTGAAAAGACAGAAAGTAAGCAAGCTAGAATGTAACACACTAAAAAAAAGAGAGAGAGAGAGAGAGAGAGAGACTACTCAATAAGATACTTTAAAATAGTAATAAGTGCTCTGAAAAAAAACCATGCAGGATGCTAAGATCTGATACTGTGCCTTGTCAGGAGTGGGACAGGCTATTGTGGATATAGTGCTATGGGAAGACTGCTCAGACACCTGGAATTATGAAGAAGAAAATATCTGGTCCCCATCCTTATGGGAAGACAAATGTTCAGAGGGACAATTCCACTTGACAATGGTGTTGCTCACCCATCGTGTCAGAATACAGCTGATATTTGACAGGTAATTATTTTTTTTAAAGATTTTATTGAGAGACAGTGAAAGCGAGAGAGATCACAGAACTCCAGAGAAAAGCAGACTCCCCGCTAAATAAGGAGTCCGATGCAGGGCTCAATCCCAGGGCCCTGGGATCCTCAGCCGAAGGCAGTCGCTTAACCGACTGAGTCACCCAGGCGCCCCTAACAGATAATTATTGAAGTTGAAGGAGTTATGACTGCTCTGATAACTGCATTAGTGGCTCTCTGAAACTCTGAGTCTGCCTGCGAGAGTTGGGGGTCCCAGAGAAGAGAACACTTGAACCCGAACTTGAAGGAAAGAGTTATAGACTGGTGTACAGCTTGCAGAGGGCAAAGGAAGCAGCATGGACAGAGATGGAAATGTGATAAAACAGAACTCAAAGCAACTCAGAAACTCTGGGAAGCAAAGTGGGGGCTCCAGGAAGGACCAGGAGTGAAAGGGACTTCCACCGTGCTGAGGAGTTTGTAACTTATCTCACAAGTGATGGGGCCATGAAAGGCTTCTGAGTAGAACAGTGAAGTGAGAGGGTCTGAGTCTCAGAGGGAATCCTCTGTCAGCAAATGCAGAAAATAAAACAACTCTCTGTTTTTCTCCGACACTCAATTCAATGTGCTCCTATGCAAAAAGGGCCCACGATTTGGATTCACAGTCACAGGGTCTAAATGCCTGGGAAGCACCTTTGACAAGTCTAAGTGAGGGTAAGAGCTCACTTCCTTGGAAACGTCCTTTCTATTTTATTGGGCATCCAAATTATTCAGCTGATTTTATGTTAAAAGTGACAAAAGTCTCATGTCAAGAAAATTCTAGCATGCAATGATTATCATAATTACATACACGTGTAACAATAAGATAATGAGCCACACACAAAAAAACAGGTTTCTGATTGCATATTCACACCTTATACACATGTGACATTTTCAGTTCTTTCACTACATTAGAGTAATTTGAATTAGTTGCTCGCTGTGAGTAGGAAGTTAAGCCTGTTCCACTTCATTATCCTCAAATCTTCACAAAAGAAAATAAAAAGGTTCAGGAAAAAGGTAAGAAACCTAGCTGTATTCTATTCTTTCTTGTCTCCTTTGTAAATTTGGTTCCATTCTTAATTGCCTTTGCTTGTTGCTATTATTTTCTTTCTTCTTGTATTTAAACATTGATAATTACTTTGCAACAGTATAATTGCACTCACTTGGAATGTGTGTAATTGCAGTACACTCACCTTTCCCGGTTAGGCAATGAAGAGTTTCTCTTTATTTCCAGAGTATCACTGCTCGGCTCTTGTTTTTCTTCAAAAGACAGACAAAATGAAGACAATCACATTTTGATGATCACACGATAATGTGAAATGAAAGAAGTGTCAGCAGTTTATTCATTATTATATATTATTAATATATTTATAAATATTATAAATATAAAATTATTATAATTTGGCTTTGTGTTCCAGACATCCTCTTGTAAAAATGGACCAATATATTCTTAATACAACTTACAATAGCCTTTTACTAAAGTATAGATGGTATATATAATAATCCAAGAGCCTTTGTAACTTGTGTTTTTGTAAGTTCTTTTTCATGATGTTTATTACCTGCAACTGGTGTGCATGGGGTGACTGCTTGGGGTTCCCTTCTCTTATAGGCCTCTGCCCAGACAACCTCCTGTCTCCCCCCTAGAATCCCACTCTATTCCATTTCAGGTTCCGGTTCAAAAACATCCTAACACACCCTGACCCCAAACATTTCTCTAGTAGAGAGTTGAAATTTAAAGCAGAAAGAGACCTACAGTCATCTAGTTGACCTACTTACTGAAGGAACTTCATTATTTTATGTTCAGAGAGGTGAGTGATTCATTTATAGTTCACAGAAATGCTCTGATTCCTTGGATTGGTTTTAAGAGTGACTTGGAGGCAGTATATGCAATAAGCCAATGTGTCTTTCTTCCACCTGTCTCCAGAATTCATTGTGGTAACTGTCCAAATATCTTATTCCACCAAGTAAACCCTTTCCAACAAGGTAAGGGCCATCAAAGGCCAAGTGGAACAACATAGCAACAAAGGAAGTTTTAGATGGTGGGTGAACGGCTGAGGATCTGCCTCCTTTAAGTAAATAGGAAAGAGAAAACACAAAAAGAGGTTTTCTAAGCATACTGCAGGTGCCACTGGTTTTACTCACCGGCTTGCAGACAAAATGAAGGTTTTTTTAGCCCAATGGCCAACTAATCTATAAGTACAGTCATTTGAAATTATTTCACAATTTGTTCTTTTCAAACCCAGGATGAATATTTGAAATTAAATATTAATTTTAGGACCAAAATTGTATTAACAATTTTTCCATTATGATTTGGAAATCCAACAGGCACATACTTGAAATCATTTTAATACTTTGAAACTTCTAGGAAAGACAGGCTTTAAGATTAAAAGAGCCTTACAAAAGAAATCTTGATTGTGGAATTGCAAATTACCCTAATTAAGAAGAGAGATTTTAAAAACTGTGATTTCTTAGGGACCTCACTAATGGGTTCAAATATCAAGATGTGCAAGGACAGCTGATTAGGTTACCTGAGCAACAAAGTATGCAGGGATTGCTAGTGACCACAGAGTGAAGCCATGGACTGATACAAGGACTAGGAAGGGTGAAGCCAAAAGGATCTGAGGCTTGTGAAAGAAGCTAAGAAAAGCTTTAGAACTTATATCAGAATAAGAGCAGAACCATGAAGATAATGGGCTTGGTTCTCAGGACCAATGGTAGAATATTAAAACAAGAGAGAGAATGGTATAATAATAATTTAACACATAATAAAAGGGTTAATGAATGGATGCTAAGAAAACATAATCTTCTGAGTCTGGTTTGCTTCCAGCTTTTCTATCCAGCGTAACAGTTTTTGGATGGAATATTAAAAGATGGCAACTGTAATTTTTTTTTTTTTAAAGTTCAAGTCTCTCACTTGAGACAAAGGACGTCCCATGGGGATAAAGGAACTAATGGATGTGTTTGGTGAACTAGTCTAAGGGGAATCATGAAAAGCAGGAAAAGGACTACAAAATTGAAGACAGAGAACTATTATAATTTTCAAAACACAGTCTGAATTAAAGAGCTCTTATCAATCTACTGCAAATTTCTAAACAGAATTCAATGGAGAGTGTGGCCCAAGTCTGCTGCTGGAGATGTCAGGCCGTGTGTGGCAGTGCTGGGGGAACTCTCCTTGGGAAGGAAGGGTTTCTTGGCTCCTCTGAAACACAGGAGATTGGAGGCTCACTCTCCACCCACCCATCTTCCCACTTCTGGAACAACACATTTTAACTTTTAAAAGTCCAAACTGCTATCAAACTTCTGATCTACATCTACATCACATGTGCCTCATAAGTCACACTGAAAACAACTCAAACATCACAGCTAATAGAGGTAAACTGAATTATTCTTTTACCTTTTTTCATAAGAGAAACTTCCTTTTTTTCTTGTTTCAATGAGACCTCAGTGTCACTTTTATCTAAAACCTGAAAAATAAGCTGTTTACTTAAAGCTGCACAAAAATATAGGATACATTATAGTGTGAGAGATGACCTGAGTATCAGTGCCCATATCAGAGAGAGAGGCCAGAGGCACCGTTATGCACATGTTATGACGGTAGACAATCATGCGCATTGTAGAAAATGATGGTTACATCATAGTTGTCATACTTACTTTTACCATTTCTTTATCAGGACCTGAATACTTCTATCAATATTTGTACAGGTATTTTTAAAAATCCATATCATGTGTGGATGTAACAATGACTCTAACAAATGAGACAAGTATTTGATTCACCAGGAGCAACCATGAAGCCTCTGCTGTTCTAAGGAAGCTTATCACATCCATGGTCGATACAGCAGACACAGAGCATGAGCTCAACATCAGTGCAATGAAATCCTTGGGGAGGTTGGGGTCTGGGGCCTGAGGCCCACAGCATGATCGGGGAGAAGACAGGGAAGGGGATGGAGAATGCACCAGGCCAACAAGGGGACAAGATGGGGACATCTTGACTTTTGATAAAATCCAAGGAAATCTGGCTAAAAGGGGTCACAGAGCCTTAATGTGTTGAACACAGGAGCCAGGAGAGTTGTTGGCACCTGGGAGTGAGAGGGTGTATGTGTGTGTGTATGATGTCTGGGACAGGTGGGCGGAAGTGGGGGTTGGGGGAGGAGGAGGAGTGTGCCATCCAGAAACCATGTCTACCATTGCTTTGGGAAGCCTGAAGACCCATTTTGCAAGGCTCACACAAAATAAACTTACATTTTGGAAACATACTTCTTTAGATCAGAGAGAGAATTAGTTCATGCCCTTCAGGAAAACAGACCTAGAATGTTCCCTTCATGTATTCTGCAAATCTGTGAGAAGGTGAGGGAACAGGAAGTGAAAACCAGCAATGGAGAAGGCAGGGGTAAGGCAAGAGCTCCTTGATCTGAAGACCCTTCAACATGTGCTGAGATACAACTGTGTTCCCCACTTCTATGACCTGGTGGAAGGTGTTGTAGGTTCTCTGGGGCTTGCCCACTGTGTCTGTACCCATCACCTTTTTTTTTTAATTTTTAAGATTTTATTTATTTATTTGACAGACAGAGAGCACAAGTAGGCAGAGAGGCAGGCAGAGAGAGGGAGAGGAGGAAGCAGGCTCCCTGTTGAGCAGAGAGCCCGATGTGGGGCTCAATCCCAGGACCCTGAGATCATGACCTGAGCTGAAGGCAAAGGCTTTAACCCACTGAGCCACCCAGGCGCCCCACCCATAACCTATCAAGCCCGCTGTGCCCTGCTAAACAAATGTGAGAGGGAGAAGCTATCACCTCCCCTTTTCTCCCCTTCCAGGAAACACAAGCATATATTTTACATGGCATTCTAGAAACCACTCCTCAGGAAGCAGGTTAAATGGGCACACATGTAGCCTAGCAACAAAAGACCTGTAAGGCTCTCCATCATTGCTGCTTCTGTTTCACTCAAAGCCATAACAAGAAAAGTCTTGTTAGGGAAAGGGAAATAAATAAAACTAATGCTGGGTGGCTTGGTCAGTTAAGTGTTCTGCCTTTGGTTCAGGTCCCGATCTCAGGATCCTGGGATCAAGCCCCACTTTGGGCTCCCTGTTCAGTGAGGAGTCTGCTTCTCCCTCTGCCCCTCACCTTGCTCTTCTGCGCACACATACACACACACATCTCTCTCAAATGAATAAAATCTTAGGGAAAAAAACTGATACTAAGCTGTTTTGTCCATTTCAGATTAGTTTTTTACTTGTACTATAAATAAAGTCCTGCCCCAGGAGTAAATAAACACATATATTTTTTAAAGTTCATTTTGCAAAATGACCTTCCGATGTACATCTTATTTCTCTCTGATGTATCATCAAACTTACATTTTTTTCCTACTATGCTCATACATACAGGAAACATGTGTGCCTTTTTGAATGCCTCTGACTTCATATATTTTGAACAGTTTATAAGCAGTATAGACTATTTCCCACAGCAGTTAACAGCAACCACAAGATAAACTGACGACAGGAGCTATTTAATCCTTTAGTTACAACCGCTTTGTTGTAATCCGTGATGATCCAGCTCAGAATGTGTTTCTTCCTTTGGTAACTCATCCTTGTGATAAAAATCAGACAAGAGGGTAGCATCCAAGATTAACCAAAATGACAGCACTCCCCATGGGGAACTTTTGTTGGTGGCGGTATTAGCACAGCCTCAAGAAATTGTTTTTGCATTTTATCGTTTAGTTGTCTGCTTGGAGCCGTGCCTTATAGAGGCTGTTTCCGTGAAGGTCAGGTGTGTCCTCTCACTCCAAAAATGGTACTCACGCAAAGCTTTCCCATCTATATTGCAGGAGAGATTACCTTCTTTTCCTTTCCCGTATTTTCTTTATTCTTTGGCATAGAGATGTTTAAAAGATTCTGGATAAACAACTCATTGCTCCAGTGTTCCCTTTTAAATAACACTGAATTACTGAGTTCATTGGATGCTCTCCTCCATCACAATACATTTGTGGCTTTGAAGGTCTGAATACTTTCAAGCTGAGACAAGACATACGGCTGTCTTTTCGACGACACTACTTGTATATTTTGATACTGCTTACAAAGCTCTTTCATATACATTACTTCGTTTCATTAGAGAAGTGTTCTTCAGTCTCTTAGGCTTAACTGTGTTTCATACTCTGCAGTTGAGGGATATCTCTTTCCTAAGATTTTACCTCAGTCATGAAACAGATAACACCTCCCACTCAGTAAATGAGATTATAGTCAACTCTTCACTTGGGGTTTTAGACACCTTAATTAAAATTATGTTAACAATGAGCAGAGCGGGATTTGTCGGTTCTCCAAGGGATTCAACGGATGAACATAATACCACATGCTCAATTTTATGAAGTATCTATTTAAGAGGCTAAATAAATCATAAATAAGTTAGAGAGAAGGGAAAAAAACATACCACAGTCAGCTGCGTAACTCTTCTCTAATTCAGCTGTTGTTAGGAATGCTTAAGAACTGGTTTCTATCACTGTATCTGCTTTCTTTCTTGCTATTTCTTTGCCCCACTATCTCCACCATAAGCCTCTATTATTACCAAGGACCCTGAAAGGCTACCAGACCAGTAACAACTTCCTGCCAAATTCAAAGGTCCTTTCTGTTTTCACTCTTCCACAGTGAATGTTATGTTCTGGGCTCCTCTCTCTCTTTCATAAATTTATTCCCTAAAACTGAGTTCCAGTATGGGTCAGGCATTGTTCTGATGAAGAATACCGTCTTGCTACAGAATTGTACTCATTCACCCTCACCATACCCAACACTAACACTTCCTACCCCTTTCCTCTGCTTTCCTTTCCTCATGACCACTTGCCACCACCTACCCTACAACACAGTTTACTTATTTGTCTTATTTGGGGTCTGGTACCCCCACTGGAATGGAAGGACCACGAAGTCAGGGAGTATCATCTATTATCTTCCTGCTGTATCTCCAGGATCTATGACAGAACCCGACACTCACTCAGTATACGTACAGAATCGCAGAAAGTCCTGGCCAGATGTACACGTTGCTGGGGGATAGGGGGAGTGGAATCTAGGCATTACAAACAGCAAAGGAAAAGTCGGAAGCAAAAATAAGCTTGGGGTGTTGGAGGCCAAAGAAGATCAGGGTGGCTACAGAGAAGTGAATGAAGGGATGAGTGGTAGGGGATGAGAACTAAAAAGAGGTCAGGTCAGGTCACCTAGGGCCTTGAAGGGCACAGCAAGAATGTTGGATTCTGCTCCAAATGTGAGCAGAAGCCACTGGCGGGTCCTGAGTAGAATGGCATGACCTATCTTTCGGATGCAGTCATCAGATTTTTAGACGGTGGATGCCAAGAGAAGCAATGAGATCATTTATAGAGCTATTGCTACAGCCCTGACAAGGGATGTTGGTGAATTCACTAGGGTGGAGGCTGTGGAAAAGGAAATACGGGGTATAGGTTCAAAGAGTGAGTGGGCAGGACTGGCTGCCAGGTTGAGTGCCAGGTGTGGAGGGAGGAGAGGAATTCAGGATGCCTCCTGGGCTGGGGCCTGAGTGGCTGTGAACGGTGGTGCCATTTACTGAGACAAGGAAGCAGGAAGAAGTCTTCTGCTGTTTCTTCTTCCCTTGATTTCTAGAACTTTCTGTGTCCCAAATCTCCCAGGATCTTTATTTTTCTGTCCACACTTAATTCCTCAATGAACCTATTAAAATCTCAGGGGTTCAACCATCAACTTTATCCAAACAATGGCCTGATGAGCATCACCAACCCTAACTTTCCACCTGTGCTCCAGTTTACTTCCAGCTGACGTTCTGCTGGAACTTCAGATCTTCAGTCCCACATGTGCTAACTCGGATCCCCTGTCAGCTCTTCTCTTCCTGTCTGAAACAGCCTGTCATTCCCAGCTGCCATCTCCAAACTGCTCTTCCTGCCTCATCTTCCGTGCTCCTCTCCAGCGTCTGCTCTGCTTCCCTCCAAATGGTTCCATGTTCCTTGTCATCCTTACACTGCAGTCTTTAGGCAGCATATCCTACTTGATTTTTGGGTCTTCAGCTTCTCCTCTGCCCAGGACAACAGCATTACCACAACCTGGTTCATCTTCCTAAACAAAATCTCCATGATCAAAGATTTCTTCTCAAAACCTTCCCACAGGTCCTGACTGTTTCCTACCTCAAGTACAAACTCTGAATCTGGTTTTCAAAGCCATTCTAAGTTACATGAACATATTTTCAGTACTTCTTAACAAAGCCCCTCTGCTATAACAGAAGGCTATCCTCAAAAATCCCCTACAAGCACTGTATATACTTTTGCCTTCACTCTCTAGGTGGTATGCCTCTCTGTCCTTCCCTCTTTTAAGACAAGTGTAAGTCCTACTCTTTCCAAAATGTCCTTTTTAGTTACTCCAGCCCATATTGATTTCTTCCCTTCTCTGAAAAACTAATAGTAAATTACAGTTCTTTGTTATTAGTAATGGCCAATCATCTTATCTCTGCAACCCAGATAAGCCTGAGATCTTACAGCAGCTTCAATTCTTTCAGGATACTTCAGAGCAGAATTCAAAACTTGGGTCCATCTCCCCCAAACAAATCCAATTCTACAAAGCATTAATAAATATGCATAACGTACTGAAGATTGCATTGACAAATGCAGGGTTACATCCAGCAAAAATCTATTTCAGGTCACCATGAACCACCTCTATTTCTACATCTTCGATTCTGGCTGCCTGCTGAGCTCTCTCCCCACACCACCCCCTCCAGCCTCTCCAATTCTGCAGCACTATGTTTTTTGGCTTCTGGGATGACCTTCCTCCTTTCCCCAAATCCTTACACACACCCCTCTAGCTCTCCCTTTGCTGCAATTTCAGTCTCTCAATTTTCATTCTTTATTCCCATGTCCTGGCCCAACCAATAAAGGCTGAATTTGCCCTCTTCAGAATCAGAGAAAATGGTTTTTTAAAATGTTTTTCATAACACAAATAATTATTTTCATTATTTCATTCTGTCACAAATCATCACATTTGTTCTCATAAAAACCTTGAGAGTAAGATTATTTCTATTTTATATATTAAAAAAGCAGAAGGCCACAAGTTGATACAACTGATGAGGGGGCTGTAGGTCTAACTTTGAACCTGGGTCGGTCTGTCAGAGCACAGAGTCTGTCAACTTTCTGTAAAGTAATGTTAACACCTGGTTTTATAAAATTCTCTTCCAATTTTCCTGCTCCTTTAGAGCAAGGATCATATATATGAATTAGATATGTATATATATATGTGTGTGTGTGTATATGTGTGTATATATATATATATATATATATATATATATATATATATATATATTACATCTCTCTGGATCTCTGATCTCAGGATCTCTGATATAGTATTGTTTATACCTTTGTCTTAATTGGTGCATGGTTGTTGGTAGTCCACATACTGGCACTTGAATATTCAGGTTCATAAGTTCCCTCAAGTTCATAAGATCGTCCTTAGGGTCAGGAGCTGTATCACATGCTATCTCTGTGTCTATTGTAAGTCTGCTGGTGACCTGATGAATTATGCTGTGGAGAGTGAGTATAGACATTTTTTCTTCCATAACCTTTAGGGAAGCTCTGGTTTGCCTCTTGTAAAGGAGCTGTCTCTGCCTGTGAAATTTCTGATAGTGTTAGCAACAATCAGAGCATTATACAAGTTCATACAGAGTTCATAAATAACATCGTCAACCAGGAAAACTAAGAAAGGGCCTACTTTTGAAATTAAGGCAACTTTGATCATCTGAAATCACATTCTTACAATACCACTGCAGTTTACTCTTAAAAAACAATTTCTGTTAGGAGCTGGAAAACTGATGTGTATTTAGGGCAAATGCAGCATTTAGGGACTGACTGGCTATGCAGGTTACTTATTTTCCTTCTTTTTTTTTTTTTTTTTTTTTCACCTGCTCTTGGGGTTACAGAGTCATCTTTTCACTTCATTGTCATGTAGGACTGATGCTGAAACAGAGTGCTTATAGCTGTTGTTTCTGTGTGGTGGGGTTTCGTTTCTGGCTACCACAAAGCACAGACACAGACACGGGAGACTCATCAGCTGTGCCAGATGGCTCCCAGCTTTTGTGACGTACCACAGACACCCTGTGAGTGGCCCTAGAGATTCAGAACTGTTTGATGAATTTCCTGAGCTGGAATCAGCCTCTTCTGAAAGATGTCCCTACAGAGCTAAGGAGGTATAGCTGGCAAAGGACTTCATTGTGAGACAGGAAGATGGTTCCATCTACGCCTTCCTTTATTCATATGTCTTTCCTTAGCCCCAGAAACTGCCACATTCTGAGCTAGACACTGGAGGGCAAATCTTTCGTAGCAAATACAGAGACTCCGCTGCCAAACTCTTAAAATACATCTGTCAACAATGATCTGGCCATCATATTTTTTTAAAAAATATCTGCACAGTGTCCAAAATCTATAAAGAACTTAGCAAACTCAACACCCAAAGAACAAATAATCCAGTCAAGAAATGGGCAGAAGACATGAACAGACATTTCTGCAAGGAAGACATTCAGATGGCCAAGAGACACATGGAAAAAGTGCTCCACATGGGGCGCCTGGGTGGCTCAGTGGGTTAAAGCCTCTGCCTTCAGCTCAGGTCATCATCTCAGGGTCCTGGGATCCAGCCCCGCATCGGGCTCTCTCCTCGGCAGGGAGCCTGCCTCCCCCTCTCTCTCTGCCTGCCTCTCTGCCTACTTGTAAAAAAAAAAAGAAAAAAAAAAGTAAAAAAAAAAGTGCTTCACATCACTCAGCATCAGGGAAATACAAATCAAAACCACAATGAGATATCACCTCACACCAGTCAGAATGGCTAAAATTAACAAGTCAGGAAATGACAGATGCTGGTGAGGATGTGGAGAAAGGGGAACCCTCCTACACTGTTGGTGGGAATGCAAGCTGGTGCAACCACTCTGGAAAACAGCTTTAGAGCTACCCTATGACCCAGCAATTGCACTACTGGGTATTTACCCTAAAGATACAAATGTAGTGATCCAAAGGGACACGTGCACCTGAATGTTTATAGCAGCAATGTCCACAATAGCCAAACTATGGAAAGAACCTAGATGTCCACCAACAGATGAATGGATAAAGAAGAGGTGGTATATATATACAATGGAATACTATGCAGCCATCAAAAGAAATGAAATCTTGCCATTTGCGACGACATGGATGGAACTAGAGCGTATCATGCTTAGCGAAATAAGTCAAGTGGAGAAAGACAACTATCATATGATCTCCCTGATATGAGGAAGTGGTGAGGCAACATGAGGGCTTAAGGGGGTGGAAGAATAAATGAAACAAGATGGGATTGGGAGGGAGACAAACCATAAGTGACTCGTAATCTCACACAACAAACTGAGGGTTTCTGGGGGGAGGGGATTTCAGAGAGGGAGTGGGGTTATGGACATTGGGGAGGGTATGTGCTAAGGTGAGTGCTATGAAGTGTGTAAACCTGGCGATTCACAGACCTGTACCCTTAGGGATAAAAATATATTATATGTTTATTTAAAAAAATAAAAAATAAAAATAAAAAATAAAAAATATATGCAGATCAAGAAAAATGAAATGAATCCATCTGCCAATCTGTTCTTGAGACCAGGTGCAAGCCAAAGAGGCCGAAATGACCACAGAGGACAAAAAGGCTCAAGGCGGGCCAACCAAAAAGGAAGTAGGGTTTCTGGTTATTAACTAAGCAGGTCTACCCCAACTTGAAGGAGCCACAACAGATGTTCTTCCCAAAGTCTTAGCAATATGGGCTTGCCACTGATATTCAGAGTAGAAAAAGAAAAAAAAAGATTATTACATAATTTAGAAAAATGACAAATACCAGTATGGCTTCATATCAGTCAGAAAATATTCATAATGTCAGTTGGGAACATGTGCTCCCCCAAGATGAATAAAAGCATGCACAGTGCAACAAAAAGTCAATACTTTTATACCCTGACTCAAGTCTCAGGAAATTAGTCCCACTCAACTTCTCTGACTTACTGTCAGCATTGGCAATGTTATTCCCCCTGGTGTTTCCTGAATTTTGAAGCTTTCTTCCAATTGATCATTTGCTTTCCTGACCATCTGCTGTAGCCTGGAAACCTAATTTTCCCAGTCACCTTTCAGAACAGACCCCCTAGGACATCTAGTCTATACAGTCTCTTCCCACATGGTGACATAACGTGAGACTCTTTCCTCTTTGCTAGGATGTTCGGCAATCTAGTTTTGCTTTTATTTTTCTTGTTCCTATTAAGCACGGTGCAGTGCCCATTGATCAGATGGCTTGATTTTGTGGGGCACCAATGTGGTATGGGGCTCATATGCCAAAATTTTGCCTGGAGTAAATCGCATAGCAGTGAGCTCAAGTTTTTAATTGAACTAAGACAAACTCTTAATTACAACAATGCCACAGGGCAATGCTCTAGTAAAGCAGAACCGTGGCAACCTTCACTCAGACACTGATCCCCGTAACAGAGGCTGGTGCCTCTCCAAGAGGTGATCTGAAGGAATTTCTACTTCCTTCCCATCTGGGGTTAACTGGGACAAATTTGAACTTACACATGGGTTTGGAAATGCCTGCGACAGAAAGAGTTCAGAATCAGAGCGGGTGGTGTATGCGTTTTGAGCATGGAAGATGAAAAACAATAGGTCAAAGGTCAAGCAACACCAGCTCATGGAAGGGGATGGTGATCAAGTTATGACCACAACCATGTTCCTACAAGTGGTAATCCTAGACAAGAAGAAGATTCTCCTCTCCAGGAACCATCCCTGTGATGATGGTCCTGATGATGTCTACGGGACTCTGGGTGGACTGGAAAAAGAAGGGCCAGGTCTTAAGCAGAAAAGAACTTTATTGGATAGGTCAGATTTAGGGTGGATAGGGAAGAAATGAGATAAAGGGAAGTTAGCTTAACGTGGGCAAGGATGATGGATTGGTTTTTTAAAATGAATTCAAGACCCTTGCCTAGAGAAGGCCCATCTGTGGAATTCAGGAAACCTGTCCAACCCAAAATGCTGAATGTTAATCGATGTGTTGTCTGTCCCTTGAAATCCTTGCCCCTGCATAAAGTGTATCTGTGTACTCCAACCAACCTGTGTGGAAGGGGCTGGTGAACAGATGTGGGGAACAGTGCGGGGAGATGGAAGAGAAAGTGAGAAGTCACAAGGAGATGTGGTTAAAAACGTGGGAGCTCAAGTTGAACAGCTAGGGTTCAAGGTGACCACTTCCTGGCAGTGTGACCCTGAGCAAGCTGATTTTCCTCACCTGTAAGTTGGGGATGAAAAAAGAATTTACCCCTCAGGTTGCAAGAAGAATTAGATGAGAGGATCTGTGTGAAGAGCCATACCTGAATTTCATCATGGCCATAAAGAAAGGGGAAAGGCACGCCCCACTCACACACACACACATACACAGGCAGGCACACAAAAGAATTTCAGAATACAGTTTTACAGGGTCAGAGAGATAATGAATCTGGATCATCTCAGTTACCCTGAAGGGGTGGAGGGAACTGTACCTGTGCTAACGAGATTATGAAAAATAATGAAAGAAGTTTGGTACAGTGCAGACGGATAACCCCACATGTAATGTCTCTAAGGGTCCAACGGAGAGGCTACCTAGGGCATCCTGAAGAGGTTTAAGATGTTCTTAAAAAAACTCATTATTTCCATGACAATTTTTTAATCTCTAGAAAACACCTAGAGTTTTAACTGAGTCCCAGTTGGAGACTTCCACAGTGCCAAATGACATGCAAGGTCTTACCAAGAACTCTCTCCTTGCATAGACTTTGAAAATGAATGAACCACGCTGGCGAGAAGGGCAAGAATAAATTAGTATCAGGAAGGACAAAACAAGGCCACAGAGGTGACACCAGCAAACTACGGGATCAGAAGCAACTGGAGAAAAGAGAAACGAAGCCCAGGGCCACATGGATAGTCTGGGAGCATGTTAAGTGTGAGACACGGTATAGAACAAAAAGACAAACCTTAAAAATGACTGCACAATGAGCATTATATCTCAATGAGAAAAAGAAGAAAACAAAAGAATAGTTTTTCTTTAAAAATAGCTTCCATAGACCATAGGCCTTGGAGAGAAAAGAATATGAAGAAAATTCAGTCAAGAACGAGGCGGAGTGAGAAGAGGAAGAACTTAGGAAAACAGGTCAAACTGCTGACACCCTAAGCCACAGCAGATGAGACATCCGGGAGAATGAACGCGGCAGTCATCAGTGGTGGTCAGACTCGGGAGAGATCGGAAAAGCCATCAACACTCTCATCATTTCAGGCAAAGGTGCACAGCCATCAGTAGGACAGCCCGAGTGAGATGTGCCTGGAACTTGGAAGAGAGAAAAATGAAGTACACGACTATGAAAAAAATCCATTCAAAAGGCAGACGGACAGGGGCGCCTGGGCGGCTCAGTGCGTTAAAGCCTCTGCCTTGGGCTCAGGTCATGATCCCAGGGTCCTGGGATCGAGCCCCGCATTGGGCTTTCTGCTCAGTGGGGAGCCTGCTTCCTCCTCTCTCTCTCTGCCTGCCTCTCTGCCTACTTGTGATCTATCTGTCAAATAAATAAATAAAAATCTTAAAAAAAAAAAAAGGCAGACGGACAGACACAGCAAAGAGAAGAGGGCGCTTAACAGACGGACTCCTTATCCATACAATATGAGAAAGATACACTCCTCGGAGCACAGGAGGAACAGGGCCTGTGGCTTTCGCGGTACAGTCACGTGGGTAATATCGTCACTGTCATGCTTTTAGCGGAGGTCAACAGGGCAGCCTGTCTTCGCGGGAAGCCTTTTAAATATTCAGTCAAGTAACTCGCCAGCAAGTGTCAGACCGTAATTGGCCAACCCATGCAGATTGGCACAAAGGGAGAGCGTGCACGGTGTCAGTCTGTGTGTGCCTTCCAGTTGGACAGAGACTGTATTTATCTTTCAAATGACCCAACCACTATTATGATACTGTACAATGGTCTCATCAGTTTGGATAATGTAAAATCATCCCTGTGCGATGATGGGCTTTCTCTGATGTGCTGAACATATATTTCTTTCTTTTTTTAAAAAAATATTTTATTTATTTATATGACAGACAGAGATCACAAGTATAGAGAGGCAGCCAGGGGGGGGTGTGTGGGAAGCAGGCTCCCCACTGAGCAGAGAGCCCGAAACGGGGCTTGATCCCAGGACACTGGGACCATGACCTGAGCCAAAGGCAGAGGCCTTAACCCACTGAGCCACCCAGGCGCCCTGAACATATATTTCTAAGCCTATTACACTTGAAAATAAGGACCTGGGCCCCAGTAAATTCACCAAAATAATAAAACCACCTGGTTGTAAGGGGATGAGAAGAGTCCTGTGTAGTAGCTGATTCTTCTTCTCTAAGTGATAATCTCTTGCAGCGCTGTTGGCTGAGTGCCTCCCTTCTACA
Organism: Mustela erminea; assembly: GCF_009829155.1. NCBI lineage: Eukaryota > Metazoa > Chordata > Mammalia > Carnivora > Mustelidae > Mustela > Mustela erminea. The sequence continues at coordinate 164,298,803 of NC_045614.1, read as the reverse complement.
CACGGGGTCAGAATTAAGGCATGTGCATAGAGACACACACACACGGAAGCACTACAGGGTAAAGAGAACTGGGTAGAAAGCCAGGGGTTAAGAAGAATCATTTTTCTAATTTGTGAGTTTTAGAAAGTATAGACAAACATTCAGAAGCAATTATTTCCTACTGGAATTACTGTAATGACAGCCTAACACAGAAATTGATGTGCACCTGTGGATAATTCATATTTATCTAAATAAATCAGGCACCCTGAGTATGAGAACAGATGTCCCACGAGGATCAACGGGGCACAAATAAATCCTAACCCCACCACACACACGAATCACATAAAACTTGAGAAATATTACATAAAAAGAAAACAATTATAATATAAATGTCATACCTAGCTTGTGAAAAAGTACTCACTAAAAGCTGTATGCAGAGCTTAGGAAGGAGACAGAGGGATGGCTACCTGAAAAACGCGCCAACAGGATTGTGGAAAACACGCAGCGACTAGTACGGCTCACAGGGACAGGGAAATCATGTTCTTTCCAATACCAGTTGTACTTCCTATTCCCTTCTGGTTGCCAATTACATTTTGATTCTTTTCCTTTTGGAGAACACTTTGGTGTTTCCTTTCTTCCTGGGTTTAGTTGTTCCTTTTTGTTAAAATGAAGGTTTTTCCTGCTCCCTTTCACAAATGAGTCCTAGACCTTCTCAATATCCCTTCAGATGGCCTCTTAACTCAAGAGTCATGTGATGCCTGGGATGAAGGGGGCAGGGAGGGAATGTGGATGAGACAAGTCTGGCCGGAGTTGGTCCCTGTGGAGCTGGGAAATGGGCACTCGGGAGTTAACGGTACTATGTTTGAAATATTCCATCATGGAAACATTTTTTTTTAAGATTTTATTTATTTATTTATTTGACAGACAGAGATCACAAGTAGGCAGAGAAGCAGGCAGAGAGAGAGGGGGGAAGCAGGGGCAGAGAATTACTGTTGAGCAGAGAGCCTGATATGGGCCTTGATCCCAGGACCCTGGGATCATGACCTGAGCCGAAGGCAGAGGCTTTAACCCACTGAGCCACTCAGGTGCCCCGAAAACATTTTTTTCATAAAAATTCCATTGTTGGAGTATTATCCTCCAACTCAAAGGATGAATACCCAACTTTTGTATCAACATATCAACATGGATGGAACTGGAGGAGATTATGCTGAGTGAAATAGGTCAAGCAGAGAGAGTCAATTATCATATGGTTTCACTTACTTGTGGAGCATAAGGAACAACACAGAGGACACTAGGAGATGGAGATGAGACGTGAGTTGGGGGAAACTGGAGAGGGAGATAAACCATGAGAGACTGTGGACTCTGAGAAACAAATTGTTACGCCATGTACTTTCTGACAATTATTTTCTGCTGATGGGCACAAAAATTAGGCTGAAGTCAGAAGACACCTCAGCTAAAGACAGGTATAATGAGATCAGGCCCCTTTCTTTTTTTGAGGGGTGAGGAGAAAGAGAATGTGCACATGCACTGGGCAGGGGCAGAGAGAAAGGATCATAAGCAGGGTGCATGCCCAGCATGGAACACTATGCGGGGTTTGATCTCATGACCTCGAGATTAAGACTGAGCCAAAATCAAGAGTCTTGACAGTTAACCAACTGAGCTACTCAGGCAAGGCCAGGTCCCTTTCTAAATACACTCCCTTATATTATCATGTCAACAAACAGCAACCATGTAGGTGACTATAATTATTCTTATTTAAAGGGTAGCTCTAAGCTCCTTGGTGATCAAAGTAAAAAGAGAACTCATATAGTAATTCATATTCTAACAAAAGGAAGCACCAAATAGATTTTTCCCTGACATTAAATTCTAATATCTAGGGGCGCCTGGGTGGCTCAGTGGATTAAGCCGCTGCCTTCGGCTCAGGTCATGATCTCAGTGTCCTGGGATCGAGCCCCGCATCAGGCTCTTTGCTCAGCGGGAGCCTGCTTCTCTCTCTCTCTCTGCCTGACTCTCCGCCTACTTGTGATTTCTCTCTCTGTCAAATAAATAAATAAAATCTTAAAAAAAAAAATTCTAATATCTAAATGAACTTTTAAATTACAGTGCAAAGAACACTAAACAGCATAATGGATAATGTCTTTAACACGGCAGTGTTAAATAGTAAGATGCAGTGTTCCTCACATGGCCAGTCCTGGAGTCAGTTCTTCCTATATATCAAAGGCTTTCTTCCACACCTGTATCAATAAGGCAAAGCAAGTCTGCTGAGATCTATAGGATAGTCAGATACAAAGGCCTTTGATAGTGACTACCAAAGTTAGAATCAGGGATACATAATCTAGGAGGAATAAACAGAAATACATCTATATTTCTTGAATAGATTTCTCTAGGGTTTCTGGCAGTGGCCTAATATAAGTCAGTTACAGACACTTTCTGATGGGGATCCCTGCTATAAATTACAGAAAGTGTCATATGCTTTAGGTTTGGGCATGTAGATTTCAGGATGATCTTCAATTTTTACAAATATATTTTATATACAGGTATATATACCTGTATATATATTATATATACATAAATTATATGGATTTGCATACTATTAAAGTTTTTTCACCCTAACAACTCAAATAAAAAGCATCATGATTAGCTGTCAGAATGTATAAGTCTCAGTGCCATTTTCACTAGTTTCTATAGCCTTAGATATGTAACTAACTTTTCTGAGTCTTGTTTCTTCACCTAAAAACTAAGTTATTCAATTAAATGTTTCATTACTTTGAGGTACTAATATGACATGCTTCTTTAATTCCTCTAATTTTCATGAACGCAAATCAATCTCAAGGTGTCATTTAGCCTATGAAATTTATCTCACCAGGATTATATCTGGATAATCGCCATTGCTGGTTTCAACTTCAATCAAAGCCTTAGATTCCTGCACAAGGTTTTGACTTTCCTTCCTATTAATTTCCCAGGAAGAGGCCTGTGGCAAGATATTAACAGGAACTATATGAGAGTTAGCAGCAATCACTGGTACATACTAAACCACATTCATTCAGTCTCTATTCACTTCTGTAGAGAAGCAAACTTCTGGGGGTGCCTGGTTAAACCTCTGCCTTTGGCTCAGGTCATGATCTCAGGGTCCGGGAATCGAGCCACGCATCGGGCTCTCTTGAGTAGATAGCCTGCTTCCCCCTCTCTCTCTGCCTAACTCTCTGCCTACTTGTGATCTCTCTCTCTGTCAAATAAATAAATAAAAATTTTTTTAAAAAAAAGTCTTAAAAAAAAAGAAGAAATTTGTGGGAAATATGGAAAATTCAATTTCTGATCTTTGCCCTCAAGAAATATATGATTTAGGTAAGCATTTGTAAAAGTTAAAAAACAATACACAACAATAAAATAAGAGTATCATAAGGCAAATTAAGTGTGAAATGAGTGCTGCAGACTACAAGCCTCAATAGTGAATCAAACAATCTTCATGAATTACTGCCCATACTCTGAATAAATATGTCTCATGTGGATATACACGTTGTTCTTAAAATTTAGGTAGATGTTGCTGTGGGGACATAAGATATACCTTCATTTCAAAATATCTATAATGGCTTTCTGTTATGTAGTTCTTAATCGGTAGATGGACAATGCCTATTATTATGTGAGATCTCTGTGTCATTTTTTTAAAAAAGATGTCTTCACACTTGAAAAGATGGGAAACAGCTGGTATGAAAAATGTATGATGCCGGGAAAGGTCTCTTTTGACTGGAATGGCTACTAGTAGGTGCTCGGCTTCTCGAGAGCAAGAACGGTGTCAACCTCTGCAGCCTCAGCACCTGGCCCCACAGAAATGCTTAGCATATGTTTGTTTGCTGGAATGAATTAACGAAGGACACTGAGAGAACATAAAAGGGAATTAAAAGCTGCAGATGTAGGAAACAATAAGAATATTATTTTTACTGGGAGCCCCGCTTTCAGGAAAAGCTGTTGAGGGTAAGGAAAGTGGAACATTCTGAGAAACACAAGGAGGTGATAAAAATAATTCTCTAGGAAGAGCAATTAACTAACAATTAACAATTAATTAATCACCTGTGTTAATAAAACTGAATTGTGGTACATTTAAGTTAAAACATTAACTAATTCCAGAGCTACTCTTATCAAGGTTTTAGAGCACATTATAAGATTGACTCGGGCATATCTGTCTTCCTAATTCCATCTACTTAGGCTAATGATAAAATTAATGATACTTCCCGTGCCTCGTCTGGTAGTGGTAATGCCCAGAGTGCTTACTGGACAGAATATTAGAAATTTACGGCAAATACTCCTCAAGTAATTGAAAGTTGTTTCAGTTGAGGTTTAAATTTTGGTTAAATTCATTTTTTGAATGTTACAGAATTCCAGTCTCCTGATCTGCCCCAATTCTAGATTTTTGTATAGACTATCTTCTGAAGTGAAATTTTCTTGCATTTCCTAGAGTTGACATCCACCTACCTCCACGTCTTCACATCCCACTTGCTAATCAGTCCATTCCAATCTGATTTCTACCCTCTTCACTCCAACAAAAACAATAAAATTCTTCAGAGATCACCCCTATTATCTCTAAGTCATTAAATAAATGGACTTTTTTTTAGGCCTTTCAACAGAAGCTAGCCTCTCTGACTAACTCTCCTTGAATTGACATTTTCTACCTCTTGGTTTTAATGAAAAAACAAGTACCTGGCTTGTCCTCTTCCTGCCCAATCATTCCTTCACCATCACCTGGACACACTTACTCCTTATAGCTAGCCATTAAATGGTAAAATCCCTCAGGCTTCTGTCCAGTCTTTCTTCTCTTCTTACCCTTACTCCTTACTCAGCATGTCCTCTTTGAGGTCTCAAACTGATTTACCACCAACAGACCCAGCCACCTTCTAGAATTTTCTATTTCAAAGAATGGAACCACCATCGAAACAGGTGCAGGGCCCAAAAATACTGTAGTACTTGACATTCCCCTCTGTTTCACCTTCTGTACCTAATACATTGCCAGCACGGGTCAGTGTCTCCTCCTCAAGACAAACACACAAGGAACAAATGCACCCCCTCCTCTGATTGGCCGCCATCACCTCAGCCCAAGCTGCCAGTGTTTTCCCCTAGGAGACCACTGTTAATAGGCCCCTGACTGCTCTGCCCATATTCACCAGAGGCTTTCATACTTAGCTAACAATTTTCTCTAAAGGAAGATCTGATCATACCACCTCCTTTCAGTGGTGTCCCACTGCTTTTAGGATAAATGCAAAACCCCTTGTCAAAGTCTGTAGGCCCTGCATGGTTCTGGTCACTCTCTAAGCTTCTCACCCCACAGTCCCTTTCCATCTCTCCGCCCTGCCAGAGCTTCCTTGTCTTCGCAAGGTACTCTGTATTCACCAACATCCTTCTTTAGCGTATGTGTGCATCCTTTGGAAATGCTCTTCCTCTCTTTTTACCAATTTAATTGGGATTCAGTCCTAAAAATTCAGCCATTGTTTTCACAGGATTTTTTCATCACTTTGTCCCATTCAGTCCCTCCAGGCAGGGTCAAATCCCTTATTATAAGTACTCATGCTACTAAGTCATTAAAAACTGCCAAAGTAGCAGTTTACATTTGTTTAATTATTGGATTATCTGTCTCCGTGTAAGTTTAATGCAACCAGGGAATGTATGTGGGTTTGCTCACACTTAAATCCCCTGTAGTTGGCTAGCAGACTGAGTGGCACTTAATAGATTATTTTATACACACATACCACACTAAGTGAATCTCTATAGTCTAAAATGTGTTATCTTAACACCAAGGTACTCTTCAACTTCTCAATCACTTATGTTTTTACAGCATAAAACCTACTCATAAAATGGGTCAACAAATCCCGAATCTTGAAATTGGCCAGTTAATGAGTGGAAATCAGGCTTAAAGGAGATAGGGCTATAAAATGATATAACTACTTTTTATATTACATACATGCAGCATTTTTGACATAGCAAATGTTAAATAAATATCTTCTGAATATTTGAGCTTGTATGTATATAATTCAAAGTAATTATGACCAATAATTCTGTCGATTGTAGACAGTTTTTTTCCCCTACAGTCTTGAAGAAAGATTTAGGGCCCAAACTTCAAAATTAGAGGGAACTGATCTTCAGATATTTTAAGAGAATGAGCTACCCAAAAATGGAATGAGAAATACTACCTCCAGAGGTAATACGTTTCTGTCACTAAAGATTTTCTAGAAGAACCTATATACCGTTTGCCAAAGACTTTACAAAAGAATGTGTGAGATATTTCTGCAGTGTAACAATTGTACAGAATAATTCCTTTAGAAAGAACCATGCCCAAAATATCTTGTCTCCCACAATGCTTAACACAGTATCTTTACACAGAGCAAAGTTCAGTAGATATTTGCTGATCATATTAGTTTACGGCTTTCAGAGCCTAGGGCAATTTATTTGAATATTTTCTCTGGTGGCCCATCTCTACCCTTTAAGGGTAAATTTAATTTGGGGAAACAGTAAAAAGTCATTAGAAATCAAACTTGATGAACAAGGCATATAAGGTAGGCAATGAACTTTGGCTTATAAAAGATTTTAAATGGTGGTGAGATATTGTCTGTTACCATCTACCACTGAATCTGGCATAGGTTAAATGACCACTGAATTGTAGGTATTCTTATTAATATACACTAAATCTAAGAGCAAGTTCTCAAAAAGGGATTAAATAAGAATAATACTGTAAGAATGAAAGTGCAGTGATTCTTTTGAAAAAAAAAAAACTCATTTGGAAATTGTGGGGTGGTGCATTTCTTAAAATCAGTCCCACCACTTAAGCGTATTATCAAGATTATATCCCATTTTTCCAGAACCTCAACTACTGGGCTAAGTACCTATTATAAAATCTGGCTAAGAATTTTTGCTATAAAGCATCAAATGCAGAATCCTCCAGATTATAGGTTCATCCTATATGAATATGTTTCTCTCAAATACAGATCTTAAATCCTTTTCCCATGCAGGCATTCTTAGGGCCCTGTTAGTTGGTTGAGCATCACACAGTGCACTGATGTGCTGGTATTAGCCTTCTGACGTTTCTTCCAAAAGAGAATAGGGAGGAAAAAAATAGAAACTGGGACCTTGTCCTGGAAACTACACTGACAATACGCATGCTATAATTAGAGTGCTTTAAAAACGTGAAAATGAAGCAGAACCTTTGCCCAGTACTATTTCCGGAATAAGTGAATGACTATACATTTTGCGGATAAGAAAAGAAAAACACCTGGGACCTCTGGACTGGGCTGACGTTTTCTGGCAGGGTGGCTGGACGTCTGGGCTGCTGAAGCTTTGCTTTCTTCTGTGGAGACTTCTTCATAATTTTAGTGTCTGTAATACATTCCACATCAGAGTCTGTCCCTTCTGTGTTTCTCTTCCAGCCTCTGTGGCTGACACGAAGCTCAAAGGAGGCAAGGGACCCCTGCTTCAAGTCATCGCCCCTAGGCCTGACTTTCTGAGTTATTGTGTTTTCCTGGAGTAACAAAAAACATGTTTTCATTTTGGGGGAGCCAGTTTATTTATAATTAATTATCATTTCCCTCAAAACCATATGACATTAGGTGATACTTATTACTAATAAACACTGTAAAAACTTTAAAAAGCAGAAGTGTAGAAAATAGGCTTTAGCAAATATATACCATCATAAGGTCTCACTCAGAATTTGATTCAGCAGAGGAGGCCTGAGCCAAGAAATTTTCTAATTCTGGGATGCCTGGGTGGCTCAGTCATCAAGCATCTGCCTTCGGCTCAGGTCATGATCCCATGGTCCTGGGATTGAGCCCTGCATCAGGCTCCTTGCTCCGTAGGAAGCCTGTTCTCACTGTCCCACTCTCCCTGCAAATGTTCCCTCTCTCGCTGTCGCTCTCTCTGCCACATAAATAAATCTTAAAACAAAACAAAACAAAACAAAAAAACAAAAAAATCCTTCTGATTCTGAGGATGCAGAAGACTACAGACTGAGAACATAGTATGTTTCCTGACTTTCTCCCAAGAGAGGTTTACTTGCCTTTGGTTCTCTGGAGCAAAAAGTCAGTAATCTAGCTATCAATCCCATCATCTGCATGTTAAGAAATAACTAAAATTGTAGTTTTCCGTATGTACATGTTCGTGTGTGATTGGTATAACTGAAAACCCCAAAGGTTAAAAAAAATATTCTAAAACTTCCATTTTAGATTGCAACAGACATTTGAGGAATATAATAGAACACAAAGGAACCACAAGAAACAATGTAGGAATTGCAGATACAACATATTTCTAGGCAAATATATATCCACAGACTGAATCAATGTATCTTTCTATATATATGATTACATATATACATATATGCATACATAGCCATAGAAAATATGGAAAATACATTATAATATTTAAAACAGTCATCACCTCCAGATAGTAAGATTATGGGTGACTTAAATTTTATCTATCTCTTATTTACTTTATTTTCGAAGTTTTTCCTAGGAAACATGTATCACTCTAATAAGACAAACAAATAATGGTAGTTAAAAATATATGTTAGTGTTTCACTCTCTGAGCCTCATTACCCATGGTGACATTTGGCCCTTGAGAAAGTTTTACCCTTCATATGGGAAACAAGACACAAATGGCTAAATCCTACTTTAATTACTCACCTTACATGTTGAAGTTCCGCAGGTAGTAGTAGACTCGGTGATCCTATTTGGTATAAACTGAGGCTTTTATGGGGGAAAAATGGTTAGATGAATGTAAGTAAAAAAACCTTTCAATTGAAATATTACAATAATCCAACTGTCTTTATTTCTTAATGGAGTTTCAAGATTGCACACCTTCACTAATAACTGTTTAAGGGGTCCGTTGTAGTTTAGATCTATTGCAACTCTGTTGTAATGACTGGTGACCAGGTAAGATGAGAATGCAATGGTCTGTCAAACATCACAGATCAGATGTCTCCTGAGCAATTTCAGGAGCCACTATATCCAACAGGCCCCCACAGCCCCTGTCTGCTTTCTCTGGAGGCCCTCTGTCCTGCACGTGCAGGTCCCAGCATCTGGAATGAATCCTGACCTTCAGCAATAGCTCTGGTTCAGAGCTCGGGGCTGGAGCGTCAAGGCACATTTGAGGGCTGACTGGCCTCAACGGTGTCCCTGATACCGGGATGCTGCTTGTGCTCACAGGCACAGCTGAACAAAGAGAGGAAGCAATTGTTCTGCCTGTAAAAGAAGTGCCTTTTAAGTTAATATTTTGATGTGACGATGGCCACGTTAAAATGATGAGACATTCATGAAATACACCGAGAGAAGATAAAGAAAAATACAGGCCCTACCCCCAGGCTCAGGTTCATTCCGCCTGGGATGTGAGCCTGGTTCGGGGTCTGCTTGGACCTCCTTTCTGGTAGAACAACCATTCATGTTTACTGGACCACAAACACCCGTGTGGGAAACAGCTCAGTGGCCAGATTCTCTGGGACACAACATTTCCTTTCCTCTTGTAAATACCTAACTCAAAATTGGGAGTCCTGACTGATGAAGGGTTGGTTCTGCTCTGATAAAAATTTTTCTGAGATGGATGGCCTGCACAGATTTTGAAATAGCGCCTTTTCTTCTGAGACACAAAAGCCTCTTGGAACATCCTATAAACTTCACATACCTTTCAAGACAACCCTTCAACCCTTCCAGAACAGAATTATTTTGCTTCTATACCTGCACCTGCCTTCAACCAGTACTACTTCTTTTTTTTTTTTTTTTTAATTTATTTGACACAGAGAGAGATCACAAGTAGGCAGAGAGGCAGGCAGAGAGAGAGGAGGAAGCAGGCTCCCTGCTGAGCAGACAGCCCAATGCAGGGCTCGATCCCAGACCCTGGGCTCATGACCTGAACTGATGGCAGAGGCTTTAACCCACTGAGCCATCCAGGTGCCCCTCAACCAGTACTTCTAATGCATTCCCCCTCTTGACTAGTGACATCACCAAACATCCAGACACCAAAGTTAGGTTATCTTTGTTCCGTCATCACCCTCAACCCTCCACCTTATCAGTGGCGAAGTCTTATAGATTTCTTCAATTAAGTGTCTTTTAAATTTGGAATTTTCTCTAGCCTCAAGTCAACATATTGTTTTAAGGTTTTTACCATCTTTTGATTGAACTATTTTCTATAATCTTGTATTACTTGCTTCTACTCCCTCTCCCCTGGTCCCCCAGAGAAGAATTAATGCTTTATCTTCTATAACCCCATAACATTGCTTCTTTTGAGATGTTTATGCAGATAATATACTCACATGGAACAACACACAATTTTTAAAGTATATTTGGAAAACTCTCCATACTACTCTATTCTTCATTTGTCCAGTTCACATTCCACTGCTGTTGTTTTTCTGTTTATCTTTCCAGAGTTCTGTTTATACCTCATATAGAAGCATATATAAATAAGCTTTCCCTATCTTTTTTGAGTATACGATGAGTATACTATGCACCCAGTCTATATCTTGCTTTTGCACAAAGGATACATCCTAGAGATCTTTATTAGTACTTAAAAAACTTATTCATTTCCTTTTACAGATGCGTCATATTCTAATAATGTACTGTTATATAAAAATTTATTTAACCAGACCTGCTGATAAACATTTAGGTCTACTCAACATTTCATTCTACATAGTATTTTATAATGACATATAAAATAGGTAATTTTGTAAATAGATAATTTTATATTTATGTATATATAATCAAGTTCTAAAAGTGTAATTTCTGGATCAAAAGGTATATGCATTTGTAATTTTGATAGACACTGTCCACTATCTCCACCAGGCTATTTGGTGGCTCAGCATAGTCATCCTTGTGACTATTTCAAGAGCAGTGATAAAAACTACATTCTTTATTTTGAGAGTAGAGAGTATATATCAATTATGTATACATGACTATTATATATTATTGATTGTTTAGACATTCCTAGGTTGAGGTTCAATTAAAACTTCCTATTAGCATGATTGACTCTTTTTCCATGTATCATTTGTAGCTTTTTGCTTTATGGAACTCAACACGATGTTAGCTGATATGAGAGATTTGTAATGGGTACATCTTTATTATAAACTGAAGACTTTAGTCTAATTTAATGCCCTTCCTTGGTCATTTAATCTTTTTTTCTCTTGAATTCCAAATTAATATTAGGCTGGACCGACCCCTATTTGATTTTTGTACATCTGTTTGAGATCACACGTTCAATCCTTCTGAATTGCCTTTTTTTTTTAGATATATTAAAATATAATTTGTAAACATTTTGCTTTTATCATGAACAATGAAGTTTTTAATCTAAACTACAAAAAGCAAAACAAACAAACAAAAAACTAAAGTACGGGACGCCTGGGTGGCTCAGTTGGTTAAGCAGCTGCCTTCAGCTCAGGTCATGATCCCAGCGTCCTGGGATCGAGTCCCACATCGGGCTCCTTGCTCAGCAGGAAGCCTGCTTCTCCCTCTGCCTCTGCCTGCCACTCTGTCTGCCTGTGCTCACTCTCTCTGACAAAAAAAACACACACACACACACAAAAAAAACTAAAGTACAAATGTTGCAAGGAGAAGCTAGACAGTAAGCAGTGGATGTTACAGAAATATAATATATAATATAATACAAGTTTAATGTAAAATTAGAATATTAAGTGGTTTCTGAGAATTACATTTTTTCATCTTTGAACCATTTCAAGGCAGTGAATTTCTCTATTCTCTTGGAAAATTTCTTTGGGGATAATCTTACAAGATTATTTTCAAATTTCCTTGAAATTATTTAAATATCACTTAACCTTATTTTTTTTTTCTGTTTCCTAAGAGACCTAGGCCTGTCAACTCTCCAATGCTAAATATCACTGATCTTCCGAAAAACCAATGTTTCTTTTTCTTTCTTTCTTTTCAGCATAACAGAATTCATTGTTTTTGCACCATACCCAGTGCTCCATGCAATCTGTGCCCTCTCTAATGCCCACCACCTGGTTCCCCCAATCTCCCACCCCCCATCCCTTCAAAACCCTCAGATTGTTTTTCAGAGTCCATAGTCTCTCATGGTTCACCTCCCCTTCCAATTTCCCTCAACTCCCATCTCCTCTCCATCTCCCTATGTCCTCCACGTTATTTGCTATGCTCCACAAATAAGTGAAACCATACGATACTTGACTCTCTCTGCTTGACTTATTTCACTCAGCATAATCTCTTCCAGATGGGCATCTTCTATACAGCACAAGCTTTGCCTTGTGATGCAACCTCAAGTTCCTTGTTCTTTATTAAGTTAAATTTTAGGCCATTTGCATTTATTAATACCATATATGTGGTTGGTATTAGCTGTCATATTATTTTGTTTTTATTAAAAATTTATCTTAAGTTTTTAATGATACATTCCATTTTCTTTTGTTTTGTTTGGATACTTCTTCTGATACTATGGAGGATTTTTCTTTCCCCCCAAGGAGATACCATTACAATGATGATTTTATAAAACTCTTATTCTTAGTTCTTTCCATCTTTACACAGTATCTATAAGTTTTCTACCCTGGATGATGATGAAATTTATTTTCTCTACCTTCTTTTCTTCCACTGTTTACTGGTATTCTCTTTCTTCGTATTTACATCAGTACCAAAAAGTATGCTTAAATTGCTTCAATCTTTCTCCATCTTTTTATAGATGAAGCAAACAAATTACCTTTTATCTTCTTCCATCCTTGACTTTTTTTTGTTGGTTGAATTACTTCTACGTTGCCAGGGAATTTACATTCAGTTTGCTACCTAATGTTCCATATAGCTTAGCCTATAGTTTAACTATAGTGACGGTCTATAGTCAATGGCTAATTCCAGTTTTCTTGCTGTAGAATTTTCAGGTACCTCTTGGCTGGGTTTGATCTTGTTTTCCTCTAAAAGGGATTCCTGAGTTTGTTTGTTTGTTTTCCTGCTTTCAAAACTATTTGTTTGTAGGCTTTTTATCTGAAGGATGGTATGAGGAATATAAAATTCTTGGTTTATACCTCCTTTCCTTGAAGGTCTTATAGTTCTTACTTTACTATCATCCGAGTGAAGTTTTCTGTAGAAAATTTGAAGCCAACCTGATTTTTTTTTTTTTTGTCTCTGTGATTTGATCTTTATGCCTACTTATCAAAACATTTTATCTTTTTCTGCACAGTTGAGTAACTTTTCTAGTATATGTCTTATGGTCATCTATTCTTGGGACAGTTTACCCTAACCATGCAGTGTTCTATTTCAAATATGCTGCTTCAAAATTTTTTGTGTTTAATTAAAAGTTTTCCTGATTTATATCTTTAAAAATGTGTTCTTACCTTACTTTTTCTTTCAGTACTCCAGCTATACAAGTACTGAATCTCCTTTTCCTACTTCCATTATCATTTTCTTTGTAATTTTAAGAGGTCCTTCCCAATTTCTATTCATTTTATTTGCTTTTTCACATTTGTCTTCTATAGCAGGGGATAGATAGCAAACTTCTGTGAAGGGCTAGAAAGCAAATATTTTAGACTTTGTAGACCACATATAGTCTCTGTTGCATACTCTTCTTCTTTCAATCATCCAATAAATAAAAATCCTTTTTAGCTTAAAGGCCACACATGAATTGGTAGTGGGCTAGATTTGGTCAATGGGTAATAGTTCACTGACCCCGGATCTATATCCCCATTGTGTTATCAGAGTGATAATCTGCCTTTGAATTCTTTCCAGTTGTATGATTTATTTTTTCCATTTCTCCCTTGAGTTCTACCAAATCATGCTTCATTTTCATTGTCTCTTGCTGTTTCAACATCTCTTCCCAAGTTCTTATATTTCTTCTTTGAGATCTTCCTTCATAAAAAAACAAACAAACAAACAAACAAAAAACAAAACCTTTTTTTTTACTAAGTAAAAACTTCTTTCTAAATATGTATGTAAAATTTCCTTCTGATCTGTGTCAACACTTTTTTTTTTACATTTCCAGCTGTACTGAGAAATAATTGACATACAGTTCATTGCATATAACTCAAGTGTATATTTTGATAAGATTTGACATATGTATAAAGTCATCATAAAAATCAAGATAATGAATATATTGATCATGCCAAAAAGTTTCCTTGTGCTTCTTTGCAATCCCTCTCTACACCCCTTCCTACCTTCTCTGATCTTTCTCTCAATATAGGTTGTCTTCATTTTCTAGAATTTTTATTAAGTGGAATCATATAGTATGAAAGTTTTTTTCTGGTTTCTTTCACTAGAAGAATTATTCTGAAATTAAACCATGTTGCTATGTCAATCAACAGTTCATTCCTTTCTCTTGATAAGTACTACTCCACTGATTAGACAGACCATAATTTGTCCTTTCACTTATTAATCATCATTTAGGTGGTTTTCAGTTTTTGACTATTACAAGCAAAACTAACACAAGCATACAAGTTTTTGTGTAGACATACGCTTATGTTCATATGTATATTTGCTTGGTGAAGTGTCTGTTCAGATAATTGTCTATTGTAATTATGTTGTTTGTCTTCTTACTGAGTTTTAAAAGTTCTTTACATATTCTAGATACAAGTCTAGTGTCAGATATTGTTTCATAAATATTTTCTCTCAGTCAGTGGCTTGTCTTCTCAATTTCTTAACTGTGTACATTGAAAAGCAAAAGTTTTTTTTTAATTTTAAAGGAATCTAATTTGTCAAAACTTCTTTTAGAGCTGGTGCTTTTTGATCATATTTAAGAAATCTTTGCTAAACCCCAGGTCACTAAAATGTCTTCCTATATTTTATTCCAGAAGGTTTTTGGTTTTGACTTTTACATTTAAGCTTATGGTCCACTTCAAGATAATTTTGGTACTGAAGTAAGAGTCAAGGTTCATTATTTTGGAGGACATATGGCTATCCAAGTGTTTTGGTAACATTTGTTGAAAGGTTATTCTTCCTCCCATTGAAATGTATTGGTCCCTTTACTGAAAAACAACAGAATATACATGTGTGAGTCTATTTCTGGACTCTCTATTCCACTGCTCTCTATGTCTCTTTTTATACCAATATCACACTATCTTGATTACTGTAGGTTTATAATAAGTCTTGACATTAGGTAGTGTCGGTCCACCAACTGTTCTATTTCAATGTTATTTTGACTACTGTTGGCACTCTACATGAATTTTAGAAATGTTGGCAATTTCTACCAAAAAAGTCTTTCTTGAATTTTGATTGAGGTTGCTTGAAGTATATAGACCAGTTGGGGAGAAGACACTTTAATAATATTGAATCTTCAAGCTCATGAACATAGGTTATCTCTCTATTTATTTGTTTCATATAATGTTTTCAGCAATGTTTTATAATTTCCAATTTACAGATCCTGCATATTTTTGTTCAATTTGTCCCTAAGTATTTTACATGTTTATTTTTTTACTATATTTCCTATGGTAGTTCACAAATTTTAATGCCATTGTATATAGCATTTTTTTTAACTTTAGTTTTTAATTGTTTGCTGCAAATATGTAGAAACAGTATTGCCTTTGTATTCAGGCAACCTTGCTAAGATCATTTCCCAAGTTTTAGTCACTTTTTTTTTTACAGATTCCACCTGATTTCCTACATGAACTGTCACAACTAAAAAGTTTATCTCTTCATTTGCAATCTGAATATGTTTTATTTTTCTTTCTTTCTTGCACTGCCTAGAACTTCCTGTACAATGTGAATTGGAGTGGTGAGAGCAAACCTCCTTGCTTAATTCCTGATCTTTAGAGAAGAGAATTTATTCTCTCACTAGAAGTACAATCCAAGCTGTAAGTTTTTTTTTTTTTTTTTTGCAGATCGCCCTTTATCACATTGAGACAGTGTTCTTCTGCTCCTGATTTGATGTGACTTTTCATCAGGTATGGATTTGGTTTCTTCTTGTCATGTCATTTACATTTTACTGGGTTTTTTCTCTCTTTTATTATGGACTCTTGGGTTCCTGGGTGGCTCAGTGAGTTAATAAGCCTCTGCCCTTGGCTCAGGTCATGATCTCAGGGTCCTGGGGTCGAGGCCCACATCAGGCTCTCTGTTCAGTTGGGAGCCTGCTTCCCCCTCTCTGCCTGTCTCTCTGCCTTCTTGTGACCTCTCTTTCTGTCAAATAAATAAATAAAATCTTAAAAAAATATTTTATTATGGAATCTTATTTTTATGTTATGTATTTATGTGATACTTGTTCATATTTTACTGGAATTTTTTTTTCTTTTTGTAGGGTATCTTTTCCAGCTGTTATGCTAGTTCATTTCTTAAACATATAACAGTCAGGTTTTCCAGGACTAGCTCTTTGTCAGAGTTTTCTATCAGAAGGGAAGATAAGATTCTGGGCAAGTTTTCTTTTGTTCACTCCACAAGCCAAACTTTTATTCTCATCTCTCTTTAAACACACACACACACACACACACAGCCCTGCAACTATGACTTTTTGAGTACTTTCATGTGCATTCCCCAACCACTTCTGTGAACCAAGTAGGTCTAGTAGGGCTTCTGTTCCCTCCTGGCTAGAGCAGACAGTGGCTATCACTTTTCCTCTCCAGATACACTTGTTCACTAAGTTTATTTATATTAATCCTTTAGATGTGCTACTGCTGGGCTATTTATTTCTTCCATTTCTCTCCCCTGCCTCGTGTGCAGTTTCTGCATTATCTTGACAGCTTCGAGCAGCCTTGAGCAATAGTTTAGTATGTCTTTTAGTATGACTGAAATTTGAGTTTACATTTTTGTTGTCTGTTTTCCTTGTTGCCCTTAGAAGACCTCCAGAAAAAAGAATGGGAAAACGCTAAGTCTGCATAGCCACATTTATAACCAGAAGGATCCTATTATAACACTTTACCTCTCTTTATCATAGTATGGATCACACTTAGAATTATATGTTAACATGTGTGTCTCTCTCAAAAGACCATAAACTTCCGAACTCCCTGTTTATCTGCAGTACCTAACACATGTTTAGCACTTTATAGACATTCAATAAGATATTAATGATTCAAGGGATAACTAGATGTCCCCAGAGCCTATGGTTCATCTATTCCCCACAGCTGAGACACTGTCACAAGTCTATTCTGCATGCTTAATGTGACTACTTCCCCACTCCTGTTGGATATTATCACATCTTTGAGATGCCTTATATTAAATGCCTGCATATCTTCTCTTCTAATACTTGCATCACCCTAGGATGAGATTTGTTCCTGATACAGCAAAATGGGTTGAGCCTAGCCTAGTAACAATGTATGACACAGTTCAGTTATGTGGGTTTGCATCATTTTGGGTACTGGCTCCAAGATAAAGACTTTTTCTATATAGTTTTATTGTCATGACTTTGGACTTGTACTAATCACATCACTAAAATAGAATTATGAGTAAATAAAAACTTTTATAAACTCCATAAACTTTCCTCCTCTGTATTAATTTTAGGGTTGTGTTTCTACTGAACTTCAGATATTAAACAACACAGCAAAAATTAAAATGCCTCAACTAGGGGCAGCTGGGTGGCTCAGTGGGTTAAGCCTCTGCCTTCAGCTCGGGTCATGATCCCGGGATCCTGGGATTGAGCTCCGCATCAGGCTCTCTGCTCAGTGGGGAGCCTGCTTTCCCTGCTTTCTTTGCCTGCCTCTCTGCCTACTTGTGATTTCTCTCTCTCTCTGTCAAATAAATTTAAAAAAAATAACAAAATCTTTTTTTTATTAAATTGATTTACTTATTTTCAGAAAAACAGTATTCATTATTTTTGCACCATACCCAGTGCTCCATGCAATCCGTGCCCTCTATAATACCCACCACCTGGTACCCCAACCTCCCACCCTCCCGCCACTTCAAACCCCTCAGATTGTTTTTCAAAATCTTTTTAAAAAATGTCTCAGTTACATTTTGAACAGAAGGACAACATTAATCATGGTCAAATAAAACATGCTAAGGCAATACAGAAGCCAATACCAGACACTGAGATAACCTCCAGATGCCAGTAATAAAGCCTCGAGATGAAGGCAAAATTCACTCATAATTAGAAGAACACACCAGTAGTTGGCGGAAGAGGCATTCAGTGACAGCCACACTGAATAACTACATTTCCCTGCACGGTTCTATATCCAGAACGTTTTACTACATTCAGTGAGTAATTTCAGAAAATCTACACTAAAGACACACCATATCCTTAATAATATTGGGTCCAGGGTGCCTGGGTCGCTCAGTGGGTTAAGTGACTGCCTTCGGCTCAGTTTGTGATCCTGGAGTCCTGGGATCAAATCCCACATCGGGCTCCCTGCTTGACAGGGAGTCTGCTTCTCCCGCTGACCTCTCTCCTCTCATGCTCTCTCTCATTCTCACTCAAATAATAGATAAATAAAATCTTTTAAAAAATAATATTGGGTCCAATTCTTTTACCTGAGTCCTGTTCATCTTGCTCCTTAATTTCATCATATGATTTCCTTCACCTTGTAACTCCAGGGATTGCTCAAGTTAAGTGAACTTACACCAGGCTTTCCATCTCTTAAACCCTACCCAGCTCTTAAGGAATCCTTTTGCTTCTTTAAACTTATAGTTCTTCTAATTCTCTCAGGATTATCAATGCTCTTCACAGCTCCTGAAACTTTTATTCTCTTTCAATTCTTGTCTTTTCTTTCAATTTATCACATTCCTCTTGGCCTCCCTTCCCCATTCCCCATTCTGCCTGAGAAAAACAATTCATCACCTCAGCTCTGCTCTACCACACCCATCACAATAAATCCCACCCTTAATCAATCAGATCATTGATCATTTTCCAAGTCTTCTCAGAAATTTCAGGCTGGTAAAATTTGTGTAATTGTTGAACCCACACCCACACCATAAAAAAGGTATGGTTCTCATCCTCTCTGGATTTTTCCTTTTACTTATCCTTACTTAGCTTCTTTGCCCCCTGACAAAGTTTGTTCCAAATCTTCATTATACCTGTACACAAAGTTTGCCTCTTTCACCATCAGCAGATGGCCCTGATTCTTCTTTAGGAAAAAACAAAACTATTAAAAAAAAAAAGAAAGAAAGAAAAAGAAGAAACAAAACTAGACTAGTAGGTTTGTATGACCCTCCCCCCTTACCTTCTCTCCCATAATCTCAGAGGGAAAAAATGTCCCTCCTCTTACCCTGAATTAAACTCTCCAATGGAGTCCTAATAACCTTTCCTTCCTGTCTTTGCTGGAATCTTTCTGTGTCAGTCATGTCTCATCTCTGCTGCAAAGTCTCCCCCGTTTCACTGGCTCCTATCTCACGAGTCCAGAAACACTGTCAAACCTCTCCCAATCACGAATTTACCTCAACCCTACCACCTACCTCTCTAGTTACAAACTAACTTACTTTCTCTGCTCCTTCAGTACAAAATTTCTTTGAAATTTTCTTTAAAAATGAGCTGATTGCTCATGGCTCCCACTTCTTTACTTTTCATTGATCTCTCCACCCACCTAGCTTTCTTTCAGAAAGTTATCTTGCTGATCTGAGCAATCAGCTCAGTTGTAAAAACCAACGGGATCAAGGCAGTGAGAAGGTAAGCCACAGACTTGGAGAAAATATTTGTAAAAAGAATAAAAATTGATAAGGGATGTTTATCCAACACACACACACACACACACACACACACACACACACACACACACCTTAAAATTCAAACAATTAAAAATATCAATCTGACTTAAAAACAAGCCAAACATCTTAATAGACACATCACCAGAGAAGATACACAGATGGAAAATAGCATATTAAAATATGCTCCACATCATAGGTCATCAGGGAAATATAAGTTAAAACAATAATAAGACATAATAAATAGCAATAATAAGATACCACTACATATCTGTTGGAATGGCCAAAATCCAAAATACTGACAACACCAAATGCTGGTAAAAATGTGGAGTAACAGGAACTATCATTTGCTGCTGGCAGGAAAGCAAATGGTACAGCCACTCTAGAAGACAGGCTGGCAGTTTCTTAGAAAGCTAAACATACTCTTACCACTTGAACCAGCAACAGCACTTTTAGTATTTACACAAAAGAGTTGAAAATAAAGGCCCACACAAAATTCTGCACATGGATGTTTATAGCAGCTTAATCTATAATTGTCCAACCTTGAATGTAACCAGGATCAACTTTGGTAGGTGAATGGATAAACTGTATATCCAAACAATGAAATATTATTCAGTGATAGTAAGAAATGAGCTCTAAAGCCATGAAAAGATATGAGGAAACTGAATGCATATTACTAAGTGAAAGAAGCCAATCTGAATTTTCTACATACTGTGTGACTCCAACTATATATATATACTGGAAGAGGCAAAACTATGGAGACAGTAAAAAGATCACAGGTTGCTAGAGGTTGAGTGGAAAAAGATGAATGGAACACAGGAGAAGTATTTTTATGGCAATAAATATACTCTGCATGATACTATAATGGTAGATAGATGTTATAGTACATTTGTTCACAGCCATAGATTGCATACCAACAGTGAACCCTAAGGGTCTACAGACTTTGGGTAGTTACAATGTATCAAAATAGGTTCATCAATTATAACAAGGATACCATGCTGGTGAGGGATACAAGTAACAGAGGAGGCTATGTATGTGTGGGGCAGGGAGTATAGGAAATATCTCTGTATCCTCCTCTCAATTTTGTTATGAACCTAAAACTGCTCTAAAAGAAATAATAAAGTTTTTTTTTTTTTATTTGACAGAGAGAAATCACAAGTAGATGGAGAGGCAGGCAGAGAGAGAGAGAGGGAAGCAGGCTCCCCGCTGAGCAGAGAGCCCGATGCGGGACTCGATCCCAGGACCCCGAGATCACGACCCGAGCCGAAGGCAGTGGCCCAACACACTGAGCCACCCAGGAGCCCTAATAAAGTTTTTTTTTAAAGTATACTTAGTGGAATGCCCAGATCACAACAGATACAAATAGATACATCATAGATACAAAGGTAATACTTGCACACTTAACAATTCAGCAGAATTAATGAGAAAAGACCAAAACAAAACACTGTAAAGTAAGATCAGAAAGAAAGTTTTCTAAAGCATTAAGACAAAAAGTAGGGCATTTCAGTTTTATCTAATGAAATACCTTCTGTGGAAACAGAGATGACATATAATTAGTGAACTAAAATAAATTGGCCCATGTTAAGTGTGCTAAGTTGAAGTTGACCTTAATGAAAAATGTTACCAGTTTCTGCAAAACTTTTCTCTTCTTAATTAGAGATAGATATTTCAACCAATAGGTGCATTTCTACTAATAGATGAATGAAGATTAGTTACGGAGTTGACCTATACTTTTTAAATATAGTTTTTAAAATCACGTATATGCTTTTTTATTTGAAAAACACATTTTTACATCTTTAATTGTATACATATTTTTAATTGTATATTTTGTAAAACAGAAATCTACATAACTGTTCATCTGCTTTGAATTCAGTCTCCTTTGCTTAAGGAGTAGTTTACTAACAACAGCATTTTTTTTTTTTAATCATCACCATCATCTTCAGGCTTCAAAGAACCATCATCACCCTAGAAAGCTTGCTAATAGCAGCATTCATTTTTATAGGACACTTATAAACTCTCCCAGAAAGACTCTTAAGTGCCTTTACATATTTTGGAAGCCCTGAAAACCACAGACTGAATCAACAAAAGCTGCTCTAGATGAAGGATCGCCAGCGGCACAGAAGCTGAGGGATCCCCAAGCCGGGAGGATCGGTGGTACCTAAGACTCATCTGGGGACCATAGTAAAAATGCCAAGATACCCAGGCTTCAGTCCCCAAGACCCTTGTTCAGTCCTGTAGATCCCAGGGAATCCACATTTTTACAAACCTGTGGCATTCCCATTTAGGTGACCTAGTCATCATAGCATCCCAGCCCTGGGAGGCAGGGGGTTCTCCCCTCTAAATGTATCTCTGCTTTGTGATACTAGAGATAAAATACTTCTATGTATCTATAGCATTAGGGCTTTCAGAGCATTTTTAAAAAATTTTTATTAACATATAATGTATTGTTAGCCCCAGGGGTACAGGTCTGTGAATCACAAGGTTTACATACTTCACAGTGGAGCAAATTTTACTATAACTTGAGACCTGGAATAGGAGAACCAACCTTGGAAATTAATTTATGACTTAATTATTAGTGAGAGAGCACCTGAAGACATTACCTCCAGAGAGACTTACCTCCTTGGAGGTATGTGTTTACATTTTAAGGGGAGAATAGAATTTGCGACCATGTAGACATTGCCAGTTATAAAGCTGGAGAAGCTAGTCTTATCTTCCCCAAGAAAGATTTATTTATATTCCAAAGGATAAGAATAAGAATCCAGGATACCTCCCAAAAGAGTAAAGGGATGTGCATGGAGGGAAATAGCAAGGTGGCGGTCCTTCTCCCATATAAACATCCAGATTCTTTTCTTTTCCTTTTCTCAGAGTTCTTTACCAGTAGTACAAAGTTTCATATATATAGGACAACATCTGATCTGACTCATCTCATCCACTGCTTCAGGGATACAAATTAGGACAAATGTGAATCAGCACGATTATTTGCTATAATTAAATAATAATTTCCTTTGCTCCAGAAACCTCATGTTTATATTCAGAATAAAATGAACAAATATAGATATTTGAAACTTAACAGCTTGTAACAAACATGGGCAATATTCACAGGTTCTAAAATTTCAATGGATCTTCATAAACAACTAGTTTAATCCCCTTTTTTTTATTATTGATTTACTTGAGAGGGAGTCGGAGAGTGAGAGAGCGAGTGCGGGGTCGGGGGGCAGAGGGAGAGAGAGAATCCCAAGCAGGCTTCACGCTCAGCCTGGGGGGTTCCATCTCAAGCCTGAGATCATAATCTGAGCTGAAATGGAGAGTTGTAGAGGCACCTGGGTGGCTCAGTGGGTTAAGGCCGCTGCTTTCAGCTCAGGTCATGATCCCAGCGTCCTGGGATCGAGCCCCATGTCTGGCTTCCTGCTCAGCAGGGAGCCTGCTTTCTCCTCTCTCTCTGTCTGCCTCTCTGCCTACTTGTGATCTCTGCCTGTCAAATAAATAAATAAATAAAATCTTAAAAAAAAGAAAATGGAGAGTTGCATACTCAGCTGACTGAGCCACCCACACACCTCTAATCCCCTTCTTTTTCTTAGGCTAGGGGATGTTAAGATCGAGCAGGCCTGAGGTCTGCTGCCCAGAAACAAGAGCTGGGACCTGCAGCCCAGGATCCTGACACCAGCCAGTGCTGCCTACCACATTCAGCTGCCTCCAGCATCTCTAGGAGCCCCAAAGCATATTCCCTCCATACCGCCTTCCAATGAGCTCGCTGCCCTCCATATCTGCCTAAATAGAGACGGGGCACCTCAAAAAGAAAAATGATGATTGCTGCTAGCTATTAATTTCTCAATTTCTGCCATACCGAAGAGCTATCAATCTACACTGAAAGTAAGATATCAGAGTACTTCAAACAGCTTTGAAATAAGAAATCAGTCTCCTACTTTAGGTCTATCTATAGTCCTCTCCTGCTTAGGTGTCTTAAGCCAAGAGAGAGACATGGCTTAATATCAGAGTGAGGGGTCTGGATCCTGACTGTGTCAGAGGACTGTGTTCTCCAGTTTCTTAACCCCACTCTTGGCAAGTTACTTCTCTGTGCCTCAGTTTCCTCCTCTATGAACGAGGAATTATAAACATCACAGGACTGTCATAGAGTTTAAGTGAGTCAGTATACTTAAGGCAGCTCTAACAGTGGTATGTTCTATGCACTATTGTCATTTAGTCCTTCCCTTCATCCTTCTCCTTTAACTCCTCACCTGTGAGAGGGAAACACACCATAAGAGAGTCTTAACTATAAAGAACAAACTGAGGGCTGGTGGAGGGAGGTGGGTGGGGGATGGGCCAGATGGATGACAGGGATCAAGGAGGGCACTTGTGGGGCGCCTGGGTGGCTCAGTGGGTTAAAGCCTCTGCCTTCGGATCGAGCCCCACATCGGGCTCTCTGCTCCGCGGAGAGCCTGCTTCCTCCTCTCTCTCTCTCTGCCTACTTGTGATCTCTGTCTGTCAAATAAATAAATAAAATCTTAAAAAAAAAAAAAAAAAGGAGGGCACTTGTGATGATGAGCACTCGGTGTTGTGTGTAAGTGATGAACCACTGAAATCTACTCCTGAAACCAATCTTGCACTGTACATCAACCAACTAGAATTTAAATAAAGATGTGAGGGGCACCTAGACGGCTCAGTTGGTTAAGTGTCTGCCTTTGGCTCAGGTCGTGATTCCAGGGTCCTGGAATCGAGCCCTGTGTCACGCTCCCTGCTCCTCGGGGAATCTGCTTCTCCCTCTCCCTCTCTCTCTCTTATGAATAAATTTTTTTAAAAAATTAATTAATTTTTAAAATTTGAGGGGCGCCTGGGTGGCTCAGTCATTAAGCATCTGCCTTCGGCTCAAAATTAATAACAACCTCATCTACAGACTACATACAGTTAATCACTCAGGGTAGTTTTTGAATTCACCAAAACGTACATAGTTATGGAAATTTCTGGGAAGAAACTGGAGAGGAGAAGGGAATTGGAAATATAAAAAAATATAAAAGCAATTATCTTAATACAAAAAATCCTGTGGAGAACAAATGGCCCTGTATATGCAGAAACAAGTGGCAGATAAACCATGGAGCAAATGAAGCCTTGGTTTCAAGACCCCTCCCCAACACAGGCCCCCTCCAAGGCTCTGACCCTAACTTCATACTTATAAATTTTGCAGTTTCTTTTTTTTCTTGGTGGAGGAGGGCAAAACTGTACAAACTTCAAGGTCCAAAACAACCAGATCTGCCCTTGTTAAGAAACATTTTAAGTAAGGCTTATTTTCAAATACCAGGAACTATTACTAATGGTCTTGGCAAGAAGACCTCCTTTAGAATTCTCTGAATAGAGGAAGGCTGACTCTAGACCATTAGAAAGAAAGGTCATGGGCAAATAACAGTTAATTCTCTGTGTCTGGATGAGAGCCCCCAGGTGTGCCAAGAGACTGGCCTGTGTTAGGCGGGGTCTGGGCGAGCAAGAGTGACTGAAGGAGCAGGGTTAAAGCACTAGCTGGTCAAGGACAAGGTAGAAAACAGAGATTATGTTTGAAGGTCACTCAAGCCTATAGGATTAAGGGCAGAGGAAGGAACCAGACTGAAAGCAAGAAGACAATCAGAGGGCAAAGGCTTAACGATCTTAAATCAAGAGGAACAAGATAGGGGGTTTGACTTCAAAATCAGAACAATCAGGAAGTACAGTTCCTTAGACGGAACTGAAAATGTGAAACTGGGTCCTGAGGAAGAGAGGAGATGCGGTCTAACACGAAATGGAAATGCAAGCTTCAAGGGGCAGACTCAGGAGTGCCGGTGCTCAGGGACACAGGCTCAGAGACAGCGTTCCTTCAGAAGGGACCAGAGAGCAGCCCGCTTTGGAAGGAAGCCAAATGTCTGTACCTTACTCTGGGAGGTCAGGAAACAGGCCTGCAGTTTTCCAGGGTTTCAGGCAGCCTCTGTTCATCCCTAAAGAGCATGCACACTAATTGAGAACTGGTTGTACATGCAGTTCAGGCACCCAAGGAATTTTTACATGGCAGAGATGGACTGGGTGTACTTGCATTGAGACCCAAAATAGTACCCCTCCGGTGAAAGTCGTTTCCGACCACACACCTGAACTTCTCTCTTCATCTCTGAGAGGAGTGACCGACTGCCACACAGAGGGAGGGGTGTAATATGGCAAGGCTACCTGCCCCTGTCAAAGCTGCTTCCGTCCTTCCTGGAGGAAAGACGAGTTCCTTCTGGACCCCCATTCCTAGTGGCCCCCAGCAGCTGCCCTGGGACCTGCTTGGGAAACCTAGCAACAGACAGAAGTGGATGGAATTTCTCGGTCCCAAGCTCTAGGGCAGAAGAGGGTGACTTATGAAGCCAGGAGCAGGGACTGTCCTGGGCCCCACACACCACACTGCTCCCTGCGGGCTTCTGTTCTGGGCTGTTCTGATGAGTCTCTAACTGCTCGCACTGGGCGGGTGGTTTGTGCAGGGAGCCCCGACAGTTCCATGGGACACCTTGTTCCATCAGGGAGAGGGACACCAGCTCCTCAGGAGAGGCTGAGTCAGAAAATAATTCAGACAAGCAATTCAGTCAGGAAAGTGAGCTTGTTCTGGGACACCTCTACTGTGCCGGACACTGAGCCAGGTGTGAAGGTGGGAGGGACCGGAGAAAAAGAACACCCAGTCTCCAGCCTCAAGGAACTTATAAACTTGTGCCACACGAGCCATTCGCTTCACGTCTCATTTGCTGTGCTGTGAATGCAGGGCCCATGACTGCGAGTACATTATGCGTTAGCCCTTTTGGAAAAACAACACATCATCACAGAGAAATGGGATCTTTGTAGCAAGAGTAATAAGGTAAAATATTTCAAGTACAGTGAAGATAATAGCTTCTTGTTAGACAAGGGTCTTTAGGTATCATAAATTTTCGATCACGGAGGTTTATGTAAGAAGGCTGAAAAGTACTCTTGATGAATAAATATATTTTCTAAGGCATCTGTCTCTGCAGTTATACAGATTTGAAGTCTCAGCATCCTACACAATAATGACACATTTAAAAGATTAAATTCTAAATGGGAAAATGCATTCATAGTCTTCATTACACAGTTGTATTCAAATATGCCATTTCAATCTGAAAAACACAGCGAAAAGTTCAGGAAGCCTCCTTTGCTCTGCATTTACTGCTAAAACAACCAATGTGGGAATTGTCAGATGACACGATCTCATTTTTTTGTGTCCATGTGAGCACTGCAAAAGAACAGAATGCTATTGCTGGAATCCCTTTCACGAGGCACGACATTTTACACCAGCTCTGCACTTGATGCAAAGACCATGAACGTAGCCAATGAAATCCAAATACGGCCTCTGTAATCCCATGCCAGTGCCACGCCTTATTCTGACCCAGTGTCAGAACACCTTGGTCCCCAATAATATATGCAGAAAGTGGTAAGTCTAACCTTTATAGAGTCGACCTATTCAGTCAAATGAAAAATATTTGTTTGGGGACCTGTTTCATGAGGAGTTCTGCGTAAATCAAATTATGCCTTCAATCCAGCATTCACAGTTTGATAAATGCTTATTACGTGAAAGGTTCAGCCTAGGTGTCTGGGGGAACTAAAAGGTGAATAAAATGGCCCCTTCTTTCGAAAAGTTTACAGCCTAAAGTAGGAGACAGAACAGATACAAAAGTAACTATCATACCATGTAGAGAGTAAAACACGTTTTAAGAAAGACCCATTCAGAACAAAGAGAACTGGAAAGAAGATATTTTTACAGGTAGGGAAGGAGAAAAACACTTCATACAGGAATGACGTTATTTTTGGATCTTGAAGAATAGTGGAAGAGACAGAGGGCACTCAAGACCCAATGGAAGGAACAAAGGCACTCAGAGCAGCAGGGAGAGGGAGAACACAGCTAAGGAAACGAGGCTCAGGGGGATTCCCGCAGAGAGGAAGACACTACAGATGACCTTTGAACAACATATGGGTTGGGGCTTCAACACCTGCAGAACTGAAAATCTGCGTACACTTTTGACTCCCCCAAAGCCTGACCATTAATAGCCTATTATCGGCCAGAAGACTTACTCATAACAGTCAAATGAACACTTACTTTGTATGTTGGATTGTTTACATACTGCATTCTCACAGTAGAGCAAACTGGAGAAAAGAAAATGTTATTAAAACATCACAGGGAAGAGAGGATACATTTATAATACTGTACTGTATTTATCGGGGGAAAAAATCCACAGAGGTGGACCGGCGCCATTCAAACCTGTGTTGTTCAAGGGTCCACCGTAATGTTGGAAAGGAAGTAGTGGCAGATTAGGGAGAGCCTAGACTGTAGGATAAGAAATTAATATTAGGGGCACCTGGGTGGCTCAGTCGTTAATCATCTGCCTTCAGCTCAGGTTATGATCCCAGGATCCCAGGATTGAGCCCTGCATTGGGCTCCCTGCTCAGCATGAGCCTGCTTCTCCCTCTCCCACTCCCCCTGCTTATGCGCTCTCTCTTACTATGTCTCTATCAAATAAATAAATAAAATCTTTTTAAAAATTAATATTAATCAGAAAAGATGAACCCATAAATCCCTACAGGATACATAAGTGATACTGGACACACTGTCCGAGCAGGAATTATATAAACGAATACCAATAAACAGTACTTCTGGACAAATGGGTAATAGAGTAGGCTTTATTCAGGGAATTGGGTTATGATCTGTTTTGTAACGACTAAAGGCATTAAATGGATTTAAAAAGTGCGACCACAACACCCTGAACGAGTGCACCTAAAACCAAATGCCATGTGTACGATTATGATGCTGCCTTCCTCGTCATACCATAGAAGGTGATGAGAATCTAACTGGTAAGTTCAAACTGAGAAAAGAGCAAATTTGAGGACTGGAAAGTTCCTGAGATGCAGAGAAACTGATTACGTAACTCGACTCTATGGTTTTAAAATTATTGTTAGGTTTGTTGAAAAAACAGAGTAACAATTATTCAAGTAACATGTCACTTAGTAGCTGAGCAGTCGAGAGGGACACAAAGAAAATGAAAACGTTCATCGTATGGCCAGCAGATGGCACTTGTCACTCGGTATAGAAAACAGCAGGTACAGAGGCATGAACTTGAAAGTGGAGCGAGGAACAGGTTATTCATTCATCCCTTTGGAAAGGAGAACTAGTGGAATGGGCTGTTTTGGAAGCACAATTTATAGAGAGGGTGTCGGGCTGCCGACACAGTTTATCAATTACATCTTGAATTTGAGCTCTCCTGTTAGGTTACTGAACTTCAGTATTTTCCTTAGCAAATAGGTTTTGCAATGTATCGGTTTGTTGCCTTTGCAAATGTTCTTAGGTCCTTTCTGTGTGTGTTTATCCTTATGAGACTGAGCAGATCTTTGCTGAAATTAGACAAAAAGGAAACAAATTCCAACTTCACCATTTAAAAATATGTGATTGATTCAAGTTATTTAACGTCTTTGAACTTTACTTTCCTCTTTTGCTATAATTAATGTAACTGTTCTGTTGCAGCGATTTCATAAAATCCCATCTGTGGAAATGACAGCTTTGGACCACGCGACCTCATTTACTCCTGGGAAGGAGAGGACACGATCTAACCACCGATCTCAGTGGTTACCTCTCTTACCAGAACAGCTTCCTGACTCACTGCAAGCATTGTCTAACCAGGGAATCAGGTAGGCGCTGCTTCTAAGAGTTAGTCACTTGACACAGCAGGTGGGCGTGTGAGGAGTGGAAAAGAGGCTATAGCTGCCAACTTCACATATTACCACCATAATACTATCTCTGCTACCATTATTCGATCACTCCTGCTTGTCCGTAACACAAAGCCCAGAGCCCCAGAATCTAAGATCCAGAAAGGTCTTTAATGAACCTAGTCAACTTTTCATTTTTCCAGATCAGGATGCTTTCAGCCATGAAAGATGTAATACGAGAAAGTAAGAAATGGGATTTGCAGACTTTGGTCATTTTTATATCTGTTTCCCAGTCTAGTCAATGGGTAAGTAAGCAGGCACTGGTAGAGAGAGGCAGGGAGAGAGAACAAGAGGGGGCAGACTATAATTCCACGGCAAGCACCTTATTATTTCCAGATATGGGAGAATGGGCACCACCACAGACATAGCGAATCATAGTCACATGCTAGCAAGCTCCTGATTTTCCAGTGGTATCTACTCTACACTTGAATCATGTCTGCATTGTACCTGAAGGGCACTAATGCCCTATTTTCCTGCCTTTCCCAGCCCTGCCTGTGTCGTATTCTGACAGAACTTCTTTTAAAATGCAGTCAGGAAAAAAAGCAAATTCACAATGAATATTGGATGGTTTTGAGTCTTGTTTCTGGCATCAGGCAGCTATCACCAAAATACAGTTTTTGAATATTTTCATGGGTTATTTTTGTGAAAGGGGAATTGAGGTCACCTTCCAGAGGTCATCTATTCAACAATTACCATATTTTATAACGAGTCACACAGTCTTTAAAAGAGAGACATGTCACACAGATGCTAAGTCTATTTTTTAAAATATATAAGTTTGGCATATAATTTAAAGGATTGGCATCCTGAAGGAACAAGTCAGTGCTGATCTCCAAGTCTTCTTTTATAGTGATTTTCTCACCTAGAATGCCTGCTCTGTCATTTCCCCTAATTCTCTGAAATAGACTTCAAGACACAAGCTAAGTGCCACTTATTCTGTGAACCCTTTTTTGAATAAAGCTGCCCTCACTCACTTCATGTCATAAACTTCTTTAGTGGTTTTAGTTGAGATCAGACAGATACTGAACTAGTATCATGTGGTGGTGGTCGCTAATTTTCAAATAGCTATTAGGCTTGGTCCAGGAAAGGACTGTTTATTTTCTGAGTGCGTGTTCTGTATATTGGCCCAACAACTACAGAATACCTACTGCTTGCCAGGCACTGTGTTAGGTAAGAGATTTACACTGAACAAGACCAAGACTATCTCTGCTTTCAAAGAGCTCACACCATGGTATAAAGGTTACTCCATCTTCCCCACAATGCCTGGCAGGGGAGAGAGCCAAAAGCAAGTATGTGATCAATGACCTCCTCAAAGTTAACTGGTTGGACTATGGAGTATTATGCCTCCATCAGAAAGGATGAATACCCAACTTTTGTAGCAACATGGACGGGACTGGAAGAGATTATGCTGAGTGAAATAAGTCAAGCAGAGAGAGTCAATTATCATATGGTTTCACTTATTTGTGGAGCATAACAAGTAGCATGGAGGACAAGGGGAGATAGAGAGGAGAAAGGAGTTTGAGGGAAATTAGAAGGGGAGGTGAACAATGAGAGACTATGGACTGTGAAAGACAATCTGAGGGTTTTGAAGGGGCAGGGGGGTGGGAGGTTGGGGGAACCAGGTGGTGGGTATTAGAGAGGGCACAGATTGCATGGAGCACTGGGTGTGGTGCAAAAACAATGAATACTGTTACACCGAAAATAAATAAAAATAAATTTAAAAAAAAGTTAACTGGCTGGCCATGGCTGGTGAACTCTAAACAAAGCTTTTCTTGAGGACCACAGAATTAGGATCAGTTAAGGGCACTACTGAAAGGGAGTTAAAGATGTTGGGATTACCTACCTTCACGAAAGGGGGCAAGGGAGGAGGGGGAGGATTCCTTGGTTCTTTGAACTGATGGGAGCAAGTCTCTAGGCAGGGACTGCTAACCTTCTTTGTTTACACATCAAACAGACTGAATCTATAAACCTGCCTTATGAAATTCTTATGAAAAACTCAACTACCAAGAAAGAATAGGCAGAATGAATGGCCCAAATAGGTTACCCCAAGAGCTACCCTCAAAATCTCTACCTTAGTAAGGAATAAAACATCCAATACTAAACAAACAAAAAGATAATCAAGACTTTGTGATTGGCACCATTCAAGACTTTGTGATTGGCACATCCAAGGGTCAGCCCTGACCTCCACAGGAAAGAAAAAAGCATTCAGAGACTGCAATAAAGGCAGCGGCACTTCAGGAGACACAGTGTGCCTTCGCAAATCTACAGGGAGTGGCTAACAAGAATGAAGACATTCCCCGTTGGAAAGATGGGACTTTACCCGCTTGTCAATTAAAGAAGCTGCAGGTTGAGATACCCTTACTTCTGACCTCTGTTATCAAACGTACAACTAGAAGCTCTAAGAACTATAGAGAGTTTAACCAGTTTGGGGGGACGGGGAATGCTTCTGAGAATGTGTTTGCAAAGTGACTCTCAGTGTCTTCCCCAGAGACCCAGAGACTCCAGACTAAAAAGGCGGGTCATATTTCCTTGGTTGTGACCCCAAGTGGTGGCTGACTTGCATGGCAGATCCCTAGCAAAGTGGGAGGGGCAAGAAGATGAAATGAGGTAGAGAGGAAAGTTGATCTAAAAGCACGGGAACACAACTAATAATAATAAGATAGTAAGCCAGAGAATCTATTCTTGCTCCATAAGAGAATTTGCTATTCAAGTATTTTATTTCCTGACATTTACAGAGGAGTCAACACATTTGGACATACGCTGCTGACCTCCTCAAGTTCTATTTGAGGAAGCTGACAGGCTATCCAATTTAAAAATGCTGAATTTGGGTATTAAATCTATAAAGTAAACAGAGATCTAATTACTTCATTAATTAAGAGATTAAAATAATATTTCTCCATACCACTTTTTCTTTCCCTTGAAATCATGGTTACTTATATTTATGGGATAGCTACGTTTTATTTATTGAATTTTCTTAACTAAGTGACACTGAATTTATATATAAATAGACTAATATTTCTTTAATAATTTCATTTTTTATTTATTTGATAGAGAGAGGGAGATCACAAGTAGGCAGAGAGGCAGGCAGGGGTGGGGGGAAGCAGGTTCCCTGCTGAGCAGAGCCTGATGCGGGGCTTCATCCCAGGACCCCGATATCATGACCTGAGCTGAAGGCAGAGGATTAACCTACTGAGCCACTCAGGCGCCCATAGGCTAATATTTTTTAAAAGAACAGCTCTTCACTTCCAAAATCCACCCTCATGGAAGAAGCCCAATGAAACAAAAAGAGCCTAGCCTTTGGAAGCATACAGACTTATGTCCCAGTCTTGACCGTGTCATCTATACAAAGCTCTCTGTGCCTCTGCAGGCTGGAAATAAATCCCCCTGTTCCTCTCATGTGCTGTTGTGTAGATGGGCTTGAATATGACAGGTAGTTTTTCTTTCTTTCTTTTTTTTTTTTTAACTCTCCTTCCTTCCTGAGCCCCTGGGGCACTTGTGCCTGTCTCTAGAGTAGTCCTTAGCGTCAAAATTAGAAGAATGTGACAAAAAAGGATGGAAAAAAGAAGCTACACAATTTACAGGGGTAAAGCACATTAGTTCCTTCACACACATAAAACCAAGAGCTCTAGACTTCTAGTGGATTCTGGAAAGAATAACGGCTCACCTGTAGCTGTGCATCTGCCAGTCGATTTTGATACCTTTGGACCACCTCTTGAAGGTGTTTCTCTTTCTCGGTTTTCGATGGCGACATGGAGCTCATGGTTCCCAGAGGGATGGAAGGAAGGCGTTCAGCCTGATGACAACTTCAGAATCAACAGGAGACAGCGTCAGGAGGAAATATAAAACTACTGTCTATACAAGATGTTTTACTTCTATAAACAGATTCTCTTTATGCCTTATATCCAAAATTTGAATACAAAGGAAGAGCAGTGTATATCCGTGACTTGAGGTAATACGGGACATTAAATCGCCAGTTCGCATGGAATAGAGCTTAAGGGAAAACGTGGAGTGTCGTCTACTTCCAAGAATGGGAGAATATATTCATTCTTTTACAACTGCTTCATTTACCCTGAAAGATCATGAAATGAGGCCTTTTGCAAAAATGCTTTTAGATACTGAGGCTTATCTCATTATTGCCATTTTTTGTTCCCAAAAAATGTCAGGTAGGGATCCGTATGTCTCCTAAAAAACACCAAATAATTCTGCTTCTGGATCCACCGTGAAGGCTGACTGTGAAGAGCAGGGACCCTTGGGATGGGGTGTCGTGCTCAGTGACAGGCCTGCGGGTCACTGTGCCCCGGCAGCCCTTCATCATGGAGTAGCCCCAGGATCGGGCTGCAGCAATCACACGTCCTTCTCTCCCCTGCTGCAGCAGCCACTGCGCTTCCCAGTCTTACTGCTGTGCTGTTTCAACACATGTACTACAGAATCAAGCTGAACTGTATGTAGATGGACAGTAAGCAGACTGTGAATGAGAGCCTCTCACCTTAGAGTCACAAAAATACTAATGAGTTTCGAAACATATGGCTCAAGAGGTTGCGGGTCCTGTTTTCCCCCTACTTTTGGTTCCATGGCTATGTTCTGGGGAGCTGAGTTAGCCAAACAAACAAAAAGTTGAGCTATTATATTATCTGTTAAGGATAAGAAGCTCAGCTCCCCTTGGGTGTGGCTCGATTCAGGGTAAGGCTGGGAATGTTCTAGAGTGGAGCAAAATGTCAGGGTCGATTCTAAGAGCCTGCTTTACACAAGGGTTTTTCTATTATTGACTGGAACCCAAAGGAGGGGGCAAAGTTTATATAAAATAAATGTGTTGTTAAGCTGGGACGGAGAGGAGGAGGTTGAGACTAGAAAGAGGGTCTTCTCCCTTCTGAACCAGCGCAGGAAAGCAAAGCAGATCAAACCCATGATTTCCATTCTTCAAGGCTACAGGGTGTTTTTCCCTTCCCCCTAGCAAGAGAGGAGAGTGAGGAGCTACAATCATATTCAAGTATGACTGAAAAAAACACTTAATTCCACCCACATATGGTATTGGCTGTTATTGCTACTTTCCCAAAAAAGGGGGTAGAGACACTAATCAGGGTACATCGACTATAAATACAGCCACCTGCAGTATTGATTCGAAGACCCTGGGGTGGTACCTATATGGGTTTCTATATCATTTGAGAAAATGAACATTAACTTAAAAACATTAAGTTTTAATTCAGAAGAGAGAAACCTCAAGGATTTTAATCAAACACAATCCATTCAATGATCTTTAAAGATTTAACTTTCAGTATGACCCATGGATATTTTAAACATCGTTTTCAGGCTTTTTTGGTTCGAGCGAACGATTAGCATCACTTTTCCCCTGCTGGTGATCCCTATTTCCAAATGCAGATATAAACGCATAACATGAATGTAATGGAAGTCTATGGGTACCTATTTCTCAGCTACTGTGATAAAAAATGTCTAGCCTCCCTCTATGTTTAAAGTGGAAAAGAAAAACATGCTCTGGTGGTCCAAAGAAGACCGGCTTCATTTTACCCTGCCTGGGTGACCAGCTCGGAACACTACCATTTGTAAAATGGTGCATTTTGTCACCACAGAGCATATGACTGGCATGAGGCTTCCCGAATGTAAAAGGAGGCCTTCGGAATCTAAAAAACAAAACAAATGAATAAACAAATAAAAAGCAGAATCAGCCTTCTAAATACAGAGGTTGCCAGAGGGAAAGGGGTTGGAGGGTGAGCCAAAGGAGGGAAGGGGGACCGGTGACACAGGCTTCCAGCTATGGAGTGAGCAGGTCACAGGATAAAAGGCACCACTAGGAATACAGTGGGTGATACGATAATAGCATTTGCATGGTGACAGGTGGAGCTTCCCTGGCAGTGAGCACAGCCCGATATATACAGATGTTGAATCACTGTGTTGTACACCTGAGAATAATGGAACATTGTGTGTCAACTATAGTCCAATAATTAAAAAAAAAATCGTCGAGAGCAAGCCTTCAGGGAGTGGGTGTGATAAAGCACCAAGAGTATAGGTTTGCATCCAAAGGCTTGGCTTCAAGCCTCAGCTCTAGGGAGGCATCCTGGACAAGTCACTGGGCCTCTCCTGCCCTCACTGTTTCCTCCTCTGAAAAATGATGCAAGTTCATATGGTTATGGTAAAGAGGAAATGAGATGACATATGTAATTGCTATGTAAGAGAAAGCTGTTACTATGTTTCCTGCTAAGTTCTGGTTACGCAGACATGTTCACTGAAATGCTCTTCATTGGGATTAACACTGCTGACATTGGCAATTAACTGCTGACAATAACACTCTACTTTCTGTAAATACAGACAGGGCCATGTTTTTACCCCATTACTCAGGCCTTCCATTCACCGAATGTTACCTAATAACTATACTGTACTTCTCATCACTTACATACACCGATTTTACAGGATTCTATCCAAATCAAATGGCATAAGGTTTTGCTATTTCAGGGCATGTTCTCAAAGTACACAGGGTCCATCCTACCGTACTGAACCAGAGCCGTTAATGTCCTCCAGTAAAGGAAGTGTCAACTCTCAAGTAATTGCCCTCATAATCAGGAGCTTTTCTTTACACGGCCCCCAAATTGCTTGCTGTCACATTAAGCATATTTTTGGGTCCTAATCTTTTCAGCGGAAATGAAATACACATGGTCAAAATCATGTCATTATATTTCAAGAATCAGGGACTTAAATTATAGGACAACTCTGCATTTTAAGCTTTGAACGACCATCAGTTTTCCATTGATGTGGCTAAATTTCTCTTGCCTGTCGTCACCAGGGGCACCGTTTGGATGTATAAAAGAGCCAGAACTGATGCTCTGAAACTAATTTTGCAATGCTTTGTGATGACATCATCACTTTTCAGGGAGGAAAGGTTGAGAATGTGCCGATTCACAGACAATGGTAAGCTGGAGGTAGGGAAAACCGTAGAGGATAGATACCAGTTCTCTGGGTCCAGGAACGCCCAAGACTGGGCTAAGAAGTCACAGATATAGGTTAGATCTGTAGAGAGGGACCTAGAAGCTCCCAGTAACCAGGAACTTGGTAAATTTAGTAAACTGTCTTTTAAGGGGCTCAGCTGGACCCAGAGAGAATGCAAAAGGTTCTATGATTACACCCCATACTAAGTGACAGAAAGCCAAGTTAAAGAGAGGTTATGTCACCTATCCAAAATCTCACAGCTAATAGAGCCCGAGGAGTCAAACACAGGCAGGCTGGCTCCACCAGAGTCAGAACTCTAAACACTATCCTAATGCTATAGGAAAAGTTCTTAGCTCATAGGAAGAGATCAATATGAGTAACTCTTCTTCATATTGAAACCAAGCCAACTCTTGGATCTTATGTGGGAGATACTTGAGTTTCAAGCCAGGGCTGGAACCCAGTTAGGAGTCAGAGACCTTGGCCAGTAGCCTCATGAACAGGTTTCTTAGCCCCCATCGGGCTTCAATTTTCACTTCTCTAAAATGAAGGAGTGAGGCTAGATCAGTAATTTATAATCATGGCTCCCTGGAGCTCTAAGCTTTTCGCAGATAGTACAGAAGAGAAAGGAGAAGTGGAGTCTCAGGCCCTCAGATTCCCAGCTTCCAATTTACTCAGGAAAGTTCTGCATTTATCTTATGTATTTGGGGTTTGAACAAATTTTATTTGGGGAAAACAGATTCTGCTGCAAACCAAAAAAATGAGACTAGAAAGCCCTCGGCCATAAGGAATCTAAGAGCCCTTACCACCTCTGCTATTTTCCTTAGTCTCTAAATACAATAACTTGGGGACTCCAGGTAGCAAGGGTAGTAGCAGCAGTTTCTAAATGTTGGGGTGTGTGTGTGTGTGTGTGTGTGTGTTATAATTTCCCTCTCTTTTTTTTAGGGCTAGATAAAAATAATAAAACAGGGGTTATTACTCTAATGTCTGTATTAGCAATATTGATCCACTTATCCAGGCCAAAGAACTTAGAAAAAACTCCATGGAGAAGCAACATTTGATTTAGGGGTGCCTTCATTAAAGGGGGGATACTCATTCATTCCCTCCCCAAGGAAAATAACGTAAGTCTAAAGGGCCTATAATAACAGTGACATTCATCAATACTTAATTGGTCTTTTTCCTGTTTTAGCCTGAAGTTCTTCCTCCAAGAGCACAAAACAATGAAATCAATATGTGACTTAAATAGAAAGAGCACATGGTCTAACAGGTTAGTGCCCCTGGAGACACCCTCTGGATAAGGCTCCTTTACAGTAAGGCCGTGGAAGGCAGAACTCCAACAGTGGGTCATTGTCTCCTGCCGGTGGAAGCACAGAGCTGCACATCTCAAAGTTTGCAAATAGTTATATGCAGGTCTCCTTTATCTTGATGGAAAAGCACACTAACGAAGTATCTTTCCACAGGTGGCAAGGAGCTAGAAAGAGTTCACAGGGATAACTGCTATTAAGCTAAAATGTATCTATCGCTGACATTTTCCAGTTTCACACATATGCATTTTGGGAATTAAATGGATAGTGAATTTAAGAAAACTATCAAAAACTACCTGTTTTCCAAGAGGTTAGGATTATTAGCACAAATCCAGAGGTCAAAAAATTCTTTTTCCTGATAAGTAATAGAAGAAGGCAAGACTCTCCATTTAAGGCAAAGATCTGATAATGGAAACAAAATCACAGACAAGAAAGAGCAGTCATAAGGAACATAGCAAGTAACATACAGATCGCACATACTAAAAGTATGATGCATCTTTCAATCCAGAGACAAGTGAATCCATGATCACATACCTTTATATCTGATGGCACAACTAGCCTGGGATTCTATAAGCTACCCCCAAGACACCACCAATAAACTGTTGTCAATTATCGTTGTCGTTGTTATTGCTTAAGCTCTTTCCAATTGGTTCCTGCTCCTTTCAGCCAGAAGAATGTTGCTAATAGGTCCCCACCTCTTCTTGAACCACAGGAAGACTTCTAGGGACTTGACTCTTCAATTTTCTCTGACCTACAATCCCTCTGCTGCCTCCACCACTTTCCATCTTCAACCACATGAGTAACATAACAAGGAAAATCAAGCTCTCTGAACCATTTACACAGGTGCTCACTCTGCACCTGTCTCCTGCTCTTACCCCACCCTCCAGCCTACAGTTTCTGACTTTTGTCTGTTTCTTCCTGTCACTCCTTCTCTGCCTGTAGAACCAAGGCACTCCAGTCTCTCCAGGTTATTCTCAACTCTAATCCTGAATTCTATCCACATTATCCTGTGGTAAGATCCACAGGTAATGGATCTTAGGTAAATATTCTCTTTTCATCTAAAGTCGAGGCAGTATCCACATTGGTTAAGAACACAGTGTTCAAGTCACAGTGGCTAAGAACTGGAATAGCTCTACCAGTTACCACCTCTATGATCTTGGACAAAGTACTTGTCTATGCTTCAGTATCATCATCTGTGAAAAGCGATTAATATTAGCACTTACCCAAAAGGATCATTGAGGATTAAATGACATAATAGTGATAAAAGACAACATTGCTAGGGATTATTCATGACAGTAAATTTCATGTGTCATTTCGACTGGTCCATAGGATACCCAGATATCTCGTCAAACATTATTCTGAGTGTGTCTGTGAGAGTGTTTTGGATGAGAGCAGTTGCACTGATAAACTGAATAAAGATTATCTTCCCTAACATGGATGGGCCTCATCTAGTCAGCTGAAGGCCTGAATAGACACACAAAAAAGGCTTACTGTCCTATAAGTAAGGTTTCCGTCCTGTCTTAAGCTGAGACATCAGTTTTTTTCCTGCCTTTAGACTCAAACTACAAGGTCAGCAATTCTTGAGTATCAAGCCTGTCAACATTCAGACTGGAACTGTATCACCAGGTCTCCAGATTCTCAGGCCTTCAGACTCAAACTGGAATTAAGCCAGTGGCTCTCCTGGGTCTCCAGCTTGCTGACTGCTGGTCTCAAGATTCTTCAGCCTCCTTAATCATGTGACCCAGTTCACCAGAATTAATATCTATCTGACCATTCATCCATCTGTCCTTTTCCTTCTGTTTCTCTGGAGAACCCTAATACACCATCCTAAGCACTTAGTAAACTTCGTATGTGTTCATTCATTTTTTCACAAAGCTGTATGATGTGCCTACAAATACTAACCCCGTTTTGTAAATCTGAAAAATAAGGCTTACGGAATTCAAGGAATTTGCACAATTTCATACAGCTCAAGGATACTCGAAGTTGGATTCTGGCAGTACCCTGCACTCATCAAAAACACACAGTAACTTTTAGCCATTATTGTTATCAACCAAGAGGTTGTTGCATATTGTTGTATCATCAGTTTCCTTAATTATTCCTTCTAAGTGTGTGGCATGTATGTTTCTCTGAAATTGCACAGCCATGCCTTTCTTTGGAGATTTATAATTTCTCCCCTGGATCCTGGATGATGCCAGTGGTCTCCTCACAGGTCTGACCTCAATCTTGGCGGTAGGCCTACTCCAAATCATCCTAGACTGAGCTGCCAGAGCTACCTTACCACAAGTTACATATGACACTCAGGTCCTCTTTGGACCACTGCAGGGACAAGATGGGACAAGTGTTCCCTGGGCACAGTGTAAGTGACTACAGAATTTTGCACACTATTGTGCACTTTTTTGTTTGCCTGGCTGCCTTCCCCACTGGATGGCAGATTCCTTGCAGGTAGTAAAGAGCGCCTTTAATTCTCTAACCCTTTATATATTGGCTAGAAGATGGATGAGAGGCACATGAACCTAAGTGCTGAATGCTTCAGTAATGTTGTTCTCCTACCGAAAAACCCCCAAAGCCTCATCATTACTTATCAAAGTAAAAAAGTCCTTACTCTGGCATTCGAGGACCTCTAATAGGTTTACTCAACCTGAACACTCTTATCTTTTATTACTCATTCATCATTCACTCAGGAGTCAATTACTAAGCATTATATATTTAACACAGTGCTAGGTATTAAAAATTAAAAAATAACTGTTTCTATTATTCTATCACAAAAATTTTAGCTGAAGTTTACGCTTGATATTAGCACATACTCCCCACTATTCCACCTCTGAAAATTCTATCTTTGAGAGACACAGAGGAAGATGACAGCATAGGCGAAGGAGCACAGGCTCCCCTTCTCCCACAAAGACTGCTAGATAACTGTCACATCACCCTAAATATCCCAGACATAGACCTGAAGACTGGGACAAACTCCACAACTAAAGGGAGAGAAGCAGCCACATCGAAGAAGATACCTCTGTCATGAGGCTTGACCTCAACTTCCACCACCTCCCTTTTTTTGAAACCGCAAGTAACTTTACACTTCTTTGACCTCATTTACCTTATTTTCATCTCGATTACAATTAGTTTCACGTGTTTCTGAACCTTTCCTAGGACCTTAATCTTCTTGAAAGTGAGACTCTGTCCCATCCACGTCCCTCTCACAACCCATTTTTTAGCACAATGACTTGCTATTGGGACCACACTAAATGTTTGCTGATTGGAATGGAATTCGAGACTCACCACACTGAATGATGAATGGGATGGCCATGGCTTGTCGTCTTTGATACTGAACAGAATCTAAAGATTTCTCCTTGTCCTTGTCATTCTGGTATCCAAATTCATTCCAAAACAATGTCAGATTTCTATTACCTAAAAAAAAAAAAAAAAAAAGCAGGCAAAAAATAATGAAAGAAAATTAAATCAACAAGATTAGAATATAAGCAAAATTTTAATATAAGCACATGTACATACAATATGATCTCAACTATGTAAAAACTACTACATATTCAAAAATAAGAAATAAAAATAATATTAGTTTTCTCTGAATATGGGTGAAATTTGTCTTCTGCTTTATATTTGCATTTTCCAAACTATATATAATAAATATATGATTGTAATATTTGTATAGCAAAATTAAACACAATAGCAGTTATAAAAATATATACATATTGCAATAAACTATATATACAGGTGAAACTTTTTCTTAAATATTCCCAAGAAGCAATTGTACTGATTAAACTTAAAGGCCACCCTTCAGACTATTGATACATATATTTATCATCTTGTCTTACAGCCAGTTTCTTCACCATTATTTTATCTCTGGTCCCCTTCCATCTAGTGTTTTATACCCAACCCTTGCCCCAGATTCTATACTGCCTCCTTGCTTAGAAATAGCACTTGTCATGGAGGACCACTAGGAGCCCTTCTTAAGAGGTTGTGATCTTATCCTTTGATCCAGCAATAGTGCTGCTAAGATTCTTCCCTACAAACATACTAAACAAAGACTATATATATCACAATACTGTTCGAATAACAAAAGAAAGAAAAAGGAAACAACATAAAAACCTAAAATAGGGGGCGCCTGGGTGGCTCACTGGGTTAAGCCTCTGCCTTCGGCTAGGGTCATGATCTCAGGGTCCTGGGATCAAGTCCCGCATTGGGCTCTCTGCTCAGCAGGGAGCCTGCTTCCTCCTCCTCTCTCTC
Source organism: Mustela erminea (assembly GCF_009829155.1). Taxonomy (NCBI): domain Eukaryota; kingdom Metazoa; phylum Chordata; class Mammalia; order Carnivora; family Mustelidae; genus Mustela; species Mustela erminea. Next base: position 164,257,075 of record NC_045614.1, on the reverse strand, counting down.
TCTCTGCTTGCCTCTTTGCCTACTTGTAATCTCTCTCTGTCAAATAAATAAATAAAATCTTTAAAAAAAAACCTAAAATAGGAAACTGATCATTTTATTTCTGAACAAGGGATACTAGGCAACCTTTAAAATAGGTAGTTAGAGCTAAATACATAGTTGTGTCAAGACCTCTTGGATAGAGTGTTAATAACTTTTTTTTAAAGATATGAAACAGAAAACCTAGTATAGTCAATTTTTAATTTATAAAAAGCTTATACATATACAATTTTGATGGATATGCCTTCCTATTCCTAAAAGGAAATAGCAGAAAGTTTTAATAGTGGATGTCACTGGAGAAAGAGAAAGAAACCGAGAAGAAGGTGGGGGGTAAGACATTTTCACTTTTCATTTTTTTACCTTTTGAACACTTAGAATATTTTTACATGTACACGTAAAGTAAAGCACGTAATGTAAAGTAATTTACATTACTTTAAAAACATTAAAAAAAAAAGAATCCAAGTTTACCATTCTGTCCAATATGGTAACCACCACATGTGGCTGCTGAGTACTTGAAAAGTGGCAGATATTAAAACATTTCACCTATGTGCAGTCAAACAGTGAGAATCTAACACATATACCTTGGAAATGAAGTATATGCAGTAGGACCAGCCTTACATCAACCTTAACATATGACTGTATAATCCATGCAAACTACAAATAAACATCCTCATACCTTACTATTCCTGTTAAAATTTAGGTTCAGAATGCTTTGTGACATTAAGCCCAGGAAGGAAGGAACTCTGTCTTCAAAAGGAAGTATGAAATCATTCCAGGTTGAAAGCTGCCCCCACAAATTTCCAGCTCTCCTACCCTATCTCTTCACAAAACTCCTAGCAGCTCTCCCAACAAATTTCCCTTTGGACTCTGCTTCTTGGGATTCTCTCAACTTAAACTCCTGGATTTCAGCTAATTGCTCAGCCATTAGTCTTGGCCCAGCCCAGACTCTTACTTCTTCATTGCACACCAGAGCCTGAAATATTCTTTGGTGTCTGGACAGGGCTTGTGAAACTTCATCCTCTGATTTCCACATGAACTATTCCATTCTTACTACATCAAAGTAAAAGGTGCTACAGATTAGAGTCAGGTGGCTTGGACTGTTGTCTCTGCCACATGTTAGTTGTATAACAATGGGAAGCTACTGAATTTTCTTATAAAGTTTTTACAATAACTTGCCTTATAGGGTTATCATAAAGAATAAATATGAAAGTATATTAAAAACTGTAGCACTCTGTAGAAATTTAAGTTGCTGCTGTATTATATTTATCCTTTCTTTAAATATTGCTTCCCCAAGGATACTGTACTTTTTCAAAGGAGGAAGTGTGCTTTATAACTTTGCATGCCCTCAATACAGAGCTCAGCATCCTGCACCTAACAAGCCCTCAAAAAATGTTGCTGTTAATCTTGACAAACTACCTTAATAATGTGCTGTGTGGGTTAAAATGAAGGTGAAATCATGTCTCTCCATGAAACATTAACTAAACACAGTTAACACAACCCACCTAACTTCTAACACAAGTATCAACTGTGAACCCCAACATAATACCTTAAGGGTGGTTAAATTACTAGGATGTTAGAAACACAGATACATAACTCTCACGGGAGGGATGATCCCTGCTCTGTGATCAAACCACACTTTAACTCTCACACATTACATTTTAGCTTACTATATGCCTCCTTTTCCCTCTAGATAGCAAAAGCCTTGAAGAGAGTGGCTATGTTAGAATCTTGTTTCCAGAGGCTGACACACAGAGTTTAATGTTTACTTGTAAGACTAAACAATACTAAAGAATGACTGGCTATCAAAGCAGAAGAGAGGATATTCCGTAGCTCAAAATATCAAGAGCAGGCCTGGTAGAAGGTATTATACTATTAAAAGCAAATATCAGGACAAAGAAAACAACCAGAGTTGTTCACTGTGGGGGTCAGAAACAGCTTTTTCTAACTGTCAAGAGAAATTCAACTTTGTTTCTCCAGATAGAAACAACTCCAACATGCACAACTTACAACATGTTATTAAAACAAATTTCCAAGAACTGGACCCTGAAGACCAGGCAGATGCTTCAGTAAGTGGATAAGTAAGCCAGAGGGATAGCAGCAGGAGCAAACATATCATGCCAGTTCTATTTTTTTTATGTGTTACTCAGTCTGTAGACATGTATACAGATAAACTGAAAAAAGTCCTCCCATACAAGGGAAACTCCATCAGGTTATCAGTGGATTTTTCATCAGAAACCTTGCAAATCAAAAGAGTATGGAATGATATAATCAAAGTGCTTAAAAAAAAAACAAACCTGAGAGCACCACCACCTGCCAACCCAGAATAATTTAGCCTGCAAATATGTCCTTCAGAAGTTAAGAAGACACAGAGAATTCCCCAAGCAAAAACCAAGGTTTTTCATTACCACTATCTTTCAAGAAAAGCTACAGGGAATTCTTTAAGCTGAAATGAAAGGATACTAATTAGTAACTTGAAAACATAAAAGTGTAAGATTCACTGGTACAAGTAAGTATATCATCAGATTCAGAATGGTGTAATACTATAACAGTGGTGTATAACTCATTTACCTGTAGTACAAAGGTTAAGAAAAAAATATTAAAAATAAGTATAGCTATAATTATTTCTTAGTGGATATATAATATTAAAACATGTGAACTGTGAAATAAAAAACAAAGAATGTTTGTGGGGACAGAGAGTAACAATGTAACAACAAAATCTCAATTTTGTATGAGATTAAAGGTAACCTGTCATAAACTTAAAATAGACTATTATAACTAAAGCATGCTTTATGCAAGCCTCATAGTAACCACAAAGCAAAACCTAGGATAAACAAAGTAAAACAAAACAAATGATAAAACAAAACAAAATATAAAGAGACAGGATTCACAGCATTACACTATAGAAAATTATACAGCAAAGAAGACAGCAAGATAGGAAGTAACAAAGGACCTAAAAAAACAGCAATTAAGACATTAAGATAGCAATAATAAGTCCTTATCTATCAATAATTATGTTAAATGTAAATGGATTAAATTCTCTAATCAAAAACATAAAGTGGCTGAGTGTATTAAAAAAACAAGACCTAACTATATGCTGACTATAAGAAACTTATTTCAGCTTTAAGGCTATACATAAGCTCAAACTGAAGGAATGAACAGGATATCCTATGCAAATAGAAACTGAAAGAGTAAAAATAGCTATACTGATATCAGTCAAAAAGCACTCTAACCCAAAAAGCACAAGAAGAGATAAAGGAAGTAATTTTATAATGGTAAAGGAGTCAATTCATCAACAGGAAATAATAATTATAGATATGTATATATACCCAAAATCAGAGTACCTAAATATATTAAACAAATCTTAACAAACCTGAAGGCAGAATAAATGAGTACAATAATAGTAGGACACTTCATTAACCCACTTTCAACAATGGATAGATTAATCACAGAGAAAAATTGTGAGGAAATACTATTCATGAATCATACTTTAGAGCAAATGGACCTAGGAGACACACAAAATTTCACCCAAAAGCAGCAGCATACACATTCTTCTCAAAACATGGAACATTCTTCTCATGGAACATTCTTTTTTTTTTTAAATTTATTTTTTATTTATTTTCAGCATAACAGTATTCATTATTTTTTTCACCACACCCAGTGCTCCATGCAATCCGTGCCCTCTATAATACCCACCACCTTGTACCCCAACCTCCCCCTAACCACAACCACTTCAAACCCCTCAGATTGTTTTTCAGAGTCCATACTTTCTTCAGGACAGATCATGTTATACCAGAAACAAGTCTTGACAACTTTCCAAATACTAAAATCATTATCAAATATCTTTTCAGGCTATTTATAGTATAAACTAGAAATTAATAATAGGAGAATAGATGAAAAATTCAAAACAGGCAAAAATTAAACAATATACTCTTAAATAACTAATTGGTCAAAGAGGAAGAAACTCAAAAGATAAATTTAAAAATATGTTGAGATAAATGAAAATAGAAACTGCATATCAAAACTTAACAGATGCAATAAAAGCTCATAGTGTTCTATGTTCATAGTGATTAATACTGACATTAAGAAACAAGACAGATCTCAAATAAACAATCTAACTTTCTACCTCAAAGAGCTAGAAAAAGAACAAATGAAGCCCAAAGTTAGAAGGAAGGAAATAGCAAATATCATCAGAAATAAATGAAAGAATAGAAAAATAGAAAAGATCAATGATACTAAGAACTGCTTTTTGAAAATATAAACAGAATTGACAAACCCTTAATTACTCTAGTTTAATTACTAGAGAGTGAAGACTCAAAATCAGAAACCAAAGAGGATACATTACAATTGATAAGAGATAAGAGACTACTGTGAACAATGATATCCCAACAAATTGCATAATCTAGAAGAAATGGGTAATTTCCTAGAAACATACAGATGTCTAAGACTGAATTATGAAGAAATAGAAAATCTGAAAAACCTGTAACTTGTAAGAGGATATAATTAATCATCAGAAGTTTCCCAACAAAGAAAAGCTCAGGACCAGATGGCTTCACTAGTGAATTCTATCAAAAATTTAAATAACAATTAATGCCTATCTTTCTCAAACTCTTCCAAAAAATGGAAGAGGAGGGCACATTTCCAAACTCATTTTAGGAAGCCAGAATTATTCTAATTCCAAAACCAGATGAAGACACTACAACAAAAGAAAAGCACAGGCTACTATCACCAATGCATACAGATGGAAAACTCCTCAAAATAATACACACAAATGATATTCAACAGTACAAAAAAAGGATCATATGCCATGATAAAGTTGGATTTATCCCCAGATGAAAGGATGGTTCAATCAATATAAAAATCAATAAATGCAATGTACCACATTAATGGAAGGAAAGATTAAAAACACATGATCATCCCAACAGATATAGAAAGGACATATGAGGACAACTATATGCAAAACAATGAAATTTATACCATATACAAAAAATAACTCAAAATGAATTATAGACTTAAATGTAAAACCAAAACAAATAAAACTCCCGGAAGAAAACATTAGGGGTAGCTCTTGGACATCAGTCTGAGCAGTATTTTTTTGGGGGGGGAGGGGGTCTCCTCCAGCAAAGGGCAACAAAAGCAAAAACTTAACAAAAGAGACTACATCTAACTAAACAACTTCGCACAGCAAAGAAAACCATTAACAAAATGAAAAGTCAACATACTGAATGGTAGAAAATATCCGCAAATGACAAATAGTTAATAAGGGGTTAATATAAAAAAATATTCCACAAAAGACCTCAAAAAGCCAAAGTAATCTTGAAAATAAAACAAAGCTGAAGGCATCACAATTCCAGACTTCAAGCTACATTACAAAGCTGTAGTCATAAGACAGTGTAGTACTGACACAAAAAAAGACACACAGATCAATGGAACAAAGCAGAAAACCCAGAAATGGATGCATACTATATGATCAACTAATCTTCAACAAAGCAGGAAAGAATATCCAATGGAAAAGAGACAGTGTCTTCAACAAATGAGTGTTGGGAAAACTGGACAGCAACATGCAGAAGAATGAAACTGGACCACTTTCTTACACCATACACAAAAACAAATTCAAAATGGTTGAAAGGCCTAAATATGAGACAGGAAACCATCAAAATCTTAGAGGAGACACAGGCAGCAAGTTCTTTGACATTGTCCATAGTAACTTCTTACTAGCTATATCACCAGAGGCAAGAAAAACAAAAACAAATGTGAACTTACTGGGACTTGAAGATAAAAACTTATGCATAGTGAAGGAAACAATCAGTAAAACTATAAGAAAGCTTACAGAATGGGAGAAGATATTTGCAAATGACTTCTCAGATAAAGAGTTAACATCCAGAATCTATAAAGAACTTATAAGACTCAATACCCCAAAAACAAATAATCTAATCAAGAAATGGGCAGAAGACATGAACAGGCATTTTTCTAAAGAAGACATTGAGATGGCCAACAGACACATGAAAAGATGTTCAACATCACTCATCATTAGGGAAATACAAATCACAACCACAATGAGAGATCATCTCATACCTGTCAGAATGGCTAAAAATTAACAACACAGGAAACAAGAGATGTTGATGAAGATGCAAAGAAAGGGGAACTCTCTTACACAGTTGGTGGGAATGCAAACTTGTACAGCCACTCTGGAAAACAGTATGGAAGTTTCTCAAAAAGTTAAAAATAGAGCTACCCTACAACCTAGCAATTATACTACTAGGTATTTCCCCAAAGGATATAAAAATACTGATTCAAAGGGGCACCTGCATCCTGATGTTTAAAGCATCATTATCAACCATAGCCAAACTATGGAAAGAGCCCAGATGTCCACTGACTGATGGATAAAGAAGATGTGATATTTATATACAATAGAATATTACTCAGCCATAAATTAGAATGAAATCTTGTCATTTGCAACAACATGCACGGAGCTAAAGTGTATTAAGCTAAGTGAACTAAGTCAGTCAGAAAAAGACAAATACCATATGACTTCACTCATATGTGGAATTTAAGAAATAAAACAGATGAACACAAGGGAAGAGGAAAAAAAAAGAGAGGGAAGCAAACCACAGGAGACTTAACTATAGAGAACAAACAGGGTTGCTCTAGAGGAAGTGGGCGGCAGATGGGTTAAATGGATGACGGGGACTAAGGAGGTCACTTGTGATGAGCACCAGGTGTTATATATAAATGATGAATAACTAAATTTTACTCCTGAAGTCAATATTACACTATACATTAACTAACTAGAATTTAAATTAAACAAAACAAAAATCTATAAAGAGCTCACTCAGTTCAATATCAAAAGAAAAAAACAATCCAATTAAAAAATGGGTAGATGACTTAAATACACATTTCTCCAAAAAAACAGATACAGCCAACAGACAAATGAAAAGATGCTCAACATCGCTAACAATTAAGGAAATATAAATCAAAGCCACAATAAGATACCGTCTCATAACTGTCAGAAAGACCAGTAATAAAAAGACAAGAAATGACAAGTGTTGGTGAGGATATGAAGAAAAGGGAGCCCTTGTGCAGTGACTGGGAATGCAAAATGATGCATACACTATGGGAAAAGTATGAAGTTTTATCAAAAAACTAATAATAGAACTACCATATGATCTAGCAATAAGACTTCTGGGTATTTACACTAATTCGAAAAGATACATGCATCCCTATGTTCATTACAGCATTATTTACTATAGCAGGATTTGGAAATGCCCTAAGTGTCCATCAGCGGACAAATGGATAAAGATATAATATACATATACAATGAACTACTAAACCATAAAAGAGTATAAAATTCTGTCATTTGTGACAGCCTAGATGGACCTAGATGATAGTAAGCTAAGTGAAAAATATCAGACAGAGAAAGAAAAATACCAGATGATTTCACTTATATGTGGAATCTAAAAAGCAAAACAAAGCAGAAACAAACTCATAAATAGAGAACAATCCGGTAGTTGCCAGGAGGAATAAATAAAATAAGGGAAGAGAATTAAAAAGTATAATCTTCTAGGAGTGCCTGTGTGGCTCAGTCAATTGAATTTCTGACTCTCGATTCTGACTCAGATCATGATCTCAGGGTTGTTGGGCTCTGCACTAAGCAGGGAGGCAGTTTAAGGTTCTCTCTCTCCATCTCCCACTTCCCCTTCCCACCACGCCCTCTCTCTCTAAAATACATAAATGAATCTTTATAAATAAATAAATAAATAAATAAATGGTGTAAACTTCCAGTTCTAAAATAATAATACATGGGGATACAATTTGCAATATAGGGAATATAGTTAATGATCTGTAACAACTTTGTATGATGACAATTGATAGCTAGATTTATCATGGTGAGCACTTTGTAATATACATAAATGTTGAGTCACTATGTTGTACACTTGAACTAATATAATAGTATATGTCCACTACATTTCAATTAAAAAACAATAACAAAATTCATTACCTTTTTAGGATAAAATCTCAATAAACTAGGTATAGAAGGAATGTACTTCAACACAATGAAGGCCATTATGTCAAGCCCACAGCTAATATCATATTCAGCAGTGAAAAGTTAAATGCTTTTCTTTAAGATCAGGAAAAAGACAAGGATGCCTATCTCCATCGCTTCTATTCAACATTATACTGGAAGTCCTAGTTAGAACAATTAGATAAAAAGAAAAATAAATAGCATCCAAATCAGAAAGGAAGAAGTTAAAAAAAAAAATTTCTCGTTTGCAGATACATTACAGTATATATGGAAAATCTAAAGACTACACCAAGAAAACTACTAGAACTAATCAACTAATTCAGTAAAGACAAAGGATACAAAAGCAACATACTAAAATCAGTTGCATTTCTGCCATTAACAATGAACTGTCCGAAAGAGAAATTAAGAAAGCAAGCTCATTTACAATAACATAAAAAGACAGTAAAATACTTAGGATTAAATTTAACCATGGAGGTAAAATTCCTATATACTGAAAACAATAAGACACTTATAAAAGAAATTGCAAAGATACCAAATAAATGGAAGGATATCCCACATTCTTGGGTTGTATGAACTAATATTTTTTAAGTGTCCATACTACTCAAGCAATCTATAGAGTCAACACAAAAGTAGTATAAAAAACAATCTCCAAATTTGTATGGAACCAGAGAATACTCTGAAAAGCCAAAACTATCTTGAAAAAAAGAAGAAAAAAGCCGGAGGCATCACACTTCCTGATTTCAAAACATATTACAAAGCTATAGCAATTAAAACAGTATGATGATGGCATAAAAACAGACAGGATACTGTTGTATCACAACAGAGACCAACAGGATAGAATAGAAAGTCCAGAAATAAACCCACTCATATATGGTCAACTAATCTTTGGCAAGGGTACCAAGAACACACAATTGAGGAAAGGACAATCTCTTCAATATATGGTGCTGGAAAAATTGGATATCCACATGCAAAAATATGAAACTGGGCTCTATCTTATATCACATATAAAAATTAACTCAAAATGGATTAAAGTCTTAAAAATAAGTCCTGAAACTGTAAAACTCGTAGAATAAAACATAGGGGAAAATCTTGACACAGGTCTATTTTGTATACAACACCAAAAGCACAGGTAAGGAAAGTAAACAAACAATAACAACAAACAAAAATCAAACAAAAAACAAGTGGGACTACATCAAACTGAAAAGCTTCTTCACAGCAAAAAAAACAATCAACAGAATGAAAAGGCAACATACAGGAGGAGGAAAATATTTGAAAACCATCTATTGATAAAGGCTTAATATCTAAGATATGCACAGAACTCACACAAGTCAATAGCAAAAAAAAAAACATAACACTTACACACTGATAATAAAATGGGCAAAGGACCTGAATAGACAGTTGGCCAAAGGTACATGGAAATGTGCTAATTGTCAGGCAAAGGGCAGTCAAAAGCACAATATCGCCCCACACCTGTCAGAATGGGTATTATCAAAAAGAGAAGAGATAACAAGTGCTGATAAGGATATGGAGAAAAGGAAACCCTCACACACTGTTGGTGGGAATGTAAATTGGTACAACCATTATGGAAAACAGTATGGAGGTTTCTCAAAATATTAAAAATAGAACTACTATATGACCCAGAAATCCCACCTCTGGATATACATCTGAAGGAAATGAAATCAGTATCTCAAAGAGGTATCTGCACTTTCATGTTCACTACAGCACTACTGAGAATAGCCAACATACAGAAATATGGAACCTCTATGTCCATTGATGGATGAATGGTTAAAGAAAATATGGTTAGATTTAGATAATGGAATATTATCTAGCCATAAAAAGTTGGGCATCCTGCCATCTGCAACATGATTGAACTTAAAAACCATTATCCTAAGTGAAAAGCCAGAGAAAAACAAACACTGTATGGTATCATTCATATGTAGATATCTAAAAAAAATTAAAGTTGAGCTCATAGAAAGTAGAATGGTGGTTGCCAGTAGCTGTGGGGTAGGGAAATTGGGGTAATGTTAGTCAAAGGGTACAAGCTTTCAGTAATAAGGTGAGTAAGTTCTGAGGACCTAATGTATGCCATGACAACTATGATTAGTATTGTATACTTGTAATTTGCTAAGAGAACAGATCTTAAGCATTCTACCTTCAAACACATGCAAAAGGATAGCTGTGTGAGGGGAAGGATTGTTGATTAATTTGATTGTGGTAAATATTTCACAATGTATATGTATATGTATATACATATCAAATCATCATGTTGTATATTTTAAGTTTATACAACTCTTTTTGTCAATTATATTCTAATAAAGCTGGAAAAAAATTCTTGTTCTAGTCTGGAAAGGAATAGTAAAATTAATAATCATTCATGATATTAAGTTGGCTTTGGCTAATGGTATGGTATATAATTATGGACATTTGGTTATATATGTGTCCTTAATAACTGATGTTTTTGTTAATGTTTTGCTAATGTCTTGATGAAGATTTTTAAATTGTCCTTTTATCTAGGCATTAAAAGAGGTGAAATTTCCAAAATTTGAAAAGTACTTGATTTTTAAAAATACATCTTAATACATCTTAATACTTGTATTTTAAAATACATCTTAATACACATACTTATAAAGGCTACTATGTAGATAACCCAAACTTTATTAATTTCAAAATTATATTAATATCCTAAAGGTATTCTTATCTAAAAATTCAATTTATTTTATAAACAAGAAATGACTGCAAGCACACAGACAATATTCAAAATTATAAAAGAATACCTATCTTGAGATTTGTGCTTGAATAACCAACAAGCTTGTTAAATTAGAATAATCAGGGATTAGTGAACACAGAATTAAAGTCCTAATTTCTAGACGAGTATCTGAGAACTGAAAATTTAATTTACTGCTAGCTATGTACAGAGTACTTTATTCAGGAGATTCCAAATGTTTAAATTAATCTAATTAATTTTTCAGGAGACTTTTAAAACTCAGAAAAAATAATGGGAACTGGTGCAGTAACTTACTAAATATTTGCCAAACACCAGTAACTAAAAGAGCAGTTCACAAAGACTCTGCCTCTTAAAAGGAAGAGAAATGCAACACCTTCCTAGATATCAGTTTCACATCTATTCATAGAATGTACAGAGACATCCAGGGAATCAATTAGCCAAGAGAAGAAGTAATAAAACTCAGTAATAAACTACCAAAGCAAAGCTTTGATGGTTTCAATCAAAATAAGGAAGGTTACAACAGTTACAAAATCAAAGCACCAGGAAAACTGTAAGATGAAGGTACTTAAATCAGGTCCCCAACTTTAGGTAGTTCCGCAACTAAATAGATGACTATATTCTATTTTTAAAGATCTCCTGAGATAGAAATTACATATCCCTTCTCAGCGGATTTTAAGTCATGCCTCCTGCTCTGTTGAAATTGTCCTGTTTATCATTACCCCTCATTCTTAGCCAAGCCAGACATCAGACCCTTCCTAAGCTGATCCATGTGGGATCACTGATCATTTATATTCATGCTGGAGTTGCTGAGATAGGGGTGGCAAACTGGTTTCAACCAACATGCCAACCCCAATCAGTTCATAGTGAGACCTGTACACTCTTGCGGAGGACTGTGAAGCCAAAGGCTACTAACGAGAGAGAGCTGCCATGGCGGCTTTAAAGTGTCAGCAGGGCACCTGATGACAGCTGCTATATAACCACTTGCCCAAAGACAGCAAAGCAAGAGGTCTTCAGTGCTGGTGAAGCTGCCCCCCCCCCCTTTTTTTTTGAAATTTTCTGATTTTAATATTAGTCTGACATAGCGTTAGTAACCATGCTGCACTGAACATGTAATGGTACAATCTGAATCATGATTTGTTAAATATTATACCCCACACCCCCAGAATACTTAAGCTGGTCATAAAGTTAACTGTGTAAGTAAGTACATAAGCATAATCAGTTACAGACAGCCTCTTGTATAAATTGCTGTTTAGCAATACACAAACTGCCTCAAAGATGTATGCTTACAGGTAGACATTCAGTTATATCAATAAAACAGCATGTCCTGAAAGTATGGGCACATTTTAAAACATTTTAAGACAATTCTGTTAACCATAATAGTCCCACAGTATGACTGAGTAATAAGAACCACCTACTTTAAAAGCAAAAAATTTAATCAGTATAGTGCATGATTGATTCAACATAGTTCCCAGGGAACAGACCTCCATAGCTTCCCTTGGCTCCCGGGTGGGGCAGAGTGGGTTGTGCAAGTCTCACTCCACCAGGATGGTCAGTGGCAGAAGTAGGTGGCAGCCATGGCCAGAATGTTTTCACTTCACTCTGCTGTGAGCACAGTAGGCTCCAGGACAGAGCTCCAGGAATCTGAGGAATTGGGCCAAGTCCCTGGAAGTGTCAACTTCATTACCTCACCTGGCAACATAGCATCATTTTCTCTTGTTCTGTATCAGTGGTTTCCCATGAGAAGCTCCATAAGCTATACACACACACACACACACACACACACACAAAGTTCAGAACCACTAACCACCCCCCTACCTGAGAAAATAACATGACAAAAAAAATTAACTGAATTCAATAGCACTCCTATGTGATTCTAGATTTTACTATCCAAACTACATCTATATATACTGGAAAAACTGTAGCATATGCATATGTAAGGTATAATGCCACTTTAGACAATTATTGGTAGACACGGATTTGAAGATTCCAAACCATACTCTAGAATCCTCTAGGGCTGCGTGGCTCCCAGCTCAGAAAAATGACATTGTGTGCGCTGGACCCTAGAAGGAAGAGGGTTAGGGGCCTCATTGACAACAAGCCTTTAGAAACAAAACTGACAAATGTTAGGCTTCTTTTGTGTCTTCCCTCAGGAAGAAAGAACTTTCACTTTCTCTTTTTAGATTATATTCTTATTTAATCATTTTCACTGCTTTTCTTTTCATACACTCAACTTTTCTAATTCCCTCTATAGTGGGGAAATTAAAATTAGACATAATAATCTAATCTAAAGCATAGTGCTAGAGTCCTGTGTTGTTATGGGCAATTGCCTAGCCAACCAGCTCACTCTCTCAAATATCTGGGTTAGCAAAGTTTATCTTTCTACCAGGATTTCCTTTGCTCAGACATACACAAAGCCCACCGACCTAAGGTCCTTAGAGATCTAAAGATTCAAAGTTACTTTTTTTTAATTTTCTCATTTCCCTGACTTTACTCAGTGGTACGTTCACAGTGGGGATAGAGGTAGAGACACCAAGACTGGGCCTGATCTGTCCTGGAGTGCTGCGGGCAGCAAACACCATGCAATACAGACAGGAGGGGGCTCAGGGGGAGCTTAGTGGCTCCAGCAGAAACCTGTGTACCAGGGAGGAGGCAGTGAGTACCTAGGTCCCCCATCCCCCTAATACTGGGCTGAGGTTGAGGGGTGGGGTGGGGGGCACAAAGTGTCTTCTCCAGAAGGGCCAAGTGGCCAAGTCCTTACCCAGGGCATAAGCCCACAGGGAAGGCTGTGGGACACCCTGGATGTAGAGCTGTGCTACTCTCCCTTTTCCCTTCTGGTGAAGGAAAGGAAGGTTCTGGGCTAGGCCAAGAAGCTTCCTGTCCTGCCCCTTCTTGTCCTCCACCAATCAGAATGGTGAGGTCTGCTTGATAATGAAGCCTTGCTTTTCAAGTATCTTCATGATGGTGGCAATGTTCTTACAATCATCAGTGCCTGTGTGTTTCAGGCTGATGCCCTTGTTCATATCTAGAAGTCCATTACTGGGCCGGCAGCCCATGGTGAAGCTGTAAGCCTTTTTCAGATCAACCCACTGCTTGAAGTAATCTGCCACTGGCAAACCCAAATACTAGCACTGGCCCAGGAGCAAGACTTTCAGGCCCCAGTCTCCAGAGGAGACAAAAATTGACCTGATGTTTAGATGACCCTCTCCCAACACTTGCCAACCATCCACCATGACTTGAATAATCCCAATGAGCTCTTGACAGAACAGATGTATTCTGTGCTGGACATGATTCACGTGCTGTGTAGGTACTCTGGGCTGGACATGATCAATCTTCATGGTTTGACCATTTAACTTCAGGATGGGGAGCACGAGGATTTCCTCCGTGCACTCTGACCCTGGCCAATGCAACCTACTTTTTTTTGTTAATACAACATATGTTTAATGCTGGCTGCACTGTTTTAAATTCATGAAGATGAAACCTACTCTTCTTTACTAAATAAAGGTGCACAAAAGTGGACTAACAGAGTTTTGAGGTCTTGCTCCTGGTATGGCAAGGGAAATCAGACTGGAAGAATAAGAGTGTATTTAATTCCAGACAAAAGACGGCCACCAGGCTTTTTAATATTTTATTTGCAATATAAGTAAGATCCTCTGAGATATTTTAGCATGAAAATTCATTGTAGATGTAAAAAATGTCATTATCATGATAATAATACAAGTGCAGTCAGAAAGAAAAGGAAGCATAACCACTGTCGATGGTGATAATTTCAATTACCAGGTGAAAGCAGTATAAATGGATAAAATGTGATTTTTTTAGAACAGAAACCAATTCAGTGAACTCCTGAACCATCCTGCTATTTGCTGAAAACTGACATGAAGTAATTATTTTAAACATATTTATTTATACATATTTATTTAAAACATATTTATGTCCTATAAGGCAGGTAAATGTCTTTATCATTTTTGTTGTTTTAATTTGATCTCTAATCAAGCTTTTACTCAATACAAGTTTTCTGGGCATCTGGGTGGCTCAATAGATTAAAGCCTCTGCCTCTGGCAGGTCATGATTCAAGGGTCCTGGGATCAAGTCCTGCATCGGGCTCCCTGCTCAGTGGGGAGTCTGTTTCTCCCTCTGCCTCTCTCTCTCTCTGTCTTTGTCTCTCATGAATAAATAAAACCTTTTTAAAAAATACAAGTTTATTATTTTTTTAATCAGTATAGAGCTCTATGTTGTTTCTGTCAAATGGTTAAATACAAACTAGCATAGGTGACCAAATGGAAGATGAAAACAGTTTTTCTGTACAGAAGTCTTAGAGCTAATAAATGATAAAAATATGATAGAAATACAAGATTTGGAACTCCTAAGGGATCTGAGCACTGACCATTAACTGCTCATATTAAAAGAGAGAGAATCAGACAATCTGATGATAGAACACAATACTACCTATGAAGCATCTTGACAAAAAACAAATGAAAAAACTCCAAGTCTGAATTTGGTCAAGCTGCTAGATTCTACTCATTTGCAGAAAAATCAACAGAGGGATGCCTGGGTGGCTCAGTTGGTTAAGCAGCTGCCTTTGGCTCAGGTCATGATCCCAATGTTCTGGGATCAAGTCCCACATCAGGTTCCTAGCTTGGCAGGAAGCCTGCTTCTCCCTCTGCCTCTGCCTGCCGCTCTGCCTGTGCTCGCTCGTGCTGTCTCTCTCACTCTGACAAGTAAATAAAATCTTAAAAAAAAAAAAAAAAGAAAAATCAACAGAATGAAAAAAGCTGTTAAACCCCATCCAGGAAGACAGTTAGCAAAATTTAGAGCATGTAGAAACTGAAACAACCAGTCCAGTTTTCCTACAATTAAATTGCAGGGGAAAACAAGGGAGAAAAAGAAAAGTGGGGATAGGTAAGAAGGACCATGAATTATATTGTAAAATAATTAGAAATTGTATTAAGGAAGTATTGATAGTTGTTTAGGTATTATATCTGTATTGTGATTATGTTTTTAAACAGAGTTCTTTCTTTTATAAAGTCAGAAAATAGGCAGAAGACATGAACAGACACTTCTCCAAAGAAGACAAATGGCTCAGAGACACATGAAAAAATGTTCATCATTAGCCATCAGGGAGATTCAAATCAAGACCACACTGAGATAACAGTTAGAATGGCCAAAATTAGTAAGACAGTAAACAAGTGATGGAGAGTATGTGGAGAAAGGGGAACCCTCTTACACTGTCAGTGGGATGCAAGCTGGGGAGCCACTTTGGAAATCAGTGTGGAAACTCCTTAAGAAATTAAAAATAGAGCTTCCCTATGACCTGTAATTGCGCTACTGGGTATTTACCCCAAAGATACAGATGTAGCGAAAAGAAAGCTCATCCATACCCCAATGTTCATAGCAGCAATGGCCACAATCGCCAAACTGTGGAAAGAGCCAAGATGCCCTTCAACAGACAAAAAGATAAAGAAGATATGGTCCATATATACAATGGAATATTACGCCTCCATCAGAAAGGATGAAAACCCACTTTTATATCAAAATGGACGGGACTGGAGATAATGCTGAGTGAAGTAAGTCAAGCAGAGAGAGCCAATTATTGTGGTTTTTACTTGTAGAGCATAAGCAATAACATGGAGGACATTAGGAGAAGGAAAGGAAAAGTGAATTGAGGGAAATCAGAGGGGGAGATAGAGCAGGAGAGACTCTGGAGTCTGAGAAACTAACTGAGAGTTTTGGAGGGAAAGGGGGTGGAGGGATGGGTGAGCCTGGTGGTGGGTATTAAGGAGGGCATGTATTGCATGGAGCACTGGGTGTGGTGCATAAACAGTGAGTCTCGGATGGCTGAAAAAATTAAATTAAAAAAATTAAAAACTAAAAAAAACATGATAAATATATTTGACATACAATGTCTGGAATTTTCTTCATAATCTAGTTGTTGAGGAGTAGGAGGAATATAGATGATACCAGTTTGACCAGGAGTTGATAACTGTTGAGACTGGATGATAGATTTATGGGTTTCATTATAATATTCTCTTTAATTCTAATTTCACAAATTCCCATATATATTAGTTTGCTAGGGCTTCCAATAACAACAACAAAATCCAGACTGGGTGGTGTAAATGATGGAAATTTATTTCCTCACATCATCTTTTCTCTGCAGACACCCATCCACAGACTCTGTCCAAATTTCCTCTCCTTATAAGGACACTAGTCAGACTGGATTAGGGCTCACTCTATGGCCTTTTTTTTTTTTTCAAGATTTTTATTTATTTGACAGAGATCACAAGTAGGCAGAGAGACAGGCAGAGAGAGGAAGGGGAGTAGGCTCCCCGCTGAGCAGGGAGCCCGATGCAGGGCTCAATCCCAGGACCCCAGGATCATGACCTGAGCTAAAGGCAGAGGGCTTAAGGCAGAGGGGAGCCATCCAGGCACCCCTCTAATGGCCTCATTTTAACTTAATCACCTTTTCAAAGGCCCCAAATACAGTCAGATCCTGAAGTATTAGGGGTTTGGACTAAAACATAAGAATTCTGGTGAAACAATGCAGTCCATTAATACCAAAATGAAAAATTTCAAAATGAAACATAACATATAAGAAGCACCTGGATGGCTCATTAAGTGTCTGACTTCTGCTCAGGTCATTATCTCAGGGTCCTGGAATGGAGCCTTCGGTCAGGGCTCCATGCTGAGTGGAGAGTCTGCTTCTCTGTCTGTCTCTGTCCTCCCCCCCACCCCCAGCTAATGCTCTCTTTCCCTCCGCCTTATATAAATAAATAAACTCTTTAAAAATAACATATAATATTGAAAATATATTTTTTAGAGACACCTGGGTGGCTCAGTGGGTTAAGCCTCTGCCTTCAGCTCAGGTCATTATCTCAGGGTCCTAAAATCAAGCCCCGCATCAGGCTCTCTGCTCAGCGGGGAGCCTGCTTCCCCCCACCCCCCCGCCTGCCTCTCTGCCTACTTGTGATATCTCTGTCAAATAAATAAATAAAATCTAAAACTATATATATATATATATATATATATATAAAATGAAATAGAATACATAAAATCTGTACCTTGAAAAACTGAATTAAAAAAGAGATACAAATTATTATTATTTTTTTATTTTCAGTGTAACAGTATTCATTGTTTTTGCACCACACCCAGTGCTCCATGCAATCTGTGCCCTCTCCAATACCTACCACCTGGTTCCCCCAACCTCCCACCCCTCCACCCCTTCAAACCCCTCAGACTGTTTTTCAGAGTCCATAGTCTCTCGTGGTTCACCTCTCCTTCCAAGTTCCCTCAACTCCCTTCTTCTCTCTAACTCTTTGACTTACATCTCCAAATAAACTTGACTCATAGTCCCTTTTAATATTTATATAGACCTCCTCACTCAACATGTATCCCTAGCAGAGATGTCCCATTTCATTCTTCTTGTAGTGCTTTTCTGAGATCTTATAGATGGAAACATATCATAAGAGAAACAATATTTGTCGCTGAGTAGCTAATTATAGCTATTAGTGTTATGGATTGAGTGTTTGCAACCCCACTAAATTCATATGTTGAAATTTAATCCCCAGGGTGATGGTATTTGGCTGTGGGGTCCTTGGGAGGTAATTAGGTCATGTGAGTGGAACCCTCATGATGGGATTAGTGCCCTTACAAGAGCCCAGAGAGTGAGCAAGCTCTCTTTTTACCAGGTGAGAATATAAGAAGGCAGCAGTCTGCAAATTAGAAGACAGCTCCCACCAGAATCCAACCATACTGGGACCCTGATCTTGGACTTCCAGCCTCCAGAACTGTGAGAAATATATTCATGCTGTTTGTTAGCCACCAGATTATAGTATTTTGTTATAGCAGCCCAACCTAAGATGTAAAGCATTATCTATTTTTTTTAAACTATTCCATCTAACAAATACTATCTCTCACTCTCAAAATTATACACAAACTGAGACACTGATGTAAGCGAAATGACAGCCTAACTAGGAAGATTTGTAATTGATTAATATATTTATCCAATCTAATAAATATCCAGTATATTCTCTCTCAGTGGATGTCAACAGTGGAGGGCCACGTGCTTGATTTTTCTCTCCTTTGCAGCAGGATTTATAAGAAATTATAGAGAAAATACTAGCCAAATTTATCTGGAAAAATGGCATATCAGTTAGAAGTCAACAAGAGATTCCTGAAAGTATGGGCCTAATAAGGTGATAGCATTTAATAGGACTAAATGTAGGATTCTAATCTAGGGTCCAAAAACACTGGAAAAAAAAAAAAAGATGAGATGTATGGGTTAACAAGAATACATAAAAAATTTTATTAAGAATTTTAATTGGCAATAAAGACACTGAAAGCCAATAATGTGCTTACTGAGAGTTAATACATCAGGCTTCAATAGTAGAATTACAACAACTTAAGAAGAAAGAGATGATCCCATTTTATTCGAGGCTGGGTTTCCTCTGAAATTTTTGTTTTTACATGACCAGCACACTTCATAAAATATAACATTAAAATGGTGAATATATTTAACCCTCATCAAATGAAAAATAGCAACAGAACTTGGAAATGTTATGATAAAATAAAGCTGAAAAGAGAAAGATTGTCCTCAAATACCTGTCATTTAGAAAGGCTTTATTTAGGCCTATCCTTCATGGTCCCAAGAGGGAAAAATTTTGTTGATCTGGCTAAGGACTCCTCATCCTTCAGGAAACATCACTTCCTCATGGAGGCCTCTCTGGCTCCAGAGCACTGGCTTCTTCTCTGTTGGGCACAAATCCTACTTCTAATTGTCAAATCATGTTAGCCTTGCTAGACTGCAGACTCCCAGAGAGGTTGGACTGGTCTGATCTGTTAGTCCTCTAACACTCTGTGCCTACCACAGGTAAATGAATGTAACAACATCTGAGGAACAGATGTGACTCTGCTATGAAAATGTAATTTTTTAATACAATTGTGTAGAGATTCATGGGCTGCCTCAGGAAGTAGCAATTTTTCTCTCACAAGAAACCCTCACCCAGGCTTAAAATGGTGGTCCACTTGCCTGGGGCAGGAGTGGGTGAGGTAGAGGAGATTAAAGCATCAGGGGGGTGACCAGCTTATACGATTTTTAGCTTCCTTGCCCCTCTGCAGCCCTCTTGTTTGAGTTCTGCTAGGAGAGGTCGCGTTTATTATGTCCCAGGTTTCCCTTAGCACATCAGCTGTATTCTGTCTGATCCATTTTAGAAAAGTTTTAGTGATAAATTTCTGTGTAATTGCTTCCTTTCAAATCCAAATTTCACTTGATGGTTTTCTATCTTTTCCTTCCCCTTCTCTCCCTACTCCAAAAAGCTGATGATCAATACCTCTATTTCACTGTAAGGATGCATAAAGCTTCAGGAAATATGTAGCAGACAGTGAGGTGAGGTCAGACTAAAGACAAGAGAAATATTTTTGAGGTTCTTAGCATCAACTGTGCCAAACATAAATGCAGATTTGATAAATGACACAAAGTCATTACCTCTCCATTTCCCTTTCTGTGGATTTGATTTTTACAAGGCCTCAATTTTCCATAAAAACAGACCAAATTTATAGCAAATACAGAGACTACATCTTTTATTTATAAAGTAAAAATCTACCCAAATACTTTTCATTAAAACTATGTGCCCTATAATACTGGCTTTTAGAGTATTAGGAAGCATTAGATAACTTTGGTTATTCCTCTGGGAATTAATACACAAAGAACTTGAAAGCCCATCTCCTCAGCACAGTTCCCGAGACTACCAATTCTGACCTTGATTACTTGATTCAGTTCAATAAGAAGTTTTGAGATGAGGCTGTCATGTAAACACACACACATGCTCGCTCTCATTTCTCCACTCACTGACGTCCTTCTTGAGGAATACCTTTTATAAAAGTACCCCCAGCCAGGAATCAATTCCTAGGCAATTATGAAATTAGGAAAACAATATGGCATTAATAATTAAAATACAAACCTAACAGGTTTTTTTTTTTTTTGCTTTAAATATTTTTTGGGGGGAAAGGACACCATATTTCTACTCAATTAAGAGAAACATTTTTGGGGCACCTCAGTGGCTCAGTCGTTATATATCTGCTTCAGCTCACGGCACAATCTAGGGCCCTGGGATCGAGTTCAGCCTTGGGCTCCCTGCTCAGCGGAAGCCTGCTTCTCCCTCTCCCTCTCCCCCTGCTTGTGTTCCCTCTCTCACTGTGCTTTCATCAAATAAATAAATAAAATTTTTAAAAAGAAAAAGAAACATTTTTATAACCTTGAGTTTTTTTAAATTTTCTTTACATTTATCAAACCACAATTCATAGGGAATGGGTTCTAGCAGTTCAGGCTCCTTTCCATCAGTTCTCACAAAGTGTGCTTCTCTGGCTGGAGCATACTGGTGTTTCCATTGACCCCAAGTTCCTTTTTCTTTGGCTTCCTTCTTTTCCTAATCATTTTCCTTTAAAGGCTTCAGGAAGCTATTTCGGCTCCTTGAGTGTTCAATATGCTCAATGCACACATTAATTCTCTTGGCAAGAATCTTGCCTTTAACTTGTTTACAACCATGCCAACAGCATGCTGAGTAACCTTATAGATTCTTTCAGTGTTGCCATGGTAACATTCGTGGGGCATTCTTCTTTGAATAGTGCCCATTCCTCTGAGATCCCCAATATCATATTTCTTATAGATTTGAATGTATGTGGCCAAAGGAACACCACCATGTTTTCTACAACGCCTAGAGAACACAGCGGGTACTTCTCCTCTTTCTCTTTGTGTTGGTCATTTTGGCGATTTACTAGAAGATGACAGTTCTGGACAAAAGGCCAAACCTAACTTACTTTTGAATCCCAGTACATCCACTGAGAAGTTTCTGAAAAAAATTAGGTTGGGATAGGGCTGGGGAGTTACACAGAGGGGAGGAAGCAGACAAGGGTGGAAAGTTCAGTTGTTAGGAGGGCAAACCCACCAGGAAAAGGGGCTTCAAGAGAGCTCTCCCCAGAACAGAACTCACTAAGACTGTTCTGGGGAAGTTGGGCCAGATGGAGATGGATCCTATCACCTTTAAGTTTCATGCCTCTTTCTGAGGTTATTCCTTATTGCAAGGATGAACAAGACAAGGAAGAGATTACAGAGAAAACATGAGAATGGAGAAGGCACGCAGCTTTCAAAGGCTTAATGTTTTTTCTTTTGTACTATGTCATGCTAGCATTTCAAGACAAGAAAGTAAATCCTTGATTTAGATCTTCTTCTGATAATCCTCTGCTTTCTACAGCTTTAAGCATGACCTGCCAAATAAGGTACTCACTCCTACATTTAGTATAACTTCAGACATGTCTATGAGAAAAAAATACATGTGGAAAAAGTATGTCTATGCTAAGCAAATATTACATGGATATACTCTTCAGAGCAGTGCTTCTCAAACTCAGTTGTGCCTACAGATTACTAGAGATGTTGCTGACATGCTGAGTGTAGGCCAGCAGGTCTGATATGCTGCATTTCTAACAAGCTCTCAGGTGATGCTGTTGTTGCTCACTCTAAGTACGTTTTAGACCAGGACAAGAAAACCCAGCTTTGGCAGGAAATCTGTGCCCGCACCTTCATTCCCACTCCCCTTCTTCTCCCCTGAGTTCCTGTACACTCTCCTGTTTCGCTACTGTAAGAAAATTTCAGCACCGAGCTAAGTGAGTACAAAAGAAAAGAAAATATTCTAAAATCATGACTTCAAGTAGAGCAGTAAGATTTTTAAGTTGTCTCAAGGGTAGAGACATAATTTTTGATATGCATGAATTATACATACTTCATGCAAATCATTGAACACGGTAGCCTATTTCTTTCCATAAATGAAGCCCTATGTCTGCATAACTTAAAGGAAGTTTATTTCATTAATGCACAGCACACCATCTCATTGTTCAGGTATCTCTGGAAAGTGAAGTAGTCTGAATAAACCGAATTTTCCAGATAACTAAAGTTTATCTTAAGTTTCTGAATATATGGGCACCCTGCTCAGCTGGGAGTCTGCTTCTCCCTCTCCCTCTGCTCCTCCCCACTGCTCACGCATTCACACTCTCTCTCATAAGTAAAAAAATGAAAATTTAGAAAGGGGGGTGTGCCTGAGTGGCTCAGTCAGTTGAGTATCTACTTTCAGCTCAGATCATGACCCAGAGTCCTAGGTTTGAATCCCGCATCAGGTTCCCTGTCAGCTGGAAGCCTGCTTCTCCCTCTCCCTCTGCAATTCCCCCCTGCTCACAGGCTCGCACACTCTCTCATAAATAAATAAATCAGATTTTTTTTAAGTTTCCAAATATATTTGTTTCAGTGATTTTTAGTCAAAATTTTCATTAACATATCCTAGACTTGTTAGTCTTACAAAACAAGGTTTAACACATATCCACAATTATCCAAGGTCAACAATGATTCTGCTATGGCATGACACAACAATGCTAAGGGAGCTTCTCAGTCTGTGTGGACATATGTGCTCCTTCCCACACAGCAGACTCTTAGAGTGACCCCCTAGGCCTTCTTCAAGTAGACTTCTGCTTCCTTCCTCTACGATCAGCTTTCTGCTGACTGCCCTCCTCTTACAGTTTTTAATCTGCTGCTATATTTTTCATATTTTTCACATAATATTCTGGGAAAGATTTTGAGACTGACTCCCCTCTCATCTCTCTTACTTATTATTATCTTTTAAAGATTTTATTTATTTATTTGAGACAGCACAAGAGGGGCAGAGGGAGAGGGACAAACAGACTCCCCACTGAGAAGGGAGACCAATGTGGGATTCAACCCCAGGACCCTGGGATCATGACCTGAGCCAACAGCAGACCTCAACCAACTGAGCCACCCAGGTACCCCAATATTATTATTTTTATAAATAAAAGGAACTCTCTTTCAGGGCTTTGGGCTACCAGTTACCTAAATCAGTGCAATCATTCCAGCTTAAAGAAATCACACAAGATGACTCCCTGTTAAGTATCTCTTACTATTTACTACTGAATACTCACTGATCCCAGTGTCCTTACAGTACTGGACTAAGTACTGTCCCATGACTCTTAGAAGATGATTATACTCTCGGACATTGAGAAATTCCTGCTTATTATGGGATGGCTCCATGATCTCCAAGGGTATATTAACAATTCCAACCACACCTGCACCAAGTCTGGAAGAATAAATAAATACAGAAGTAAATTCTGTGAAATTTAGCTAAGGAAAAAGGAAAAGCAAATATACCACGGTCTTTTGAAATCAGTTTTTTTTTTTTTTTTTTTTTTACCAAATAACTTGACTCACTTGGTCTGGACCACGTCAAAGTTTAACAAGTTAAAACTGTCTTTTGTTATATAAATCTATGGTAATCCTCGGTATGTGTGGTCTCATAATAAAAAATCTCTTAATGAACACTGTTACTTAATTAATATGACTCCTTTTCCAAACTGAAACCTTCCGTGGGAATCAGAGTGGGAAGAGGAAGCCTTTTAGCATTAGATACCAGTAACAAGGCTTTGCTGAAATAAACTGACATGACCCTCTTAGTGATCTGGCCAGAGAGTCACTTTCTCCATCCTCATTTCATCTGTCAGATTGGATTTTTCTTCATCATTTCAGAGGTCTGTGGGGTACTTAGTGAATTCTGCTAAAGGAACGTAAGGGCTAGATTATTCCAGAAAGCAACAGGTATATGCCTGAGTCTGATGGATAAATTCAATCTTTTTTCCAGATTTTCAGCAGCTTATGATGTACGTAACTGGGATATTTCCACTTAGTGACAGAATATTCTGGTTACTTTCCATGTTTTGGGAAAGAACATCCAGTTGTCTAGCTCTCCCAACTCCCCTTGGCAAGGCACACAGACCAAGTCTTCCCGATGTGGAGCTGCCTATGATGTTTTCCAATACTTTCCTCTTCCACCCTGCCCTCTATTCATTCTCTAAGTCTATGTCTGGGCATCATTTCTTCCAGGAAGCCTGACTCAACTTCCTGCAGTTCTGCTGATTACCCCTCCCAATGCTCTTTCTGCATATATTAAGTAAGCCTCTAGCACATATTCATCCTCTAGAATCCATCCACCCATCCATCCATGCATCCATCCATCCATAGCACCTGGCCCTATTCCAGGAACCAGGAATGTAATATTAAGCAAGAAAAACAAGGTCCCTCCTTATAAAGTTTCTCTTCTATTGAAGAATAATCGGCAGTATGGGTGACCAGATCATTTCAGATGGTGATAAATCAAGCAGGTCCTGTAATATGTGAAGGTGGTAAGGTGGAGGGGCTGGTGGGAGGGGCTAATGTTAATTAGACAGTCTGGGAAGACCTTCCTACAGAGGGGATTTTAGAGTTGGTGCTTAACTAACATGCGAGGATGAGAAGTAGGGAGACCTGAGGACAGAAGGTTCAAGGCAGGGGGAGGGCAGGCACCATGCAGTAAGGCAGGAGCAAGCTTAGGATATGTGAGAGATAGGAAGCTATGGTGTTAGGAGAAGGCTTGAGAGTGTGGGCAGGGCAGGGGCTGTCCCTGAGCCAGGCAGAGGCCAGATCACTGGAAAACCGTGGTAACCAATTCTATATGACATGCAGTGAGGTTTTAAGCAAGAGAGTAATTTTTTTTAAAAGATCATTCTTGCTGATTCCATAGAATATAAAAAAAATACGTATTCATATACTTCTCCCTTTCCCTGGACTGTAAGTTTCTTAGCAGAGGGCAGCAGGCATTCACCGTCTTGTCTGCAGAACTTGGTGCCGTGCCTGGTGCATGACCCCGCAAGATGAGAGCTTGCTGAATGAGCAAATGAATTCCTCGAGAGTGAGACAGAAGATGAAAAATGTTCCCCTGAGCCATTCTACTAGTCACAATTATTGTGTTTGAGCCCTGCACCATTTTACAGGTCACAATTTTCCTGTTTCACTCTCTACATAATTCATGAAAGCAGCTCCTGGAGTTTCAGCCCATCAGGAAAGCACCAGAACGTGTTACTCCAGAAGCCAAGTAGGCTGGAGAGTGTTAATAATACACGCTCACAAAGGTAACTGGCAAGAACTCACACATGTAAGGGTTGCACAAAATGTTAACAGGGTTGCTTTACAAGACTACGGATTTTTCTTTCCTAAAATTTCTTTATTATGCTTGTATCATTTTTAAATTGGTGAAATATTAAGAACCTAACCCAAATAGATGGTGCAAGGAATGGTAAAACATCAGGTTGCTCAGGAAATGTATTGAAAAAATGTCCCGAAGTATGATTTTGCCCTAGGACAGGCATGAAGCTCTGCTGATATTATAAATTAGGCAGATTAATGCCTGCATATTGATGGGAAGGGTGAACAGAGGACATGACACCTGCTCCCATTATGATTAATCACTCATCTAACTCCACAGACAGAATCTTACTGCAGCCTCCCTCATCCTGTCTATGCCTCTGAGAACAAAAACATACTTACAAGGACTTCAGTTTCAACTGTGGACCCACTTTCTCATGCATTTTGATCAGGCGGCTATTACTGTAAATGAACATCCCAGCTTGGCTTCGATTTTCTATGTTCACTCCAAAGAACAAGCAGAGTGTCCTTGCTTTTTTTAATTCTCTGGCATTATATTTAGAAAAGTAAAAAAAAAAAAAAAAAGTTTTTAGTAAATAAAAATATACAATTTACAGGCTTCCCATAATTAAACTGTGACAGTGAAAATCAATAGAACTATATATAAAATACCCAGGAGTTTTGTAAAACCTAGTTGGTACCCTCAGCATCTCTATAGAGCCTAGTACTTTGTATAAACATGATGGTCATACCCGTCAAACACCAGCAGTACTTGATTAAGAAACAGGTTTGCCAACCTCAAATTATAAGAACTAGAAAATTCCAAAAGATTCTTGAAATGCTACGCGGTCTTATATGTATATATGCTGCAGCATTTTTGAAAAATGTTGATTTGACTCTTTTAAATTTAGGTATTTTTAACACTGGATGTGATTTCTAACTTTCAGCATGTCCTCAGGCCTCTCAATATCCTATATAGATTGGAATGTGCAAAAGATATTCTGTAGCTTTCTCTCTTTCTCCAAAATCAAAGGTAAATCAAAGTTAATAAGGCAAGTTTACAAGGGCAACAGCCATGAGCTCCTGTTTTTCTGACTCTGTCCTGCTATCTTGTGTTGTATATGACTTTTCTATAAAAGTGTAAAAACAGAAATCAAGACACAGCAGAATATGCTAGAAACAACCGTAGTAATAGGAGTCAGCTTGGAGCCATGAAAAGCGCCTGGATATAAGAATCAGAAAGACGGAGCTGGGTTCAAATATAAGCTCATCTCTGTAATAACCATGTGACTAAGAATGAGTCACTTTAACTCTCTGTCTGATCTGAAAAATTGGAAAAATGCACACCCTGCCATTTGGGATGTCATGAGGACTGGAAAAGAGAACGTTAAGTATAAACCTGGAACAGAGTAGGTGCCTCACCAATGCTATTTTCCTTTTCCTATCAAGAATGGTACCCAGTATAATCCTTCCCCTCCACTCATCTTGTAGCTCTCCTCATTCCAAAAAACAGCCTTTTCTTTTCAAATTAATGATAACATGCCATTATGACTGACGTAATATACTTACTGGATTGGTTAAATACGTCTATCATTAATGGACTAAGAAAAAGTCCTAGTAGTTCTATGTAGATAGGATATACAGAATACATTAGACTTTGTAAGGAAATTACTGACTTGGATTAATATAGTATCTATTTTTTAAGCACATACATGTTGGGTCAAATGTATACAAATCACACTTTTTCCCAAAAATGTATACTCCATATTAAATCCTTACTCTTCAACAAAAAAGAATACTGACTATGTAAAGGACCCCAAAACAGGGTGTTATAGGATATTATGTAATCACTCTAAAAAAGTAAATAATACTGATTGCCTTGAATTTTCTTTTAAAAAAGCATTTTGGGGTTGCCTGGGTAGAACAGTTGGGATAAGCATCCAACTCTTGGTTTCAGCTCAGGCCAGAATCTCAGGGTCGTGAGATCAAGCCCTGCACTGGGCTCTGTGGGTCAGTGGGGAGTCTGCTTGAGATTCTCTCTCTCTCCCCCTCACACTTGCTCTGCGTGTTTATGTGTGTGTGTGTCTCTCTCAAAATCAGTAAGTAATTTAAAAAAATCAATCAATAAGTTAAAAAGCATTTCGTTCTAAAAATAAGTTCATACCAACTAACAGGCATTATTATAAATAAAATGTATATCAGTCACCTTTCATGCATATCAATGTAACTAACTACAAACAATTCATCAACCAGATTTTTCTTTCTGGAAACTTTAAAGAGGCCTTTGCTATGGAAACAGCCCAAGCATCCATCAACTGATGAATAGACAAAGAAGATGCTGTGTGTGTGTGTGTGTGTGTGTGTGTGTGTGTTTATACACATACAATGGAATACTACTCAGCCACAAAAACAATGAGGGTGCTTGTTCTGATGAGAACCTGGGTGTTGTATCGAAGTGCTGAATCACTATATTATACACCTGAAATGGATATAATACTGTATGTTAACTAACTGGAATTTAAATAAAAACTTTTAAAAAGTAAAGAGGACTTTGTTTTTTAATGAAGATTTCTATGAGATTTATTTAATATTTATTTTGATAAATGCATAGAGTTAACATTTCAAATTTCAGTTCTGAGGAAAGTTATGATTATAGAGCACTTTATAGTTCACAAACAGTAATTCTGGAAACTGGTAATGCTTCTTTAAAAATCTGTTTCTCAACATTGTCCCAGTTTTCAAAGTCTGACCTTACGTAGACAACACTGTATATTCTGAGTTTAACTGGTTTAACACCTGAGCTGGAAACCAAGTCAACTTTACAAATTTAAATAATGGTTTTGTAAGTTAGGCTTGCTATTTTTATTTTAACTATATATGTGATACATTTATTTGAAACATTTTCAATTTTAAATTTTAAGCAGTACTAGAAGAGAAAAGAAACCAGAAACAAGAAGAGAAAAGAAACCAACCCTCTAAAGGCTTATGCCTGGCAAAGGACACAGAGAAAGTAGTCAGCTGATCCTCTGGGCAGATTTCACTTCCTCAACTGGACACTGTGCTGACTTTTCACTCTCTATGCATAACTTTTAACATTATGTAAATACATGTATGCATGCAAATATATATTTTATAAATACTCTCATTGATTATGTGGTTGGGGAATTTTGACCATATTATGCTTAATATAACATCTTAATATAATAAGATGTCATAGGCTGAGAAAGAGAAGTTATCAAATTAACCAGCAAATCTGTCTCCTCAGAAATCAGAATTTGTTTTACCAAAGTGCAGAGGATTCTGGTGGAACAGAAAATCTTACATCTTACCTCTGTTTCTCTTTAAGAATCTTACGCTTCTCTTCTACATCGTCCAGAGCTTTCTGTAATATGTCCTGGAGAAGTACATTTGGTTAGGAGAGAACATAATTCTATTAAATTAATGAAAGCTGAGCTGATATTTATTATCCTATTATCCAAATGTTTCACAAGGGTAATAGTGATAGGTCACATTGCCTAATGCAATTGTACCATGTAGAGACTCAATAAATACTTGATAAATGATTCGGTTCCAGTAGCTAAGAGGACACACCAAATCCTAACCCACAGTTCTCTTTTTGTACTTATTCCAATGTTCTCTCTCTGCCTTTTAGAAAAGAGCCATTGCTCCCTGTAAGGTCACACTGGCTTTCACACAAATTACACAAAAGCTTAACAAAGTCATTTGATGTACTAATACACTGAATGACTTTGACTTTTGTCTGTGAGAACAACAACAACAAAAATTGCTAAATCGCATGAGCAATCACTAAAGCTTCTTCAGGAAAAACAAAGTTGCTATTAAAGAATTTTGTTATTAAAAATTTTGTCATAAGAAAATGTCTCCTTTATATCAAGTTCCAGATACCCCGAATACTACTCCCCAAGCTGTCCCTTAATAGGTTAGCCCATCCTTAGGCTTTCTGCCTTTCAGAGTACCTCAATACTAATGCCCACCTGTCTTTATCTTCTTTTTTATCTTGATGTACTGACTCATTCACTGCCCTATCTCTATAGTACTCTCCCTCTAACCAGGCAGAAAAGAAATAATGCACTGTTACTATTTCACAAATAACAACAGGTTTTTAATGTGCTCTATCCACCTGATGTGAAAGATGGCCATCTCATTCAGTGAGTAAACCACTCACTGAATACTATTTTCCCTGACTTTAAAGTAAAAGCAAATGGTAAAATGGTTAAGTATTTCGCATCAAATGCAACCACTCAACTGCCTAGAGGAATTTAAGAGGTTGGAAGCCAAGGTCATTCTGCTTTGCTCTCTTTGCTGAGCAACAAAGCAAGGTGGTCAAAGACTTCCCCACCCTACCTGTCAATGCATTCAGAACACAGAGCAAAGAGGCAGTGAGAGGTAAGGATAAGGCAAGAAGAAAGCAAGGTCCTGACCCATTAGAAAGAGTCTGTTTCCCTTGTCTCTCAAATACATAAAGCCAAGGAAACTGATTTCTTCAAGACAGAACTTAAAAAGCTTAAACCTTTCTTTACAAATCAGTAACAGTAAGATAGGCCTATGTTTACCTTAAAATAATAATTGAAAAGGAAAAAAAAAAGTTAGATAATTTCAGGAAAGCCATAGATAACTTTGGGGTATTACCAGGTGCTACTCTTTGATATTACTCCCAATTCATGATCTTTAGAGATGAGAGAGCTCTGTATCAGCCCTTGTCCTTGAAAGTTTAAGGGCAAATCACAGAAAGGATTCATCTACTGAATCTGCAGAAAAGGATGAAGGAAAGGTGAAATGAAGCATTTTTTTCTCCTTACACCTTTGTATTCCTTTATATGCAAGCGAATAAAACGTTGCTTCATAATTCACCATGGTAGAAAGCTTTGTACCACATTTTTGGTAAAATCTGGCAAACTTAGAACACATGTTCTGCAGCAATATTCTTTTCCTTAGTTGCCATGCATTATAATTAATAATAATAGTTCTTTATAACCTATCTTACTCATGGGCGTACGGCAAGGATTACAGAAAATGTTTATGAACTGTATGGAGCAACTCCTAAGGAAAGAGCTTTGTAAGCTGGAAGTACTGTTATTAATATTCATAATTATAGCACATAATTCCTAACACCAGAAGAAAGGATGGCTTATTAGTCTTCTCCTTGCTTTCCCCATTTATTCAGGTCTGTAGGGAGCAATAATTTGAAAAGATATTTTCAAGGAAACTTGATAGGCTAGTTTTTTTTCTGCTAGTTTTTCATTATTTTCTCCTTTTCTCTTATTACTTTTCATTTTAAAGAAACGAGCTGCAGTACTCCTCCCCACTCTTCTGAATTCACCCCACGTTGCTTATCTTTGCTCTCAGACTCAGCCTTCTCTCACCGCTGAGGCGCCTCTCCTTTTCCTGCACGCCTCTGTTCTGTTTACTTGGGTGAAAATCAACTTAAGCTTCTGAGCTTGTCTGTGTTTATAAGTTTGGGAAGTAAATGATAAGAGACAACTGTGTGCAGGAAAAGCAAATGACACTTTGCCATTTAAGAAGGCTAGGTGTCATACCTCGGCAGAAGACAAAGAAGTCCTGTCAGGCTGGTTTACTGTGATTTGTGCCTCCTTCAATATGAGTTCGGCTGGAAGCAGAAGCAAGATCATTACAACACCAGGAAAATCCTTTCAAGCAATTTTAAGTGAGAGGTAGATACAAACACACACACACGCGCGCGTGTGCACGCTCTATGGCTGTGACCAGTGGGAATGGCTTATAGAAAATAATCTTGGAAAATCCTACATTCCTTACATAGGTCCCACACGTGCCAGATGGAGGCAGCCACATGGGCTTCCTCTTAGACAGTACAGTTGACAGGGCACAACTTTATACATACCAATTAAAGAGTTAGGACTGAATGTGTGGCTCACTAAAAACTCTCTAAAATCCATGAAGTATAGATTAAAATTACTCCTTGCTCCTGGACCACCAGGAAAGGATGGCTTTGTCCTCTTGTGGTGGGGTGGGGGGGAGTGAATGTGTAGAACATTCCTTCTTAAAGTGCATGTCATGCTAGTCTCTAAATGATCTAACTCAGCATCATGCCAACCAGAATTTCCTATATCAATATATACCAATCTAGTTCCAAGTGTGTACTTGGAATAATAGTAAATAATGAGATATAGCAATGTATGTTATAATAATAAATAACACCATAATTAAACAAAGGCAAAGACAGAAAAATGTGTTATGAAGTTCTTGAGAAGCAGGGATTTGATTAATTGTGGTCATTCCTACCATGCTAGAACAGTACATGTCTCAGAATAAATGCACAATTAATGGCTGACTGAGCAATGATTAGGTCACAGGTAATTACATACCAATTTTGACAGCTTCTTCTGCCTTCTTAACTTCATTTTTAAATGCTCCTTTAAAAGAAGATGTGACATACAGATACTTTCTGAAGAGAAATAAGAAAGAACATAAGCAGATGATCATTTTGAAGTCCATAATACTTAGAGAATATTCCTTAGGAAGAATATATAATCCGGATATACATAATTGTTAAGAAAGAGTCATAGAGTAAGTTGCATCCAACTGATAAACCAGCAAATTTTATACTTAGGAAGAAATTCCTTGCCTTTTAGTACTTGGCCATTTTGCTTTTGAAAGGGAACTTCAGGAGAGAGATAAAATTTCTGCCTATACAAATGTTCATTGATACATATAAAATAGGATAATTTTCTTAAAAAGAAAAATTTCTATGTAACTGACCCATTATCAACGTTTCTAGTTAATATACATAACCCTCTTACTCAGGCCATAGACACTGGATAAACCCATTCTCCCAGACCCAAACAGCTATCTTTCTTTAACTAAAATGATCAGAAACACAAAGAACCACCAAGTAAAGAAATAAACAAATAAATACATTAAAAACAATTATATGTATACCTTAACGATATACCTCATTCTGTAATTTTTGCCTCTTACCCTTATAAACCCAGGAGCTCACTATTCTCTGAAACCTTCCATGTTTAGAAAGGCATCAAATGTTCAGCCAGAGATGGGGAGAGACCTGCAGATCATCCCTGGAAGCCAAAATGTCTACAGATATCTAGAAAAAAGGCATTTGCTCAGGCAGAGACAGAGTCTGAATCTATATGCCCCTGGGGTGCCTGGGTGGCTCAGTCAGTTAAGCATCTGACTCTTGATATGGGCTCAGGCCATGATTCCAGGGTCTTGGGATCAAGCCCCAATCAGGTATCCTCCTCAGTGGGGAGCCTGCTTCTCCCTCTCCTTCTACCCCTCCCTCTGTTCACAGGCACACTCTCTCTCTCTCAAATAAATAAAATCTTAAAAAAAAAAAAAAGAAGCAAGATAAATTGCTTTTCTCTTAAGACTCTGAAGGATTTGTAGAGGTTTGTCCGGTTACCTAGATGAAAAGGCTTAACTACTAAAAAAAAAATAGCTAAATGTCACCTTATATTCATCTACTTCTATGGTTTAAGGAACTAGTCTCTTTATGGCTAACTTTAAGGTTCATTTTCCAATGGAATTACAGTTAACCATAAGAAAGGAATACCCAGAGGGTGCCTGGGTGGTTCAGTGGGTTAAAGCCTCTGCGTTCAGCTCAGGTTATATCTCTGGGTCCTGGGATCGAGCCCCAAATCAGGCTTTCTGTTCAGCAAGGAGCCTGCTTCTCTTCCTCTCTCTCTGCCTGCCTCTCTGCCTACTTCTGATCTCTGTCTGTCAAATTAATAAATTAAAAAATCTTAAAAAGAAAGGAATACCCATAAAATCTAAGGTAAAGTAATTCTCAGTTTTTTCCCTTTTCTTCTACAATGAACATTATTATTTTAAGTCACACCCAAGGTGTATTCCAAATCAACCTCTATTACATTTAGAAAACAGCAAAACCTAAGTTTTAAAGTAAAAAAAATTACTAGTCTCGACATACTGGAATTACCATTTGTTTTTTGAAAAATCACACATTAATCACATAACTAATCTGGTATGAATTGTTCATTTTAAATCTTTCTTTTTTTAAAAAAAAAAGCAAAATTAAGGAGAGACTTTGAACAATGAAGTGATCCTTTAAAACTGCTATGAATTAAACTATTCAAACATTTTACAGACGCTGTGTTTACAGTCCTAGAAAGTAAAAGTGGCACAGAAGGTGCCAAACACACATTAGTGCTTGATTTAAACAATGAAGACCAACAGAGCATGTGCTCTCTTTGTAGTCTACATCAGAGACAACCTGGTCCCAGATGATCTGGGACATCTCAGATGATCCACATGCTTTCACAATTTAAATTTTACAAGTGTCCATACCAGTTTTAGAAAGCTAACAAAGAAAGATATGTACTTGTGGGAATTCAGTGTAATGAATCTGACCATTGTCATAAGGAAAGAATTTTCGGTCAATCCCCATCCATAACCGGGAGTCTACTTCAGCCGGACACTTCTAATCTTCCTAATGGTGGACTCTTGCAGATAAAAACGCCTTTAAAAGCCAGAACAATGCACACCCTGGAGGACAAGGAAGGGAATCTTTCCAACTGTCTATTTCTCCTTCCTTGCATCTGAGGGCAGGGGAATAGGATTCCCTCTATGACTAGGCCTCCAGTTCTTCAGGGGTTAGAACTCTTTCCAAACCCATCTCCCAAACTTCACTTTTACTTGACACTTCTGTCCACAATGCTAGGCTTCAGCCTTTGCCCTCCTACTGTTTCTGCTTTCTCTCTAAACCACCGCATTCTGCCACATTGTAGGCCTTCACTCTCCCTCCCCCATTTCAGCTTCTACCTCCCTGAATCTTTCCATCAATAAAACTGCATTCACATATTTGATGTTCACTTACTACAGAAAACAATTTATTGAAGATTTTCTTCTGAAGGAGTTGAAAAAACTTAAGGTCAATGAGAATATTGAGGGAAATGAAAACTAAAACAATACAAATGTTTTGCTCCTCAGAATGGTAAAAATGAAAAAAGAAAATATTGTTAATAGCAAGTGCAAATTTGGAACCAGACAAAAGGGCACTTGGTGTAAGAATAAACTGGGTCTTCTTGGAGGGAAAATCAATGGCGCACCCATTAAAATTAATGGTGTTATCTCTCTTCTTACTCAGAAATTTACTTCAGAAGTCCGTTCCACAGAAATAATGACATATTAGCATAAATACACATCTGTCCAATGATGCCCAAGCATGTCCAGTTTAGCACTGTAACAATAAAAACTCTAAAAGTCCTAACTATATGCAACAAAGTTAAATAAGCCATAGAGTACTACATAATATATTTTTTAAATGACAGAGAAAGGTCTCCAAGAGATAATTTGTAAGTGAAAAGAGCAATCTGCATATGAATTTTATGTTTTAAAAAAGAATTCTATATACAAATGTGTTTTTGCACACACACGTATGTGTGTAAATGTGTGTAAGACAATCTGGAAGAGTATTTATTAAACTTCTAGCAGAGGTTCCCATCTGGGGAGACTATGGATTGGTAGAGCACAGAGTGAATGCCAACTGGCAAAGGGGGAATTTAGTTATTTGATTTTTCCCCAATAACCTAACTGTATTATTTGTATTTTTATTAATTTTACACTTTTAAGAGCAAAATAGAACTCTTCCCCCCAAGAGAAATAAAAATATGAAAACAAAGTGATTTTTAAGGTTTTATGTTACAGATGTATAGAGTAGAGCATAATAAAGCATCTTGAGTGAGTATTTCAATCATAACCACCTTCAGAAATTAAAACTTTTATTGGCCCTTGATAGTCACATATACAAAATTTGTGAAAGACATTTTGGCTAACACAAACTATAGTATTTTAAGTTTTTGAGTTGGTCAAACGACCACAAGTAAAGAAAACTACAGTTCCTAACTTTTATTGATGCAGAAAAAATTAGCCCATGGTTAATTATGTTATTGAATTCACAATCATAACTATTTCCTTTTTTAAAATTATGTGAGTTTATCTAGTTTAGTCATACTATGAAATAGCTATAGTCCTTAGTTATTCATCAAAACATGTAATGAAACATGATCAAAAATTTTCTGGCCAGTAGAATGTTGATAGCTACACCAGGATGTCGAATGGACCAGCTCGTTCACAGTGGGTAGAGAGAACTCCACTCACCATCAGTCTTCACCTCTACCTAGCATCTTCCCTATCATTCCTAAGACTGTGCTCAGGCAAAAAACTGAGAAGGCATCCATGACTCCCCATTTCCTCCCCACTCCACACCCAATCCATCATCAAGTCTTGCTGGCTCTGTCTTTACAGCGTATCTCTAATCTGAACACTTCTTGTGACTGCACTACTACCACTCCAACTCAGGCCACCTGTACCTGCAATACAGTAATGGTAACCTCTTAAACTGCTCACTCTGGTAGAAGCCTGTCCCTTTGCCATGAGAACACTCAGGAAGCCCAGTGCAGTGGTCCTTGTAAACAGGAACCGCCCCCCCCCCCCCCCGCCAGCCATGTGAGTCAGCCAGCTGGGAAGTGTATCCTCTAGCTCCCATCAAGCCTTCAGCAAGCCCAGCCAAGATGTCTCAGCAACTTCATGAGGAATCCCAAGATTAAAGCACCCAACAGAACCACTCTCCAATTACTGACCTATAGAAACTGAGGAATAACTAATAAGGAATTACTTTTATTAATAAGCCACTAAATTTGGGGGTGATTTATTATGCAAGGGTAGATAACATGTTCACTTTCTCAGTTTATTCAGCTCTCTGCTCAAAGGTTACTTACTTAGAACTAGCCCCTTCCCTTGATTTCCTATCTAGAACAGTTCTCCTCCTCCTCCTAGGTCTTTATTCCCTGCCTTACTCTGTTTCTTTTCATAGCACTTAGAATTACCCATTATTTCACTTATTTTTTATTTATTGTTTGCCTATTATTTTTTTCTCCACTAGAATGTAAGGTTTGTGAGGACAGAAATTTTCTGATGTTGTTTGACATTACCTCGCATAGGTCATTCCATCCACTTGTCACTATTCATTTGTACAGTAACAATTAATGTTTATTTGTGAATATGTTGAGAACTGCACTGAGCAGTTTCATGTTTAAAACAAAACCTATTTTTATTTCAATCCTCACAACAACCCTAAGTGGCAGAGGAGTTTCCAATGCACAGAGGGTAAGAGCCAGGCTCAAGGCATTGCCAAAGGTTCACAACTAGTAAATGACAAAATCAGAACTCAGATCCAGGTTTCGCTCATCCAGATTTTGTTTGCAACTACTACCATATACCAAAAGATTAAATAATTAAAATTATACAAATTCATGAAGGGACACATAAAATGCATAGTTTGCAAAAGAGATACTTTTTAAGTATTATTAGTTTGTTTAGGTGGGTGGGATGTGAGAGGGTAGGAAGCATGTCCCAAAATTGAAAGACCATCCAACGAGCATAGTATTGCGGAGTGGTCAACAGCAAACTATAAATTTAGAGTCCCTGAATAACTTATAAAGAACCATGCTGCTCCTATGAAAGCAGAATGACTCCAATTCCATGTCATTTGGGCTCCTTTCCATGCTATGGGTCTTTGGCAAAACAGTTTCAATGAAGAATGGATACCTTCAGATACTTTAGCCCTGTTTCCCTAAAAGAGCTTTCAGAAGTGACCACTTTCCATCTGTCTTTAGACGTAATGTGCAGAGATACAATGCCTGCATAAATCTGAGAGCTATTAATCTTTCTACTAAAGTTGAAGAATTCAAAGCCAAAGAAAATCAGTACTGTCTGCTGTCTACAATCAAGTAACATGGCCATATATTAACTTGTCTGTACAATACAAATAAACAATATTTAATGCTTCAAGAAATACAGACTTATAAAACCTTTAAGTTGAAACAGATCTTAGAAATCACCTAGCTAAAATTCTTCCCAAACTAGTAACATCTACTATAATCTAGCCTTGTCCAGGGAAATCTGTCCTCATCTTGGGTGGGATTGCCTTCTATTGTAAAAGAGTATAAACTTCTTTAATCTCATGCCACACTCATGGCCCTCTCTGAGTTGCTATACCTCATGCCATGTGTGTCTGGAGAAACTAAATTTGCTGTCCTGGATCCACTAGATTAGTATTCTGGCTAATAAATTTCCCAGCTGGACCAGACACTGGTTGGTGCTAAACCAGAGAAAGTTACATGAGAACCTAAACCCCTCTGGTGTGTCTTGTTCCTAAATTCTGTCCAATAGGGAAGTTTCAAATCTGATGGCAGATAACCTACTCTCAGAGGGGCAAGTGCTAGGCACATAAAGCAGACACAGCTGTAACCAAAGCAACACTGGGATGTTGTTTCATTTCTCCAAAACATTCCTCCTGAAAACACTGAGTCAAAGGAGGCAGTGAGGCAGGTGTGACGGCTCTCTGTTAACTCGTCTTCTCTGAATATCCTTCTACTAAACATCAATGGAAAAAGGTAGTCTGTGTCTCTTCCTTGCAAAAATATCTAACACTGCCATCATACTGAGCTTGACTAACTCTGTCTTCAACTTCCATCCAGCTATCCAAGTTCTGCTCTCTGGAGTTCCAGGTATCACATGATAAGGCTAACACATTTTCATTCAGGCCCCTCTCTCTCTTCAAAATGATGGTCAGTTCCATCAACGACCCCCTATCAAATAGTTAATTTCCTGTGAGCTAGTAAATCAATGTCCATCCCAAAGCATCCCCATCTGAACATGGCCCTCCGGGCATGGTATAGGCAGGAGGATATGGTTTATCAGTACTATCACAATCTTGTTCTGCTAAGTTCTACAAACATTTGTAACAACTCTGTCCTCACACTACCAGCTTATCCTAGGCTTTGGTCAATTAAGACATCTATGCTTTTTATTTCTTTTTTCATGTAAAACCCTCTTAACTCTATGCTTATATGATAGATCTTTTAAATCTAAACTCAGGGCTGTAAATTAGTGATACCACATTTATCTTTTGGACTTCAGCTTTTTCATATCTTGTTTCAGTTATGCCTAATAGAAGATATTCCTCCCAGTTCAGGGTCTAATATGAAATCAAACATGTTTGTTTTTTATCTAAGTTACTGATAAAAAAATATTGAACATAATATGATCAAGGAAGGAAACCAATGATATGACAGCAAAAAGTCCTATCCTAGTCCTCTTCTGAACTTGTTAGAGATCTTGGGGGAAAAGTAGCTGAAGCAACTGTAATTTTACCAAGAATAAAATGTAGTATTCTTTTTTTTTGTTGTTTGCTACAAAAATACAGAAAATGACTAACCACAAAGTACAGTAATGTATTCTTATTAATAATACTTCAGAGTTCATTTCTAGAAGTTTATTAGAGCCTGGGTGGACAAAGTATTTAATCACTTTTTAATACCATTTACATGCCCCCACTTTGATCAAATAGGGTCATTTCCAGCTCTTAATTTGTTCTGATGCAGCCATGAGAGAGCTATAATGCCCTTCAAGAAAGAAAGGAAAGGAAAGGAAAAAAAGGAAAAGGAAAAAAGGAAAGAAAGGGAAAAGGAAAGGAAAGGAAGGGTTAACCCACTAGGGATGAGATAACATGGAGGAGCTGTACAATTTCTTACACAAAAATTCTCCCTCCAGAGAACCAGTGAGGGAAATTATATGCAAGTAAATATAGCAGAGAGAGAGGTAAGTCTAAAAAGGACAAAGCCATAAAGGATTAAATCTGTCCATACCGTTAATACCAAATATCAGATTTGACAGTTTATCAGAACCCTAAGGGAAGCTTCGCAAAGGTGCAGACCTCCTTAAATAACTTTTATGAAACAAACGAAGCACTTACACTATCTCTATTTCCTAGTAACACATACCTGAGAATATAACTTTGAAAGGTGAATAAAAAATATACTAGAATGGGAAACAGTTATCACTCAATACCAGTAATTTAGGTACCTGACATTCAATTTACTATAATTCCCTGAGAAAATGAGACAATTCCACATTTTCCTTTGGCTTTAAACATTTTTTACCCAAACTCACTAACAGAGAAGTAATTTAATTTGAAAAGATCAGCTATATTGATTGATCCAAGAGACCCTCGGTACTTCCCAGAAGAATAAGACTGATGGAAAGGAAGCATCACTTTGATATGAACTGGGAAACAAGTAGGAGACTTATAAAGAAAGTATTGGGCATGATACATTTCACTTTTCAACTATAATCTGCAGTATAATCAGAAATGAAAAGTAAAGCAGGGAGACAGTCCAGGACGGTAGCACAGGAAGATCCTGATCACCTCTACCCATGGATACCCATGTATACCTATACATAAAGCAATTCCTCCTGAAGAACAACAGCTGACTGAAAGAGCTTCTACACAACAAACAACAGAGGTGAAAAGGTGACAGCTTTCCCTGTAAGCTTAGGAACAAGACAAAGGTACCCACTCTCACCACCACTTTTATTCAACATAGTACTGGAAGTCCTAGCTACAGCAATTAGGTAAGAAAAGGAAATAATTAGGAAGAATAATTAGGAAGAATAATTCCATAATTAGGAAGAAAGAAGTAAGTCTATCACTAGTTACACAATACTACACATTAAAAAAAAAAACCAAAGAGATCATCAAAAAACTATTACAACTAAAATAGGAATTCCGTAAAGCCTCAAGATACAAAATTAACATACATAACATAACATAGAAATTGGCTGTGTTTCAAAGGGAAAAAGAGGGAAAGAGAAAGACAGAGAGAGAAATCAAGAAATAGACTCTTAACCATAGAGAACAAACTGATGGTTACCAGTGGGGAGAGGGGTGGGGGGTTGGATTAAATATGTGATGGGATTAAGGAGTGCACTTGTTGTGATGAGCACTGGGCGATGTATGGAAGTGGTGAATTGCCAAATTGTACACCTGAAACTAATATAACAGTCTTAAATGGATGAATAAATAAATTGATTTTAAAAAAAGAAATTGGCTGCAGTCCTATATGCTAATAATAAGCTATCAGAAAGAGAAATTAAACAAACAATCCCATTTACAATTACACCAAAAAGAATAAACACCCAGGAATAAATTTAACGAAGGAGGTGAAAGACCTGTACTCCAAAGACTGTAAGGCACTGATGAAAGAAACTGGGAAAAAAATAAATGGAAAGGTATGTCAATGCCATAGACTGGGAGAATTAATATCATTAAAATGTTCATACTACAGAAAGCAATCTATACATTCAATGCAATCCTCATCAAAATACCAATGACATGTCCCATAAAACTAGAACAAAGAATCCTAAAATTTGAATGGAACCACAAAGGACCCCAAGTAGACAAAGCACTTTTGGGGGGAAAAAAAATAACAAGCTGGAGGTCATTCCTCCAGATTTCAGATATACTTCAAAGCTATAATAATCATAAAAGTTTGGTCCTGGTATGAAAACAGACACACAAGATCAATGAAGAGGAATAGAGAGCCCAGAAATAAACTCACACATATATGGTCAATTAATCTATGATAAAGGAGGAAAGAACATACAATGGGGAAAGTACAATCTCTTCAATAAATGGTGCTGGGGAAACTGGACAAATACATGGGGAAGAATGAACTTGATCACCATCTTATACCATATACAGACATAAATTCAAAATAGATTAGACTTGACCCTAAGACCTGAAACCATGAAACTCCTAGAAGAAAACATTGATGGTAAGCTCTTCAGCACTGGTATTGGCAATATTATTTTAGAATAGTCTCAGCAAGCAAGGGCAAAAGTTTTAATAGTTATATTATTATAATTATTATTAATATTAATAAGTATTATTATTTAAAAATTAATAAATGGATTTACATCAAACTAAAAAGTTTTTGCACAGCTAAGGAAACCATGAGAAAATGAAAAGGCAACCTACTGAATGGGAAAAGATATTTGCACATCAAACAATTAATAACTAGTTAATATCTAAAATATATAAAGAACTTATACAACTTAGTATAAAAAATAACCTGATGAATGGATCTACAGGGTACTATACTAAGTGAAATAAGTCAGACAAAGAAAGACAAATACCATATAATTTCATTTATATGTGAAATCTAAAAAATAAATGAATAAACAAGAGAAAACAGAAACAGACTCACTGATATAAGAAACAGAATGTTGATTACCAGAGAGGGGACAGGTGAAGGCAGGCAAAACAGGTGACAGGGATTAAGAAGGACAAGCTTCCAGTTATAAAATAAATTAGTAATAAGCATGTAATGTATACCATAGGGAATACAGTCAAAATATTGTAATAACTTTGTATGGTGACAGATGATAACTAGACTTATTCACGACATACGATTAAGAGATCTATAACTTTAATACTGATATTAACATGAGTGATTGCAAAGCCCCAGGAAAGCCACTAATTTTTCATGAAAAAAAGACAACATAACAAATGTAGGTCTATTATAAAAACTTAATGTAATATAGGGGAAGAAGCAGTGAATGTGAATTGGTAAAGAATCTGAAGCCAGAATATTTGAGCTCTTGTCCAGTTGTGATAGTTCCCTATCTCTGAAATGGTGAAAATCAAATGTGACCCATAAAGTTACTACAAAAACCAAACACAACAATGTATGTAATAAGACATATATATATCAACAGCATACAAGCATTAAATGCTTCTCCCAAAAGATATTAAGCTCCTCAAAACTAGAACTAATCATTTTTATGCTTTGAACCTAGCACAATCTTAGGACTCATAGGAGACTCTGATAAATGTTTTGGTGAGTAAATGAATGACCATCCAGAAACAACACACACAAAGACTGTTCTGACTGCATGTGTAATTGGGCAAGATGAATTTTGTAATATGCAAATGTCATCTTAAAAAAAATTTATGCTGGTACAAACTTCCAGTTACAAAATAAGTCTTGGGGATGTAATGTATAGCACAGTTAACAATACTGTATTGCATATTTGAAAGTTTCTAAGAGAGATCTTAAAAGTTCTCATCACAAGAAAAATTTAATCTATGTGTGGTTATGTATGTTAACTAGACTTATTAAGGTATAATAAGTTTATGGTACAATAAGTTATTATGGTTATAATAAGTTATTTGGGTTATATGGGTATAATAAGTTATTATGGTTATAATAAGTTATTGTGGTATAAGTTATATGGTATAAAAAAGTTTACACTAAAATACAAGTGAACCAAATTTGTAAGTTCATTGTACATATAAAATATACATACACATATATATGATTTAATAGTTCAAATATCTGTGTAAACAGAACACGTAAGTGAACTGTGATTTGTTTAATGAACATCAAAATCAAAGCACCTAAGATGCAACGGAGTAAAAAATAAAATCACCCTTGGAATGATTCTCTAACTTCAGAGTGTTCATGGCAGTGTGTTGTTATTATGGCAAATATTATGGCAAAATATTTGTTACACATGATTACCCTTCAGCAAACCCTTCAGAAGCAGTCTGACTTTCATCTATAAACCTTACTATCAAATTTTAAGATTCTTACTATCAAATCACTTTGACACGTTGAGGGAAAGGGGCATATTGATTTTATAAATAAAAACTCTATGAA
The DNA here is from genome assembly GCF_009829155.1 of Mustela erminea. NCBI lineage: Eukaryota > Metazoa > Chordata > Mammalia > Carnivora > Mustelidae > Mustela > Mustela erminea. The sequence goes on along the minus strand of NC_045614.1, from coordinate 164,213,753 downwards.
GTTAATTGAAAGAAGGTGAGTTACCTGGGTCTGTAGAGGCAGTAACAGAGATGTTTTGTTTTAACTCTTTTGGCCTGAATGAATATTCTCATCCAAGGTTCAAAATACAGAACAGACGTGTAGGCTCTGAATGACCATCTCTCTGGAAAACTAGAATAGAAACCATCAGGGAGATTCAAATCAAAACCACATTAAGACTCCACCTCATACCAGTTAGAATGGCCAAAATTAACAAGACAGTAAACAACATGTGTTGGAGAAGATGTGGAGAAAGGGGAACCACCTTACACTGTTGGTGGGGCAAATTGGGGCAGCCACTTTGGAAAACACTGTGGAGATTCCTTAAGAAATTAAAAATAGAGTTATCCTATGCCCCTACAATTGCACTACTGGGTATTTACCCCAAAGATACAGATGTAGTGAAAAAAAGGGCCATCTGTACCCCAATGTTCATAGCAGCAATGGCCACGGTCGCCAAACTGTGGAAAGAACCAAGATGCCCTCCAACGGACAAATGGATAAAGAAGATATGGTCCATATATACAATGGAATATTATGCCTCCATCAGAAAGGATGAATACTCAACTTTTATAACCACATGGATGGGACTGGAAGAGATTATGCTGAGTGAAATAAATTAAGCAGAGAGAGTCAATTATCATATGGTTTCATTTACTTGTGGAGCATAAGGAATAACACAGAGGACATTGGAAGATGGAGAGGAGAAGGGAATTAAGGAAAATCGGAGGGGGAGATGAACCATGAGAAACTGTGGACTCTGAGAAACAAACTGAGGGTTTTGGAGGGGAGGAGGATGGGAGGTTGGGTTAACCTGGTGGTGGGTATTATGGATGGCATGTATTGCATGGAGCACTGGGTGTGGTGCATAAACAATGAATTTTGGAACACTGAAAAAAATTAAATTAAATTTATATATATTTATATATATATATATATATATATATATATATATATATGTATATATATATATCAAAGGGCACAGTGTAGAGGCTGCACCAGCAAATCTTGCAACACTCACATACCTCATTAAGCAGGACTCTAAATACAAAGGGCAGCATAAATCACCTCCAATTTGATTATAACTGAATTTTTGTTGGCAACTGATACTAAGCAGACTTATACCAGCAATAGAAAATCCACTTCTCATTACAGCTATTGGATCAGAAGGGCAAAACCAAGTCAAACAAAATTATCCCCCTGCTCAAACATAACAAAACAACACAACAACAACAACAAAATCTAGGCTCCCATGAATAAGAAACATTTCCATGGAGTTACTGTAAACAGAGAAATACAATAAAAATGTTTCATTTGCATTGGAAGTTATGAACAATAAATACAAAACTTCGGTCTGTAAGTGCAGTTAAGTATTAAGTATTTATGGCCAGCTGCAGGGAGAAGTCTGACAACGTGGTAAGTGAGAGGATAAAGGAGAAAAAATAAAGGACGGAAAGGCAATAAAGTGGGAGCAGACACAACGTAAATAGCCTCATGAAGAAAGCTATCCTTGTAAAACTGCACGTTGCTGGGAAATCACTGTGTTGCCATATACTAACTCCAGGGACCTCCTCTATCAGAGTCCATTTATGAACTGTAAATCCTCTCCAATTAGATGAGAAATAAAGATCAAAAACAAGCTCAGCTGTGCTGTGAAAGTAGCACTCTTTACCTACTAGACCCCAGAAAAGTCTTCTATGAAGGGCTACAAGGTCAAATAGAAAGCAGGGAGCCCTATGCCCACCATGTTGACAGTCCTACCACAGTCTAAAGGGAGACAAAGATGATGGAAACAGAAAGCCTGCCTAAGGGCGGGGGCGGGGGGCGGCTCAACTGAGTGGCAGACCACTACCAGTTACTTCATAAGAGAGGGCAGAGCCCCAAGGAATTTACCTAATTGAAGATAAGCCTGTAAGAAATCCCAGGATTTCCTGGATGGTCGTAAGTTATTTCAGGACTTCTTTCAATGGTTTAAAAAGAAGCTCTTTTCAAGTAAGACTTGAGTGGAATTTCCCAATAAAAAATATATAAAAGTATCTGGTTCTTGGCAGGTATTCTATAAATACTAAAGCATCTTTAACATGGCCAGAGAGGCTGTCTGTACTATGGTGCTACACCATAGTACTGTGCAAGTACATCAGAAGCTGCCCAATCAAATACATCCTCACCTGTTAGAAGAGAAAGGAAAGGGGGTCTGGGTGGCTTGGTTAAGCGACTGCCTTTGGCTCAGGTCATGATCCCAGAGTCCCTGGATAGAGTCCTCTGTCAGGCTCCCAGCTCAGCGGGTAGTATCTTCTCCCTTTGACCCTCTCCCCTCTCCTGCACACTCTCACTCTCTCTCTTGCAAATTTAAAAAAAAAAAAAAATCTTAAAAAGAGAGATAGAGAAAAAGGAAAAAAAAAAATCACCTTGGGACACCTCAACTATTCCAAGGACTTCAAATCCTTTCTGGATCTCTTGATTAAAAATTACCCTTAGACCCAGTAGCTTTCTTTCACTCTCCTAAAAGCTAACGTGTTTCTGTCATTTGAAAGTAAAAGTCAAAAGTAACTCAGAGCCCAATTTGAGAAATAGTGATGACAGATCAAACTGGGTTAGAAGAGTATGGGTTTTAAAAAAATACTACAAAAACAAAATAAGGAAACTGTTACGTCTACATTTGATAGCTCACATTTTGTCTTCGTCTAATAAATAACTCTAGGTATAAACAGTCCTAGCAGATGTATTGGTGAGCCTCAAGACTTCCCCTGTGTTAGGAAATTCATAGGAAGGGCTCATGGGACTTCGCATAGAGTTGTATTTATGGCTAAGTATTATCACAGTGATGCGGTAAGGATATACAGTGGATCATAATGGGGAAAAATAGGTGGGGTATGAAGGAATATGACTGCAGCTTTTTTGTGTTTTTTCCTTCTCATGATGGGTCAGAGCTCATTCTTCCCCCACTTATGAAAATACAGTAACGTGTGTGATGTTTCTGCCTATGGAAGGCCTTTAGAGACAGCACTGAAGGGTTTCACTGGGAGTTGGTCTTCTAGCCTGTATCAAAATTCCAGGATAAACCATATTGTTTGCATAGTTTAGATACAGTGAGCCAACCTTATTGGTTAGGGAACGTTTCTATCGGGGTGGGACCAGCCAAGGGTCAACCTTGAAAGCAAGACTTTCTATGGACAAAAGCCTTCCATGTTAATCCTTTTCTATACACGTGCCACTTTCAAAGTTCCTCGTTATTTGTAACAAACAGAATGGCAATACTTCTTATGCTATTGTGAAGTCTGTGATAGAAAGAAGACAAAGGTAGCTAATTATAAAAGCTACATATGAAACAGGCAACCCAAATATAACTTTGGAACTTCTCTATATGATGTACAAGGTTCTTCATGATCTGGCATCCAGTTAACTCCCCAGCCCCATCACTTGCCAGCTGTAGATAGTATACGCATTGAGGACCATTCTCAGGTCTCCAGATAGTGGTCATGCTTTCTTATATCCAGGTCTTAGCACATTTGATTCCCTGGATTTTTGGTTAGCACCTTTTTTCCCTTCACAATGCAACTTGAGATCTCCTGTCCTCCTGAAGCCCTCCTGCATTCCCCAAGTTTGGGTGAATCGAGTGGCTTTGGTGCTCCCCATTACAGCACTTGCTACTTAGCAGTGTCACTGTCTTTATTTATCTGTACCCCCTTCACGTTGTAAGCCCCATGAGGCTAGCATCTGCATCAATAAATATTTGTTGAATCAATGATAATTATTCAGGACTTCCTTGGCTTAATTTAGAATGAACAACAGGGAATTCCCGTTACAAGACTGACTTTTTAATGACTGATCATCTTCAATGATGATGCTATCAGTCTTTATAAATAAAGCCATTTACTTGGGAAACAAATACAAGAGTACTAAGTTATCTTTAAAAGATCTAAGAAAAAAATACTGCTATTTCCCACCCACCAGGAACTACTTCACATATTTTTTCAACAAGTATTCTCTTGTTTACTGCTACATGTCTTTCTTTTCTGTCTTGAACTTTGCCAAAAGTACCCATATCTCTATCTTTGTATCTCTTTCTCTCTCATTTTCTATTTAACTGGCTATAATAAACTAAAGAAAGGAAGAGAGCGCGCCACCCAACACACACACACACACACACACACACACACAGCCACATAACAGACATGGGGAAAAAGAGTGTTCTAAGTTGGAAACTGGCTTGAAAGTTTGTGGAATAACAGCAGATGGAGTAGCCTATGCGTCTGTCTCCAGTCCAGCATTTAGGTATTCTTATAAAGTCTCTACTTCAGCCTGCAGCTGTGTCTGTGGCCTCGGTGTGGCCTCTTTCTTCTCCCAGTCTAGGCACACTGCTCTGCTACTGTTTTAAGTGTTGTTTTATATGGGGTATATCATGGGTACATCGGTATGGTCACCAAACTGTTAAGGACAGGACAGGGGCCAGAAAGAGAGGTCCCATGACAAGTGTCACATCTCCTTCATTTACCAATTCAGAATTTCTGTGGCTGGAGTCTAAGAATGTAAATTTTTTTAAACTACCCAGGTGATTCCTTTAACTCTTCCAAGTTTTGAGAACCACTGGTTTGGTTGACCTAGTGGACAGGGTAGTAGGCAAGAAAGACTACCTGAAAGACAGAAGTAGGTGTTTGGATGCAGGACACCCTCTACATTGATCAACAATGGGTACACAGACTCCCAATGAACTGCCCTTGTAAGGTCCACAGTTGAGAAAATGACTTTAAACTCCAGACACTAAATTAGATTCCTTTTGGAATATCTTAGAAGTGCCATATTTTTATTCATGAAAATAATGCATATTATAACCAAAATTGTTTTCTAAATTTATTGCTAAAGTCCCTACAAAATCTCTTAGGAGTTCTTAAAGTTGAAATTAACAAGGTCTACATTATCTTGAGTATAAAGAAGTGCATAAAGGTTTTTAACTAGTTTAAATTCTGAACTATGAAGGGGCTAACCAAATTTAATCTTAGGGTGGATTATACCTAAGAGAAATGTCAGTCCAGAGAGGTAATTTAAAAGAAGAGTTATAAGCTATGCAAAGTAATGTAAGTGCTTCTGTCATACCCACGGTATGGCAAGCAGCACATTACAATTTGAAGCTGTAACTTTTGATGTGTTCCCAGCCAGCTCAGTTAAGACATAAACTAGAGACAATATGGAATGCTGCCCAATGACTGTCAATTTAGGAACACACTGGCAACATGGCATCGAATTTCAAAACATTATTTAGCACAAAATTTCAACTCCATTATTCCATATTATATCACCATTCTCAGAGCTGTTTTTTAATATGAGTTCCCCTAGCTGCCTGAGATCCTAGCCATGATGGATTCCAGGTGTATGACAGGCCTCTTAGATGACCGCCAATTCCACAACATGACTTTTTTACAAGAGTCTGTGCTTTCTTGCATTTTCTCATAAAGTTGAATAATAAAATATTTATAATGTTAATAAGGCAAGTCACAAAAGCAACATGGCACAGGGAAATCTCACACATGCAAAAGAACAGGTAAAATGCTCACATGGTCTCAACCCCCAAAAAAGGAATCAGGAAAAATGGTATAGGAGTGATCAAGTCTTCACAATATGGAGTTGAAAAGAGATTTCAAAGGTAATAGAGGCAATTTACAAAATTTCCTAAAACTCCCTCTCCCCCGCTCCCAATAAGGATCCCCAATAATCTTCAAGGATGGAGGACAGAAGCCACTACTAAGAGTGCCAGTGTCTTCCAAATAAAGTATCTACATATTCTTAGAAAATTACCTACACATTGGCATTCAATTCAGTTTGTTGCTTGTTATGTATCAGACACAGTTTCCAGAGCACTGTGATAGTAAGTGCTAGAAAAAAGTGTTGTAGAGAAAACCAGAGTGGAGGAACTAAGATGCACTCAGAATCCCCACATGCTGGGTCTGTGAGTATTCTAGTTCAACAGCATTCATAGATGATGTTATACAGAGCCTCTTTTTGTAGATGAAAACATTGAGGGTCTGAGAGCACAGATAACTTATCAATAGAATGAAAGCTCTCCCAACAGAATTCAAGCCATGTGAGGGCAGAGATATTTGTGTTTTGTTCCTTATATATCCCCGGCTGCTAAAACAGGGCCTGATACTCAGTAAGTATCCACTGAGGGAGTGGATGTAAAATGAATCCATCTACATTCAGACAGCTACTCAGGGGAAGGAACCAGGATTTGAGACCTGTTCCAAGCAACTACAAACTCCATTCTTTCTCTAATGTACTACCTGCCTCCCAAGATGACTGGTCTGAAGCAAAGTGACTTGGAGTGGGAATCAGAAGTTGGCTGGGCAGCCCCGCCCCCCATGGACCCTGCCTGCCTATGAGCCTGAGGTTCTGGTTCCTTCAGCTTAATCCACAAAACTGGACTCAAAGGTATGGTGACCACGTTATCTAATTCTGTATGTACCTTACTACACACAGAAAATGTTAATATGGCAACAGACTGCAAATATTCCCCCCCATCTTCAATTAACCTTCATGTCTCTGCTGACAGACCATGCTATTATGTAAACTTCATTTTTTTAAAAAAATCAAAGGCATGTTGGTAACTATGAACACATATTTGTCTTCTGCTAAAACCCAAGGAATAATAGTTAGGAGGCCCATGAGCCTAGAGAGGAATGGAAGGAGAAAGTAAGCCAGAGAGATAACAGAGGATATCATCACACAGGATGCTCAGAGCATTATGAAGACCTTCACTCTTCCTCTGAGTGTAATGGGAAGTCACTGAGGAATCTTGTACAGAGAGTTTTTAAAAGACTGCTCTGGCTGCTAAAGAGAGGCAAGGGTGACAAAGTTCTCACAGGGTGAAGGGTGGAAGCAGAGAGAACTGTGACTTGGTGGATGGCTCTCTATAACCCCAGGAAGACATGATGGTGGCCTGCACAAGGATCACAGGAGTAGAGGAGGTGATAAATGGCTGGGTCTCTTTCTAGTTGAAGGCAGAGCCAATGTGAAATAAGTAAGTTAGAAGTGTCCTCCAAAAAATGAAACAAGATGAAACCAGAGAGGGAGACAAACCATAACAAACTCTTAATCTCAGGAAACAAACTGAGGGTTGCTGGAGTGGAGAGGGTGAGAGGGATGGGGTGGCTGGGTGATGGACATTGGGGAGGGTATGTGCTATGGTGAGTGCTGTGAATTGTGTTAAGACTGATAAATCACAGACTTGTATCCCTGAAACAAATAATACACTATATGTTAATAAATAAATAAATAAAATTAAGAGAACTCTTCAAAGATATCCAAGGGGGAAAAGTTAGTAATTTACAAAAACTTAGTAATCACATCTGGATCAGATTTCTCATTAACAGCATGGATTCAAGAAGTCATATGGGCAGGGCACCTGGGTGGCTCAGTGGGTTAAGCCGCTGCCTTCGGCTCAGGTCATGATCTCAGGGTCCTGGGATCGAGTCCCGCATCGGGCTCTCTGCTCAGCAGGGAGCCTGCTTCCTCCTCTCTCTCTCTCTCTCTGCCTGCCTCTCTGCCTACTTGTGATCTCTCTCTGTCAAATAAATAAATAAAATATTTAAAAAAATAAAAAAGTCATATGGGCAAAAAATCCTGGGGGAAACTTCTTTTTAAATAGGCTCCACACCCAGTGTGGATCCCAATGCAGGGCTTGAACTCATAACTCTGAGATCGACCTGAGCCAAGATCAAGAGTCATACACTTAACCTACTGAGCCACTCAGGCACCCCTTGGAAACTATTTTTGAATCAAAGTTTCTTCATTCATTTAAACAAACATTGAGGAGGAAAGGAAAGATAAAGACACTTTTAAGGATACAAAGCTTTCAAAAATTTATCTCAAATGGACTTTGAGATAATTATTTGAGGATATAACCCAGCAAATGAACTGAGTTAATGAAAAAGATACAGGATGAAGACAGTGTGGTAAGCAAAGGAAAAATTAAATCTTATAATTCAGTCTAAATAACTTTTTATGCAGGGTGTGGTATAATACTATAAAATGTTATAAATAAATCCAAAAAGAATATTCATAAAATATGGAACTAGTATGGAAGAGAAACAAAGCATATTAAGGTCTTGACTTATTTGTGAGATGCAATTTATACTAACTCTACAGTTTGATAAGAAAACTAGGTTTAGATATGTTTATTTAAAATGTAAAGGTAGGGCGCCTGGGTGGCTCAGTGGGTTAAGCCGCTGCCTTCGGCTCAGGTCATGATCTCAGGGTCCTGGGATCGAGTCCCGTATCGGGCTCTCTGCTCAGCAGGGAGCCTGCTTTCCTCTCTCTCTCTCTCTGCCCGTCTCTCCATCTGCTTGTGATATCTCTCTGTCAAATAAATAAATAAAATCTTTAAAAAAAATAAATAAAACAAAATGTAAATGTAATTCACTATGACAAATAGAATGGAAGAAATAATTTTCAAACTACTGGAATAGAAAAAAAAAATGAACCTTCCTTCTTGGCCAAAAAAATCACAAGTCAACCAATCTCACTAAGGGGGAAAAGAATAAAGCCGAACAAAATTAAAAAACAACCCAAGTGCAAACCAATGACAACAAAAGAAGCAAATTAAATATAAAACATAAATTGATAAGGCAGGGTAGGTCCAGCTGTAGCACATGTCACAAAGTGTAAACTAGATAAATTTCTTATTAAAAGATAGAAGCACTTAGACTGAGTCACAAATCTACTTATATGCCATTTATAAGAGACAAACTAAAAATTAAACAACACTGTTGAGAATAAAGCAGTGGAAAAACAAATGGTAAGAAAATTTAACAAAAATAAAGCAAACACAGGTAAATATTAGACAAAAACCGAAACAAATTTATTAGAAAGCATTAATTAACATCGAGGGATTTTTATATTAATAAAGTTTCACTTAAAATGTGTATCTGCCATAAATCTAATGATTCAGAAACATACTCAGCAAAAATTAGAAGAAATAAAGAAACATGGACAAAACCACAGGCACAGTAAGATTCATACTACTCTCAGAAATTAAGGGATTGAGGGGAAAAAAGAAATGGAAGATCTGAATAACTTAATTAAACACACGGTGTTACAGAATCTACCCTTTTCAGAGATTCACAATTTTTCCAATGTTAGGCCACAAGAAATCTCAACAAATTTCAAAAAGCAGATTTAATGCAAACTACATTCTCTGATTACCATATAATAAAATCAGAACCATAAAAGGATTTTTGACACCATCCCCAAAAACCTATGTACTTGTTGATTTTTAGAATACTTTTTTAAAGTAATTCTTGAGCTAAAGAGAAAATCAAAACGGAATTTGTAAACTATTTAGAAATAAGCAATAATGAATAAATCTTTAAAAAGATGGTGCAGTCAGTTGGGCATCCTACCCTTGTGGTTTCTGCTCAGGTTGTAGTCTCAGGGACATGGAATAGAGCCCCTCATTGGTCTCCACACTCAGTAAGGCATCTGCTTCTCTCCTTCTGCCCCTCATATCCCCCCTCAAATAAATGAATCTTAAAAAAAAAAAAGAAAGAAGGAAAGAAGCAATAATGATAGGTCTACTTCTGAAACCTGTAGAATAGAGCCATGATACAGGATGTGGGGATAGGAAGATACATAAAAGCCTCAGTTATTTAGGGTAGAAAATGAATTGAAAGTAAACAAATAAAAGATACACCTCAAGGAAGGAGAAAAAGTAAAATAAAACAAATCAATGAAACAAGATGGAATTGGGAGGGAAACAAACCATAAGTGACTCTTAATCTCACAAAACAAACTGAGGGTTGCTGGCGGGAGGGGGGTTGGGAAAAGGGGGTGGGATTATGGACATTGGGGAGGGTGTGTGCTTTGGTGAGTGCTGTGAAGTGTGTAAACCTGGTGATTCACAGACCTGTATCCCTGGGGATAAAAATATATGTTTATAAAAATAAAAAAAATTAAAAAACAAATCCAAAGAATGTAGGAGAAAATAAAGAAATATATAATATAAACCTAGTAGACTTAAAAAGAATTGGAAATTATTTTGTTTTTAAAGACAGTTGAGGGGCACCTGGGTGGCTCAGTGGGTTAAGCCTCTGCCTTCAGCTTGGGTCATGATCCCAGGGTCCTGGGATTGAGCCTCACATTGGGCTCTCTGCTCAGCAGGGGGCTTGCTTCCCCCTCTCTCTCTGCCTGCCTCTCTGCCTACTTGTGATCTCTTTCTGTCAAATAAATAAATAATAAATCTTTTTAAAAAAAAAAAAAAAGAAAGAAGACAGTTGAAACAACTAAACATTTCTGTCCAAGAAAAAGAGACAGCATAACATGCAATAAAAATGGTAAAAGCAGACACAACTATAAGCCTGGGGAAAATAAATTTTATAAGAATATTTTATTTTTTTTTTAAAGATTTGATTTATTTATTTGAGAGAGAGATAGTGAGAGAGAGCATGAGCAAGGAGAAGGTCGGAGGGAGAAGCAGACTCCCCGTGGAGCTGGGAGCCCAATGCGGGACTCGATCCCAGAACTCCGGGATCATGACCTGAGCCGAAGGCAGTCGTCCAACCAACTAAGCCACCCAGGCGTCCCTATAAGAATATTTTATGCAGGGTGTCTGGGTGGCTCAGTCAGTTAAAAGTCTGCCTTTGGCTTGGGTCATGATCCCAGGGTCAATCCACACATCAAGTTCCCGACTCAGCTAGAACCCCGCTTCTCCCTCTCCTTGTTTGTGCTGTCTCATTCTCTCACTCAAATAAATAAGTAATTTTTTAAAAAGAATATTTTATGTAAAACCCCTTATCAACAAATTTGCAAATCTAAATAAAGTGAATGCTTTTATAAGAAATTACAAATGACATATCTGACCCAAGAATTTAAAAAATCTGAGTAGATTAAGTTATAGCACAATTCAAAAATAATGAAAGTAAAAACAAAAACAAGAAACAGTGATAAGAGAGCCCAGATGTGGACCCTCGACATTATGGTCAAATAATCTTCGACAAAGCAGGAAAAAATATCCAGTGGAAAAAAGACAGTCTCTTCAATAAATGGTGCTGGGAAAATTGGACACCTATGTGTTGAAGAATGAAACTCGACCATTCTCTTATACCATACACAAAGATAAATTTGAAATGGATAAAAGACCTCAACGTGAGGCAGGAATCCATCAGAATTCTAGAGGAGAACACAGGCAATAATTTATTCGACATAGGCCACAGCAACTTCTTTGAAGATATGTCTCTAAAGTCAAAGGAAACAAAAGCGAAAATGTATTTTGGGGACTTCATCAAGATCGAAAGCTTCTGCACAGCAAAGGAAACAGTCAACAAAACAAAGAGGCAACCCATGGAATAGGAGAAGATATTCACAAATGACAATACAGACAAAGGGCTTAAATCCAGGATCTATAAAGAATCCCTCAAACTCAACACATACAAAACAGATAATCATGTCAAAAAATGGGCAGAAGACATGAACAGACACACTTCTCCAATGAAGACATACAAATGGCTAACAGATACATGAAAAAATGTTCATCATCACTAGCCATCAGGGAGATTCAAATCAAAACCACATTGAGATACCACTTTACACCAGTTAGAATGGTCAAAATTAACAAGACAGTAAACTACACGTTGGAGAGGATGTGGAGAAAGGGGAACCCTTACACTGTTGGTGGAAATGCAAGTTGGTACAGCCACTTTGGAAAACATTATGGAGATTCCTTAAGCAATTAAAAAAAGAGCTTCCCTATGACCTTGCAATTGCACTACTGGGTAATTACCCCAAAGATACATATGTAGTGAAAAGAAGGGCCATCTGTACCCCAATGTTCATAGCAGCAATGGTCACAGTTACCAAACTGTGGAAAGAACCAAGATGACCTTCAACCTACAAATGGATAAGGAAGATGTGGTCCATATATACTATGGAGTACTATGCTTCCATCAGAAAGGATGAATACCCAACTTTTGTATCAACATGGACAGGACTGGAAGAGATTATGCTGAGTGAAGTCAGTCAAGCAGAGAGAGTCAATTATCATATGGTTTCACTTATTTGTGGAGCATAAGAAATAACAGGGAGGACATGGGGAGATGGAGAGAAGGGAGTTGGGGGAAATTGGAGGGGGAGATGAACCATGAGAGACTGTGGACTCTGAAAAACAACCTGAGGGTTTTGGGGGGTAGTGGGAGGTTGGGTGAGCCTGGTGGTAGGTATTATGGGGGCATGTATTGCATGGAGCACTGGGTGTGGTGCATAAACAATGAATTCTGGAACAATGAAAAGAAATTAAAAAAAAAATCACAGTTTTTTCAGAGAATTTCTACCAAACCTATAGGCAAATTAAAGACTCATTTTACAAACTCTTCCAAATCAACCAAAGAGGTAAAAAACTTCTCAACTCATTCTTCCATAATCTATACACTAATACTAAATAAGGTAAGGAAAATAAAAGCATATTTATAGCCCAGACTCATGTATAAGCATAAGGGCAAAAAATATTAAATAAAATACCAGTGGAATTAACACAGTGAACTAGTTGGGTTTGAGGAACAGAAGAATGATAATTCAGTATCACAAGCTTTACTCAAATAAATATACTTCTTTAACAGATTAAAAGAGAAAAACAGAACTAAATTACCTCAACAGATGTCAAAAAGCTTTGACAAAACTTAACATCAATACCCTGATGTGAAAAATAAAAGTCACTCAATAAACTAGAAATAAAATGACTTCCTACATTTGACGGAAGGCATTGATTAGAAGGAATAATAACTAGAGCAAATATCACACCTAATAGTCAAAGATAAAAGAATCCCATTAAGACAGAACCAAACCAAAAATCATGTCTGTTATTACCACTCTTAGTTAACTAGTTAGTTAAAACAGAGTAACAGAAATGAAGACACAAAACCATAACTATTTGCAAATAAAGACTAAATAGAAAATTCAACTGAAAACTTAGAATAAAAGAATTCAGTAAATGGTGAGATATAAAATCAAAAGTTTTGGGGCGCCTGGGTGGCTCAGTGGGTTGGGCCTCTGCCTTCAGCTCGGGTCATGATCTCAGGTCAGCGTCCTGGGATCGAGTCCCGCATTGGGCTCTCTGCTCAGAGGGGAGCCTGCTTCCTCCTCTCTCTCTGCCTACATGTGATCTCTCTCTCTGTCAAATAAATAAACAAAATCTTCAAAAAAAATCAGAGGTGTTTGACTGGTCAATGGTTTTGAAATGCCTGGGTGGCTCAGTTGGTTATGCCTCTGACTCTTGATTTCAGCTCAGGTCATGACCTCAGGGTCATGGAATTGAGTGGAGTCTGCTTTAGAGACTCTCCCTCTTCCTCTGTCCCTCCTCTCTCAAAATAAATAAATAAAATTTTTTTTTTAAAGTCAACAGTTTTCCTGTATGCACATTAACAATTAAGTAATTAGAAAAAGCAATAGAGACAAGATCCTGTTTGAATGCCAAGAAGAGTCACAATACCTACATACTTAACAAGAAATGTACAAAAAAGAGAAAGAAATGTACAAGACCTATATGAAGAAATAATAATATCCAACAACTACTGAATATGAACTCTGTGCCAGGTAGTGGTCTAAGCACTTTTCAGCTCATACATCATGTAAGCCTCACAACAATGCTGTGATATACCACTATTAATACAACTGCTATTATTATTGCCATTTTTGGATAACTAATTAGAGGCTCTGTAAGGTTAATCACCTTCCCCATATCAACACAGCTTATAGAAATACAAATTGAACTCATACAGCCTAACTACCAAAGTCTTGTTCTTAACTACTATGATATATACGATGATGTAAAACTCCACTCAACTATATGTAAACTGAAATAAGAACCAAAACATAAATATGTTAGTTCTTCTCCAATTAAGCCATAAATTCAATGGGCTCCCAGTCTAAATCCCAAGACACATTATATAAGCTATAGCAATTAAAAAGTTCTAATTAAGCAAAAACAGAAAAAATATATGAAAAGAAATAGGCCATCTAGAAACAGATCCATATCTGATGATAATTTAGCTTATATTAGTATACATTTCAAATCAGTAGGAAAGCCTGAACTATTTTTAAAATGCTGTATCCATTAGAAAATATTAATCTGTCCTCCCCTGTTCACACCATGTTCAAAAAACAAATTCCAGATAGATTAAAAAGCTATAGAAATAAACTACAAATATTAAAAGAAATGATAAGAAAATATATTTGGTTAAGGAACCTATCTAAGGTTTAGAAATGCAAAAGAGCCTCATAAAGAAAAGTATTTCAGATTTGATCTCAAAATATCAAAAATTTCTATTAGACAAAGGACAATATTAACAATGTTAAAGATCAAGTTGGGAAAGAGGAGGGAGAGTGTATGTGGCTATACAAGGCAACAGGAGGGGCACCTGGGTTAAGTGGGCTTAACCCACTGAGCCAGTGGGTTAAGCCTCTGCCTTCGGCTTGGGTCATGGTCTCAGGGTCCTGGGATCGAACCCCGCATCGGGCTCTTTGCTCAGTGGGGAGCCTGCTTCCTCCTCTCTCTCTGCCTGCCTCTCTGCCTACTTGTGATCTCACTCTCTGTCAAATAAATAAATAAAATATTTTAAAAAAAAGGCAACAGGAAGGGGACACCTGGGTGGCTCAGTCAGTTGAGTGTCTGCCTTTGGCTCAAGCCATAATCTCAGGGTCCTGGGATCGAGCCCATATCAGGCTTCTTGCTCTGTGGGAAGTCTGCTTCTCCTTCTTCCTCTACTGTTCCTCCTGCCTGTGCTCTTTTGTTCTCACACATCTCTCTCTCTCAAATAAATGGATAAAATCTTAAAAGAAAAAAAAAAAGAGACAATAGGAAAGATCCTTGTCTGATGTATTGGTGGATTTGACCCAGGCTAGGTAGACTGCATCAATGTCAATGTCCTAGTTGTGATGTTGTACTAAAAGTTTAGCAACGTAACAGCAGTGGGGCACCAGGGGAAAGGGTACATAAACTTTCTCTATATTATTTCTTGAAACTGCTTATAAGTCTACAGTTACCCAAATACAGATTTTAATTTTAAAAAGACCAAGTGTCAGGGCAGCTGGGGGTGGCTGTCAGTCAAGTGGCCAACTCTTGGTTTCAGCTCGGGTCACGATTTTGGAGTCCTAGGATCAAAATCCACATCAGGTTCCTCACTCAGTGGGGAGTATGTTTTAGATTCTCTCTCTTCCTCTCCCTCTGAACCTCCCTAATGCTTGCTTGCTTTCTTTCTCTCAAATAAATAAAACCTTTTTTAAAAAATACAGATCAGCATTGTTAAAATAGTGAAAAAGTAAAGTCAACTTAAGCTCCCATCATTAGTTAGCGAGTATTGACATACCATATATCAACGCAAAGTAACTTAATATTATGCAAAAACTGTTATACACTAATGTATAGTAATTTATTAGTTTATAGACTTTTTAAAAAGTCATTTAAAAAAATGGGGACTAGGGGCACCTGGGTGGCTCAGTGGGTTAAGCCTCTGCCTTCAGCTCAGGTCATGATCTCAGGGTCCTGGGATCAAGCTCCATATCAGGCTCCCTGCTCAGCAGGGAGCCTGCTTCCCCCTCTCTCTCTGCCTGCCTCTATGCCTACTTGTGATCTCTGTTTCTCTCTGTCAAATAAATAAATAAAGTATTTTTAAAAAATAAAAATAAAAAATGAGGACTATAATTATCCAATAAAAGAAACCAGGATTTCTTGGAGAAATGGCTGATTACATTACAGCAACAGTAGTAGTATACTATGAGCCTGGAATATCTTATAATGCCAAAAAATGTTTTAAAATGATGGTTATATGTCAAAAGAACACAAAAGCTAGCTTGAACTGCATGCAAAAGAATGAAACTGGATCATCTCCTTACACCACACACAAAAATAGACTCAAAATGGATGAAAACCTATATATGAGATAGGAATCCATCAAAATCCTAGAGGAAAACCTAGGTAGCAACCTCTGTGACCTCAGTTGCAGCAACTTCTTTCCTCACATATCTCCAAAGGTAAGGGAAACAAAGGTAAAAATGAACTATTGGGACTTCATCAAGATCAAAAGCTTTTGAACAGCAAAGGAAAAAGTTGACAAAACCAAAAGACAACCAACACAATGGGAGAAGATATTTGCAAATGACATATCAGATAAAGGGCTAGTATCCAAGATCTACAAAGAACTTATCAAACTCAACACCCAAAGAACAAATAATCCAATCAAGAAATGGGCAGAGGACATAAACAGACATTTCTGCAAAGAAGACATTCAAATGGCCAACAGACACAGGAAAAAGTGCTCAGTATCACTAGGCATCAGGGAAATACAAATCAAAACCACCATGAGATACCACCCCATACCTGTTAGAATGGCTAAAATCAGTAAGTTAGGAAATGACAGATGTTGGCAAGGATTCGGAGAAAGGGGAACCCTCTTACACTGTTGGTGAGAATGCAAGCTGGTGCAGCCACTCTGGAAAACAGGATGGAGGTACCTCAAAAAGTTGAAAATAGAGCTACCCTATGACCCAGCAATTGCACTACTGGGTATTTACCCTAAAGATACAAATGTAGTGATCTGAAGGGGCAGGTGCACCCGAATGTTTATAGCAGCAATGTGCACAAAAGCCAAACTATGGAAAGAACCCAGATGTCCGCCAACAGATGAAAGGATAAAGAAGATGTAGTATATATACACAATGGAATATTACTCAGCCATCAAAAAAATGAAATCTTGTCATTTGTATCGACATGGATGGAACTAGAGGGTGTTATGCTAATTGAAATAAATCAGAGAAAGACAATTATCCTATGATCTTACTCATATGTGGAATTTAAGAAACAAAACAGAGGATCACAGGGAGATAGAGGGAAAAATTAAACAAGATGAAAGCAGAGAGGGAGACAAACCATAAGAGACTCTTAATAATAGGAAACAAACTGAGGGTTGCTGGAGGGGAGGTGGGTAGAGGTTTGGGGTAACTGAGTGATGGACATTAAGAAAAGCATGTGATGTAATGAGCACTGGGTACTCTAGAAGGCTGATGAATCACTAACCTCTACCTCTGAAACCAGTAATACACTGTATGTTAACTAATTGAATTTAAATTAAAAAATAAAAATAAAGCCCACTTGAACAGGCTCCCCCTAGCCAAAGCTAGGACAACTTTGGCCACAAAACACTGGGAGTGACAGATTATTGCCCTTAAAATTAGAAGGACTGCATGGGTCTCTACCATACTTACAGAGAAGAAGAGGGAGAGGAAGACCGATAGAGCAAGTGTGAGAATACCATCTGGGGAATCCGAGGGAAAGGTATGTTGGAATCCTCCGTATTATCTTTGCAACCTTATTGAAAAGATTAAATTACATCAAAAGAAAAAGCCGTGGAGACAAAAAGGATGACTTTAATTTAAACTGACAACTACTGGAAAATCTTGATGACATATTTAAAAACCCAAGTTGCAGAATGGTTTCTATAGTAGAAGCAAGATGGTGGGAAGGGGGTTGGGGTAGAGAATGAGAGAGCACTATTATATTTATGTATGTTTAAGTGGTTTTCAATCAACTCATATTTGTGTACTACTTGAGGCCCACTCTACCTCTGCCTTGAGGCCCACTTTACCTCTGCCCCAAAGATTACTGTCCCTAGAGCAGGTGCTGGACCACCAGGAAGACCACAACAAAGAGTGAGAGCCAGGAGAGCGTGAAAAAAACTAACACTTGGACCCAGGATTTGGTGGCATACCTTATATAAAATTTCAAGATCTCAATTTTGAAATTATAATTCCATACTCATATCCACATAAAGGATTCTATGTCCTACGAAGGAAATTTAAAACATCTGAATGATAGAGTAATTCCATATGTGCTATCTATATAGACTCTCTGGGTACAGAACACAGAAGTAGAATTACAATCCTGTGAATTCTGCAGAAGCCAGTTGATACTAGCCACATGTGAGGCAAGGCCAGGTACTGGCCTCTTCAGAGCCTCCCCTCTACCACCTATCACAACCATTTGCTCAGTCCTTCTGCATTCAACCAACAGAGGACCTCTGCAAATCACTCTGATTTTAATCATCTAATTGTAACTAAAGTTTACTAACAGCCACCAATGAGAAGGAAAGAACAAGTTATCTGACTTTGTTTTGACTACCTCAAAGGAAAAAAAAAAAAAAACTTGGTGGGAGTAAAATTTGCCAAAGTTTGAGATGTGGGACTTGGTCCAGAGTTCCAAAAATTACCGCAACATAAATTAACAAAGAAACATTGTCTAAGCCGGCTCTGAAGAAAACTCTTATTTTCTGTCATTAGTTCACTACTATTTTCATTAATATTCCATATTCTGAGTCCTTCCCCTGCTTCTTTGTTCCAAAGTCTTAACTTTATTTTGATTTCTTACAAAATTATTTTTCATATCATCATCTTCCCTTTTAGGGCACTTTGCCTAAATTTAAAATGGCAGATTCTTTCCCTGCAGATATAACCCACTTTCCGCAAATCACCCTGCAACTATGTATGATTCCCTGGCACTCTCCACATGCCACATTCACAGATTCGAATTCTGATTTAATATATCATACATTAAATGCAAACTTCTGCCTCATCTGATTCTGAAATTCTGAGATGACTTATCTATCTACATTTTTCAAAGAGAAAACAGGCTTTTAGACAGCTACTGCCAAAGCACATGCCTGTGTACTTGAACATCACTCCTAATGAAATTTTCATGACGTTATTGTCATTTTGCAACAAGGCCTTGCTGATGGTCGGATTATGATTGTAGAGCCTCAGCCCAAAGCAGATAAAGGGTTTTGATTGCAAAATTTACAACTGATATGAAATATTCACAAGAACTATATGAAAGTCCAGATACTGTGACTCAGTAGTTCCCTTCTTGGGAATTTGTTTAAAATAAATAAATATATAAAACAATTCAAGTCTGCCTGAGTGGCTCAGTGGGTTACACATCTGCTCCAGTCATGATCCAAGTTTTATGAGACTGAGCCCTGCATCGGGCTCCTTGCCCAGTGGGGAGTCTGCTTCTCCCTCTCCTCTGCCCCTCCCCCCGCTCATGCACACACACACTCTCTCTAATAAAATCATTAAAATTTTTTTCTAAAAAAAATCCATCTGTATGAAAATGGTTTTTTTCCATATTATCTATAAATAAGAGAGGAGCAAGATGGCAGAGGTCCCAGGAGTTCAGCTAGGTATCAAACCATTCTGAACAGCTACAAACTCAAGAGGAGAGAGAAGAGAAGAGCAGCAACCCCAGGAATAGATAATCAACCACTTTCCAGAAGGCAGGATGTGTGGAGAAATCAATCTGATTCAACATGTGGGAAGATAGACCGCAGGGGTAGGGGCTGGCTCCTGGCAAGCGGTAGAGCAGCGCAGCACAAAATCAGAACTTTGAGAAGTATTTTCCACTGAGGGATATCACTCCAGAGGCTAAACATCGGAGGAAGACCCCTCGCAGGGACAGTGTGGTCTTGGGACCCATGAGATCACAGAAAAACTGGGGGTGCCTGTGTGCAGCAGAGCTCTCAGGTACTGGAGTGGGGAGACCAGCTGCAGGGATGGAGCTGGGGAGTGGGCTCTCAGCTCCGGATTACCTTAAACCATGATCCAAGGCACAGTCGGACCACTGCTTTTTGAGCAGGGACCCCCATGAGTGGCAGATCTGGGGAGACTCCCTCCTTCCTCCCCTGGGAGGAGCAACACAGGAGCGTTTGGCAGGAATCTGCTGGGTTTAGAGACTCCAAAGGAGGCTGTGCCCCAGAGATAGAAACGCTTGGTCACAGGCTGGTAAGTCTGGAGCATAACTGGAAACCAGGGAGATGGGAGGGATTGACTGCTTTTCTCTGAGGGCACACTCTCAGCTCCTATGAGGTAGGAGACTAGAAGGTTGCCATTTTCATTCCTGTTCTCCAAAGCTGTACAGAAAGTGTTCAGGGTACAAAAGCTACCAAGAGCAAACCCGAGCAGATTACTTAGCTTGGCCCCTGGCAAGGTTGGTGCAATTCCGTCTCAGGCAAAGACATTTGAGAATTACTGCAACAGATCCCTCCCCTAGAAAATCAGCAAGAAAATCCAAATTCAAATCCAGCCAAGACCAAGTTAACTAATCAATGAGAACTGTGGAACTCCAGAGGTAGGGGAAAGAAACACAGAAATCATGGTTTTTTTTCCATGATCCTTTAGTCTTTCAAAGTTAAATTTTTTAAATTTTTATTCTTATTCTTTTTTTAATTTATCTTCTTCCTATTTTAATGTTTTTTAATGATTTACATTATCAATATCTTTTTAAAAATCTTTAATTTTCATCGTTATAGTCTTATATTATCCCTTTATTATATTTAACCCTATTTTTTGTATACATATAGGTTTTTCTTCATTAGAATTTTGGAAAACAATTTCTTCTGATAGATCAAAATATACCCTAAACCTAGCAGACAGCTTTCTCATCTCCAGCCTGATTACATTCTTTCTTTTTTTTTCTTTATTCAACCAACTTATCAATTCCTTTTTCAGAATCTTTAATTTTCATATTCATAGTCATATTTCATCTCTTCATCCTGTTTACCCTTATTTTGTGTGTGTGTGTGTGTATATGTGTGTGTGTGTGTATATATATATATATGTATATATACATATATATATATATACATATGGTCTTTAAAATTTTGGGAGGTATTTTCTTCTAACAGACCAAAATATACTCAAAATAAAGTGTCTGGCTCTGTTCTATTCACCACTCTAATTATATATACATAAACATATATTTTTTTTCTTTTTTGCCCCTTTCTTTCTTCCCCAGTTTCAGGTCTCTTCTGATTTGGTTAATGTATATTTTTCTGGGGTTGTTGCTACCCTTTAGGTATTTTGTTCTCTCATTCATCTATTCATATCTGCATAAAATGATAAGGTGGAAAAACTCACAAAAAAAAAAAAAAAGAACAAGAGGCAGTACCACTGGCTAGGGACCTAATCAATACAGACATTAGTACTATGTCAGAACTAGACGATTCAGAATGACGGTTATCAAGGTGCTAACTGGGCTCGAAAAAAGCAGAGAAATCAAATCCCTTTCTGGAAAAATAAAAAAATTAAAATCTGAACAAGTTGAAATAAAAAAAGCTATTAATGAGGGGCAGTCAAAAATGGAGGCTCTTACTGCTAGGATAAATGACGCAGGAGAGAGAATGAGTGATAAAGAAGACCAAATGATGGAGAATAAAGAAGCCGAGCAAAAGACAACTACTAGACCATGAGGGGAGAATTTGAGAGATAAGTGGTACCATGAGATGAAACAATATTAGAATAATTGGGATCCCAGAAGAAGGAGAGAGAGACATGGGGGCAGAAGATATATTGGAGCAAATGATAGTAGAGAATCTCCCTAATATGGTGATGGGAACAAGCATCAAAATCCAGGAGGCACAGAGAACTCCCATCAAAATCAATAAAAATAGATCCACACCCAGGCATCTACAAGTAAAACTTACAAGTATCAGTGACAAAGAGAAAATCCTGAAAGCAGCTCAGGACAAGAGGTCTGTAACACACAACAGCAGAAATATTAGAATGGCAGCAGACCTATCCACAGAGACCTGGCAGGCCAGAAAGGACTGGCATGATATATTCAGAGCACCAAACGAGAAAAACATGCAGCTTAGAATACTATATCCAGGGGTGCCTGAGTGGCTCAGTCATTAAGCATCTGACTTTGGCTCAGGTCATGATCCCAGGATCCTGGGATCAAGCCCTGCGTTGGGCTCTCCACTCTGCGGGAAGCCTGCTTCTCCCTCTCCCCCTCCCCCTGCTTGTGTTCCCTCTCTTGCTGTGTCTCTGTCTGTCAAATAAATAAATAAAATCTTTTAAAAAGAAAGAAAGAGAGAAAGAAAGAAAGAAAGAAAGAAAGAAAGAAAGAAAGAATACTATAACCAGCTAGGCTGTCATTGAAAATAGAAGAGAGATTAAAAATCTTCCAGGACAAACAAAAACTAAAAGAATTTGCAAACATGAAACCGGCCTTATAGAAAATATTGAAAGGAGTCCAATAAACAGAGAGAGAGCCTAAAAGTAACAGACCAGAAAGGAACAGAGATGGTATACGGTAATAGTTACCTTATAGGTAATACAATGGAACTAAATTCATATCTTTCAATAGTTACCCGGAATGTAAATGGGCTAAATGTCCCCAATCAAAAGACACAGGGTATCAGAATGGATTAAAAAAAAAAAAAAAAAAACAAGACCCATCAATATGATATCTACATGAAACTCATTTTAGACCCAAAAACACATCCAGATTTAAAGTAAGGGGGTGGAAAACAATTTACCATACTAATGGACATCAAGATAAAGCTGGGATGCCAATCCTTCTATCAGATAAATTAGATTTTAAGCTAAAGACCATAATAAGATATGAGGAAGGACACTATATCATATTTAAAGGGTCTGTCCAAGAAGAAGATCTAACAATTTTAAATATCTATGCCCCTAACATGAGAGCAGCCAATTATATAAACCAATTAATAACAAAATCAAGAAATACATCGATAATAATACAATAATAGTAGGGTACTTTAATACTCCCCTCACTGAAATGGACAGATCATGTAAGCAAAAGATCAACAAGGAAATAAAGGCTTTAAATGACACATTGGACCAGATGGACATCACAGATATATTTAGAACATTCCATCCCAAAACAACAGAATACACATTCTCCTCTAGGGCACATGGAACATTGTCCAGAACAGATCACATCCTGGGGCATAAATCAGGTCTCAACCAGTACAAAAACTGGCATCATTTCTTACATATTTTTAGACCACAATGCTTTGAAACTAGAACTCTATCACCAGAGGAAAGTTGGAAGAACTCAAATACATGAAGGCTAAAGATCATCCTACTAAAGAATGAATGGGTTCACCAGGAAATTAAAGAAGAATTTAAAAAATTCATGGAAACAAATGAAAATGAAAACACAACTGTTCAAAATCTTTGGGACACAGCAAAGGCTGTCCTAAGAGGAAAGTACATAGCAACACAAGCCTTTCTCAAGAAACAAGAAAGGTCTCAAGTATACAACCTAACCCTACACCTAAAGGAGCTGAAAAAAGAACAGCAAAGAAAGCCTAAACCCAGCAAGAGAAGAGAAATAATAAAGAGCAGCGCAGAAGTCAATGAAATAGAAACCAAAAAACCAAAAACCAAAACAAAACAGTACAACAAATTAATGATACTAGAGGATGGTTTTTGGAAAGAATTAATAAGATTGATAAACCCCTGGCCAGACTTATCAAAAAAAAAAGAGAAAGGACCCAAATAAATGAAATCATAAATGAATGAGGAGAGATCACAACTAACACCAATGAAATACAAACAATAATAAGAACATATTATGAACAACTATACGCCAGCAAATTTGACAACGTAGAAGAAATGAATGCAGTCTTAGAGAAACAGAAACTACCAAAACTGAACCAAGAAGAAATAGAAAACCTGAACAGACTTATAACCAGTAAGGAGATTGAAGCAGTCACCAAACATCTCCCAAAAAACAAGAGCCCAGGACTGACAGCTTCCCAGGGGAATTCTACCAAACATTTAAAGAAGAATTAATACCTGTTCTCCTAAAACTGTTCAATAAAATAGATATGATTCTCTCAATAGATGCTGAAAAAGCATTTGATAAAGTATAGCATCCTTTCTTGATCAAAACTCTTCACAGTGTAAGGACAGGGGTACATACCTCAATATCATAAAAGCCACCTATGGAAAACCCACAGTGAATACCATTCTCAATGGAGAAAAACTGAGAACTTTTCCCCTAAGGTCAGGAAATAGGGATGTCTACTATTACCACTGCTATTCAACATAGTACCAGAAGTCCTAGCCTCAGCAATCAGACAACAAAAAGAAATAAAAGACATCCAAATCAGCCAAGAAGAAGTCAAGCTCTCACTCTTTGCAGATGATATAATACTTTATGTGGAAAACCCAAAAGAATCCATGCCAAATCTGCTAGAACTCACACAGTAATTCATTAAGTATCAGGATATAAAATCAATCCACAGAAATCAGTTGCATTTCTATACACCAACAGCAAAATAGAAGAAAGAGAAATAAAGGAGTCAATCCCATTTACAATTGTACCCAAAACCATAAAATACCTAGGAATAAACCTAACCAAAGTGGCAAAGAATCTGTACTCAGAAAACTATAAAGTACTCATGAAAAAAACTGAGGAAGACACAAAGAAATGTAAAACTATTCTATGCTCACAGATTTGAAGAACAAATATTGTGAAAATGTCTATGCTACCTAGAGCAATCTACATATTTAATGCAACCCTATCAATATACCCTCAATTTTTTTCAAAGAAATGGAATAAATAATCCTAAAATTTACATGGAACCAGAAAAGACCCTGAATAGCCAGAGGAATGTTGAAAAAGAAAGCCAAAGTTGGTGGCATAATTCCAGACTTCAAGCTTATTACAAAGCTGTCATCATCAAGACAGCATGGTACTGGCACAAAAACAGACACATAGATCAGTGGAACAGAATAGAGTCCAGAAATGGACTCTCAACTCTATGGTCAACTAATCTTTGACAAAGCAGGAAAGAATTTCTAACAGAAAAAAAGTCTCTTCAACAAATGGTGTTGGTAAAATTGGATAGCCACATGCAGAAGAATGAAACTGGACCATTTCTTTACACCACACACAAAATAAATGAAAGTGGATGAAAGACCTCAATGTGAGACAGGAATCCATCAAAATCCTTAAGGAGAACACAAGCAGTAACCTCTTGAACCTCAACCACATCAACTTCTTCCTAGAAATATCACCAAAAGCAAGAGAAGCAAGGGCAAATGAACTATTGGGACTTCATCAAGATCAAAAGCTTTTGCACAGCAAAGGAAACAGATAACAAAACCAAAAGACAACCAACACAATGGGAGAAGATATTTGCAAACGACATATCAGATGAAGGGCTAGTATCCAAGATCTATAAAGAACTTATCAAACTCAACACCCAAAGAACAAATAATCCAATTAAGAAATGGGCAGAGAAAGAACCAAGATGCCCTTCAACGGATGAATGGATAAGGAAGATGTGGTCCATGTACAGTATAGAGTATTATGCCTCCATCAGAAAGGATGAATACCCAACTTTTGTAGCAACATGGACAGGACTGGAAGAGATTATGCTGAGTGAAATAAGTAAGCAGAGAGAGTAAATTATCATATGGTTTCACTTATTTGTGGAGCATAACAAATGGCATGGAGGACATGGGGAGTTAGAGAGGAGAAGGGAGTTGGGGGAAATTGGACGGGGAGGTGAACTCTGAAAAACAATCTGAGGGTTTTGAAGGGGCGGGGGGTGGGTGTTGGGGTACTAGGTGGTGGGTATTCTAGAGGGCACGGATTGCATGGAGCACTGGGTGTGGTACAAAAATAATGAATACTGTTATGCTGAAAAATAAAAAATAAATTTAAAAAATAAAGAAAAAAATATTAAAAATAAAAAAAAAATGGGCAGAGGACATGGACAGACATTTCTGCAAAGAAGACATTCAAATGGCCAACAGACACATGAAAAAGTGCTCAGTATCACTCAGCATCAGGGAAATACGAATCAAAACCACAATGAGATACCACCAGTCAGAATGGCTAAAATTAACCAGTCAGGAAATGAGAGATGCTGGCGAGGATGCAGAGAAAGGGGAACCCTCCTACACTGTTGTGGGAATGTAAGCTGGTACAGCCACTCTGGAAAACAGTATGGAGGTTCCTCAAAAAGTTGAAACTAGATGCTGGCGAGGATGCGGAGAAAGGGGAACCCTCCTACACTCTTGGTGCGAATGCAAGCTGGTGCAACCACTCTGGAAAACAGCGTGGAGGTTCCTCAAAAAGTTGAAAATAGAGCTACCCTATGACCCAGCAATTGCACTACTGGAGAGATGCTGGCGAGGATGCAGAGAAAGGGGAACCCTCCTACACTGTTGTGGGAATGTAAGCTGGTACAGCCACTCTGGAAAACAGTATGGAGGTTCCTCAAAAAGTTGAAACTAGATGCTGGCGAGGATGCGGAGAAAGGGGAACCCTCCTACACTCTTGGTGCGAATGCAAGCTGGTGCAACCACTCTGGAAAACAGCGTGGAGGTTCCTCAAAAAGTTGAAAATAGAGCTACCCTATGACCCAGCAATTGCACTACTGGTTATTTACCCTAAAGATACAAATGTAGTGATCCAAAGGGGCACGTGCACCTGAATGTTTATAGCAGCAATGTCCACAATAACCAAAATATGGAAAGAGCCTAGATGACGATCAGCAGATGAATAAATTTAAAAAATGTGGTATACACACACATACACACACACACACACACACACACACACACACAGGAATACTATGCAGCCATCAAAAATGAAATCTTGCCATTTGCAATAATGTGGATGGAACTAGAGGGTATCAGGCTGAGTGAAATAAGTCAATCAGAGAAAGATAATTATCATATGTTCTCTCTGATATGAGGAATTTGAGAGGCAGGGTGGGGGTCGTGGCTGGGAAGGGAGAGAAAAAATGAAACCTGATGGGATTGGGAGGGAGACAAAACATAAGAGACTCTTAATTTCATAAAACAAACTAAGGGTTGCTGGGGGTTGGCGGGGCAGGGATAGGGTGTTGGGGTTATGGACAGTGGGGAGGGTATGTGCTATGGTGAGTGCTATGAAATATGTAAGCCTGATGATTCACAGACCTGTACCCCTATGAAAAATAATACATTATAAGTTAATATTAAAAAAGCAAAAAAAAAATCTAAAAATAATGTAAAACACTTGGACCCATGCTACTATCAAAAATGAAATCGCTATAGAATCTATGATGAATCAATTTAATGCACTATTGTAAAACCACTTATCAAGAAATCATTATAAAATGAGACTTACCAAGACTACATAATAACTTAAAGTTCAGAAGCAAATCGTAAATGCAACAAAAGGAGAAATCACACTTAAAAAAACAGAATTGAATAACAAAAAATTGATCAATTATGATAAATTCTTTTCGTTAAAATTTTTTAAAAATACTGTCTCACTTTTGACTTTATAATAAACAAAATTGGAAGAAAATGTGTCAGAAAAAAAGTCTGAAGGCTTTAATTTTCCTATTTCTATGTAGAAAATTATTTTCAGAATCAGCAGGACAAAGCCGTCTAAGACCAAAGGTGGAAATTGCATAGTTCCAAGGTTTGAAACTTGTTTAGAACAGATGAAGAATCATGCCCAGGGGCTTTAAGAGGACACCATAACCACAAGAAAAAGAAATGGCAAAGGAGTTGTTACATTACTAAACCATTTGTTCTTGAAACCAAGATTAGGGAAACTGTATTTGATCAGAAGTTCAAGTATCTGAAGTCATAAATGGAAGAAGAGTCAGAGAAAGATCCATCTTCTACTAGAGTATTCTTTCGGCTGTAAGGGTTAACCGTTTTCCAGCCCCTTAATGAAGACGGACTGGGTGTTAATGTCAGACCCACTGACTTTTCAGAGGGGAAAACTACACATCACTCCTCCCCAGGAGGTGGTACTGCTGTCCCTCTTTCGCACTACTGTGAGACTCGTATCATAAGCCATGAAATGTATAGTATAGATAGCACCCTTGGTAGAGAAATGATGTCTCCTCATTACAACAACCCATCCTCATAAAAATCCTCCACCCTTTCTTTAAAAAGCCTTTCTTACGACGAAACTACAAAAAACGTTAAAAAATCACACAAATCCAACGTGGTCAATGTTCCAAAATTAAACTGTACATGTCCTGGTCTGACCCATTTTCTTCATTTTGTGATTTAAATGGCTTAAGAAGCTTCTGACTTCATTAAACAATCTGGAAACAGTAAGAACTTTTTTCCCAAAGAAATTAGCTGTCAAATTATTCCTCTAATAATGTGTTTGTTTTCTGATGCTAGTGCTGAAATGCCAAGGCACTCTGACAGATAACTGTTAGAAAATTTGGGTTCAGAGCTTTTAAAGAGCATGAGATACTGGTTTTGGAAGCGGCTGTGAGAAGGGCAGGGCCGGGGGAAGGAGGAGATGCCAGGAACAGGTCTGTGCCTCCTTTCTGATATCAGCGTGTTAATGTTGCCAATGGGTTCCAGCATTTGTACAATAGTAATGAGGCTGGATTTTTTTTCCAGGAGACAAAAACCTTCATTTCTGTATAAATCAAGAATAATACATTAGAATGAAATAAGGAAAAATATAAATTAGAAAAAAGAAAAGATAATCTAAAAGTGCATTATCAAACATTAAATTTTCTAACTGGGGAAGGGACTTTCAAATTTCACCTCAAAGACAGAAGAAATTCTCTGTAATTTTATGTATTTACTTGAGTCTCAGTCTCTTAATCTAAAATTGCACTGTCCAATATGGTAGCCTCTGGCCATATGTGGCCGTTGGGCCCTAGTCCAAACTGACACATGCTATCTGTGTAAGAAACACACTAGGTTTCAAGGATTTAGTAGGAAAAAGGGTACAAAATGTCTCATTAATATTTTTCATATTAAAATTATATTTTATATATAACAGATTAAACAAAACATTATTAAAATTAATTTGACCGGTTTCTTTTTACTTTTCCTAATGAGGCTACTAGAAAATTTAGATTTCATATAGGGTTAATATCTGTGTCTCTCATTCCATTTCCACTGGACAATACCAGTATTTAATTATAATGAATCAGTCTGAATTTAAATCCTTCAAAATCCCTTCTAGCTCCAGAGTTCTAACACTAAGAGACTGTGGGCTCAAGCTGTTAAGTTTCAAATACAAAGTTATTTTGGAGAAACTTAGGTTCAGTCACTGTTTCATTATTTCTCCATCCTTTTCACGCATGCTCACCAATGCTTCCTTATTCTGTTTCCTACGGATCCCTAGTGGCCAGGAAAAATGATGTGCCAATTTATTTACTTAAAAACTACAACTATGAAGTTCATATTGTCATTCTGAATTGTCAGCTGGTCCTATTTCCTTTTGCTTCTCACCATACTGATGCCCCCCCTTTTATTTTTGAGATTTTATTTATTTACTTGAGAGAGAGAGAGAGAAAGCACAAGAAGGGAGAGGGTCAGAGGGAGAAGAGGACTCCAGGCCGATCAGGGAGCCTGATGCAGGACCCCATCCCCGGACTCCCGGATCACAAACCAAGCTAAAGGCAGTCGCCCAAACAACCAAGCCACCCAGGCGCCCACTGATGCCCAATTTTAATGACATGTAATGGATAATGAACTCTGAGGGGTTTTTTCAGTTTTGATATTCATCAAATAGGAGTTTTGGAATTAGAGAAGCTTAGAGATACTATTCCAGTGGTTCCCAAATGCACAGCCACCTCTGAGTCACCTGGGGAACATGTGAAAAATATTGATTCCTGGGCCTGATACTGGGAGACTTCTGACTCAACACAGTCTGAGATAAGACAAAATCCTATACTTCTTAAGAATCTATCCAGGTCATTCAGAGAGTGAGCCAGGTTTGGGAATCAGTGGTCTAGCCTAACTTACTTCATCAGTAATTGGGAAAAAATGTACTGTCCTAGAACCTAGTGGGGAGGTTCCTAGAACCTAAGGACAGGGGCCTCAGACCTAGAACCAGGACAAAGAGCTCCAAAGCCAGCTTGCTGCCATCCCTGAGAGACATTCTGTCAAACACAAACACTACTCACTCCTCAAGAGCTCCAGCCATTAGTATATCTTCCTTGTCGGTCTTAATATCCAACTCTGGTTCTCCGCTAAGCAAAAGCTTCAAGTTATAAATAACCAGCAAAGTACCTAGTAGGAAGAAAAGGACATTTGACTTGTCAATACTTTAATTACACTAAATATTAGTTATAGTGTTATTATCTCATCTATGGAATTAAGCCAACTCTAGACCAAATTTCCTTCTGTACTTCAGTAAGTAATATGCCTGGATAAGTTCCAAGATATAAGTCTCACGGCAAATTCCACTCTCTGCCAAAGAGTGTTGAGTTTCTGCGTTATAGTGCTTATTCCTATTCAATTCATTATAAGTTTCTCAATGTAGATTCTACACTTTGGCACTCTTTTCATAATTTGCATTATGAAAACCGTTAGGAGTCTGAGCTAAAATTTGTATTGTAGGTAAAGGTCTCACTGGTGGAACTATAATCAATGCACATAAGAACAAAGATGAGTTTTTAAAATTTGTACAGATACAAAGAATTGCTTTTAGACCCCATAACAGGTGTTGGCAAACTTTTTTTATAAATGGCCAGATAACAAACATTTCAGGCTTTGCAGACCAAATGGTCTCTGCCACGTCTACTCACAACTCACCTCCATCACTGTAGCATGAAAGCTGCCACAGAGAATACATAAATGAATGAGTGTGGCTATATTTCAATAAAACTTCATTTACAAAAACAAGCATCGCTGGGTTTGACCTGCAGGTCACATTTGCTGACCCCGGCTCTACAGCATTGTTAACAAAATAATCCAAATTCTTTACAAAATTGATTATGATACAAAGGCAAACAGGATTGTCAGAGAAATTAAAAGAACAACCAAATATACTTCTCTTGGTAGTACTAAAACACAAGAGAGAACAAACAGCACAGTGACTAAGAATGTCCAAATCCTAATCAACCATTTATTTACCAGCACAATGACCTCAGATAAGTTTCCTAACCTCTTTGAACCTAAATTTTTCTAATCTACACAACAGAACACATAAATTATTTTGAGAATTAAATGTGTTAATTTTTAATAAAACATTTAGAAAAGTATTCAAGAAACAGCACACCATTCATTAGTACTTACATGAGTCTTTCACAATTAAAAGTCAGCTAACAAGTTAACATTTGCTGTCCTTAAATTATGTCATGAATAGGGGTGCATGGGTGGCTCAGTCAGTTGAGGGTCTGACGTAATTTCAGCTCAGGTCATGATCTCCAGGTCGCGAGATCAAGGCCCAACTTGGGTTCTGCGCTAAGCGTGCAACCTGCCTAAGATTCTCTCTCTCTTTCTCCTTCTGCCCCTCCCTCACTGCTTGCATCCACTCTCTCCCCAAAAATTAAAAAAAAAAAAAAGTATAACATGTATATATTAAGAAGATTAATATTTATTGAATTGCCACTAGTTTTCCTCTAAAAGGGAAAGGATGACAAAAAATCATTTTTAAACAAAATGCCATAAATTAGAGAAGAAATTTTGAAGGTAATACAAGCCAAGTCAGAAACAAATTTTTCAGAATTTCAGTGGGTTAAGTGCCTGCCTTTGGCCAAGGTCATGATCCCAGGGTCATGGGGTAGAACAGGGAGCCTGCTTCTCCCTCTCCCTCTATGTCTCCCCCTGGCTTGTGCTTGCTCAAATAAATATATATTTATTATATATTATTTAATATATATTATATATAATTACCATATATTATATAATTATAGTTATATAATTAAATTATATATTATATATAATTATTATCTATAATATATATATTACATAATTATTATTAATTATATATTATATATATATATATATACACACACACACATATGTATATAAAACCTTAAAAAAAAGATTTTCACTAAAAACATTATCTAAATCAAGGAGTTCCAAAAAGGAAAATGCACATAGTTTTCTCTAGAGTAGGATTCTTCTTGTTTCCAGATAAGAAAGGCAAACATCTAGAGAAAGACTGGCACTGGAAAATGTTAGTAGACACAGGGCTTTCTACATGTTGAGTAGAAGGCTGGTGTAGGTTGAAAGAATACAGAAAAAACAGAAACTCTATGCCTCAGAAACCTGGATTCACTGGCTTATAAACTGCTAACTGTCTTGTATATGTGAGATCATCTAGTCGTAGACCCTGCAGTAAGCATGTCCTAAATCTGCTGTGCAGTGCAGGGACTATGGATTCCCTGGGGTCACAGACTATGCCACCCCTTCTCATCCAGCCTTCACCAAGCTCATCCAAGTACAACTTTGGACTTGGAGCTATTTATGTTTGGATTCACTTAAGACAAAATTCCTGTGGATACAATGAATGACTGCCCCCATGTAAGATCCTGCATGGTGTTACAAATAGAAAAAAATATAAAAGTGTATGCAGAGTATCTTTTGAAAGATACTAAAAATGAAATACTTCTAACAAAACTGCAGAGTTTTGATGATCTTACCACATTTCCCATAGATCACATCAAACTGCTGCATCAGTTCAGCTTCATTTCTAAATGGAGAGTACTTAAAAATTATAGACAATTCCGTTGATAGTTTTTGAGGATCATCTGTGACAGATTTTCTGGTTCTTGTTAACCATGAAGGTATTGGAACTACAACCTATAAAACACACACACACATACACACATCAATTTACTACGAAGTACACAAATAAAAACCATCATCCTTTCATTTGATCCTGATTCAGTCCATTCATCATCTAGTCAAAGTACAACACACAAAGTTAAAAGTTTATTTCCCCCTGTATTCTAGTTTTATAAGAAAGAGACAAAAACTAATTATGTATACTCAAAGAGTATTATTCTAAAAGGCTCCATTGTAGAAGGTGGGGACAGATGGAATCTACTTCAGCCCCTAACGAAATATGGGTAGGATGGCAGAGGGAACAACAGTGGCAGCATGTTAGAAGCTGAAGAGTACATGGCAGCAAATCCAGGAAAACCAATCTGAGGCCCATGCCAGAAGAGAAAAACAGTCTGATTATTATTTGGAATACCCTAAAAGACTCAGAGATGGATGGCATGAGTTCACTTCGGGGATGGGAGAAAGGGGAAGAGAAATAGAAGTAGCATCCAGATCCCCATCTGGCACTAGCTTCCCCACCTCCACAGAGACTAGATGCTTATTCTCTGGAAAGAGCAGAACAAAGCATTTCTAGATTAGAGGATATATCAGGTACAGTTGTCAGGGGGACCTTACTGAGATTGGCGGGGTTAAAGAATACATACTGGGTGCTGAGAACCCAGATTTCTTCTCTCATTTGGGTCCCAGAAAGCTGTCAGCTAGTCCTTCAGGCAGAAGACTGTAGGATCCTTCTCTGGGAAACTGGACTAGCCCAGAAGGAAAGACATAATGAAAATTACACCGAGGGTTTCCTAACAATACAGCTCAGCTAGAGCTCACTATTATGACACTCATAGCTGCCAAGACCCCCACCCCCAACCCCACTCTTGCAGAGCTTTCCGTTGAAACTGTACTGGAATACTCTTTAAAGTATTCAGGCTTGATAACCATCTGAGAAAAGCCTCTAATATGATAAAAACAGATTAAATAAATAAGCACAAACAAAGCAACTCATCAGAAACCAAAACCGTACAAGGAAGATGAAAATTTCAGGAAAAATCATTGTTAGCACCTTCAGAGTGCTAAAAGGCCACCTTGCTTAAGACTGTTTGGATCTGGGGACGCCTGGGTGGCTCAGTTGGTTAAGCAGCTGCCTTCGGCTCAGGTCATGATCCCAGCGTTCTGGGTTCGGGTCCCACATCGGGCTCCTTGCTCGGCAGGGAGCCTGCTTCTCCCTCTGCCTCTAGCCTGCCACTCTGTCTGCCTGTGCTTGCGCTCTGTATCTCTCTCTCTAACATATAAATAAAATCTTTAAAAAAAAAAAAAAAAAGACTGTTTGGATCTGGAGTGCTTGGTAGGCTCAGTGGGTTAAAACCTCTGCCTTAGGCTCAGGTCATGATCCCAGGGTCCTGGGATCAAGGCCCACATCAGGCTCTCTGCTCAACAGGGAGCCTTCTTCTTCTCCTCTCTCTCTGCCTGCCTCTCTGCCTACTTGTGATTTCTGTCTGTCAAATAAATAAATAAAATCTTTAAAAAAAAAAAATGTTTTGATCAACCAGGAAATCAAAGAACTTAAACAATTCATGGAAACCAATGAGAATGAAGACACTTCAGTCCAAAACCTATGGGATACAGCAAAGGCAGTCCTAATGGGGAAATACATAGTCATCCAAGCCTTCCTCAAAAAAACTGAAAATCCAGAATACACCAGATCTCTTTACACCTTAAAGAATCAACAACAAATTAAGCCAACTCCATGCAAGAGATGGGAAATAATAAGATTGAGCAGAGATCAATGAGAGAGAAACTAGAGATACAGTAGAACGCATCAACAAAACTAGAAGCTGGTTTTTTGAAAGAATCAATAAGATCTATAAACCATTGGCCAAACTAATCCAAAAGAAGAGAGGACCCAAATTAATAAAATTATGAATGAAAAGGGCAAGATCATGAATAACAGCAAGGAAATAGAAACAATCATCAGAAATTATTATCAACAGTTATATGCCAATAAATTAAGCAACCTAGATGATATGGATGCATTCCTGGAAACCTATAAACTTCCAAAGCTGAATAAGGAAGAAACTGACAACCTAAGTAGACCAATATCTAGTAACTAGATTGAAGCAGTGATCAAAACCTCCAAAAAACAAAAGCCCAGCACCTGACAGATTCCCTGGGGAATACTACAGAACTTTCAAAGAAGAAATAATACCTTTTCTCCTGAAGCTGTTTCAAAAAATTGAAGCAGAAGGAAAACTTCCTATGAAGCCAGTATTACCCTGATCCCCAGAACAGGTAAAAACCCCACCAAAAAGAATTTCAGACCAATATCCCTTATGAATATGCATGCTAAGATTCTCAACAAGATCCTAGCTAATACGATCCAACAGTATATTAAAAATATTATCCACCGTGACCAGGTGGGGTTTATCCATGGGATGCAGGGGTGGTTCAGAATTCACAAATCAATCAATGTGATAGAACAAATCAGTAAGAGTAGAGAGAATAGCCACAGGTCCTCTGAATTGATGCAGAAAAGCATTTGACAAGATACAGCATCCATTCCTGATTAAAACGCTTCAAAGTATAGGGATAGAGGGAACATTCCTGAACTTCATAAAATCTATGAAAAACCCACAGCAAATATCATCCTCAATGGAGAAAAGCTGACAGCTTTCCCTTTGAGATCAAGAATACAGCAAGGATGCCTACTCTTGCCACTCTTGTTCAACATAGTATTAGAAGTCCCAGCAACAGCAATCAGACGACAAAGAGAAATAAAAGGTACTCAAATTGGCAATGAAAAAGTCAAACCCTCCCTCTTCACAGATGACATGGTACTTCAGATGGAAAACCCAAAAGACTCCACCCCCAAACTACTAAAACTTATACAGCAATTCAGTAATGTGGCAGGATACAAAATCAATATACAGAAATCAGTTGCTTTCTTATACACTAACAATGGAAATACACAAAGGGAAATGAAAGAAATGATTCCACTTACTATAGCACCAAAAACCATAAGATATCTGGGAATAAACCTAATCAAAGAGGTAAAGGATCTCTATTCGACGAACTACAGAACACTCATGAAAGAAATTGAAGACACAAAAAGATGGAAGACCATTCCATGCTCAGGGATCAGAAGAATAAACATAAATCTATACTTTAAATGCCACCCTACCAAAATTCCACTGGCATTTTTCAAAGAGCTGAGGCAAACAACCCTAAAATTTGTATGGAACCATAAGAGACCCCAAATTGCTAAGGAAATGTTGAAAAAGAAAAACCAAACTAGGAGCATCACATTGCCTGATTTCAAGCTTTACTACAAAGCTGTGATCACCAAGACAGCATGGTACTGGCACAAAAACAGACACATGGACCAGTGGAACAGAGTAGAGAGCCCAGATATGGACCCTCAACTCTATGGTCAAATAATCTTTAACAAAGCAGGAAAAAATATCCAGTGGAAAAAAGACAGGCTCTTCAATAAATGGTGCTAGGAAAATTGGACAGCTACGTGTAGAAGAATGAAACTCGACCATTCTCTTACACTATACACAAAGATAGAATCGAAATGGATAAAAGACCTCAACATGAGGCAGGAATCCATCAGAATCCTAGAGGAGAACACAGGCAGTAACCTCTTCAACATCGGCTATGGCAACTTCTTTCAAGATATTTCTCCAAAGGCAAAGGAAACAAAAGTGAAAATGAACTTTTGGGACTTCATCAAGATCAAAAGCTTCTGCACAGCAAAGGAAACAGTCAACAAAACAAAGAGGCAACCCATGGAATAAGAGAAGATATTCGCAAATGACACTACAGACAAAGGGCTGATATCCAAGATCTATAAAGAACCCCTGAAACAACATACACAAAACAGATAATCACATCCAAAACTGGGCAGAAGAAATGAACAGACACCTCTCCAAAGGAGACATACAAATGGCTAACAGACACATGAAAAAACGCTCATCATCACTAGCCATCAGAGATCAAAACCACATTGAGATACCACCTTATACCAGTTAGAATGGTTAAAATTAACAAGACAGTAAACAACATGTGTTGGAGAGGAGGTGGAGAAAAGGGAACCCTCTTACACTGTTGCTGGGAATGCAAGTTGGGGCAACCACTTTGGAAAACAGTGTGGAGATTCCTTAAGAAATTAAAAATAGAGCTTCCCTATGACCCTGCAATTGCACTATTGGGTATTTACCTCCAAAATACAGATGTAGTGAAAAGGAGGGTCAACTGTACCCCAATGTTCATAGCAGCAATGGCCACAGTCCCAAACTGTGGAAAGAACCAAGATGCCCTCCAACAGAAGAATGGATAAAGAAGATACAGTTCATATATACTAGGGAGTATTATGCCTCCATCAGAAGGATGAATACCTAACTTTTGTATCAACATGGACAGGACTGGAAGAGATTATGCCAAGTGAAATAAGTCAAGCAGAGAGTGTCAAGTATCATATGGCTTTGCTTATTTGTGGAGCATAAGAAATAAGACAGAGGACATGGGAAGATGAAGAGGAGAAGGGAGTTGAGGGAAATTGGAGGGGGAGATGATCCATGAGAGACTGTGGATGCTGAAAAACAAACTGAGGGTTTTGGAGGGGATGGGGTGGGAGGCTGGGTGAGCCTGGTGGTGGGTATTATGGAGGGCACATATTGCATGGAGCACTGGCTGTGGTGCATAAACAGTGAATCTTGGAAGACTGAAAAGAAATTTTAAAAAATAAATAAAAATTTAAAAAGAAAGAAAGAAACCCAGAGTGCTAAAAGGAATTACTGTATCTATGAAACAGAACTATATGTCTTTAAAAAAGAATACTGAGAGACTTTAACACACTTCTTAGAAATGAAGAATATGACTACAGAAAAATATTTCTAACAAGGCTGGAAGAAGAAATGTTAGAAAACCTCCCAGAGAGGGCACATATTGCATGGAGCACTGGGTCTGGTGTAAAAACAATGAATACTGTTAAGCTGAAAATAAATAAATAAATAGAAAACCTCCCAGAAAATAAAACACAGAAAATAGGAGAGAAAAGATAAGAAAATCAAAGAACCAGTCCCAGATGTCCAAGAGCTAAGAAGAGAAGTTGTAAAAAGAAAGAGAATATGAATGGAAGAAAATCATTAGCATTACAGAAAAATATTCCCAAACTGAAGGACACGTATTTCCAAATTGAAAATGTCCAGTAAGCAACCAGCACAATGGATGCAAATACACCCATCCAAAGGCAAAATACTTAAATCAGAACACTGGAGACAAAGAGTAGTTCTGAGTAGACAAAAAGAAGTTCTACTGACTTCAAAGAGTAGATAGAGGATAAGAAGAGACTCAGAAATTAAAATGGCTTCAGCCTTCTCAATGACAATGCTGGAAATAAGATGAAAATGGATCAATGGTTTCCAGTTCCTGAAGGAAGATTCATTTCAACCTACAAATAACACCAAGCCAAACTACCATTGAGTGCTCATGTAGAATAAAAATATTTTCATGCTGGGGCGCCTGGGTGGCTCAGTGGGTTAAGCCGCTGCCTTCGGCTTGGGTCATGATCCCGGGGTCCTGGGATCGGGCCCCGCATCGGGCTCTCTGCTTGGCGGGGAGCCTGCTT
Source organism: Mustela erminea (assembly GCF_009829155.1). Lineage (NCBI taxonomy): Eukaryota > Metazoa > Chordata > Mammalia > Carnivora > Mustelidae > Mustela > Mustela erminea. The sequence goes on along the minus strand of NC_045614.1, from coordinate 164,175,763 downwards.
CCTCCTCTCTCTCTGCCTGCCTCTCTGCCTGCTTGTGATCTCTCTCTGTCAAATAAATAAAATAAAATCTTTAAAAAAAAATATTTTCATGCATGTCTTCACATAAAGTGTTTTTTCCTCAAAATACTTGACCTCTCATGCATCCTTGTTAAGGAAGCTAATGGAGAGGGGCACCTGGGTGGCTCAGTGGGTTAAACCTCTGCCTTCAGCTCAGGTCATGATCTCTCAGCATCCTGGGATAGAGCCCCACATCCGGCTCTCTGCTCAGCAGAGAGCCTGCTTCCCCGCCGCCCCCCCCGGCTGTCTCTCTGCGTACTTGTGATATCTCTCTGTCAAATAAACAAATAAAATCTTTAAAAAAAAAAAAAAAAAAGAAAGAAAGCTAACGGAGGATGTGTTGGCAAGGGAAGGTCCTAGGAGCACAGCGGAACACCACCAGGAGTGAGGGGTAGCACAGAAGACTCCAGAGCACAGTCTTCAGGAAGATGGGACTGAGAAGAGTACAGCTGGAGACTGGAACTAACATAGTGATAAAGACAGAAAACCAAGCAAGTACTCAGTGACAGCAGTAAGTACACAGAACACGAAACAGACAATTTTTAATTCCAGGAAGAATAAGAATTGTGCAGAAAAAGGAAAAAACACTTTATGACAGGATATAGTTGTGAATAGTGTTTATACAGTCTTATAATGTAAATACTGAACATTAGCGTACATAAACTTACAATGGAGCTATGTTGAGGATGGAAATTGGAAAGATATGTATGTGTGATACAGAGGAAATAATATAGAAATCTTTTTATAATGAACAGTTAATACATAATACATGAAATCAAGAAGTAGCAATATAAGTATGTTACACAGCAATATGCAGGAAAATACTGAAAAAAATCAGCTAATATTGTTGAAAGAGATTGCCTGGTTGGAAGTAGAAGTAGAAATGGGAAGGGGGTGCTGGTTTTAATTTTTTTGCCTTTTTTTTTTTTAATGGGGAAATGGCCCATTTTAGGAGAGCTATAACCTCAGCTTTGGCCCAATTTTCCATGCCTTTACATACATAAATGGCAACATCAATTATTTTTTTTTTAAAGATTTTATTTATTTGAGAGAGAGAGACAGTGAGAGAGAGCATGAGCGAGGAGAAGGTCAGAGGGAGAAGCAGACTCCCCATGGAGCTGGGAGCCCGATGCGGGACTCGATCCCAGGACTCCGGGATCATGACCTGAGCCGAAGGCAGTCGTCCAACCAACTGAGCCACCCAGGCGTCCCGGCAACATCAATTCTTAAGCCACTGCTTTTCCTTCTATCAATCTCCCACTCAGCTACTCCCTATTGCCTACAAAATGTTGCCTCTCTGACCCGACCCCACTGTGGCCCGTGGGCATGCTGCATCCCTAGGAACAACCTCACAGTTCCACCATCCTTCCACCGCCATATTGCTGTCCAGGTCTGAGAGTTGCGCATGACACTTCTCTCCGTATACCAGCCTTTCCAGCAGCAAGTGGTTCTCACTCCATAAAACCCTCGTAGACCAATCAAGGCTCTCTAATCTCTCCATCCATACCCCTGCTTTTGACAATTCTGTAACAGCAGAAATCCATGAGTATGCTGAACGCCATTCTTCTTAAACACCCTCATTTTGTTATGTGTCCAATTCACATATGTGTTTGCCTATATTTTGTGACCACTTTGATGGTCAGATGATCTCCTGCTGGTATTCTACCTTCCACAGGGTAGAAGTGCTGGGTAGTTTCTTAACCCGCATTTGCTGTATTGAATTACACTGACATTCTGAATAGCGAAGCTCAGACACTGCAAATTAATAAAGCATAGTTAGGTCATCAGATGGAGTTGAAATTATGGTCACCGGGGTTTCAGTTTTAAGTCCATTTTGCACTCATTTTCTTTAGATTTTGTATTCCAAGTATTTTAATCCAAAATTTATTTTTTTTATTTTCTATTAATTTTTTTAAAGATTTTTAAAATTTATTTATTTGACAGACAAAGATCACAAGTAGGCAGAGAATCAGGCAGAGAAAGAGGAGGAAGCAGGTTCCATGCTGAGCAGAGAGACCACTGCGGGGCTTGATCCCAGGACCCTAAGATCATGACCTGAGCCAAAGACAGAGGCTTTTACCCACTAAGCCACCCAGGTGCCCCCAAAAGTTATTATTAAAATGATAACCCATTTATGGCATAAATAGGGGAAATGTTTTGCAGGCTCCCTCCAAAAATCTCACTGTGCCAAAGGGAGCCTCTTATGCTGGGAGATTTGGGTATATGTATAATGAAAATAACATTCTAAAAACTGCCTAGGAGTTAATAAGCCACTCAAGAAGGGTCAACAGGGGGGTACCTGGGTGGCTCAGTTGGTTAAGCATAGGATTTGGCTTAGGTCATGATCTCAGGGATGGAGCCATGCATCAGGCTCCCTACTCAGCAAGAAGCCTGCTTTCCCTTCTTCCTCTGCCCCCCACTGTGCTCACGCTCACACTCTCTAATAAATAAATAAAATCTGTTTTAAAAAATACTACCCAAGAAAAGTAAGTGCCCATAGATTCCTTAAAAAAAAAAAAAAAAAAAAAAGATTGCTCAACAGGACAGGTTCTATTGACCTGCCCAGAACGTCCAGCCACCTTCTCTCCATTTCCCAAATACATTCCTAAATTTCTAAATCATAATCAGAAAAGAACCACTGTAGACTTCACCCTGAGATAGTAAATGAAAAAACACTGTTACTATGGAAACCAAAGGAAAAATCTCAACTCTTACCTCAGTAAGACCTTCTCTTTCACAGAATGTCTGAGAAAAAAACACGCATGTCATTGTTTCTTCCTTCTTGGTAAAAAGAATAAAGTCTTTCCCAATCCTCATGGATCCACTATATTAAAAATCAAGAACATACTGGTTTACATCATGAACAATGAAAAGAAGAAAGAGGCAGGCACAAAACTGCACTATAATGAATTGTTCTTTCACAGAAGTAATGTCCCTGTTTTGCTGACCCATCACCAAAAGGGTGTAAATAATGATTTTTTTTTTCCTCCAAGTACAGCAGATGGATTTAAACCAATCCAGCTCTACACTCTTGCTTAAGACAGGACTACTAGAAGTAAGGTGCTGTCCAGGACTCAAGAAAAGAACAATCATGTGCCCGTAGCAGGAGTCAAATGGGTGACAATTTACTCTTGTCCTCGCCTTCCATGGAGGCAGACTAATAAAATAAGCTGTGGACACATATTACACCTGAACTAACATACACTCTGAGAAACAAAAGAACAGAGATTCAAGGAAGCTCTGAAGTTCAAGGCTTCTGCTACCACACCTGAGAGATGATCCATCCCCTATTTGAGAATTAAATTTACAAATGTTGTAAAGATCCAAGTCAGTTATCAGTATGGACATCCCAAAAGAAGATAGGACCTTTCAGTTTATATATATCTTTAAAGCTTTACAAACCTAGATCGTTCTGTGTAAGACTGCCTTTAAATTAAATTTGTTCCTAGTATCAATAATACATGCTTTAAAGGAAAAAAAAAATCTCTTACCTTTTGAGACCATTACCATATTGTCCAATAAACTTCAAGGCTGATGACCGTTTCTTGGATGTTCCAAAGTAAATGATTTCTGAAGCTTCCTCTATAATTGACAGACATTTAGGTGGTTAGAAATTAAAAGTCACTGACACTGGCCATAGGTCCAGTTGTCAGGATGTCACACGTATCTCAGGACATTAAGACAAACCCATATGTCTTGGGTCAGGCCAGGTACAGCTCCATGTGGAGCCCAGAGACAGGCTTCACATTCTGACCAGGATCTTAACTGTAATATATTGAAAGAGGTCAAACAGACCTAGCCACATGACCGTGGGTAAACAGGGTTTAAACTCTGAGTCTTGATTTCCTCATCTCTAAAAAAGTACTAAGACCGATATTATAGAGTTGTTGATGAAGACAAATAGATCAAATGTGATCATTTGTTTGTGAAACTCTGAACACAATACACTTAATAAGTGCCAATTAATTTTAAGTGTTAAAATTATCCATACCACTAATCATTTTCCATGAATTCGGCTCTTAGCCAGCTCCATGGAAGACTGAGCAGGGCAGAATGGCTTCTGGTCTGACACTCACTGGGGATGAAAGGCCACTTGTTCCAGACTCTCAGAGTCATTTACCAGATATCTCCAGAGCATTCTGGAATTCTAGAGAAGAACTGTCTGAACTTCAAAATATACATACCTCCAGAAACCAGAATGCCCCTAGAGAAACAGGGAAGGATAGAAACGGGTCACCCAATGGGCATACCTGAATATGTGCTCTGAAAGTGTGCCAAAGACCAGTGTCAGTCTATGTGCAGACACTCTGCTTGTCTGCAGCCAACTGGACATTTTATCACGTGTTCTTATAAAGGGATGGGTATTAAGTGAGGGTATCCATAATAACAATATTAGCTTCCTTTACTGTTCGGTATATGCTAGGGACTGTATCATATATTTTACATGCATTGCCTATGTAACATTTATAATAAACATACAGAATAGATACTGTGATGATGATCTGCATGTTATGGATGAGGAAATTCAAGTTCAAAGTATACATAACGTGTCCAAGGTGAAACAGCTGATGAATGCGACTGTAAGGATAATACTCCAAGGCTGTCAGAGAACATATTCTGTGGTTTTCAAAGCACACTGACATGACCCCTTCCCACCACAACTTTATGTCATGGTAGGAGAAGCAGATTAGAAACAAACAAACAAGATAATTTCTAAGAACGTTAGTGAAGAAAATAAAACCAGGGTAATGTGATAGAGGATTAAGAGAGGTGTGGCCCTCAGACAGAATGATCAGGGAAGGCTTCCTTCATGAGGTGACATCTGAGATGAGCTACAAATCACAGGCCAGCAGCTGTGGCTGGAGTGTTACAAGCAAGGGAGTGAGTGCCATGAGAAATGGTCAAAGAGGTGGACAAAGGCTAAATAATGTGAGAAACTGGAAGCATTACTGGGGAGTATAAATTATATCCCAAAGTAATGAAAAACCACCAAGGGTTTTAAGCAGGGGAAGGATATGAGGTGATAATTTGTATTATAGATATCTTTTTTTTAATGATTTTATTTATTTATTTGACAGAGAGAGTGAGCGAGTGGGAGCCTGATGCAGGGCTCAATCCCAGAAACCGGGGATCATGACCTGAGCTGAAGGCAGATGCTTAATCTTAACCAACTGAGCCACCCTGGTGCCCCGAGGTCATTTTTATTTTATTTATTTTTTATTTTTAAAGATTTTATTTATCTATTTGATAGAGATCACAAGTAGGCAGAGAGGCAGGCAGTGGGGTGGGGGAGCAGGCTCCCCACTGAGCAGAGAGCCCGATGCGGGGCTTGATCCCAGGATCCCAAGATCATGACCTGAGCTAAAGGCAGAGGCTTAAACCACTGAGCCACTCAGGCGCCCCCCCGCCCCGCGAGGTCATTTTTATTAAAAGAAAATACCCTTGGGATCGCTGTGTGAGGAATGGACCATGATAGGGAAGACTGGAAGCCAAGAGTGAAAATTCCTTCAGTTACCCTCTGGCTTAAGGTTGATTTAACTCAGTTTGGGCCACAGACAGTTTCTATCTTCAGCCATCAGATAAACTCTTCCTTCCAACTTATTACTTGATTTCCAATCAATGTTTTTCTTTAAAAGACTTTATTTACTTATTTGAAAGAGAGCTTGAGCACAAGCTGGTCAAGGAGTGGGAGGGGGCATAGGGGCAGAGGGAGAGGAAGAAGCAGACTCCCTGCTGAACAGGGAGCTAGATGCCTGGCCCCTGGGATCACGAGCTAAGCAGAAGGCAGATGCTTAACCAACTGAGCCACCCAGGTGCCCCAATTTCCAATTGATATTAATAGGAATTGCTCTCTCAACACTAGCAGGCTTTTAAAAATAGTCCTGTATATTTCAACTGAAGTGTGAGTTCCTTCTGAAGATGAGCATTTGCCACTTTTCTGTGTTTTCATCATTTTGCTCATGGCCATATTATAAAAGGAGTTGCTTCTTTTTCTATTTTCTTTTTTTTTTTAAAGGAAGTGACTTAGAATATATCATACATTCTGTTATTTAGATATTTAGGAAAATGAACTTAACGGTCAGTCTAGAAGTGAAAAAACTTTTTTTCATCATGATTTTCTCACAAACTCTCTTCTTTCTTGTAAACAATAAAGAAACCAACAATACCTTGAGTCAAAATCACCTGGAGAAATCAAAATTATCCCAATAAAGTCAGAATGAGACCTGAGTAAGATATCTGGCCATTTTCTAAGCTTGCTAATAATCTCTGACTATTCATACCAAGAGAGTACTTCAGAGACTAGCAAGAAGATAACTGCTTTACTTTGTATTCTGAGTTTCCAAAAATGACAAGAATGCTTTCCACTGCTGTAGAAAAGACCAGAACTGTTCCCTATTACTTGAATTCCCCTCACGATTTTTTGTTTTTTAACCTAGCAGTCAACCACCCTGTCTTGTGGGACATAGACAAGTATTAAATAAGAATTCAGGGATAAGTTATCCCAAATGACTCAAAACTCTTATCAGAAGAAATAACATTTCAATTTCATAGTAAACTGATATCGTGCCCCCACTGTGTGTTGTGTTTTGGTTAGCCTTAAGGTACTCCCCCCCAAAAAAAGAAAGAAAAGAAAAAGAAAAATCATGCAAAGAATTGTAGATGTATTCATTACGGTGAGAATAGCTGACTGAAGCTACTAAACCTTTGAACATACCGAGAAAAAAAATCTACCACTAAAAACAAGAAGAGGTAACCTCTTCCTCAAGGTTAAGCAGAAAATTAAAAACAGCCTGAAGGTACTGGAAACTGCCTCAGGCCTCTTGCAAGCACTACCTGAAGGGTGCGCTCAAACAACTTCCAAATCCATCCAGTTACCCCGCCTTTTCCACGGATTCCCAGATGTTTTTCCTCACACATAATCACACCTTCTGCTTTTCATCTTTCTTGCAGTATTTATCTACGCTCCCTTTTTGTTTTGGTTTAGATGATTACAATTAATTTACTCTGTCAGCTGGAATATTTAAATCTAGAAAGTTCAACAATATGTTAAGTCTAGGGTTTATTTTCCCTTAATAGCTCCATACCTTTTTTTTGCATAGATAGCTCAATTTATTTTTATTTGTTTGATGCGTTTTCTGTTTCCCCGAACAGCCAGTTAATTAACTTACCAGGATTCATACCACATCCATCATCCAGGAAGCACAACATGAATCCACCCTGCAGTTTTTCATTATCCACTGTAAGAGAAAGCAGTTCCTTCGTTATCACTGATAAATATGGGCCTTAATTTGTTCATCAGAAAGTCATGCTGCTTACATAATTATCTGTCCCCCTCAAAGGCAGCCACGGAGTGACAGAGTGAGGGTGCAAAGATGACGCTCAGAAAGGTGTCCAAGCTATAGTTTCACAGGACACTGCAGGGGGAAGACAGTCCTGCACCAAGAAGGCTTTAAATTATCATGAAACATCTAAACATTAATAAATTATGTGTACAGTGGGGTTTGCCCTGCTCTGGAATCCGCCTAGCCTTTAAACTTCAAATGTTTTCCACCCTGGGGGTGGGAATAAAGGGAGATGGTGATGTGACCCCAGGATCCCTCTTCCCACTGATCCACCTTTGTGCCCTTCTACCAAAGCACTCATTCTAAAGCCAATCCAGGCTGTTCTTCTTTAATTCCTCAGGCTCTCCTGTCGGTAGTTAATTCCCATAAGAGGCATTTCTGTGTGCTTTTAGTGGCAGTAAATATTTGCCTCTTGAAACAGCTTTTGAATTTTTTAAATGATCAGGTTATTTGGAATCAATTGTGGTGATCAAGAGATATCATCAAGATAACAGAAAGTCATCTCTTGTTTAAAAAAAAAATGGAAAGGTGTAACGAAAACTAATGAGACTAATTTTAATGCTCAGTTTGTGATCTGGCCAATCTGGCTCAGAGTAATTTAAACACTTGGATATATGACTTCTACCACATCTCTCTTTCTCTCCCTCCCTCTCTCTCTTTTTTTTTTTTTTTTTTGGATAATAGCTTGAGAACTAGCTTACACACCAAAACACTGCCTATGTGTAAAGTGTACAGTGGGATGAACTGTGGCATATGTACATACTCATGAAATCATCATCACAATCAAGGTAGTGAACATACCCATCACCTCAGACGTTTCCTCAGGTCACTCTACAGTCTCTCCCTTCTGCCTCCTTCCATGCCCATCCCCCCCACACCAACCTCAGGCAGCCACTGATTTGCTAACTCTATACCTATGATTCAGTTGTAGCACATTTGTTAAGTCAGTTCTACGTTCAACGGTCACCCCTGATCAACATTTCAAAAGTCAAATAGTGTTCAAGATAACCTGTAAATAAATACATAAAACATATACCTAAGCTTTCCAGGTTCATAATTTTATCGTCACATGCCCACTTCTAATTCCCTACCACCCCCACTATTTCCCTTCCTGTCTATAAGCACTTTGGATCTTCCCTACCAGTTCGTTTTCCCAGTTCTTCTCTCTGCCTGGTCCTCTGGAGTGCTTACCTCAACTCATGTATCAGAATATTCCTCCCCCACTTTGCTCTGAGCAAACCCCACTAGTCAACAAAGGGAACAAAGAACTCTTGTGGAGTTCTTTGCCAGTGAGGTGGTTCTCAACTGTGGCTGAACATTTTAATCACATGGAGATACTCCGAATTAACTGGTCTTGGGTGAGGCTCAGGAATAAACATCTCCCCCAATTATCCTGCTGTGTATCAGCACTAGGAACCACCTGATCCAAGCCTTAGGTGGCTCTGTACAGATTTTGCAGCTCTTGGGATAAAGTCCCCATGTAAGGAACTTGCAGAAAGAAGGGAATTTCTTTGGTGCAAAGGTGGGAAAGACTCAAAATTCCCAAGAGACATATACAGTGCTTACTTTTTCTATAAACCCAAGAGAGGAACTACAAACAATCATAGCCTCAGAATGTAATATTCCCCTACTATCCATGCTGAAGCTTGGTCGTGTTTATTTCAATTCCTTAAAGCTAAGCATTTTAGATAAATTTCCATTATCTGTCAAATATGCATGTCTAAAACACACCCCAGCACCTTCTCCCTCATCAGACTTAACTTCCCCTTCTGATGTTTCCTGTTCAATAAATGTCCACCACTCTGCCATTAGGCTTCAGCTCCCCAAGTCTAAACCTCAGGATTGCCATGTATTCTCAATTTCACCCCCCTAATGCCTTTCAAGTTTGAGCACATTCTCCATCACCATGACACTGTCCTAGCTCAGAAAACCATCATCTGCCTTCTGAATTACAGCAACAGCTGCCTCACTCCTTGTTCCTGCTAAAAGCAGAATGCAGACCAGTATGCATTTCACAATTAATTTTATGTGTCAACTTGGTTAAGCTCTGGTACCCCGCTGTTTGGTCAGACTTTAGTCTAGATATTGCTCTGAAAACATTTGTGGATATAATTAACATTTACAATCAGTTGACTTTAATAAAGCAAATAACTTCCATAATATGGGTGAGCCTCATCCAATCAGTTGAAGGCCTTAAAGGCAAAGATTGAAGTTCTTCAAAGAAGCAATTTTCTGCATCAGGACTGCAACACAGAAATTGCGCTTGAGTTTCTAGGCTGCTGGCCTACCCTGAAGATGAAGAACTTGAGAATGCAACACAAACTCTTAGCTGGATTTCCAACTTGCCAGCTGCCCCACAGATTTCAGGTGTGCCGGCCCCCATCCCACAATCCTGAGTCAATTCCTTAAAATCTCTCCTTCTCACCCTCCCCAGACACTCTATCAATAGCTATAGATGTAGACAGATACAGTTATATATCAATATAGCAACACACGTACATATCTACAGTGGAGGGAGACAGATCAGATCTGTCCATCTATCTGTCTACCTGTCTGTCCATGTAGCTATCTCGTACAGATTCTGTTTCTCTGTAGAACCCTAACAATTACACTCTCCAAGCTCACCTCTTGTCATTCCCTCCCCACACCCATACTGCAAACTTCCACTTCCACGCAAATATTCTCCTTAACTAACCTTGAGCATCACAAACATTTTTGCAACTCCATCGGTGTTCTATGTTCTCTCCAAATTCAAGCCCCTGCATATGCTCCCCATTTTCCCTTTCTGCCCCTGATTCACCAGGTGGAAGCCTATTTCCCCTATAGATCTTTAGATCCAGTAAGGTTCCTTCTAGGACAACTTCCTCATTCCCACACATCACAGGAGCCCACAGTGAACATTTTCTTTGTAGTTTGTGTTCCCCACTTTCTTATGTATCTCTTTATCTTTCAAACTGTTGGCTCTTACTTTTTAAAACACAGTAGCCTCAGAGGTACGGTACAAGCTAAGGGCCCTCCACCCATGAAAGTGAAGATATACAGCGTATTTTCTACAGACCCCCATGCTAGGATGGGGTCTTTCTTAAGAGCAGGCACTGCATGCTTAACACTTAACCTAGTGCCTGCCACTTGCTAAGCACTTAAAAAAAATTTTAACTGCAAATCCACATTTACTAGAACCAATACATATGAACAGATAAACAACAATGGCCAAACATGTTTAGTTTGAACTTTATGGTCCTCCCTCAAGTTACCTGAAGAAAACTTAAGATAGAAAAGTAGGGGCACCTTTGTGGCTCAGTGGGTTAAGCCTCTGCCTTGGGCTTAGGTCATGATCCCAGGGTCCTGGGATCAAGCCCCACATCGGGCTCCCTGCAGGGAGCCTGCTTCCTCTTCTCTCTCTCTGCCTGCCTCTCTGCCTACTTGTGATCTGTCAAATAAATAAACAAAATCTTTAAAAAAAAGGCTGAAAAGTAATTCAGGGATTTCAGTAAATAATCTGAAGACTGGCTCAATGCTTAGATTAATTAATTATCCCCATATCAATTCTATCTATTGCTGTATAAGCCCTGACCCTGGCTTATTACTTTTTTTAAAAAATCGATTTGCTAAGTTGATAGCCATATTGTGATTTGCAGCAATAAAAAATTTTATAACATGAATAGGTACTTTTTTATGAATAGGTAATTTAAAACCAAAAACCGTAAGTTCAGTTTTTCACAAAACACATAACCTAAATAAAGAAGTGCCATTCTGAAGTCAAATGGCAAAGACTGTGTGTGTGTGTGTGTGTGTGTGTGTGTGTGTGTGTGTGTATGCGCGCGCGCGCATGCCAATTGCTAGAGAAAATTGGGGAAATGAGTACAGCCATGCCCTGCTGGTGTTCTGCTACAAACCTAAAAGAACATAACATGTGAATTCCAATGATATTTGTTGTGCTTTGTGATTCTGGATCATTCTTCTCAACCCTTCAACCCCTCATCAATAATATGTGAGCTCTGGGGGCACCTGGGTGGCTCAGTCAGTCAAGCTTCTGCCTTCACCTCAGGTCATGACCCCGGAGTCCTGGGATCAAACCCAAATCAGGCTCCCTGCTCAGTGGGGAGCCTTCTTCCCCCTTTCCCTCTGCCCCTTCCTTCCCCCGACCTCATGCTCACTCTCTCATGTGCTCTCTCTTACACAAATAAACAGTATCTTCAAAAATATATGCGTGTGTGCTGTGAATGAAATGCAGCTTAAATCTTTTCTCCTTCTCCATTTCTAGGACCACTTCCTTAGTTCCAATTCTCACGAAATCTTCCATAGGTCATTTCCACACCCCTGCATACCCATCATTGACACTTCTAAGGATCACCCTGCATGCTATGGCTGGAGTAACTTTCTTTGAAAAGGGCACATTTCTAATTTGCCAAATGATATTGCTCAAAATTCTTCAGCAGTCACCGTCTATAGAAAGAAACCTTAGCATGGCATTGAAGGTGCTCATCTCTTTGGCTCTAACAATTAGCTTTATCATCCTGGCCTACTCCTTGTTTTCTGACTGTTTTTTCTCCAAATACCTACACAGTTCGCTCCCTCACCTCATTCAGGTCTTTGACCAGACACCACCTGGTTAGAGAAACTCACCCTGTTCACATCATGAAAAATAGTACACCCTGCCCATTGCTCTTGGTTCTCTTCTCCCACTTTCTTTTTCCTTTTAGCACTTTTCATTGCCTGGTGTATCATTTGTTCACTTCCTTACTGTCTCTCTCCCCCTCATGAGAACACACATCCCTGACAACACGTATTTAGTCACACATGTGGCTCTGTGCTCTATCCCTAGCACCTGGTTCATTCATGACAGACACTCAATAAACTGTTATTGAATCAATGAATCTCTAAAACGATCTACTTCCATTCTCTTTCTCACAATAATTTCTCAGACAGGGATATTCTTTTTTTTTTTTTTTTCCAAACACTACTTGACAAAAACTACATCTATATGTTAGGCCCTTGCTCTTTAATATGAGGTATTCTTTCTTTGTGTTCCTACCATACTTTGAGCCTCTCCTGGGCAAGAAGCACTTATTCTATCTTATACTACCTAAGGGGATAGATATATAAGGGAAGACCACTTTTTCACCACTACTGGTATTTCCTTCCATGTGAAATGGAGTGACATTAATATTAGTACAGGTGCCCTTCTCTGTCCCTTGACTCACTTCTCACTCATCTGACTGGTAACCTAGGGAAGAATCATCTAGGGAGGCTCAGTTCAGATCTCTCCAGCTCTCATGTTCCCTCCTGGGAATGAGCTGCCTGCAGAGTGCATGAGCTCTGCTCGGCTCACTCCAAGCGGACCAGTGTTGAGGGGAAGCCTGACTCCACAGGTCGGGCAAGTATCTGATTCTGGGGTATGACCAGCAAATCCGTTGGATTTCTCACGCTAACCTCCACTTTTGAACAATAAAGACTGACTAGCATTTTTGAATAAATAATAAAGACTGACCCTCTTGACCTTCTCAAACTTTTCAGAACCTTAAGAGTAGAAAGGGAAGAAGAGCGTTCATTTATTATGTTTTCTCAGATGTCTCAAGATGTCCATGTCTCTCTGCCTCATGAACCAGAAGCACCCACTTAACACGGGATTTCATTTTTCTTTTTTCTTTTTAGTATGCTTCACGCCGAATGTGGGGCTTGAACTCACAACTCTGAAATCAAGACTTGAGATCAAGAGTTGGATGCTGCACCAACTAAGCCATCCAGGTGCCCCACAGGATCTTAAACACTTAACACAAAAAACTGATTTGAACTGCGCTGCTTTTTCATTATAAATACAGATTGACATCATGGACCATATATTCTTGCCTGTGACCAACAGCCAATGTTTACAGGAGAGCTGACAGAATCAGGATTGGGGATCAGTTTTAACACTGCAGACATTTACCCAGGCAGTACTTAATACAAGACTGGATCTCAGAACCTAAATTCATCTGCATCATATTCTAATGAAATGAACTATTAAGTACAATAAGTATTTGATGACTAAAAATGAAGTCAGGGAAGAAAACACACCTTGCTTGAATTTTAGAGCCCTCAAACATTCATGCTTCACATTCACTTACACATTTTAAAACTGTGGTAAGTTGAGAATGATGTATATTTAATTATGGATAACCATTAAGTTAATGTGCTTTTTAAAATAAAACTGTTTTCTTGTGGCAGGCAAATTGACTGTTCCACATCACTCTGATACTTTCACAAAACCCTAGAAGATCTAATTTTGTAAATGGGTCCCCTAACAAGTGAACAATTCCACTCTCAGAGTATACTTTTCTCAACCTGGCTCCCCATAGGGTCACTGTACTTACAAAGCACTTAAATTACATTAGAAATCTATAAAAAGTGCTTTGATTTCATGAAATAAAATAAAAGCAAAATAACTACAAGCTTTTCCATTAGAAGGGGAAAAAAAGAAAACAAAAACACTCACCTGAAAATACATCAAGTCTTGCAGCCCCTGCATCTCTGGAAACAATATAAAAATATCACTGCTTCAATACGAAATTATGTTTTAAAAAATTACATTAATCTGAATTGCTTACGTGATGTATAACCTATTGTCGGATAGCAAATAATAGAGAAATCCACTTAAATTGCTTCAAAACAATTACTAAAATGTTTCACTCTACATTTATGTACTAAGACCTATGATCACTCATAATTTGAGAATGTTACAAAACCTGAAACTTGGAAATTTGAAAGAATAGATGGAATTTAATGGTAGTTACACAAAAGCTCACCAAAAATGGATATGAATATTTAAAAAAAACCTAGTTGGATAATAATCCATAAATTGCAGACAGATTTTCATGTTATATTTTAGTTCCCCAAAAATGATAAGAAAAAGCAAATTACTAATATGTACCCTGTGATCACATATGTTTTTGAAGAATGTATATGATATGCATGTCCATATATGTAAGGAAATAAATCAAAACAGTGGTTTTCTCTAGATTGGAGGCTGGCAAATTATGGTCCAAAAGCCAAATGGGGCCCACTAACTGTTTTTGTAAATAAAGTTTTATTGGAACACAATCATGTCCATTCATTTACATATTGCCTAGGTGGCCTTCACAGCACAATGGCAAAGTTGAGTAGTTTCAACAGGGAACACACAGCCTGCACAGGGAGAAATATTTACTTTCTGGTCTTTTACAGAGAAGCATGACACATGACATGCTTCTGAAACATGACACCTCCCCTGTCATGTAATGAGATTACTGATGACTTTCTTTTTCTTATTATTTTCTCAGTTTTCTACAGCTCATAGATATTGTGTATTTTCTTAAATTATTTTTTTAAGAAGAAATCTCAGAAGAAAAAGAACAAGAGCCAAAAGAGCCTGGGTTCAGTGTGAGGGGTGAAGACAATGAGGACAGCGGTCTTAGCTGATGCAGCAGTAGAGGGGTTGAGTAAGGGAAGCTCAGAGTAGTAACAACCGCTGGGACTCTAACCGGGAAATTTGAGGCTCTCCCAAAACTTCCATCAATTCTAACCCCAAACTATACCAGGTAAGTCTGAGTAGGTACAACGGCTTGTTCTACAAGCCTTCAAAGTTGGCCTTAGTCAACTTAGCTCCTTCCTCTAGCCAATTGCTTTTATAAGCTCTTCCTTTATGGAAATTCGGGAGGCACTACTGCCATTTCTTGGAGCGTTTTCTGTGGCTCAAGTAAGCACTGAATCAAGTATTTTTAAGCCTCTCCTAATCCTTACCACAATCCCATGACACAAGAGTATCATCATCTCCATTATATAATTATACTTTATATAAAACACCATGCACATGATAGGTGCTCAGTAAATGCCACTGCTGCCCTGAAATGGAAGTTTTTCAAAGAAGGAGTTTCTTCATAGAAAAATTCCATGGAATAAGACAGAAAAATCATTCACCTCTACAGCATATTAAGACATTTTATAGGGGTACCTGCATAACTCAGTTAGTTAAGCGACTGCCTTGGGCTTAAGTCATGGTCCCAGGGTCCTGGGATCAAATCCTGCATCGGGCTCCCTGCTCAAGAGGGAGCCTCCTTCTCCCTCTCCCTCTATGTGCCACTCCCTCTGCTTGTGCTCTACCTCTCTTGGTCAAATAAGTATTTTTTTTTAAAGAATTTATTTATTACAGCGTGAGAGGGAACACAAGCAGGGAGAGTGGGAGAGGGAGAAGCAGGCCTCCCCGCAAAGCAGGCAGGAATTCTGATGCGGGGCTCGATCCCAGGACCCTGGGATCATGACCTGAGTAGAAGGCAGAAGCCACCCAGGCACTCCAATAAAATATCTTTTAAATAAATTTTATAGTAAGCTTTATAGTTTAACCCTAGTACTGATCAGTACTCTGATCAGCTCTCATATCAGGAAGAGGCTACCAACCATCTCTTCCTATACTGGCACGTTTTTTGCCTGATGTCTACAATATTGTTTTAATATCCTCCAGTTTTAATTTTGACAACCACAGGAAACCACAAAACTCTTAAATAAAATGATATAAACTAATTTCTTAGAATAACACAGGAACTTCATGAAGACCTTCTTCATGAGAACAACTAAGCATCTTGAGTAAGTCTATGAAAGAGCTTCATGTGATATCAATTATAAGCATCTGAGCAACCTTGGCAAACTCCAGTGTCTGCTGAAGACAGAGGAACTGGTTTGTCCAGGCTGGCTATGGGGACCACTGGGAACACCAGCACTGAAGGCACAGACTAGTTAGTCCCAAGAGCGCATCACATGGGCTATGCCACCTGAGCCCAGTGACCAACCTTGGGGCTGCTACTTCTAATCTTTAAAGAAAAAGCAGGAGGGAGGTGAGGGGTGAAGGCAGGGGATGCAGATTTCTTGTGTGGAACCTCCTGTTTCTTAAACTTTATAAGCAATCCCTTCTTTGCTTCTTTTTCTTTATAATTCCCATACAAACTCACCCTGAGTCAAACAGGAAACAGGCTAGACTTGGTTAGAGGCCTGACAGTTTACAGATGCTGCTCTGAGAATTGTTTTATTGACTACATTTCTCTCACTCCCCTGGGTCTGAAGTCAATTTTTCTTTGCCAATCTCCTTCTACCACATAGGGGTGGTTTACAGATGAGCTTTACCTTGCATTGTCCAGCAATTCGGCCAGCGCTCCAAAAAGGAAACTGTGCGTGGTGCTGATGAAGAAAGAGGGAAAGCCAAAAGTTAAACCAACTCTGTAATGAGCATAAAAGCTTCAGGATACATGCAGACAAACCTTCTCCGGCTCAGGACAGGTAATCAATTAAGGACTTATTCTAGAAACAACTTTCTCAGCACAGTAAAGATTCTGAAGTAGATGCGGTCTATTACAAAGCCAAGGCTAAGAACACGATTGCCAAAATAGCTTGTTTGTTTCTAATAAAACAGAGACTTCAAGGACCTTACTGTACTTACAGCAAATTCTGATGTTTTCAAATTGCTTCATAAGCATTTATTCAAGTTTTTTTGGAGAACCTGTCATTAAAATTATATTATTTAAGGTCAAATTATTTCTGAAAGATCTTGATCAAAATCTTGGCACACTAGAAGGCCTTAAGGCTCCATCCGCAGACACAGTCACTGGCAGGGGACCCCTGTTTGTGCCACTAATCCTCTCTTCATATTTTTCTGAAGGCCCTTTTCTCCTCTCAAATACCCGTGGTCATTCTTCCCTGTACCCCTCACGCTAGGTCCCGGGTAACAGAGCACAGTAGACAGCCATCATTAGTAGCTGCCTGTGGGGGCCCACACTTGCTTTTCATTTCCTGATGTAGATATTTCAGTCAGCAACTCTATCACAGCATTAAGGGAAGATTCAGTCTGCAATTTTCTTTTTTATATTTAGTAAACGGGTAGCAGAAGCAGGAAAGACCCACTGATCAAAAAACATCTGCTCATTTGTACGGAAGAAAGATCATCGGCAATGTCTCTGAGATTCCAAAAACCTTAGGCCACAAGACAACACATTAGCCAAAAGTGTATTTCATTTTTAAGATTGATTTATTTATTTTACAGAGAAAGAGCATACTCTAGTGAGCGGGGGAGGGGCAGAGGGAGAGAAAGAATCCTCAAGCGGACTGAGCAGGAAGCCCAAGTGGGGGCTGGATCCCAGGACCCCGAGATCACAACCTGAGCCAAAATCAAGAGTTTGACGCTTAACTGACTGCACCAACCATTTACTCCTCCATTTTGGGGGAATTTTAAACTTTAAACACATGCTGATGTGGGATCTCTCAAGTTTGTAATTAAAAAAAAAATAAATACAACTGCTGTGAAAAGATGGCCTTCACTCAAAAGAAATCTAGAGTATAAAAACCTAAAATAGAGAAAAAGTGAAGGTTACATGCTTTACAAAAGGAGCACTTGAAACCATAGGACTTACTAGTGAATTCAAAATACATGATTTAATATATAAAAACTCAACATACAAACAATACCTTAGGAAAGTAACCGGGGTCATTCTGACCAAGAAGTGCCATAGAAGTTTCTGTTCTATTTCACTCAAGAGATTTTAACACACTGCTCGCCATGTGCTAATGCGGACCAACAAGGTCTTCACCATCTTGGGACTCAAGCCAGTGGGGGGATATGAAAAACATACAAGTAAACAGACATAGAGATGATATAACAGATCACGATTAGATACCACGAGGAAAGGGTGATGGGGAAGAGTAATGGTAAGCAGAGG
Source organism: Mustela erminea (assembly GCF_009829155.1). Lineage (NCBI taxonomy): Eukaryota > Metazoa > Chordata > Mammalia > Carnivora > Mustelidae > Mustela > Mustela erminea. The sequence continues at coordinate 164,157,645 of NC_045614.1, read as the reverse complement.
ACACGGTGGTCAAGGAGAGCCTCTCTTCATAGAAGACATTTAAGCTGAGCCCTGAAGGCTGAGGAGAACTCAGTCCCTTGCAGAGCCAGAGAGGAAACTCTGCAGCAAGAGAAGCATCTGCAAGGACACGGATGCAGGAAGAGGAGGCCAGGAGGCTCTGGCTATGGCAAAACAGGGTGACGATGAGGAGATACAGGGTGGCCGGTCAAGCCCAGCCTTCTACGCCATGCTTAGGAGCTTGTACTTCCCCTACATGTGACTGGAAACCGTGGTCATGTTTTAAGAAGAGTGACATATCTGATTTACTTCTTTAAAATCTCACTCTGCGGGGGAAGCCTGGGTGGCTCAGTAGGTGAAGCGTCTGCCTTTGGCTCAGGTTATGATTTTGGGAAGCTCCCTGGGAAGCTCCCTGTTCAGCGGGGAGTCTGCTTCTCCCACAGCCCCTCCTTCACTAGTGTTCTAATAAGTAAAATCTTTTTTTTTTTTTAAGATTTTATTTATTTGACAGACAGAGATCACAAGTAGGCAGAGAGGCAGGCAGAGAGAGAGAGAGAGGAGGAAGCAGGTTCTCCGCTGAGCAGAGAGCCCAATGCAGGGCTCCATCCCAGGACCCTGGGATCATGACCCAAGCCGGAGGCAGAGCCTTTAACCCACTGAGTCACCCAGGCGCTCCAGTAAAATCTTTTTTAAGAAATAAAAAATCTCACTCTGGCAGCTCTCAGGAAAAATGGACCATCGGAGTAAGAATGGGAAACAGAGAACCCAGTTTAGAGGCTACATGGATTATCTCCCCAAGGAGACAGCAGCTGGTCTGGACTGAAGTCAAGGGCAGCGGCAATGCAGAGGAATGGATGAATCAGAGACATACAGAAATGGTGAAGAGGATTTGCTGTTGAATTGGATATGGGAGCGAAATGAAGAGAAAAAAAAAAAATCACCCCTGCTCTTACTGAGGGAACTCACAAACAAAAATCTCTCTGGTGAAGCTGAGAAAATGCCAATTTGTATTTGATGTTTTGGTTATTCCTTCAGACTGCTGTCACTTCTGTTACTAAGTTAGTGCGCCACCAACTGATAATGGGATACAGGCAAGGGGGAACCCCGGGATGGGAGGTACCCTGGGAATAACAGCTGTGGTAACTACACAACACTGAGGCTGAGCAGGTTTCCTAAGATAAAATGCATAGTCCTTCCAGCATCCCACCCATAATTTTTCCTTTTTTTCTTTTTTTTTTTTTAAGATTTCATTTATTTATTTGACAGAGAGAGCCACAGGGGGAGAGGGAACACTAGCAAGGGGAGCGGGGGAAGGAAATCAGGCTTCTCACAGAGCACAGAGCTGGATGCAGGGCTTGATCCCAGGACCTTGATCATGACCTAAGCTGAAAGCAGACGCTTAATGACTGAGCCACCCAAGCACTGCTCCACCAGTAACTTTTCTTAAACTCGACTCAAAACTGCTATTTTGTCATTTGTCTTCAGTCTCAGTTAACCTTTAAATATTTGTTCTATCCTTTCCAGCTTGAAATTATTCTCTAGATTAAAAAGATTAAAAAAAAAAAGTAAACATCTGCCAAATACTGCCTATTTTACTTTGTCTTCTAGAAAAATTACATGCTTGTCCCAAGCAGCAAGGCTGGCTTTGCCTGGCATTCTTTACACTTTCTTTTCTGTGGTTTCAAACCTGGTGAATCCCTTGTATCAATCCGTACTTTTAGTAACTCCGGATTACTCAAAGACCAAAGCACTCACTGCTAGGCTGTGCTGTGTTGGAGATGACAGATGGAACAGGAAGCCCCCGTCATCTGTCTCTGGGAACCTAAGGATCTGAAATTAATACCGGATGAGGCTGCAAAAGGCACCTGGGCCTGACAGAGAAGCCCAGTGCTCTAGCAATAACTAAAATGGGAGGATTCTATCCTGGGAGAGGTTATGTTTTTGCAAGGACACAACGACAAAGGCTGGAATCAATAAATACAAATTACTCTCTGGAGGGCAAACTTAATCTTGAAAGTATCAGTGCACTGGGCAGAGAAATCAAAAACCATAGGCCAGGTTGGTAGAATTAGGGTTCTGCTAGCCCCCAATTAAATAGTTCGCTAAATGCGGGGACTTCTTACCACCTGGTCTTAATTTTAGAACAACAAAAAGGTTTATAACCTAGCCTGGAGCAGGGGCACCTGGGTGGCTCAGTTGGTTAGTTGTTGGGACTCTTGATTATGCTCAGGTCACGATCTCAGGGTCTTGAGACTAAGCCCCGTGTCATGCTCAGTACCATGGGGACTCTGAAACTCTCCACGAGCACCCGCCCCCAACCTCCGCCCCCAACTCCAGCATACTGGCTTGTTATTCTCCCTAAAAATAATCATAATCTGGCCCAGAATGGTATCTTGTCTACTTTTTCATTATTTTTAATACAAAAACTTTAAGTAAAATTTCCATAAATCGATGATACCAAATTCTTTTTTTGTGTGTGTGTCAAATTGGGTATTTCACTAGGAGACAGACCAAACTCTTCTCCACTAGTGGGACCCTCCCTCGTTCAGGCTTCACCGGACACTCACGAATTGGCGTGGATGAAATCCAGATGCAGCTGAGCCCGCCGCAGAGTAGCGTACTTGTCACCCATGTCCTCGAACTCGACCAGCGCAGCCCTAAGACACACGGACCACGGCCTACGGGTGGCGGGACAGCTGTACCCAGCCCTTGCCCCGCCCACGTGCTGGTCCCCGCCCACGTCTTCTTCCCTGCCCACGCCCTCCTCCGCCCACGCTCAGGGCTGTGCACAAACACCAGCTCTGCAAACACCCACGCCCCCTGCCGGTTGGAAGGTGAAGTTCACCCTGGGCTGTCGGCGTGGGTATCCGGCAAGGTTAAGTCTATTCCTTGTCTTGAATAGATTCTTGAGAATGAGGCATCTGAGCTAGACTTCTCTTTCCACATTGAGATTTATTTAACCTTCCCGCATAGTTGTTCTGTCATTCCCCGGATGGGAAATGGAGCCCAAGGCTAGGATCAGAATTTGATGAGAAAGATTGAGCACACGCGCACGCACACACACACACACACACACACACACACAAAGAATTTGAAGAGGCTGGGTCTGGAGGTTGGGGGTTATAGAGGAGGAAAATGGGTAGTTTTCCTTTACTTGCATTAGTTTGTTACACAGCACCAGAGGTGTTTGTGTTCTAACCCATAACTTGCCTTCCTGTGTTTCTTGGGTTGCAACTGTTCTCTCCCATCAAAGAAGTAAGGAAGAAAAGATCAGTCAGAGATAAAAAGGAAGGACTAAAGGTGGTCAGAACAGAATTTGGACTTTGCTGTGATGTGGAGGCTTGTGTTTGTGAGAAACTTTCTCACCTGTCAGCTGATAGTCAACTCTTTTATATGCTGGCCCAGCTCAAAGAACAGACATTCTGTACTGTTCTATAAGATAGAACTGGGCAGGTAAAGGTTCAGGGGAATGAGGAGGTGGGGGTGAATGTAAGGAAGAACTATGAGCACCAGCTGTCCAAATGCTGTTGCTCACAAAGCACTGAGTTCCAAGTCACAGAAACCCCAGATGAAATAGCACCTGTCAAAGATGTTTTCTGGGATGGTCCTGGTAGTGATGAGAAATTAGAGTTAACCTAGTTAACCTCTAAAAAGTGTTCAGATTCATTCAATCTAGGGCTAGATGACTTGCAAACTAAATTAGTTCAATAGAACTCGGCAGCGATTTTGTGATAGTTTTGAAATCAGAAATGAGTGTCTATTGAATAAAGAACTTGAACTAGATGTGTTTGTGATTTCCAGGCATCATATAAGCAATGAGGTCTCAGAAAAGAAAAAAAAAAAGTCAGTTTTGGGATAATCATTTTACTTCTAAAGAAAGTAGTTTATCAGCTACTACATTTATAGGAATCAGGAGAGGAAGAGAGAATTTGAATGACAACCCAAAGGAACATGATGCTCTACTTTAATTTGAAAACTGGAAGTAAACATAAACATTTCAAGTAATTTCCCTGATTGCATTTTTGTTTTAACAGTGGCTGACATGGTGGTATTTTGATAGGAAAATTCTCTTTACTAAGCAACTTGAGCTATCTTTCCAATTTCTCCTTCCATAGAACTTCAGACATATGATATTTATTTTCATTTTATGAACAAGAAAAGCTTGACAAGCCTCTTTTGGATTTATTTTACTACCCCAATTTCCAGCTGCTATCTCAAAGCAATTTACTATTGGGAGGGCACTGGGGCCACTCGCCTGTAATTAGTAAAGGCTGTAATATCTAATTTCTACCAGAGGGAAGGGTGTGATTATCATAGAATCAGGTCTTCTAATAATATGAGAGGAGCCCTCCTACAGTAAGTAGCCAGCCCCAAAGCACTAGAGGCTTCTGGTTGGCCTGGATAGCAGGCATTCATGAGGAATCTGTTAGATATGCTAAAACAGAGACCTGAGAGTCATTGCACACAACCCCCAAAAGTCATTCCTCTTCACAATTTCAACTCCACCTAGCCACCCTCCAATCATAAAGGTAAATCTTGCTCCTCTTCCAGTATACTTTTGGAATTCTTTATCTTAGCCACCTCCCTCAATCCTGCCTCAAGATTCATTTTAACATCATTTTATGATACAAACTATTGGGGAAATAACAGGAAGGGGAAATTTAAAAATGAGAACATCATCTGCTCATCTTTTGATTGATCCTGCTTTTAAAGAGTCAGTGTGGGATAAGAGACTCTTCAGTTCTTCCTAACTAGACATTTCAGCTTTCCAACACTCATGTACTGGTCGCAAAAAATGGCTCAAATCTTTCAAACTATTCTCTCCCCTTTTCATTTAAATAACTTTGTGTGGGGCCCCTGGGTAAGCGCAGTCAGTTAAGCATCCAACTGATTTCGGGTCAGGTCATGATCTCAGGGTCATGAGATCAAGCCCTGCATCAGGCTCTGCATTCAGCGTGGAGTCTGCTTAAGACTATCTCTGTTCCTTCTCTTGCTTTATTCTTTTTTCCTCTCATAAATAAATAAAATAAAATTGCATGAGCCAACATTTTATTACTCTTCACAAACACGTTTAAACTCAAGACAAAATTGATGAACACTAAAAAGAAAACAGATGTGTGTACCTACCAACTAAGCACAATGGTATGCCATTTTCTAAGAATTACAATTAAGAAATGACATTAGTATATTATGATAGACACAGAAACCAAACACTATTGAGGTAATAATATTGAAAGATGTTACTGACCCTCAATGGACAATAGTGAAATATCTCTGAAAGGAGTCATACCCACTTGCTCATTTGCTTGCTTTTGTGCAATTCTGAACCTGGTTGGTGTGTTTTCATCCCATTTCCAGTCTCCTTCGCACTAGAGAATGGTAGGGTTTTCATTACCTTGGTTCTCAGTTGCCCACATAGGTAACAGTCTTTCTACTCCATGCAGCACTATGGTAAACATCTCTGGAGACCATGGAAAATATGAGGCCTAGAGCTTGCCCAGAAAATAATGATGGTTATTAAATGAATTGGTATAATAGTCATCTTGGGTTGGCTCACACATTAGTCATTTCCCCAACTTTCCTCTTTCCACTTTCAAAGGTGAAAACTTGTTTCCCAGACACTCCTGTAGTAAGGGGTGGCCATTTGACCAAGTCTGTATAAATAAAATTGAAGCAGAAATCTGCTTAGTGGTTCCAGAAAGGCATTTGTTCTCTTTATAAAAGAGAGAGGCAGGGCTGGCTCCATCTCCCATCTTTCTTGTCTCTGTCTTAAATATGGGCACAATGCCTGAATTTAGGGGTCTTATTTGCATCCATGAAAGAAAAATCAAGAGAATCACAAGAAACTCTCCCAAAGCCAACAGCCACCCATCTCGAATTTTCATATGAAATAAAACTTAACATTATCTTTATGAGATTAAGTACTTAAAATGTGGTTCTTTTTTGCTTATACCAAAACTATTCTTAACCAATAATGACAAAAAATAATCCCAGAAATCCCAGAAATTACTTTTAAAAAAATTTATTTACTTATTTGATAGAGAGAGAAAGAGAGAGAGCATGCATGCACAGAAGGGGAAGCAGGCTCCAGCTGAGCAGGGACCGCCAATGTGGGACTCGATTCCAGGACCCTGAGATCATGACCTAAGCCAAAAGCAGACACTTAACCAATTGAGCCACCCAGGTGTCCTGAAACATACTTCCTTCCCATCACTGGGCATCAGTAGAGAATATTTTTTATGGACTATGATTTAGAAGACTTTTCTTGCCAGAGATGGTAAATGTGAGTCCATAGGAAGGAAGACACCATAGACAGAAGCAGCCATCAGAACACAGTCATCAGAACCCCTTGTTCTTGGGGAAAGGACAAGACATATGTATGTGTACAGAATATAATTACTAGAATCATCAGACTCCAGTGCTGGAAGGGACAAGGTTGGCCTTATAAGGAAGGAGAGAACTAAAAGGGAGTTGGGAGAGTCAGGGTGAAGTTTATGTTTAGTGTGATATGTAAGCTGGAGCCATTATGGGTTCATCCAGTGAGTCAGACATCTGTTTGGTGAGAGCCAGCTTTAATGTAGATTCCAAGAATATAAAAATATCTTGCTGCTTCCTTCTAGGGGTACAGTTTAATAGAGGTAGACAGTATCAAGTTTCAAGGTAGGAAACAGAAACCCTTCCAGGTGTATTAGACACAAAGGAATATAATATGGGGAAATGAGTTTTTGTAAAACCTCTGGAAGGGACAGAAGGGCTGAAATCAGGGGCCTACCACTGCTCATTGAATTCAGGCTCCCACCAGGCAGGTACAGATCAGAGGACAGCAGTCCACTAATGGCACAGCTACAACAGCCTCCAATTACCCACAAGGGTGGTTTCCGTGTACGGAAACACTGAGGTTGGCTGCTGCCTGAATACACTCACATCCCATGTCCTGCATGGTAGCAGCAAAATGGAACAAAGCAATGTCTTCCATGTCCAGAGCCTGGGATGCTAAGGTGTCTCAGTACAGTTTCCAGTTTTCCAACCTCTCTAAGTAGAGAGCTGGGAGAAAATGTACGTGGGGACTGAAAGAGACAATATACAGTGTCTACCACATTAATGGACTTTAAAGCGCTAACTGGTACATGAAGGTGTTACAGGTCCTCTGAGAGAAGTCAGGCTCCAAGGAGGGAGGTGGGTTAGGAAAGATCTCAAAGAAGTGATGATAGGGGCACCTGGGTGGCTCAATGGGCTAAGCCTCTGCCTTTGGCTCAGGTCATGGTCTCAGGGTCCTGGGATTGAGCCCCACATCGGGCTCTCTGCTCAGCGGGGAGCCTGCTTCCCCCGTCTCTCTCTCTGCCTACCTCTCTGCCTACTTGTGATCTCTGTCTGTCAAATAAATAAAATCTTAAAAAAAAAAAAAAGAATTGATGATAGTTGAAAATGAGCTTACATTTGCCTGGTGGGCAGAATCAGGGTTGACATGCTAGGTGGAGCACTTAGTTGAAAAAAAGGCAAAGTGGACATTAGCAAGCAGCTCATCATGTGTGCAGTGTGGGAAGCAAAGTAGGGCAGAGGGTGGGGGTGCAAGTTTAGAGCGGACTGGGGAGGAAATGGGAGGCAGATTGTGGCACACCCTCAATGCTGTGCTGAAGAATTTGGAATGTATCCCATAGGAAGTGGGAATCCAGAGTCAGGTCTGAAGCAGTAGAATCAATAAACTCATGCTTCCTAAGGATCACTCTGGAAACATGTGAATACCAGAGAGGGAGAATTCAAAACCAGACATAGAAAGTCCAGTTAGAACACTGTTGCAATAAAAAGTGAGGAATAGACTCTTAAGATGGGCAAGTCTTGATATCAAGGGGAAAAGAGATAAACTGATGCCCTGCTAGCTTATTTAGCTGCTTATCCTGCTTAGGATTCTTTCTCTCCCACTCCTTCTGACCCTCTCCACTCACTGCCCCCCTCCTGCTCTCTCTCTAAAACAAACAAACAGAAGAATGTAATAGTAAATGTGTGTGGGGGGGGACAAGTGTGGGTGGCTTACTTTAGTTCTTCAAAGGTGTGAAGGAAGCAGAAAAGAAAGGGCCAAAGTTGCTCCATGCTTTTAAGCCTTAATCCTAAGGAGATTGTATTGTCATTAACAGCAATAGGCAAGTCTCGTAATCATCAAGATAGTATGGTACTGGCACAAAAACAGACACATAGACCAATGGAACAGAATAGAGAGCCCAGAAATGGACCTCAACTCTATGGTCAACTAATCTTCAACAAAGCAGTAAAGAATGTCCAGTGGAAAAAAGACAGTCTCTTCAACAAATGATGTTGGGAAAATTGGACAGCCACATGCAGAAGAATGAAACTGGACCACTTCCTTACACTACACACAAAAAGTAGATGAAAAACCTCAATGTGAGAAAGGAATCCATCAAAATCCTCACGGAGAACACAGGCAGCAACCTCTTCGACCTCAGCCGCAGCAACTTCTTCCTAGAAACATTGCAAAAGGCAAGGGAAGAAAGGGCAAAAATGAACTCTTGGGACTTCATCAAGATCAAAAGCTTTTGCACAGCAAAGGAAACAGTTAACAAAACCAAAAGACAACTGACAGAGTGGGAGAAGATATTTGCAAACGACATATTAGATAAAGAGCTAGTATCCAAGATCTATAAAGAACTTATCAAACTCAACACCCAAAGAACAAATAATCCAATCAAGAAATGGGCAGAAGAAATAAAGAGACATTTCTCCAAATAAGACATCCAAATGGCCAACAGACATAGGAAAAAGTGCTCCACATCACTTGGTATCAGGGAAATACAAACCAAAACCGTAGTGAGATACCACCTCCCATCAGTCAAAATGGCTAAAGTTAACAAGTCAGAAAATGACATGTTGGCATGACATGTTGGCATGTTGGCAAGGTTGCGGTGAAAGGGGAACCCTCCTACACTGTTGGTGGGAATGCAAGCTGGTGCAGCCACTCTGGAAAACAGTATGGAGCTTCCTCAAAAAGTTGAAAATAGAACTACCCTATGACCCAGCAATTGCACTACTGGGTATTCACCCTAAAGATACAAACGTAGTGATCCGAAGGGCCACATGCACCCGAATGTTTATAGCAGGAATGTCCACAATAGCCAAACTATGGAAAGAGTTTAGATGTCCATCAACAGATGAATGGATAAAGAAGATATGAGATATATAGACAGATAGATAGATAGTAATATATAGATACATAGCTAGCTAGCTATATCTATCTATCTATCTATCTATCTATCTATATCTATCTATATATATATATATAGATATATTGCAGCCATCAAAAAACCCAAAATCTTGCCATTTGCAATGACACGGATGGAACTAAAGGGTATTATGCTGAGTGAAATAAGTCAATCAGAGAAAGACAATTATATATCTCACTGATATGAGGAATTTGAAACAAGACAGAGGCTCATAGGGGAAGTGAGGGAAAAATGAACGAGATGAAACCAGAGAGGGAGACAAACCCATAAGAGACTCTTAGTCTCAGAAACAAACTGTGGGTTGCTGGAGGGGAAGAGTGTGGGAGGGATAGAGTGACTGGGCGATGGACACTGGGGAGGGTATGTGCTATGGTGAGTGCTGTGAAATTCATAAGCCTGATGACTCACAGACCTGTACCCCTGAAACAAGTAATACATTACATGTTAATATAAAAAATAAATTAAGAAATAGTAATGGGTAAGTCACAAAAAATTACAAGTTTGGAAGATAGAAGACAGTGAGTTCACTATTGTCACATTGAGATTTAGCACTAAACAGCACATCTTTTTTTTTTTTTTAATTTTTTATTTTTTATAAACATATGTTTTTATCCCCAGGGGTACAGGTCTGTGAATCACCAGGTTTACACACTTCACAGCACTCACCAAAGCACATACCCTCCCCAGTGTCCATAATCCCACCCCCTTCTCCCAAACCCCCTCCCCCCAGCAACCCTCAGTTTGTTTTGTGAGATTAAGAGTCACTTATGGTTTGTCTCCCTCCCAATCCCATCTTGTTTCTTTTATTCTTCTCCTACCCACCTAAGCCCCCATGTTGCATCACCACTTCCTCATATCAGGGAGATCATATGATAGTTGTCTTTCTCTGCTTGACTTATTTCGCTAAGCATGATACGCTCTAGTTCCATCCATGTTGTTGCAAATGGCAAGATTTCATTTCTTTTGATGGCTGCATAGTATTCCATTGTGTATATATACCACATCTTCTTGATCCATTCATCTGTTGATGGACATCTAGGTTCTTTCCATAGTTTGGCTATTGTGGACATTGCTGCTATAAACATTTGGGTGCACGTGCCCCTTTGGATCACTACATTTGTATCTTTAGGGTAAATACCCAGTAGTGCAATTGCTGGGTCATAGGGCAGTTCTATTTTCAACATTTTGAGGAACCTCCATGCTGTTTTCCAGAGTGGCTGCACCAGCTTGCATTCCCACCAACAGTGTAGGAGGGTTCCCCTTTCTCCGCATCCTCGCCAGCATCTGTCATTTCCTGACTTGTTGATTTTAGCCATTCTGACTGGTGTGAGGTGATATCTCATTGTGGTTTTGATTTGTATTTCCCTGATGCCGAGTGATATGGAGCACTTTTTCATGTGTCTGTTGGCCATCTGGATGTCTTCTTTGCAGAAATGTCTGTTCATGTCCTCTGCCCATTTCTTGATTGGATTATTTGTTCTTTGGGTGTTGAGTTTGCTAAGTTCTTTATAGATTCTGGACACTAGTCCTTTATCTGATATGTCGTTTGCACATCTTAATAGAGAATTGTCAATGTACTTTATTTTTTTTTAAAGATTTTATTTATTTATTTGAGCAAGAAAGAGTGACTGAGAGAGAGCACAAGCAGGGGAAGGGCAGAGGGAGAGGGAGCAGGCTCCCTGCTGAACAGGAAGCTCAATGCTGGGCTAGATCCCAGAACCCTGGGATCATGACCTGAAGCGAAGGCAGATGCTTAATATACATAGCCATCCATGCACCCTGTCAATGTGCTTTAAATACATATGTGGTTTCCCTAAATTAAAACACACACACACACACACACACACACACGTGGTTTTCCTGTCTTCCATAGAGTTAGCTAACAATAGATTGTCATTTTTCAAGAAAATATAATTTTGTGTTACAGGAAATGTTAGTCAAATTATTTAGCTTTGTGTGCCCCCAAAATCAGAGGCTGAGGAACTAATGAGAATGAGAGAAGATAGAGACACCAAGAAAGAAAGACATGCACAGGTAAATGTCTGGGGAAATGCACATTTTGTGGATATAAGTTAATATTTGTCAAGATGGACCAAAAAAATCTGCAAAGAAAATTTTCTGTACAGAAATTCCACTTAGATACTAATGTCTAATTTCTGAATTGAGGCTATATATCCTTTCAGTAGGCTGCCAAGAATTATCATATCCCAGCCTCGCCTTAAAACCTCAAGACAGTGTTTTCCATATTTGTTATTTTCTGGGATTTGTTCATACCAAATGAAAGGGGGCTGGCTCAGTCAGTGGAGCATAAGACTCCTGATCTCGGGGCTGTGGGTTCAATCCCCACATAGGGTGTAAAGATTACTTAAGGTAAAATCTAGAGGGCACCTGGGTGGCTGAGTTGGTCAAGGGACTGCATTCAGCTCAAGTCATGATCCTGGAGTCCCGGGATGGAGTCCTGCATTGGGCTCCCTGCTCAGCAGGGAGTCTGCTTCTCCCTCTGACCCTCCCTCTTCTTATGCTCTCACTCTCTCTCATTCTCTCTCTCAAATGAATAAATAACATCTTTTAAAAGGAATTTAAAAATCTAGAAAGAAAAAAGAGAGAGAAAGAAAAAAAAGAAAGAAAGAAAAGAAAGAAAGAAAGAAAGAAAGAAAGAAAGAAAGAAAAAGAAAATAAAAGGAAAATAATGCATAATGCATCTAGATTCCTCTCATGCTGGTTCCACTTTCTTTCAACAAAACCCCTTTTAAAACCATTGCAAATAGGGGTGCCCAGGTGGCTCAGTAGGTTACGCATCTGCCTTTGGCTCAGGTCATGATCCCATGAGCCCTGGGTCTGGCTCCCTGTTCTGCAGGGAGACTGCTTCTCCTCCCTTTGCCTGCCTCTCTGCCTACTTGTACTTTCTCTCTCTCTGTGTCAAATAAATGAATAAAATCTCAAACAAACCAAAAAAATGCAAATAGTCAAATTAGTGCATTATTAGAATGCAAAGTAATGAAATAAGACACTTTGATCTTTGGGGCACTCTGTAATAAAAGTCTTTTTAAAAGTTCAAAGGTGGAAAAAACCTCACACATGTAAGGAAGACTCGTACCTTGACCTCTGCTCATAGTACTTACAGACGTGCAATGAATAACTGGTAATTCCAAGAAAGAGGTAAGCACATTTTTCCTGCTATGGGGGGAAAAAAACTCTTAAAATTACTTAGCTAACTCAAATTGCAGACCTTTGAAATGAAACAGATTTCCTAGATGTTCTCTGACAATTTTCAGTCTAGGGATCTTTCTTGCCCATAATTGCACTGTCTTTCCCTCATACCAGAACACAACATCCAGAAGATGCCTGACATGTTTCAGGCACTCAAACTTTTGTTTCTGATGTAAAATTTGATGACTACCGACATACATTTTTTACTATTAACATATTATTTACTATTAACATATATTAATATATATTTTACTATTAACATATTAACATATCCCTCCTATATCAAATTGCCAGAATTCTTTTATTTGAGGTAAGCTCAAAGAATTTTGTAATTTATGAGACTGACGCACTAACGAGGCACCTAGAATTTTGTAATTTAAAAAAAAAAGAAAAAGAGCAGGCACAGCTTTTGTCTATAACCAAACAACACAACAGTTTTAAAATAGTTTTTGGTTTTATTATTTTATTGTTTTTTTTTAAATAAAGATGTTGTCTGTTTATTTGAGAGAGAGATAGCAATAGAGAGACCATGAGCAGCAGGGAGAGGGAGAAGCAGGCTCCCAGATGAGCAGGGAGTCAACATGGAGCTGGATCCCAAGACCCTGAGATCATGACCTGAGCAGAAGGTAGATACTTAACCGACTGAGCCATCCAGACACCCCGATTTTATTGTTGAATGTGAATTATCTGTGTTGCACCAAAACTATAACTTAATGATAAAGGAATGAAAAAATCCAATATGTGACAGAAATGAACCTGTGATATGACGTCAGGGATCTTCTGCCATCAACCCAACACTGTGCCTCCTTCTTATTTTTAGCCTGAAATTTCTTCTATAAGGCATAAAGACTTCCATTTCAGATCCTACTGGAAGAAATAATAGGGTGTGATGGAGAATTACTGTTAGCTGAAGGGAGAAATAGCTACTTGCAAGGTTCCAAGTTGAAACACTGATGTTGTCTTGCTCTTCTGGCTCACAGGTGTTTGCTGGATGTTCCCACCTTGGATGAGGACTGGATTAGTGTCCAGAGTGGGCACCTTGCTCTCGGACCTTATCGTCCTGGTGCGGTTAATGAAGGAGCATCTTCCTGGGTCTGATCTGTGATAGCATATGCTGCTATTGGAGGACATCTAAACAACAACAAAAATGCCAAAAGGCTTTGGTGTGTAGAGTGCATATCAGGATTGAGAATCCACATCTCTCAGGCCTCCAAATTCCATACCTTTTCACCCAAAATCATTCAGTTTTGGTGCAGCACAGGGAGGTTGGAGGTGTAAAGTGAATGGTTCATTTAAATTCTGAATCTTTTCCACAGTAGCTTCCTGACTTTGCATCAATCTCTGTAACATGCCTCTCTCAGTCTCTTTTTCTTTTTTTTTGGGGGGGGGGCTATCTCTTTCTCCTTAATTCTCTCTCTTGTCCCTCCCCAGTCCTAGAAGAAACACTCTCTACCCTGTGATCACTAACCACGGAATTGGTAAATCGGGTTGTTGTCTTATACAGAACATCATTTCCTGCCAAAACTAATCACTTCATCATTTAAGAAACGCCTATCACTAGGTTGCCTCTCACCAATGAAGTGATATTTGGAGTAGATATCACCACTCCAGAGTGGTATCTCCCTTCCTCTTGTAGCTAATTCTTAGAGATAAAAATCCCCATAAATACCAGAGAGGATGAATGATTATTTTATCAACTTCCCACCAACAGGACCTTTCCCTAGAAAGAGGCAGCCATCATATGCTAGAGTTCAAATGAGCACATTCATTAGACTTGACTCGATTTATTAAATTTTGCTCCCTTATTTTACCAACTTAGGAGTTCAAAACTTTTTTCAAGACTGCTGAGTGCCTGAGGGAATACTAGATACTTGGTCATATACCTACCCCTTCGTTGGCTTCTCACCTTCTCTTGGTACACAGACGCACCCCCAATTCCTATCATGGTCTCATCTTTGTACCTGTATCTCAATCAGACCATGAAATACCTTTGTTTAGGGGCTCCTGGGTGCCTCAGTGGGTTAAGCCTCTGCCTTCGGCTCAGGTCATGATCTCAGGGTCCTGGGATCGAGCCCCACATCGGGCTCTCTGCTCAGCGGGGAGCCTGTTACCCTTCCTCTCTCTCTGCCTGCCTCTCTGCCTACTTGTGATTTTTCTCTCTGTCAAATACATAAATAAAACCTTAAAATATATATATATATGTATATATATACATATATATATATTTGTTTAATTATCTTGGACTGAGTCCTAATGCTGCTTATTCTTTCTGAGTTTGTAGTCTCTTTTCCTTTTTCTCATCCTTCTGTTTAGAACTACCCTTCTATTATTGTCTCCACCTAAAGTTCTCTTCTTTATAGCATTAAATTCTCATCTAGAATAACCCAAAGAGTGTTAATCCTGAGCAGAAAGTTTGATGGTGACTGTAGAGAATATAGCATATCTTGAACATAAAGAGGATCAAAAAAGGTTGAGATTCTGTGAGCATTATGCCTGTATTAAAGTTAAATGCCTGGGGTGCCTGGGTAGCTCAGTCAGTTAAGAATCTGACCTTTGGAGGCACCTGGGTGGCTCAGTGGGTTAAGCCTCTGGCTCGGGTTGTGATCCCGGGGTGCTGGGATCGAGCCTCACATCAGGCTTTCTGCTCAGCTGGGAGCCTGCTTCTCCCTCTCTGTCTGCCTGCCTCTCTGCCTACTTGTGATCTCTTTCTCACCCTCTCTCTCTCTCTCTGTCAAATAAATAAATAAATAAAATCTTAAAAAAAAAAAAAAAAGAATCTGACCTTTGGTTTCAGCTCAGGTCGTGGTCTCCAGATCATAGGACTGAGCCCCACATGAAGATTCTCTCTTCCCCCCACCGCCTCAACCCCTAGTTGCTCAGTGGGGAGTCTGCCTCTCCTCTCCCTCGGCCCCTCCCCCTGCTCGTGCTCTCTCTCTGTCTCTCTTTCTCTCTCCCTCTCTCAAGTAAATAAATAATTTTTTCTTTTTCTTTTTTTTAAATTAACATATAATGTATTATTTGTTTCAGGGGTACAGGTCTGTGATCATCAGTCTTACACAATTAAATAAACAAATCTTAAAAAGAAAAGTTAAATGTCTGTTCCTCATAGAAACCCTTTGTATGGAGATAATCACAATTACAAGAGCCTTGAAACATGCACTAGGCTTGATGTTTAAGTTCCAAAGGATCATATTCTCAGGTTTCCTTGAAAAAAAAAAAAAAAGGGATAACAAGAAAAAGGGCTATAATAATGCATTTAATGTCTGCTATATAACCAGGAATAAACCAAATCATCTAGTTTTAGGGCTCATGAGAAATTTGTGAATTCCTTCTTAATAGCCTCCTAAAAATGAAACCAATGCTGCTGTGGTACAGAAGTCCTTCTGCCAAGTTCTCTAACTCACTCTCGCCCGCATGTACTTGCCCTGTTACATCTTCCTTCCATGAGAAAAGGAATGACCCCATCAACTTGTTTGTCAGCCTCAGGAGGAAGGAGAACTAAATTTTATATTAGCCCCAACACGTGATTCAGAGATAAAAATCACTGAACAATACCTGAAGACCTAGAATGGAAACAGAATCAATGGACATGGAGAAGGGGAGTGTAGAATTTTCCTCCATTTAAGAAAGAAAGGTGGGGTGCCTGAGTGGCTCAGTGGGTTAAGCCTCTGCCTTCGTCTTGGGTCGTGATCCCAGAGTCCTGGGATCGAGGCCCGCATCAGGTTCCCTGCTGAGCAGAGAACCTGCTTCCTCCTCTCTCTCTGCTTGCCTCTCTGCTTGCCTCTAGGCCTGCCTCTCCACCTCCTTGTGATCTCTCTCTCTGTGTATCAAATAAATAAAATCTTTAAAAAAAAAAAAAAAAGAAGAAAAAAGAAAGAAAGAAAGGCAATCTCATCCGGAAAGACATCACCAGCTGACAAACCCTCATGGGGGCCCTTCTGCCCTCAGATATCCTCTATCATCCTCCTAAACACTCCTATTCCTTAAGCAGAAACAAGGCCTGGTAGAAGCAGAACTATCCGCACTGGAAGGATTTTAATCTTTGCTACTTGTTGTGGGTTGAATTGGATCCCTCCAAAATTCATATGTTGAGTCCTTAAGCCCTCTACCTCAGAATGCGACTGAAGTTGGAGACAGGGCCTTTAAAGGAGTAATCACGTTCAAACGAGGCCCTTCGGGTATGCTCAATCCAAGTTTACTGGTATATTGATAAGAAGAGGAATTAGGAAATACAGCGAGACACTAGGGATGTCTGCGTGCATAGGGGATGTTCTTGTGAACAGGCAGCAGGAGGGCAGCCAGCTAAGAGCCAAAAAGACAGACCTCAGGAAATCAAAACTGCCAACTCCTTGATCTTGGATTCTAGTCTCCAAGACAGTGAGAAATAAATGTCTACCGTTGAAGCCACCCAGTCTGTGATATTTGTTATGGCAGCCCTAGCTAACCAACACATTGCCCAGAAACAATCAACAGGAAGCAATTGCTGCCATTTTGATCCAGCCCCTGTGCCTTCCGTCCATCTTTCTAACCTCTGCTACTTCCAACCCGGAACTCAAAATTCTCAGCTTACTCTCCCCAGTTCCCCCACCTTCCCACAGTAATCCATCTGTATATGTCCTCCTCCATATTCCTCTCCTCTATCTTAAATACCCTCTTTTTTTACCAGGGGATCAGGAATTTCAAGTGATACTTTAAATCTCTTAAAGCTAAACCAACTGTTGTTTTTATAGGTACCAGACTGAAACATCTGCACTTACATTTTGATCCTGAGAAAGTCACACTGGCAAGGGCTCTCCTACAGGTCTTAGCAGAAAAACCATCATGAAATGATAGAATGGCCTTTACTTCAAATCTAACCTAGATCATCAATTTATCTTCTGATATTACCAGAACCATGGGAAAAGATTGCTTCCCTATGGAACTAATACCAATGCCCACAGAGCTACCTGTAGAGAAAATATGGCCCCATTCACTCCTGTGGTGAGTCTTTAGAAATGCTTTCTTTGCTTTTAGTTGAGTGAAGCATGGAAGACTCAGCAAATGACAAACTGAGTTTTGATAGTGAGCCGATTGGACAGGATTCCCTTGATGATTCTGTACTTCGTAAACTAGCTAGTGAATTGCAGATGCTCAATAAATGTCACGTATTGTCAACTATCAATTATTCAGTGCATAATGAGGAAAATGCCTTAGCACATATTACCTCAAAGCTTAATCAAGAAGTCTGTGATTCCAACATCATATCATAAAACAGACTGACACCTTTACCTAAACTGCTAGATTGTATACATTTGTATCAATGGCATATCTTTAAATTACTCTGATTTGGGGTGCCTGGGTGGCTCAGTCAGTAAGGTGTCTGCCTTTGGCTCAGGTCTTGATCCTGAGGTCTTGGGATTGAGCCAGCACCAAACCCGCACCCCCCCACCCCCTGCCTCCCTGTCAGGCTCTCTGCTCAGTGGGGAGTCCGCTACTCCCTCTCCCTCTGCCCCATCCCCCCACCCATTCTCTCTCAGATAAAATCTTTTGAAAAGAATTACTCTGATTTGTTTATACTGATAATCAATAGAAATCACTGAAATTATTAAACATCAGTAATATGGAGAACTTTTAGAGAAGGCCAGTATGGTATTCATAATTGTTATTGTGATAGCTTCAAATGATTTCTTACTCATGCATTCCCTCCATTCAAGCCTCTTGATCTTTAGCCATAAAACAGATGGATTTTTGAAAAGGGCCCAGAACATAGGAACTACCCAGGAAAAAACTACCCAGTTGAATGAGTGAATAACACCTAAAGGAGAAGTCTATAAACTTCTCATGGTCTATCTTTATATACCGCCATATGGTGGAGACACAAATCAGCAGATAAATGGGAAAGAGGGAGCAGAAGGGAACCCCGGGCAATATGAGCCTAGATCTCAAGATGACATGAATTCCCCATGTAATTGGGAACATCCCCTACTCCAAACCAAATAGGATCAGCTTAAAAGACCCTAAACTACCTACATCTAGTAAAAGAGAAGCCTATTAGGTAAATCCTTAATCTACATTTCCAAACCACATTAAAGCTAAGGCATCTCAAGCTACAGCTAGTTTTTAAATCTGCAACAGTCACACTAAAAATGAATACAAATACAAAATTCATTTCTCTAACATTTTACCTGATTTCTTCACAAAGTTAAGCTAGCTTCTACTGTTAGTCTATAGTGGTCACATGCCCCCGACTTAGAACCAGAAGGCCCAAAGGCTCAAAAGGGAGAACAATGTACTTCTAAGCAGGGGATAGGCTGAAGAGAGACTACACTGCTTGCTTCTTCTCAGCAAGCCTTTATTTTATTTTGAGAAAAACAACAACAACAACAAACCAAAGCAAAAGCTCTAGCTTCCAAGGAAAAACAATATTCTACAAAATACTTGGAAAGTAGTTTGGGGCTAGGGGTGCCTGGGTGGCTCCGTTGATTGATCATCTGACTCTTAAATTCGGCTCAAGCAGTGATCTAAAGGTCATGGCTCTTCATTCAGCGGGGAGTCTGCTCTTCTCTGTCTCTGTCTCTCTCTCTCCCTCCCTCCCCCTGTTGCACTCTCTCTCTCTCTCAAAAGAAGTAAGTAAATCTTTGAAAAATAATACAAATAAAATAAAATAAAATAAAAGTAATTTCCAGGGCACCTGGCTGTCTCCGTCAGAACAGGTAGCTCTTGATCTCAGGCTTGTGAGTTCAAGCCCCACTTAAAAATAAAAAATCTTTATACATACATACATACATACATACATACATACAAGTAGTTTCTGCATTTCAGCAACTGAGTCATAATGTATCATCTTGGTACATTAAGAAGGCTATTAGAGAGCTACTTTCTGCAAGTAGCACAAGACCTCGTGGAAACCCTTACTCCCTGCTAGAATGTAATTGCTATGCTATCCTCTGCCTCAACAGCCACTAACCCTAGCTGTGATGAGATACTGCATCAGTCCTAGGAGGGAAAGTGTACCCCTAAGTTGAGGTTTCTCCTGATAATGATGGCATGCTCTGCTCTTGGACTATCAATGACAACAAACCCATTTGCTATCAAATCAGTTTAAAACTTACTCCTTTACCATGTGCTCTGGTCTAATTTTGTTCTCACCTAGAAATCTTCAAAAATCTCAAGTAACTTCATAAAAATAAGTGCTATCACCAGCTTATTTTGTTGGTTTATTTTTTAAAGATTATTTGTTTGTTTGTTTGTGAGAGAGAGAGGGAAAGAGAGTGAGCACACAAGCAGGGGGAGCAGTTGGCAGATGGAGAAGCAGACTTCCTGCTGAGTAAGGAGCCCGATGTGGGACTCAATCCCAGCACCCTGGGATCATGACCTGAGCTGAAGACAGACGCTTAACCGACTGAGCCTCCCTAGCATCCGAACCAGCTTATTTTCAATAGGTTGAATGCAGTTGAAAGTTTAGTATGATGTTTTTAAGGGTTAATATCCTCTCCTCCAACATGCTGGCTGACTCTTCACCTTTTATTGATGCTGATGATGTCATTAAGTGACTCCAACCTCCAGCATGCCCTTCATCACTTATCAGAATTTTATAAATGAACACTGGATTTGCCAGAGCTTTGCAGTTTACTGGGTCTGACTGCATTGCTGGCATGACAAAGCAGAAACTAAGTTCAGCTTGCTCCTCGGTAAAATAAAGTTTTATTGTTTCTTCTTTAAAATTTTTTTATAATATTGCATCTGATCTCATATTTTTTACATTTATTTTTCATTGATATGAAAGATAGCATGGGAGCTTATCAAGGTCCATCATATCATATTAAAAGAATAATTTCTAAGTATAAATCATCAAAGTTGTAAACAGACTCCATTGATGACCTTCATTAATTTATGCCACTTGATCTTTGTATTTTTCAAAGATAGATACTCCAGTTTAGTTTCAAAGAACATTTCTTTGTCTTTATAATTATAATGTCTTATGTCTCTATAACTAAAGACTATCAATTTTCATGCACCCAACTTTTTTCTCTTATAGATCATAAGAAGAGACAAGCTTGGGGAAACACTATTTAAAACCCAAGCTTCAACATAAAAGCAAACTGCTGCATTATACTTGCATTTTACAGCTAGTAGGATAAGACTGAAATACTGATAGACCAGTGCAGGAAAATACTGATTCTTAATTTAATGTAGTTGAGTTTAATTTGACTCAGTTGACTCAATTCAACTTCAATTCAAAGTTCAATCAGGTTTACTGAGGGCTATTATACAATAAGCACTCTGCTAGGCATTGAAAGCATATGAATAGGAGTAAGACACAGAACCAACCAGCCTTCAGAAAGAATCCATTGGGAAAAGTGAGATGCACATTTGAAACCATACAAAATACAGGCAGACACGGCCTAAGGGCCAAAGGGATACAGATGTGAGAAAGAGCAGCCAGATTTGATTTGGGAGATCAGAGAAGGATTTGTGAACCCGGAAGGACATTTTCTGGCCCATATAGGATCTTATCTTTTACACATACCACCCCTGCAAAATTGAGTTGTCCAAGCCACCATCACCTATTGACCAACTGGGGTCACGGTCACCTAATTTGTTTCATTTCACTGCCTTGTGCCTCTGAGCTCAGCAGTCGTTCCATTTCCATTGTGAAGTTTCACCTTGTAATTTCTGAGCGCTCCATGGACAAGTTATAAAATCTCTCTGAGCCTCAGTTTACCCACCTGTAAAATGATAAAAAATAAAGATGCCTTCATCAATGAATAGTCATAAGGATTAAATGAGATAATGTACATAAAATTCACAGGAAAACCATTATTATTTTATACTTGTGTTCTACATTTCAACCACTGTAACAGATAAATATCCCATTTTGTGAGAAAAGTGGCATGAAAGAGATGGAAGGTGACCCTGCCCCCACCCCCACTCCAGGCAAGCATCACTTTAGGTCCAAAAGTTGAAGAATGATGGAGAGAAGAAAAGAGATGAAGAAGAATTTCTCCTTTGTTTGAGTGTACTTCAGGTAACAAAAAGTATTTTCTTTTATTTCCTTGTAATTTGTCTAGTCTATCATGTAATTCCATATTTATACCTCTCCACTGAGCAAAAAACAAGGAAGAATCACAGAAATGTGACAACAGCTGGACATATAGATGGATACATGGGATAGGCTGCCAAGATTTCACCATGCCTATTTCCAAATATCTCTCTTCACAAGCCTTCTATCAGTAATTAGAGGCGTAACTCTCAACTAGGTGGATCCAGGTTTCTAAACACTCTCTACAATTCAAAGATAGATAAGAAAGTTATTTTCTACCCCTTTTATACCTCTATATCTGCCTGTTTCAGATTGCCTAATTTTGAAGAGACTAACAGATTTATGATTTGCTGTTAAGAATAAATTATAAGACAATGAATTTATTTAGTTAACTGTTTTTTTGGTTTTTTAAAGATCTTATTTATCCATTTGACAGAAATCACAAGTAGGTAGAGAGGCAGGCAGAGAGAGAGGGGGAAGCAGGCACCCCGCCGAGCAGAGAGCCCAATGCAGGGCTTGATCCCAGGACCCTGGGATCACGACCCGAGCTGAAGGCAGAGGCTTAACCCACTGAGCCACCCAGGTGCCCCTTAGTTAACTGTTAATCATGCCACAGAAAAGGGTAATTGTTTAAAAAATCAAAATTTAAAAAGTATCGTGGTTTTATTCATTGTGTACTTTAGTTCGGAAACACATTTTGTAATGTGGTTAAACATTCTTTTGTCTTTTTAAAAAAATCTTTTCTTTTAATTTGAGAGAGAGCGCACTTAAGAGCACTCAAGAGTGAGAGAGAGCATGAGCAGGGGTAGGGGAGAAGGGCAGAGGGAGAGGGAGAAACAGACTCTTCTTAGTAGGGAGCCCAACACAGGGCTCAATCCCAGGACCATGAGATCATGACCTGAGTCCAAGGCAGACACTTCACTGAGTGAGAAACCCAGGCACCCCAAACATTCCTTTGTCTTTAAACATTTTGTTTTGAGATATGTAGAACCACACACACCTGTAAGAAATAATAGAGAGAGAGCCTGAGTGCCATTTACTCAGTTAACCTCAATGGTATCATCATGCAAAGCTATAATGTGATATCACAACCAAGACATTGACATTGATGCGATCTCCTAATCCTATTCAGATTGCCCCAGTTTTAAGTGTACTCATCTGTCATGTGTATGTGTCTGGGATTATCTGCATTTGGTTCCATGCAATTTTTCACACTTATGTTCACATCTACCACCACTGCAGCCAGGATACCGAACAGTTCTATCACTGTAAGGGTCCCTCATTGGCCCCATTAAGCACATCCTTCCCCCCCCTTCCATGCCTCATCTCTAGCAACGACTAATCTTTCCCCATTTCTATAATTTTGTCATTTCAAGAAGGTTACATGAGTGAAATCGTGGCACACTTGACCATTGGGCACTGGTCACCCATCCTAATTCCCTTGAGATCCCTCTAAGTTGTTGTGTCTATCCGCAATTTTTACCGTATTGTTATCATAATTCATGGTCTTGCAAGATTTCAATATGCTAAACATTCAGCTGTTAAAGGACAGCTGGGTTGTTTCCACTTCTTGCCTATGGCTAATAAGGCTGCTGTGAAACATTCTTGTAGAAGTTCTTGTAGGAGCGTAAGTTTTCATTTCTCTGCAACAAATGCCCAGTGGTGCAATTGCAGGGTTGGATGGTAATTGCACGCTCAGATTTATAAGAAACTGTCAAACTGTTTTCCAAAGTGACTAGACCAGTTTATATTCCCACCAGCCATGTATGAGTGATTCAGTTTTTCCACCTTTTTTTTTTTTTTTTCACTATATGACATTAGCCTGTATGGATGATAAAATTAGTAAATAAACACATGCCCATATAAGAGCAGCTTGTAAAGAGTCAGCCCAAAAAGTCCAAAGGGTAACAAGGCAGGAGTCATATAAAAAAAAAATCCATCTTCAGCAATGGCCTCTCTGACTCGTCTCAGCTCGCAAGGCAGCCAGGTAACACAGCAAATGCTTCACGCTCCTGGAAAGCAGTCGCGGTGCCTAAAGCTTTGCTTGGTGTAAATTAAAATAAATAAACCTTTTCTTTCCAAAACAGGATTATGGCCTATAAAATGCTTCAAGTAGCCCTGTGTTCGACATTGCTTTTAGGTAAGAATCCATTTCTTTTTTATTTATCGTGTCGTTTACAATGATTAGGTGGCAAGATAACCCCTTTTGACTTTTTCAAAGATGAACAAATATGTTTTATCCACAGATCTATTCTAGAACATTGGGAAAACCCAACTATCATGGCATGAGGTGGTTTTGAGCATGTTAGTGTTAATTGCGTGTGATCATTTTATTCCTGATTAGGTATTAACATATTAACATGTCACTATTGCTAGGAAATCTATTTAAGGACTGCCTCCAAAGAAGAGCTCTTATGTCCTTGAACAAAGAAAGATTTCAAATGCCTTTTAAAAACTGTAATACTTACATAGTACCATTATGTGGAGACCTCAAGGTACTTTGAGAGTGTGAATTCATTAACCTTTAGAGCAAGTTATAGCTCAGAGAAGTGGTGTTTTAAAGACAGATCAAGGAAGGTACTGAAGGTCAGATGGTTTGCTGCCAAACTGACCCAATAATTCAGTGACTTCTATCTGAATGGAATTGAGAGGTCGTTTGTTTTTCTTGTAACCAAAACTCAAAACACAAAGGTGTGAATTATTTTCACAGTTAAATCTCTACAATTTATAAATTCTTCTGATAAAATGCTTAAATAAGAATAAATTTCTACTTTTATGTTCAACTTGAAACCCATGCAAAGAAGATTACATATTTTTCTTGAGGTGCACGTGTGCGTGCACACACACATACACACAGATCAATAAAAGGATATAGGTAAAAAAAAAAAGTTAAAAAAAAAAGGATATAGGTATATACCTAAGATATGAATCTAGATATGTGTGTACATACATGTATGTGTGTATAATTAGTCTTTTATTCTTAAGCATATAGATAATTCTAATAAATTTTAATCACCAATGTTATACTTTGCATTTAGGACATGTTTTAAATAAATGAGTTAGAAATTTTTAGCCAAGTTATTATTAGGCAATTATCATCAAGGTGTGTGTAATCACACCCAGTTGCAGCCCACATCTCCAGGTGAAGAAAGGGAGGCTGGCTCAGTTTAAGTGAGTGTCTCAGGAGCACACTGTAAGTTGAAGTCATGGGCTAGTTATAATCCACCAGTTACTGCTTTGCTTTGCCTGCTGAGCCATGCACTTGGCTTCAGAGTGGGTGATGGTGAATTAGCACAAGGTGAAAAGCACTACCTGTGAACATGCAGGATCAAAAATATTGGGCAAAAATAAAAAATCACATAAAAAGAAAATGGTCCTGCAAAATGCCTTTTAGGGACTTTCTTAGGAAACACGTTGGAATTAACTTGAACTCCAGCTGAGGCACAAATATGTCTGCCTAGAAAGACAACTGGTTTGACTGATTTCGCTTAAAATATAAAGAAATAAGATTATGTGGTTAAAGTTTCATGAAATAAGTTGAGAATTAGAAACTAAGGACAGGGGCACCTGGGTGGCTCAGTGGGTTAAAGCCTCTGCCTTCGGCTCAGGTCATGATCCCACGGTCCTGGGATCGAGCCCCACGTCCGGCTCTCTGCTCACCAGGGAGTCTGCTTCCTCCTCTCTCTCTGCCTGCCTCTCTGCCTACTTGTGATCTCTGTCTGTCAAATAAATAAATAAATCTTTAAAAGAAAAAAAAAAAGAAACTAAGGACAGAGGAACATTGACACGGTGGGGTTAGCCCTTCAGATCTCAGGAAAGAAGACTACAGAGTGTAGGCTGAGTACACCGAAGTCTTTAGAATCAGATTCATGTGTTACACGGATAATTCGTTTAACTGACATTTTCCAAATCACACAGCTCTCAAGTAGGAAATCGTAGCTTGAACCAACCCTCTTCCCTTCTTCTCTCCCTCCTCCCATTTTTCATTTAAGAATGTAGCTTATTCATCTGCCCTTCCCTGGAGCCCTCTATGTAGCATAAGAAAACAGCCATCTTTAAAGTTTGTCTTTATATTTAAAAAAGTTCTCTCGGGACGCCTGGGTGGCTCAGTTGGTTAAGCGGCTGCCTTCAGCTCAGGTCATGATCCCAGCGTCCTGGGATCAAGTCCCACATCGGGCTCCTTGCTCGGCAGGGAGCCTGCTTCTCCCTCTGCCTCTGCCTGCCATTCTGTCTGCCTGTGCTCGCTCTCTCTGACAAATAAATAAAAATCTTAAAAAAAAAAAATCTTTAAAAAAAAAAGTTCTCTCTGTTACAGAAGTTTTACTTTTTTGTCTAGAACTTAATTTGAAGTAAATAGGGAAAAGATCTCATTATCCATTTTCCTAATGGGAATGCTAAAGCCAAAAATGATGAAGAACCTTCCCCCAAGTAATTACATTTATGAGCACAGTCCTCAAATCATTTATTGATTTTCTTAAAATAGTAATTTATACACATTGGAACTGGTTTCCTGGTCAGAGTATTAGAAGTGCAAGTGTCATGATTTGATTAAAAAACAAAACAAAAAAACCCTGTTTTCAGCATTTAGGTCAAGAACTGCCTTCTCCTATAATAAACCCAGCAAATATGAATACTACTCTTTTAAGTCTTCGTTATGGGGGGAGGGGCTTTCCATATGTTACAATAGGTCAACTCTCATAATCACTGTGCAAGTATCATGATTTTTATTGTACAAGGGAATTTAGGCTTAGAGAAGTTAAATGATTAAGCTACACAGTTAATTCATGGTGGATGCCAGATTCACGTGCAAATTCTACCTCCAGCTCTTCTGAGAACAATATCTTTCTTTCTACTACGCAAATTGTCCACACTGGCACTGCTGTGCTAGATATGGAACATGTAGCAATGGGATACACAAAGGAGCACACAGCAAGAACACCTCCAGAGAAAGGAACAAGGCCAGTATCACAGCACTGGTTTTACAAGAACAGGCCAGGAGTAAGGGAGCTGGGTGACTCCATGAGAGTAAACAGAACCAAACTAAGAAATAAGCAGAGGCTTTCTATGACAGTTTCTAGTTGTGGGTGAGGATAGAGAGAAGTTCTAAACTTGTATGTTTCACCTCCAGAAGGCACTCCTCAGAATCAAACGGCCCCATTTCACTCAAAGAAAATATATGGAAAATAGAGGTATTTGGAAATTATTTCACAAAGTAAATAAACCGGTCCTTAAAGTTGACCCATAGTGGGACAATATGAAGGTTCATGCCATATTATTAACCTGCGATCAGATCACATGAAGTCCAAGTATGTCTTCTGGTTTTAGACAGGGGAAGCAAACTGCCTTTCACCCCTTTCTCTAGCATTGTTCCAGCTCTTACTTTTCACTCCACGCCTAGTAACCACAAGCGATTTGTCTTGAAGGTTGGTTGCTTTGGTTTGGGTTTTTTAGATAAGAGCTCTTAAGCTTACATTTTCTTCCCCTTGACTGAGTCAGCCCCTCCAATCCCTCCATGTTTGCTTTCTGTACAATCTATAGAAGGAATGGCTCTTCTCAGTCATCCGGCCACAACCCTCTCCACCACCACCATCCTGTTCTTTGGAGAGTCCTTATTTCTGGATATGGTTTTAGTTTATTTTATAAGAACTTCTACTTAATTTTATCTACTCACTTTGGCTTAAGATTGATTGATGCTCTCAAAAAAATAAGTAGTAAGAATAAACTGGGAAATATCTAGGTTAGAGAAAAATATCATGGCCTATAACTAGATTCGTTGGGCACTCTGAGTGTTGCAGGAGAACCATCTATTTTCCTGTCCACATGGCGTCATTTGTCATGGCACTAAAGTTAGAAGACCTGTCAACACACACAGGTAATGACCCAGAAGGGGTTACTATTGAATCTTATAAAACATTGCCTCTCATGAGTTACAAATTTCTCTCTCTACAAAATCAGAAGCTAATAAAAGATCTGCCAGCTCCAAAGTGTGCTCCAGGGAATTACATGGTAGTGCATGTGAGCATGTATGTGGGTGTATGTTAGCATGCTGAGAGCAGGTTAAAACAGATTGAACTTAAATTCAAGTAATACTAGTTCCTGTTTACTTTGTGAAGTACTCAACACGCCAGCAACTATAACGTCAATAAAGCCAAAGTTCCCTGAGTTGAAAGTTCATTTACGAAAGCATTTCATTAACAGTTTACTAAGATGATGGGGCTTGGGAGTTTGTCCTGAAGTTCAGGGTCTCTTTCTTTTTTCCAGCTGACTTCCATTGACTTCCTGCCCTCTTTTTACTTCCCTGTTCCCTTTTTCCACAGCTTTTCACCTTTTTAACTTTTGTTTTTGTAACTTCCCTTATTTTGTCTCTGCTTCCTTTGACTAATTTTCCTGATTTCTCCCTTCTCTCTTTTTCTTCAAACCCCATTTCTTCTCATTCTGTCTCTCATTAACATTTATCTGAATTGCAGCAAAGTGAGAGAATATATGATACTAAATAAAACTCTTCTGTCTTCCATCATAAATTTTTGAATCAGTGACCAAAATTTAGAGTAGGAAGAAAAAAATAACTATTTCATATTTTATAACAAAAATTACTTACTTAATGCAGAGAATAAAATACTCAACTTTAAAGATTTTATTTATTTCAGAGAGAGAGAAAGAGAGAGCACCAGCTGGGTGAGGGGCAGTGGGAGAAGCAGGCTCTCCACTGAGCAGAAAGCCTGAAGTGGGGCTCGATTCCAGGACCCTGAGATCATGACCTGAGCCGAAGGCAGAGGCTTTAACCAACTGAGCCACCCAGACCCCCTAAAATATTCAACTTTAAACATACAAACCTAGCCATGAGTATTTTAATTACTCACAAAGTTATAACATTTCTCCTACACTTAGATCTTTGAAATTTTTACCATATTGTCAAGATGTCTGTATAGACTGTTCTCCTGATCCTCTTTTGTTCTTAATTCCTAGTGAACATTTAGTCTTTGGTTTAATACTTAATCTATGTGTCTGGGCAGTTACTTCATCATTTTTCTAAAGACATAAACATTTTAAGGGAAGGGACTAAGACTCGGGCCAATAAAAATAGTCAATAATTAATGTTATTCTTTCATTGCTTATGCTGAGTGCTAAGTGCTTTGCTTTCAGCATCCCATTCCTGAGTATTTTGGAACTTGTGGCAAGACTGTCATGCATATTCTCCAACTTGGCCTCAGGCTTCAGGTACCACAGCAGAAAGCAGTATCACCCAGCCTCTAAGGGAATAGCTAGCTGTGGTCCAATCTACGGATTTGTTGGGCATTTCTGTGAAGTCACAGCTTGTCGTCCAGGGACGACAAGCTCCTGTTGGTTGGAGCACCCTGTCTGTGCTGTATTTTTTTGTTTCCCTGTTTCTTAAGGATGCTTTGAGACAACAGACCTGTTGGATTGTCTGTGCCACCTTTGGATACATAGAACTCTATCCCCTGCCCCTGCCTGCAACCACTTCAGGCCTGCTTTCAATAAAGTTGAAAAATAAACCAAAGATGAGCATGGAAGACAATCAATTCCCTTTATTACTGAGAAAGACTAATTTGGAAGATAGAACATAGATAAGAAATAAAGGGCCTGGGTGTTAGAGAGGAGAAAGGAGTTGGGGTAAATTGGAAGGGGAGGTGAATCATAAGAGAGTATGGACTCTGAAAAACAATCTGAGGGGTTTGAAGTGGTGGGGGTGTGGGAGGTTGGGGTACCAGGTGGTGGGTATTATAGAGGGCACAGATTGCATGGAGCACTGGGTGTGGTGAAAAAATAATGAATACTTTTTTTCTGAAAATAAATAAATTGAAAAAATTAAAAAAAAAAAAAGAAAGAAAGAAAGGGCCTCATGATTAGACCCCAGGATTTGGCAACTTGCAGGCTGCAGAACCAGAAGAGAAAACGTGATCTCAGAAGGCAGCTAACTCTCAGGGGGAAGAAGGAAGAGCTAGCTGGACATGCCAAGCGATGCCTCTTGGACTTACCAGTTGCATGGCGGCATTGTCCCTTCTGAGAGGCAGAGGCTACAAAGGGGAGAAGGGTGGCCTGAGGTGACTTCAAATGAGCTCCCTCTGCAGGGAAGAAAACAGGACTCTGCCATCAGGCTCCATCCTTCAGTTCTATATCGTGCATTTTACATCAGGCTTTCTGATCTTTTTAGCATGTAGGTTCCTACCCCAAAGATCATCTTCATGGTCATATGCACAGTATGAAGACTATTCAGTTATTTGTCCACTATCACATTTAAAGACTCTTTTTCAGCCTTCCCTGGGTGATGGCAAAATAGGGAATCCTTCCATTTCTAACTGTACAGCTAATGTCACCAGCATACAGCTCCTCAGCCTGGGATGGGCACCCATCTCTGTGCATAAATGAATACATTTTTATTTGTACTGCTTTAATTATTGACTAGGTCTACCTTGACTTCTCTTTCACTTATTTCTGTCTATCTCAGTGCTGAATTTCTCAGCATGTAAGCTCCCTAGCAACACTAGGAGCTGTACCCACTTAGCATATTCTATATGCTTCTGATGCCCTAATAGCATGCAGAGAAAGTAAGTTTCAATTAATGACCTACTGGTTATGAATACATTCCAGTTAAAAATGTTAGAGCTGAAAGAGATCTTAGTTGGCTTCATACAATCAGGCCCCATTTTACAGAACAGGAAATGGAGGGACAGAGGCAACCAACAAATGATACAACTAATCACTGCCAGGGCTAGGATAAGACTCCCCATCTCTATCCTTCTTGGCTTGTGTGGCAAGAGCTGTGCTCTCCAATATCTCCATACTCTGAAGTGTCTGCCTTATTTCAACGGTACAGAATTTTCTGCAGAGGATATTTGAGACATGTTTAGATAGCAGAACTAAGCTTGACAGATCCTATTAAAACTGCTATGATATGGGATGAAAGGAAGGAGGGTGTGTAGGGAATTGGAAAGAAAAAGAAGATATTTTTATAGCTTATGATTTGAAAGTTTAAAAAAGGCATTAACCTGGCTGATACTGCTTACATTAAAAAAAATTAAAAACCAACAATGTAATAAAACTCAGGGTTCAGTTTTCAAGCCCCAGCAGTATTATAGAGGCTTACAAACACAAACTGTGATCTTGCTCTCATCAACTTTCAAGGTTGATCAGGCAGAATGAAAAAGGGAGGAGAAATTTCTCAAGCAGAGAGGATAATAGCATGCCCTTCTGTATTACTTGCATTTTATTTCCGGCTCTGCCAATGACTTACGGCATGACCTTGAGTGAGTCATTTCATCTCTGTGTGTCAATTTTCTCATTTGTAAAGTAGGATAATAAATACTACTTTCTGTCTCTCTCGTGGGTGATGCTATTATCACTATCAATTAATATTTATTGGATGTCTGTTGGGTGCATAAAGCTGAGGTAGGTGCTTTGTTCAGGGGCAAGGGTGGGGGCGTGGGGGACATTGTATCACTGAAACATCTTCCATGAGCAAAAAGAGAGAAGATTTACAAAAGATAGAATTATTAGAGCTTAAAATAGCTATGGTTTATATTTTAAAGCTTCTCTGCCAAGATTTATGTAATAGCATTTTTTTTTCCCCTCAGTGATTAGACAAGGCACCAGGACAATCATGGTGCAGAATATTGGTTTTACTTTTGGAAGATTTCAAGTAACACTATCTTAAGTGGTTAATGTGTACTTGTAAATTATATCTTAAGCATAATTTATGTAGAAACATTTATTAAAGGGGTGCCTGGGTGGCCGGTAGGTTAAGCGACCAACTCAGCTGATTTCAGCTTAGGTAGTGATCTCAGGTCATGGGACTAAACTTCTGTGTCAGGCTCTGCGCTAAGTGGGGAGTCTGCTTGGGCTCCTCTCTCCCTCTCCCTCTGTACCTCCCCCTGCTCAGATTCTCTTGCTCTCTCTCTCAAATAAATAAACCTTTAAAAAAAAGAGAGAGAGAAACACTGATTAGATATTGATGCTGGATCTCCTTTGCCTAAATAATCTCTTTGCTTTGAAAACCTCTCACTCCTCCTTTTATTTTTAAACAGAAAAGCGTTTAAAAGTGTTAACACTGTGACACCTTTTCTTCAAAGAGAATGAAGAGAAATCTGAGAAGTCACCTATGAACATATCTCAGTTAAAACCAGAACTTCAGTGCTTGGTCAGTCCACACCAGTGAGCCCAAACTAATGAGTTCCCCGTTCTGTTCCAGTCAGTCCTGTTTTCCCACACCTGGTGTCACTCACCTGATTCAGGCCCTAGTTGTCTGTCCTCTGGACTACTAGAAGAGGCTCCAACCTCTCTCTCTCAGTCTCTCTCCTTTTTACCCTCTGCCTTCCAACACCACTGACAAAGGAGTTTCCAAAAGTATCTGTGAATGGGTAAATAAAATGTTGGCATATATGTACAAAATATTATTTGGTCTTAAAAAAGAATGCAATGTTGATATATGCTTCAACATGTAAACCTTAAAGATACTAAGTGAAATAAATCAGGCACAAAGGGACAAATACTGCATGACTCCTCTTAGATGAGGTACCTACAATAAGCAAATGCAGAGAGACAGAAAGCTAATGGTGGTGACTGGTGACAAGGGCTGGAGGCCAGAGTAATGGAAATTGTTAGGCAGTACTGAGTTTCTGTTTGGGAGGATGAAAAAATTCTTGAGATGGTGGTGATGATTGTACAACACTGTGAATGTAGTTGATGCCACTGATTTGTACAATTAAAAATGGTTAAAATTTAGGAGAGGGGGGTGGGGTTATGGACATTGGGGAGGGTATGTGCTATGGTGAGTGCTGTGAAGTGTGTGAACCTGGCGATTCACAGAAATGTACCCCTGGGGGTAAAAATGTATGTTTATAAAAAATAAAAAAAATTTTAAAAAATTATTAAAATAGCTTTACATTATGCATATTTTAATCATAATCAAACAAAAAATTTTTAAATAAATCTGGTCTTATCATTTTCTTGTTCAGAAATACTAATGGGGGCGCCTTCATGGCTCAGTGGGTTAAGCCTCTGCCTTCAGCTGAGGTCATGATCTAGGGGTCCTGGGATCAAGCCCCACATCAGGCTCTCTGCTCAGCAACGAGCCTGTTTCCCGCTCTCTCTCTCTGCCTGCCTCTCTGCCTACTTGTGATCTCTGTCTGTCAAATAAATAAATAAAATCTTAAAAAAAAAAGAACTATTAATGATCTGAAGAATAAAGTCTAAACTCCTTGGTATGACAGTAGTAATCCTCTGACATTCTGAGCACATCCACTCCTTAGCCCTCATTGGCAAAGTGAGGGTCCCCGAACCTGAGACTTACTTTGCTCCTCTGTTCCGTGGGTCTCCAGTCTTCTTCAGCCTGGACTACATGCTCTTTGCTTCTGCTCCCTTCTTCCTAACTGTGGAAACATTCCATAACCCAGGAAGCTCAACTCAAAACCAATTTCTCTGTGATCCCTCCATGCCAATATCAGAATCAATCACTCCTATGGCACCTGGGTGGCTCAGTGGATTAAAGCCTCTGCCTTCAGCTCAGGTCATGATCCCACGGTCTGGGATCGAGACCCGAATCAGGCTCTCTGCTTGGCAGGGAGCTTGCTTCCTCTTCTCTCTCTGCCTGCCTCTCTGCCTGCTTGTGATCTCTGTCTGTCAAATAAATAAATAAAATCTTCAAAAAAGAAAAAAAGAATTAATCACTCCCCCTTCAAATGGTCTGGTCACAGTATGCTTCCTTATAATTATGAGCTCTGAACGTAATGGGAGTTTCTTGTTTTTTGTTTCTCTTTCTACGAAATGATGACTATCAGAACAAGGATGAGGGTGAGGCGAGTGGAGATCTTATGGCACAAAACTTGTGTAAGCTTGATAGCTGGTTTCTTCTATTTGTGGACTTACTTGCTTTATCTGTGTCTCAGCTCTGGTGATTAGCAGTTTAAGCTGACATCAACAGGCATTCATAATGCAGCATATTAGTTATCTACTATGACCTAACAATATCCCCAAACAGTAGCGACTTAGGACATATTTTACAGTTTCTGAGGAATTTGGGAGTGGCTTAAGTCAATCATTCTGACTCAGGAACTCTCATGAGATTATAGTATAGATGTCGGTGAGGGCTGTTATGATCTGAAGGCTCAACTGGGATGAAAGCATCAGGTTCCCAGGTGGTTCATTTGCGTGGCTGTTGATGGGACGCTTCAGTTCCTTGAGAGATGGGCCTCTCTTCACAGCTACTTGAGCGTCCTCAGAACATGGCAGCTGTCTTCCATTAGAGCAAGTGATCCAAGAAAGGTGTGAGGCAGAAGCTCTAATACCTTTTATGTGCTAGCCAGAGAAAGTACACACTGTCATTTCCACAGTATCCTGTGATTACACGGGTCCACACTCCTAAATGAAGGAAGACCACAGAGGATCTGAATATCAAGAAGGGAGTGGTCTTTGGGGGACATCTTAGAGGCTGGCTTCCACAGAAATGCTGGCTTTATTGTACTGAATCAGACGACCTAGAAGCAGGCCAATATTACTTCTAGCATCTGTTACTAATATCTACTGAAAAGTTGACTTTTGCCTTTTATTTTTAAATCATGAATAACTAAAATTGCTAACTTCCTATTAATAGAGAATGTGAGTCCTTTTTCTACCTTCATCACTAATAGTATTTTGCACTAGAGGCAGCCTGATTGATGTGTGGTATCCACAGAGATTGTCACTTTCAATAGGTAGGCAGTTAGAACTAGAGCTTAGTGAGGTAACAAATTTAACTGGAAGTAATAGAGGTAATAACTAAAATCCTGCTTAGTGCTCAAGGTCAAGCTTGGAAAAGCATGAGATTATAACGAATGTGTAAGTAATGATTGTCTCTTTTCTATAAATGCATAAGGCTTTTTAAATTATTATTACTTTTTTTTTTGGCACCAAGGATTTCTACCTCTTAGACATAATGTTGCATGATGCCTTTAAAGGGAGAATTCTACCTCCCCTTCCAACTAGCTAGGTGGCCTTGAACATATTATTTAACTTTTCTCTGAGGTAGTTACCTTGTCTGCAAAATGAGGTGACTGACAGGTGCTACTTCTTAGGTTTGTTGTGTTAAATAAGGTAATTCAGGTGAAGTATTTTTTAGTGCAATGCTCAGTGAATGTTAACTATCATTATTATTTGTGTGTGACATCAATACACACACACACACACACACGCATGCACAAATAATCTAGCTACCTCTAACCATTGTCTTCAGACATTCGTTTTAAGGATTCCCAGTCCCACATAACTTCTCCAGCTTAAAATGTAAAGTTTTGTTCCTTCTCCTATCCTGCTAAATTTAATCTTTTCTTTAAGGAATAGGTTCAGCAATTTTCCTGACCATGAAAATGTCCGCTTGTTGATGATTCATAGACCTGTATGCCTGGGGCAAATAATACATTGTATGTTAATAAAATTTTTTAAAAAGAAAGAAAAAAGAAAATGTCTGCTCATGCCCCAGAGCCTCAAAGCTCAATAACGACACCTTTTCCTAAAATCCCTTAGCACAACCAAATCCTATGTTGCCTTGTTTTATTTTTAATCTTGGACCTCTCATACCCCTCCCCTACAAAGGAGAGGTTTCATATCTTAGAGTTCACTATAACTCTGGTCAATAGAGTCCTGTTATGATGAGGCTGTAGAATACCTAACATAACATTTGTAATAAATGCTTCTTTATCACAAGCAATGAACAGATTATATTGTTACCAGAAATGGGTCAGGAGTATGTTCTTTCTTGATTTGATTCAAATTACAACTCTGAATGTGACTGTGTTTTATTTAGAAATGAAAATACCATCTAGACTGTTAAAATTCATACTAAAAATGTCTGGATTTTTAAAAACAATCATCTTTTTTTTTCCTTAATCCTATACTGGG
Source organism: Mustela erminea (assembly GCF_009829155.1). Classification (NCBI taxonomy): domain Eukaryota; kingdom Metazoa; phylum Chordata; class Mammalia; order Carnivora; family Mustelidae; genus Mustela; species Mustela erminea. Next base: position 164,122,293 of record NC_045614.1, on the reverse strand, counting down.
AAGGAGTATAAAATGCAAAGTTCTTCAATTCAGTGATAGATCTATCAATATTCAAGTTTAAACCACAGTGCCAGATTTGGAAGCAGTCTACTTCAAACTGAAATATATGTCCTCTTTTGCAAGGCTATGATAGGAAGAGTAAGATTGTTGACTGCCTGGTTTGAGCCAGATGGTTTAAAGCATTAGTATACCCAACTCTTACGGTAATCCTATGTTACTGTGTTACTCTGTTATTATTATACCTTTTTACATACAAGAAATCTGCAGCCTGGAGAAATTAAGCAACTTCTCCAGAAAACTGATAGAGCTGGAATTTGAATCCAGGCCTGTGGGGTCCCAAGCAGGTACAGAAGGCTATAAAAATCTTTTCCATCCAGCACACACTTTCATGCTATGCTATATTCAGGACACCAGAGGATGGTGATAGCGCAGTGAGGGGGGAAGGCTGAAGGGCAGTCATCTCCCTTGGCACATATCTTTTTCAGGGCTCCCTTCTCAGACCCCCAACCTCCCAAAGGTCACAGCTGTGTCTCTTTAAGAAGAAAAACATTGAGATGTAAACTACTGCCCTAAAAGATGCTGTGCTCTTGGACTCTGAATTACAGGAGCATTGGGAGCGCCATTTTTGTTGGAGGACCCAGCAAACCAGTTCCTACATCTCAAAAGACATATATATTTGCAGGATTACTGGGACCCAGATCGGAATCCTAATACATGGGGCAACATGCTGGCTGATCAGGTATTTGCATTAGAAATAATGCATCCTCTATCTGGCTGAATAGGTACTGCAACAGTAGGCATCAACACACCACCAGCCCAACCCATGGTTTTTTTTTTTCCTCTCGAGTCACCCTGAGTTATGCCTGCCCTTTCCTTCCCATAAAGTGCCTTTTATCTAGTAAACTCCACCTCTTCCTTCAAGACTAAAATCAAACGTTCCCTCCTTTTTGAAGCCTTCCCCTTCTTTCCTGGGTGACATTTGTCCTTCTTCCTTTTCTCCCCTTTGCATGCCATTCACATGTGAATAGCTCTCCAAGTGTCATATTGAAATCAGTTGCCTGTGCACCCAACCTCCCTTACCTAGGCTACAGAAGTAACATGCACATCTTATCCATCAGGGTCATTTTTCTCAGGAACTATCAAAATGACTGTTCCTCAGTCAAATTTCAGAAGATTACTGCATGTCTGAGTGGGTGGAATGAATGGATCATGGTCACATTTTAGATCCCTTTCAGTTATTCAACAGCTTATTTTCCTCTGGGAAAATTATACAAACCTTTAATGTCGTTCCTTCATTTGCTTGCCTTTTGTACACTTCTATTCATTTGGAAGTCTCCCTCCAAGAGAAATAAAGAAGAAATGTGCTGTGCCAGTTTTATTCCAGGTTTACTTTTTTGATAGAAAAAACTCCAGGCCAAATAAAATTGCTGAATTATCTAAGGATTTCAATTATTCATGATTTCCCTCTTAAAATTTAATAATTTAGAAAACAAAAATGTATAACAAATTAATTAATCCCTTCATTTGTTTGTCCTCTTTCTCTCTACACATGTATCAGGCTCTATCACCAGAGGATTGTATAAAGTCATTAAAAAAAAACCGAAATGGAATGTCCTTGTTTTTCTGGGGCCTGGGTCCTATCCTTACTCTGCCTGGTTGAGTTTTTAATGGTCTACCAGGATTGGCTCGTTTCTGGTTAGCATTTGCTGATGAAAACCAGCAGCTTGAATAATGCATTGAGCTTTATGCATGTTTTTCTTCAATAGGCATCATTTAGAGCTATTAAAACCAGACATTTGTTTATTTGACAAATTAAATATTACATAAGCAGATAGACTGTGTCTTCTTTATGGAACACTAAAATTTTCAGGTATACTCCTTCCTCTAATTGTAAACCAGTGCTATGATCCAGTGACAGATACTATAATGTAATAGGACACTGCCACATTGGTTCATATAGTGACCCCAAAATACCATAAAACATTTAAGCATTGAAATATACAGGTCACTAAAAGTATGTTAACCAAACCTTGCTGGTATTATTCTTCCACTCTATTTCTCTTAGTCTTTTAGGACTATCTGTACAATAACCTAAAAAACTGATACAACATGTACTCTCCATAGTCAGAGATCATGACTTGAAGTTTCTTTTGTTGCAGGTTCATGAAACATGGACTACTCTGAAAACAACAGCACAGTATTATCTGAATGTGAATACCTTTACTTCTGACATATCCACTGCCCAGTAAATGTGCTTTGATGGTTAAACCAGGAGAGCAAAAACAGAGGGAGTCAACGTGGCAATGGACCCAAAACATGGGCTTTGGAGACCTGGAGGCACATCCATGCCACTTATAAGATTATTTAATATGTCTGTCTCGTGGAGCTGTTTAAAGGAGTAAATATGAAAACCCAAGTGGAGACTTAGAATTGGAAGTTCTCTATAAATTGTAGCTCTTAAAATGAGAACTAAACGACAAAGGGGTTTTTATGGACAAGGAAATCAAAAACAAAAAATAAGTGTCATTAAAACTCACTGCTGATAGCTCACTTTCTATTGCCTGCTTTTTGAAAGCGCTCACTTTTTTTTTTTTTAAGATTTTATTTATTTATTTGACAGACAGAGATTACAAGTAGGCAGAGAGGCAGGCAGAGAGAGAGAGGCACTTCCTGAGCAGAGAGTTGAGCAGAGAGCTTGATGCAGGGGCGATCCCAGGATCCTGGGATCATGACCTGAGCCAAAGGCAGAGGCTTTAACCCACTGAGCCACCCAGGCACCCCGAAAGCGCTCACTTTTTAATTAAAGGAAGAGGAAGCTCTCAAATCGAGTTGGTCCTTTCCTTTTTTCCAATACTTTTCACTTTTTAAAGCCAGCCTATTTTAAGATCGTGCTTTTGAAATGTTTCTAACAAAGGTGTATTGCTGAGGGCAGTAGAGAATACTATCTGAACTCCTATTTGGGGGCAGATGGTGACCAGGAACCCCCTGAAAACATTCATCTGTAAGTGGAAACCTGCTTAGGAGTTTTGTCAAACTTGTGCAAGTTTTGCATTCTAGTCCATAATATATTGATATTTATTTCAATTTGAAACAACATTTTTAACTTACTGGCCAGGGACATTTATTACTGTTTTCCAATAAAATTGAAAAATTCACTCTAAAGAGAAGTGGACTACATTTGATAAAAGAAAAAAGATTTTATTTATTCATTTGGAAAAAAAAGATTTATTTATTTATTTGAAAAAAAAGATTTTATTTATTTGAAAAAAATTTTTATTTATTTATTTGAAAAAAAAAAGATTTTATTTATTTATTTGACAGACAGAGATCACAAGTAGGCAGAGAGGCAGGCAGAGAGAGAGAGGCACTGAGCCACCCAGGAGCTCCTTCTTTGATCATTTAATTAAAAAATTAGATAATGCCCATGTATTGATTAGTATGTGTATACCCCCCCCCAAAAAAATACATTGTAAGAAATTGGTTCCTGTGATTACGGAGGCTGGCGAGTCCAAAAATGTCAGGGTAGGCCAGCAGGCTGGAAACCAGAGAAGAACCAATGCTGCAGTTCAAGTCTGAAGGGCATCGGGTCAGAACTCCAGCAAAGAGCTGATTATTCGGTTTGAAACCTCAGGCCATCTGTTGGCAGAATTCCCTCTTGCTTATGGAAGGTCAGTTTTTTGTTCTATTTAGGCCTTCAACTTCTGGGATGGGGTCCATTCACATTATGGAGGGCCATATGCTTTACTCCAAGTCCACCAATTTAAATATTAAGCTCATCCAAAAAAGAACACCATCTCAGAGACATCTAGAATAATGTTTGACCTCATATTGGGCACAGTGGCTCAGCCACGTTGACACATATGTTAACCATTACAACCTATATTAGGTTACTTAGATTGCACACATGTACACACATACATACTCACAAAGCTGTGATGGAAGCAACACGTGAAGGAGAAAAAGAAAAGGACTTCAATTTATTTATTTTGTTCAGTTTAATACAAGGAAGCTGGATGAGTTGTGGGCCACCAATAGGGTGAAATTATGTCAGCTGCCAAGGTCGTTTTGATTTAGGGAGCTCTAAAAAGCAGTTTTACCATGAGTTAAACAAGCATGGAAAGGGGGTTTCTTGTGCAAACATAATTTCATGAGAAATTACTGGAAATTTATATGATATCAGAAAACAAACAAATGAAAGCAATCTTGGTCTATGTAAAATAATTTATCTAAAAATGCAATAGTGAGCTTCCACATAGCTAATGAGGAAGTGGCAAGTGTTCCATTTTTTTAGAATATTTTAGTTTTTTAGGATTTAAGAAAACCTAAGTACCACATATTTAGTATCTACATGCAAAATTAGTTTTGACCAGAACAACTCTTAATTCAGTGTTTAAAGAAATTGATTGTATTGAGGGACCAGTTATCTGGCTGACTCAGTGTAACTGATTTTTTTCAAAACGGTAAGTGGCCTGTGTGTGTGTGGGGGGGGTGTCCTCTGATTTGCTTTAAGTTGGTATCTAATTTATAAATTCTATGTAAAAGTCTGCTTGTTTCAAGACTAAAGACTTAAAGACAAACTAAAGACCTGTTTAACATTTTCAAGAGCCCAGAACAAACCACAGCAATTGTACAATATTAGGAAAAATAGAGAGAATCAGAAACTACCCCCCCTTTCCTCACTTCCTGAGACTCTGTGTAGCCTCTGCAGCTAGATGTTCTCAGGTTCTACTGCAGCATAAAGAACATAAATGCTCTGAGGCACCTGGGTGGCTCAGTCAGTTAAGCATCTACCTTCAGCTCAGGTCATGATCTCAGGATCCTGGGATTGAGTCCCTATCCCTCTGCCCACTTTTGCTTGCATGCATGTGTGTGTGTGCTATCTCTCTCTCTCTCTCTCTCAAAAAATAACAACAACAACAAAAATGCTCTGGTGACTCTTAATTCTTCTGAAGTAAGTTTCCATTTTGAAGTCTAAAGGGAAGCAAGCTAAGGCAGGTCCTACAATCTTATTTCACAGAGAAAAACTAAAAACCCAGCGAGTTCCCTTGCCCCTTCCACAATGTGAGGACTTGGCAAAAAGACATCTTTCTATGAACCAGAAAGTTGGCCCTCACCAGACATCAAATCTCCTGGGACCTTGATTTTGGACTTCCCAGACTCCAGAACTATGAGAAATAAATTTCTGTTGTTTATAAGTTACCCTTCTGTTCTGTTACAGCAGCCTGAACAGACTAAGACACTTTCTTATGTCAGTAGCAGGACAAACAAATAAGATGCGATATAATTTATCCCACATGCTGTCCAGTGAGTCAATAAGAGAACCGAAGCAGAACTCAATAATATTCTTCATTTCTGGACTTCAGCTTCACAGACACATCAGACCCAATCTCAAAAGATATCCATCCTCTTGTGCCAATTCATTGTAATTTAAATAGAATAACTAACGGATGGGAGTACTGTACATATAGAACAAATTAAAAATGAAGATATTTATTTTCATGTGTTGATTTTACTTATTCCATTTATTTTCCTCAAATTGATCTAAAACATCTCAGGCAACTGAACTAGGCAAAGAATATATATATCTCACACTGTTATCTTCAATGACAGCGACAGCCTAAATTAATTTTATTGAAAGTAATTTAGCATTGACTGGTTAAATATGCAAACACCAGTCTGAAGAACAGATATTGCCAGACTCCTTCAAATCAGAGACAAAAAATAAATAAATGTTTGGAGATTACATCACAAATTGGAACTGTCTTAGAAGGCCGTTCAAATACAAAAAAGAAATAAATTATCTAAATTCAAAATATTTTATCCCATCCATCAGTGACAAAAGCAGCAGCATTTTCTTCTTCTGAATCATAATGTGAGAAACCAAGCTAATTATTTTTTTAACAGACAATTTCAGGAAAGGTATGCCTTCATTGCCCTAACCACTTTTGCTCCATCAAAAGTATATTTTACAAGGGTTTCTCTGATGATCTATAATCAGGCAGTAACTACACAGAGAAAAAAATTACCAGGACTTGTAGAGTTGAAATTTCAAATACCTTGAAATACCACACATGGACTCTCCAACATTTTCCTGAAGACTTTATGTTTAATTCCTGGTTCTACCCCTTCCTTAGGGGAAGGGAGGGATGTAACCTGGTATTTAAGAATGTAGACTCTGGAGCCAGAGGCCTGGGATCATAGACCCCTCCTGTGGCTGAGTTTCCTCTCTCCAAAATGGAAATGATAGAAGCACCAGCCTCAGCCTCAGCCAAGTGGAGTGGGGCCTACAGGAAATAAGGCTCCGGCACATAGTAGGCCCTCTACAAATACTTGCTTGCAATAACAGAATGTACATTATCTCCACTTTGCTTTTCAAAATAGTTTTAACTGTTAGAAAAAATTTTCATTACACCCAAAGGTTATTGTCATTTTTTTTTTAAGCTAGAAATAAACCTGATTATGATAGCAGTGTTAAAGAAAATCCCACCAGGGACCTCAGACAACAATTTTGTTTTATCATCTGAACTGCTGCTTTTTGATCCACATACTACCACAAATCACTTTCCCTTAATACGCCATAAAGTGGTTATCCAAATGATGACAAGCAAGAAATTAAAATTCAAGGAGCTCTCCATAGTTGGTATTTCCAAACAGATTAATCTTACTAATGTTCTCCTTTTCTAAGGAATCTCAAACAGCTATCCCACAGCTGTAGGTTTGTGAGCTTGTATGTCTGAGGTACTACAACTACTTTGTGCTACGGGGGCCAAAGAGGAGTGAAATCAGTCTCTGCTTCTCAGATTCTCCCAGGACTCACAGTGAACTGAGGAGCTCCATTTGCACACACTCTAAATGATGACAGGTCCACAGTGGAAGTTAAAGCAGCAAAAAGCTCCTGGTGCCTGCCCGGAGCTCTGATCTTCTCCTGTACTGCTTGCCCTCTCACTAGCACATGCCAGTGATCGTGGCCTTCCCAGCATGGTGAAGCATGCCAAGTTTGCTCCCACCTCAGAGACTGATGCTTCCTCTGCCTGGACTACATTTCCTATGAAGTTCATGAGTTGGCTTCTTAACATCCAGATCTCAGCTCAAGGGCTCCTCCTATGAGAATGCATCCCCAACTCACTGGTCATAAGCAGCTGAATTTAGTGGCTTCCACCATATGAATTTATTCATCTTACATTCCTGTAGGCCAGAAGTCACCCCCGGTGTCACAGGGGCTAACTGTTAGCAGGGTTGCGTTCCTTTCAGGCCTTCCGGGAAGTATCTGCTTCCTTGCCTTTTTCAGCATAGAGGACACTTCATCCTGTGGCTCATGGTCCCTTTCCTTCATCTTCAAAAACAGCAATGCTGCATCTTCTGCCCCTTTTTCCATCATCCTCTCTCTCTGACCAGAGCTGGGAAATCTTCACCTCATTTAAGAACTTGGGCTTTCCCTATCAAAATCCCATCCATTTCTTTCAAAGAAATGGAACAAATAATCCTAAAATTTATATGGAACCAGAAAAGACCTCGAATAGCCAAAGGAATATTGAAAAAGAAAGCCAAAGCTGGTGGCATTACAATTCCAGACTTCAGGCTCTATTACAAAGCTGTCATCATCAAGACAGTATGGTACTGGCACAAATACAGACACATAGACCAATGAAACAGAATACAGAGCCCAGAAATAGACCCTCGACTCTATGTTCAACTAATCTTTGACAAAGCAGGAAAGAATGTCCAATGGAAAAAAGACAGTCTCTTCAACAAACGGTGTTGGAAAAATTGGACAGCCACATGCAGAAAAATGAAACTGGACCATTTCCTTATACCACACACAAAAATAGACTCAAATGGATGAAGGACCTCAATGTGAGAAAGGAATCCATCAAAATTCTTGAGGAGAACACAGGCAGCAACCTCTTCGACCTCAGCCACAGCAACTTCTTCCTAGGAACAACGCCAAAGGCAAGGGAAGCAAGGGCAAAAATGAACTATTGGGACTTCATCAAGATCAAAAGCTTTTGCACAGCAAAGGAAACAGTTAATAAAACCGAAAGATAACTGACAGAATGGGAGAAGATATTTGCAAAGGACATATCAGATAAAGGGCTAGTATCCAAAATCTATAAAGAGCTTAGCAAACTCCACACCCAAAGAATAAATAATCCAATCAAGAAATGGGCAGAGGACATGAACAGACATTTCTGCAAAGAAGACATCCAGATGGCCAACAGACACATGAGAAATTGCTCCACATCACTCGGCATCAGGGAAATAGAAATCAAAACCACAATGAGATACCACCTCACACCAGTCAGAAAGGCTAAAATTAAGCAGTCAGGAAATGACAGATGCTGGCAAGGATGCGGAGAAAGGGGAACCCTCCTACACTCTTGGTGGGAATGCAAGCTGGTGCAACCACTCTGGAAAACAGGGTAGAGGTTCCTCAAAAAGTTGAAAATAGAGCTACCCTATGACCCAGCAATTGCACTACTGGGTATTTACCCTAAAGATACAAATGTAGTGATCCAAAGGGGCATGTGCACCTGAATGTTTATAGCAACAATGTCTACAATAGCCAAACTATGGAAAGAACCTAGATGTCCACCAACAGATGAATGGATAAAGAAGATGTGGTGTATATATATATATACAATGGAATACTATGCAGCCATCAAAAGAAATGAAATCTTGCCATTTGTGACGACGTGGACAGAACCAGAGGGTATTATGCTGAGCAAAATAAGTCAATCAGAGAAAGACAGCTATCATATGATCTCCCTAATATGAGGAAGTGGAGATGCAACGTGGGGGGTTTGGGGGGTAAGAAAAGAATAAATGAAACAAGATGGGATAGGGAGGGAGACAAGCCATAAGAGACTCTTAATTTCACAAAACAAACTGAGGGGGGCCAGAGGGAGGGGGGTCGGGAGAGGGTGGTGGGATTATGGACATTGGGGAAGGTTATATGGTATGGTGAATGCTGTGAAGTGTGTAAACCTGGCGATTCACAGACTTGTACCCCTGGGCCTAATAATACATTATATGTTTATTTAAACAATTTTAAAAATTATTAAAAAAAAAAAGAGCTTGGGCTTTGATTGCAACCACCTGAATAATCCACCATGCTCTCCCCAATGTCCTTCACCTTAACTACATCTGTAAAATCCTTGTTGCCATGTAAGACCACCTACTCATATAGCCGAGGATTAGGCTATACGAGTAGGGGGCTCATTATTCTGCCCACCATACTTCAGCTTCCAGCAGTCCCTGTTTGCTATGTGGCTTTTTCCTTTCTCACTGTTTTTTAGCGCACTATACAAAAGTCCTTGCTTGTTTATTTACCTATGATTTATTATTATATATTTCTTTATTAGGTAAAAATCCCCCTCCCCCCATTTCCTCTATACTATTCTATATTCCGGAGAATAAGAATTTTATCTACCTTGATCACAGCAACATCCCTAACCCCTGGAGTGGCAACGGGCACAGCATAGGCACTCAGTGAATTCTTTTTGAGTGAATAAATAAACTCTGCCTTGGTGATTGACGTTAAACTTTAGAAAGGACATGCTGCCTAATTCAAGTCCTAAAGATAAGTAAGGAGATTATCAAGTGAACTTTACAGCATGTGCAGGAGAGAGCAGACTCATAGGGGAATGACAACACTGCTCTTGAAGGAGTAGCCAAGGATGAGAGGCTGCAAACAAATGAGTCAGAGGCAAATCACCAAAATCTTTTCGGACTTCATCTTGCATATAATAAGAGCCATTGAAGGATTTTATATGGGCGAGTAATTTGATTGGCTCAGCAGTTAGAAAGATACTATGCCATCGGTGTCATTGTCAAAGATTATTTGGAGGAAGTCCAAATGGGAGGCTAGGAAGTAAGTTTTGTCCTATCTTCCAAGGTTTTCACTGATGAATCTGATGAATGAATGCCAAAGTGTTAAGAGACAACTGTTAGTAGAAAATCCGTTTCTTCTTGCAGGTAATGTGGATTATAATAGTTGACTGTTAGAGATCATTTTCTTCTTTCCTATGGCAGCTGGGCAAGAATTGGGAAGCATATTAGGTTGCCTTCTTTAGACTTTCTTGAAATCATAAAGAGAACAGGTTATGTAAGAGCCCACTACTATTAAGAAAAAAAAAAAAAAGATTCAGTTTTGTATGTTCTAGTCTAGCAATGTCATCCAAAGTTACATTTGGCAAGACATTCCAGATGTCTTTTTCTCATTTGCTTCAACCATACAATGGTCTAATCAAAACAAAACAACAGTGCTGTATAAAGCCAGCTTACAACATCTTATAACAAGTGGTAAGGGAGAGAGAAGAGAGTCAAAGATGACAGCACGGTTTCAAATGTGGGTGACATTGGTAATGAGGTTTCAAAAACAGAATGGAGAGATGAGCAGGAAACTCTGATAGGTTCATGAGGTCGGAGATGATGTGTTCGGTTTCAAACATTTTGTTTCATGCTCCAATTTCATTTCATTCTACTATCTACTCAGATCATATTAAGCACGAACACAGGTGTTAGATTTGGGGAGCTCTAGATGCACTTCCTAATCAAAGATTTTTTTTATGAAAAACAATCCACTAATGCTACTCTGGCAAAGGCAAAACAGGCAAGACATTAAACAAGTACATAAAAAAAAAAACAAGCTTTTTGATAAGTAGTAAAACCTTTACCTTGCCTCTTTCTTCTTGTCTCTCATTTCCCAAGTGATTAATTTTGCAAATTTAATAAAATACATGAAAATTCAAATATTAATAGTTTTGGATTCCATTCCTCTCCAGTTTAAAAGAAATAACTTGTTTTAAAACAACAGTTTCATAGAAAACACTAAATTTTTATGCAATTCTTTATCTGAGCAAAATTAATCATGACCTTCCTTATTGTTGATGTTTAAAACTGGCTCATTAATCATGATTGACACATTTTAGGGGACCAAAGTTAGGGAAGAGCATTTAACTACTTCAACTTAAGCACAAAATGATTTTTATAATTAAGGCCTTGCTAGTTGTTTATGAAGGACTACATGAATTAGTGATGATCTGAGAGAAACAAAAAGAATGAAAGAACTGCACATATGCACATATTGAATACTGGCAAGGATGGTGAGCAACAGAGACTTATTCATTGTTGATAGGAAGCCAAAAGGGTGCAACTACACTGGAAGACAGTTTGACAGTTTCTTTTTTTTTTTTTAATATTTACTTAATTTTTCCAGAGAGAGAGATTGTGCATGTGAGTGGGCATGAGGAGGAGGAACAGAGGGAGAGAATCTTCAAGCAGACCTCCACTGAATGCAGAGCCTGGTGCGAGGCTCAATCTCATGACCCATGAGACCATGACCTGAGCCAAAACCAAGAGTCAGACGCTCAACCAGCTGAGCCACCCAGGTGCCCCTTGACAGTTTCTTACAAAGCTTACACATGGTCTTATTACATGATCCAGCAAGCATGCTTGTAGGTATTTTCCCAAGTTAAAAACTTGTATCTACTTGAAAACCTGCATATGAATGTTTACAGCAGTATTATTCATAATATCCCCAGACTGGAAGCAACTGAGATTTCTTTAATGGGTGAATGGATAAACAAGCTGTGGTACATAAGCAAAGTAGAATATAATTCATCAATAAGAAGATATGACCTATAAAGCCATGAAAAGTCATGGACAAATTTTAAATGCCTATAGCTAAGTCAAAAAATCCAGTGTGAAAAGATTACATGTTGCGTGATTCCAATTATATGACATAGGAAGATCCACAGTTGCCAGAGGTTTGGGGGCAGAGTGGGATAAATTATAAAGCACAGGGGAATTTTAGAAGTTGAAACCATTCTGTCTGATTCTAAAATAGAGAGAGACATATGACACAATGCATTTGTCAAAACCCATAGACCTATTCTACACAAAGTGAACTTTCATCTAAACCATGTACTTTAGTGAACAATAAGGCATCACCATGGGTTCAGCATTCATAACAAGTGTACCACACGGAGGCAAAATGTGAATAGGGGAAACTCTGTATACAGAGGTGGTGGTATATGGGAACTAACTCTATATACTATCTCTTCAATTTTCCATAAATCTACAACTGTTCTTTAAAAAACAGCTATTAATTGTTTTTAATGAAAGAGAAAAAAAGCACTACTCTGACATTACAAAATTATGTCAGGACCAATACCCACCTGCCTTCTTGTACTGCCTACATGAAGAGAGGGGGATCATATACCTGAACCGCCCAGGATGTCCCAGCTTGCATCAGTTGTTCAGATATAATTATTAACCGAGCCTCCCCCATTCTCAGAAATGTTTCATTTGGGATGATAAATTACATGGTCACTGTACTTAGAAATAAAAAGGGAAGTAATGTCTTTTTAACATCTGCCTTTGATGGGAGGGATTGGACTGTGTACTTTCCTTAGTGTCTCATTTAAGCCTCCCAATGTTCCCACAAGGATGATTTTGTCTTCCCCGATCTGCAGACGGAAAAGCTGGAGCTCAGGAGCTCAGTCCAAGACCATACAATTCATCACTGGCAGATCCTGCAATTACACCTTCATCTCTATGACTGCAGAGCTCATGTGCTTTCTATTGGAGTATGAGAATGCTGGAGAGAAGCCAGGTAATCTCTGAACATTCTTTCCAGATGCTCTAATTCTTAAAAGAATTCTGTGGTAGCTACGCCTAAGACGCTTGGTACCTCGTGGTACTGAGGTCATAGAAAGTAGAGATTATAGGTAAAGAGAACTTTATTCATAAAACTCCTGAGAAATTCCGTTAATAGATTATGATGATGTCACGGTTACTGTCTGTTCCCTTCCTGGGTCACCTGACAATAATAACATCTGTAACCTATGTTCCCCGTAAGTACGGTCATAGGTAGCACCTAGGTCTATTGTCAGGGTAAAGAAAAGCCATTACTTTGTGCCATCAAACCACTACAGCCAGGAAGGAATTTTGTCCTGTTGCGGGCCAGGACAGCTCACTATTCTGACTAACTGGAAACAACAAACTAACCTTTTCTGTGTTTAATCTCAGTACAGTTGGGCTTGTTTCAAAGATAGCAGTTTCCTGGTCAGGTCTCCCTACACGGTCTTCTCCTTAACTTCCAAATTCTCAAAGAATATCAGCCATTCCAGCCACTTGCCATCCTTCCAAAAAAAAAAAAAAAAAAAAAGGCCTGCCTAGAGATACTACTTTTGGTTACAACGAAATAACAATAGCAGCTACTGGATTAGAAGCTCTTTTGTAAAGGAGCTCTTCAGAAGATGATCAAACTTCCCTATCTTGGTGGAACTTTTTTCTTTAAGATTTGATTTATTCATTTGAGAGAGGGGTAGAAGGAGAGGAAGAAGTAGACTCCCCACTTAGCAAGGAACCTGAGGTGGCATTTTATTCCAGGACCCTGGGATCATGACCTGAGCAGAATGCAGATGTTTAATCAACTGACCCACTCAGGTGCCCTTTGCGGGACTTTTAGAAAGTAGGTAATGAACTTTGCTTTTTGTGTGGTGCATTAGGAAGCAAGTGGTATAGTGGATGCGAGCATCATCTCAGGAATCAGACACACCAGACTGAATACCAACTCTGCCACTTTTAATTCTGCCAGTATACCTTCATAATACGTATTTCTCTGTTTATCCATTTCCCCATGTTGGAAATGGAGGCAATAAAAGCAGCTCTTTTATAGGGTTGTGGGCTTAAATATGGCATATGAGAGACTTAGCCTAACAATGTAAGGCCTATAAGGTTATACAGCAGTTTTTTAAACTGTGTTCTGGAGACTCTTGGGGGTTCCTAAACTCTAGAAGGGGAGCCATGCGGTCTAAACTGCTTTTAGTAAGAACACTAGGACATTATTTGCCTTTTCCACTCCCATTCTAACGACTGTAAAATGAAGTTTCAGAAACTACATGTGAAAGATACCGCAACGATAGAATGCAGACATAGATATGAGAAAATCTAGCTGCCTTCTATTAAACCAGATATTAAAGAGATTTGCAAAATTATAAGGCAAATGCCACTCTTCTCAGAAATTTTTTTCTTTTGGAAAACATAAGTTCTTTTACATACAAAATATGGTATTTATGTTAACTTGTAATGAGCCTTTATTATTATAATTAAATGAATTAATACAATTTTAAAACATCCCAGTTTTAATTTTGAATACAGTAAATAGCAATGGCCATAACTTACATAATCGAGGCACTCTGAGGCCTTAAACAATTCTTAAGAGTGTAAAGTGGGGGCGCCTGGGTGGCTCAGTGGGGTAAGCCTCTGCCTTCGGCTCAGGTCAGGATCTCACGGTCCTGGGATCAAGCCCCACATCTCTGCTGAGCAGAGAGCCTACTTCCCTCCCCTCTCTCTGCCTGCTTGTGATCTCTTTCTCTCTGTCAAATAAATAAATAAAATCTTACCAAAAAAAAAAAAAAAAAGAGTGTAAAGGGATCCTGGGACCAAGAAAACTGAGAACCACTAATCTAGCACAAGCCAGGGACATAGGAATATCCAGGCACTAAATAATTATTGAAGGACCAGTATAGGGCTTGGCTTAGGGTAACTGTTCAATAAATGATAGTCCTCTTGTTTCTGGTGATGGTGATGTGTTGATAGTAATAATGAAAATCATGATGTGAAGTTTGCTGGGAGCCTTCCACCCGATTGAAATCAATATAACACTAATTTTTGACGGAAATCTTACCTTGCCTTACGTGTGGCAGATGGGAATAAGAGTTTAATGTAATACAAGATTATTTTCAGCATTTAGACTCTCTTTCTCTTAGCTTGTTTTTTTTTTCCCTGATGGGGATCCTTTCTCTTTCGACCTGAAGCACTTTGGAATTGAGCCAAAATTCCAAATGCTATGTATAGCACACGACTGAATGATCTGGAAGTTAGGATCTCTGGGTTCTACAAATTAAAGGGCCATGGACATATACTCAATATTTTCTATGAAAACTGGATGAGAGAGACATGCCTTGACAACTTCTCAACAGACTCCATGGTGGGGGCTCCCATCTCCCCAGTCCTCCTCTCAATTTATCCTTCCTCCTGCACGGTCTTGTCCAGCTACTGGAGCATGTATTTTCATGTTGTCTACATACGGTGGTGCAATGGCTCTCCAGGAACAAAAAGAAAAAAAAAATTCCTGGTTGGTAGGTTTTGCTGATTTCCATGGTGTAAATATTCCCACCAGGTCATTTTCAAGTTGCCGATGTGATGTTACTCAACTCCACATTGGGATGAGAAGATCTGACAGCTGGTTCAGCTAGTTCCCACTACACCACTGGTTCCCCATACATCTCTGGTTCTGACTCTGCACTATGACATTGAGTTCGACTACTTTCCTGGCTTTTCTAGAATTTTTATTGCTGACCCCACCTTCTCACCCAGTTTTGCTGCCTAGTCCTTGCAGGTGCTCACTGACCTCAGGTCCCAGGATTATCTCCAGCTACTTCTGCTCTTCATGCCTTAGCTAGCATTGCCATCTTTGGGTCCCCAGAGCCCTACTTCATCCTTCTGCTTGTTCATTTGCTCCTCAGTTTTTTATGGACAAACTAAAGGCATTCTTCCTCCATAAAATCTTCTCAGAATACACACAGGTATCATTCATGTCTCTCCCAAAATACTAGGGCATATGGAGGGACAATATTTAATCTTAGTAATGGGGATGTTACTGATCATCCAAAAGACAGCAGTATGGTATCAAGAAAACAGCTCTTTGGCTGCAAAGACAGAACCACACTCCTAATTCTGCTGCTCTTATACTGAGTGGTTATGAGCAAGTCACTGTTATGTTCTGAGTCTTGGCTTTCTCATCTGTAAAATGAAGGTCATAAAACACAGGACTTCAAAGAATATTTTCAACTTCTACTATTCTATAATTAAGGTACTTTATATAAACAAAAATCAGAGGAACTGCTCTTATTGTTAAAATTCAAGATCCTTTTGATTTTGAAATAATTCAGCTTCACCATGTTCTATTTTATAATCACCTTTTTTAAAAAATAATCCTGTTCATCATTAGCCTTCATCTCAATTCCTCTGTAAGATCTACTTCATACCTTTACAACAGATAAAATGATGCATAGGTACTTTTGAAGAGTGGATTAAGCAAATATTGAAGTAATAGTTTTTAACTAACTTCATAAAAGTGTGTCAAAAAATTAGGTAGAAAACTTCTTAAAAAATGAAAGTTTGTGATTCTTAAATATTTTAACATGCTACTGGTGAAGTATTTTCTGTATCACTATACCTTCAAGGTCTAAAAAGAGCTATTAGGAAAAATGATTTGAGAAAATATTTTGTTTACACCCAGCTTCATGGGGACTATATGATGATATAATGAGATTAAGTTTTATATTCAGTGAGAAAGCTAAGCTATGTTCTTTTTTTAAAAATTTCAGCTTCTTTGAGGTATAACTGGACAAATAGAATTATAACATATCTGAAGTGTACATCAGAGGCACCTGGGTGGCTCAGCTGGTTAAGCAGCTGCCTTCTGCTCAGGTCATGATCTCATGGGTCCTTGGATCAGTCCCCACATTGGGAATCCCTGATGAGTGGGGAGTCTGCTTTTCTCTCTGCCTTTCCCTCTCTCTCTATCAAATAAATAATTATTTTTTTAAAAAAATAAAGTGTAGGGTGCCAGGGTGGCTCAGTGGGTTAAGCCTCTGTCTTCAGCTCAGGTCATGATCTCAGGGTCCTGGGATCAAGCCCTGCATCCCACTCTCTGCTCAGCAGGGAGCCTGCTTCCCACTCTCTCTCTGCCTGCCTCACTGCCCGCTTGTGATCTCTCTTTGTGTCAAATAAATAAATAAATATAAAAAATAAAATAAAAAATAAAGTGTACATCATGGTGACTGGATATACATGTACACTGTGGAACGATACCTTTACTGAGTTAATTTTTCATCTTATATCTGAAGGTTGGTACCTTTTACCAACCTATCCCTATCTCCCCCACCCTGGGAACCACGTTCCACTCTGTTTCTATGATTTTGACTTTTTCTTTTAGGTTCTGCATAGTCAAACTATATTCTTAAACAAAACAAATCTCTCATTAAATCCCATAATTCTTCCCTTTATATCTTTCTATTTAGAGATTCCAAAGTTTCTTTTATCATTAAGTCCACATCTAGCTCCAGTCTTTTTGAAACCTTGTGCTTATTTTCTCCTTGGTCCTGTTAACTCACGGTATGTGGTACAGTCTTTGCAAGGCAAAGAGGTGTGTACAGCCACTTTTTTGCAAGGTTTGAGTTGGCATTCTGGAATACACAATTTCATCCCTAGGGATGAGCAGAATGATTCAAGCTGATGCTGAATGTAAATTTTCAGCCAGTTTTCTCAGCATGATAGGTAGTAAAATCAAGGAACTACAAGTATATTTACAGGTCACCCATTTCTTGCAACTTACAATGCGGTTAGGGACCAGCAGGATCATAGGCATCAGTTTGTTCAAAGTGCAGAACCTCAGACCTCATCTCAGACTTGCTGACTGATGCTCTACATTTTAACAAGATCCCCAGGTGATTTGTTTTCCTGCAATCTGCCACTTCCCACTAAGTGGCAAACCATCCTCTGTGTGAGTGTGTGCAGTCACGGGAATTCATTCCTTCTTTCTCCCAAACATCCTAATAAGTATTTACAGTTTACTTGAAAACAGTGCTTTAATGAGAACTTCCCATTGCTCAAATGAACCACTTGATGTCCAAATTTATTAGTCCAGAATTTGTAGCCAAATGCAAACTGAACCTTTCCATCCTCATTTTCCAGTCTTCTTTATATGGTGCCTCTTCTCCATCAAAACGGATCTGTGTCACACTTCCATCCGTAGTAATTGATTTTGTTGGTGGCCGACTCTCTACCAGGCTTCCTCTCTCATTCTCTCTTTCTCTAACTCTCTACTGTGTAGATTCTGTTGACTCCTGAAACCTCACATCTGTGCTCTCCAGAGAACATTCCTGATCCCCACTACTTCCAAAGACAATCACTAGAGCAGGGCCAGAGGACGAGTATCCTATTGATATGCTTCTGTTTAGCCTGTATGGGAGCTTTCGAGATTAGATTTCAGTGTCTTGAAAACAGGATGTCTGCCTGGTTGACCAGAGTCCTCACTATTTTTCCTGTATCATCCTTGAGTAGATTCCCATGAGTATGATACCAATTTTTTATTTGTTATCCCTTGACCTACTACTTCTCCCAGAAATAGAGGATTCCTCTATTGTTCTTAGTCCAATTCCCAAAATATACACAGATTTTTTCTTTCTACACTTAATATTTGGACCACAATCTTTATTAGCTATATTCATCTTCCCAGACTGCCATAACATAATATAACAGACTAAGTGGCCTAAATAACAGAAATTTTATTTTTTCAGTTTTGGAGGCTGAAACTCCAAGACAGTGTGGTGCTGTCAGAGTTGGTTTCTGGTGAGGACTCTCTTCCTGACTTTAGACAGCCACTTTCTGACTTCGTCCTCGTATGGCCTCTTCTCTGTGGGTGGGCACAGAGAGATCTCTGGAGTCTCTTCCTCTTCTTATAAGAATTCTATCATAGTAGGGTCCTAATATTATGACCTCATTTAATCTTAGTCACCCTACTTGCAAATACAGTCACACTGGGGGTCAGGGTTTCAAAGTATGAATGGGGGGGAATATAGTTCAGTCCATGACATTGTTAAAACATGTTTATATCTTGGGTGCCTAGGTGGCTCAGTGGGTTAAAGCCTCTGCCTTCGGCTCAGGTCATGATCCCAGGATCCTGGGATCGAGCCCCGCGTTGGGCTCTCTGCTCAGCAAGGAGCCTGCTTCTCCCCCCACCACATCTGCCTCTCTGCCTATTTGTGATTTCTGTCAAATAAATAAATAAATAAAATCTTTTAAAAAAACATATTTATATCTTGAATTTATATTTATATCTTGCCCAACATGCTATTGTGCAAAGCTCCTTTAGGACTTCATCGTCTAAGACACTTATGTAGACTCATAGGCTGAAATGAAAGCAGTATTGCGGTGGCTTTCTACACCAGTGGCAATTCACGGGAAACAGAATCAAGCTGACTTCAGTTTAGGTGCCACTGAAATGGAGACAACAACAGTACACACTCAGATTTACAGAGAGCTTGCTATGTGCTAGACACTATTGTAAGCTTTTTAAAATGCGTGTTCTAATTTTCAGCCTTATGACACGCTATGATAAAAGTACTGTTTTTATGGTCCCCATTTTACTGGTGAGGAAACAAAGACATACTAGGCAAATGGATTATCTAAATTAACACAGGTACAGTGGTGCCTGGGTGACTCAGTTGGCTAAGCGTCTGCCTTCAGCTCAGGTCATGATCTTGGGGTCCTGGGATCAAGTTCCACATCAGGCTCCCTGCTCAGTGGGAAGCATGCTTCTCCCTCTCCCTCTGTCACTCCCCCTGCTTGTGCTTGTTCTCTCTCTCTCTCTCTCTCTCTCTTTCTCCTACTCTCTCTCTAAAATAAATAAATAAAAACTGCTTCTTGGCCTTTTGGCTAAGATCAAGTGTAAAATAAATACATAAAATCCTTAAAAAAATAATAAATTCACACAGGTAGGACGTGACATGCCTGGAATTTGAGCCCAGGCTGTCTGGCTCCTAAGTCTGTGCTCTTAGTTGCTATACCATATTCTGCTTCTCAACAACAGAGACAAATGGATGGGATGGTCTCTGTTGCAAAGGATTGCAACACAGTCCCAAGAGAATTGTGTATTCATTCACAGATATATATTCCTTTCACATATATTTAAGTAGCTAATAGCATAAAAAGTTTAAAAGGACATTTATTAATAGACAATTTATTGTCGAAACTTCAAACTTTAGGGGGAAAAGGGTATGCTGTTAATAATGATGTTAGAACAACAGGAATAAACAGTGTCCCAACCAAAGCAAGATGTACAATCATACTATTTACTGTGCATCCATCATATACTAGTACTATGCTAATAAATTTACATATGTAATCCCTATAAAATCTCTCTAGCAGAGGTATTATTATCCCCATTTTATAGGTGAAGAAACAGAAGATCTAAAAGGTCAAGTCATAACTAATAAGTAATAGGTCAAAGACATAACTATAAGTAATAGAGTTAGCATTTAACTAGGTCTGTCTGAATCCAAAGCAGCACTCTTAAGCAGCACCCAATCCTGTTATCCCACTCCTACAGATAGCAAACAAGTTATGGATGCACGAGACAATCATATTTGATTATAAATACATGGAAATAATTCAGTATTTATTGGGTTTATACATTTATTTACTTGAAGAAAAAACTTAAGACAGATTTGCAGTTTGGGGCTTACCCCAGTCATAAAAAGTGATCTGCAAAGAGAAGGTTCCCGGGTACATGGGTGGCTCAGTCGGTTAAGTGTCCAACTCTGATCTCAGCTCAGGTCTTGATCTCAGGGTTGTGAGTTCAAGCCCCAAGCTGGGCTCTGAACTGGGCATGGAGTATATGTAAAAGAAAAAAAAAAAAATGGGGGCACCTGGGTGGCTCAGTCGGTTGGTTAAACATCTGCTTTTGGCTCAGGTCATGATCCCAGGATTCTGGGATGAAGCCCTGCATTGGGCTCTCTGCTCAATGGGGAGCCTGCTTCTCCCTCTCCCTCTTCCCTCCCCCTTACTCCTGCTCTCTTTCTTTCCCTTGCTCTCAAATAAATAAATAAAATGTTTTTAAAAACCTTTTTTTATTGTTTTTAAAGATAAAGAAAAGAAAAAGTAAGATCTTTCTGAGCTTCAGGTCAAATTTAGTAAGTTACATTTGTTCATTCATTCATGAGTTCATTAATTACTACTGGAAGATAGTGAGAATTGTATAGCTGAGAAATTATGTCCTAAGGAAATTTATATTTCGAATAGAGGAACAATATTGTACACAAGAAATTTAAACGACAGGTATATGTTACTGTGAAGTAGCATATATCTAAGTGTCTATATGTCTCTAAATGAGAATCACAGACAGTGATACTAGATGGGCATAAAATAATAAGTTCATTGTAAGTTGATGAGATCGGGGAAAGTCTCATGGAAGAACCATACCTCAAGATATAGTTCCTTGTGATTTGCCACTCAATATAGCGTGCATTCCCTGTTTTAATTGGTCTCATTATTACTTAAGGATGGTTGGGCCAACAGATCAGGGACCACTGTCATTTGAAATGATAGTTACTCATAGTTCCCAAAAGGGGGGACATCTGTTGGCCCAACCATCCTTAAGTAATACTGAGATCTCCATGATGTGGAGGGCCACATGGAGAAGCAC
Source organism: Mustela erminea (assembly GCF_009829155.1). Lineage (NCBI taxonomy): Eukaryota > Metazoa > Chordata > Mammalia > Carnivora > Mustelidae > Mustela > Mustela erminea. The sequence continues at coordinate 164,101,013 of NC_045614.1, read as the reverse complement.
CAGGGTCAGTTAGGAGGCAGCGGGAGTGGAAGAAAACATAGGTACATTCTTTATTCTGGTTTCCATGGGAAGGAGCTAGAGAGGCAGAATAAACAGGGTTAAAACCAACTAGGTTGAATAATTGCAATGGGCTTCGGGACACAGACATTCTCCCTAGCTGTCTGGTCTCTGGCCCTGAGGTGATGAGTAGACAGACGTTGGCACATAGTTTGAGAACCTGATAAAGGAAGTGATTGGGACTTCAGGCTCTGAATTGGTTGGTTTGCATTTGAAAGGCACCCTCGCAGGCAAATTGTTTACTGGGGTCAGCAAGACCTCAATTGTCAAAGCATCAGAATACAGAAAATAAAAAGTGTGGTTAATGTACTTCCTAAGAAACTCAGTAGTGTTTCTGTCTTAGTCTGCAGCAGGAACATTTGTCGTAGTACTTTCCATAGGAAGGTAAAAGAGTGAAATTTGAACAATTCAATTCATCTTGCAGGAGGACTTCCAGCTTACACTCTTAAAGATAACAGTGCACAAGGGCATCATAGGCAGAAAGCAAGATTAATGGGAAAGCCAAAGCTATGATAAGAAAGTCCTTCTCCAAGCATTTCTTTCCCTCTCTCTCCCTCTTTTCCTATATCAAAGTTTAGAGATTGTATCCACGTCTTAATTCATCAGCCTTGATGTTCACTGATGACCAAACTGGCAGGGTCCTGTTGAATGGCCACATGGATGGCTCTGAGTACAGCAAACAGGGCATCTCCTCTAGGTTTCTGACTGTTTTGCCAAATTCCTGATTTCTGAAGGAGAAAAGCCAAGGTGCCCAGCATCCTGGTGTATTTCCTCTCAAAAACCTCGACAAGCGGTCACTGGTCTGCAGCAGTGCATAGCTGCATGTGCAAACTTGGATACATAGGTATATACACACATACATTCACAAGCACACACGTACACACGTATGTGTACTCAAAATGGGAGATGACAGAATACTCCAACCTCTACAGTCAAAATGTATTTGAACCAAATGCAATTGTTAGTCCAACTAACTGCAACTAAATGCCAATTGTTCTAGTCCCACATCATTACAGGAGGTTCCCAGGTGGTGGAAATGGGATGAGTGCAGGCCACCTATTACAGAATCGAAGTCAAAGGAATATAACACATTTTTCCTCCATATTTAAGTTCCATTTGCTCTTCCAGAGGGAACACTGGTGAGGATCATTTTAGCCAACTGATGTAGGACACTTTAATATTAGGCAATGAATGCTTATTCATGTAAGGATCATAGGCAAAATCTTAGACAAGGGAAAGAGGACAAAGGCATGGAAAATTCAAAACAGCAAATAATCCAGAATCCATTTTTATAATATAAAATTCAAAACAGATTTCTGGTGATCCTTGACTGCCCATGCACATGCAAGAGATGCCAAGAAGCTGACTGAAAGCTCTGTGTTTCTAGAACAAGTTGGCTTGCTCACTGTAAACGGTAGGGCAGGACCTGACCATTTCATTGAGAGATCCCCAGTGGTCACTATGCAAAGGTCTTTTCTCTTGCTGAATCAGAGTCTCCAATGTCTCTCTCTCTCTCTCTTTTTTTTTTTTTTTTAAGATTTTATTTATTTATTTATTTGACAGAGACACAGCAAGAGCAGGGAGCCCGATGCAGGGCTCGATTCCAGGACCCTGGGATCATGACCTGAGCCAAAGACAGATGCTTAACGATGGAGCCACCCAGGCACCCCAAGATTCTCCAATGTCTTAATTAGGGATGCAAGTATAGGTATACACCCAGTTGATAGGGTTCTGGGACACGAGAATAAAAGAAAGGCAGAAGAGATGCACTGTTCTACTAGACTAGTTTTCTCTCTTCACCAGTTTATAGATGACCTTATTCCCCCTCCATTCAACTGTGATCCTCCTCTCTAGAGAGTAGACTCAGCTTCCCTGACACTAAAATAAGAGAAGCTACCTGAGTGCAGAGGTTGGAGGAAGGGACCCCAGGTTTAATTTGTTCTTTGAGCTAAATTTCAAAAAATCCCATTTCCAATTGTACCTGCCAGACGTACCTGGCATCTCTGGTTGCTGAGTCTGTTGACCTTCAATAGCAAGAATCAGCTTGCTTCTTGTTAGTTTCCACCATTGCAAGCACTGGTGTTTCAAATTTCTCTGGTTGGCTAAGTTAATTACTGCCCTGATCTATCTGCTTCCCCAACTGTAAATTCTGTCCACTGCCTTGAATGCTGTCATCATCTCTCTTGTCTTCTAGGTTCTTACAGTATTTGGGAGAAGAGGAGGGGAACAAATGTTAGAGGGATGAATTTATCATACAGTCCATGACACATTAACATTATTTTCCAATACAATGGTCTTCTCGCATATTTTATATAAAGATATATGCTTGTTTATTTATTATTTATTTATTCTCTTCTATCCTTTCCTCATTCCCATCTCTTTCTTTCTCCAAAGGCAATGGTATCTTGCATGTTTAATGCATATGTTTTTGTTTATTCGAGTTCTTAAGAAATGTGCGTTTTGGGTTAAGCCACTGCCTTTGGCTCAGGTCATGATCTCAGGGTCCTGGGATCGAGTCCCGCATCGTGCTCTCTGCTCAGCAGGGAGCCTGCTTCCCTCTCACTCTCTCTGCCTGCCTCTCAGCCTGCTTGTGATCTCTGTCTGTCAAATAAATAAATAAAATCTTTAAAAAAAGAAATGTGCATTTTTGTTTCATGTATATGATATTTATACATATGGTACCATTTTATTGTTCTCATTCAGTTTCTTACTTTTTTCATTCAGCATCGTATTTTTAAGATCCAGCTACATCACTGTGTGTATATCTAATGATTTATATCTTTTCTTGTTCCTTTACTGGTATTTTCTTTAATTATGTTTCTATAGATTGGAATTCCATATTATTTTTTTTAAAAGCATATCTATTATTCACCTCTACAATTCCCGGCTTTAGTTTTTTGCTTTTATTTATTTATTTTTTTCCTTAACAGAACAAGAACGTGCAGATTTTTTCAAACAATTTCCTCTCCCAGATTTTGTTTACTATTTCTCCCCAGTCTTTTATATCTACTTATCTAAATCTAATCCAATAGTAATTATTTTTTAGATTGATTTTGAGATTCAATTTTTATTCTTTTCCTGAGTATTTATACCTTTATTGGGAAAAATAATTTTCCAACTCATATTTTAACAAGTTTTTGGCAAAATCTGACCAAATTAGATCATTGTAACAACAAATACAAGTAGCCTAATCCAGTCTGAGGGTAAACACAACAGAATCTTGGTAAAAATACAACTCAGTTGGAGGCAGACGTATATAAACTTAATAAAGAACAGCAAGTGTTCAGTAGGCTATGGACATCAGTTAGGATCTTTTACCAGTGAACATGAACATTGGTTAATCCAAAGAATCATCTAATAACACTTCTCCAGTAGTTTTTATTTGTTAGTTTTCAAAACAATCATTTTGATTCTTTTTTGCTTGATTTACTTAGATTCTATTGTGCTTCAAAAGAGGAACTCTGCAACAAGCCAGGATGGAGAAGAGATAAAATGTGGGTCTCCACTGGGATGCCTGGGTGGTTCAGTCGGTTAAGCAGCTGCCTTCTCTTCAGGTAGTGATCCCAGGGTCCTGGGATCTGTACCACATCGGGCTCCCTGCTCAGCAGGGGGTCTGCTTCTCCCTCTCCTTCTGCTCATGCTCTCTCTCTCAAATAAATAAATAAAATCTTAAAAAAAAAAAAAAAGTGAGTCTCCAAAAAGCTGAAAGGAAGGCACTGGTACTACTGTGAGATGTATTTATTTCAAATACGTGACATCCAAGTTCTATCAAACCAAATCTCTTCTTTCACCTAGGATTTAAAATGGGATTATGGTTGAAGAATAACTAAAGAGATGTGTGAGCTAGAAAGCTAGTACAACAAGGCTTTCTGTTGCCTACCATCATCAACCAGCTAGGCAGGTTCATTTTCCCAGTCTGTGTTCTCAGTGGGAGTTTCAGTCCCATCTCCAATGAATTTTCAAGTTTCTCCAGAGAACTTGTCCTTAAAATGCTGCAAACTCTCTTCCAAGAAACATAAGACAAAAAAATGCTATGGACATTATTTCATTCTCTCTTCAAATGTCTTCCAAAAGGGATTGATAAATAACAAATTGAGGCTATGTTTAAAAAAAAAAAAAAGACACTGAGGCTCACAGAGGAAACTGGCTAATTCAAGACCACACCACAGAGACAGTAGGAGTTGACTGACAGCAGCCTAGTGCCACTTTTATGGAAACTCCTCTCCTCATTCTACTTTAAAAAAAGCAAAGTGAAAATAAACACATGATAAAGTTAAGCACACTTGTGACCGTGGTGTCACAATCTTTATTGTTGTAATCTAACATCAATAAGCTAAGAGGTATTTGCTGAATTAATGTTGAAGCTTCTTGTTCTCCTAAGTCAAAAGAAAACATTAGATTGTTGCTATTTTTAATTGACGCTTAGAAAGAAAAAAAAAAAAAGAAATGGAATGATAAGCTCAAATGAATAAATAAACCAGTAGCACATGGCAAGATTTTATTTTTCTTGTGTTTCTGGCACCTAGACTATTTCTTGGCATATGGAAACTTCATCTACCAATGATGAACTAGCAAACACCCAGCCAAAAAGGGCACAGGAATTTAAATTTTAAAGGCAGAGAAAATATAAATGAAAAATAATCATCCTCACATTTGCAAAAAATATTATATTTTTTGTTTAGGTCAGGCCTGAAAGGAAGTTTGCAGCAAAGAGGAAACAAGTATTTATAAATTTTGTCTATTTTAAACCAAATTGAAATAAAGTGAAACAGAAATCAAATCTATTTGTATATGTAGCAGGGACCTCAGTTTGACTCTACACTGTGTTTGCAGAGCTCTTGATAGAGCTGAAGAACCTGGGGTCTAAGACCCAGGAGTCCTATCTACAGACAGCCTGAGGATCTTGATTTTGGGAGGAGGGGGCTCCTCATCCTAAGGGAAGATCTGTGGGAAGCACTCCCTTTTGGTTCCAAAATACTAGGACAGCCACATCTCCTAGATGCTCCTTTCTCCATTTCCATGCTACACCCATCCTAGTTCTCCCCAAGAGCATGTCACCACCCTTATGCTACATGTGCTTTTCTCCTGCTTGGGGTCCTAGAGCTCCCCTTACTAAATTACCTGTAGGATTTTAAAATATATATTTATGAACACAGGTGATATGGATAGAAAAATGCCTTTAATCTAATGGATAGCCATGTGTTAGCAGTGGTCATCTCCGGACTACGGGAGTATTGATGATACTTATTTTCTCTATTATGGTTTTCCACTAGATTCAGTTAAAAAATAGAAAAGCAATATGCTCAGAAACTCCCCTGAAAAATTGCAGGAAATAAATGTTTAGAAAAAAGAAGAAGAAGAAAAAGAAGAGGAAGAAGAATAGGAAGGTCATAAGAGAATATTCTTCCTCCAGTGCCAGGTCAGGAACTCAGATTGGAGGCATCGCAAGGTCAGAATGGCTGGAGGCAGAGCCATCATCTGTGGCAAGTCATCATCAGATGAAAGTCACTTCTCGATGCTTTTGGCTCCTGCCACGCTGAAAAATGCAAGATTTTAATATAGTTGCAGAACATACTAAATTGATTTATAGTTTACAATTACATAGTTTATACTGTGTGTTGCTTCAGTTCCCACCTCTAATTGCCACATTTTGTTTTCCCTCTAGGACAAGAGTACATGAAGTCATTCTGTAAAGGGACAGATAGTAAATATTTAAGCTTTGTGTGTCACGTGGGTCTCTATTGCATATTCTTCTTTGTTCTTTGTGCTTACCACCTTTTAAAAGTATAAAGATCAGGGGCACCTGGGTGGCTCAGTGGGTTAGGCCTCTGCCTTCAGCTCAGGTCATGATCAAGCCCTGCATTGGGCTCTCGGCTCAGCGGAGAGCCTACTTCCCTCATCGCTCTCTCTGCCTGCCTCTCTGCCTACTTGTAATCTCTGTCAAATAAATAAATAAAATCTTTTTTAAAAAGTGTAAAGATCATTCTTAGCTCACTGGTTGGACAAAGATAGACCATGGGCTGACCCCTCCACCAGGCCATAGGCTATTTGGGGGAGTATGTTTTGACAGGGCCAGGGGCTTGTTCCACCTCCCTTCCACCGATTCTCCTCCGTAATCCATAATTATGACTGCTCAGGTTGTCCAGTTGCTTTCAAACCTGGAGATTCGTATCTGAGACCTCAAGATGTGACTAAGAATGGATAAACAGAGGGCCGCCTCGGTGGCTCAGTCAGCTAAGCATCTGCCTTTGGCTCAGAACATGATCCAAGGGTCCTGGAATCAAGCCTTATATCACGCTCCCTGCTTAGCACGGAGCCTGCTTCTCTCTCTTCTCCCTGCTCTTGCTCTCTCTCTGTTGCTATCTCTGTCTCTTTCAAATAAATAAATAAAATATTTTAAAAAATGGATAGACAAATAATTTTGTTGTATTCCAGGAGCCTGGGCAGCAATACGCCATCTCCTGAGGTCTAGAATGTGGTGTCAGAGTTGACGAGGTGTAGGAGACTTTCCCTGCCTCAGGTTACTAAGGGAGCCTGGGCTCCACAACTGGCTCTTGGGCAAGGAGCCAATCAGTATAGGTGTCCTGAGGAATACAACAGGGCCCACAGCAGGCCTTAATGGTCAGTGCTGGTGGGATGTGCAGCAGCAGGAGCCCTTGAGGCTCTGCAGGTATGCCGAGACTGTAGACGTGCCCATCAGAAGCCCTGGCTGTGGGCATCATGCAAGAAATTCAAGTAGAAAAGGAGTGCAATGGCAGGCATCCTGTGGGAGCTGGCGGGACTGTGTTTGCAATCACATGTAAGATGCACCCTAGCGTTACCTACTGAAAGAAAGCACTAAGAACATTATAGGATGGTAGAGACAGAACCAAAGAAACATTGCGCCCTATTGTTAGTGCTAACCGGTTTTATATTTTCTGTAATTTTTAAAATATATTTTATTTATTTATTTGATGGCAAGAGAGAAAGGGCACAAGCATGGGAAGGGGCAGAGGGAGAAGCAGAGTCCCAGCTCAGCAGGGAGCCCCAGACGGGGCTCCATCTCAGGACCCTTAGATGAAGGCAGATGCCTAACCGACTGAGCCACCCAGGTGCCCCTGTTTTATGTTCTAAACCAAAGGCTTAAAGTGGCTTGGAGAAATTCCAGTTTGTCAGATTGGTCCTGGTATTGTTTTCCTCACATATAAATGGAAGTGATGACTTTCAGTTAAGGGAATAGTGCTGTGGGATTAAGGGAATGTGCTACCTCAAGTCATGTTACTCAGTAGCTGTCTGACCTTAGAAAAAATCCCTCAATTTCTCTCGGCCTCAGATTTGTTCTCTATGTAGTGAGGGGTTAAAATAAAAATACCCGAGGACCCTTTTGGTTCCTCATACATTAGTTTAATATTATAGCCATTTATTAACTAGCAACTGTTCCTTCAGTCACCTATTACATTTGCAACGTGGTGCTAGGTAATAGGATAGAGGGAAACAAAAGTCTCTGCCCTCAAGAATCTCTCTAAAAGTAAACTAACACTCACAATAAAGGTTATTAAAAGCTAAGCTAAGAGGAATGCCTTGGTTGCTATGGCATTTTGGAGGACAGACACTTCGTAGATACCAGAACTTAAGCCAAAGCGCCTGTATTAACACTTTATGGAGCAGCAAGAAGAGGGGAAAACAAAGGTGACGCATTCATAATAAAACAAAGTTGATATCTTAGTCACACTAGACATCTCGACAGAAATATGAAAACCTCTGTGCTTTAGAATGTCTGAGTGGGGCTGGCACACAAGGAAGAAAAGACGGGAGTCTACCTGTCTTCTACTGGTTAAAGTTCATATAATAAAGGGACTCTCCTCTCTTGTATCTTTAAATGATACAACATGGACCCAAGACTGGGGTTGTCAGAGCTCAGACCCCACTGAGCGGTACTTCATCTGACTCTGGGAGTGGCCAGCACTGCTGCAAGTAAAAGGGCACAGTGTGTCAGGCCTTGTGTGTAGAGGAGGTTCAGAGTATGGCAGAGGAAGGGTCCTCCCCCAGGCAAGTGACTGAGGCCTGCAAAGTAGATGAGTCCAGTGAGTCTGAAGAAGTGTAAGAATGGGGGTCAAAACTGCAGATTTGAAAAGGCTTCCCAGAGGAGGTGTTGCTTGAACTGCTGCTGTAAAGAAAGCAGCTTCCAAGTAGACAAGGTGGAGGGACGTGAGAGGTGGGGGGAATGACAATGTGGAGGCTCGTAACAAGCAATTTTCAGGCCAGGAGAATAGTACTTGCAATGGCAAAGAGCGCGAAAGAAGACTGTCAGTCCAGTGAGCTGCAAACCTTGCCTGGCTATGGAATCGTGATGCCTGAACCACTAAAGCCCTCTTCATTCTGACCAACCATCTACCATCACCAATTATCAAGCAGAAAGTGGACCACCCCCCACCCCCCGAAAAAATAAAACCCAAAAAGAAATTGAGCCCACATGGGGCAGGTGAAATGATACAAATATCATGTTGGAAAGATGACTAATCATCACCATTTACGTATTCATTCCATCAACTCACTGAACAGGTACTTGTTTTCTGCCTACTGGGTGTGAAGTATCTTATTGTATTACAGATTTAGACCATAGAAGAGAAGTCTCCTACATTCTACACAGCTGCTTTCTTTAGATATTCTGACATGAAGATGTTTCCAGTGACTGCTGCTGAATCTTTTCAATTTCCTCTGCTTCTGGTTTTTATTATCAGGATACACACACACACACACACACACACACACACACACACATATTTTAAATTCCATGTTTTCTTGACATGGATTCATTAGTTCTTCATTCTACAGATAACCTTCTCCTATCATGCCATCTGTGAAATAAGCATGGCAATTTGTTAATTAAATATTGACTTGGAGTATTTTTAAGCACTGATATGTTTAGTCATGAACAGACTACTGCTGTTTTCTTGCCTTGAGCAATGACAACACACATTCAATTGTTGTTCCCTCTAAGAAAAAAGATGTGTAAGAGGTTTTTAGCTTATAACTTTGAATATCATCACTTGAGTTCCTATAAAAGATACTTCAGTGAGTCTTGAGTTTATAGTATGCCATTTGTGCTGCTGGATTTCGATGTCTAGGGATGAAGCAGAGTTGGTATGCCCACCTTATTCTCTGGCCTTTCCTCTACTCAGGTCCTTGCTTCCCTCTTTACTGGGCTTAGAGGTCATGGTCCATCATTGTAACACGTCCTTATATATACCCACAACTCTGCACATGCTTTCCCAGTCTACTCATCCAAAAAACATCTCCCAATTCTGATTAATCCAACTCTCAGCTTACTCCACACCTGTACCTGTGTTATGGTTGAGGAAAAACACACGCACACACAGCTATGCTGATGGATCTTGCTTTAAATTCATCCTGAGTAATCTCTCACGTGGGCCCATGGCAGTGCCTAAGAAGTCAACTACATTTCCTTACCCCTTCCTTCTCTCATTCCTCTAGTTAGGCATTTTAATATCCTCGTGTGTGACAAATCTCCAGGATATCCTCTCCATCCACACTCTCGGCCATTGATTTTGGTTTCTATTTCTCTAAGAAAATAGAATTAATACGAAGAAAACTACACACTCTTAAACACATCTACCAGCCTACTTATATCCATGCCCCTGTACACTATCATTCCTCCCATTCTGCAAGGTATAAACTGGACTCCTACCCAAGGACAACCCTTCTTTTGTCACTGGACCCCATCCTCTTCATCTATACTCAATGATATCACCACAGACATCCTCTTTGCTCTCTCCTGCACCATCAATTGAGGTCATTCCCCTTTTCCCTCTAGCTCCCCAGCAAGGCAATCACTAATGCATTTTCTATCTCTGTGGATTTTCAAATGTATCGGAATCACACAGTATGTGGTCTTTTGTGGCTGGCTTCTTTCACTTAGCACACACAGTGTGTTCAAGGTTCATCCATGTTATACAGTGCATCAGTATTCCATTTCTTTTTATTGTTGAAATATTTCATTGTATAGATATACCACGTTTTATTTATCCATTCATAGTTAAAGAACACTGCATTGCTTCTACTTTTTGGCTAGTATGCTGCTATAAACATTCACGTAGAAGTTTTTGTGTGGACATGCATTTTCATTTCTTTTGAGTCTATATGTTGGAGTGAAACCACTGGCTCATATGGTAACTCAGTGTTAAACCCCTTTTGGAATCCATGCTCTTTCAGATGCCACTACCCTTGTGGCATCTGAAGTAAGATATCTTGTACAGTAGGTATGAAGTCACAATTGTCTCTAAAGAAAGATATTTGGGTTATCATTGACTCTTGAATTCCAGAAAATTTGTGTTTTTCTTCTTTTGATGCTCAACATCTGATTATTCCAAAACAAAATGGATGTTGTCTTTTTTGAATTTTGAGAAAGGCAAAAATTATTGAATCTATGATCTGTGCCAAGGACTAGTATAAGACCTATAAGAGATTCAGAAAAAATATGTATTTATTCCATCCTTTAATAAATATTTACTTAGTATCTAGCAAGTGCCATTCACCAGTAGTAGGCAGCAGGAATTCAAGGATGAGTTAAAACCCTGATGAACTCTATCCATGAAAAATTTTAAAACTTCTGAAAAAGACAAATACAAAAAAAAAAAAAAACCATGAAATGTTGTAAGGTCTACTGAAAAAAAATAGGAGTGTTCTGAGACCCAATTCACTAAGGTGAATCAGCAAAGACTTCCTTGAGATTAAAAAAAAAAGTGAGTGAAGGTCTGAAGGGTGAGAATGAGTAAACTGGTAAAACGCAGGAGGGAAAGGGTTGCAGACACATGGATGGGTCTGTGTGAAGGCACTGATGCAAGAAGAAACCATGCAAGTATGAGGACTCCAAATAAAAGTGAGAGCAGAGGATGCTGGCCATGGGACATAGGAGGGGCCAGTCATACAGGCCAGATTACAACATTTGTTTTCAAAAAGTAATTAAACGGAAAGCAAAAGAATTCAAAACAGGGACTCCAACAGATAGTTGCATGCCAATTTTCACGGGAACATTATTCACAACAGTGCAAAGGTGGAAACAAACCAAGTGTTCATCAATAGGTGAATGAATCAACAATATGTGGTATATCCATACAGTGGAATATTATTCAGCCCTAAAAATTAACAAAATTCTGATACATACTTCAAAATGGATGAACCTCAGAAACATTATACCAAATATAAAAAGCCAGACACAAAGGGACAAAATTTCTATGATTCCACCCATATCAAATATCTAGAATAAGCACATTAGTAGAGAAAGAAAGTAGATTAGATAGGGAAAGACAATTATCATATGATCTCTCTGATATGAGGAATTTGAGAGGCAGGAAGGGCATTCATTGGGGGAAAGGAGGGAAAAATGAAACAAGATGGGACTGGGGAGAGAGACAAACCATACAAGACTCTTAATCTCGGGGCACCTGGGTGATTCAGTGGGTTGAGCCTCTGCCTTCAGCTCAGGTCATGATGATCTCAGGGTCCTGGGATTGAGCCCCACATCGGGCTCTCTGCTCGGCAGGGAGCCGGCTTCCCCCTCTCTCTCTGCCTGCCTCTCTGTCTACTTGTGATCATCTCTCTCTATTAAATAAATAAATAAAACCTTTAAAAAACAAAAAATAAGACTCTTAATCTCAGGAAACAAACTTAGAATTGCTGGGGTGGGGGGTAGGGAAGGGATAGGTGGCTGGGTGATGGACATTGGGGAGGGTATGTGCTATGGTGAGTGCTGTGAATTGTGTAAGATTGATGATTCACAGACCTGTACCCCTAAAACAAATAATACATTATATGTTAATAAAAATAATAATAAATAATAAAAATAATAATTGTTTAAAAAAAAAAGAAAGTAGATTAGAACTTGCCAGTAATGGGATAGGTAAAATGAGGAGTTACCACTTAATAATTATAGAGTTTGTATGTGGGATGACGAAGAAGTTTAGAAATAGTGGCTACATAGCATGAATATACTTAAGTTCACTGAACTTTACACTTAAAAATGGTTAAAATCACAAATTTTGTTATATATATATTTTTACCACAATAATAAATATCAAAAGAAAAAGGGAAGAGAAGCCATTATTAATAGGTTTAAAATAGGCTGCATAGAAGTGTGGGGCATGACATGATCAAATTGAGAGTTTGCAAAGATCACTTTGGTTGTAGAAGAAGACTGGATGAGGTCAGGATGTATGAGAAGACCAGTTAGATTTGTGGTGGAGGCAGACAAAGTGGGACAGACTTTAGGTATGTAAATTTTGACTTGGTAATTGGGGTGAGAGGTAGGAAGGTAATAAGGATATCAGTCCAACAAATCTACCCTTGAGTATGTCAGGATAAACTAGAAATATAAAACAAAGACTCTGATTTCTCTTCTCAAAAACTGTCATATTTTGAGGCCATAAGACTTGCCTATAGAGACAAATCAGAAAAAAGTATGGTAGGTGGTCAAATGCCAAAATGTTTGCCCTCAGTAACAATTTGTAAAGCTGTGGAGACATAGAAGAGGGAGAGACAACGGCAGTCCAAAATTACTGGGCTACATTACCTAAGATGGGATTGGAGGTGCCCTGGGAAGATAAAAAAAGATTGGGTTTGTTGGAGAGGAGAAGGGGCACAAATTTGAACAAGGGTAGTGGTGGAAAAGCTACACTAATTAGTGGGAAATTTTAGGGGCTCAGCAAAGACAGAATTAAAGAAATGGAATTGAGGGTATGGATGGATAGAATAACAATAAGATAACATGATTATATATCACCACCCACTGAGCACTTCAGCCCACTGACTTAGGTCCAGAGAAGCCAGGTGTGCCGGCCTCTCACCCCAGTACCTCTGAAGCAGCCTGGCCTCCTAGCAGGGCTCCAGCTCTCCTGCTGAACTTCTATTCTATTCAGAGAGCCAACCACTGTGCCCAACTTGGCGCTAACTTACCACTCTGCAGAGCACTCACGCTGTTCCCTATAGGTGGGGCCACCTGGCCTCGGGAAGGAGCCATTAAAGACCTAGGGCTATCAATGGCGGCTCCACAGAGCCAGCTAAGGGAGGTGAGCCAATGAGAAAGCCTCGTTCAAAGAGGAGCACCTTGCTGGGGTTTAGAGCATAGCAGATCCCTCTCAGGCACCGTGACTCACAGAGCATCACTACTTCTGAGTCAGCGCTTAGATGGTACTCCTAGATCCATTGCTTGGAACATGGCAAAATGAAACTCTAGTGCAGCGAAGCAGGTTTGGTGCTTCTATTCATCACTAGCATTTAATACTTATTGAGACGGGAAAATGCACCAAATCAGCTGAAATTTCAAAAAGAAAGAAAATATCTATCTATTGTTGAGGAAACTCTGAAACTGGAGCTCATATTTTTTTAAGCAACATGGCAACACAGTAAATTTTCCTTAAAATTGGCAGCCATTCTATCTCAAGGAAATGATCCTAAGGACAAAATCTAAGATATAGAAATAAGAAGTAAGTTCTATGCACAACGATGTTCATTATAGATTTATTTAAACTAGCAAACACTGGAGAACTCTTACTGTTCAGCAATTAGAGAATGGTTAAGTGAGTTAAGATATTACCATGTGTTATAATATTAGTCAACAAAAATATTTTAATTTTCATTTGTTAAACTTTAAAATTTTTATATTGAAACACTAAGCCACAAAACTAAAATAGGAAAATCGTATACAGAATGTGAACTCAATTTTGCTAAGAAGAAAAAACAGAAACAGCTATTCAACAAAATAAACAGTCGTTATCGCTATGGTTCATGGGATTATAGATGGTTTTTTTAAATCTCCAGCTGTACTTTACAGATTTTCTGTAATGAGTATATGTTTATTTTGTCTTTATAAATAAATAAACAACTTATTAGAAAGAACAGAAATCAAAACAAAACTGGGAGAGAACTTGGAAATCATGATTGAATTATTTTTTCTTACATGGGATTCAGAATTATGTTCCATTCTGCCCCGTCTGTTGACCACAAACACCACTTCCCCCTCCCTAAAGTCACCCACCTGAGTCCCACATTAAGTCGGTGAAAGTACCACTGTCACAGGAAGTCCCAGGGCAGGCATCCTTTTATGACCGCCATCAGGGAAGCTGGCTGGCATAGGTTTGGAAGGAAGCTTTCCTGCCTCGTGAGTGGCAAACGCTGATTTCAGCATGGCCCCTGCCCTCTCATGCCTCCGGTGGCAAGCTGCAAGGCCAAAGGGGGCGGCCTAGACCGACAGCTGGTGCTGAGTGGCTAGCCAGCTTGAAAAGGCAACACGAAGCAGATGGCCAGCAGTGCCTTCTTTGGCTGGCTTGGGAGAGCCATCTGGAGGAAAGGAAATTGGTCCGCCGCCTGGAGAGGAAGGTGCCGGTAATAAATAATGCTGATCCTCGTCACATTTTACAACGTGCAGTGTCTAGAGAGGAACCCAGGAAGATCTCCCTCAGGTGTTCATGGGAAAACAGTCCCAAGCGTCACAGCTCATGGGACACCCACAGTAACCTTACTGGAGGGGACAGCTTTCTGGAGGCCAGGAGCCCACGGGACTCCACTACCCCACTAACACAATCGGTGACTCACAATGGCATTGGGAACACCAGAGAAGCAGACGCAGAAAATGCAGAAGGCCCTGTCTTCTCCCCAGAACACAGACTGGTCAGTGGGATCCTGAGGCCCTCCACATTTGCTTCTTGGTCTCCAGGTTCTCCCGCCGCCCTTTATGCCCAAGTTAAGAATCGATTCCACATGGAACTGTGTACAGCCTCAGTGCAGTCACTCTTCAGAGGCTTTTTTCCCTTTTGACTTAAATTTCTGACTCCCCAAATAGTGGTTATCAATCTTTCTTTTGGTGGTGGAGGTACCTGTGTTCTAGAAGTTGAAATGTAAACAAAGTTGTGCTTACCTGAGGGCAAGAGTGAGAGAAGAGGAGGTGAGATGAGGTTCTGTCTCTGGCTTCTGAAGCTCAGCATGCTGTCCTTTTCCCTGTGCTTTCCTGCAGCTCTGTGGCCCACAGGAGGGCCAGGTGGAGCGCCACACCCCAGGCAAGGGCCTCCAGAGCCTCCTAGATTCCAGTACGGGCAGCCCCGTGCACAGCCTGGTGATGCAGCCCTTCTCCAGGGTACATGATCTGGGACAGGGACCTCAGTTATCCCTTTGGTCATTAATGCAAGGAACAACCAGCTCAACCATTCACAGAGACCCTGACTGTGGGGCTTCCCCAGCTTCAGGTCTTCAACACTGACCCAAAACCAAGGCCTACGTCTATCAGGGGCCTAAACTGCCATTCACTCCGAGAGCTCAGAGGCACAATTTATTTACAGGCGCAGGCCTGCAATTATTCAATGAACATTTATCAAAGGCTTACTGTATGCTGGATGCCAAGATAAATGGTGCCACCTTCTACAAGGACTACTTATAAAGTAGATGTCAACTTTTATCAGACTACTTACAAAGGCTTTCTATGGTGAGGGACACAGACATTTGGATACATGTATTTCTCACATACATGAGGCACATACCAAGTGTTTGGTAAGCACAGGAGGAAAAGCCTCCTCTGCATGGGAAAGTGAGGGGGAAAAGAAAGGCATTCTAGCCGCCTTTGCAAACTGTGCGTTGGACCCTTCTTTTCTATCAGAAACCTTGTAGTTATGGGGAACGGGCAAGATACCCAGCTTGAAATCCACATCTGCAGCTTCCCCAGCAGCTCTGTGTGGCAATGGGACCAAGTTCTATACAAGATGCGTGTAGATGATGGGAGACTTCTGAAAACTTTCCTTGAGAGAAAAGGAATAGATATTTTTCTTCTTCCTCTCCATGTTGGCCTAAAACTCAAACGTGAAGGTGAGAACTCTAGAAGCCACATTAGGTCATGAGGTATAGCTAAGAAGGCCGGAGGCCACATATTGACAGCAGTAAAACAGAAGCTCAAGGAGAGTGGGGCTGAGGTAACTGCAGGGTTACCACACCATCCTTGCACTGCCCAGCTCTTGACCTCTTTTATGTGAAAGACATTAAATTTATATATAGTGCGGGCCACTTATGACATTTTTCCTTTCCCAGAAATCCATACGTAATCCTAAAGACATACATAACAATTAGGTGGGGGCAGATAAGGAACAAGGTAAAAAATAAAGATGGAGGGACACCTGGGTGGCTCAGTCGGTTAAGCAGCTGCCTTTGGCTTAGGTCCTGGGATGGAACCCCACATCTGGCTCCTTGCTCAGCAGGGAGCCTGCTTCTCCCTCTGCCTGCCACTCCCCCTACTTGTGTGTGCGATCTCTCTCCCTTTGACAAATAAACAAAATCTTTTTTAAAAAAATTTTAAAAAATAAAGATAGGTATTCTGGAAGCAGATTCATTAGGTTTGGGGTGTTATATGAAGGAATTTGGATGTCTTCACTTGTAAAAGGGACATGATTATAATTGTTTCTCTGGAACCTGTAAGATGGAAGGGTGAATTAGAGAGGGGAGAATGTGGCACAGAAATCATTTAGAAAACTGTTGCTACAATCCAGGTGAGAAATGACAATAAGTGGAAGCAATAAGGATGAAAAAGATGTGACCAGTTCAGAACACAGTTCTGAATTAGAATTAGTAGACTTGACCTCCCAATGGCTAAGGACGATGGAGTTCATGATTCTGTCTAGGTGGATGGTCATTGCATTATCTAAAAGAAGGGATGCGGTAGAAGAAATGGATCCAGAGGCAGGTTCTGGTTAAGTTCCACTACTAACTATCCGTCTTGTGACATTAGGCAAATCACTTAACCTCCATGGGTCTCATCTGTAAAAGGAGTGGACTAGACTAGGTGACTTCAGGTGTCCATGCCTCTATAAGAAAATTAGTTCACAGGGGTGCCTGGGTGGCTCAGTTGGTTAAGTGTCCAACTCTTGTCTTCGGCTCAGTTCATGATCTCAGGGTCATGAGATCGAGCCCCAAGTCAGGCTCTGTGCTGAGTATGGAGTCCCCTTGAGATTCTCTCTCTCTCCCTCTACCCTTCTCCCACACTCTCTAAAAGAAAAAAAAATTAGTTCACCATTTCACATAGTCAAATTCCTATGGTGCTATGTTAGGCAACATCTCAAGGGATAGAAGCTGTTGATTTATCTCACTATACCAAGGTGCAAGTTCTCACAGAAGACATCTGAGGAACTATCCAACAAACTTAGTTGATCTTTTCCTATTACTAAAACTGCATAAGTTAGGAGGGGTAGCTGGGTGGCTCAGTCAGTTGAGCATCCAACTCTTGGTTTCGGCTCAGGTTATGATCTCAGGATCATGAAATCAAGCACCAAGTCAGGCTCTGTACTTAGCAGGGAGTCTGCTTGGGATTCTCTCCCTCCCCATCTACCTTACCCTCACATTGCACTCTAAATAAATAAATAAATGTGTTTTAAAAAATTGCATAAGTCATCCTTTTTGTTTAGCAAATAATCAATAGATTCATACAAGTCATAAAGAAAACAGATGAATAGATAATTTTTTAGAGGCTGAAACATTGTTTAGCTCACTCAATATGGCTGGATGGAAAAATACATTAAACAAATAAATATCAGGGGATTAATAGATTGTCCTCATACTTCTCATTCTTCTCATTATTAGAAAAGATCTAAAACAAATATCTAGGAGTGCCTGCATGACTCAGTCAGTTAAGGGTCCAGCTCTTGATTTCGCCTCAGGTCATGATCTCAGGGTTGTGGGATACAGCCCCATGATGGGCTCTGTGCTAAGTGGGGAGTCTGCTTGAGATTCTCTCCCTCTCCCCCCACTCAAGTTCTCTCTTTCTCAAATAAATAAGTAAATCTTTGAAATAAAAATCTAACATGGGGCCTCTACTTATAAAAACTCAAATTTTGTATATTACTTTTTTTGACAAAATTTTGGGACTTGAGTTCTCTGTCTTGTCAGACTCATGCCCCTAAAACTAAACTCTAGCTCTCTCAATCAGTACTTGTTCCTTTAGTGCATTTTTGCCTTGAGATTTCCAGTTGAATTTTTCTGGAAGGGTTTTTCTGATCTTGTTAATTCTAGACAGTGAGTGGTGAAGGTGAAGTTTGTATATATGCCGAGTTAATGTTAGAAAGTTCTTTCAGCTATGGGAGTCCCAATAAAGTCCTTGCCTCAAAAAGTAACTCCATCCAGCCATCCAGCCATCCATGTATCAATGGAGCCAATAAATATAAAACTCTTCCAAGTTCTGGGAAATGGAACAAAAATTAAAAGATTAAAAATTCCAATTTTCATGAGGTTTATATTCTAGTGTGGAAGAGGGTAGTGCATCATAATATAAGTAAATAACATATTCTGTGTTAGACAAGTACTAAAGAGAAAAAATTAACACAGGAAGTAGGGAGTATAGGCATTACAGAGGAAGACTATAATGTTGGACAGGATTTTCCAGAAAGGTCTCACAGAGAAGATGATCTGAAGGATGTGATGTCTGTATTGGGAGAAAAAGCAATTCAGGCAGATGGAAAGGCAAGTACAATGTCCTTGAGGTGGAGAGTCTCTGACATGTTCGAGAAACAGCAAGGAGGGCAACACCGTTGGAACAGAGTTGGGGTGGGCCGCATAAGAGTTAAAACCAAATAGGTAACAAAACAGGGACTATGATGAGGTGACGCTAAGAAGTAAAGCCTGAGGGGTTTCCCTCAGATTGTTAGGGACACTTATAATGTATCTTTTCTAAGGCCTAGCAGGTTATAAACGCAGAAGACAGGTATCAGGTTGAGGTCATGGAAAGCTGCACAAACATCAGGGAACCAAATTTCCTTATGTGTTAGGGGAAAATCCATTGTCTACTAGACCTTTTTATTCCCATTATGATTGGAAATTCAACCTCGAGAATAAAATCATAGAGAACTATTTCAGGAACTGCCAGGAACTCAGCTTTGTTGAAGGGCCTTCCTAAAGAAGATATGCAATAATTTTCATTTTTGTTTAGCGTAAACTCAACAGTGTTGCCCACGGATGAATTATGAACTCTGACAGTTACTTACAGTGTTGTGATCCAACAAGTGGTCTACTCTGGTGTTTTCCCAATCTGCTTCTGCTTTTTTTTACCCTTCCTTTTTCTAGCAGTGAGAGCCTCCATTTTTGATTGCACTTCATTAATAGCTTTTTTTATTTCAACTTGGTTAGATTTTAGTTCTTTTATTTCTCCAGAAAGGGCTTTTATATCTCTCGAGAGGGTTTCTCTAATATCTTCCATGCCTTTTTCGAGCCCGGCTAGAACCTTGAGAATTGTCATTCTGAACTCTAGATCTGACACATTACCAATGTCTGTATTGATTAGGTCCCTAGCCTTCGGTACTGCCTCTTGTTCTTTTTTTTGTGTCGAATTTTTCCGTCTTGTCATTTTGTCCAGATAAGAGTATATGAAGGGGCAAGTAAAATACTAAAAGGGTGGCAACAACCCCAGGAAAAAATGCTTTAACCAAATTAGAAGAGATCCAAAATCGTGAGGGGGGAGAAAGGGGATAAAAAGAGGTTCAAAAAGGAAGAAAGAAAAAAAAAGAAAAAAGAAAAAAAAAAGAAAAAATAAAAGAAAAGAATTTAAAAAAAAAAAGGAAAACACCTAAGAAAAATGTAAAAAAGAAAAAATACATATATTAGATAAACTAGTAAAAAATCGTTAAAAAAGAAAAAGGTAACAGTTAAAAAAAAAAAAATTTTACCCAAAGGCGAGAAAAAAAAAAAAAAATGAAAAAGAAAAAAATTAAATTAACTGCAAGACTAAAAAAAAATCACAGGGAAAAAGCCATGAGTTCCATGCTTGGCTTTCTCCTCCTCTGGAATTCTGCTGCTCTCCTTGGTATTGAAACCGCCTACCCTTCCTTTTTCTAAATAACCCCTTTCCATCTTCTCATTCAGCCTGATCCCCACTGCAATCCGTTCTCAACCTACAGTGAAATTTTCATCAGCTGAGCCACTGCAGATGAACAGACATAGTCACGTCCCCAGGAAGTGGGCAAGATGACCGAATGGGACTTTTTCATTTATAGCACCAGTGATGCGTCAAATACAATGTCACCAACAGTGTGCTCAGTGTTGGGAAAGACCAGAACTTCGTATTTTTTAAATAATCAGTGCTCCTTAGAAAAACAGTGAAAATTAGTGACCCTAACAGTAGAAGTTAGAAAATGAAAATTTTATTCCTAGATTTATTACTGATTTAGCACGAGACCCCAATTGATAGGCTGCACTTTCCTTGGTCTTATTTTCCGTAGCTGGAGAATTTAAGCCTGCCTTCATTCTGCAGCTTCTGATTATTGGTGCTATCAGAGATGAACAGGAGCATAGATTATCAAAAGTCATTTCCATTTGGCTTAAGAATTATTACTTTGGTGAAACTGACTTTTTGAGAAGTCTCAGTGTTTGAAATAAAAAAAAATAAAGCTACACAGTAAAATCTGATTTAAGAAAAATATAGAAAATTTGTATATATATACATTTTGTATCTCCTCACTCACTCATCCTTTCCTCCCTTCCTCTCTCCCTCCTTTCCTTCACTACTCAAAGTAAATTTGCCCTTCCTCTTTCTTTCCAAACAAGGTTTCTTCTCACCTTGTCTAGAAGCTGGAAAACAAACAGGTTTATTTTTAAAAGGAATTTAAAACTTCCTGTATTTTAAACACTCATGTTTATGATATATCTGTTCCCACTTAAGGTAGCCTGTAAAAAACAGGTAACCAGGTCAAACTACAAATACCAGGGTCCAAGGTCAGAAAAACACACACACACTGATTTCAACAGCTTCTGCTTTGTTTCCAGTCAAGCAGCCAGAATGTGCTGGCTCTTAGAATATAAAAAATGCAAGTTGGTGCAGCCACTCTGGAAAACAGTATGGTGATTTCTCAAGACATTAAAAATAAAGCTACCCTATGACCCAGAAACTGCACTATTGGACATTTACCCCAAAGATACAGATGTAGTGAAAAGGAGGGGAACATGAACCCCAATGTTCATAGCAACAATGTCCATAATAGCCAAACTGGAAGGAGTCAAGACACACGTTAACAGATTAATGGATAAAGAAGCTATGGTTCATATATACAATGGAATATTACTCAGCCACCAGAAAGGATAAATTCCCACCATTTGCATAGATATTGATAGAACCAGAGGGGATTATGCTAAGTGAAATAAGTCAATAAGAGAAAGACAAATATCATATGGTTTTTACTTATATGTGGAACATAAGGAATAGCATGGAGGACATTACGAGAAGGAGGAAAAAATGAAGGGGGAAAACAGAGACCAAGATGAACCATGAGAGACTATGAACTACGGGAAACAAACTGACTGTTTCAGAGGGGAGAGGAGTGGGGGAGGGGTGAGTCCAGTGACAGGTATTAAGGAGGGAACATATTGCGATGAGGACTGGGTATTATATGCAAACAATGAATCATGGAACACTACATTAAAAACTAAGGATGTACAGTAGGGTGACTAACATAACATAATAAAATTTTAAGAAATGAGTCCAACTCTTGCTTTAGAATTTAGTATTTTCTGGCATTTTGTGTCTAATTTACATTAGTTCTGAAGTACTTTTCTTTTGCAATAATCCAAGTCACCTATCACCTAGACCTCTTCAAACCAAGGCACAGTCTCAGAAAATACATTCAGAAGGATTTAAGGACAAAGGATGATGCTGTTCAAAGCTTACTCTCAAGTGGTTCAGGCAGTGGGGAAAAGGGATCTAAATAAATGGATAGATATTAAAAATTATACAGCAAACTGTAAAAAATTAACAGTAGTGAATCTGGGTAGAGTGTATCAGTGTTATTTGTAACATCTTTATTTTTGCAATTTTCCTGTAGATTTGAAATTATTTCTAAATAAAATATTATAAAAACAGGTTTACAGTATGACTATATTTTATATATGTATATATTCTATGTGTATATGTATATATATGTATGTAAGTGTATATATATACATTTTATACACAAAGAAAGTTCTGAAGGGACAGGCACTACAGTATTACAAAAGCCTCTCTTATAGAGGGAATGTAAACTTATCATTTTTACCTGCCTGTATTAATTTTCTGCAACACAAACATACTGCTTCTGTAATAAGAAGTATTTTTTAAAGAACAAACAAAACCCTCACTTGTCTTGGTTACCCTCAGATAGAACATTGCTGTCAGTGCTCATTACAGATCCCCATTTGTAGCTCTTCTCTGCCCCAGGCTTGCAGAAAATGTTGAAGTCCCTTAGAGATGAAATAGAACCCCTTGGTGCTTTTTTCCATCCTGCCTGCCTTAAACAAGGTAATGAAGCTTTGCCTTAGATATTGAATTATTGGCAAAAGGGAAGAGCCACCCAAATTCTGGCCACAAACTTTCAAGAGGACTTCCAGCCCCTTCTGAATCATAATTCCTTTGGCTCTTTCTAAGCAATACTTTTATCATCCTATATAAAGTGTCCTTGGAGATGTGCATTTACATATCTTGATGGGGAGGCCTGATTTATAATAAACATTGGGATATGTCAGCAAGATTAACCACCCACCAAGGAGTCTAGTTTGGCCTGAACTAGCATATTACTAACGTTCCATACTTCAAAAGCCACCCTATTTACATATCCCTGAAATTTGTCAGTAATGGTCCATTTTAGGGCCAGAAAACAGTAATGTGTGAGTGTCTATCAGGTTGCAACCTAACAGACAATGGCTGGTGAACACCATAGGCTTGTTTCCTCTATGAGCAGAACAGCTTCTGAACCCAGACTTGACATCTATATAGGTAATAAAGGCAAAACAGGGTGAGCAAAAGCCAAGTTGCTGTGATTGTCTGGTCATAGGCCTTCAGCCAGTAAACCCTGAAAAATTGCAGAGGCCACATGGCCACATGCTGGGTGACCCAAGGCCTTCCCTGCCTTGAACCTTTCCTGATGGGATAAACTGTGAGGTTGTTAATGGCTTAGCAATTAGGGAATACTCTTCACAGTGTCCTATGGTCATTGTTAACCTCAAAGAATGATTTTAATTTGATGTCACTGGGGTGATCAGGTATTTTTTTCAGGAACAGTGCAAGCCATGCTGTGTCACTTCTTGCCTATCATAATTCATGAAGTTTTCTCAGCACTAATACTTATCAAGGAACATCATCAAACCTGCCCTTCCTTAACTTTAAGAAGTCTTTGCTCTGGCTTTTCCAGAAGCCTGCCAAAATTGATTATGTCACCTAAATAGATAAATGCCTCTAGGTAATTTATATTCCCCAATTACCTTCTCCATTAAACACTGAAAACTGGCAGAAACCCTGGAAACACTTTTAGGCACACTCTCAAATTAATATTCCACCTCCTTTTCAATCACAGAGCAGATGGAGTCAATTGTTTTCTTGGTCCACTTCAGCCATAGACTTTGATCAGTCTTACTTCTCAAGTCTAGGTGTGACCTCCAATGTCTTACTGCACACAGTCCCAGGGCAGGTTACCGGTTTATTTTAATGCACTTACTTGAAATACTATAATCCTTAGAATTACACTCTGCCAGATTTCTTTCAAACCCATGGAGGATCCATATCTAATGTTGTCAGTGAAGGACTTTAATATGCTCATCTATGTGCTTAATTTCACACCTTACTATCTATCTAGAAGGCTTCTGAAAAGTGTGTGGATCATTTTTATCCTATTCCTTACTGTAACTCCGAACCCAATATATTTCTTACTCAAAGGACAAAAATTTCTCCTGTCTTAAAAAGTTTTCTTCCCGGTAGTAGCAGGCTGAGATGACATCAGGTAGCAGGAGATCAGCTAGATAGCTTATCAAACCATTGCGAACACCTACAAATCCAACAGGAGATCAAAGAGAAGAAGAGCAACAATTCTAGAAACAGAAAATCGACAACTTTCTGAAAGATAGAATCGGTGGAGAAGTGAATCTATAGGGGTAGGAAGATAGACCACGGGGGGAGGGGCCGGCTCCCGGCAAGCAGTGGAACAACGGACCACAAAATCAGGACTTTTAAAAGTCTTCTCCACTGAGAGACATCGCTACAGAGGCTAAACTGGGGTGAAGCCCACCAGCATGGCCCCACGTTCCACAGGGTCACAGAAGGATCAGTGGTGTCTGAGTGTTGCAGAGCTTGCAGGTATTAGAGTGGGGAACCTGGCTACAGAGACAGAGCTGAGGAGTGAGCTCTCAACTCGGGGTTACCTTGAACCATAATCCTTGGCACAGGCCACTGCTCTGTGAGTGGAGTCCCCACAAGATCCAGGGAGACACCCCCTGGGGGAGATCAGAGATCTGCAGCGTTCAGAGACTCCAGGCAGAGCTTGTCACAGACTTGGTCACAGGCTTGTTCACAGGCTGGGTGAGCTCAGAGCATGGCTGGAGGCCAGGGAGACGGGAGTGATTGAGCGCTTTTCTCTGAGGGCACATTGAGGAGTGGGACCCCAAGCTCTCGGCTCCTCTGGGCCAGAGATTGGAAGGTCACCATTTTCATTCCAGTCCTCTGGAACTCTACGGAAAGTGTTCAGGGAACAAAAGCTCCTGAAAGCGAAGCCGAATGGATTACTTAGCCTGGCCCCTGGTAAGGGCCGTGCAGTTCCGCCTTGGGCAAAGACACTTGAGAATCACTACAACAGGTCCCTCCCCGGAAGATGAGGAAGAAATCCAGCCAAGACCAAGTTCACTTACCAAGGAGAACAGCGGAATTCCAGAGGAGGAGAAAGCAAAGCATGGAATTCATGGCTTTCTCCCTGTGATTCTTTAGTCTTGCAGTTAATTAATTATTTTTAATTTTATCTTTTTTCTTCTGCTAATTTTTTTTAATGTTTACCCTTTCCTCTTTTAACGTTTTTAAATAGTTTATCTTAACAATATCTTTCATTAAAAAATTTTTTTTGAACCTTCATTATTATAGTCATATTTTATCCTTCATTGTATCTAACTTCATTTTTTTTTTTTTTTGTATACACATAGGGTTTTTTCTTCTAAAAAATTTGGGGGTACAACTTCTTCTAATATACCCTAAATCTAGCTCCAGGCTTGTTCTAGTCTCCAACCCAAGCAAATTCTCTCCACTGTCTTTTTCTTTATTCTCTCAACCAACTTACTTTATCAACTTCTTTTTTAGAAATTAAAAAAAAATTTTTTTCATCTTTATAGGCATATTCCATCCCTTCATGTGTTTACCCTTATGTATGTTTTTCATTCTTTAAAATTTTGGGAGGGAGTTTCTTCTAAGAGACCACAGTACTCCCAAAATTAAGTGGGTGACCCTGTTCTAGTCACCAACCAGAAAAAATATAAAAAATATAAAAATATATAAAATATAAAAAATATAAAAAAGAATATATATATATATATTCTTTTTTATATTTTTTATATTTTTTATTTATTTGTTTTCTTTTTCTAATTTTCTTTTTCTGAATTTATTTTTATCCCTCTTCTCCCCCGTCCCCACAACTTGGGGTTTCTTCTGATTTGGTTAAAGCACATTTTCCTGGGGTCTTTGGCACCCTTTTAGTATTTTATTTGCTCCTTCATATATTCTTATCTGGACAAAATGACAAGGTGGAAAAACTCAACACAAAAAAAAAGAACAAGAGGCAGTACTGAAGGGTAGGGACCTAATCAATATGGACATTGGTAATATGTCAGATATAGAGTTCAGAATAACAATTCTCAAGGTTCTAGCCAGGCTCAAAAAAGGCATGGAAGATATTAGAGAAATCCTCTCTGGAGAGAGATAAAAGCCCTTTCTGGAGAAATAAAAGAACTAAAATCTACCAGGTTGAAATAAAAAAAAGTTATTAATGAGGTACAAAAAAATGGAGGCTCTTACTGCTAGGATAAATGAGGTAGAAGAAAGAATTGGTGATATAGAAGACCAAATAACAGAGAATAAAGAAGCTGAGCAAAAGAGAGACAAACAAATACTGGACCATGAGGGGAGAATTCGAGAGATAAGTGACACCATAAGACGAAACAACATTAGAATAATTGGGATTCCAGATGCAGAAGAAAGAGACAGGGAAGCAGAAGGTATATTGGAGAGAATTATTGTAAAAAATTTCCCTAATATGGCAAGGGGAACAGGCATCAAAATCCAGGAGGTGCAGAGAACCCCCCTCAAAATCAATAAGAACAGGTTCACACCCTGTCACCTAACAGTAAAATTTACAAGTCTTAGCAACAAAGAGAAAATTCTGAAAGCAGCCCAGGAAAAGAAGTCTGTAACATACAATGGTAAAAATATTAGATTGGCAGCAGACTTATCCACAGAGACCTGGCAGGCCAGAAAGAATTGGCATGATATATTCAGAGCACTAAACAAGGAAAACATGCAGCCAAGAATACTACATCCAGCTAAGCTATCATTGAAAACAGAAGGAGAGATTAAAAGCTTCTAGGACAAACAAAAACCGAAAGAATTTGCAAACACCAAACCAGCGCTACAGGAAATATTGAAAGGGGTCCTCTAAGCAAAGAAAGACCCTAAAAGTAGTAGATCAGAAAGAAACAGAGACAATATACAGTAATAGTCACCTTACAGGCAATACAATGGCACTAAATTCATATCTCTCAATAGTTACCCTGAATGTAAATGGGCTAAATGCCTCAATCAAAAGACACAGGGTATCAGAATGGATTAAAAAACATAACCCATCAATATGCTGCCTACAAGAAACTCATTTTAGACCCAGAGACACCTCCAGATTTAAAGTGAGGGGGTGGAAAAGAATTTACCATGCTAATGGACATCAGAAGAAAGCAGGAGTGGCAATCCTTATATCAGATCAATTAGATTTTCAGCCAAACACTACAATAAGAGACAAGGAAGGACACTATATCATACTCAAAGGGTCTGTCCAACAAGAAGATCTAACAATTTTAAATATCTATGCCCCTAACGTGGGAGCAGCAAACTATATATAAACTAGTTAATAACAAAATCAAAGAAACACATCGATAATAATACAATAATAGCAGGGGACTTTAACATTCCCCTCACTGAAATGGACAGATCATCCAAGAAAAAGATCAACAAAGAAATAAAAGCCTTAAATTATACACTGGACCAGATGGACATCACAAATATATTCAGATCATTCCATCCCAAAGCAACAGAATACACATTCTTCTCTAGTGTACATGGAGCATTCTCCTGAATAGATCACATCCTGGGTCATAAATCAGGTCTCAACAAGTATCAAAAGATTGGGATCATTCCCTGCATATTTTCAGACCACAGTGCTCTGAAGCCAGAACTCAATCACAAGAGGAAATGTGGAAAGAACCCGAATACATGGAGACTAAACAGCATCCTTCTACAGAATGAATGGGTCAATCAGGAAATTAAAGAAGAATTGAAAAAATTCATGGAAACAAATGTTAGTGAAAACACAATGGTTCAAAATTTGTAGGACACAGCAAAGGCAGTCCTGAGAGGAAAATATATAGCGATACAAGCCTTTCTCAAGAAACAAGAAAGGTCTTAAATACACAACCTAACCCTACACCTAAAGGAGCTGGAGAAAGAACAAGAAAGAAACCCTAAACCCAGCAGGAGAAGAGAAATCATAAAGATCAGAGCAGAAATCAATGAAATAGAAACCAAAAGAACAAGAGAACAAATCAATGAAACTAGGAGCTGGTTCTTTGAAAGAATTAATAAGATTGAAAAACCCCTGGCCAGACTTATCAAAAAGAAAAGAGAAAGAACCCAAATAAATAAAATCATGAATGAAAGAGGAGAGATCACAACCAACACCAAAGAAACACAAACAATAAGAGCATACTATGAGCAACTCTACGCCAACAAATTTGACATCTAGAAGAAATAGATGCATTCCTAGAGACATATATACTACCACAACTGAACCAGGAATAAATAGAAAACCTGAACAGACCCATAACCAGTAAGGAGATTGAAACAGTCATCAAAAATCTCCAAACAAACAAAAGCCCAGGGCCAGACAGCTTCCCAGGGGAATTCTACCAAACATTTAAAGAAGAATTGATTCCTATTCTCCTGAAACTGTTCCAAAAAATAGAAATGGAAGGAAAACTTCCAAACTCATTTTATGAGGCCAGCATCACCTTGATCCCAAAACTAGACAAGGATCCCATCAAAAAAGAGAATTACAGGGGCACCTGGGTGGCTCCGTGGTTAAGCCGCTGCCTTCGGCTCAGGTCATGATCTCAGGATCCTGGGATCGAGCCCCGCATCGGGCTCTCTGCTCAGCAGGGAGCCTGCTTCCCGCCCCCCCCTCTCTCTGCCTGCCTCCCTGCCTACTTGTGATCTGTCTTTGTCCAATAAATAAATAAAATCTTTAAAAAAAGAGAGAGAGAATTACAGACCAATATCCTTGATGAACACAGATGTGAAAATTCTCACCAAAATACTAGCTAATAGGATCCAACAGTACATTAAAATGATTATTCACCAAGACCAAGTGGGATTTATTCCAGAGCTGCAAGGTTGGTTCAACATCCTCAAATCAATCAATGTGATACAACACATTAATAAAAGAAAGAACAAGAACCATATGATACTCTCAATAGATGCTGAAAAAGCATTTGACAAAGTACAGCATCCCTTCCTGATCAAAACTCTTCAAAGTGTAGGCACAGAGGGCACATACCTCAATATTATCAAAGCTATCTATGAAAAACCCACTGCAAATATCATTCTCAATAGAGAAAAACTGAAAGCTTTTCTGCTAAGGTCAGGAATATGGCAGCGATGTCCATTACCACCACTGCTATTCAACACAGTACTAGAAGTCCTAGCCTCAGTAATCAGACACCAAAAAAAATTAAAGGCATCCAAATCGGCAAAGAAGAAGTCAAACTATCCCTCTTTGCAGATGATATGATACTATATGTGGAAAACCCAAAAGACTCCACGCCAAATCTGCTAGAACTCATACAGGAATTCAGTAAAGTGTCAGGATATAAAATCAATGCACAGAAATCAGTTGCATTTCTTTACACCAACAACAAGACAGAAGAAATAAAAATTAAGGAGTAAATCCCATTTACAATTGCACCCAAAACCATAAGATACCTAGGAATAAACCTAACCAAAGAGGCACAGAATCTATACTCAGAAAACTATAAAGTACTCAGGAAAGAAATTGAGGAAGACACAAAGAAATGGAAAATGTTCCATGCTCCTGGATTGGAAGAACAAATATTGTGAAAATGTCTATGCTACCTAAAGCAATCTACACATTTAATGCAATCCCTATCAAAATCCCATCCATTTTTTTTCAAAGAAATGGAAAAATTAATCCTAAAATTTATATGGATCAAGAAAAGACCTCAAATAGCCAAAGGAATATTGTAAAAGAAGCCCAAGTTGGTGGCATCACAATTCCAGACTTCAAGCTCTATTACAAAGCTGTCATCATCAAGACAGCATGGTACTGGCACAAAAACACACATAGATCAATGGAATAGAATAGAGAGCCCAGAAATAGACCCTCAACTCTATGGTCAACTCATCTTCGACAAAGAGAGCACGTCCAATGGAAAAAAGACTGCCTCTTCAACAAATGGTGTTGGGAAAATTGGACAGCCACATGCAGAAAAATGAATTTGGACCATTTCCTTACACCACACGTGAAAATAGACTCAAAATGGATGAAGGACCTCAATGTGAGAAAGGAATCCATCAAAATCCTTGAGGAGAACACAGGCAGCAACCTCTTTGACCTCAGCCACAGCAACTTCTTCCTAGAAACATCAGAAAACGCAAGGGAAGCAAGGGCAAGAATGAACTCTTGGGATTTCATCAAGATCAAAAGCTTTTCCACAGCAAAGGAAACAGTTAACAAAACCGAAAGATAACTGACAGAATGGGAGAAGATATTTGCAAAGGACATATCAGATAAAGGGCTAGTATCCAAAATCTATAAAGAGCTTAGCAAACTCCACACCCAAAGAACAAATAATCCAATCAAGAAATGGGCAGAGGACATGAACAGACATTTCTGCAAAGAAGACATCCAGATGGCCAATAGACACATGAAAAAATGCTCCACATCACTCGGCATCAGGGAACTGCAAATCAAAACCACAATGAGATACCACCTCACACCAGTCAGAAAGGCTAAAATTAACAAGTCAGGAAATGACAGATGCTGGCAAGGATGCAGAGAAAGGGGAACCCTCCTACACTGTTGATGGAAATGCAAGCTGGTGCAACCACTCTGGAAAACAGCATGGAAGTTCCTCAAAAAGTTGAAAATAGAGCTACCCTATGACCCACCAATTGCACTACAGGGTATTTACCCTAAAGATACAAACGTAGTGATCCGAAGGGGCATGTGCACCCAAATGTTTATAGCAGCAATGTCCACAATAGCCAAGCCATGGAAAAAACCTAGAAGTCCATCAACAGATGAATGAATAAAGAAGATGTGGTGTATATATATATATATATACAATGGAATACTTTGCGGCCATCAAAAGAAATGAAATCTTGCCATTTGCGACGACGTGGATAGAACTAGAGGGTATTATGCTGAGCAAAATAAGTCATTCAGAGAAAGTCAACTATCATATGATCTCCCTGATATGAGGAAGTGGAGATGCAATGTGGGGGCTTTTGGGGGGGAGGAAAAGAATAAATGAAACAAGATGGGATCAGGAGGGAGACAAACCATAACAGACTCAATCTCGCAGAACAAACTGAGGGTTGCTGGCGGGAAGGGGGTCAGGAGAGGGTGGTGGGGTTATGGACATTGGTGGGGGTGTGTGCTGTGGTGAGTGCTATGAAGTGTGTAAACCTGGCAATTCACAAACCTGTACCCCTTGGGCTAAAAATACATTATATGTTTATAAAAAAATTAAAAAAATTTTTTTAAAGTTTTCTTCCCATTTTCTCCTTCCCGTCAAAAAAAAAAAAAAAAAAAGAAATTTTCAAAATCCATATTCTGCGCTTTAATTTAGGAAATACCACGGATGTAAGTCTAATTAGAAGAGCAAGCATTATGGCACACATTTCTATTTGGCCAAGATGTCCACTATCTTTTTTTTAAATAGCAGCAAGTAAATATGAGTAGAAAAGTACATCTAAATATACAAAGTGTGTCTGTTGCTGACACTACTGACTTGCCTCCACAAAAAATTGGAATTCATTCTCATAAGTAATAACACATGCAAAAGGCCTCCTAGGTTGGTGCTTGTAATTCTAGATTATCTACCTCCTAAATGAACTCAGGCCACTGAAAATAAAATCTAGCCTAAAATTAAAAGCAAGGGGGCTCCTGGGTTGCTCAGCAGATTAAGTATCCAACTCTTGATTTCAGTTCAGGTCATGATCTCAGGCTTATGGGATTGAGCCCCAGGCTCCCTGCTCATTGGTGGGGGGGTGGGGGTGGGATCTGCTTTTCTCCCTCTCCCTCTGTCTCTCCCTCTGCCCTTCTTCCTGCTCAAGTTCTCTATCTCTCTCAAATTAATAAATACATTTTTAAAACACTAAATTAAATTAAAAAACAAACAAATAAAAACCAAGATAATAATTATCTGAACTTAAGTCACACAAGCTCAAAACTGTCTACCTCTATATTGTGGGATGGCATCAGCATCCCCTTAGGTCTGGATTCAGGTTTTTAGGGGTTCAACCTTATGAAATTTGGGGGCTCTCTTTAAGAGGAATTTTTTTAAAAAAATTTTATCTATTTATTTGAGAGAGAGAGCACATGAGAGGGGGTTGCCGGGGGAAGGAGGTGGGGGCAGAGAGAGAAATAGAAGCAGGCTCCCGACTGAGCAGGGAGCCCAACTTGGGACTTGATCCCAGGACCCTGAGATCATGACCTGAGCCAAAGGCAGACACTTAATGGACTGAGCCGCCCAGAAGCCCCTAAGTGGAATATTTAAAAATTCATATACAAAATCAAATATGAAAGGGAGTACTTCTTTAAAATGAGAAAAAAAAAATCACGGTGAATCAAAAAGTTTAAAAAGCTGACTATGATAAAAGAGATGGTCCAATTTCTTTGCTACTCATCCCTCTGAGAAGTGAAATCTAGTTTCACTACCTCAAATGTGGACTGGCTTTATTGTTTTAATGCCCAATTCACTGCAGCAGAGGTGACATTCTAAGACATGTAAAATTAGATCTCATCAGATGCCTTATACTTTCACTCAGGCCTATTAGAACACTTATTCTTAGGGGCACCTGGGTGGCTCAGTTGTTAGGTGTCTGCCTTTGGCTCAAGTCCTGATCCCAGGGTCCTGGGGTCGAGCCCTGCATCCGGCTTCCTGCTCCACGGGAAGCCTGCTTCTCCCTCTCCCACTCCCCCTGTTTGTGTTCCCTCTTACTGTGTGTCTCTCTCTGTCAAATAAATAAATAAAATCTTTTTTAAAAAAGAGCACTTATTCTTAGAACCTACCCACCTATTATGTCGTAACCACAAGAGGGAATATCCCACAAGTATGCCTAAGAGGCCCATGAGGACAGAAACTGAGGCTGCTGGCTCAACAGTTCAGCTGAGCTGTCAACCAACAGCCATCACCAACTTGCTAGGCCATGTGAACTTAAGCATCGTAGAAATGTACCCTCTGAGACCACCTGAACCACCTCACCTGAAACACGAGAAAGCTATTTTTTCCTGAGACCTGCCCAAATGAAAGATTTAGTAGGAAATTAAATGTCTATGGTTTTGTTGTTGTTGTTATTGCTGCTGTTGCTCTTATAAGTCAGCACATTTTGAGGTGATCTGCTTTATAGCAATAGATAACTAAAACACTGACAATATCATAAAATCAAGAAACTCATAATGTATCTCTACTATTATTAACTATGCAACACACCCCTCTAATATTTTTTTCTACCTTTTTGGGCTTCATTCTATTTAATCACCTCTTCCTATGGCAATTTTATAATATCAATTTCTATAGCAACGACAAAAAGCGATTTAGACCTTTCTATAACAAGATTGACAGAAATTTTGTTTTTATTTTTTATAATTTTGTAAATATTCTTTCAGCTTCACAACTTATTTGAGTTAATGCTTCATGCCTACCTTCATCCATAGTTCCTCAGGTGATGCTTCTAACCCATGGGCCAAACCCTTGGGGGAACTCTAACCTTTTGACCTCATTTGATAGCCTCAGACTGCCAGCTGCTGCATAACTGCTGGTCTAGTTCCACCAGAAGTCAAGCCTTTGGTCTTGACACACACACACACACACACACACACACACATACACACATTTTTACCCTGCCTACCTCTAGATGGGTCCTTGGAGCCAGGAACAAATCTTACTCTAAGAGCTTCTCCTTGGGATGCAGTCCATGGGAATAAGTTGTAACTGGAGGCCTGCTAGAGGTGGAGGCGGTATTGACATCCCTCTGGCTGCACCCAGAGCCGAGGACCACCATCAGGCTAGGGAAATGGTCCCAGCCTGGGTTCTGTGCATCTCCAGGAAAGAATCTACCAACCTGAGGAAGGGAATGCATGTGAATGAAAAACCATGAAATTTTAACTTCACTGACTTTATATATATCTGTCTATGTTGCTCTTTGGAAGATTTGTTCCCATCTTCATGTGACCTAATAGTTTGGACCAAAGAGTTTCAATGCCTGCTCTTCTTCTGCCTTTGCAGTAGCCTTCACATAGGGCTCAACCAGCTCAGAAGGTAAGAGCACTAGTACTGGAACCAGGTATGTACTACTCAGGAAAAGGCTGGAAAAGTCTTGATAATGGACTCATTTGCCCTTTCCTGATTTAATTCTAGGATCCCAACCCCCCAAATACAGATTCTATACCCTTTTCTCATCCCTATCCCTCCTTATGTACCTCCTGACCCCCCACTAAAGGCAGTGTCCCCAGTCTACTCTGGGCAAGTACCAAGTTTACTACCTCTTAGCAGCTTAGCTCTTGAGAGACCAATGGTGGAGTTCTTTTTCTGAAACCCTGTAAGGCTGCAAGTTAAGAACTGTGTTCATTTTCCTCTCACATCCTCAGTATCTAGACTTGACTAGTGCTAGCTGATACCCTCTTCCATGATGTCCTTGCCTGGTTCCTCTAACCTGGCCTCAACTTTCTTATCTTTCTCCTTTTGGGCCAGCATTACTAACCAGAAAAAGTTAGAGAAGTAAAGGGTATTGCTCAGATCCTATATAGTGAAATTTAAAGCATAGGTTTTGTTTAGAGTATTTTCAGCCTACCAGTGGTCCAAGCAAAATCAACCTATGCCTCTATAATCTGAGTATCACCTGCCTAGTGCCTATCATCCCTCAGCATCCAGATATCATATACGTGACTTTTGTGGAAAGACCTCACCCTACAGTAAAGAGAGAAATGGCTAATGTGGTTCACCTTAGCCATCATGCAGAGATTTCCTCTACTGTTAATCAATGGTCTACACACATATGCAATAATGATTAATAGTAAATAAGAAGGTTCTGGAACCAAACTGCCCAGCTTTGAGTTTCTGACCTCACTTAAAGCTGTATGATTTGGGGAGTTATCTAAGTTTCTTCATTTATAAA
This sequence comes from Mustela erminea, assembly GCF_009829155.1. NCBI lineage: Eukaryota > Metazoa > Chordata > Mammalia > Carnivora > Mustelidae > Mustela > Mustela erminea. The sequence goes on along the minus strand of NC_045614.1, from coordinate 164,066,479 downwards.
ATGGAGAAATAATTATTCCTGCCTCATACCTTACTGGGATTATACAAACTGATTAGACTGGTTATTGTAAAAATCGCTTAGAATAATGCCTGCCACATAGCAAGTAGTTAATAAATGTTAGTCACTGTTATTACTAGGTGTCTTGTAGGCTTCCATAGAACTCACGGATGCTGGCTATCAGGGTGTGTTCTGCAGTCTCCTAATTCTAACCTGTTCCTCTTCTTTGTGATTCTCTGAGGTCTCCCATCCAGTCTCTTCCCCAAAAGTCTCCTCTCAGCTTTGAGTCCTAGGAAGGAGGGGCAGCTCAGGCTTATTGTTGCTCTCCAGGTGCATCTTTCTGACTTAAATTCTGGACCTTTCTTCTTCAGGTCTTCCCTTTTGACTCTTTATAACTTATTAGCATGTTAGTCACACTAAAAAGTTCTTATTTCTCAAGGCAACATGTATGATCTGACCAAGGGAAAGATTTCAGACAAGGATGTTGGCTAAGGAAGCAAAAAGATGAACATTTTAGGATACTTTCTGTCTATTTTTAAACAGGAAGCCCCTCATCTTCTTTAACTTTCCTGCTCTGAATCCCAGCCTCTTCTCCTTTTCTCAAGAACTTCAGTCCTTCAGTTACCCCTTCTCTCTTCTTTATTAACCAACCCTTCCTCCTGCTGGATCATTCCTCTCATGCAAAGATATGTTACTATCATTCATCCTTAAAAACAAAACCAAATAAAACACACCCTGACTCAAAGACCTTCTCTAATTACTGCACCAACTTTCTTTTCTTCTGCACAGTAAAACAGATTACAGACATCTTCTATATCATTTCTATTGCTTTACCTTCCATTACCTTCTCAATCTAGTTTATTCTCAACAATAACCTGAGATGCTTCATGCTAAGCTCACCAATAACATCCACTTCTCTGACATCATGTTACTCAACCACTCAGAAGCACTTACAGCACTGGATACTGTCTCATGAATTATTCTCCTCTTAGCTTCCCTGACGTCATCTACTCCTAGTCTGGCCACTTCATTTCAGTCTCCTTTGCCTGCTCCTCATCTAAAGGTTAGAAATTCACCTGGATCTCTTCTCTTCTATTTACACATTTTCTTTGTGTGATCTCATCTATTTACATCGCTTTTTAAACCATCTACATGCTGACAACTTCCAAATTTATGTCTCTGTTCCACCCTCTGTGCCTCCATAGTTGTATATCCAACAACCTAGTTGACATCTCTTAGACTTTTACATGCATCTCACCATACCAAAATAAAACTTGATTTTTTCCCAGGGCTTGGTATTTAAATGAAAAGAACAAGCTTGTGGATAAAACATCCAACAAAATCCTAGAGGAGAACACAGGCAGTAACCTCTTCAGCCTTGGCCACAGCAACTTCTTGCAAGACACATCTCTAAAGGCAAGAGAAACAAAGGCAAAAGTAAACTATTGGAACTTCATCAGGATAAGAAGCTTCTGCACAGCAAAGGAAGCAGTCAACAAAACTAAAAGGCAATCTACAGAATAGGAGAAGATATTTGCAAATGAGATAACAGATAAAGGGTTGGTATCCAAGATATATGAAGAATTTATCAAACTCAACCCCCAAAAAACAAATAGTCCAGCCAAGAAATGGGCAGAACAGACACTTCTCCAAAGAAGTCATACAAATGGCTAACAGACACATGAGAAAATGCTCCATATCACTTGCCACCAGGGAAATACAAATCAAAACCACAATGAGATACCATCTTACACCAATTAGAATGGCTAAAATTAACAAGATAGGCAACAACAAATGTTGACAAGGACATGGAGAAAGGGGAAGCCTTTTACACCTGTTGGTGGGAATGCAAGCTGGTACAGTCACTCTGAGAAACAAAATGGAGGTTCCTCGAGATGTTAAAGATAAACTATGACCCAGCAATTGCACTACTGGGTATTTACCCCAAAGATACAGATGTAGTTAAGAGAAGGGGCATACAAACCCCAGTGTTCACAGCAGCAATGTCCACAACAGCCAAACTGTGGAAAGAGCCGAGATGTCCTCAACAGATGAATGGATAAAGAAGATATGGTTCAGGGATGCCTGGTGGCTCAGTGAGTTAAAGTCTCTGCCTTTGGCTCAGGGCGTGATCCCGGGGTCCTGGGATCGAGCCCCGCATCAGGCTCTCTGCTTAGCGGGGAGCCTGCTTCCCTTCCTCTCTCTTTGCCTGCCTCTCTGCCTACTTGTGATCTCTGTCTGTCAAATAAATAAATAAAATCTTTTTTTAAAAAAAGATATGGTTCATATATATAATGGAATACTGCTCAGCCATTAAAAAGGATGAATAACTACCATTTAAATGGACATGGATGGAACTGGAGGGTATTATGCTACATGAAATAAGTCAATCAGAGAAAGACAATTATAATAGATTTGGTTTCACTCATATGTGGAATATAAGGAACAATGCAGAGGACAATAGAGGAAGGGAGGGAAAACTGAATGGGAAGAAATCAGAGAGGGAAACAAACCATAAGAGACTCTTGACTCTGGGAAACAAACTGAGGGAGACAGGTGGAAGAATAGGGTAACTGGGTAATGGGCATTAAGGAGGGCACATAATATGATGAGCACTAGGCGTTAATACGCACTAATGAGTCATTGAACACTACACCAAAAACTGGAGATGTACTAAATGTTGTCTAATTGAATTTAAATTTTAAAAAATCAACAAAATTGGAGAAACCCTCTAAAACATTTTTTAAAGAAAGCATTTAATAGGTAGTATTTTAAAATAAAACTATATAGGTGGCCATCAGGGCTAGGAATCAATTAGATACCTTTCCATTTATTATTAACTTACTATTGTTTTTATTTTGTATTACATTTAAAGAAAGGATGCAATACAATATTTTTATTGTATGAGATTTCTGAAGATCCTAATCTGCTTCCATCCTTCCCAGTTCTCCTTATAGCAGTAAATGCACCAACATTGTCATCCATTCAGTCTCAAAGTCAGAAACCTGGGTACCATCTTTGGTACATTCAATCCAAGAGCAAGTCCTGGTATATGACTTTCCAAATATCCCAAGTCATACACTGTTCTACAGCATGGCCACTGAAATCCACTTATAATCTATCACCTTTGCAAAGAACCTACTACTGCATGTTCCATGTCTGTGCTGGCTCCCTTCTGATACATTCACCACTCACAGGCAGAATGGCCTTTTAAAAATGCATACTGCTGGGACACCTGGGTGGCTCAGTGGGTTAAGCCTCTGCCTTCAGCTCAGGTCATGATCTCAGGGTCCTGGGATCGAGCCCCACATGGGGCTCTCTGCTCAGCAGGGAGCCTGCTTCCCCCCTCTCTCTCTGCCTGCCTCTCTGCCTACTTGTGATCTCTCTCTCTTTCTCTCTCTCTCTGTCTGTCAAATAAATAAATAAAATTTAAAAAAAAATACATACTGCTACTCCCCATTGCTAAAAACCCCTTGATGACTTCTCACTGCTCTTCAAATCTAATTGCAACTCCACACTATGGTTTTGGGGCCCCTCTTGCTCTGGTCAGTAAACTTTTCACAATCACAACCTAAACACAACACCAGATCACCCTTGAGTCCTGACTTGACCCTTCTTATTATTTGGTCTCAGCATTCTTCACTGACAGCCTCTCAGAGAAGTCATCCAATTAGAATCTGCTCTCTAGTTTTCTATCACGTCACGCTGTTTATTTTCACAATTTATAATTTTTTAAATTTGTTTGTTTGCTTCGTTCTTGACTATCTCTTCAATTAGATTGTAAACTGAGCAACAGTAGAGGCTTCACCTGATTTCCTTGCTCTTTATTCTTCTCTGCCTGACACATAGAAGCATGCTCAAAAAAATAATGGTGAATAATGGATTCTACCATAAGTAGATTCAAGGCTCAGCCCAATCCTATGACAACAGTGCTTCTTCGCCTCCCTCTCACTAAAAGAAACAACTTTAAAATTTTGGACATTAGAGTGAGCCATGACTTACTTGTTTTGGTCACAGGATCCAATAGAGAGTCAAGCCTATAGACTGTTTTTAGTGACGAACGATGGAATGAGTGAGCATAAATGAGTGAGCAAGTTACTCTGGCCTACTGTTTCCTCATTAATAAAATAAGGACAATAATATTTCAAGACCCTTGGAAGTCTTATCAGACAAGAGGTTTAGCCACAAATCTGAACTCTGCTTCTGGAAGATTCCTAGCAAGTTTAGTCCTTGAAGTGTTGTAAAAGGACTATTAGGAATTCATCATAATGATGTCTTCCCATCTCCATCTTCTTTGCTGATATTTCAAGGTCTATTCTTACATGAAAATGGGGGTGCCCGATCTCAGTATGATCTCAGTATGAGATCAAGCACTCCCATATTCATGTAAACACTGATGAGACTGAGAGGTGCTTATAGTTTATCATATGATCCATATAAATGCTTAATAAAATGTCTGTTGCAAAGTAAGTCCATGTTACTATATAAAATTTGTCTATATCTATTGACATATACACCAAATTGACATGGTTTAAAATATAGGAGATATATCCAACATGAAAATTCAAAAAGCTGGTGTTTAAAATCCTTTACCCTAATTCTGTCTACAGACAAAACAACACAAACAGCTTTGAAAAAATAATTTAGAAGCACAAATTTGGCCTCCCTAACTAGGTATACTTTCTGTTATGCTACTCTGAAAATGGCATATTAAGGAGGGTGGGCAAGTTGACAAAATTCAGTAAGACACTTAACCGCTTCTGATGCATTTGGACCCAAGGTTTTTCAGAATTAATATTCTAATTTCCATGGACTATTTTATTAGGCTTTAGTAAATCTATTTGATATGTTAAAATTCAATCACACACTAAACGTAGCATGGCTTTTAGACTGTTAAATTCAGCCCCTCTTTAAAGGGTGGATATTTACTCCAAATGACCTATCACACTGAATAAAGATCACTTTCTAAAACACTTTTTAGAAGTTCTCATTGGTGTCTACTGAATTAGTGGTCAAATACTAAACCATAAAAACCATCCATTAAAAGCTGGGAAATATACAACCCAAGATGGAATAAATTTGGTAATCATTTTGACAAGGGTGAAATTGAAGTAAGAGACCTTGCTTAATCCATTGAACCAAATGTGAGAAACTGTGGTAAAGACACCACCCTTCAGTGCTGCACTCCACCAGGTACTTGTGTCTGGGGAAGTGGAAATGAAGCCTCCAGAAGCAGCCTCACTCCATGTGGGAATCGGTATTCTGCTAAGCTCTGAACAAGCTGGCATCCAGTCCCTACTTGGGCACAGGCACACAATCTAAAATCTGCTCTTAGGCACAGATGCATTGGCACCAAATCTGTCCTTAGGCCCAGAAACTGTGAATTTTGGCTTCATTTACATAATATGTCATTCCAACAAAGTGATTGAAACTGCAGGGGTGGGCAAATTTGATAAAATGCAGCAGGCAGAGTAGGAAGAATTCAAACATTCTTGGCAACAGACCCACAGCTTTAAGGAGAAAAAAAAAATTGTGTGGAAATTTCTGGAAGGAAGTATGCCAAACTGCTCAGAGTAGTTATCTCTTAAAGAAAGGATTATTGGGGATATTTTAAATTGTTTATTTTGAATATTTTTTAAAGATTTTACTTATTTATTTGACAGAGACACAGCAAGAGAGAGAACACAAGCAGGGGGAGTGAGAGAGAAAGAAGCAGGATTCCTGCTGAGCAGCCAGCCCAATGAGGGGCACCATCCCAGGACCTGGGGATTGTGACCTGAGCTGAAGGCAGATGCCTAACGACTGAGCCACCCAGGTGCCCCTGTATTTTTGAATTTTTTTAAAAAAACATATTAGAAGAAAAAATAGAAATAATTACAAAGCAGCAAAAATACCACACCCATAATCTAATCATCAACAATCAACCCCCAGACTTCTACTTTTAAATGACTGGAAGGGAAATTTGGAATTTTCCCCTTTTAACTTCCACTTACAAGAAATAGTCTATCACTTCCCTCACAAATATTAAAAGATTCCCTTCTCCTTTGTGGAATAAACTACCCACAAAGTGGATTTGTCTGGTATTCAACAGGAAGCTGACTCATGTTTACAAAATACTTTTAGTTCATTTTCAGTAAAACAGAATATTCTTAAAACCAGTAGTGCTAGGAGGAAAAATGATTTCATTAACAAAAGTGTTTAGCCAAGATACTGGATGGTACTTTTCACCTGCCACAGCAATTAAAATGTCTCTAATAAAATACCATTGAGATAAACGATAGTCCTTTATTCAGAGCTCATCAGAGAAAATCTAATTTATAGCACTGGCTGTAACTTGTTAAAAAGTCTCTATTTGAAAGCTAATTCCATGATAAATTTTAATTATGTGGATAGAACTAGCTTCAAAGCTATATTAATTATACATTTAAGCTCTACATACAAACTCGTACATTACAGTACACCCAGAACATGTAAAATATAGTCTGAACCAAATTAAAATATGCCAATTTCTTCAGCAGTTATTTGCTTTTGATATACTGTAGCTATTTCAGCCTATTCTTTATAAACATTAAATTACTGCTGTGCTTTCTTAGCCACTTTGCTTCCCTAGAGAAAACTCTGGGCTCTGGTTAACTTTCTGGCACAATTTTTCTACTTCTGCAGGTTACCAAATAGATATCCAGAAGGTCTTTTTCCATCTAAAATAAATACTTTAATAAAAGGGGGTACCTGGGTGGCTCAGTCAGGTGGGCATCTACCTTTCGCTGGGGTCTGAGTCCCAAGGTCCTCGGATCAAGCCCCACATCAGGCTTCCTGCTCAGCGGGAAGCCTGCTTCTCTCTCTCCCTCTGCCCCTTCCCTCCATTTGTGCTCTCTCTCTCACAAATAAATAAATAAAATCCTTAATCATCATCATCATATATTATATGTTAATTAGTTGAATTTAAATTTTAAAAAATAATACTTTAATAAAAGGGATGAAAGTTGCTAGCAGGTTTTACCTTCTCATTCCAATGTCTGGCAGCTCTGTCCCCCACACCCCCTGTAATTCCTAGTCTCACCCTCCCGCTACTCTCTAGCTTTAATCCCCAGCATCATCAGCACAGGTCAAGTCACCAGCATCCCAGTAAGTACACCCACATATTCCTTGTTTCAGAAACAATCTAGACCAGCAGCCTGTCAGCAAACTTACCATGATAAAAACTTGGACAAAATCTTGTGTCATAAGTAAATGAACATTCCATCCTCTATTGAAAAAGTCTTGGTACCAAGAAAAGATCAACTCAACTGAATAATATGCTAGTGCTGTAGTTTAATATTATATACATGTAATATACCACATGGTAAAAAATTCAAATAAAAATGAATGGATTAAAGATTTAATCTATTTCACTTCTCCTTTCCTTTAGTTTCCTACTTCCATTCCTTAGAAGTAACTTTACCAATTTACAGATATTCAGTGAATATAAAAGCATACATGTGTAAAACAAAAAATTACATACTATATATAATACCCTTCACTTTATTCTTTTAACATTATATATTGCATATTGTCTGAAATCAATATACAGAATTGCTTCATTCATTACAAAGTTTGCATAATATCCCATGCCACACATGTACATAATTTTTTAACCAGTCCCCTAATAAAGATATTTATGCTATTTCAATCATTTGTTTTTACTGTTTCAGAGAAAGTTATGATGAATATCCTTGTATGTTTGTTTTTTTGTTTGTTTTTTTGTTTGTTTCCTTGTATGTTTGTTATTTAAGACATGGTGAGAATATCTGTGGATAAATTCTTAGAGTAGAACTGCAGGATCAAAGAATATGTGCATTTATAATTTTGATAAAGTATGGCTCAATAGCTTTTTGTAGAATTTACACCAAACTAAGAGCAGTATATTAAATGCCTATTTTCTCATACCCCTTTTAATATAGTATGCTATCAAAATTCTTTTATTTTTTCCAAACTGATAAGAGAAAATGACACTTCATTGTAGTTTTAATTTTTAAATTAGTATCTTTCTTTCTATGTATAAAGTGAATATATTTTCATATAAGACCCATTTATATATCTTTTGACACAAGCTATTCATTTCTTTGTAGGATTATTGGTATTTTTCTTCCATATTCATTGGTATAGGCTAAGGAACATATCTGGTCATTAGTCGCAGACAAATAATTTTCCCTAGTATGTCATTTGTGGTTTGTCCTTTGTTTATGGTATTTTAATGTCATGAAAATTTTAACTTTTTTTAAAGATTTGATTTATTCATTTGAGAGAGAGAGAGAGAGAGCACAAGCAGGGGGACAGCAGAGGCAGAGGGAGAAGCAGGCTCCCCACTGAGCAGGGATCCCGATATGGGGCTCGATCCCAGAACCCTGGGATCATGACCTGAGCCAAAGGTAATCACTAAACCGACTGAACCACCCAGCTACCCCTATTTTAACTTTATATGGTCAAATTAATCTATATTTTCATTTATGATTTCTCAGTTTTGGATTAACTTCAAAGTTAAGAGATACACATGCAACATATACATCTGTGTGTATATGTATACATATTTCCCTAGTATACTTGTAGTTTAATTTTTCTACTTAAATCTTTGAAACATTTGGAACTTTTATATAAGTAATGAGATAATCCCATTTTCCAAATGACTATCCAGTTCTTCTGATACCATTTGTTCAATAATTCACTTACCCACAAATTTGCTACACTGTTCTTGCCATATACTAATACCTAACATATATTTGGGGCTACTTAAAAGATTTTCTTGCCTGTTCCATTTATCTGCATGTCAATTTGTGCATTATTATTACATTAGTATAACTACTATAATTCTATGTTTTAAGATATGAGAGGGCTTGCAACTTATTATTCTTCTTTTCCTAGAATTTTCTTGCATATTTTTTCTATTTTTCATGTAAATCAACCTTTAGTTCAAAAACGAATGAGTAAGTAATGATCTCTTAGTACCTACTGCGATAGTATTAGGTTTATTGCTTATATTAGAAAGACCTGACATCTTTATATTGAATCTTCCTATTTAAGAAAATATATCTTTCCAAAAAAAAAAAAAGAAGAAAATTTATACTTTCCTTGTTTGTACAGATTTTGCATATTTCTTGATAAATTTATTTCTATAAATTATTTTTTTGTTATTGTAAATGTGATCATTTCCTTCATTAAATCTTCTAATTGGTTATTGTCTGTACTCATGAAAGCTGCTGATTACTGTTTATTATTGTACTCCACCATATGTAAATCCCTGTATTGTTTAATTTTTAGTTGATTCTTTTGTATATTCATGTAAGCAAGTATAACAGTTGCAAATAAAGATAACATTATCTTCCTTTCAAATATATATGACTTGCTTCTTCTCCTTTCTCATTGCATTAAGCAAGTACCTTCAGAACCATTTTAAAAAAGTAATAACGACAATGGACACTCTAGTTTTGCTCTTGAGTTAATGGGAATTTTTCCAGTGTGTTTTTATTAAATATGATTCTAGCATTTAAATGGTAACTATTAGTTTAAAACATGACCATAGAGGGCGCCTGGGTGGCTCAGTGGGTTAAGCCGCTGCCTTTGGCTCAGGTCATGATCTCAGGGTCCTGGGATCGAGTCCTGCATCGGGTTCTCTGCTCAACAGGGAGCCTGCTTCCTCCTCTCTCTCTCTGCCTGCCTCTCTGCCTACTTGTAATCTCTCTCTGTCAAATAAATAAATAAATAATCTTTTTAAAAAAAAAAAAACATGACCATAGAGTACTTACTTTATTAAGTTTTTTCTAGTACATCATCAGAATAATTATATAATTTTTCTTATTTGTTCTCCTCCATTTGAACTGTATTAACAGATCTTCTCATGTTGAATATCATTTTCTCCTTCTTGGAATAAGCCAGTCCTATTTTTCCTGCTATGATCAGTCATTGCGCACAGCCCAGGGGAAGGAAGTATGGTCTTGGTATGAACACCACAATGGGTATGAAGATGTTGACAGTTGGCATCTGTCATCAGCTATGTCCCTCACACCAGGTTCTCTTGAAAGAAATTTGAGAAGCACATGTCTGCAACCACATAGTCAATAAGGGACTAGAAGTCAGAAAATTTGAGCTCCAGAAATTGCCAACCAACTATCTGTGTTATCTTAGGCGAGTATTTACTCAATGAGCCTCACTTTTTTCTTTGCTTGATAAAGATAGACAAATAATAGGCCACATGCATTTAAAGTACTAGAAAAGAGATTCAGGCACTTAGTCAGTGTGCAATAAATATTTGGCTGTGATTATTAGTATTATTATTAAAAATCCCTCCAGGGAGCCAGAAAGTAGTAATAGCTGCTGTTTTCTGAGCACTTACTACATTCTAAACAGTCTGTGGGGCAAAGAAGACAGGATCAGAAGGAAAGAAAGGAGGAAAAAGGAAGGAGTTGTAGCACTTCATTATTCTTATCACCTTTAAAGGAAGAGACTTTCTGGCATTTAGAACAAAAAGAGAACAAAAGAGAGACTTATGAGGAAGAAACAAAGTGAACCAAAAAAATTTCTTCCTGGTGTGTTAAATTTATTGAGAAGGAAAGATAGCAAGATTTTAGGATGGCAGCAAAGTTCAGAATATTACGAATTCTTAGCCAGAGCTTTCATTTGGCTCTAGATCCTAAGTTCCCCTGGTGGCAAAATGGATGAAGGAAGATGTATATGGAATCAACAGATAAGGACAGAGCAAGAATTTTGCACAGGCAAACATGGCTTCCAATCCTGCTCCTTCCACTTATTAGATCTGAACAAAATCCTTAATTTTCTGGTCAATAACCTTCAAATGGGATTGTTCTAGGGAGTAAACAAGATAATTATAATGTATATAATGTACTTGACAGAAAATGGTTGCATAAAAAGCATAGCTATTAATTAATATTATTTGAGCATAGCTCATGTTTTATAATGACCCAAATTTTACTTCTATAACTATTATCAGAGGGTCACCTGGCTGGCTTAGTCCATACAGGATGCAACTCTTGATCTCAGGGTCGTAAGTTCAAGCCTCGTGTTGGATGTAGACATTACTTAAAAATAAAATCTTAAGAAAAAAGTAAAAATGCGGGGCACCTGGGTGGCTCAGTGGGTTAAGCCGCTGCCTTCGGCTCAGGTCATGATCCCGGGATCCTGGAATCGAGTCCCACATCGGGCTCTCTGTTCAGCGGGGATCCTGCTTCCCTCTCTCTCTCTGCCTGCCTCTCTGTCTACTTGTGATCTCTCTCTGTAAAATAAATAAATAAAATCTTAAAAAAAAAAAAAAGTAAAAATGCTAGCAGAAATAATGTTAATTTTTAGTAAGTATTGATAGCCACCAAAAATGTTTTTCAAGAAATTTAGTTCTACAAGTCTTAGAAAAAAACCCACGTGCTCCCCAAAAAAACTCAGTAACTACACTTATGCTCTAATTGTTGTTTTCATCTTCCAATGAAAAAAATGTAAAGGAACTTTTTTAAATAAATTCACTTTTGCTGGCCAAACTAGCTGAAATGTCCTTTTCATTTTTTTTTTTAAGATTTTATTTATTTATTTGACAGACAGAACACAAGTAGGCAGAGAGGCAGGTAGAGGGAGAGGGAGAAACACGCTCTCCGCCAAGCAGAGAGCCAGACACAGGGCTCGATCCGAGGACCCTGGGATCATGACCTGAGCAGAAGGCAGCAGACCAACTAACTGGGCCACACAGACGCCCCTGAAATGTCCTTTTTAAAATAAATACTCATTATATGTTAATAAAAACTAATTAATTAGATACTAACCAAAAGCTACTTCCTTTCCAACACCTAAGTTATATGTAATAGTTGAAAGTACAAGAACCTAAGCCAAAATACCCAATCATTATATTAACATGATCTTTTATGTAAACCTGAATCAACATATACTCAACAGACTAAAATAGCTAATTTGGAGATGAGTGTTCTTATTTCAATGGATGAAATAATCATGTTTTGGAGCACCTGGGTGACTCAGAGGGTTAAAGTGACTTCCTTCGGCTCAGGTCATGATCTCCGGGTTATGAGATTAAGCCCCACATTTGGGCTCCTGGCTCAGCAGAGTCTGATTCTTCCCCTGCCTCTCCCCATGCCCCAACCCCACCCCACTGTCTCAAATGAATAAATAAAATCTTATTTTATTTATTATTATGTTATTTTATTTATTATTATAAATAAATAATCTCTATTTCAAATGAATAAATATGATCTTTTAAAAAATGTGTTTTTGGAAAAATCCTAGGTAAGTGAATTTTCTTTTTTAATATAAGGGTAAATTTCTTTGATCCTAAGAGAATGGTAAACATCAGATTAAAAGTTTACATGAGGAGGAGTCAAGATGGTGGAGAAGTAGCAGGCTGAGACTACATCAGCTAGCCGGAGATCAGCTAGATAGCTTATCTAAAGATTCCAAACACCTACAAATCCATCGGCAGATGGAAGAGAAGAAGAACAGCAATTCTGGAAACAGAAAAACAACCACTTTCTGAAAGGTAGGACCGGCGGAGACGTGAATCCAAAGCGACGGGAAGATAGACCCCGGGGGGAGGGGCCGGCTCCCGGCAAGCGGCGGAGCAACGGTGCACAAAATCAGGACTTTTAAAAGTCTGTTCCGCTGAGAGACATCGCTCCAGAGGCTAAACCGGGGCGAAGCCCACGCGGGGTCAGCGTGGCCTCAGGTCCCGCAGGGTCACAGAAGGATCGGGGGTGTCTGAGTGTCGCAGAGCTTGCGGGTATTGGAAGGGGAGAGCCGGCTACAGAGACAGAGCCGACAGTAAGCTCACAGCTCGGTGTTACCTTGGACCGGTCGCAGGCTCGGTGAGCTCGGAGCGTGGCCGGAGGTCAGGCAGACAGGAGTAACTGGGCGCTGTTCTCTGAGGGCGCTCTGAGGAGTGGGGCCCTGGGCTCTCGGCTCCTCCGGGCCGGAGACCAGGAGGCCGCCATTTGTATTCCCGTCCTCCGGAACTCTATGGAAAGCGCTCAGGGAACAAAAGCTCCTGAAAGAAACCCGAGCGGATTACTCACCCCGGCCCCGGGTAAGGGCGGTGTAATTCCGCCGGGGGCAAAGACACTTGAGAATCACTACACCAGGCCCCTCCCCCAGAAGATCAACAAGAAATCCAGCCAAGACCAAGTTCACCTACCAAGGAGTGCGGTTTCAATACCAAGGAGAGCAGCAGAATTCCAGAGGAGGAGAAAGCAAAGCACGGAACTCATGGCTTTCTCCCTGTGATTTTTTTTAGTCTTGCAGTTAATTTAATTTTTTTCTTTTTTTTTTTTTTCTTTTTTCTCACCTTTGGGTAAAATTTTTTTTTTTAATTTTTACCCTTTTCTTTTATAACGTTTTTTAACTAGTTTATCTAATATATATATTTTTTCTTTTTTATATATTTATTTATTCATTTTCTTTTTTTTTAATTCCTTTCTTTTCTTTTTTTTTTCTCTCTTTTTTTTTTTTTCTTCCTTTTTGAACCTTTTCTTATCCCCTTTCTCCCCCCTCACGATTTGGGATCTCTTCTGATTTGGTTAAAGCATATTTTCCTGGGCCTGTTGCCACCCTTTTAGTATTTTACTTGCTCCTTCATATACCCTTATCTGGGCAAAATGAAAAGATGGAAAAATTCACCACAAAAAAAAAGAACAAGAGGCAGTACCGAAGGCTAGGGACCTAATCAATACAGACATTGGTAATATGTCAGATCTAGAGTTCAGAATGGCAATTCTCAAGGTTCTAGCCGGGCTTGAAAAAGGCATGGAAGATATTAGAGAAACCCTCTCGGGAGATATAAAAGCCCTCTCTGGAGAAATAAAAGAACTAAAATCTAACCAAGTTGAAATCAAAAAAGGTATTAATGAGGTGCAATCAAAAATGGAGGCTCTCACTGCTAGGATAAATGAGGCAGAAGAAAGAATTAGTGATACAGAAGACCAAATGACAGAGAATAAAGAAGCTGAGCAAAAGAGGGACAAACAGCTACTGGACCAAGAGGGGAGAATTCGAGAGATAAGTGACACCATAAGACGAAACAACATTAGAATAATTGGGATTCCAGAAGAAGAAGAAAGAGAGAGGGGAGCAGAAGGTATACTGGAGAGAATTATTGGGGAGAATTTCCCCAATATGGCAAAGGGAACGAGCATCAAAATTCAGGAGGTTCAGAGAACGCCCCTCAAAATCAATAAGAATAGGCCCACACCCCGTCACCTAATAGTAAAATTTACAAGTCTCAGTGACAAAGAGAAAATCCTGAAAGCAGCCCGGGAAAAGAAGTCTGTAACATACAATGGTAAAAATATTAGATTGGCAGCTGACTTATCCACAGAGACCTGGCAGGCCAGAAAGAGCTGGCATGATATTCTCAGAGCACTAAACGAGAAAAACATGCAGCCAAGAATACTATATCCAGCTAGGCTATCATTGAAAATAGGAGAGATTAAAAGCTTCCAGGACAAACAAAAACTGAAAGAATTTGCAAACACCAAACCAGCTCTACAGGAAATATTGAAAGGGGTCCTCTAAGCAAAGAGAAAGCCTACAAGTGGTAGATCAGAAAGGAACAGAGACCATATACAGTAACAGTCACCTTATAGGCAATACAATGGCACTAAATTCATATCTCTTAATAGTTACCCTGAATGTTAATGGGCTAAATGCCCCTGTCAAAAGACACAGGGTATCAGAATGGATAAAAAAACAAAACCCATCTATATGTTGCCTCCAAGAAACTCATTTTAAGCCCGAAGACACCTCCAGATTTAAAGTGAGGGGGTGGAAAAGAATTTACCATGCTAATGGACATCAGAAGAAAGCAGGAGTGGCAATCCTTATATCAGATCAATTAGATTTTCAGCCAAAGACTATAATAAGAGATGAGGAAGGACACTATATCATACTCAAAGGGTGTGTCCAACAAGAAGATCTAACAATTTTAAATATCTATGCCCCCAACGTGGGAGCAGCCAACTATATAAACCAATTAATAACAAAATCAAAGAAACACATCAACAATAATACAATAATAGTAGGGGACTTTAACACTCCCCTCACTGAAATGGACAGATCATCCAAGCAAAAGATCAGCAAGGAAATAAAGGCCTTAAACAACACACTGGACCAGATGGACATCACAGATATATTCAGAACATTTCATCCCAAAGCAACAGAATACACATTCTTCTCTAGTGCACATGGAACATTCTCCAGAACAGATCACATCCTCGGTCCTAAAGCAGGACTCAACCGGTATCAAAAGATTGGGATCATTCCCTGCATATTTTCAGACCACAGTGCTCTAAAGCTAGAACTCAACCACAAAAGGAAGTTTGGAAAGAACCCAAATACATGGAGACTAAACAGCATCCTTCTAAAGAATGAATGGGTCAACGGGAAATTAAAGAAGAATTGAAAAATATCATGGAAACAAATGATAATGAAAATACAACAGTTCAAAATGTGTGGGACACAACAAAGGCAGTCCTGAGAGGAAAATATATAGCAGTACAAGCCTTTCTCAAGAAACAAGAAAGGTCTCAGGTACACAACCTAACCCTACACCTAAAGCTGCTGGAGAAAGAACAAGAAAGAAACCCTAAGCCCAGCAGGAGAAGAGAAACCATAAAGATCAGAGCAGAAATCAATGAAATAGAAACCAAAAAAACAATAGAACAAATCAACAAAACTAGGAGCTGGTTCTTTGAAATAATTAATAAAATTGATAAACCCCTGGCCGGACTTATCAAAAAGAAAAGAGAAAGGACCCAAATAAATAAAATCATGAATGAAAGAGGAGAGATCACAACTAACACCAAAGAAATACAAACTATTATAAGAACATACTATGAGCAACTCTACGCCAACAAATTTGACAATCTGGAAGAAATGGATGCATTCCTAGAAACATATAAACTACCACAACTGAACCAGGAAGAAATAGAAAGCCTGAACAGACCCATAACCAGTAAGGAGATTGAAACAGTCATTAAAAATCTCCAAACAAACAAAAGCCCAGGGCCAGACGGCTTCCCAGGGGAATTCTACCAAAATTTAAAAAAGAACTAATTCCTATTCTCCTGAAACTGTTCCAAAAAATAGAAATGGAAGGAAAACTTCCAAACTCATTTTATGAGGCCAGCATCACCTTGATCCCAAAACCAGACAAGGATCCCATCAAAAAAGAGAGCTATAGACCAATATCCTTGATGAACACAGATGCGAAAATACTCAACAAAATACTAGCCAATTGGATTCAACAGTACATTAAAAGGATTATTCACCACGACCAAGTGGGATTTATTCCAGAGCTGCAAGGTTGGTTCAACATCCGCAAATCAGTCAATGTGATACAACACATCAATAAAAGAAAGAACAAGAACCATATGATACTCTCAATAGATGCTGAAAAAGCATTTGACAAAGTACAGCATCCCTTCCTGATCAAAACTTTTCAAAGTGCAGGGATAGAGGGCACATACCTCAATATCATCAAAGCCATCTATGAAAAACCCACCACAAATATCATTCTCAATGGAGAAAAACTGAAAGCTTTTCCGCTAAGGTCAGGAACACGGCAGGGATGTCCATTATCACCACTGCTATTCAACATAGTACTAGAGGTCCTAGCCTCAGCAATCAGACAACAAAAGGAAATTAAAGGCATCCAAATCGGCAAAGAAGAAGTCAAATTATCACTCTTCGCAGATGATATGATACTATATGTGGAAAACCCAAAAGACTCCACTCCAAAACTGCTAGAACTTGTACAGGAATTCAGTAAAGTGTCAGGATATAAAATCAATGCACAGAAATCAGTTGCATTTCTTTACACCAACAAGACAGAAGAAAGAGAAATTAAGGAGTCCATCCCATTTACAATTGCACCCCAAACCATAAGATACCTAGGAATAAACCTAACCAAAGAGGCACAGAATCTATACTCAGATAACTATAAAGTACTCAGGAAAGAAATTGAGGAAGACACAAAGAAATGGAAAAATGTTCCATGCTCCTGCATTGGAAGAATAAATATTGTGAAAATGTCTATGCTACCTAAAGCAATCTACAAATTTAATGCAATCCTATCAAAGTACCATCCATCTTTTTCAAAGAAATGGAACAAATAATTCTAAAATTTATATGGAACCAGAAAAGACTTCGAATAGCCAAAGGGATATTGAAAAAGAAAGCCAATGTTGGTGGCATCACAATTCCGGACTTCAAGCTCTATTACAAAGCTGTCATCATCAAGACAGCATGGTACTGGCACAAAAACAGACACATAGATCAATGGAACAGAATAGAGAGCCCAGAAATAGACCCTCAACTCTATGGTCAACTCATCTTCGACAAAGCAGGAAAGAATGTCCAATGGAAAAAAGACAGCCTCTTCAATAAATGGTGCTGGGAAAATTGGACAGCCACATGCAGAAAAATGAAATTGGACCATTTCCTTACACCACACACGAAAATAGACTCAAAATGGATGAAGGACCTCAATGTGCGAAAGGAATCCATCAAAATCTTTGAGGAGAACACAGGCAGCAACCTCTTCAACCTCAGCCGCAGCAACATCTTCCTAGGAACATCGCCAAAGGCAAGGGAAGCAAGGGCAAAAATGAACTATTGGTATTTCATCAAGATCAAAAGCTTTTGCACAGCAAAGGAAACAGTTAACAAAATCAAAAGACAACTGACAGAATGGGAGAAGATATTTGCAAACGACATATCAGATAAAGGACTAGTGTCCAAAATCTATAAAGAACTTAGCAAACTCAACACCCAAAGAACAAATAATCTAATCAAGAAATGGGCAGAGGACATGAACAGACATTTCTGCAAAGAAGACATCCAGATGGCCAACAGACACATGAAAAAGTGCTCCATATCACTGGGCATCAGGGAAATTACAAATCAAAACCACAATGAGGTATCACCTCACACCAGTCAGAATGGCTAAAATCAACAAGTCAGGAAATGACAGATGCTGGCGAGGATGCGGAGAAAGGGGAACCCTCCTACACTGTTGGTGGGAATGCAAGCTGGTGCAGCCACTCTGGAAAACAGCATGGAGGTTCCTCAAAATGTTGAAAATAGAACTGCCCTATGACCTAGCAATAGCACTACTGGGTATTTACCCTAAAGATACAAACGGAGTGATCCAAAGGGGCACGTGCACCCGAATGTTTATAGCAGCAATGTCCACAATAGCCAAACTATGGAAAGAACCTAGATGTCCATCAACAGATGAATGGATCAAGGAGATGTAGTATATATACACAATGGAATACTATGCAGCCATCAAAAGAAATGAAATCTTGCCATTTGCGACAACATGGATGGAACTAGAGCGTATCATGCTTAGCGAAATAAGTCAAGCGGAGAAAGACAACTATCATATGATCTCCCTGATATGAGGAAGTGGTGATGCAACATGGGGGCTTAAGTGGGTAGAAGAAGAATCAATGAAACAAGATGGGATTGGGAGGGAGACAAACCGTAAGTGACTCTTAATCTCACAAAACAAACTGAGGGTTGCTGGGGGGGAGGGGGTTTGGGAGAAGGGGGTGGGATTATGGACATTGGGGAGGGTATGTGCTTTGGTGAGTGCTGTGAAGTGTGTAAACCTGGTGATTCACAGACCTATACCCCTGGGGATAAAAATATATGTTTATAAAAAATAAAAAATTAAAAAAAAAAAGTTTACATGAGAACATACACAAATACTTTAAAAGGCAAAGACCACAGTTGATATAAGATGGTTTCTAGAGAGAAAGCATTTATTGTACAGCCTTGTAATTGTTTCTATTCACATGGAACAACTCCAGCTGCTTTCAAAAATCAACAAATGATAAGCAGAAGGAAGATGGGAAGAAACAAAAGCATTTTTGTTATGTCCAACTGATAAACACTGGATTGCATATATATGATGTTAAGCATAATTAAGCACAGAATTAGCATCATTTGTAATGTAATGAAATAAGGCAGCTGAGACAGATGCAAAAAGGTCTCCAACACATTGTTTTGATGATCTAAATTCACACTGCCAAGTTACATATTTATAAAAAAATATGGAAAAAGGGTCAATTAATTTTTTTCTGGATGTATGTACAAAGGCTATGGTTAAAGGTCTGAAGAAAGTTACATCCTGTGATTCATCAAGTTTAGTAACTTAACCTTCCATGAACCATGTCTCTCACACTGTATCTAATTAACCTAGAATGAATCCAAAAATAGTCCCAACCCCTGCATTTTAGCAGTTGAAGCATCATGGGTAAGAGATACATCTTTTCCTTCATAAAATTTTGGGGACCCAAATTTGTAAAAAACAAATTATTCAATGTCCAGTGTTTTCTGTACTAGGCAAGTACTTGAAATACAGCATTCATTTACTGAACAAGCATTTATTGAGCTCATACTCTGAGTAAGTAGGTATCCTACTCAGTGTTGAAGACAAAGGAATTATAAGGATATCACAGTCTGGTGGGAATGACAGGCATATACAGATGCAATTTCAATAAAATCAGAAATGTGGGGTAGCATGAAGTCATGGTGTAGGGCAAGGCATTTTATAAGATGTTGCAGAAGAAGAGAATCAAATAGTTGCTCATAGGAGGTGATGACCACCTTGCAACCTCAAGGATGAAAAAAGCTTGATTTTCCTAATAATCTCTAATAATCCTCAGCAGGTAACATAAGCATTCCCAATTTACAGATGAGGAAATGGGTGTACTCTGATTCAGAGCTGATGAACTGACAGGACCAAGTCTACCTGAGTAGACTTGAGTGTCATATATGCTTCATGTATCTCCAAGTCACAAAATGTTTTCATGATTACTTATCTCATCTAACAATATAACATATCATTCCCTTCTCACAGTGGTCACCATACTCAGCTAAGAGAATACAATTGCTGGCATGTATTTCTGCCATATACTCTTAGAAATTCTCATGATAGCTCAATATATTACAGTTATCATAGAATAAAAACTGTTGCTGAGAGAAGAAGCTCTATTAAGGTCTTTATAATAAGTGTTTGGAAATACCTCTTTTAATTGACCAAATAACCTCATCATTAATCAGAGGAAGAGGAAGCAGTCTAAAGATCCTCTGGAATAGGGGTTTATTTACTTCCCCTCACAATGAGATACAACAGGAATTTTTTGATTGTTAGCCTATATTCATAAAAGATTTAGTGGACAGATTTTTAAATTTTATTTATTTGATATAGAAAGCAAGAGAGAGGGCACAAGCAGGGGAGATGGGCAGACTCCCTGCTGAGCAGAGAGCCCGATGCGGGGCTCCATCCCAGGACCCTGAGATCATGACTTGAGCTGAAGGCAGAGGCTTAACCCACTGAGCCACCCAAGCACCCCAACAGTTTTCTTTTCAACCTACTATATCCTCTGTATTTCAACCTATATTCTACAGTTGAAAGAAACTACTAAAGAGCTTTAGGAATTTCAGAACCATCCTGAGTAGGAAACACTCATGGCTCCTGTATGTCTCTCCTTTACAATTCACACATAACTTCTGACACTTCCTGTCACCAAAGGTGTGGGGGTTTTTTCCCCCACACCAAGAAATTTTGTGACACCAGTGGGTGTCCTACAATTTAACTCAATTCTGACACTACCTGGAGATAACGTCAGATCCCACAGGCTAAGGCCTCAGTTTGACAAGATTGTCTCCCTCAACCCCCTACCCCCTACTTCAGACACCAATTTCAAGTCCAGTCTGTCACTGTGCTTCACTTATTGACTATAAATCAGAGGTTCCCACAACCTCCACCTTAGGTTCAATTAATTTTCTAGAGTAGCTCACAGAACTCATGAAATGTTTACCGTTTACCAATTTATTATAAAAAGATATAATAAAAGATACGGAAGAACATCCAGATGGAAGAGCTGTATAGGGCAAGGTATGAGGGAATGGGCACAGACTTCCATGCTCTCTCCCAGAAAACCATTCTCCTAGCAGCTCCACTTGCTTACTAATCCAGAACCTCTTCTAAGTCGTACATTAGCTATGTTTATGTGAGCTTCATCATGTAGACATGATTGATTGTTAGCTCTAGTTCTACCCTCCTTTCCTCTCTGGACAATGTGGGGTAGAGATAAAGCTCCCAGGCTTCTAATCATGGCTTGGTCTTTTTGGTGACTACCCTCTTCAGGAGCCCACCAAGAATCACCTCATTAGAGCAAAATGCAGAGAAATATATTTTTATATTATATATTTTATATTATATTATAAATATGTAATACTTTATATATTTACATATTTTATATAATATATATTATTTTATATATTTTATATATACACACAGTACATACATATAATATGTAGTCTATGTAGTATATATACACATAGCATATATAATATAAATAATATATAATATAAATACAACACTATATACACTGTGTGTATATATGTATGCATATATATATATATATATATATATATTTCCATTATCTCACTCATCCTCATCACTTATTGCCAACAGTTCATACTTCAAATTTAGCTATCCATGAAAGCACACAATGTCATCAATATCATATTCTCATTAAGCCATGTCATCAATATCATATCATCATTGAGCCATAATATAAGGGATCTGGAGAGATCCTTCCAATATTTAATAGATAATTGATGCTGTACTACGTGCCACTCCACGGGCTACCCACCAAGGAATTACTGTGGAGTAAGCCATATAGTAGCTGACCTTTGGAAATTGCCATAAATGGTGGGAGAGAGTCAAGTAACTAGAATATAAATGCAGAGGCATCAGCTCACTAATTTTTACATACATAGAAAAGAAGATAAGAAAATAAGTAGTTTGTCAAATTACTATGCATTGTTGATGGAAGTGGAAATTGGTATTACCTTTTCTGGAAGACAATTTGGGATGTTTTGATGCAACTATTCTAAACAGGAACTTATCCTTCAGATGTACTTGCTGAAATTCCAAAGACTGTGAGAATATTCTTGCAGTGTTGTTCATATTAGAGAAACACTGGGAACAAATTAAATGTCTACCAATAAGTGACTGAACGAACCATAGAATACTGTGCCTAATTGAAAAATGGAGTAGATCTGACGTAATGTAAACATGGGAAGATACTCAAAAGGGATTGATACATGAAAAAAAGTGATAAAATACCATGGATAATATTATTCTTTGTTTAAAAAGGAAAAATATCACCACAACAAGTACATGTTGAGAAGAATAAAGCTCAGGGAAATTCACACCAAACTGTAAATAGTAGATAATACAAGGACTATAAATTTTTTTTTATCTTTTATGTTAATATCTCTGTAATGTTGGAAGGGATTTTTTTCTAAATAAAGAGTATATTCAACTAAATTGTTGTGATTTCCAAACACAATGTCTTTCAAAAAAAGATCTGACATTTTTAGGCTTTTATATTTATGAAAATTCTTTGAAAACTGTAAAGCCATAAATAAATTATAGGATTACCTATCTGTATTAGTGATAAATAATATCCCACATTATTTTGAAGTACTCTGAAAGAAAATATGCTTATGCAGAAAAAAAGATTTTAAAGTCACTAAAAATAATATTAGGGATTAGAATAATAACATAGTTTCATAGCTTCTTGCAAGCATTCCTGAACTTTAATCTGGGTCTCTAGAGTCCTGATCTAATTCTCTTCCTATGCACTTATCTCTTGCCTTATGGGTAATCTGTTAAAAGCTTTTGCTCAAAGGCAAAAACCTTGTCAAAGCAACACAGATTCTCATTACAGAAAATGCAAATATTGGAGTGTTTCTATGAATGGAAAAAGAAATGATATACTGTGGAAACAGTAGGCTTTATACCATCTGAAAGTAAAGCTGAAACAACCAGTGGCTTAGCCTGTCAATATTCAGGCCTCACAGTTATCGAGAACTCATAGTTACCAATGCATTTGGGAGACATTTTTGTACAAAGTAATCATAATCCTAATACAAATAAATATTTACACTTAGCTGGAAGAAGATGTAATATGAGGGTCCCCTCTTTCCCAAACAGAAAACTCTAACAAATTGATCAGAAACTCAATGTGTGGGACATATGGGTGGCTCAGTGGGTTAAGCATATGTTTTCAGCTCAAGTCATGATCCTAGGGTCCCACAATTGAACCCCAGGTCAGGCTCCAGCTCGGCAGGGGACTGCTTCTCTCTCTGCCCTTCCCCCCAGCTTGGGTGCACATGCACACTCTCTCTCAAATAAATAAATAAATAAAATCTTAACAACAACAACAACAAACAGAAAGAAACTCACTGTGTAAGAGCAGGGTACATAATTGGACAACTGAAGTTCCATGCATCTGGTAACAATGAAGCTAGGATCTGGGCTCACCTGAAGCAGAGAAGTATGCTTGAATAGCAAAATCAAGTGTAAAACCACCTAACAGTGGATTTAATGTTTGCTGACTGTTCTCTTTGAAAATTGATGGAATTCACATACTATAAATTGAAGAATGTAAAATTTAAGTTAATGTAAAATTTAATCAATCTTCAGATTTGGGCACTTCAATGCACAGAGGTGAAAGTGAAGATACCACTTTATTTAAATTTGATTGCCCAATTGGGTGGTTGAATATGTAAGAGGATATTAAGATAAAATTTTCTGCAGAGACTAAAGACAAAAATTAGGTAACAAAGATGGCTGTGAAACATGCCAGCCTCTAGAATTTGGAGTAAAATCTGTGTAACTTTTTATTTTTGCTTATTCCTAAAACTTTTCACTTACGTACAAACTGGTTCTCTCATATCAAGTCTGTCAAGAGGGCTCCTAGGAACCACTGGAGGGACTATTATATGTCCCTGGAGTCTGGGGAACATTGGGGACTAGTGTCAAACTCTCATCTGAGAAATCTAAGTGGGAAGGGGAACACTGTCTAGAAGCTGGTAATAAAAAAAGGGGGGGGGGAAGAGAATAGGTATTAGACAGCTTAAAATCTCAGAATTTTCAGGGCAAAACATGCAGGGTAGTTTCCCATGGATGTGATGTAAGCCATGTATGAGAGAGCCAGTGTGGGGTTATCTTAGAACCTGTCTATGAGGTCTAACAGACCTCCACAAAGGGAAGCTGGAGGCATCACCAGATTCCATGTGGCTGGAGGAAGGATTAAACCAGGGAAGTGGAGATGTATTTGCCTATCTTAAAGACTGCAGGTGAGAGATCCCTTGAGATGGGGGCTCCAAAGCATTCAAAATAGAGTCAGTTCTATAATTAGACATTAGAATACTGACTGGATACTTGATTATATTAAAAAATCAATAATTTTTAGATATGATCATGGCATTATGGTCATTTATATTTTTAAAAGAAATTCTTCACTTTGGGAGAAGGATGCTGAAATATTTATAAAAATCATGAAATAATACATGTGGGATTTCCTTCAAAAGAATACAGGGGGATAGAGAAATAAGGAAAACAAGATTGACAACTCATTGATAATTTTGGGGGGCAGTCATAAAAATTTAATTACATATCCATATTTAAGTAGTTATTACACGGTTATTGAAGAGTGTCAAGATAGGTCCCGTTGCATAGAAGAGAAAAGTTTTTTAAGGTTCCAGCAAATCAACAGTTTAACATTAGGAATATACAGGACATCTAATGTTATGATGAGGACTAATTTTGGCAGTGGCTTTGTTCTATGAAAGGATGTAGAAACACCCACAGCAATTTTTTAAGAATCCAGAGACTTTCTTGCAACTATTCTAGTTTTTAAATTTTGGTTTAAAAACTACAGCATACCTAATCACCAAAAAGTCTAGCACTCAAACAGACCACCGGTTTATAACCTCTACTTTACAGCGTTCTTCTAATACCAGAGTGGTATTCCAAAAATGACCAAACTAGGACTACAACATTCAGCCACTATCTTTTTTCTACCCCAATACAAAGACCTAGGAATAAAGTCATTACATTTTATATAGATAGCAGCATTTAACCATCCATAATATAAATTTGATTCACTGATTCAACTACTAATCAGAGCCATCTTTTAGTACATTTCTACTAAAATTCCAGAATAAAGGAATACTTCCATATTGTGTCTTAGAGGCTATTACATTTCATTTCATATATTCTACTTTTATTTAGTCTAAACAAAACTAGTATTGGTCAAAAGAAAATTTATCAAGGCCAAATTTAGTTTTAGATCACAATTCTGAAGGACAAAAAAAACCCTCTTGGACTTCATTGTGTATATACTACTGGTTTTCCTCATGATTAACTAATTATCTCTCATAAAGAAAAACAGTTTTACTGCTTCAAAGTAAGGAAAACTAAAAGCATACTTCTTCCTTTTTCAATTAAAAATTACCAAGAAGGTCCAGACCTAGTAATCAAAAATTAAATAAACGCTTAAAATCTAAAAACAAGAAAGAGGCTAAATTGCACACATATTTTGTCCAAACAAACGAATCCTGGACTATTTCTCAAATAAAAAAGTAAGCATAAGTATTACATTCCATGTTTCAGAGACAAGGCCATTAAGGATCCATGCCACAAGTTTGTTTACAAACATACTGAGTATGTTGAATTCAAGAGTTTGGTCCGTTTTTCAAAGAGACTGCACCTCTCAAAATGTTCTTTTCTACATCTGTGCGATAGATCAATTAAAACATCCTTATTTCTTAAGCAGGTGATGTCTTAGTATAAAAAAAGGTACAGCAAATCCAGATCCAAAGTACAAAGTCATCATAAGTAATAATCGCCCCTTGTTTTCCACTGAAAATGGCAAATCCTTCCCTGCGCCCCCTTCACAGTGGCTCCTACGGACCACAGAGGTTGTGAACCTCCAGATGCTGTCCCAACATAGTGCTGCTGGAGGTTCTGTGAAAGGCGCAAAGCCCTAAGACAGTAAACATGGCAGCACCACTAAGTCCTCCTCTTTACACGACCTCATTGATAATTCTTGAAGCTGAGTAAAAAAGTAAATAGTGGTTGATGAAACTATTCTACTTCTGTATATCCTTGAAAATTTTTCAAAATGGAATTTAGAAGAAGCAAAAAGAGTAAGCTTAAAATTTTATTAAAGTATGAATCAGCATGTAGAGTTACGATACCTTTGATGTAAGAAAGGAGGTGAAGGAATGCCTGGGTGGCTCAGTCATTAGGTGTCTGCCTTCAGCTCAGGTCATGATCCCAGTGTTCTGGGATTGAGCCCTGATCAGCAGGAAGTGTGCTTCTCCTCCAGCTCCCCTTGCTTGAATTCCTTCTCTCACTGTCTCTCTCTCTGTCAAATAAATAAATAAAATCTTTTAAAAGGAAAAAGGAGGGGAAATAAGAATATATATTATTTGCCTAATTTTAAAGGGAAAGAAAGCAACCACTAGAGGATCAAGCAAAAATAAAAATATTATTCTCATGTTTTCTCCCCATGAAGATAGAGAGAATAGAAAGTTGGAGATGAGGCTGGAAGCAAGATTTACTGAGGATACCTTTTAATACAGCTCTAACTTTTAAATTATGTAAAGACTTTATACGTTGACAAAATCAATTACAGTTGAAAAGCAAACCCTACACTGAAAACACAGTAATATGAATGAACTATACATTAAGTTGGTCAAATAACCGTATGGAAAATAATTATTCCACATCATTTTGAAAAAAAAAAGTAATCTGTCTTTTTATCCCAAATGGGATATGGCCTAAGGACAAAAAGAACTTAAGTAAGCCTTAAACTTTACTCAGTGGACTTGTTATTAATAGGAATATTGGTATTACAATTTTCTTAAGATTTTATTTATTTGAGAGAGAGAGACAGAGATACTGAGAGAGAGCACAAGCCTGGGCAAGAGGGAGAAGCAGGCTCCCACTGAGAGGGAACCCAGTGAGGGGCTGGATCCCAGGACCCTGAGATCATGACCTGAGCTGAAGGCAGACACTTAACCTACTGAGCCACACAGGCACCCCTTGGTATTACAATTTTGAAACCATTTTCTATTTAAGATACAACAAATGATAAACTTTGTTCATATAATTAAAAGGTAAGATTTATATTGTAACAGAAAAGAGATACAACTATAAAAATCAAAGGAGTTCGGGAAAAAACTGTATTATTAAATTTGAGTAGCAAATACTGCCAAGAGTTCATGGGGGTAGGAGAGTTTGGCAGCTCAAGACATAATTCAAGCCTCTTTGGGAAAAAAAAAGAAGTGATCATCACACTTGGACAGAAAAAAGAAAACAGGTCCCAGTGGAAGAAGAGGGGCTGGAGGTGGGAGATGAGGAAGAGAAAAGTACAGAAGCATAAAAAGGAGGGAGAACAAGGCAGGACAACAAGGCAGAGAAAGACCCTCCGTGTCAGGCTCCAGTGACAACAGATGTTCCTGAGAAGCCTTTAAGAGCACCTCAGGAGAGAAATGAGAACAGAACTCCTTCTAGAAGCTTGGAATCAACTGACGAGTGCACTGCAAAGAAAGGAAACTGCTTTCTGTTCTCTTCCTGTGACTGAATTTATTGCTCCCAATTACTCCATGATCATTAAATACCCACTGGATTTTAATATCAAAAGAAGATCAAAAAAGATGACTCCAAGAACCGGAGGATAACCTCAAGTTAGTGTGTATTAATGCTTACCTGACAACACACCAGGTACTATTTGTTATGAAACCGCAAAATGCTATCACAGGCAGAAATAGAAGTTCTTAGTCAAAGAATACGGAGCCCGAAGCAGAGTACTGATGAATGGCAAACATGCAAAGGATTCGAAAGCAGAAACATAAAGCAATACCCATCAGACTAGGCAAGACAAGAGGTAATGAAGAGACCAATGCCTAAGTTTTCAGAAGTTGCTTGCAGTCCAGAAAACAAAGTTAAATGAAATTAAATCAAATTACGTTAACATGAATGAAGATATGCTTCAACATAAATATACAAATAATAAATTAGAAAGACAACAGGAGCAGACTGTGATGCGCTATTAAAGAATCTAGAGGAAAACTGACCAGAAAACTCAACAGTCAAAATTCAAAGAAAAAGAAGCAGATGGGGCAAAGACAATGGGACTTTTCCATTCTATAAATCCTGTGGTAGGAGAACCAGGCTGCTGCCTTTTAAGACTGGAAGTAATGGGGGTGCCCGGCTGGCTCAGTTAGAAGAGCATGAGACCTTTGATCTCGGGGTTGTGAGCTTGAACACCACACTGGATATAGAGATTACTAAAACAAACAAACAAACAAACTTAAAAAAAAAAAAAAAGACTGGGAATAACAACTGAAAGGTGTCAGCTGAGTGAAGAATATGCAAGAAGAGAAAAGGAATGAAGTGTATAATAGTGATACATTTGGTTTCTTAGAGCACACTATATCACAATATTTGTAAATATGGTCAAGGATCATTTTGTTGTAATCTACTGGGTTTACGGGGGAGACTAGTCCTCCTAGGGATCTCAGTTGCTATGAGTTTTGGCCACATGCTGAGATTATCCATGGGCTATACAAATAATTTAGTGCATGTTCTCACAAGAGGCATGTTAGTACTTCCCAGGAGTTGGGGGACACCATCACCTAAAGATGAAGACCAGAACAGGACAACTGACATAGTAAAAAATACAGAGGTTACAGAAATGGATCTAGGTTTTTCTGACTCAAAATAGTCAGGACAGGCTCACAGCACTAAGTGCAGTGAGGTATAGAACTCCAGATGAGAGATCTGACTGAAGATGTTGTGGTGTTCCAAAGGAAACTTGATAAACCACTAAACTGCTCAGAGAGCTCCAGGAGACCCAAAGCCTCTGAGCAACAGCCCCCGCTGCACACCATCCATTTCCGAGAATGCCACGACAGAGATGCATCTCACTGAACAAGTGAGCAGTAATCTTGAAGAGTTGCAAAGCACTTTAGGGGATGTTGTTAGCATGTATGGAGTTTAAAAAGTAATGGGGACTTCCATTCCTTTCTCCATTAATGACAACAATTTTGACTATTTCACAGAAGATTCTGAAGAAACTAAAAAGACTGATTTTGTTAACTAGAGATGTAATGACATGTAATTGGATTTTACTCCCTAATGTACAATTTTTCCATCCTTAAATTAGAAAACACAAGCAAATATTAAATATTTTTAAACTGTATTTTTTAATGAAAATATGGGATGGTTGATACTAGTGTTCCAAAGATTAGGCATATATTAAGTAACAAGACTGGGGTCATCTGGGTGGATCAAGTTGGGTAAGCATTTGCCTTCAGCTCAGGTATGATCCTGGGGGCCTGGGATTGAGTCTTGCAGCAGGTGCTCTGCTTAGTCTACTCTCTTTCTCTCTCTCTTTTTCTCTCTCAAGTAAATAAATATTAACTCTTAAAATAAAAGTTAACAAGACTGAATCTTGGACTGGAAAAAAATTATACATATAGATACATATGCATATGTATATAACATATGGACACACACACACACACACACACACTCTTACACACATGAAAAAGCCAAAAAGCAATGACATCCTTGGAACAACTAATGCAATTAGTGCCCAAATATTGGCTTCTACATATCATTCTTCATAAAAGGAACCTGGTCTCCTTGAAGATTTACGGATTTCAGGTTGAGGGCAGGAAGCATATAAAGTCAGCCTGGGATATCTTATACCAGAGGTAAAGGAGAATTCGAGTATCAACGGGGTCATGTCAAAAATATATAGCTTGACAAGTGCTTATAAATTAATCTCAAAAATTCTGAACTTAAAATTATTATAAATAATAATAGGTGAAACTAACTGTAGAAAGAAAAACAAGAAGGCAGGAAAACCTCATTTACCACCACTATGGGTGATTACCAAACCAACTTCTTAGTCTGAAAATTGGTAGGTAAGGGAAAAAGTTAAATACCTGCCCTGAATTTTCAGAAGCAAGAAAAACTCATAGATGAATACCAAATAATACAGAAAATTGGTACAAACATAAAATACTCCATCTATAACATACCGTAAAATAATTGGTAGAGAAAATGCTCACTAATATATATTAATAGGTGCTAAAATCTTAAGGTGAAATAATTTTGGATAACAGGATACCTACATTGCACCCTGCAGATTACTTGCTCATTGCCAATGAAAGAAAATTCACCTCTGTAATGGAAAGGGCTTACCATCACCAGCTTAAGTGATTAAACTTAGTATCATCTAGCCTCCTCCCCTTCAACCTGAGGAATTGAAATATAAAGTACTCAGCATCACCTATAAACTATTCCTGCCCAGAATGTTTATCCAAAATCAAATGGAACCTTCAAGAAATAAAATGTATATGAAAGAAAAAGAAAAAGAAAAAAGAATATATTTTTAAGGTCAGGAAAAGACAAAAAATAAAAAAAAAAAAACCATAATCTTTAGCAGCCATTCCTTATTTAACCCCTTTCTTTTCCTTTCACATATAAAATGCCCACCATTTTTTCCATTTTTCTTGAAGCAAAATGACAAAATTGTAATATATTTAAAGTGTACCACATGAAAATTTTATAAATATTTGTGTATATTATTAAGTGATTAAGCACAATCAAGCTAACACACCCATCATCTACCATTGTTGCTTTTTTTTTTTTTGGATGAATACACTTAGGGTATATTCTCTGAGCAAATTTCAAGTATACAATATAGTACTATTACCTATACTCACCATCTGTGCATTAGATCTTCAGAACTTCATTTTATAATTGAAAGTTTGTACCCTTTGACAAGTATCTCATCATCTCCCCCACTGTCAGCCCCTAACAACCAACCACTATTCTACTCTGTTTCTATGAGTTCACCTTTTTTTTTCTTTTTTTTTTTTTTTTTAGATTCCCACATGATGCCATACTGTATTCGTCTTTGGCTTATTTCACTTAGCATAATGCCCTCCAGATTCATACATGTTGTTGCAAATGGCAGAATTACTTTCCCCTTTTTTGGCTGAATAATATTCCATTTTATTATGTTATATGTATTATTTCTTTATCCACTCATCCATTGATATTTAGGTTGTTTCTATTTCTTCGCTACTGAATAAAGTTGCAATGAATATGGCAGTGCAGCTATCTCTTCGAGAGGGTGATGTCATTTCCTTTGAATACATACCCTAAAAAAGGAACTGCTGAACAATACAGTAGTTCTATTTTTAATTTTCTAAGAAATCTCCGTATGTTTTCCATAATGGCTGTACCAATTTGCATTCCCTCTAACAGAGCATAAGAGTTCCCTTTTCTCCACATCCTTCCCAACATTTGTTAACTTTTGTCATTTAGATAATAGCTATTCTAACAGGTATAAGATGGTATCTCATTGTGCTTTTGATTTGCATTTCTCTGATGATTAGTGATGTTGAGCATCTTTTCATATACCTTTTGGACATTTGTATGTCTTCTTTGGAAAATACCTATTCAGGTCCTTTGCCCATTTTTTAATTTTGTGTGTCTATGTGTGTGTGTGTATGGCTATTGAGTTGTACAATTTGCTTATATATTTTGGATACAGAGTTACTGGATATATAATTTCCAAGTATTTTCTCCCATTCCACAAACTGCCTTTTCCTTTTGCTCATTATTTAATTTCCTGTGAAGAAACATTTTAGTTCAATATAGATCTCACTTATTTATTTTTGCATTTGTTCCTTGTGTTTTTGGTGTCAGGTCAAAAAAAGCATCGCCAAAACCAATGTCAAGAAGCTGCTTCTCTATGCCTTCTTCTAGGAGTTTTACAGTTTCAGGTCTCATGTTTAAGTCTTTAATCCATTTTGGGTTGCTTTTTCTGTATAGCATAAGATAAGGGTCAGGTTTCATTCTTTTGCATGTGGATATCTAGTTTTCCCAATGCCATTATTGAAGAGACTCTCCTTTCTCCGTTGTATATTTTTGCCACCTTTATAGAAAATTAGCTGACCATGTATGTGTGGGTTTCCTTCTGAGCTCTCTATTCTATCCCATGGGCTTTCTTTTCGGACTGATGCAAATATTCTGGAGCTGTTTAGTCATGATGTGTGCACAACTCTATGATATACTAAAAATCACTCCTAAGGGATGAATTTTCTTAATTAAAAAAATAATTTTTACTACAGTATAATTTACATACAATAAAATTCAAACATTTTAGTGTACAATTCTGTGAGTTTTGACACATGTATAGCCAGGTAGCTTTAGCCAGACCAAGATACAGAGTAGTATTCCATCCCCTCCAAAAAAATCCATGGCCCACTGCACTGCTTCGCAGTCAACCAACCCCCATCTCTGCCCACTGAGATCTGATTTCCATCACTAAAGATTAGTTTTGTCTGTTCTTGGATATCATATAAATTGAATTACATATATGTACCCTTTTATATCTGACTTCTTTCATTCAACATGTTTTTTCTTCTCATCATAGATTTTTGAGATCCATCTATGTTGTTTCATACACCAGCAGTTTGTTTCTTTTTGTTAACTAGCTGTTGGCATGTGCATTATATATATCAACAAAACTATTTTTTCTAAGATTTTATTTATTTATTTGACAGACAGAGATCACAAGTAGGCAGAGAAGCAGGCAGAGAGAGGAGGAAGCAGGCTCCCTGCTGAGCAGAGTCCAATGCTGCACTCGATCCCAGGACCCTGGGATCATGACCTGAGCCGAAGGCAGAGGCTTTAACCCACTGAGCCACCCAAGCGCCCCACAACGAAAACTATTTTTTAAAAAAGCATTGAGGAAGAGAAATTATTGCTGTCCCAGAGACTTAGAAGCCCTTCCTTAAGAGTTTTGGTCACATAAATACTTTTCTCCTTTACTTCTCTTCCCTCACCCTGCATCAGTTCCCAGGGGTCTAAAACCCTAGTGAAATAGCTAAGTAGTAGAAAGGTAGAGGCATTATATAAGAAAAGATAAAGTAAGCCAACCCTGTACCTCTTCTTCTTCTTACTTTATTTAGGCTTTCTGCCTGAAACAAACCCTAGCAAGAGAGAAGAGAACCCTCAATTTCTTTTAAAGGTTTTGATTTAAGATTTTATTTATTTATTTGACAGAGACAAACGGGGGGGGGTGGACACAAGCAGGGGGAGTGGGAGAGAGAGAAGCAGGCTTCCCACTGAGCAGGGAGCTCGATGTGGGCCTTGATCTGAGGACTCTGGGATCATGACCCGAGCAGAAGGCAGTTGCTTAATGACTGAGCCACTCAGGCTCCTGAGAACCCTCAATTTTAAGTCAAGTTTGGAATTTACACTATTGAATGTAAGTGGACATTTTGATTTCTGGACTGTATTACCTATGAGTAGCCTGAAATATTTTGGTGCAATCACAATTTCTTTCAGGGAAAAGAAAAGAAGTTGCTCCAAAGAATAAATTTAATGGAGCAATTAAAGATGAAGTAATTAATTAATTGAAGATCAATTATGATTACATCCTCAGGTTGTGCTGGCTCAATGTACCAGTGCAACTAAAATCTGTAACTGACAATTCAGCAGTCATGTAGCCCATAATACAACAGTCTTTTCCTGGATTTGTTCAGAAACTCTCTTCTGCTCCTCTCAGTCATCTTAGTTACTGGACTAGCTGGAGACAGTCTCTCTAATTCTGCAAGAATAAAACACACATACAGTATGATTACAGCGTACAGTAATATATATTTTAACAAATAGAGTGGTCAGTGTTTAAAAGTGCACCTTTTGGTTATCATAAAAATGTTGATATTCAAAATATCCTCAACTTCAAAAAGGAGATGGTTAAACAAACAAACAAACAAAAAAAAGTAATGAGGAGTACCTGGGTGACTCAATTGGTTATGGACTGATTTTTTTATTTCAGCTCAGGTCATGATCTCGGGGTCATGCGATCGAGCCCCACATTGGTCTATGTGCTCAGTGGGGAGTCTACTTGTCCCTCTCCCTCTGATCCCTCCCCTCCCAAATAAATAAATAAATAGATAAGTTTAAAAGTAATGATTATAATACCATGTGGTAAGTGTTACAGAGAGGGTGAAAGGTATGGTAAAAAGAACATCTACAATAGGCAAGGTAGACCTCAGTTCAGATTTGGACTCCGATCCTAGTAAAGTGGGCTGGGGCCAGTTCTCAGTCTTTCTGACTCAGTTATACCTCCCTTAAGTACAACATTCCTCTTCTAGTTCTATCCTATATAGTGCTGGTTTGTTATAGGCTATTTGTCTCAGAAAAGGTTTTGTATTTTTTGAGAAGAATGTATTTATTACTCCACTGAGCAGTAAAATTAATATATATTTTTCTCATGACCCATAAACCAACACACAGAGTGAGCCATATCATATGCTCCCAGCCAACTGATTTGCTTACTCTGACACGATCTTTGTTTCTGCCATGATTTCATGTTTTGTTGAGCAGTGCGAACTCTTAGTAGCTGATGAATGGCAAACAAATTGAGCGTTGGAGATGCTGCAAGATGCTACAGCCAACTTTCACAATGGATGTTAAAATGCACACTTTATGGAAAGTGAGCACCTTCAAAAACCTGATGGAGATAACTAATGATAAAGTTCAGTAGTCAATCAGGGGTTGGTGGCAGTCCTTTGACATATGAAGATCAACTTAAATAGATGGAGGGGGTGCCTGGGTGGCTCAGTTGGTTGAGCATCCATCCACCTCTTGGTTTCAGCTCAGGTAGTGATACCCAGGTAGTGGGACTGAGCCCTGCATAGGGCTCCCTCTCTGCAGTGAGTAGGCTCAAGATTCTCTATCTCCCTCTTCCTCTTCTCTTCCCTTAGCATGCTCCTGCTCTCGCTCTCTTTCAAGTAATTAAATAAATCTTTTTAATTTTTTTAAAAAAATAGCCTGCAGAAATTATGCCTAGAGATATGTCACAACTTCTGATTTGAAAAGAAGCAAAAGGTAATTACTAATATATGATTTTGGGAAAAACATTATAGCCCTTTGCTGTACAGATTCCATACAGTCCAATTCAGTTATCCTTTCCATATCTAATGGAATCATCCTGTGCTAGATGGAATTTGTAACAATTCTTACAGTGTGGAGTTCTATGGATTAATGAGATGGTCTGTAAAAGTAACCAAACTAATACGTAGCAGAGAGTAGGTTTTCAACAAAACTCTCCTTCCCCATAACAAAGGATTTTGCCACAGAGTTATAGCAAAAAACAGAAAAACAAGAATAAAGAGACCTAACTCAATCTAAAGGGTCACATGACACAGGAGATAAATCTTGAAGAATAAACAGTAGGAGTGTACCAAGTAAAGAAGCTGGGGGACTGCAGTCAGTGTGGACAGAGAAGAGCATAGAGCAAGGCTGGGGTGTGGGAGCACCGGACACAAGGAGACAACTGCAAGTAGATTTGCATGGCGGGAAAGACAACGGTGGACTAAGAGCTGACATGGGGAAAACAGACTGGGCTGAGATAGAAAGGGGCACTGGGTCTTATTCAGAAGGTCCCGAAGGACGGTGGAAAAATGGTATATGGGGACAGTCAGTCTCCTGTTGTACACTGGCCACAGCATGCAGATTATAACACAGAGGAGAACACTGGACATGAGAAGCCTGTAATCCAGGTGAGATAGAAGGAGACCCATATGTAAGGTAATCTGAGTAGTCTGGGGAATGAAGAGATATATACAAAGGATATTAGAATAGAGTCATCATAATTTGGAGACTGGCTGAATGTGATGGGGGTGAAGGGG
Source organism: Mustela erminea (assembly GCF_009829155.1). Taxonomy (NCBI): domain Eukaryota; kingdom Metazoa; phylum Chordata; class Mammalia; order Carnivora; family Mustelidae; genus Mustela; species Mustela erminea. The sequence goes on along the minus strand of NC_045614.1, from coordinate 164,030,839 downwards.
AGACCAAGGATGATCTCAGGATTCGGGCTCACTCCACTGAGTGGATGGACGCAGTGTTCACTGAGAATGTGGGATAAACTGTATGCATATAGCTGGAATTCATGGGTTTGAAGATGGCAAGATCCTCTAGCACATATGTCTTATCTGCTCTATATTGTCTTCTCTGTAATTCCACAATGATCTGTTTGCTTCTCTAATTCCAAAGATACGTAAATGTCATCCTTATCAATATAGTTGCTTGGATATAATTTCTTTGTAAATTTCTCTAATTGTTCCAGCCTCTGTGGCAGAAGGGTCATTCACCCATCTGACAGGTATCCTCCTTCACTGTTAACAGAATACTCGTTTTGTTAGGAAGGATGATGCCTCCATTCATGCATGATCAATCATGACTGATAAGCTAGTGGTACTTCTCACTGCATTTTACCAGTTTCCCAGCTTTCCATGAAGCTAGCCATGGCTGTGTGATTTTTTTTTTCTTGCAATTAAATTTTTTCATATTTATTTCTTCATTTGAGAGAGAGAGAATGTGTGTGTGTGTGCGCAAACACACAGGGGTAGGGGCAGAGGGAGAGGGAGAAAGAATCCCAAGCAGACCCCATACTGAGTGTGGAGCCCAGTGTGGGAATCAATCTCACAACCCTGAGATCAGGACCCAAGCAAAACCAACCACACCACCCATGCACCCCTCTTGCAATTAAAGTTAAAGCAAAATTTACTAGGATGTTTCAAGGGAAGATTTTCCCTCTGTATTAGTCAGCTCAGGCTGCCATACAAAATGCATAGACCGGATGACTTAACCAACTGAAATTTATTTTCTCACAGTTCTAGAGGCTGGAGGTCTCAGCTCAAGCTGTTGGGCGATTCTGACGTGGACTTCCAGATGGCTTCTTTCCTGCTAAGTCTTCATAGGGTGACCTCAAAATGCATACAGAATAGTCTCTTACAAGGAAATCTATAGCACACATTAAAAAGAACAGAATTAGGGAGCAACTGTGCATGACATTATTGTTAAATATGGTGGTTAATGCTGTTTAAAACGTAATTTGAAATCATATCTTATAATTATTTCAATAAGCTTTCATGACGCTATAGCATCATCCTGGGAAGTCCAACACTTGTAAGAGAAATTATAATGAACCCTGTTTTTATACTATTTTTTTTAAGATTTTATTTATTTATTTGACAGGCAGAGATCACAAGTAGGCAGAGAGGTAGGCAGAGAGAGAGGAGGAAGCAGGCTCCCCGCTGAGTAGAGAGCCCAATGTGGGGCTCAACTGCAGGACCCTGAGACCATGACCTGAGCCGAAGGCAGAGGCTTTAACTCACTGAGCCACTCAGGTGCCCCTTTATACTATTTTTGTTGTGAATAAATTTCTGGCTTAGAAGGGTTCAGAGGGCCACAAATACTGTACAGAGACTCAGGAAATACATTATTAAAGAATAATGGAATCTGGGGCACCTGGGTGGCTCAGATGGTTAAGCATCTGCCTTTAGCTCAGGTCATGATCTAAAGGTCCTGAGATTAAGCCCCACATTGGCCTCCCTGCTCAGCGGGGAAGTCTGCCTCTCCCTCTCCATCTGCCTCTCCCCCTACTCAGGCTCTATCTGAGACAGACTCACTCTCTCAAATAAGTACATAAGGTCTTTAAAAAATAATAATAATGGGACCCAAGGGCAAGAATCCACATACATGAGGGATAATATGGCTAATTATCTGTGACATTTTTCAGGATTCTATAATCATTTTAGGATTTGTCCATAGTCCATAAATAAAATAATTTTCAATATCATAAACAAAAGTCTTTGTGCTGAGTCTCAAAATTTTCTGAATTTAGAAAATACTAAACATATACCAAAAAGCCAGAAGAATCAGCTTTACCCTAGGCTAATAATATCACGTTTGGAAAATCAGTTGTTTTCTGATCCATTCTGAAAAGTTAGGACAATGACTCAGCTTGTTTAATACCAGAACCGTAGTGGTGGTCAGAAATGTCAATGGTTACATAGTGACCCATATGACAGACTACAGAAACTTTGTGTGTATGGAATGATGCCCTCCCTCCAGCTTTGGTCTATATGTTGTTTTCCTGTTCAGGACTATGGGAGTTTAAAAGAAAGCTCCTTAAAAGGAACACAAAGACTCTATTCCATTATGCATAATACTGAGAAAAAAGCAGCACCAATGGGCTAAAGAACTTTATTCTGTGCACATGAGACCAGGGGATTTGAAAGCCATTGGCAAATGGTCTCCTGAACTGGGGTGGGGCAGTATATTCGAGTGTTGCCTCTTATGGTGGACCCAAGGCCACCATGAGATTTTTTTCACTGTTTCCCATCCATATCATAGCAGACTGTGCTAGTCCTAGCCCAGGTTCATTTTCCACACAAAATATTACAGTAATATTTATGAAAACAAAGTGCCACACTAAAAAAATGGATACTCTCAGCCTCCCTGATAGGTAGCCAGGTAGTTTGATCAATGACATAGGCAGATATCTATTAGAGATTTCTGGGAAAGTTTTATTTTCTTGACGTGGGCATGACTCGTGCTTCCTTTTATCTCTTTTGCTTCTTTGTCCTGCCTAGACACAGGTATGAAGTTGGCTGAACCATGACCTTAAAGTAATCCTGGGATAAAGCTGCTCCCTGAAGATGATGGAATAAGAACAGGAAGGAAGACTGGGGCATGGATGACTCAGCACTCAGATGCCTGTATCTACAATCTCATGTAAGGGGGAAGACAGAAGACATTCCTTCTGGAAATCAGTGTGGTTAGAATTCTGTTACCTGCAGGGACGCCTGGGTGGCTCAGTTGGTTAAGCAGCTGCCTTTGGCTCAGATCATGATCCCAGCGTCCTGGGATCGAGTCCCACATCGGGCTCCTTGCTCACCGGGGAGCCTGCTTCTCCCTCTGTTTCTGTCTGCCCTGTGCCTGTGCTCGCTCACTCTCCCTCTCTCTCTCTCTCTGACAAATAAATAAAATCTTTAAAAACAAAAACAAACAAAAAAAAAAAGAATTCTGTTACCTGCAGCTGAAGGGCATCCTTGATGACATACCTGTAAGTGAAACGAGCCTCTGGCAAAGTTGTAAAGAAGGGATTATTCAATACAGACACCTTTTCATCTCTTGCTCTCTGTGCCTCTCTTTGTGCCATTTCTTCCAACTGGGTTGCCCTGTCCTCCAACCATCTTTCTACCAGCATGTATTCATTTACTTATTTTTTTTTAAAGATTTTATTTATTTATCAGAGAGAGAGCACAAGCAGGGGGAACAGCAGGCAGAGGGGGAAGCAGGCTCCCTGCTGAGCAAAGAGCCCTACATGGGACTCTATCCAGGACCCTGGGATCATGACCTGAGCCGAAGGCAGATGCTTAACCAACTGAGACACCAATGAATGCAGCCATCCTGCAGTGGCAATTATGTGCCAAGCACTGTGCTTCTAAAAATAATCACATACACATACTCAAAGTTTGGTCACAGTCTAGTGAGAGAAGTGAGATGTGCAAATAAATTTCATGATTAAATGTGCAAATTGCTAAAATAGAGAAACCTCAGAGTCTCATCACAGAAAACTGGAAGGCCAGCACCAGAGGGTCAGAGAAGGCTTCCCAGTAAAATAGAAGATTGACCTGGCTCTTAAAGAACCAACTTAAGTTTAAAAAACACAAAACAACAAAAATAAAAACCTTCTTTCCTAAAGCAGCTCTGCAGTGGCTACATTAACTTATTTGTCCTTAATAATATTAATCCTCTTCTGCTCTAAAGGTTATTTAAAATTATGTCTTCCCTCCCTTATAAGACTTAATAACCCTGAAGGCAGAACAGACATCTGACTGAACCTTGCAGTCTCCCCTGGTACCTGGTACATCTGAGATCCACACTAACTATGAGTCAAATGGGCATCACTAACCTTCCTAGGACTTCAAACAGCCAACACTTTATAGCAGCTTCCCTGAGATCTGGCTTTTTCTGTGCATGAAGCCATCTCCTCACCAAATGATTATTAAATTAATAACGTTTGTCAAATTGGGAGAAATGCTTAAAAATGCAAAGCATTTTTGTAGCCCATAAATATTTAGAAAAGTATTACATGTTGGATGACTGTACTCTCTCTTGAAAAGAGCTGGACAGGTAGGAGGGAGAGGCACACCGAGCTTGGAGGTGGGGGGAGTAGTCTTCAGGAACAGTCAACCTGGAACAGCTGTACGTCAGTTTCCTGTGGCTACCATTAAAAATTACCACAGACTGGGTGCCTTTAAACAACAAAAACGTATTCTTTCACAGTTCTGGAGGGCAGAAGTCTGAAATCAAGGTCTCAGCAGGGTTAGTTCCTTCTGGAGGCACTGTGGGGAACATCTGTTCCATGTCTCTCTTCTAGCTTCTGGGGACTGCTGGCACCCCTCGGTGTTCTTATCTTCCACGTGCATTACTCCATCTTCTGTTTCTGTTTTCACATGGCTTTCTCCCCTATGTGTCTCCTCCCTTTCCCTTCTCCTATAAGAATACTTTTCATTGGACTTAGGCCCACTGAAATCCAAGATGATCTCTTCTGGAGTTCCTTAACTTAGCTACAAATCCCAAAACCCCTTTTCCAAGTAAAATCACTTTCCCAAGTTCCGAGTTGACATACCTTTTGGAGGGACACCATTCAACCCACTACAAGTTCTGTTGCTATTCTCCTTCCCCCCAAGGATGGACTAAGAAAACTGGTTGGAAAACAAGGATATTTCCTCAAATCATCATGTTTTAAGTCTCTTAGGGGAGCAGTCGGAGGTTCCTAGGATACAACAAAGGAGTGGTGGTCAGAGGTTCCTAGGATACAACAAAGGAGTGGTGGTCAGAGGTTCCTAGGATACAACAAAGGAGTGGTGGTCAGAGGTTCCTAGGATACAGTCAGTATCCTAGGAAGCAGTCAGAGGTTCCTAGGATACAACAAAGGAGTGGAACCACTTTGGAAATGGGTGCCTAGCCCCTGTTAGATCTCCTCCCTGCAGAAACTCAACCAGGCAAGATTCTTTCCATAGAATAGCTTTCTCTACCGAAAATCATTTACCTCTATAGTTAAACCCCAACAGACATGTACAGGCTATAGGAAAATTATCTTCTGCCCAAGTAAAAACCAAATGATGCCACTCTCCCATTTTTCAACAGAGGAATTTTTCCTTAAATTTTGGAATTTTAACAGAGGGATTTTGTTTAAATCTAAGTCTGTGGATTTATAGTCTTGGGTTTGTCTTGCTATCATCCTGTAACAACATTTCTTTTTTTTTTTTTCTTTTTAAGATTTTATTAATTACTTGAGAAAGAGAAAGAGAGAGCACATGCATCCACAAGCATGGGGAGGGGCAGAGGGAGAGGGAGAAGCAGACTCCTTGCTGAGCAGGGAGCCCAGTGCAACTTGGGGCTCGATCCCAGGACCTTGAGATCATGACCCGAACCAAAGTCAGGTGCTTTACTGACTGAGCCAAGCTCCCCCTGTAATATTTCTGTAGTAAAACCAGACATAGTTTTCTAGGTGTGTTTTAACTACATTTAATAAGTCACCTCTGCTTAGTGACTTCTTCCTCATTAAAAATGAATTCTGTAACATAAGAACTATGAATACAGAGTTCTTCAGAGAAAAAATTATTTTCCTCCAAGCCGTTTTCAGTAAAATAAATCATTTTCTTACAAACTTGGCTATAACCCACAATACATGTTTATTACAAACCACATTAGTCTAAGAATGTGGGCTCTGAATTTACCACCAAGAGAGGACTGCAAATATCCCTGAAAGCTAAGCTACTCACCATCATTCACCCTATGCTTCCAGTTTGGTCTGCCCGTGGTCACCTCATCAACTTCTAAGATTGTATCAATACGGAATTATTTTTATAAAGATTAATTAAATACAAAGCCCTCAACCTTTCCACCAATTCTTTTTAAAACTTTCCCACACTTAAGTGAGGGTTTGGCATCAACACTGAGACCAGTGTTGAATACTGGATTGTTCATTTTAATGACACTGTCTAACCTCTTTTCTGCCTAATTTCTAACATATACGTTTAATGACAAATACTTCAATGTGGTTTATTACAAGAAGCAGTACTCAACCCCACCATTTTCTTCCAGAGGCAACTATTTCCAACTACTTTAACTTTTTCTTTTAGCATTTAACTCCTGTCTCTAAATAATATATTTTTAATGCTACTTGATAATTTTTCAGTTCGAGCCACTTTTAATGGATATCCTCTGTAGATCATGAGAATCTAGTTCCTTTTCATGCTTATACCTCTCCCAAGCACAGACCATTTCCATTCTTTCATCCTTCCTACAGACATAAAACATAATTTCAATCAAATAAATATTCAGTATGCATATTATTATGAGTATAAACACTATCCACACCTTAGCTAAGATGCTCTTTTTCTTTTTATGTAACTTTCATTTTACTTATATTCAATCACTACATCTTTTTAATTAACCTGGACTTCTATGTGTCTCTCAGACTCAGCTTCTTGGCAGACGTGCATTCTACCACATTCATCTTCTTGCTGTGCTCTGCCCTCCTGATCCAATCTGGACTGCTTACCTCTGGGCCTCCTGCCCAGCCATCATTATAACATCTCCCTCACCCCGCTTCCAGAGCATTTCCCTTCCCTCTCACTGTATTGGATCTCCTGAACCTCATCTTTTTCTCTTCCTCGGCTCATTTATCCTTTAGAAATAAGACATTGCTCCCTAGCTTCATCTAGGAGAGGCCAGGGAAAGAGACTGAGAAACAGAGGCCAATGACAAAGGGTCTGAGATTTTGCCCTGCTTACGTTACCCTAATATGTTACCCTGCCCGCAGTTTCACAGATCCTGGCACAAGACTCCTGGGTCTGAGACAAAGGACTTTGTATCTGGGTACAATATGAGCTTCATGTCCAGGTTGACTTCCACTGCTTCCCAAGTCCCATCAGGGTGATGAACTCTAGTAGATGCTGCCCAGTCAGTGGACTCATGTCATAGCTAACGGACCCTGAGTTTAGGAAGCCCTCAATCTTATAGGGAAGATGCTAGCAAACTTTCCTAATATTTTCCAGGAAGGAAAGATTATCTTACCACCCTGGTCAGAGGGAAATCGGTCATCTGCCCTGGAGGGAGACATTAGCTATACAAACACCTGTGCAAACAGAACACATGCCTCTTACTTGGAAGATGTGCAGAAATGTGAGGAGACACATGTTGAAATGTCTTTCAACACTGAGATTTAGGGAGGAGAGATTATTTAAGATCACCAACTGAAGTGCTGAGTTCTTAATTAGTGCATTAAAATATGGTAGAAATATATCATTTCATATTTTTTTAAAGATTTTATTTATTTACTCGACAGAGATAGAGATCACAAGTAGGCAGAGAGGCAGGCACAGAGAGAGGAAGGGAAGCAGGCTCCCCGCTGAGCAGAGGGCCCGATGCGGGGCTCGATCCCAGGACCCTGGGATCATGACCTGAGCCAAAGGCAGAGGCTTTAACCCACTGAGTGACCCAGGCGCCCCTCATTTCATATTTAATAGCTAGGCAGACACACCCTAAGGGGACAACTAATGAGTTTTCATCTCCTCTCTGCAGGAAGGGCTATGATTTGGTTTTAGGCAAAAAATAGATGCCAAAGGTGTTAGGATATATCCCATGACTAGCTTCCTCATCTATCTATTATCTACCTATATCCTAGGAGACCTACAGCATATAGATAGATATATAGGTAAATCACTAAGATCAGAACATCTTTTAGCAGACCAAGACTAAGACCTTCTGGCCTGAAAGAAGCACACAATCATAATGTAGCTGCTTGTGGAACAGCAGGAAATTTGGGGTGTCCTCTTGGCCCTAACAACCAATAACAAACCAGGTCCTCAGTCACAGAGCCACCTCTAACAGAGCTGTTAGAATTCTGCCAACAGCCTAAAGGAGTTTGGAAGCAGACACACCCCTGTGTGAGCCCCCAAGCAAGAAGGCAGTCTAATCAATATCTCGATCGCAGCCCTTTGAAACTCTGAAGAGAAGACCCTAAGCTAAGCCGTGCCCAGACTTGTGACCCAGAGAAACTATAGGCTAATAAATCTGTGCTGTTTTAAACTGGTAAAGTTGTAGTCATTTGTTATGCAGCAATAGAAAACTAATGCAATAGCTCAGCACAGACCAGAATTTAATCTGCTGAACATCTCTTCTTCAAGTTTAGGCTGAGGCAGCTTAGATTTTCTAAGGCATTTTTACAAATAAATCTGGTTGGTTGGTTGTTTTTGCTTCATAGTCATCCGGTCCAGAACAGAACCAAGTAGTTAATAAGCTTTCAGGTAATACACTATTTCCTTTGGTGAAACCTCATTAATTATTCCAATCAACAGAGTCTTTATTGAACCTATGATTAGCATATTACTATAAAATGAAGCATTTGATTGTTCTTAACAATTGTATTGTTATCTCCAGCAGGCTGTGGGTTCTCTATTTGTCTTACAGAATTTTATATTTCCCACAGTATTTATAAGTGTCAGGCAAAAAAGGAGAAGCTTATTGGGTATCTGTTGATTGAGAAACATGATGTGATTTTTCAGAAATTCCTGTGAACAACTGATCCACTAGGATACTACAGAATTTACTTTTTTTTGAAAGATTTTATTTACTTATTTGACAGACAGAGATCACAAGTAGACAGAGAGGCAGGCAGAGACAGAGAGACGGGGAAGCAGGCTCCCCACTAAGCAGAGAGCCTGACACAGGGCTCGATCCCAGGACCCGATCCCAGGACCCTGAGATCACAAGCTGAAGGCAGAGGCTTTAACCCACTGAGCCACCCAGGCACCCCCAGAATTTACTCAATATAAAATTACCACACACATCCCATCTTCCATCTGCCCTAAGTTTTTCTGACTCATCTCCAAAGCCCAGGACTAAAGAAACCTCTAGAAAAAATGAGATGTCAATCTTTAGAAATCTTGCCATTTGCGACAACATGGATGGAACTAGAGCGTATCATGCTTAGCGAAATAAGTCAAGCGGAGAAAGACAACTATCATATGATCTCCCTGATATGAGGAAGTGGTGATGCAACATGGGGGCTTAAGTGGGTAGGAGAAGAATAAATGAAGCAAGATGGGATTGGGAGGGAGACAAACCATAAGTGACTCTTAAACTCACAAAACAAACTGAGGGTTACTGGAGGGAGGGGGTTTGGGAGAAGGGGGTGGGATTATGGACACTGGGGAGGGTATGTGCTTTGGTGAGTGCTGTGGAGTGTGTAAACCTGGTGATTCACAGACCTGTACCCCTGGGGATAAAAACATATGTTTATAAAAAATAAAAAATTAAAAAAAAATGAGATGTCAAAATCATTTCTGGATTAGTTCTATTTTCAGTTACTAAATGACATAATTTATCCTCACATCAGAGGGCACATCCATTTCAATACTCAGGATCAGTCCGTACACATAAATTAAAATCTGAATTTCAACATACATGCTCCCCCAAAAATGTAATAAATAACTGAGTGATCGTAAAAATGAGGAGAAAATAAATTGCAAAGATACTTCTAAAACTACAGATTTGTTTGTAAATGAATGAATGAATGAATGAATGAACAAACATGTGTCTAGGCCAAGGTCTAGGGATTACTTCTAATCCCTAAAACTCTCTGGAATGGCAAGCAGCCAGTATTCTTGGGATGATGTATCATAAAACTTTTGCATCATAAGCCTTTCATGTTTTATTTCTAACTAAAATATACCTGACAAGATAAAATAGCAGGTAGTGTCAGGTTTGGCTTTATGCCTTAAGAAAGAACTGATTAGGCCAAAAAGATTGGTAGCAATTGCTATGACTTTTGGATGCTTGTCCATTTTCTACAATGAGTGGGAGGGGACAAACCCAAAGATTTTAAACATCTATTCATTAAAAACAACAACACAACTTCCCTAACCTAAAAATAAGGTGCTATAGGCATAATTTTTTGCCCCTTCCATATTTGAGGAGCAGTCTCTCTCTGTCTCTGTCTCTCTTGCCTCCTCACCCCCTCAATCTCTCTCTCTCTCTCTCACACACACACACACAGACACACACTCTTTGAAATTTCTGCTTATCTCTTACTTACATGGAAATGTCAATAACTGTAAAATTATTGAACCAATCATCTGCCCTTGTGGCCTTAATCAGTAGCTACCTACAGTTTCCTTTTGAAAGTTTTGTTAAGAAAAAAAAAAAGAACACGAGGAAGATATAACACTTAAAAATCAAAACCAAAAAAAAAAAAAAGGATAAAATTATAACCTCAATAGAAAGAAAAAAAGAACTTTGTTAAAAACTGTTATAATTCTAAATCATAGAGTTTAAGTGTACAGACAGTGATAATGTTAATGAACTAAGTTGTGTTGTTACTGTTACTCACATTTCTTTGGATGAATCACTTTTCCTTTTGATGACATTGCTTCAATTTCAGTTTCTTAGATGGCTTTTAAACAGTTTTAATTGATCCTGACTTGCTGCTGGTACTTATTTCTCAGTCTAAAAGCAAAGTATTTTTTTTTTAAGATTTTATTTATTTATTTGACAGAGATCACAAGTAGGCAGAGAGGCAGGCAGGCAGAGAGAGAGGGGGAAGCAGGCTCCCTACTGAGCAGAGAGCCCCATGCGGGGCTCCATCCCAGGACCCTGAGATCACGACCTGAGCTGAAGGCAGAGGCTTAACCAACTGAGCCACCCAGGCGCCCCTAAAAGCAAAGTATTTTAAAACAGAATTTCAAAACAATATCAAAACAACCACTTCCCTTAGGAAGAATACATCAGACAATTATTTAGCAACTTGCTCATATTTTGTGCTCGGCATATATTTGCAGAAATAACAATAGCAAAAAACAAAACCGGGAGAGTTCATTACAAGCAGAACTATCCCACAAGAAATGCTAAGGAAAAATTTTCAGACTGAACAGCAATGGCATCAGATAGAAACTTCGTACTAAAAGATATAACGAAGAACATTGGAAACACTCCTTTCGAAAATACAACAGATTGCTTAATGCAAATATTATACTACTTTATATGGCGGATTATAACATACATAGATTTGAAATATATGACAGTAATACTACAAAGTTTGGTGGGGTAAGTGGAAATTATATAGTTCTTTTACTTAGAAGTTACGTATTCATTCAAGGTAGACTATCACAAGTTATAGATACATAATGTTAACCCTAAACAACTACTAAAATATAAAATAGAAATAAATATTTAAATAGCCAATAGAGAAAAGAGGGTGATATTAGCAAATTGGCAGAACAGGGATTTCTAATGCTTGTCTCCTCCCAAAAACATCAATTTAAACAGCTATATAGTATGAAATATACTAATTTTACACAAACTCAGAAAAACAGAGGAAGACAGAACCTGTCCCAAATCTCTTTATGAGGCCAACATAATGCTCCCATAAACATAAATGTAAAAAATCCTGCATAAATTACAAGCAAATTCAAATCAGCAATGTATCAAAAGGATAATATATCATGACCAAACTAGAGTTATCTCAAGAATACAAGAAAGGGGTGCCTGGGTAGTTCAGTTGGTTAAGCAACTGACCAAACTAGAGTTATCTCAAGAATACAAGAAAGGAGTGCCTGGGTAGTTCAGTTGGTTAAGCAATTACCCTCTGCTCAGTCATGATCCTAGAGACCCGCTTCGGGCTCCCTGCTCAATATGGATTTTGCTTCTCCCTTTGACCCTCCCCCCAACCATTATGGTCTCTCTATCTCTCTCCCTCTCACTCATTGTCTCTCTCAAATAAATACATAAAATCTTTTAAAAAAAATACAAAGAAGATTTAATACTTAAAAATCAAAACCAAGGGGCGCCTGGGTGGCTCAGTGGGTTAAGCCGCTGCCTTCGGCTCAGGTCATGATCTCAGGGTCCTGGGATCGAGTCCCACATCAGGCTCTCTGCTCAGCGGGGAGTCTGCTTCCTCCTCTCTCTCTGCCTGCCTCTCTGCCTACTTGTGATCTCTCTCTGTCAAATAAATAAAATCTTTAAAAAAAAAAAATCAAAACCAAAAAAAAAGGATAAAATTATTACCTTAATAGATGTAGAAAAAATAGTTGACAAAATTCAGAACTCATGATTGAAAAGCAAGAACAAAAACTCTAAGCAAAGTTGTAATAGAAAACACTCTAAATTTGGTATCAGGGTTATGCTGGCCTTAAAACAACCCAAATTTATTATTTCACAGTTCTGGAAGCTAGAAGTCCAAAACAGGTCCTACTGGACTAAAATCATGCTGTCAGAAGGACTGATATTGCTTCCTTAAAGCTCTAGAGGAGAATCCTTTTATTTGCCTTTTCCAGACTCTAGAGGCTGCCTCCATTCCTTGGTTTGTGGCTCTCTTCCATCCTTATCCAGCAATGACCAATAAAGTCTTTCTCACTTTGCAACATTCTGACTCTCCCACTCTTTTCCACATATAAGGAAACCCTGTAATTACACTGAGCTCACATAGTCAACTCAGGATAACGTCCTTAGTTTAAAGTTGACTGATTAGCAACCTTAATTCTACCTGCTGTCTTGATTCCTAAGGATTAAGACATGGACATCTTTGGGGAGCCATTATTCTGCCTATCACAATCTATACTTCCACAGACTATCAATCCACCCCTGGATTATTTCAGAGAAAGCCCACACATCACATCATCTCACTCACAGCTATTTTGGCATTTTTTTAAAAATTTAAGCTTATTTACTTAAGTATTCTCTACACCCAATGTGAAGCTTGAACTCATGACCTCTACATGAGAAGAGCCACATGCTCTTCTGACAGAGCCAGCCAGGTACCCCTCAGTAGGTACTTTTAAAACATGAGATTTCTTCAAAAAATAATCACACCTAAAAATAGCAATCATCTCTTAAGATCATCAACTATCCAGTAATTAGATTTCCCTTATTCTTTTTTTTAAGATTTTATTTATTTGACAGAGTGAGAGAGAGAGGGAGAGAGACAGATCACAAGTAGGCAGAGAGGCAGGCAGAGAGTGAAAGGGGGGAAGCAGGCTCCCTGCTGAGAAGAGAGCCTGATGCTAGGCTTGATCCCAGGACCCTGAGACCATGACCTGAGCCAAAGGCAGAGGCTTAACCCACTGAGCCATCCAGGCACCCCTAGATTTCCCTTATTCTATCATGACTTTTTGTTTGTTTGAAAGAAAATTCAAATAAGATCCACAGCTTTCACTGAATAATTTTCTACTAAAAAGATACTATTTCTGAGGATCCCTAATATTACTTTAAGTCATTTTAAATATACTGTTGGTTAAATACATACAAACATGAAACAAGATAAAAATTCTTCAAGTGCATGGCTCTCAACTATCTATGAAATAAAAAATACTCTTGAAACAAACCTGTGTACCCAATTTGAGAAACACTGTTCCTATAGCACTGTCTGCACTGCTCATTTTGAAATTAGTTGTATCACGACCTATGAGGGCTCTTCGTTATTGCCTAAAGCGGTTGCTTAATTTCATCATTTAATTACCATTCCTCAGTACACTCCTTGGTCACCTGCTATTTACCAGGCACTTTTCCCAGGTAGGGAGAAAACACAAAGGTGAACAAAACTTGGTCAATTGCTCACAGTGAATTTTCAAAATATTATACATTATCAGAACTGGAACATAAGCTCAGTGAAGATGTGAACCACATACTATGCATCTTTACATTCCCCAAGGAGCCTAACAGAGTGCTTTTTGTCTTACAAAGTCAGTAATCGATGTTCAATAATTGATTAGACTTGAAAGCCTTTCTTTTACTGGCTCAGTTATGTCTGACAGGCAGACTCAGAGACAACCAGCAATTCTCTCTTTTCTGCTTCAGAATGAAGAAGAGATGAATGTGTGTGTTTGTGTGTTGGCAATTCTGGTGAAGAAAGGGATGCTTTGGTGATAGCGACAGTGTGACAGCCACTGTGGTAATCTGAAGGCAAGCAAGTCATAAAGCTGACTCCATTGGGTGCAGATCCTTACTAGTCAGCATAATAGATGGACAGCTATTACGGGTCAACAGTGATGGATGGAATTTGCTCAGAATAGCACAACATATTCAGCTCTTTGGGGACCATGAACATTTATCATTGATGATTAATCCTTTCATGAGGTTAACAGAGCTCTTTTATGGCATTTTTTGTTCTTTGTGTATCAGGCCCAAAGCCCTGCTCATTTGAGAAATGTTTACTTTCCGGGACTATGCTACGTATATGGGTCCTAAGTATTTAATCAGGATACTCCATGGGATACTTGTCCCAACTCCCAGAACTGTCTCACAACCTATTTTCCAGCATGTGCCCAGTCCCTATAATTTCTTCTACTGGAGACATTTTTTGGCTTGTGTCATTTGATAATACATAACCCTTTAAAAAATTCACTATGAGCAATTAGCCAACTTTTATTCATGTGATACGAATTGCAATATAATACCTAAAAAGGGTTAGACATTAATAGACATTCATATACTTTCAAGCAATAGAGTCATATATTCATTCTGAAAGTGCAAAAACCTCAGGAAAGGTACAGGCAGGGAGGGCAGATGAGCTTTGAAGCAGGTGGCACATACTGCTATTGTCCAAGAGGGTGAGTAAAATGTGGTGGCCTTGAGGAGCATGGAACTATAAGGACACTAAAAACAGACAGATAACAATTACAAAAATCTGGGGTATTTAATTATTCATGTTTGTACTCATCCTTGACTATTCCTTGACTATAGTATAAGTCCCTTAAGAGTAGAGACCAGATTGTACACAACTTTGCATCCCAGCTATAGAATTCAACTTGTATTTCATGGACCAACACTACTGCCATCACCTGGGAACATACTAGAGATGCAGAATTTCAAACATCTGGGTGGCTCAGTCAGTTAAGTCTGACTTTGGTGCAGGGTCCCTATTTTCTATTCTGTATTTCCATCTTATTTAATATTAATGAAATTGTTGTTACATTAAAATTATTTTGATATTAAATTCAATATGTGTATGTAATTTCAAACCAATATAAAGGGAAAAAGTGAAAACTAAGTCCCTAGGCCAGATTCTAGTTATTCTAGGCTACCTTGCCCCAGGAACCACAATTCCCAGTATTTTACATATCCTTTGAGAGCTAGCCTATAGATTAAATGAGTTAACACATGTGAAGCACTTAGAACATCGCCTAATTCACCAAATACCATATAAGTTTTTGCTAATAGTAACAGAAGTAGTAGTGGAGGTGGAGGTGGCAGTAGGGAAGATAGTAGGTAACAGTAGTGGTAGCGGGGGTGTACATCTGTCTTCCTTACTCTTTTTAAAGGCTGCATGGTATTATGATTTCACGGTGTGTAATATAATTTTCTAAACATTCTCCTTTCAGGAAACAATAAATACCAAAAAATTACTATAGTTATCATAATCTCCTAAAGTAATAAACAAATACAGAAATGAGATGTGTCAAAAAACAAATTTTAGGGTAACTGGGTGGCTCAGTCAGTAAGATGGTGGCATCAATCTTACCTTTGTATATAGTACACAGGAAATTGCAGAGGTATCTAAATTTTGGTCACTTCTCTCACAGATATGCCCTTTTCCAGCACCGTTTCTTAAAACAGATAATCCTGGGTCCACGGTCCATGGTGTCTCAGTGTTTCGTATTGTTTTGTTAAGTAATCTCTATGCCCAATGTGGGGTTTGAATTCAAAACCCCAAGATTTAGAGTCACATGCTCTACCATAGCCAGCCAAAGGCCCACCTTGCGGTCTGATTTGTGGCTCAGACATTTACAGTTGAGTGACCTAGGGTAAATACACTTAACTTCTCTGAGTTTCAGTTTCTTCCTTATCAGTAAGATGGGGGCTGTAAAGGACTATATGACTGCTGCTCTTATTAATGGTGTATCTTACTTTCCGATTTAACCTACTTCTAGTTAATGAATTTTTTTTGATCAGTTATAATTAAAATAATTTTGTTTAAAAAAGAACCATGGGGGGGCACCTGGGTGGCTCAGTGGGTTAAGCTTCTGCCTTTGGCTCAGGTCATGATCTCAGGGTCCTGGGATCGAGCCCCGCATCAGGCTCTCTGCTCAGCGGAGATCCTTCTTCCCCCTCTCTCTCTGCCTGCCTCTCTGCCTACTTGTGATCTCTGTCAAATAAATAAAATCTTTAAAAAAATAAAAAATAAATAAAAAATAACCATAGGGACACCTGGGTGGCTCAGTTAGTTACGCATCTGCCTTCAGCTCAGGTAATGATCCCACCAGGGTTCTGGGATCAAGTCCTGCCCACACTGGGCTCCTTACTCAGCAGAGAGCCTGCTTCTCCCTCTCCCTCTTGCTCTCCCTGCTTGGGCTCACACTCTCACTCTCTCTCTCTAACAAATAAATAAATAAAATCGTAAATAAATAGGAACCATATTGGGGCACCTCAGTGACTCAATCAGTAAGGCGTCTGCCTTCTCCCCCGGTCATGATCTCATGAGTCCCAGGATAGAGCCCCTCTTGGAGCTCCATGCTCAGCCAGGAGTCTGCTTCTGCCTCTCCTCCCACTCATACATATGGGCTCTCTCTCTCTCAAATACATAAAATCTTTAAAAAATAAATAAATAAAAAAGAACCATATCCAAATGTTGAGTCTCAAGTGACTTATGAAGCCACAATATTGTACCTAAAACCCAAAGTCATCATTCTATCAACAGGAGAGTTTGAGCTTTGGCACACTTGACATCAGAGCAGAGGGATATGGCCCTAGACCTTAGGAGTCTTAGTAGACCTGATAGGAGAATAACTTGAAAGAAGCACACAGTTTTTCCCAGAGGAAATCAGGCCACTGGTACTTTAAAAATTATTAATAATGTTAATGAGTGTTTACCATTCTTGAAAGGATAGCTTAATTGACTACCTAGTCCTAAGAGACTAAAAGTGCAAAGTAAGGGGCGCCTGGGTGGCTCAGTGGGTTAAGCCGCTGCCTTTGGCTCAGGTCATGATCTCAGGGTCCTGGGATCGAGTCCTGCATCGGGCTCTCTGCTCAGCGGGGAGTCTGCTTCCTCCTCTCTCTCTCTGCCTGCCTCTCTGCCTACTTGTAATCTCTCTCTGTCAAATAAATAAATAAAATCTTTAAAAAAAAAAAGTGCAAAGTAAGAATTGGAATCCTGGCTTTACTTGAGTCAAAAATTTTTTTAATTTATTTTTTATTTATTTTCAGCATAACAGTATTCATTATTTTTGTACCACACCCAGTGCTCCATTCAATCTGTGCCCTCTCTAATACCCACCACCTGGTACCCCAACCTCCCACCCCCCCACCACTTCAAACCCCTCAGATGGTTTTTCAGAGTCCATAGTCTCTCATGGTTCACCTCCCCTTCCAATTTCCCCCAACTCCCTTCTCCTAACTCCCCATGTTGTCACGTGGCTTTTCACCAGCGTGTTGAGTCAACTTTTGAAGCCAAGAAAAGTAAGCAAGAATAGGAATTCTTGTGTTTCAAGGACATTATTTGAATAGGGTTCTTCTTAAAAAATCATCAAAAGCCACTGGGGCACAATGGGATTGGGAGAGGGAAACAAAGCCCTACAATTTATACTGAGGCTGCATCATTGCTTTAGGCATCCTGCATTTGCTTGTAGACTGAAACTCTGGTATAGAGAAGTGAGGCTATCCCTAAATTTCTGGTAGCACATGGAACTGGTAGCAGCTTACCCAATAGAGGGCGCTCTTGAAATAGAATGATTTACAGTGGGATAATCACTTGGGGAAAATAGTACTGTTAGCAGAAATGACTGAGAGAACCATAGACCCCTATGGTTTTTAGATAAGAAAGTCCTAATTCCTTAAATGCATTGTCAAAATTATCAGTGAAGGGGTAATTGGACCGGCAGACTTCTTTTTTAGAATTCTCTAAGGAACATAAATTACAGATATTAGCATCTTGGTTGGACACCAAGAAGTATAACAATACAATCACTGCCTTGAGGAAAAACTTATTAAAAAGACAAGTGATACTCCTAATGCAAAGTTATATTACAACAAAAAGCAGTATGTCAATAAAAATGCAGAAAACAAGTGACAAATTCTATTCCAGGAATCAAGATTGCACTGTATGTTAACTAAAATAAAAAAAAAAAGACTAATCAATTAATAAAAAAGAAAGGGAGAAACACTTCTCAACTCTTACGTGGGGAGGGCATTGCTGTTTGGTCTTTTTATTGGAAGGGACGGAGGCAGGGAAAGGTGGGTGGTCACAGGGCAAGGTAGGGAGACAGCTGGAACAAAGGCCTAGAAGTAGACAAGAAACAGTTTTGTTTTTGTTTTTAAGATTTTATTTTTATGTAATCTCTACACCCAAAGTGCAGCTCAAACTAACAAACCTGAGATCAAGAGTCACAGTCTCCACCGACTGAGCCAGTCAGGTGCCCCAAGAAAAAGTTTCTACAAGCCCCTCAGCAGTAGAGATCTTGTTCTGCTGAAATTTGAAAAAAAATAACAGCTTATGAACAGACATGAACTTCCTATTAAGACAATGACTGACTGAGATAAAAAGATTTCAAGCAGGAGCTTCAAATGAGGGGAAAAGTTGAAGATTATTTATTTGATGGTCAGGACATTTTGGAGGAAATTGCTCTTGGAAGTAAGAGACAAAGAGTGCTATTTATCTCAGTTCCGGCTCTCAGCCCTTCATAATTTTTTAAGGTTCCTGCCTGAGACTGGTGTATGTTCTCCTTCCTTTTCCACACTTTCTTCTGTCTACT
Source organism: Mustela erminea (assembly GCF_009829155.1). Lineage (NCBI taxonomy): Eukaryota > Metazoa > Chordata > Mammalia > Carnivora > Mustelidae > Mustela > Mustela erminea. The sequence continues at coordinate 164,012,083 of NC_045614.1, read as the reverse complement.
AAGAGTAACAATAATAACTAACCATTTATTAAGGATCTGTTTCTCCAAGGAGGTTTTCTTTTTTTTAAAGATTTATTTATTTATTTAGAGAAATAGTGAGGGGAGAGATGGGGGATGGGCAGAAGAAGAGAGAAAGAGAGAATCCCAAGCAGACTCCCCACTGAGCCCAGAACCCATTATAGGGCTGGATCCAACCAACCTGAGATCAGGACCTGAGGTGAAACCAAGACTCAGATGCTCAACTGATTGAGCTACCCCGACGCCTTTCTCCAAGGAGTTTTATAGACATTCTGCCCCAAAACAACAACTTAGCATTAATAAGAAATATCACTATCCTTTTCTTAATGAGGAAGGGTAAGGAGCACTCTCCTTTCTAATGGCTGTTAAGTCATTCGACGACAGCTCTGTTTAATATCAACATCAACATTTTTTTTCCACTATGCCTTTAAAATTCAGAGAGGTTGAAGACAAGGGATAGGACTCTGTCGTTCTGAAATGTAGCCACTTGTGGGGATTCTCCGGATGGCTACATTTCATAGGTAACATCTTCAAAATACCTCCTTCTTTCACGGGTCCTCCTAGCTGGTGGGAAAACATGAAGACTGAGAAACACAGTCTCCTTAAACATCTCCTTTGATTTTTTTTTTTTTTTCTCCCTTTTCCCCCCACCCAGTCATCCCCCATCGGCCTGCAAAGGCATTCAGAGATGCCAGGGCTTTTGGAGGGTCTGTCACGTGGACAAGCACAGAGCATCCTGAGTGTTGACAGAAGGGGCCATCGTCCTCTGATGCCACAGGCCCCCCATTTGCCTCCTCGGACTCGTCAGAGTCTCACAAAGCACACTTGCATTGCTTGGAAGAGCTCAGGTTTCCCGTAAGAGCAAGTAAGGGAATCAAGGCACACGCACACTGAACAGTTAAGTTCTCACATGGCGCGGGCACGGCGGCCACCACCACTCACACCCGCGCATGCAACCCTGCAAAGGTAGCACAGGGCGAGCGCCCCCCCCAGTCAGTGCGGGCCCCTTCCCCATCCTTCCCCCTCCCCCCTCACACATAGTAGGATTAAAAGGCACCTGTCCAAGCAAGAGGCCAGGGGTGCTTCCCTTACATATGGCCCACCCGCCTCCTCCTCGATGAAGCATCAGCGGGGACCCCGGGGGTGGGGGGAGGGCGGTGTCTGGGAGCGGAAATGACGCCAGCATCGCGCTTCCCGCACAGGAAGCCCGCCCGCAGCGCGCCTGAGTCCGCAGCGCGCCCGAGACCACAGCGCTGGGGCCCAGGCAGCGATCAGCGGGGCGGAACAAGCCTCCCTGCCCCTGGGAGGGTCCCTAGGAAGACACAGATAAGAGGCCGGCGCCAGTGTCCGCGGCATCAGAGCAACAGCCTCGGACACTGCGAGGCACAGGACAAGAGGACAAGGTCAGCGCCCCGGTCCTGCACACACCGCCAACCTATAGGGAGGAGAGAACACGGGGTCACCACGTTGACCATCTCCTTTGATCTTTTATGTATTGGCTATTCCTTCACTCATGAAAGAAATACCGAATAGCTACTATATGCTAGGCATAGGGGATCCTAATCCAATAGGGAAGATGGAAAAGGTTCTTGATGTTCCAGTAAGAAACATTTATATGCAAACAGTGGGCAGCTATACGTTTCATGGCCTCATATACCATTGTCTAACCTGAAGGACAAGTTTAATTTTTTAAAAATGGATATAAACCTTAACTCTATGGAACGTTTACTTCTTAGAGTTTCAGAAAGTACATTTTGCTAATAGGAAAATGTCTTGAGCTTTTCAGAAAGCCTTCTTTTTTTAAATCTAAAATCACTTTCAAGTAATGTTAGATAATTTGTCATTTTGGCCATATACCCACCAATTTGCTTTCATAAAATAGATGATAAACAGCAGAAGGTCAGGTGTGTTTTCATTGAGTTGTTAAATCTCCTTCCCTCACTACTGTATGTTTAGTATTTCTAGATTAATAATACCGCTACTCTGGGGGCACCTGGGTGGCTCAGTGGGTTAAAGCCTCTGCCTTTGGCTCAGGTCATGATCCCAGAGTCCTGGGATCGAACCCCACATCAATTCTCTGGTAGGCAGGGAGCCTGCTTCCTCCTCTCTCTCTGCCTGCTTCTCTGCCTACTTGTGATCTCTGTCAAATAAATAAATAAAATCTTTAAAAATAATAACAATAATACCTCCACTCTGAAGCCACACTTATTTTCAATTCCCTGTTAATTCATACGTAACACTTTTTAAAAGACCACTTGGCACTTTGCCTTCCTTCTAATTTCCTGACAGCCTTGCTGGGAACTAAATGGAGAAGGATTCTAAATCATATCTAAAAGGGAATGCATATAAATATTTGCATGCATGTGCACAAAACATCTCTAGAAGGCCCTTTGGAATTCCTAATGATTCTCTCTGGGAGAAAACCTGGTGGACAGAGAACAGAGGCTTTTCACTCTTTGGTACTTAAATTCTGAACTGTGTGAGTGAATTCTCTATTCAAAAAAATAAAGATAAACAAGTCACATTTGTTCCACCTATTTTCACTGCCAGATTAGGATCCTGCTAAAATAGCCTTTGACTTTGGACTACAGTAGCTCTAAATTTCATTTCTCTAGATTTAAAGAGTTTTGTTTTAATTATACAAATGAAGAACTGCAGAAATTCACAAAAGTGAAATCTCTCAAAAAAAAATGTCTAAAGTTTAACCTATGGAAACAAAGAAATGGGTATTTCAACTCTGTAGTAGGTATTGATGCACATGAGTTCTTTGTGGTATATTATAGTGATAATGGCCCTAATTTGTTCACATCCCTCTACATCCCTCCCTTGGCTAATCCCCTTCCTCTCTAACTTTGTGATTGGCTGTGTTACTAGCTTTGGCCAGCTGGATGATGAAAAATCTCTCTTACAGAGAGAGCTGCAAGGTGTTTGTACATTGAGACTTGCCTTCTTTTGCTGCAGGGAACCCTTTCAGCCACCATGGGAGGGAGCTCAGCCAAGACTGCTAAAGCATGAGACTTATGTTGCCATTGTCTAGCTGACATGGAACCAACCACCAAACTTATGAATAAGGGTCTCCCTAAGCCAACTAGCCTGTCCTCTCTAGCGTATGAGTAAGCCATCCTGGATCACCCCGCTAGGCCTGAACAGCTCAGACTAAAAGAGCTCCCCAGGGATTGTTTTCCATTGCCATGGTTTAGGGTGGTTTCTTTCTTTCTTTTTTTCTTTCTTTCTTTCTCTCTTTCTAAGATTTTATTTATTTGAGAGAGAGAGAGAGAGAGAGCATGAGCATGAAAGGGGAGAGGGTAGAGGAAGAAGGAGGCTCCCCACTGAGCTGGGAGCCTGATGTGGGACTCGATCCCAGGATTCCAGGATCATGACCTGAGGTGAAGGCAGTTGCTTAACCAACTGAGCCACCCAGGCACACTTAGGATCGTTTCTTAAGCAGCAAACGCTAACAGATAGAATCTACAACATGCATTAAGATTCATTTAGAAAAGACGGTTAAATCAATCTCAGAACTACTTTAGAAGTTTTTCTTTAAATTTATATGAGCATGTGAAGACAAGACACAGATGTGATTGGGGCCCAATTGTGGTCCACAGTCCTAGAGTCAAAGTTATTTAGTCAAAATTTCTTATTTAGTCAAAGTTTCTACATCAGGGAATGCTCTTGGTTGTTTATACCAATTCCCTTTCTTGCTCATATTTATTGACCGTGGGCTTTTCATTAACCTCAGAGGCCTGTGACGTAAATGACATAAGTTTGCTGAGCAAGAGTAGAGTCAGACCCTTTTACGCAGGCTTCTTTCCTCAAAGAGTACAGTTAAAAAAAGAACACAACCCAGAGAGCCTTGAGTAGCTGCAGCAACTACTAAGAGTGGTGGCTGAAGAGGTGAATGGAAATAAGGAGGAATTCCTCTTTTTCTTCACTTTGGCCTCTCGTGCTATCCTGCTCTATTGATGTCTACTGATGTCCTTTTCTACTTCTGGTAACCGTGATATTCTAGATCCTAGTAGGGTACTTGAAGTAAGCATACAACCTTATCCTGGAAGAAGATCTCACTAACATCCAGCATGGCTAAAGTCCTGACCATGTTGATTACTCACACTGGGCCTATACTAAGTAGCCACTTAACTGATTAATATTAACACTTTTTCTTGTCTACTTTTGCTTAATTAGGAATAGTTGTCTTAACCCTTTTGCTCTTCTTGGAGGAGGTAGGACAACATGAAGGGTGAATTAACTAAGAAAAGTTGTGGGCTGTGGCTCTTTCTCTGAGAATGTTTAGTTTAGTTTGATTGAAAACTTGAATTCTAAGTAGCTCTTAACCATGCAAAAGTTTAATAGGAATATTCAGCAATTGGAGGTAAAAGTCTCGTAAATACGAAACAATGAAAAGAAAATCAGTTTAGCTGAAGTGTAGAGAGCAAGAAAGAATGTGAAATGTGGAAGATATAGGAGAAGAAAATCCTGCAAAGAAGGGGGGCCCCCCTTAGCTAAGAGCAATGAAAAAACATTGAAAGGTAGGCAGGGATAATCACAAACCAGATTTGGCTTGTGAGAAGAGTTTTCTGGCTATGAGTTTTCTTACATGTTGGATTAGAGTAGATGCCTACTGAAGGGAGAAGATAAGAGGGCTTGCTTTGTTTTCCATACAACATTTTTAATTGAGTAAGATGAAGCTCAGTAAAAATAATAATAATATAAATTCTTCCTCACCATACCCATGAATTCCTATTAGTGAACATCTAAAACCATTTTATTAGCATTCTGTAAAGATAAAACATGTTGATATTGAAGACCACATCCAGGTATGCCTGTGTGGCTCAATCTGTTAAATGCCTGCCTTCAGGTCAGGTTAAGATCTCAGGGTCCTGGGATCAAACCCCACACTGGGCTCCTTGCTCAGTGGGGGGAGCCTGATTCTCCCTCTGCTGCCACACCCACTACTTGTGCATGCTCTCTCTCTAATAAATGAAATCATTAAATAAATAAATAATTTTTGAAGATTTCATTTATTATAAATAAATTTATTATAAATCTATTAACCATTATTTTCAAATGGATTTTGCTCAAAAACCTGATAAAATAACCAATCATAAGATATAATGGAAGAAAAAAATAAACAAATGATGTACATGTGTGCATATATATTTACATACATAATATATGTATCTATAAAATACAGAAAAAGAATTTTCATTTAAAATGTGACAAATTGGGACACCTGGTGGCTCAGTCAGTTGGGAGTCTACCTTCAGTTCAGGTAATGATCCCAGAGTCCTGGGACTGAGCCTTGAAATCAGGCTCCTTGCTCAGCGGGAGGCCTGCTTCTCCCTCTCCCTCTCCCCCTGCTTGTGTTCCCTCTTTCCTCTCACTGTGTCTCTCTCTGTAAAAAATAAATAAATAATTAAAATGTGACAAATTTGTGGGGCATCTGTTTGGCTCAGTTGGTTAAGCCTCTGACTCTTGATTTCAGCTCAGGTCATGATCTCAGGGTTTTGAGATCCAGTCCCACAAGCTCCACACTCAGCAGCAAGTCTGGTTCTTTCCCTTCCCCCATTCACACTCTCTAAATAAATGAATAAATAAATAATTAAATAAAATCTTTAAAGATAGACAAAATAAAAATGTGAAACATTTGTATGAATAAATTTGTAGAACAGTCCTGAAAGTCATAAATGAAAATTTTACAAAATGGAGACATATAACATATTCTTGGAAAGAAAAGTCTAAGACCTAAAAATGTCAAATCTCTTAAATTATCTATAAATTTGATGTTGTTCCAATATAAGCACTAAGAGATTTTTTCTTCTGGGAGCCAAATAGTTTTAAACTTCATATGGAAAAATAAATTAAGTGATAGCTGGGCAAAAATTTTTTCAAAAAAAGTAGCAGTATAAGCTATCCCCAAATATGCTGCTTTGGCAATTGATTATTTTTAGCTTTTTCTTTCTTTCTTTCTTTTTTTTTTTTAAAAGATTTTGATCACAAGCTGGGGGAACAACAGGGAGAGAGGGAGAAGCAGGCTCTTCACTGAGCAGGGAGCCCAACATGGGGTTCCATTCCAGGACCCTGGGATCATGATCCAAGCCAAAGGCAGACACATAACTGATTGAGCCACTCAGTTACCCTATTTCTAGTTTTTTTATTGTTGAAAAACAACAAACTGAAGAAGCAGCTTTCTATGAAGTCCCCTTATTTGCCTTAGACAAAAGAAACTCACCTGTTATAAATCTCCTCCCTAGGGAGCTTCATCAACCAGGGAGGACTGACTCATCACCAGAGAGGAAACTGGAAGTCAACACCACACTCAGGAAACTTTGTCACAAACTATCATATCACCCATCTATTCTTTAAGGGCTCATTCACCTTTCCTAAAAATCACTTACTCTCCCCTAAGAAGCCAGTATCTCCCCTCACCTTTCCCTATTAAGATGACATTTAAGCTGAAAATATAAGCTGCTTCTTCAAGTTGCTCATTTTTCCCTGTGAATCTCCCATGTATACATGAGGTATACATGTAGTAAACTTGCTTTTTTCTCTCTTATATTTGTCTTTTACTATAGAGGCCTTAGCCAAGAACTGAGAAATGTAGAGGGAAATTTTTCCTCCCCTATAATAATAAAATTAATTACAGATCTACATTTAGAGGATGTCACAGTAACTATAACTTCAACAATAATAGTAATAAACAAATTAATTAATTAATTAAATGTCAAATAAAATTTTTTAAAAATAGTAATAATAAAAGCTAACCTAAGAATATCCATACAAATCCATAGAACAGAATTGAAAGCCCAAATACAGACCAAAAAACATAGATACATTTAGGATATGATAAAGTTAGCATTTTGGAACATCTGGCTGGCTCAATTGGTGGAGCATGTGACTCTTGATCTCAGGATTCAGAGTTTGGGCCCCACATTGGGCACGGAAATTCCTTACAAAAAGGAAATCTTAAGAAGAAGAAGAAGAAAATAAAAATAAAAAAGATAAAGGTAGTATTTCAATTTGAGTGCAAAAGGTTGATAATTTAAAATTATACTGGTACAACTGGGAAGCCATTAGGATCTAAATAAATAGTTGAGTCCAACATAATAAACAGTAGCAACTACAAAAATAAATATCAACTGCAAAAAGGCACTTGTGTATGCAAAACTGAATATAAAATTGATCTCCCCCTGCCCGGTGGTGAGATACATCAAAAGAATAAAGGAATTACATTTAAAAGTTGAGTTCATAGCTCCCGCCTTACATCAGAAAACATTCCAAGTGGGTCAAAGACTTAAATATTTAAAATGAACCTCAAAAATAAATAAATACATAAAGTAAACCTCTAAACATAACCAAAATAAATCCCAAATATTTGTATATGTGTTTGTTTATATATAAAATCTAGGAAAGAGGGAAGATTCTCTAAGTATGACACAAAATCCATAAATTACTAAGAAAAAAAGACAGATAATTTCAACTATACAGGGCGCCTGGGTGGCTCAGTGGGTTAAGCCGCTGCCTTCAGCTCAGGTCATGATCTCAGAGTCCTGGGATCGAGTCCCGCATCCGGCTCTCTGCTCAGCGGAGAGCCTGCTTCCCTCTCTCTCTCTCTGCCTACCTCTCCATCTACTTGTGATTTCTCTCTGTCAAATAAATAAATAAAATCTTTTAAAAAAAAAAAATTCAACTATACAGAAACAAAAGAGGCAGATTACCTGGGTGGCTCAGTCAGTTATAAGCATCTGCCTTCAGCTCAGATCATGATCCCAGAGTCCTGGGATCAGCGGGGAGTCCGCTCTTCTCTCCCAGTTGGCTCCTCCCTGCATTCATGCTTTCCCTCTCTCTCTCTATCAAATAAATTAAAAAAAAAAAAAAAAAAACTGTTTGAAAAGATGGCCAGCCACATATAGTGACTTCCTTCCAAAGACTAAAGCTTGGAAAGGAGGCAGGGGAAAAATAACCTTATGGTGGAGAAAACTTACAAGCGCTAGTACAGTCAGTCAATCAAGGTCATCATCAACAGTGATACCATGTCGATAGTATATACTCTTTTTTTCTAAGATTTTATTTTTTTTTAAAAGATTTTATTTATTTATTTGACAGATCACAAGTAGGCGGGCGGGGGTGGGGGTGCGGGAAGCAGGCTTCCGGCCTAGCAGAGAGCCCGATTCAGGGCCCAATCCCAGGGCCCTAGGATCATGACCGGAGCCGAAGGCAGAGGCTTTAATCCACTGAGCCACCCAGGTGCCCCTAAGATTTTATTTTTTAAGTAACCTCTCCACGAAATGTGACTCAAGCTCACAACCCCAAGATCAAGAGTAACATGCTCCACTGACTGAGCCAGCCAGGTGCCGGGATAGTATGTATCCCCCTCCTTTTTAAAAAAGATGTATGTATGTATGTATGTATTTTTAAAGAAGGAGAAGGAGAGCATGTGCACACAGGGGTCGGGGGAAGGGTGGGTAGAGAGAATCTCCAGAAGACTCCAGATTGACCATGGAGCTGGACTCAGGGCTCAGTCTCCTTACCATTGAGACCATGACCTGAGCAGAAATCAAGAGCATGATGCTTAACCAACTGAGCGACTCAGGAATCCCTCGATCATATGTACTTCTTTTTTTGTATGTACTCTTGATATGATGAAAATGGCAGTTTACCTCTGTGGTCTTCTTCCCCCAAACTCATAACTCCAATCTATTCATGAGAAAAATAACAATCTGACTAGAGGGACATTCTACAAAATACTTGACAAGTATTCTTCAAAACTGTCAAAGTTTTCAAAAATAAGAAAAGTCAGGGACACCTGGGTGGCTCAGTCAGTTAAGCAACTGCCTTCAGCTTAGGTCATCATCCTGGAGTCCCAGGACAAGTCCTGCACTGGGTTCCTTGCTCAGTGGGGAGTCTGCCTCTCCCTCTGACCCTCTTCCCTCTCATGCTCTTTCTCTCCCTCTCTCATTCTGTGTCTCAAGTACATAAATAAAATCTTAAAAAAAAAAAAATAGGGGCCCCTGGGTGGCTCAGTCATTAAGCAGCTGCCTTTGGCTTAGGTCATGATTCCAGGGTCCTGGGATCGAGCCCCTATCGGGATCTCTGCTCAGTGGCAAGTCTGCTTCTCCCTCTACTCCTCATGCCTGTGTTCTCTCTCTCTGTCAAATAAGTTTTAAAAAAGTCTTTAAAAATTAAAAAAAAAGGGCGCCTGGGTGGCTCAGTGGGTTAAGCCGCTGCCTTCGGCTCAGGTCATGATCTCAGAGTCCTGGGATCGAGTCCCGCATCGGGCTCTCTGCTCAGCAGAGAGCCTGCTTCCCTCTCTCTCTCTCTCTGGCTGCCTCTCCGTCTACTTGTGATTTCTCTCTGTCAAATTAATAAATAAAATCTTTAAAAAAAAAATTAAAAAAAAAAAATAAGGAAAGCCTGAGAGACTATCATAGCCAAGAGAAGTCTGAAACTTGACAACTAAATGCAAGATGTTATTGTGGATGGGATCCAGGAAGAGAAAAAGGACTTAAGTAAAAACTCAGGCTATCTGAATAAAGTATAGAATTTAGTTAATAATAATGTATCAATATTGGTTCACTAATTATAATAAATGTACCATCCTAATGTAAAATGTTAATAGGAAAATTGGTTTGGGGTTTACAGAAACACTCTATTTTCTCAATCTTCCCATAAATCTGAAACTAATAAAGAATTTAGCTTTCAACAAAACAATCCTCTACAGAAAGGCCATTTTTAGTTATAAGACTGACAATGCTTAAAATTTGATTTTACACCCAATTGGTAAAGGAGTGAAAAAACAATCCTTCTTGTACATTGTGGAATGAGAACTTACACTGGGCTAATCTCAATGGAGGACAATTTGGTAATAAATTTTCAATTACTAATATCCATACTTTTACTTAGCAATTCTACTTCTAGAAATTTATCATAAAAACACTCATGATGGTACAAAATAACATATACACAAAAATTATTTATTGTAGCATTTTTTTAAGAATGAAAGATTATAAATGCTAAGTTTACCTGAATGCACATTTACTATTTTGGAGGGATACACAACAAACTTTAGAAAGGAAGTACAGGGAGAGACCATATACCTTTTCTGCAACTTGTGAATTCTGAACTACAATAATGAAATGTTCTATTTTTCTACCTATGAACGTCTCAATATTTCAAATGTACTTATTTGATAATTCATTATGTACCTACTATGTGCTAGATTTAAGATAGGGTAATAAAAATACAGCCTCTGACCTTGAGAAGTTTACTTTCTGAGGAAATGTTGAATCATTAAATAGAAATTATGGCTTTGGCATTAGGCCAACTTAATTTGAATTCTGGATCTTAAAAGTACTGGTTCTGTTTTTTTGGCAAATTATTAGCCATCGTAGGCCTCGGCTTTTTGAATGACTCCTTTTCCTTCTTTGAGTCCAGATGTGACTTATTAAAAGTCCTTCCCTAACTACATAATGACAGATCCCATTTAGTACTGACTCTTCTTAGCCCATTCTCCTTCTTCATAAAAGCTGGATCTCCATTTGTACACTGTGTAATATGCCTTCTCTACTAAACTGTGAGCTTTATAGGGGCAGGGGCCATGCCTATTTTTTTCAACAGGGTCCACCCAGCTCCTAACTCAACCCCTGGCAGAGAGGTCAATAATAGGTATTAGCCATTCTTATTCTCTTTACCTTGGCCTCCAGGACTAACCTTAAACAGACCCATTCACTCTGTCCCCTCCTTACTTGAGTCAGGCACCTCTCCCTTTTCTGTCCCTTTGCCTTATTGTCTTTCGTTTGTCTGTGCCCCCAACCACAATGCCAGCATGAGTGTTTCTGATCAGTTTGTACCCTGGATCATTAAGACACAATAAATGAAAAAATAAAGTTGCTGATTGCAGCAACTTTATGTTAGTGGCTTTTCAGTCCTTAAAAAAGATCTTTTTGGAGGGTTGTCTCACTCAGGCAACCATCTTCACTATGGAATCCTAATCACTATGATCCCGTGTTGTAAATCACGAAGATCCATTAAAATGATCTCTTCTATTCCTTCATCTTAGATAATAAGGTCTGAAAGTACATCCCTCTTTCTGTAGTAGCTAGAGGCAAACCTAGAATTGTAAATACAAATCAAGAGTAGCTTCTAGCTACATGCATTGATTTTGAGGTCAAGAAAGATAAGAGTCTTTGGTGCACAACAATAAAGAAAAAAGAAGAAAATAGAACTTTTAATGAAGAAAGAAAGATAGACTGAAATAGTAAACTATAAATAACATATAGCCAGAGTTGGTGTTCTCTGGATTATTGAGTTAAGACTCCTTTCTACTTATTTCAAAGACTGATGATATTGTGCTGTTTTTTAAAATTCTGTACTGGTCTTTAGGCAAGAAGTGTTTACACTGGAAGACAATTCATTTGTGACATGTTTGAAAGACAGACCTCCTAGCACTTTGCCCTAAGTCTATTTTGTCCTGAGAGCCCAACTATACACTTTACTGGGAAGGCTCTAACATTTGATCTTTCTGTTTGGGCTCTCTCTAAAATAGACCAATTGTTGGACAATTGTGCCATTAACCATTAATAGCCTGAGTTCATAGGAGCTTCCAAAGATTAATTCTACCAAATATATGGCAGGTCACACACACTCATATTCTCAAGCTTGTAGAGTTTTAAACGCAAGCAACAGAACTGTAAAGGGTGAGATTAAGTGCTTACTTGGGCCTGTAACTTCTCCCTTCTCTGCCCTCCTCCCCTCTCTGAACCAGAGCTAAAACAATTATGAGAAATTGCAGACACCTAAGCTTCAAAACAGCTCTGAAATAGAAGCATTTACAGAAAGTATAAAAGTTGGAAGTGATTTGTTCTGTTGGCTGATTGGATATAAATGTTAATGAAAAAGAAGAGCAAAGCAGTCTGGAGACCCAGCTGAGTTGGAAGTAACAATGGCAAGTGCTATCTTTTCTCTGCCTTTGGGTGATCCTAGTAGTAGTAGGAATGCCCACTGGCTTGTTGTGGAGGAGCAGGTGCCTTTCATGGTAGCCCAAATTTATTCTGGGTATTTACAGGGCTCATGTATCAGAAGAGAGAAAAGAATCTAGGAACTCCGTACTCAGAACTCTTTCCATCTGACAAATACTTAGCAGTCCTTGTCTTCAGAAAGAAACCCAAGATAAAATTATGAAAGAGAAATTAAGAGCTATGAAGGAAAAAAGTTAACAAGATTTTAATAAGAGCCCTGGAGGAGGAGATATGAATACAGGGAGGGAATGTTTCGAAGAAGTAATGATTGAGAAGTTCTCAGAATTAGAGAAGCAGTTCTTGTGAGGAAACTTCTAGCTTCAAAAATATTGACCAGAACAAAAGGACTGAATATAAATGAGCCAATAATTTAACTCAAGGAAAATTACAACTCAAGCTAGGAAAACAAATGAAGAAATTCAAAGAACCATGGAAGAAGGAGAAAAATATTAGTATCAGAAATTAAGGAAATGGAAAAAACAGCAAGGTAGAAAAAGAAACCCAAGACAGGGATTGATCAAAATCAGTTATTAACTTGGACATGATAGTGAACTTGGACATGAATTGTGTAGGTTCCCCTTCGGTGAAGGAGAGTGTTATGGAGACAGCTTCTAGCTGTCAGCCCCTGGAAGAACCTCTCATTGGCAGATGAATTCCCTTGCCTGAAGTCATGGCCTTCCCTGAGCAGCCCACAATGAGTGACTAACTTGGCTAGGGTGTAGTGCACAAACAGTTGACCTTAAGTAAGCCAACCCTGATTATTTTCACTCCAGAATTTCCCCCAGAGTTTGGTCAAGGATTTGATTCTGGCTTCCATCACAATCTAATATCCCTCTCCCCAATCCTGCTTTTTCTCCCTTTCCCTCCCATGGGTGTCAAACCCAAAAGAGCTCCCCAACATTTTGTACCCTGCCCTCTGTCTCAGTCTGCCTCCTGAAGAATCCCACCTAGTCATTGTTCTTTGGAAAGATTAAGAAGAATGAATTTCTAATAAGAATAAATAAGAAAATGAGAGAAATCAAGTAAGTATAGAATCTATAAGAAAAGTTAACTACTGACACAGTGAACACACACAAAAATATATATACAGTGATAACTTTGAAAACTTGGAAGAAATAAAATTCTAGGAAAAATGAATGTAAGATGAAACAAGTAACACAAAAATATAGAAAACTTGAACAAACCAATAATGATTAAGGAAACTGAAATGATAATCACATTCTCTGTCCTCTCAATAAAAATCCTTGCCTAGCTATTTTTACATGTGAATACCAGAAACTTTCAAGTAACAAGTAATTCCCTTATTACACAACTTGTTCTGTAAAATAGAAAAGAGAGAACATTTCCAAACCGTTTACAAAGCCAGCAAAATCTGTAAGAAGAGTTAAGTCAGTATGTGAAAAATCACTCATGTAAAGCAATAATTTTAAATAAAATATAAACTAATTGAACCCAAGAGTATCTTAATGCATTATAATAATATTAATTGTGGGGTGCCTGGCTGGCCCAGCCTGAAGAGATGTGACTCTTGATCTTGGAGTCCTGAATTCCAGCCCCACATCGGGGGTAGAGATTACTAAAAATAAATACAGAAAGAAATTTTAAAAATATATGTCTATAAACTGGTCATAGCATAGCATAACTAAAAGTTAAATTTAAAAACAATTTTTGGACATCTGGGTGGCTCAGTTGGTTGGGAGACTGCCTTCAGCTCAGATCATGATCCTGGAGTCCCAGGATGGAGTCCCTCATTGGGCTCCTGGGCTCCATAGGGAGTCTGCTTCTCCCTCTGACCTTCTTCCCTCTCAGGTTCTCTCTGTCTCTCTCTAAAATAAATAAATAAAATCTTTAAAAATATAATAAAAACTATATTTAAGGGATGCCTGGGTGGCTCAGTTGGTTAAATGTTTGCTTTTGGCTCAGGTCATAATCTTGGGGTCCTGGGATCTAGTCCCCCACTGGGCTCCTTGCTCAGTAGGGAGCCTGCTTCTCCTTCTGCCTGCTGTTCCTCCTGCTTGTGCACTCTCTCTGACAAATTAAATAGAATCTCTAAAAAAATAAATTAAGAAAAATAAAAACTTTTTAAATTAAAAAATAATTTAAATGGTACTCAAAAAGAAGAGAGGGGGAATTTTCTCTACAATAGAATGTCAGCTTAAAAAAAAGAATAAAGGCCCAAAAGATTTTACAACATCAAGGTAATCATTGAGATATGAAAGACCATTGTGACAGAGGAGGTAGTTACCTAGATAGGAGCATGGAAGGGGACTTTCCCACCATTAAAAGATAAAAATAAAGAAACTGCCAACCATTCCCTAGTACACAACCATCTAGAAAAAGTACTGTGGAGTAGGCAAATGTCCTTCCCTATGACTGCTGCCCTATAGTAACCTACAGCTTCATTATAATACATTTAAACTGTGGTTTCCACACACCCTGAGGGGGATACCAGTCCAGACAAGGGCCATATAGGGCCAAAAAAACCCTCCCCACCAGGCAAGGAGTCGCTTACATAACTGGAAGGGACCTCAGCGACTTCTGTAACTATGACCTACAACCTCTGCAAACATGAAAAGGCACCCCAACCCGGTGCAGTTGTCACCTCTGGGCCAGCCTGCTCTCCTGAGAGTGTGCTTTTAAGTGCTATTAAATTTTTTTTTAAAATTTTATTTATTTATTTGATAGAGATCACAAATAGAGAGGCAGGCAGAGAGAGAGAGGTAAGCAGGCTCCCTGCTGAGCAGAAAGCCCAACGTGGGACTCAATCCCAGGATCCTGAGATCATGACCCAAGCTGAAGGCAGCAGCTCAACCCACTGAGCCACCCAGGTGCCCCTTAACTGCTATTAAATTCTTAATTACTTGGGGGGTTGGCTCTAAATTCTTTCTTGGCTTAACTCAAGAACCTATGTCAGCACAGAGGCAGGCAAAGGACCAGCAATGACAACTGGATGCTAAAATTCACTGGGTGAAAAAGTTGCCAAAAAAGGCTAAGATAGTCACATTGTGTCAAGGTACCACCCTACAGAATAGTTACAAATCCCAAAGTGAAAACTGCAAATAGACCTTAGAGAAATCTAGCAGTCATCCCTATAGTAAGGTGTTAACATTTTCAGTATAATGATGAGATAATATGAATTATGTACCTTCTTGTGCAATGCAGTATGAAGTCCTAGATCTCGGGCATGGGGTATTCCTAACAAAAGTGTCCTATCTTGGGGCGCCTGGGTGGTTCAGTGGGTTAAGCCGCTGCCTTTGGCTCAGGTCATGTCTCAGGGTCCTGGGATTGAGTCCCGCATCAGGCTCTCTGCTCAGCAGGGGTCCTGCTTCCCTCTCTCTCTCTGCCTGCCTCTCTACTTGTGATCTGTCAAATAAATAAATAAAAGCTTTAAAAAAAAAAAAAAAGTGTTCTATCTTAATCTAATCAAACCTGTGGCTTTAATTTTCACCTTAAAAAGAATTAGTCAAAGAACATCATGTGGAAACAATCCAGAGTGTGGTACACTGTACAAGAAAACTGACCTTTTCTCTTCAAAAAGTATCATTAAAAAGAGAGATCTTTCTTGATTAAAATGAAATAGAAATTATAATCAAATAGGATGTCTGAAATGCGATTGAATCCTGGAGCTTTTAAAATAAAGTACAAAAAGTATTTTTGGGACAATTAAGCATATTTGAATATGAACTAGATATTATATATTATTATGCAATGACTGTTTCTTAGGTTTGATAATGATATTGTGATTACATAAAAAAAAGTCCTTATTTTTAGGTGCATGCTGAAGTATGGAAGGGCAAAGAATGTCTGTTTACTCTATCGGGCAGGATAATCAGTCAAAAACAAATGGAAAGTTTCATCAGATGTGGCAAAATATTAACAAATAGTGGATTGTATTCTTTCAACTTTGGAGCAAAATTTTTCAAATATGTAAAATGTAATAATAAAACGTTATCACTGTAAGCAGCAATATAAAAAGTACAAGTGTGTTCCTATATTTGAAATAGGTCAGTATACTTTACCACACTAATGAGCCAAGAGGGAAAAGTAGTTTTCAGCAATGCTCTGTAGTCTTTGGTGTACAAGTTCTATACCTCAATTTTATCCCTTACTTTATACTATTTTTGATGCTACTGTTAACAGAATCATTTTAGTTTCCTTTTCAGGTCATCACTGCTAGTATATAATACAACTGGTATTGGGGCACCTGGGTGGCTCTGTCAGGTAAGCGTCTGACTCTTGATTTCAATGAAGGTCATGATCTCAGGGTCCTGGGATCCAGCCTCACCTCAGACTCTGTGCTCTGGTTGGAATCTGCAAGGAATTTTCTCTTCTTCTCCCTCTGCTCCTTCTCACTCTATATTATAAAATAAAAGGTTTAAAAAATACAACTGGTATTTTGTAATGATTTTATATTCTGAAAAATTTGCCCTATTTGTTAATTAGATTTAACAGGTTCTTGAGGAATGATTTTTCTGTATATATTTGTATAGTTTTACTTCTGCTTTTTCAATGTAGAGGACTTTTTCTCTTGTCTAATTTTCTCTGGCTAGAAATCCCAGTACTATACTGAATCGAGGTGGTGACAACAGGCATTCTCATCTTTCCCCTAACTTTAGAAAAACTTTCTTTTACCATGGAGTGTTGTAGGCTTTTCCTATATGGCCCCTATTATGTTGAGGAAGTTCCCTTCTATTCCTTCATGTTTTCATCACAAAGGGGTTTTGGCTTTTGATAAATGCCTTTTTTGAGGTGTTTTTCTTCTTCATTCTATTAATAGGCATATTACATTGATTTTTTCTTAAGTCAAACCACCCTTAAATGCAGCAATAAATCCCACCTGGTTGTAGTATATAATCCTTTTAATATGCTATTGAATTCAGTTTGTATTTTGTTGAAGGTATATTGGATTATATAGTGTTTTGGATTTTGGCTTATTTAGTAAGTTGCTAGAATGTAAATTGTTGCAGCTGCTGTGGAAAACAGTAGGAAGCCTCCACAAAAAGCTAAAAACAGAACTACCATATAATCTGGCAATTACACTTCTGGGTACTTATCCAGAGAAAATGGAAGCAGTAATTCAAAAAGATATATCCAGCCTTATGTTCATTGTACAACAGCCAAGATATGGAAGCAGCCCAAGTGTCCACTGATAGGTGAATGGATAAAGTAGTCATGTGTGCGTGTGTGTATATATATTGCGTGTGTGTATATATATATATATATACACACACACAATGGAGTATTACTCAGCCATAAAAAATATCTAGCCATTGCAAGATGTATGGACCTACAAGGTATTGTGCTAAGTGAAGTAACAGAGGACAACTACCATATAATTTCCCTTACATATAGAATCTAAAAAAAAAAAAAAAAAAACCAAAACCAGAGAACTGGTGTTTGCCAGAGGGAAGGGGGTAGGAGGATGGGCAAAATAAAAGGATTTAGGGATATTAAGAGGTACAAACTTTCAGGGCAGCTGGGTGGCTCAGTGAGCTAAGCCTCTGCCTTCAGCTCAGGTCATGATCTCAGGGTTCTGGGATGAAGCCCCGCATGGGGCTCTCTGCTCAGCAGGGAGCCTGTTTCCTCCTCTCTGTCTGCCTCTCTGCCTACTTGTGATTTTTCTCTGTCAAATAAGTAAGAAAAAAACTTAAAAAAAGAGGTACAAACTTTCAGTTATTAAAAAAAATAAGTCATATAGGAATAAGAAGTACAGCCTAGGGAATATAATCAGTAATATTAAAATAACCCTGAATGGTGACAAATGAGCATTTTGTAACTTATCCTAGTGAGCATTTTGTAACGTACGTAATGTCGAATCACTATGTTGTATACCTGAAACTAATGTAGTATTCTGTCAACCATACTTCAATTTTTAAAAATATTGTAACAGTAGCCATATAGCCTTAAGAGCTTATTGATTAAAAACTTGTAATACATAAAAAAGGGCATTGAAAGCAAATACACATATTAAGCCATTTATATCAGTGTCAGTGATCTAAATATACAAATTGATAGAGTTAGACAAGCCACAGACTAGGAAAAATATCTTAAGACTTATCCAATAAATATATACACTCAAAATATAAAAGAACCCAACCATAAGAAAGTGAACCAGATGAAAAAATAGGCAAAAAACCTGGCTGGATACTTTACCAGATATACAGATAACAAATAAGCATATGGTATACTACACATTTCAGGTCACTGGGGAACCGCAAATTAAGATGAGATGTTTCGGGACGCCTGGGTGGCTCAGTTGGTTAAGCAGCTGCCTTCGGCTCAGGTCATGATCCCAGCGTCCTGGGATCGAGTCCCACATCGGGCTCCTTGCTCAGCAGGGAGCCTGCTTCTCCCTCTGCCTCTGCCTGCCATTCTGTCTGCCTGTGCTCCCTCCCTCTCTCTGACAAATAAATAAAATCTTAAAAAAAAGATGAGATGTTTCCACACACCCATTAGGACGGCCAAGATCTAGAGCACTGACACCACCAAATGCTGGTAAGGAACTGGAGCAACGAGAACCCTCAATCATTGCTGGCGGGAATGCAAAATACCAGCCCCTCTGGGAGACAGATTGCCAGTTTCTTGTAAAACTGAACACACTTTCACCCCATGATCCAGCAATCATGCTCCCTGGTAGTTACCTAAGCTGAAAACGTATGCTGAGACAACCTACACACAGATGTTTACGGCAGCTTTACTCGTAATTGCTAAAGATGGAGGCAGCCTGGATGACTTAATATGGGAATGAATAAACTGAGGAACATGCAGGCAATGGGCTATTTAGCACTAAGTGGAATACTACGCCATGGAAAGGCGGAATCTTAAATGCATACTGCGGTGGAATTAGTCAGTCTGAAAGGGCTCCCATATGATTCCAAATATATGACATTCTAGAAAAGGCAAAGCTGCAGAGTGATCAGGAGCTAAGAGCATGTTAAACAGATGGAATGAGAAAATTTTAGAGCAGGGAAGCTATTCTGATGACACGGTAATGGTGAGGATGCAGGCGGTCATGATCTACTTGTCAAGGCCCTTGACTATATGACACAAAAAGTGAACCTGTTGTGAACTATGGGCTTTGGGTGGTAATGATAGTCAACGTAGGTTCAACAACTGTACCACTCTGGTGCAGGCTGCTAATAGTAGGGGAAAGGGCTGGAGCAGTATTTCAGAACTCTGCACTTTCTGCTCAATTTTTCTGAAAACCTAAAACTTTAAAAAAGTTATTAATTAAAGCAGAACTGATTTATATTCTATAGAACCAAATGCTCAAAGCAGCAGTAGCAGTCACTTCTTGGCAGATGTCAAGTACAGAATCCTGACAGTCCCATCTGTACTCAACCTATCAAGCCACAAACACTAAGGTCGGCTAGGACAGAGTGCAGCAGCCAGTCACTGGGAGGCAAGTCAATGGTAGCTGTGGGCTCTCCACCACTTATTCTTTATTAAGATATGGCCCATCCAAAGGGAATGATGTTGTTCTATTCAAACGAGGTCGCTTTTCCTTCCCCAGTGCAATTAATCTTTTCATCATCTTCTTATTTCTGTAAAGAAATTTAGTAAAGAATTTTGGGAAAATTCTTAAGAATAAGACAGACCATCCCATACCAAGTACAATAAATGTAGAATCCACTTCTGGAGTTCCTTAGTAGCTGGCCTCACCACCTAAGAACAGTGGGTAAAAATACTTTATGTGGTAAAGAAAGGGAACTGGATTGTCCACTTAGTATCAGGCTCTTCTTTTTCTCCAATCGGTTCCACTTCCTTTACTTATTTTCAACATTTGTTTACTCATTTGTAAGTAATCTTTACACCCAACACGGGGCTGAAACTCATGACTTCCAAGATCAAGAGCAGCACACTCTACCAGCTGAACCAACCAGGCAGCCCAGCACCACTTCCTTTATTTTACACTTTCCCTTTTCTTCCTGCAGCTTCTTCCCACATGCCTTCTCTCTTCGTACTCAATCATGGTTTTCCCATTTATCCCTAGAAAGAAACAAGAAAAGAAAAAAGCCAGGAAGGGAGAAAAGAAGGAAGGACGGAAGCAAAGAGCTCCCTTAATAGTTCCGCCTCAACTACTATCTCATTCTTCACTCGTGCAGAACAGATTATTAAGTATGTTCTGTTCCTAGTTTTTCACATGTTCTACTCCCAACTTAAAACAACCCTATTCTGGGGCACCTGGGTGGCTCAGTCATTAAGCGTCTGCCTTTGGCTCAGGTTATGATCTCAGGGTCCTGGGATGAAGCCCTGCATTGGACTCCCTGCTCAGCAGAAAGCCTGCTTCTCCCTCTCCCATTCCCTGCTTGTGTTCCCTCTCGCTATCTAATAAATTTTTTTGAAAAACAAAAAAACAAAAAACACAAGGGGCACCTGGGTGACTCAGTGGGTTAAAGCCTCTGCCTTTGGCTTGGGTCATGATCCTGGGGCCTGGGATGGAGCCCCGCATCAGCTTTGCTCAGCAGGATGCCTGCCCACCTCCCATCCCCCGCCTGCCTCTCTGCCTACCTGTGATCTGTCAAATAAATAAATAAAATCTTTAAAAAAAAAAACCTACCCTACTGTTTCTACTGCCCCTCTCAACATACTCTCCAAAAGACCACCAATGGTATCCTAAACTGACATTCCTAACAGCACTGCGTTAACCATAGTCTTACATGGCCATCTCACTGCCAAACCACTTCCCTCTGAAACTCTGCCCACTGCTTCCTTTTTCCACTTCTATTTCAGCCTCTACCTATACTTTTTCAGTCTCCATTTCTCACCTGCCACTGATATGCTGATTCTCTCTTAGGTTCTTTCCTCTACATAATCCTATGGATAATTTATAGGATAAAGATTCCCAACTGTGCTTCTCTACACCCTGTACTTCTCCCAGAATTCTAGACTCCTGGCCAGCATGTATCACATTCCTGGCCACTGAACTGCACTCTACCTTTCCATCTAATAAGATAACAACTGTTCCCTGCACTCCTACATCCCTTACATTTGTTCCATTCCTCTTTAAATTCTTTGCCAAGCTCACAGAATGCATCTTTCCAGAATTATTATAGTAATCTCTTACCTTCAAATTTAGTTTCTGTTGCAAGATTTCAATCTACTTCCTTTAAAAGAGCCTGAGGTTTCCTCCACTCTCATATTACCTCCACCCCATTCCATTGTCAAAAGCTGAATTTTGTATTCAAACATCAGGAGTGCTATGGTCTATATAAAATCTGAAGCAGAGCTTATGTGTATGTATACTCAATGTAAATTTCCCTGGATGGTGAGTATACAGTTATATTCTCAAAGGAGTCCATGTCCCTAAGGGACTAAGAAATTAAGTGCCACAGGATAATATGAGACCTTTTAGGGACGCCTGGGTGGCTCAGTAGGTTAAGCGTCTACCTTCAGCTCAGGTCATGATCTCAGGGTCATGGACTCCAATCCTGCACAGGGGTCCTTGCTCAGGAGGGAGCCTGTTTCTCCCTCTTCCTCCATTCTCCCTGCTTTTGCTGACAAATAAAAAAAATTTTTTTTTTTAAAGAGAGAGAGTGAGAGAGTACTTTTATATAGATAGAAAACTTGTGGGAAAAAAAAAAGAACTTTTATATAGATATAAAACCTGGTCTGCTCCTCCCTTTTCCCACTTATTTTTCGTATAAGCTTCAGACATATTTACCTATTTGCAATTTCTAATTATGTCATATTTGACTTCCATGTATTTGTATGGGCTGTTTCCACTAGTTAGACCACCCTAATTATTACTTTCCAAATGGTAAGCCTTCTCTCAGTACATGTAATCCTTTGGGAAGTTTCTCTAAGCTACCCCAATGTAGGTACTACCCTACACTTTCACAACATCTCCTACTCCTTTTCATTCTCGAGTGCTACATGGATTTTATCTTTCTAATTTGTGTATCCCCAGGAAAGAATCTTGTATTTGAACTCCAAGTCTTTTATGTATTTTTATTTTTTTCCTTAAAACATGTCTCTAAAATGGAGGCAGTTAAGGTCCTAACTTGGATACTTTGTTGAAGTTTCTAAGAAGCCACATTTATCTGAGTTCTAATCCACCACTAAATTTTCTGCTTCCTATTTTTGCCTGATCTATATGGCAAATTAAGAAAACAGCACACTGCCTTCTGCATTCTCCTACTAAATTATTCAGAAACCTATCCAGACATCTCGTTTGCTGTGTGCCACACTTAGAAAAATACTTAAGGGTTACCTCTTCACACATTCAGGGCATAACATGTTATCTTCTAGGCCTGGGGGTGGGAAAGTGCAGGCGGGTAACAGGAAGAGAGAGATCATCCTTTTGGGAGTGTCAGGCACCCAGGCCTGACCTGCATGAAACTGCAGGCGAACCCAACCTTGTGTGTCTGCCAAGAGAGGTCTGCCATGGACCACACACCACCGGACACCTGAGGAGAGAAAGGGAAGCAAACACAAACGGCAAAAATCAAGTGAGAACGCCCTCACCCAACCTCTCAGCGAGTCACTCTCAATTCTACCCTTATAGTCTCTTAATCAATCAACTGAATGAAAAGTTAGAAAAATGTACACCGAAGATGCTACAATCTGACTTCACAAATTATATAGTGCAAGAGGTAACAATTTTGGGAATGGTTGCTCTGTCTCTTAAGATTTTGCTAAGTGGTTTACATGGATGAATACGTTTATTCTTAAGAGCATTATTAATATTTACCTTTTACTTTTATTTGCAGGTCAGGTAGCATAGCTTATGTTAAATATAACTTTCCCAGACCAAGACATGGATAAGATATTCTGATTCATAGCCCATTGGCCCAACCATTATATTACATTGCCTCAACTACACAAAACAGGCAAAAGGATCTCTGCTTAACCGAGTCTAAGGAACAGAGTGCCTGGGTGGCTCAGTCGGTTAGGCCTCTGACTTCAGCTCAGGTCTTGATCTCAGGGTCCTGGGATGGAGCCCTCTATCTGCTCAGCAGGGTGTCTGCTTCTCTCTCTCCCTCTGCCCCTTCTCCCTCCTTCCCAACTCCCACCTTGCTTCTGAGTCTGTGTGCACGCAACACTCTCGCTCACTCTCTCAAATAAAATCTTTAAAAAAAAATAAAATAAAAGCCTAAGGAACAATCTAACTGGGAAGATGGGATATTTGAGAAAAAGCAAAGTCCTACAGATAACAAATGTATGAAACTTAGAGAAAGGGGCCATCACTGGGGGCTTACATATCTGTAAAATCTCTCTCCGTTCTAAGACAGGAGGAGAAACTGTGTTTTTAGCACAGTGCAGCTGGAGGCTAGGCACACTCATGGATCACAGTAGGTGCTTAATAACTGCTGAATGAAGAGGAACTAAAAGGCTGATTTAGCGTATGTGGGATGCTACTAGCTCATACAGCACATTAACGAAAATCGGAAAGAGCTGTCTTCTCTGGGACCTCGGTCCTCGAGAAACAGCTCCGGGACTGCACAGTGCTTGTGCAAATAAGCAAGAGGTGCCCAGTCCTCTCACAGATGGGGGTGCAGGGTGGGGAGCAGACAGCAGGCCCATTTCCATTCCCTGTCTTCCCTCTGGCTGGATTTCTTGTGAGTGAACATCAGCCCTGCATATAAAAAAATCGAGATCACTTCTGGTAAGAAGAAGAGTGGGAAAAAATTCAAGCCAAAAAGAAGGAAGGGGACTTTGCGCTGGCCTGAGATGGTGTTTACGGGAGATGAAAACAGAAATATGACATTCAGGAGCCAGAGCTGGCCCAAAGTGGAGCTAAGTTACTCCCCAGATCCCTTATGAGGGCTTTTAAAGTGCCAAATTGTATCTTCTAAGTCTCAAAATCATTCTATGAAGCACAACAGTTGCCATCATCACTGTGTAAATCAGGATACCACGGCTTAAGCTAATGCGCCAATGCCAGAGACCTAGGAAGTAAGGATCTGAACGGAAATTGTTCAGTTCTAACACACACATGCTTATTGAGTGTTACAACAGCCCTGAAGCAGGGCGAGAAAGGGGAAGGCCTCAGACTGTGGTTGACCACATTATCAGATTATGCTTTCTTCCCACCTTGAATTTTTGCTATGATGAGAAAGGGTCACCACTCAATCATTTAACTTAGACATTATTGGTCCATGCAAAACTCGACTACCTGTCAATGAAAGGATAACTCCTATGTAAATCTCCTATCCAATCTACAATATTTTAGCTCTTTCCCTTTTATTGCCTTTCAGTGGAGGACTTATTTATCTGGAATACTCCTCGGTCTTTTTTTTTTTTTTTGGAAGTAGGCTCTGTACCCAATGTGGGGCTTGAGTTCATGATCCATGAGATCTAGAGTTTGCATGCTCTACGGACTGAGCCAGCCAGCCCCACCCAGTGCTCACTCTTTTAAGGTGATCTTACCAGAGGCTTGCAGCAGAAAGGTCTCAACAGAAGCAGGAATGGAACGTGAATTCACAGACTTGGACTGACTGGCTCTCGCAGCAATTCTTGACCATGCTGCCAACATGCCTTCCTGTGCTGATGTTACCACCTCGACTGCATTAATCCCCTCCTCTCTCTCACTCTTCTTACAACTTTTCCAAAGCCTTGCTTTCTTGGCCACCATCTTGCCTTTCCTTGAACATGACTGCAATTTAGCTTCTGGTGATGTTTCAGGAATACTCTGCAAATGGGATTCATGGTGAGGTTTCAGAGAAGTGCTACTGCCCTGAAGACTTTTGTGTTTTGTGTCAATTTTATCATTTTTAAATACATTGACCCATGTGTGTTAAGTGTAGGATATACTTAAGATTATTAGTTCCCTTTAAGAAACTAAGAGAAATTTCTAATTGTTAAAACTGAGGGTGTGGGAGTGGGGAAAGCAGAAGACATTGCCACTGACATTTAGTGAGTAGAGGCCAGGGATGTTTAGGCCTAAAATGCATGAGACAACTCCCCACCCCAACCAAAACAAGGTATTTAGACCAAAATGTCCAGTCTTTTTTTTTAATTGAAGTAGAGTTCACATACAGTATTTTATTAGTTTCGGGTGTAAAACACGCTGATTCAACATTTATATATATTACAGTGATCACTGTAAGTCTAGCTATCATCTGTCACCATACAAAGTTTAGTTATAATATGACTGACTATATTCCCTATGCTGTACACTGCATCCTCAATGTCTTATTTACTTTATAACTGGAAGTTAGTATCTTTTAATTCCTATCCCTTATTCTGTCCATCCCCCCAAACTTCTCCATCATGCAACCTCCAGATCATTCCCGGTTTCTGTGACTTTGCTTCTGTTTTGTTTGTTTTTAGATTCCACATGTAAGTGAAATCATGTATTTGTTTCTCTGACTTATCTGAATACCCTGTAGGTCAATCCATATTGTCATAAATGGCAAATATTTCTTTCTTTTTAATGGCTGAATAATATTCCTTTGCATTATATATACATCTTCTTTATCCAAAATGTCAATAGCCCTGGTTGAGAAATCTGCCTCAGAGATATAACATTTATAGAAATGGTGAAACAGAAGGAACAATTCACAATCAGAACTTACCTTTCCATTCTCACCATACTCCTTACTCACCTGGTTTATTTCAGGGTAAGCATGTTTCTGGAGCCTCATATAAACCTCTATTTTCTAAGGACATTAAAAGGGGAAATGAAAATTACAAACTGGCAAAGCTTTCCACACTTGCTCTGTGCAGCAGTTTCCCACCAGTGCACTTACCCGGCCATCCGTGCTCAAATTCAGTTGTTGGCACCAGTCCCGCAAAGTGTCCCAACGTACTTTATTAAATGAAGGCAAACTGGTTGGTAAGGGAAGGACTTGCATATTACAACTATGTTTTGGACAAAACTTGAATTGTTCATTTATCTGAGGATGACAAACTGAGAAAAGAAGGTAGTCAAAGTAGTGATAATTTAATTTTTAAGATGACAATTTAACAAAGTTCTTGCTAATTTCTTACAACCCAATTTACACACACACACATCAAGTATTTTTCTTCTATTACAAGTAACAGATTCTGTAATTAAATGACTTACCCAAGATCACATCTCCATTAAAATGGCAGACCTGGAAATCCAACCTCCATTTTATGATTCCTTTTTTTTTTTTTTTAAGATTTTATTTATTTATTTAACAGAGAAAGAGAGAGTGTGAGAGAGAGGTCACAAGTAGGCAGAGGTAGGCAGAAAGAGAGGGGGAAGCAGGTTCCCTGCTGAGCAGAGAGCCCGATGCAGGGGCCGATCCCAGGACCTGAGATCATAACGGGAGCCGAAGGCAGAGGCTTAACCCACTGAGACACCCAGGCACCCCTCCATTTTATAATTCTAAATCTTGTTTTTTATAACCACCAATAGCCACCTGCATAAAACATTAAATTGGATTGCTACTCCAAAATGTCTACATTTGGGACCAAAAATATGAGCTGTCCCTACAGAAATCACCCAGCCACCAACAATACTGCATTCCATCAGCCTACCTCCTTCTCCTCATCAGCACCCCATCTCACCTTACTCTCCTCAGGTGTAACCTGTCACTGTTTACTATGTGTTGAAGTCCTCATTCTTGGCCCAGAAAATAAAATCATTCTGAAAATACAGATCTGATGCCCTTATGTGAAATACTAAGAACAGATTTAACGGGTCATGACATTAAAAGCTGCTAGATATTTGATCAGTAATTATTTACCAAGCAAAATACTAATCTGAGGAGATACTAATCAAAGGGAACAAATTTTCAGCTATATGAGTAAGTTCTGGGGATCTCATTTATAGCATAGTAACTACTGTTAACAATATTATGCAGTATGTTTCAAAGTTGCTGAGAGCAGAGGTCCCTGAGTGGCTCAGTCGGTTAAGTGTCTTAACCAACACTTGATTCTGTTTCAGGTCATGATCTCAAGGTCGTAAGATTGAGCCCCATATCATGCCCTGTGCTGAGCAGGGAGCCTACTTAAGATTCTCTCTCTTGGGACACCTGGGTGGCTCAGTTGGTTACGTGTCTGCCTTCAGCTCAGGTCATGATCCCAGGGTCCTGAGATCAAGTCCCGTATCAGGGTCCTTGCTCAGTGGGGAAACTGCTTCTCCCTCTGCCTGCTGCTCCCCCTGCACTGGGCTTGCTTGCTTGCTCTCTGATAAATAAATAAATAAAATATTAAAAAAAACAAACAACAACAAAGAGATTCTCTCCCTCACCCTCTGGCCCTCATCCCCCTCAACTTGCACTCACTCACATGTATGCATGCGTGCTCTCTCTCTCTCTCAAAATCAAGTTACTGAGAGCAAATATTTAATCACCACAGGATGTGGTGGGAGTAGGGAACTACGTGAGGCGATGGATGTTATTCATTCATTCATTCATTCATTCATTCATTTTAAAGATTTTTATTTATTTATTTGACAGAGAGAGACAAGATGGAACACAAGCAGGGCAAGTGGCGGGGTGGGGGGGGTGGAGAAGCAGGCTTCCTGTTGAGCAGGGAGCCCAACAGGGGACTCAATCCCAGGATCCTGGGATCATGACCTGAGCCAAAGGCAGATGCTTCACTGACTGAGCCACCCAGGCACCCTGGATATGCTACTTAACCTTATTTGGGTAATCATTTGGCAATGTAAATGTGTATCAATCATCACACTGTACACTTTAAGATTACACAGGGTTACCAGTGGATTATATTTCAAAGCTGGAAAAAATCATTTCTCTTTACAAAAGGTGTATAAAATATGTGTCAACCAAAACAAAGACAAGATTGAGCTTCATGGGTTGGGAATCATGAATTCCTTTCCTTTACTGTAAGAACCACGCTCTGTTCAAAGTACTCCACATGCCCCTTTTTTTGTGTCTTAAAAGCAAAGCATGGTGCCCAGCAATTGAAAAGTGTGGGAGTTTGAGAACTCTCATACCCAGGTAATCAAGGTGAGATTTAAGATTGGTGTTGTACAGTTAAAGGATAAGAAAGAGAAATCAGGGGCACCTGTGTGGCTCAGTGGGTTAAGCCTCTGCCTTCAGCTCAGCTCATGATCTCAGGTCCTAGGATCGAGCCCCACATCATGCTCTCTGCTCGGCGGGGAGCCTGCTTCTTCCTTTCTCTGTTTCAGTCTGTTTCTCTGCCTATTTGTGATCTCTGTCTGTCAAATAAATAAATAAAATCTTAAAAAAAAAAGAGAGAGAGAGAGAGAGAGAGAAATCATTTTCCTGAGCTTCCCAGAGCTTGGGAAGCAGCAAACTGAGCAATCCATGACTTCATACCTTTATCACTTGACCCAGGCATCATAAGGCTGATTTCTGAAGTTGAAGAAACACTTGGTTCCATTTGATGTTCTTCATTAGGCTCCTCACTCACTGGAACCAATGTGAGAATCACACTTTCTTCCTCTACTGCCTCCTCAGGGAAATTCTGGAAAGGGAAGATCAATCAAGGATTCTCATTTGATGCCATACAACTAACCTGCTTACATTCAAAGCACAATTAATAAGAAACTCAGAAACCAATAGGCGGCTGGAGAGAAGACTCAACAGCGATTCCTTGAATTTAATGTTGATGAGCATACTCTTTATTAAGAAAGAGAAGCAGGGTTTCCTGGCTAGCTCAGTCCATGGGGTGTGTGACTCTTGGTCTGGAGGTTGTGAGTTTGAGTCACACATTGGGTGCAGAGAACATTTTAATAATTTAAATTTTTAAAAATGGTAAGACGGGTGCCTGGGTGGCTCAGTCAGTTAAGTGTCTGCCTTCAGCCCTGTTATGATCCCAGGGTCCTGGGACTGAGCTGTGTGTCAGGCTCCCCACACAGCAGAGAGCCGGCTTCTCCCTCTCCCTCTGCTTCTCACTCGCTTGCACTTGCTCTTTCTCTCAAATAAATAAATAAAATTTTTTAAAAATAAAAAATGGTAGAGAAACAATAAGGAAATGGACAAAAGTAGATTTACAGGTAGATGTCAATGAAAGGATATGTCTCAAGTTTGGGGAAACCACCTCCCTCAAGGCCTTTCTCTCCCTCAGCTGAAACAAATACTTGCATTTTATCTGCTAAATCTGTATGGAATGTGTTCCTACCTTCCCACCTTCTATCATAATTTCCCATGATTCCCAATCCCAGCTCTCATCAACTCTCATTGGTAGAAACAATTTCCTATCATTCCAAACTCCATTCTGAAACCATTCCTTCTGCAGACTGCTCTCCTGCTTTTAAAAAAACAAAACAGGGGCACCTGGGTGGCTCAGTGGGTTAAAGCCTCTGCCTTCGGCTCAGGTCATGATCCCAGAGTCCTGGGATCGGGCCCCCGCATCGGGCTCTCTGCTCAGCAGGGAGCCTGCTTCCTCCGCTCTCTCTCTCTGCCTGCCTCTCTGCCTACTTGTGATCTCTGTCTGTCAAATAAACAAATTAAAAAAAAATTTTTTTAAAAATAAAAATAAATAAACAAAACAAAATGAAATAAAAAGCGCTTCAATGACTTCTCATTGCTATTCAAGTTAAAGACAAAACTCCCTTGTGCGACCTACAAACTTCTGGAGTCTGACCTCTGCCTGTCACTCAGCTCAAGACCCCTGAGCATTCTGAGCTCCTGTCATACTGGCCTTATTTTACCTCCAGGACCAGAGGGGAGTGAATGTATCTTTTACTCTGTTGCCATCACAGCAGCACATGCAGTGCCCAGCACCAAGTGGGCAGTCAAAGCTCTTCTAATGAGCTAACAAAAGAAAGACAGAATAGGTAGGTAGGAAGGAACCAACACCTCCTGGTTTAGTATAGCACACACATACTGTGCTAGATGCTTTCTGTAGTTGGCTCATTGCACCTTCAGGGCAATTTATCCATTTTCCTATTTTACAAATTAGGTAACTGAGTCTCAAAAATTAAATGAACCATGTCAGAGTATACTATGCTTAAGGTTGCTCCCAAATCCGAAGGTAAATAAACTCCATTCCAGCCCTATCGCAATACTTTCTTCTCAGAAAAGATCTGATGGGGCCATGCCCTTCCCATTTCCCTCCCGAAATGGCTTCCCACTTCTCAGACTCTGATCCTGCATTATGTACAACTTTTTTTTTTTAAAGATTTGATTTTTTTTTTTAAAGATTTTATTTATTCATTTGACACAGAGAGATCACAAGTAGGCAGAGAGGCAGGCAGAGAGAGAGAGAGGAGGAAGCAGGCTCCCCGCGGAGCAGAGAACCCGATGCGGGACTCGATCCCAGGACCCTGAGATCATGACCTGAGCCGAAGGCAGCGGCTTAACCCACTGAGCCATCCAGGCGCCCCAAAGATTTGATTTTTAAGTCATCTCTACACCCAGTATGGGGCTCGAACTTAGAACCCTAAGATCGAGGGACACAGGCTCCACTGACGGACTGAGCCACGCGCCCCTGTGTAACACTCTTTCAAAGTACTCCTGCACACATTCATACAAAATTATCTGGGGACTATTACTCCACTCTAGAGGTAAGTGGGGGCTCAGGGCAGTGGTACAACTCGACCATCATCACATACTTAATACCTGCGAGTAGGAGACAGTCCCAGAATAAAAAAAACAAACTGGTCGCTTTACTTTCTGACCTTACCCACATTACCTTTTCTCACTGTCTTTTTTAGTGTCGCCTCCTACTTCTTTACGTTTTTCTCTTGCTCAGCTAAGTCTTTCTACAGAACTGATCTCTTACTTCGGCCTAGGAATGGCAATCTTTACTTTCTCCTTTTCACTCTCACCCAAATTTTCTCAGAGCAACACTCCATGCAAGAAAAGTAGTAATCCACTTGTAAAGAGGAGAGACTCCAAGACCGGAGATTTCTTAGACCCAGACAGACGCCAAGATTTGGGGCAAGAAGGAAACATAAGCAAACTCTAGAAAGACTTTGAAACATCTATGGGGAACCTATGGGGGAAATCGATCCGGTTGGAACTAAACTTACCTGCTCATTGTTCTCGTAAGCTGAGCACGCCATTTTCAGGGAACGTTCAGAGGAAGGCAGAAGCTATCTACCTCGGGACAACTGCCCTTCACTTCGTTTCACCCGAGGGCTTCCAGCCTGATTTCTCCTTTTATAAGCAAATGTCTCCGTCTACTTCCTGTTTCCCAGAAGAGCTGTTTTCCTTCCTCCTCTTCTTCCCCTCCCACAGGATCTGCCGGTGTGACCCTGTCGTCGGTTTTACACCAGGTCTTGTCCATTATATGACAGTCGAGATGCTGGGTAATTAATATCACTCCAATTACATTTTAATACATTTTAAAATAAAGATTTTTAGGGGTGCCTGGCTGGCCCTGTGGCTAGAGCATAAGACTCTTCATTTCCCAGTCTGTGAGTTTGAGCCCACATTGAACTTAAGAGTTTTACTTAATAATAATAATAATAATAATAATAACAAAAGATTTTTTTGTCTTTATTTCTTTAAGGTGAGACTTGGGAGAAAACCGAAAGTGAGGAATTCTTGGTAACACGTTGCAAATGAAAAAAATATATATTTTTAGGGGTGTCTGGGTGGCTCAGTCATTAAGCGTCTGTGCTCCGCTCAGGTCATGATCCCAGGGTCCTGGGACCAAGCCCCCCATCAAGCTTCTCAGCAGGAAGCCTGCTTCTCCCTCTCCCACTACCCCTGCTTGTGTTCCCTCTCTGTCAAAAAAAAAAAAAAAAAATTTTTTTTTAAACATTTCCAGAACAATATTGGCAATGGATTGAATGATGTTACTATGGAGGGGATTAAAAAAAAAATCAGCGGTATTTCATAGCTGATTTATGCTCATGGGTGTGTCATTCACTGTGAGATTAGATTTAAATTCTTGGATTCAGTTCTAAACACAAATATTAAATCTGCCTTACTGGTGAGCTGGCTAAAGAGAAGGGTTTGGCTGTTCAGGAGAGGAGCTGCAAAAGCCAAAACCATAAGGCAAATGGTGGACTAATGAATACAGAGCTGCAAGCACTTGGAAACTGCTGGAAAGATGAGGCTAGAGAAGTCACAGATGTTTTTAGAGTCACTCAAAGGAGCCAGGTCTAATAAATATTTTCCTTTAGAGTATGGCAGCACTAGCATCCATTGGTCTCACTGTGGGCTTTCTCTGTCCCTAAGAAAATAGTCTGGTTTCTCGGTCTGGTCCCACGTCTCAGGACCCAGGATGCCCAGATCAGTTTAATTTAATATATACTACTCTCAGCATGCCATCAGCAAGCGCTCAGCTTCAGTTTACTGAAGAACTGGTTGGAAAAATAAATTGTAGGGGCTCCTGGGTGGCTCAGTGGGTTAAGCCTCTGCCTTCAGCTCAGGTCATGATCTCAGGGTTGTGGGATCGAGCCCCGGATCTGGCTCTCTGTTCGGCCGGGAGCCTGCTTCCCCCACCCTTCTCTCTCGGCCTGCTACCCTGTCCACTCGTATCTCTGTCTTTCTTCGAAAAGAAAGAAAGAGAACAAGAAAGAAAGATTAATTGTAAGACTTTACTCCAGTCCTCCAGAATTGGATCCCTGAGGGCAGGACTCAGAATTCATCAAGCCCTTAGGGTAATTCTTTTTGCACCTAAAGTCTAGAAACCCTGACTAGATCAGGGTGTGACCAAATGCATTTGGATTAGGCAGATAATGGTTGGAATCCTGGCTCCTCCCCTCCAGGATGGAAACTAAATCAGCCCGTGGAGATTCAGCAGAGAGTATGGTTTACACCCACCTGGGTGTGACCCCACCTGGTGGGCTTTTTCTGGCTGGTTTGGAGGTAGCCAACCTGGTAGCCTGAACTGATACCTGTGTCAGGCTAGGCGGGACTTCCAGTGTGAAAGAGCATTTAATTACCATATTTTTCTTTCTCTTAACATTTATTATGATACAATTATTTTATCTATTTTCTTGCATTTTCCTCCCTCCTCTTTGAAAATGTTATATTATGGGGAAGTTCAAACACATGCAAAAGCAGACAATATCATGAAACCTCATGTATCCACCATCCAGTTTCAACAACTGTTGACATCAGCCAATACGACTTCATCAAAACTACCACGTAGTCCCCTCTCCCCTGGGTTATTTTGAAAGAAATACCAGTCTGTAAATTCTCCTTCCGTCTTTTATTTTTCTTAGAATTTTTTTGTTACCGTTCTTGCTATTGTTTAAAGAATTGTGTGAATTTCCCGTTGTCTCCTGCCTGGATTTCGTTAATTTCATTTGTTGCTCCATTTAGCCTATTTTTCTAACCTCTGTATTTATTGTAAATTGGTTTGAAGAGATTTGGGGATGGCTTTTTTTTCTTTTTTTTAAACACTTTTTCCTCTCTCTTCATTCATCTGGCTTCTCATTCTTCAGCTCTTTTTTTTTTCATTGACGTGTTTTTGACACATAACACTGTAAATTTAAAGTGTACAACATTTACTTGTTACATTTCCATATTGTCATACTATTGCCATTGAAGGGATCATTAGCACCTCTATTAGTTTCTTTAAGCTTCAATGCCAATATCTTGGAGTCACCCTTAAAATTTTGCTCCTGTTATTTTCTCATTCTTTCCTTTCATAGAGTACTTTGAATGCGCTATTCTGTATATAGATGAGATTTTACTTGTTTAATTTCGCCTTCCCAGTTAGCCAGCAGGTTCCAGAGAGGCATCGCCTTGCTCTGTGTCTGGCTCAGAATAGAGGCTCAATCTGTGCTAGCTATACAGACTGCATTAGCTTCCACCTTCGTCCTCATCCCATGTGATTCCCTTTTGAGTGAAGCCCCCCTTCATGCGGATCCTGAAGGATACGGTGTAGACACTGATTGCAGACTGATGTGACTCTGTCCTACCATATTGTGACCCTCTGAAGTTCTCACACTCATCTTCTTTTCTCTTGATGCTTCGCATAGTGCCTGGCTCAAAGAAAGCTCTTAATTATGTGCAAAAAATCGTTTATGAACACTTATGTTCTAACATTCCAATAACAGACAATAGTTCTTAAGTAGAAATGTATTACCTATTTCAGATATATTTTACTCACTATATTCTAAGCTAAATATTTATAAATGTATATGCTTCTTAAATAAGTGCTTTTCAATATCTTTTTTTAAATCAGAGAACAACTCTACAAGAGTAAACGTTTATGAAGCACCCATATATAGCAGATAAATGTGAAGCTACTCTCTTAATAAAGTCAATTAGATCGTCATATCTAAAAAAAAAAAAAAAAAGTGAGGCAGATCTGATCAGGAAATACAAACCCATAAGGCAACCCACAGAACCCTAAGTTTCTGAGAAACGGTTTGGAAAGTATGGTTTGGTGTCACTAGCAGGTGGAAGGGATAGCTATTGAGTTCTTCAGTGTTATGAAGAAAATGAAAATTGCACTGAAAGACGATTCCTTCCTTCCTTCCTTCTTTCCTTTTTTAGTTTCTGTCTTTTTAAAGTAAAGGCTCTTTTTTTTTTTTAAAGATTTTATTTATTTATTTGACAGAGAGCGATCACAAGTAGGCAGAGAGGCAGGCAGAGAGAGAGAGAGAGAGAGGAGGAAGCAGGCTCCCTGCTGAGCAGAGAGCCTGATGCGGGACTGGATCCCAGGACCCTGAGATCATGACCTGAGCCGAAGGCAGCGGCTTAACCCACTGAGCCACCCAGGCGCCCCCAAATCACCAAAGTCTTATGGAGTCAGTCACATTCAGTTCTTGCTGGATTTTGTGTCCCTTGCAACTTACTGCCACTGCCCTTTTTCTTGTCTAAACCCTAATTAGTTATTGAAATCTCTAATTGGTCATATCATCACCCAGCCAATCCATTCTTTTTTTTTCTTTTTTTTCAGATTTATTTATTTATGGAGCATCTGGGTGGTTCAGTTGGTTAAGCAACTACCTTTGGCTCAAGTTATGTTCTCAGGGTCCTGGGATCCAGCCCCACATCTGGGGCTTTTCACTCAGCCGGAAGCCTGCTTCTCCCTCTCCATATACCTGCTACTCTGCCTTCTTGTGCCCTCTCTCTGTGTCAAATAAATAAATAAATAGATAGACAAATAAATAAAATTTTTAAAAAGATTTTTATTTATTTATTTATTTGTTTGTTTGTTTGGCAGACAGATATCACAAGTAGGCAGAGAAAGACAGGAGGAAGCAGGCTCCCTGTTGAGCAGAGAGCCGGATGTGGGGCTCCATCCCAGGACCCTGAGATCATGACCTGAGCTGAAGGCAGAGGCTTAACCCACTGAGCCACCCAGGCGCCCCAATAAATAAATTTCTTAAAAAAAAGATTAATTTGGGCGCCTGGGTGGCTCAGTGGGTTAAGCCGCTGCCTTCGGCTCAGGTCATGATCTCAGAGTCCTGGGATCGAGTCCCACATCGGGCTCCCTGCTCAGCAGAGAGCCTGCTTCCCTCTCTCTCTCTCTGCCTGCCTCTCCATCTACTTGTGATTTCTCTCTGTCAAATAAATAAATAAAATCTTTAAAAAAAAAAAAAAGATTAATTTATTTTAGAAAGAGAGTGAGTGTTGTGTATGCAGTGGGGATGGGCAGAGGGAGAGGGGAGAGAGAAACTCAAATAAACTCCTCACTGAGTACATAACACAGAGCATGGAGCATGAAGCCTGATGAGGGGCTTGATCCCACAATGGGAAATCACAACCTGAGCTGAAACCAAGAGTCTGACACTTAACCGACTGTGCCACCCAAGCATCCCTGGCCAACCCATTCTTGATGCTGTAAAATATTGATTGTATGTATAGATGAGGCAGAAATTCTTCTTCCACCCTTCAACATCTTCTAGGTGGACTAAGAATTAAATTTCTGTGAGACAGGTTAACAGGAGAAAAAAAACAAAATTTTATTATGTGCACACAGAGGCCCAATCTTAAAACTGAGACCCAAACAAATGACTAACTTAGACAGTTTTTATACATTTTAGAAAAGGGACAATAAGTTTATGAGGAATTGACAGGATAAAGAAAACAAGTGTTTGAGACCTTTGATTAGTAAGGAGTTCTAATTGGAATTTGGACTGAAGTAGAAGATTAGTAAAAAAGTAGTAAGGTTTATATGTACAGCTTTCCATGTTTGGTGATAAGGATGTCTTTTTACTTAGTAAAGGGAGAGTATTTCCCATATAGGAAATCTGTTCCCTGCTTTCATGGGGACAGAGGAGGGTCTGACTGTCCCTACACTCGTTGTTTCCTACGCACCTTCAATCTAAAATAACCAATATGCCATTGGGGTACATTTTCGGGCAGCTTGCCCTGGGCCCCTACATATGCTACATCAAGATGAGTTTCATAACTAGAGAATTTGGGATTTATGCATACCACAGTGTGATAGAAAGCAGTTTCAGAAGTTTTTAACTGGTCTTCCCACTATGATAGCTCTTACCTCATAAGCCAAGCACCCAGTGTGGAGGTTACTTCAACTCTCAAGTGTATCAGTTCCAATCATACATTCAGAGATGGGGAAACGATCCTTGGGTGTGTTCATAAAACCAGTGAGTCTCCTTGGTCTAGTCTTTAACCAGGACTCCAGTTGTTACCTGCCTCCTTTAAACCTCCCATCTAACAAAGGTAGGGGGTCATGATGATAATTTGAGTATCAATACTGATTTAGATCCTGTGCCCAATAATTCTTAAATTCTCAAAATGTCTTTTTTTTTAAGATTTTTTTTTTTAAGATTTCATTTATTCATCTAACAGACAGAGACCACAAGTAGAGAGGCAGGGAGAGAGTGGAAGAAGCAGGCTCCCTGAGGAGTAGAGAGCCCAATGCGGGGCTCGATCCCAGGACCCCGGGATCATGACCCGAGCCGAAGGCAGAGGCTTTAACCCACTGAGCCACCCAGGCACCCCATAAGATTTTTGTCTATTTACTTGACAGAGAGAGACACAGCAAGAGAAGGAACACAAGTGGGGGAAGCGGAAGAGGGAGAAGCAGGCTTCCTCCAGCAGAGAGTCTGATGCAGGGTTTGATCTAAGGACCCTGGGATCATGACCTGAGCCAAAAGCTAACACTTAACAACTGAGCCACCCAGGCACTCCTCTCATGTCTCTTTTCCAGTGTAACATGGTTAAATGGCCGTAGATCCCTTTGGGGGGAAAACTGGGGAATCGTTTTAAGAAATACTTGTCACAATGGTACAGGGTCCTTTGTTCCAGGAAATAAGCCATGTCCTCACCTAGTAGGTTCTGGATTTGAAAATCAGTTCAGGTCTGGGAGCTGAGCAAAACATGGTGACTTTTTACTAGGTTATTGCCCTCAGCTTTTGACTCCTCTATTCTTGGCTTTTGATTGTAGATGTTAAGCATTTTTTAAATAATATATACATATATCAAATTAATATATTGTGTACTCTAAACTTATAGAATGTTGTATGTCAATTATAGCTCAATAAAACTGGGAAAAATTTA
This sequence comes from Mustela erminea, assembly GCF_009829155.1. Classification (NCBI taxonomy): domain Eukaryota; kingdom Metazoa; phylum Chordata; class Mammalia; order Carnivora; family Mustelidae; genus Mustela; species Mustela erminea. Next base: position 163,974,762 of record NC_045614.1, on the reverse strand, counting down.
AAATATGAGTAATTATTTACTTCCACATTAAAGAAGAAGAAGAAGAAAATAAATGAAGGAGAAGGAGAAGAAGGAAAAGCAGCAGCATCCTGTGGGCTGCCCACCTCCTTTGCCCCAAGGATGCCAGGCTTGGTTAACCATCTCCAAGCGGCCTAAGAGTCAAGTCCCTTGAGCAGCCCTCCAACCCTTCTGGTTACTGTGGCCTCCTGATTTCTGCTGCTTAAGTGATGTCATCTAGTTCATTTGTTTCAGAGCCCACCATTCCCAGAATGACATAAGCAAGCCCAGATCTTGGCTGCCTCACCTATTATCATCTGTTTCTGCAGAGGACCACGGATATTATGGTCCTGTTTCTTATGGTCTTGATGAATGCTAGGTCCTCTGTGCCCTTCCAGCCTCTAGTGGGTGTCTGACCTCACATAACCTATCTATCCCTGCACATCTATATTCCTCTTTATTCCCTCCTCTACCCTCTACGAGGGCTTTCATACTTTGCTCACTGATGGTTGTCACTGTCTCCGGGCCTCTAAGAATCATCCTTACGTAATGAATTTGTCCCATCTTCTAAGATCCTTACTAGGAGGTTAAATCCTGTGCAAGAAGAAAGTATCCCCCATGACAATGAATTCTTGCTTAAGTAGTGCTGTGTTCCAGTCCTTTGGATTGATTGCTCTCAAAATCTAATCCAAGATTTAGTCTTATAACTCCTGCTGATACATGCTGGCTAATGTCTGCAGATCCTTTGGTGAATATTCTCTTCCCTCCCTTGCTAGACCCATCACTTCCTTAACTGGGTTATGCTAGAATTTAGCTCTGAGTTATTGGCCTTGTAGCTGGGAGCAGAGTTTGGAGGAATTTTTGAGGTGGCAGGGGGCATCTGCTAACCTGTTATCTTTGAAGGGAAGGATATCTGTGCATCATTCTCCAGCACAGAGGTGGTGCTACTGCTTACTAGGGAGCCATGGACCACTTCCACGAGATCTGAGAATTCTTGGGAGTCTGCAGATTTGGCACTCTCAGAGGCATTCATTTCACTGTCTCCACCCAATGTGTCAGGGTCGAAGATTTTCCCAGCCAGGCTGCTGACTTTAGCAGAACAGACCTGCCTTTGCTAAAGTAGTAAGTCTCCTCAGTCCTGCAATTTTAGCTGTTAGAGCTTCTGTTTGCTGCTCAACTCTATTCTTCTGACAATATGAGATATGGACCTCTGTCACTACAAGAACTTCTTTGGCTTTTACATCTCACGCTTAGTCTTTCAATGCTTGTTATAGGCCCTCAGTTCTTCATTATCCCATTGATAAGCAATAATACAACTTACCAGTAACCAGCCAACTCCACCATATTTGTAGACCCCTTAACATCTATATTTTCCAAATGGTTGAATTATTGCATTTGTAAGGGCATTCTTCTCTACCAGAACATTTTTCCCAGGTCACCTCCACTAAAATCTCCAGCAGTTGAACTACCTCTGTGTGTGAGGGACTAACCATCTCTTACACAGCATTCAGAATTGGTCCTTTTATGTTCTCCAGTAGATGAATGAGCCAGTTCCAACAACCCATCTTACCAATTTTCTCAACTGCTCCTAGCACTGTATGTTTTTGTTCATGTCCTCCAAGAAGCAAATGCCAAGATAAGATTAGGTATGCAAGAGAACATGTAGGAAAGAACAATGAGGGAAAAGGAGAAAGGATCCAGGAGGCTAGGAGAGCTGTCAGAGCATGAGGAAGTTGACTTCTGTGAAAAAGAGAGAAGGCAGTCTTGGAGGAAGAGTCTTGAACTAGTGCAGTTGCAAGAAAGCTTTTACAAGGCTGACAAGGAGTCCCCAAGTCTAAGCCCCAACACTGACACTGCCTTAGAGTTCCTGCTACACTTAGTGGCTGGGAATAGCAGATAGGAGTTTTAGCAGAGGCATGAACTCCATGGTGGTGAAGCTAAAGTTGGGGCCACTAACCAGTTATTCTCCCAGCAGTACAGAGCTGAAAGGTACTTTGCATGATCACCACATTATAATGGGATACTTCCTTTGCCTTTGAAGAAAGGGAAGAGAAATTGGGTTTACATAGGTTGTGGCACTCCTCTGCTGAGCACATCGACACTTTATATTTTCCTCTGAAATTATAATTACACTCAATGATGGATAAAGAACAGAGCCAAATTACTTGGCTTAGAAATCAATTTAGGAAAAATGTTGACATTTGCCAGTAAAAAGTGAGCTATGGCAAATGGAGAGATGCCATATGGGAAACTATTTTCCAAACTATGGACTGTTAAACAGTAAGTGGCTTAATCCATCACTTTCTTTCTATTTGAAGCTTAAACCTGAGCTACTTCCCTCTTTCTGATCAGTACTAACTTTTTTTTTTTGGTAAGATTTTACTTTTAAGTAATAGCTACACCCCACACGGGGCTCTAACAACCCCAAGAGTAAAAGTTGCATGCTCTACTGACTAAGCCAACCAGGCCCCCCAAGCACTGTTATCATCAGTCTTACCAGAGACTTTTTGGGTCTGGGACTGGGAAGTGGTATAACAGTAGTGAAGATTACTGCTATATGGTTCTTGATCCTAATCTCTTCCATAAACATAATAATCATGCAGCCTTTTTGGCTGGGTTATTTATCACAATCGTTTTAGCCATGTCAACAGTTTGTGATCACTTGAGTCTTCTTCCCTCTGTTGGGTCTGTGCTGAGGCATTGCTGAACTGGCCAATATCAAGCCTTTCCTTGAATATGACAATTTCTGGACTACTACAGCATAGGTGAATATATTCTGCGATTTGGTATTGTGATCAGTGTTCAAAAATGTGCTACTCCATTTAAAAAAAAAAAAGAATGTTATTTATCTCCATAGTTCAAAAACAGGTGGAAGCCAGGTAGACCGTGGAGAGAATAATGTATGGGAGTTGAGACCAAGAATAATGCCCTCCCCGTCTCAATCCTTCTGCTTTCTCTGGCCCTGTTTTATACTCAATTAGACAAAATAGGGGTGCCTGGGTAGCTCAGTGGGTGAAGCCTCTGCCTTTAGCTCAGGTCATGATCTCGGTGTCCTGGGACTGAACCCCACATAGGGCTCTCTGCTCAGCAGGGAGCCTGCTTCCCCCGACCTGCCTTTCTGCCTACTTGTGATCTCTTGCTCTGTGTCAAATAAATAAATAAAATCTTAAAAAAAATTAGTCAAAATAATTCATTAGAAGTATTATGACTTCAGGCTCCTGGGTGGCTCAGTCAGTGAAGCACCTGTCTTCAGCTCAGGTCATGATCCCAGGGTCCTGGGACTGAGCCCCACATTGGTCTCCCTGCTCAGTGAGAAGCCTGCCTCTCCCTCTCCCTCTGCCTGCTGCTCTCCCTGCTATACTCTCTCTCTAATGAATAAATAAAATATTTTTTTTAATTTTTTATTTTTTATAAACATATATTTTTACCCCCAGGGGTACAGGTCTGTGAATTGCCAGGTTTACACACTTCACAGCACTCACCAAAGCACATACCACCCTGAACACACCCGATCTCGTCTGAATAAATAAAATATTTTTTAAAAAATTATGACTTTACACAATTATTGCCTTCCCAACAAGTGACTTTTTTAAAAAATATGCATGTATAAACAGTCTAAGTTAATAAAAGGACTCACATCTCTATCTCTGTTCTGAGCAGTACAAATTCCCAATTTACTAAGCCTACTATCCATACTCAAGTTCTTTTTTTTTTTTTTTTTTTTTTTTAAGATTTTATTTATTTATTTGACAGAGAGAGATCACAAGTAGGCAGAGAGGCAGGCAGAGAGAGAGGAAGGGAAGCAGGCTCCCTGCTGAGCAGAGAGCCCGATGCGGGACTCGATCCCAGGACCCTGAGATCATGACCTGAGCCGAAGGCAGCGGCTTAACCCACTGAGCCACCCAGGCACCCATACTCAAGTTCTTTTTTGGCACCAGCTACATAAAGTATCCCAAGATAACCCATCCATGGGAGGCACACTGGTCAGCCAGGGAAGTATTCTGTTTGAGGCAACTTGATATTAAAGAACAGAAGCTAAGAAAGATTTTAATGAAATAGTCATACATCACACTTGCATGACCACAATTTATGAAATGTATTACATATAATTTCTCATTAAATATTTACAATCCTTTGAGATAAATATTACTATTTTTGTCATTTAGGCAACAGATACTCAAAATCAGCTAGCAACTAAAATAGTACAGCCAGTAGTCAAATCTAGGTCTTACCCTATCCTTCCTCCCTTAATCTTTGCAGGTCATTAAGACTTTAACCAACATACATATCTGCCATCTTTTTTATTTTTGTGGCCTCTACCCACAGGTCAGGGCATTGCACCAGATTTCAACCGTGTTATGTTAACTATCTAAGGCAATGGAGGCTTAGAATTTAGCACAGGAGTACTCAGTTGACAATTGCCTTCATTTCACAACATCCACCACACTTCACAGAACCCAGCTGCATTCCTTTACTGCCTTCTTCCACTTAGCAGAACTCCTAAAACACTGCTGCATTCTACTTAAGTCTAGATCTTTTCTTTTTAAAGTGGGCTCTACACCTGACATGGGGCTTGAACTCACAAACTTGAAATCAAGAGTCATATGCTCTGCTGACTGAGCCAGCCAGGTGCCCCAAGTCTAGGTATTTTCTTACAGAGGAACATATCAAAATGTAAGAAAAACAACTCTCCCTGACACATTAAAACACAATGCCAAATATCATTTTCCTAGCATTCTTCCATTCTTTTGGGCCTACAAGAGGCCACTCTTGCCATTATTCACTGGCCCAGAAAACCCATCAAAAATCCCTGTAGTGAAAAAAAGTCCTTATTAGATTTTTGTTGTGAAAGGTGACAGGCTGATTCTCAATTTATGTATAATCAATTCCTCAACCTGATTAATAAGAAAACAAGTGATTCAATAAAAAGGGGGCAAAGTATTTTAACAACCACTCCACTGAGAGGTTATATGGAGGGTAAATTAATACCACAATAAGATCAATAAAATACCATTATTCACCTCTTACAATGGCTAAAATTCAAAACATTGATCATATCAAGTGTCAACGAGGAAAGAAGGCACCTGGATAGCATACATTTCTGGTGAGAATACAGTATGTCACAACCATTTTGGAAAACTCACAACCATTTTGGAAAACTGTGGCAGTTTTATTTAGTATTTTAAAGATTTACTTATCTATCTTAAGGAATTGGGGGGTGAGGTTGGGCATGGGTAGAGGGGAAGAGAATCTCCAACAGACTCCTTGATTTGCCTGGAGTCCATTTCAGAGCTCAATTTCAAGGCCCTGAGATCATGATCTGAGCCAAATCAAGAGCTGGACACCCAACCGCCCAACCAATCAAGCCACCCAGGCACTCTTGAAGGTTTCTTTCTTTCTTATTTTAAAGATTACATTTTATTTATTTGCAAGAGAGTGAGCAAGAGAGAGCAAGCACAGTGAGGGGCAGAAGGAGAGCTAGAAGCAGGCTAAGCAGGCAGCCCAATGCGGGGCTAGATCCCAGGACTCTGGGATCAAGACCTGAGCAGAAGGCAGATGCTTAATCAACTGAGCACCCAAGAGGGTGCCCCACCCTGGAGGTTTCTTACAAAGCTAAACATACATTTAGGTTATGACTAAGCTCCCTGCTTGGATATTTACCCAAATGAGTGAAATTTGAGTGTTCACGTACAAACTACAGAGGAAAGTTAATAGTGGACTTCATTTGTAATCGCCAAACCTAGAAATAACCATATATCCTTCAACTGGTGAGTGGATAAACAAACTATGGTACATCTATACAATGGAATACTACTATTCATCATAAGAAGGAACAAACTAATGATACACACAAAAACATGAGTCAATCTCAAATGTACTGTACTGAAGAACCCAGATTCATTCTATTTACAAGACATCCCGGAAAAAAACAAAATTGAAAGAACAGAAAATAGATCATTAGTTTTCAGGAGCTGGGAGGGGTTAATTGACTACCAAGAGAACGGAAGGAATTTTCTGGAGTGATTAAAGCTCTATATCTTGTGTTGGTAGTTACACGACTACATGCATTTGCCAAAACTTGTAAGACTATACATTAAAATGGATGAATTTCACAGTATGTAAATTATGCTTCAATAAACCTGAGAAGGCTAAAGAGATTAAATAAATCCCCAAAGCCACACAGCTATTGAAATGGCTAATAAGTGTCTAGTAATTACAGATCACCTCAGTTCAGGAAACAAAGATAAAGACAAAACATAATAGGAATTACAGCAATTACTCTTGGCTGAATATCTATCACTTGCCTAACACTGTGATTGTTTTACATGGACAATTTTTTTTTTTTTAACGCATGATTTTTTTGAATCTAGCAGAGTTATTTGTTATCTTCATTCAAAAAATTTGTAAATTGAGCTTCAAGGATGGGAAGTTGAGTACAACCCTCTTTGGTCCCCCTCCTCTTTGGGAGCGTAGTACTATCACCAATAAACTTTGCTTTGCCACCCACCAAAAAAAATTTTTTTAAATGATGGGAAGTTGAACTTTAATTACCCAAAAAGTTTGGGGTTCTTGTGTTCTTAACAAGAAATGTAGTGATTTCAAATCCAGTATGAGTAAAAAAAGGTAGTTTTAAGAGTTGGAACATATCAAAGGAGGTTATCAAATAAGTAAGATTTAAGCAGGGCTTTGAGGAAAGAGCAGAACCTAGAAAGTTCTGACCTTTGTTTTCCAGCGTTAAGAGCTTCACGTGTTCTGGAATACTGAAAAACTCTCATCCAGTCTCTGTGAATGTCCTTTATAACCCTTCTCAGTGTTACAAATCTCATTGTTGTATTGGGATCCTCCTCTTTGTCATCTATCATGTCCCTGAGGTCTCTGTACAGAATCTTAGGAGTAGAGTCAGTCATATGACAGATAGTTTCCCTTTTGATCTCCAAAGTAATCTCTCTCTTTTTTTTTTAAATTCAGGTAGAATTGGGCCACCTGGGTGGCTCAGTCAGTTAAGCATCCGTCTTTGGCTCAGGTCATGATCTCAGGGATCCTGAGGATCCCATATCCAGTGGGGGAGCCTGCTTCTCTCTTCTCCTTCCGTCCCTCCCCACCACTTGAACAGCAGGCAGAGGGAGAAGCGGGCTCCCTGCTGAGCAGGAATCCCCATGCAGGACTCCATACCAGGATGCTGGGATCATCACCCAAGCCAAAGGCAGATTCTTAACTGAGTTACCCAGGCATCCCAATAAACAAAAATGTTTGAATAAGTTCAGGTTGAATTTATAGTGAAATGTATAGATCTTAGGCGTATAGTTTAGTAAGTTTGAAAGACGACAGTTGTTTCTTTACTCAAGACAGAAAATCTATCATCAAGGAAAAGTTGTTTGTGACCTTCCAGTCAGTTCCTACCACTCCCACCCTTTAGTAAGGCTGGATAGAGTGTCGTCTTACTTAAGATAATGTGGATTGTCCTCTAGTAGTCTTGTTTTCCAAATGGTTTCTAATACAAGAGATGATGGAGGAATGGAATTTTAAAAATGCATAAAGAATGTGGTAATTTGTTCACAGACACCAGTTTTAGAATCACTTTTCTCTTCTTTCTGCATTAGCCTACTCTCAATATCCAGTCAAAAAGGAGTTCTGTCAAATTTACCTCTATCACTACCAGCCGAGTCAAAGCTGCCAAAATCTCTTGCTAGAAAGATTAATAACTGGTCTCCTCTGCAACTGGTCCTTTCTCTACATTAGAGGCAAATAATCTTTTCAAAAATGCAAATATGACATTTTGTCCTAGCCCCTTGAACTTCTAAAGGCTCTTGGGTCTTTTAGTGGTTTTTTTTTTTTTTCTTTTTAAGATTTTATTTTTAAGTAATCTCTATATCCAGCGTGGGGCTCAAACTCACACCCCCAGGATCAAGAGCCACATGTTCCACTGTCCGAGCCAACCAGGGATCCTGAGGCTCATGCTTTTTAGGATCAAGACAAAACAAGGGTCTTATGTTACCTGGGCCTCCATTCCTTTCCAGTTTCAACGGATACTTACGTCCCCAGCTCTGAACTCCCAACACGGTGGCCATCCAGTTTCTTTGCTCCTCACCTCAGGATCCTCACAGGCCCTCCCCACGGGCTGGAATTCCTTTCTTCTCATTTTCAATTTAATGCTTATTTGCCCTTCAATTTGATGTCAACTCAACACTTTTTCCCTTAAGTAATGGACTCAGAAAAGATTCGTAACACTTTTGGAATAATTTACTTCTCCCAAGACTTCCAGTGTAGCTCTGCCCTAGCCAGAAACAAGATAACTGAAGTTAATTCTTCTAATGAAAAAAGTGTCTTCTGGGCCTGATTATGTCATTTTTCTAACCCTTCTCCTACTTCCTATTTCCTCCCAGGAATGAAGTTCTTTCTCCTTTCTTATCCTTCAAAACATATTGCAATTTTAATAATGTTCTTATCCTTCAGGTAATAGTGATTGAAATATTGGGTGATTACTGCTGTTTTAAATACTGTTGGACTTAACATTCTAAAACAGAAAGATGAGGTTTTGGAATAAAAGACTACTTCCAACTAAGTTTAGAATTTGCTAGAAACCTTCTAAAATAGTTCTTTAGAGGTAATGACATAATGGAAATAGAAAACAGAATTCTGGGTGCTAAACACAACAGAGAACATTTTTCTTACCAAGAGGGGACACAAATTATTGTTCCAGAGAACACTGAGTAAAATTAGACAGGGAGTACATGGTAATACATTAGAGGACAGAGAACAATTTTTTTTATATTGATTCCTAAGTAACCTGCAGTCCATTTCCTTTTATGGTTCACATCAAACCTTTCCATTTATCACTCACTGATCATTTATTGAGCACCAACCATGTGTCAGACTCCATTCTGGGAAGTTGTGATACCTAAGTGCACAAAACTGACAGAAACCCCTTTACACTATTAGTAGGAGACAATAACAAATTACATTATTATGTTAGGGGAGACAAAGGTTACAGATAAATTGAGAACTAGAGCATGGTGAGGGGGACAAATGGTGCTGATAGGAGTTGAAAAACAGCTGGGGATTTGATTTGATTTTTTTAAAGATTTACTTATTAGGGAGAGAGAGAGCACAAGCAGGAGGAGCAGCTGGCAGAAGGAGAGAGAGAAGCGGGCTCCCAGCTGAGCAAGGGGCCCGATGTGGAACTCAATTCCAGGATCCTGGGGCCATGACCTGAGCTGAAGATAAACACTTAACCAACTGAGCCACCCCGATGCCCCCAGTCTGTGATTTTATTTATTTATTTTTAAAGATTTTATTTATTCATTTGACAGACAGAGATCACAAGTAGGCAGAGAGGCAGGCAGACAGACAGGAGGAAGGAGACTCCCCGCTGAGCAGAGAGCCCGATGTAGGGCTTGATCCAGGACCCTGAGATCATGACCTGAGCCAAAGACAGAAGCTTTAACCACTGAGCGACCCAGGCGCCCCATCAGTCTGTGATTTTAAAGAATCGGAGTATGCTTTTTTGGCCAAGTGATGTAAAAGCTTTACCATACCAGCTTCTGGGGAAAGGTAATTCCAGCCAGTGCCAAGGTCAGGAAACAAAGGCAGGGTTCTGGAGGTGAGGCTGAAGGTGAAAGGCATGGGGCAGGAGATACTTAGGTATTACCAAGTTTTGGAGGTCATAACAAGGGCTTTGGTTTTAACTCGGAATGAAACAGGACCCATAGGAGGCTTTTAAGCAAAGTGTCATGATTTGACTTGTATTTCTAAAGGATCTTTTCATATATGAATCTGAGTATTTTTAAATCTTATTTTAAAATTCCAGATATAAAAGCACCTGGGTGGCTCAGTCATTAAGCATCCCCAGGGTCCTGAGATTGAGTCCCATGTCAGGCTCCCTGCTTGGCGGGAAGCCTGCTTCTCTCCCACTCCTCCTGCTTATGTTCCCTCTCTAGCTGTGACTCTGTCAAATAAATAAATCTTAAAATCGGATATAAAACAGGCACACCCTTGTATCGTTCCTCATTAACCAATTGTCAAATGCAAATTCTGTTGTTACCACAACCAAAACATTAACACCTCTGTAGTTAACATCTAATCTTCATTCTATATTCTAAATTTCCCAGTATTCCACATGTAGCAGAACTGTAACTTACTCAAACCAGGGCAGTTTTTAAAAACGATATATAGGGGCACCTGGGTGGCACAGTTGGTTAAGCAGCTGCCTTCGGCTCAGGTCATGATTCTGGGGTCCTGGGATAGAGCCCCACAACAGGCTCCCTGCTCAGCAGGGAAGTCTGACTCTCCCTCTGCCTGCTGCTCCCCCTGCTTCTGTTCTCAAATAAAATTGTAAAAAAAAAATTTAAATTATATATTGCTGGGGCGCCTGGGTGGCTCAGTCTGTTGGGTGTCTGCCTTTGGTTCAGGTCATGTCCTGGAGTCCTGAGATCCAGCTCCAGGTCAAAGTCCCCGCCCAGCTGGGAGTCTGTTCCTCCCTTTTCCTATGCCCACCCCCCATTCATGCTTTCTCTAGCTCCCTCAAATAAAAAAAATCTTAAAAAGAAAAAGATACATAGCTTACACAGAGTAAATATGTAGACATATTTAAGCACGTAGTTCTGTGGATTTTTACATATGGATAAGCCTTAGTAACTGCCACTCAAAACAAGGTCAGCTCACTTTATGCTAATGACAATAGGTATGATCAAGACTACCTGCTTCGCAGAGTAGATTCATATTAAATTTTTGGCAAGAGTATCATCAATGGTATTTCCCATCAGAAAACACATTTCTGTTTGTGTCATTCCTGGTGATAAGCCTGAATACTCGGTCAAGGTGGACATAACCTATTTTTTCTACAAGCCCTATGTTGCAAAATGTAGATTTACTTGGGGCACTTTCAGATAAATTAATACCAATTCAGTGAGTTAGCATTTTAAAAATTTCCCCATCTTTCTCCTCCCACATCTGCCCCTTAGGGCTGGGTCCTTGGAGATAACAGCGATTTCCAATTTTGTTTCTGGCAGGGAGTTCACAGGCTTTCTTCACGTAGATCCATTTGCCTTAGCCAGCCATGTCTGGGCAGAACCTGACTCCAAAGCTCAAGGACTTCAACCCCAATTCTTGGGAGCTTATAGGTCCCTTTGGAGCCAGGAGAAATTCGGAGGGCTGGCTCTAGACGTCTCCTATCACCATTCCTGGGGCATCACATACCTTACTCACACCACACATGCGCTTCTGGATAGACAGCTCTGCCCAACTGTGACTTCAGTTTCCAGGTGGGAAACTGGACATTTTCTCTCCCCCCGCTCCTCCTAAACATCTAGATCATAGGGCAAGTTCCTTTTCCTTTGCCACAGAATTCATCTGAGGTATGGAGGATTGAGCTCCAAGTTGTCTTTTTTTTCTTGTAATATTTGGGAAGCTTGGGAGCGAGACAGTGCAGGGAAGGTAGACTAGGGTAGCTGAAACTATAGGAAATTTGGGAGGAGGCTTGTGGGAATTAGGGAAGTGCTGGGGAATAAATATAACTTTAGAAATTTAACCTTGCTAGGGGCAGGAAAAAGTGGTAGATAGTTATCTTTGTGGTGGACCTACAACTAATTTTATAGAGATAGCGAAGTTCACTTTTGTGTGTGAGGAAGGGAAAGCCACAAGCAGACTGGGAAGCCAAAAGAGTACAAACTTGGGCATTCCACTGAAAATAAGGAAAAAGTATGGGAGGACACCTGGGTGGCTCAGTCGGTTAAGCAGCTGCCTTCGGCTCAGGCCATGATCCCAGGGTCCTGGGATCAAGTCCCACATCAGGGTCCTTGCTCTGCAGGGAGCCTGCTCCTCTCTCCTCCTCTGCTGCCACTCTGCCTGCTTATGCGTGCGCGTGCTCTGTCTCTCTCTGACAAATACATAAAATCTTTTTAAAAAAATAAGGAAAAAGTTTAAAAAGGAAACAAAGTTAAAATTCATAGTGTGTATACAGTAAGAAATAAGGAATAAAATGTGTATATCATTTATTTACACTGAAAAATTCTGACCATTAATGAGTAATCAGTGTAGAGCCATTGCCAAGAGCATGGAAATATCTTGCTCATCAAAAAACATTCCTCTCTAGTTTTTAACACTGAGGATTCTTGCCTGAATCTGTCCATTATCATGATAGTTACAAACTTTTCAACTCTACTATTCCTTCTAGTGCATTTTGGGGGGGGGGGAATCTCATAATCCAAAAATCCACAACAATAAACCAATGTTGGAAACTGCCATAAAGCCACAAGTGGGGGGAAAAAAAAAACTTTTCTAAGAACCAAGGACTCTAAATTCAGGAGAATGTAAAAATTTTAAATAAATCAAACTCATCAAAGTGTATACAGTAAATGTAGTTTTTTAAAAATATCAATCCTACTTCATTTGAGTGGTTTAAAAAATCATGCCAAAAAAAAAAATCATTATTTTTGGCTTATTCCTGAGTTAAGAATATTAATAATTTGCCCAGAATGCATATGGTCTCCTATATACAATAGGTTTTACATACACATTTGAAATCCAATACATTAAGAATTTTTGAGTCAGAAATATCCTTAAATTATTTTTAACCACTAGAAACATACATAATAGTTACAAGGGGAAATAATATCAGCCAAGTGTTCTGTGTTTTTATTCCTGAGACACACCACAGAGGTCTCAGATTATTAAGAAAACATCAAAAAACGTTTTGTTATATTAAAAGTATGTTTTGGGGAGTGGGAAAGAATAAAAGCTCTCCCTTAGGTTTGAAACACTCTACTGTTTGAAACCATGAACCTGAGCAGCCTCTGGGCAGGGGGAGTCAGGCTCTCGTGAGAAGAGAAATCCAGCTTAGATGCTGTACAGGTGCGCTTCCCACCCCACCCCACCCCACCCCTTCCGCAAGGCGAGGCGAGGCGAGGCGAGGCAAGGCGAGGCTCAGTCTCCCACCTCAAAATAACTCTTAAGGTTGCTTCTACTTCAGAAGGGTCAACGTTTGGTAGAAGAATGACTTTTCCATCTTATTTAGTAGAATAAATAGTAATTTTGAAATGCTTTTCCAATGTAAAGCATTAAGAGCCCTTGTATCCCAACCCACGACAGTGCAGGCCCTGGTAGGGGTCTAGGGGTCGGAGGGTAACATCTGCAGTGGACCAGGCTCGTGGGCCCTGGAAGCAGGAAGATGGAGGGTGTGGAGCAGCCTGCAGTTCCCATCAGTGGCACTGCGGAGTTGCTTGTAGTTCCCTTTCTACCAGTAATCATAATCACCGCTGTACCCCTTTTCCTGGTACTGCGAGCTCACTGGAGGCTTTTCATTAACACCTTATTCCTACAAAGCAAACAAAGTATGTTCCTTTTTAAAAAGATAAGATCCAAGAAGAAACATTAAGTTACACCCTCAAAAACAGCCAAGAATGCCACTGGTGCAACTGTTCCTGAACTTGAGGATAGTGGGGGGTAAAGCATGCAACCAAGTCATCAAGGAGTAACTATTAGGTCCGTTATGTCTCTGTAATATGCTCCTATCTGCAGCCCATGGGCAGGCAAAGCCCCCCAATGAATTTTTTTACCATTTGCCTAGTGGCCTTGGTAGGTCATTAAAGGACTCTCCAGAGTGACCTCGATTTTATTCAACTTGCTTGGCAGCAACAATTCTTGGCAAGAAGTAGGACAGCCAGAAGGGGGAGATACAAGTGCACACTCACATACTTTGTCCTGTGAGAGACAGTAACTGGGGCCCAGGGGCTGCCACTCCTGGCTGGGGGAGGGGGAGTCTAACCCGAGGGTTCTACCTACTTCAGGCTTCTACCTCTGTCAACTGTCCAAGACCTAGGATGTTCAGTAACCTTGACCCTAAGGATGGGGCCCCTGTAGGCCAAGGGGGGATGGTTCCAGCACAACTGAGGGCTGGGGAGAGGGATCTCTGGGCTGCACCAAACTAAGCCCAGAAGCACACCCTTTTCAATACAGCACAAATGGAAATCTCCTTTGAGTATCCTTTTGATGCACCTCTCCATTTGTGCTTTTGGAAAACACCTCTAGTCACCCCTCCTACTTGTCTGCTTCACGTATTCAAGCCTCAAAAAGGCACCTGAATCCTTCACTGCTCTGAATCTCCCATTATCCAAGCGAGTGTATCATTTCTACCTTCCTCTGCTTCATTTATATTACCTAAAGCCAGATTCTGTTTTGGCACCTTTAGAAGATGCTAGGCCTGTAAAACCTATTAAAAACAACTTTCCCACATTTTTCTAACAGATCTCACTCTCTTCCCTCTTCTACAATGTAAGCCTCAGTGCACTTTCTTGCTTCCAACCCTTCAGTGGCCCATCACCCAATAAAAAGCTACCTGATCAGATTCCGTGTCCTTCACTCTTTTTTTTTTTTTTAAGATTTTATATATTTATTTGCCACAGAGAGAGATCACAAGTAGGCAGAGAGGCAGGCAGAAGGGGACAGGGAAGCAGGCTCCCCGCTGAGCAGAGAGCCCTATGTGGGGGTTCAACCCCAGGACCCCGAGATCATGACCTGAGCCAAAGGCAGAGGCTTAACCCACTGAGCCACCCAGGTGCCCCTACACTCTAATCTTTGAAACTACCAAATTTTGCATATATATCCTTTTCTTTAAAACTGGGTGATGGGCATTAAGGAGGGCACATAATGCAATGAGTACTGGGTATTACAGAAAACTGATAAATCATGGACCTCCACCTCTGAAACCAATTAATACACTGTATGTTAACTGAACTTCAATAAAAATAAATTTTAAAAAATAAAGTGATTTTTGTTGTTTATATTTCTACTGTATTATAGTCCTGTACTATGACCAATGCAATGTGTGTATTTTGGGGGAAAAAAAAACTGTACTTCATCCTCCTCAGTAGATTCTCTATAAAAGTAAATATAATGGAAACAAACAAACAAAACCCCTAAATACAATAGCTTTTGGAATTAAAAATTTCTTTTCAGGGGTACCTGGGTGGCTTAGTGAGTTAGGTGGCTGCCTTCCTCCTCAGGTCATGAGACCCTGCTCCCTGCTCAGCGAGGAGTCTGCTTCGCCCTCTCCCTCTGCCTGCCGCTCTGCCTCAGTGTGCTCTTGTGCTGTGTGTCAAATAGATAAATAAAAAATCTTTAAAAAATTTTCTTTATAGGCATATAAACATCTTGGTGCTGCTTCAATTTTCATACTTTGATAACTTTTGCACACCTCCCTGTCAATGTGGCTCCTTTTAGCAATGATGTGGAAACCGAGGCCCAGAAAAGTGAAGTGGCCTGGGTAAAATTATGGAAATGGTTGCTGCAAGGAAAGGGACTTCAGTGGAGGATTGTCCCCTTCCTTGAGCCAGTGCTATTGCTATGGCTTCGAAACAACAGTACTCACCCCGCTTTACCTCACCCCACCTCACCTGTTTGTCAATAGTAGTGGCTTCTTTTAATAAAAATATTTCCCATCCTATTTAGAATCAAAAATCTTAAAAGAATTAGCTAGTCTAGTTTACTGAGAACAAATTTATCGGGTCCCTTCCCCCCCAGGTCTATTCTGCACCAGCCAGTCACTGTTGATTTTAATTGGCTTAGAATTTAAATTACAGAGGAAAAAAAAACAAAAAAACTTTTGTTTCTCTTCACAATTATACTTCTAGAGTAGGCTCTTTGGTGATTATGGAGGTATTTCATTGATCACATAACTAAAGGCATCATTTGAAAGAGCACCACGGGCTACTGGGTAAATTCTAAACCTTCAAAGCTGATATAATCAGACCCTAAACTAATGATATTACTTAAAGTCTATAGTGCTCGATTAGAGCCAAAAACTGGTTTTTTTGCATACACTGTATATTTCCATCTTTATGACTTCATTGAAAGGAATCCCACTCGCTGGAATAATTAATACCCACATTTTTTTTTTTTAAATGCTTTTCCACATCAGACACAGTGCTAAGAAATTTACATTTATTGGGGCACCTGGGTGGCTCAGTGGGTTAAAGCCTCTGCCTTCAGCTCAAGTCGTGATCCCGGGGTCCTGGGACCGAGCCCCGCATCTGGCTCTCTGCTCTGTGAAGAGCCTGCTTCCTCCTCTCTCTCTGCCTGCCTCTCTGCCTACTTATGATCTCTGTCAGATAAATTAAAAAAAAAAAAAAGAAAAAGAAAAAAAAAAAGAACTTTACATTTATTAACTCTTCTAATCTTCACAGTACTTCAGATAGGCATTATTATGCCCACTTTATAAGGAGCAAGCAGTTTTGTTGTTTTTTTTTTTTTTAACCATAGCTGTCACACTAAAATATTGAAAATTTCTACTTTGTCCTCAATTCTCTCAGCCTTGGCATTGGCTGCTCTATTAAAAAATGAGCTTTCTTCTTCTTTCCACGTAGGCAATTCTTCCTTCAAGTTAAGAAACCTCTTCTTTGATACTAGTCATCACGTGCTATGTTTACAGAGCAATATCCCCATTGGACTGGAGTCTACTTAGGGGGTTTTGTTGCTGTTGTTTTGCTAGTCATTATTTCTGTGACATGCATATACCTGTAATACAGTATTTAATCAATACTGTTTCTCCACAATTATGGGTGGGTCTCTAGGCAGGAGCAGTAAGCCCTGACCTATAAATGCTTTTTCTTAGGAGTACACTTAACTCAGTAATTACTTTCTTGGAACTCTTTACTGACAGCTCGTGTAAGAAATACGGATCTATTTAAAATTAACATGCATCTCCTCTCTACCCTAACTGAACACCAGGTGTCCAGTTTTCGTTTGTAGAAAAGCACCAGGTACTTACCTCCGAACACATCTGGGGCACAGCATATTGTCCTCCAAGTGTGGGGGTGGAAAATTGCAGGCTGGTAGCAAGAACAGGGCACATACTCTTCCCCGTTTTTCAGGCACCCAGGCTTGTCCTGCATGGAACTGCAGGTGAACCCAACCTTCTGTGTCTGCAGGCAGACTTTTTCCATGGACCACACACCACCTGACACCTGGAGAAGGAAAAGGGAAAGAAAAATGAAGACAGCACGACTAAATTATAATGTTCTTCTGGTCAAGAATAGATCATGGTCTTTGTTTCTACTTTTCTTAAGTGCCGGCTCCAAGATATAAGCCCTGGAATCCTAGCTTAACCTACTCTGTCCTGCGCACCCCCCCCTTTTTAAAGGATTTTATTTATTTATTTGTCAGAGAGAGGGAGAGCGAGCGAGCGAAAACCAGCAGAGTGGCAGGCAGAGGGAGAAGCAGGCTCCCTGCAGAGCAAGGAGCCCGATGTGGAACTCAATCCCAGGACGCTGGGATCATGCCCTGAGCTGAAGGCAGCCGCTTAACCAACTGAGACAGCCAGGCATCCCTGTCTGGTGCCCTTTTAGAAAACCATACAAAACAGTTTTTATTAAAACTTTAAAAAGGAGAGGTTCCTGGGTGCCTCTCCCTCTGCCTGCTCCTCTACTTGAACTCTGTCAAATAAATACATAAAACCTTACACACACACACACCACCAACTTTTAGATGGAAAATGTGTAGCTGGAAGTGGTATAGCTCCAAGTGTGGTAAATGATAGTACAAAGAGGCAAAACTTTACCTCTGCCCATCCTAGGTTTGGAGCAGGGACTCCTTCACAAAAAGATCAACAACAAAAAAAATCAGTTTCCTTCTTCCTTCCTTCCTTTCTTTTTTAAAGATGTTTCAATTTATTTGACAGAGAGAGAGAGCCGGAGAGGGAACAGGAGCAGGGCGGATGGGAGAGGGAGAATCAGACTTCCCACCGAGCAGCAGTCTGATGCAGGGCTCAATCCCAGGACCCTGGGATTATAACCCAAGCTGAAGGCAGATGCTTAACAATTGAGCCACCCAGGTCTCCCGAGAAAATAAGTTTCTTTTTTTTTTTTTTTTAAAGATTTTATTTATTTGACAGAGAGAAATCACAAGTAGATGGAGAGGCAGGTAGAGAGAGAGAGAGGGAGGGAAGCAGGCTCCCTGCTGAGCAGAGAGCCCGATGCGGGACTCGATCCCAGGACCCTGAGATCATGACCTGAGCCGAAGGCAGCGGCTTAACCCACTGAGCCACCCAGGTGCCCCGAAAATCAGTTTCTTAATGCATATGGCACACATCCCTTGAAGAAACCACCAACGAAAACAAACTCAAAATGGTGGCTCAGAATCTTAGTTTTTTACAAAGAAGAGGAATTTGTAGAGAAACAATAGGAAAAAGGGAAGCAGTTTTAGGCTCCTGGGGGCGGCAGAGAGTGGGCAGGTCAATCTATGGGGAAGGAACTTAATAAATAAGGTATCTCTGGTGCCACCTCTCAGTGGACTGTCTCCAACAAAAAAAGAATTTATAAGCTGCCTATAAGCAGTAAAAAGGGACTTTTCTGGGTTGACTGCTCTTTAATTGCCATCAGCTCAAAACAATTTTTATTATACATTTTTAAACAATTTAGGACAGGTATAGTTTGGGATGACATACTCTGGTTTCCTTCAATAGAAAGACTAAACCGGAATGGTCTGGGAGGGTCTGCATGAAATGGGTTTGGGGTTTCAAAAGGCAGTGTACTGGGCTAACCAGCTTATGGTTTCTCTTAATTTTATATCCTGTAATTCTTACAACATTATGAGGTAGGTGTAACTATTAACCTATTTTATGGTGAGGAAACTGGGAACTGTATTAAACATCTTGGTAATGTCACTCACTTAACAGACTTTAGAAGATCCCAGGCTTAAGCTCAGGCAGCTGATTTTAGAGCGTGCTCTTTGAATTCCTTCAAGAAGGGGAAAGAAAGCCAAACAGATTGCCATTCCCTTCTGATGACATCAATAATTTGCAGCAGCGGTTTTCAAAGTGCGGTCCCCAGACTCGCATCATCAGCACTGGCTGAAAAATTATTAGAAAAGAAAATTCCCAGGCCCTACCTCAGTTCTGAATCAGAAACTCTGTGGGTAGGGCCCAGGAATCACCAACCCTTCAGGTGATTTTGATATACCCTAAAACTGATTGGAGGTTAACATCAATAGCATTTTTTCCTTCAACAGGACCAGAATGAAATCTCAAGCCTGGGCTTACCGTGGGCCTCCTGTGGTGATTCCACGGTCTCCGTCTTGCCAGCCCTGCCTGCAATTCTGGACCAGGAGGCAAACACAGCATCTGGGGCTGAAGTTGTCACAACAACGGTATCGACTCCCTCCAGGAGAGCACCAGACCCCCCAGAGGTGGGTGCCCCACCCTCAGGGGGAGCAGCCACCTCAGGAGGGTAGGTCCCGTCTGAAGATACCCTTTTTCCGAAAACTTCCAGAGACATTTCCCCCTGCTCCATCTTTGATCTTCTTTGTGACTGTGAGAGAATCTTGGCCTCCTCTGCGGTGACAGGAATATTCTTCTACAAACAGGGTTTGCAAGGTTAAGGTGCTGTCAGAAGTGCAGTCCAATTTTTATGATTTTGCCCAATTTTGGTGTGAAGTGCTGGTGGTGGGGGTGGAAGGGGGTGGTCGGTGGGTGTGCTATTTCCCTTCAGAAGGAAGGAGAGGCTAAAGTAATCCCTCCACGGACTTTCTGATGCTCCATTAGGTAATCAGAATGAGGACTAAAGCTTCCACTTTGTCAAATCCCTACGAATCACTTACCTGTTGATCAGGGTAAGCATATTCGCAGATTCTCTTATATACGTCCAGTTTCTAAGACAAGAGAAAAAGGAGTTAAAAATCAAGTAAGGATCCTCCCCCTCCCCCCAGGAGCACTGCCTCCGACCCCCGGGCAGTCACCTGGCCTTTGGTGCTCAGCTTTAGTTGCTGGCACCAGGCCCGCAGGACGTCTCGATGAAGCATGTTGGCGGGCGGCAATTTCAAAGGTAATGGAGGAACTGGGATTTTCTTCCGAAGTCTTACTTTTCCACTGCCTTCTTCCTTCTTTTCTGAACAAGATGCAGGAGGAAAACAGGATGAAATTAGCAATAATTCACTTTGGGATAGCCTTTTAAAATGTCAAAGTACAACTTTAAGTTCTCCCAACCCAATCCCCATTGCAGATTCAATGACTTGACAGAGACCCCAGAACTTCCGAAAGACACAACCTCAAACCTGGGACGGACTTACTACTTCTGAAGCTCCAGTTTTTACTTCCTGAAACTTCCATACTTGCTCCCTTGTGGGGGCACTTACACCCAGACTTCAACGAGGCTGTACTGGAGATCTTACTTCCAATCCAGGGGAATGAGAGTAATTTTAAACCCGACATCGTAATCCTCAGTAGGGCCTGGTCCTCTCACCAAGGAACAAAGCAAACAACTAGGCGATGCTACACACAACCACCCGTTCTCAGAATTACATCAGCCCTCCCCACTCTGGGCAGTGCTTGGGTCTCACCGCACACAGCTTCCTCACACACTCTCACTGTCCAGGGAAGACTTCTAGAACATACTCCAGAATAGACAACTATAATGACACTAACAGTTATGAGGCTTTACCGAGTGCACATTACTAGTCAGGTATCATGTAGGCATTTTTACCCAATTATTCCCTATACACTACAATGGAGCCTGCAGCGCACTCCATCTGACCTGGCTAAGTTAAGTATTATCCTCCATTCTTAGAAAAAGAAGGTGGAGTTTTAAGGATAGGATTTCAGATTTATAGCAGTCTGTCCCCAAACCACTGTACTCTGAGATCCCTTAACACTAAGCAGCGAGTGAAGTCAAAATGATGAACAGAACAAATAAACTGTCAGAGTTTGGAAACCTGAAGACACCCGAGTTTTAACAGAGGTGGCTGAAAGAAGGCTTCAGGCGCGGGCGAAGTAAGCTGAATGCCAAAGGAAGTGCAGGGTTTTCAGGATACAGGACCTTTTTTTTTCCCCCCTACTTTTTCTATTCCTTCAGAAAATTCCTCGGTCTTCTTAACCCAAGGAAAGGAGATTTGAGGGCTCGTAGACTTCTTACCTTTGTCTTCTTTCATGGATCTTTTCCGTTTGGTCCCGCTGGCGGAGGTTTTTTGCAACTTTGGTTCACTGGAATCCTGCTGCTTCTCTCTGGCTTCTTCTGATGCTGGTTCGGATAGGCCAGCCAGAGTGTGTTCCCCCGACTTTGTGGAGTTCTGCCGGGGACAGAGGAGCCGTCTTCCCGAGCGTGCCCGCCCCACCACACACACTACCTGCCTCGAGAGAACTCACATCCACGGCACCAGGATAGTCATTAGACACATCACTGGCAGTGCAGCTTCTCCTCTGGGAAATCATCTCAACCCCAGGCTGACTTCTAAAATGGGGTAGATGGGGAAATGGGAGGCCAAGACGAAAATATGAAAAAGACAAAATATAGATAACAACCACAGAAGTAGAAGAAACTAGGTTCTTTGGCTAGGGGGTGCAGGAGCCCTTACCTGTATCACCTGCCCTATCCCTTATTCTCTTACCTGAAGATTTCCTTCCCCCATTCCTTCCATCCTGATCTCTTCCGAAGTTTTCCCCTAATACTGCCAGAGGGATTCTATATATACTCCTGCGGCGGTTCCTTGTGTTTAGTATGAAGATATACAAATGTCTTTAATTCAGCGGACCAGCCTCTCCATGGCTCCAAGGGCTGGTCATAGAATTCCTTTCCAGCCTAGATACCTTAGCCTGAAGAGATTTCACTCACTCCACGCCAGCCTTCTTTCTACTCACTTTCTTAAATCTTACTTCTCCTTCAGAATCTCATTTCCAGTATTCCCTCACCTGGCCGCCCCTCCTAATCTCCTCAGACCAGGTCACAACTCCAAGTTGCCTCTCCGCTTCCGCCTTATCAGTCAGTTTTACATTTGCTTGTGGGATTTGATCAGTGCTCCTTACCCCCTTTGAAGGTAAGCTGCCTAGGGGCAGAATTTCTCTCTCCTCCTGGGCCCTCAAACATTGTTTAATTGAACACCAGAAGCAAGAGAACAGCTGAGGATACAGTTACCTGATAGAGAAACCTCTTACATAAGATCTTGATGTATTTTTTATTTTCTTTCATTAACTCCCCACAGCAACCTAGTAGCAATTTCCAACTCTGTTTTTCAGATGCAGAAGCTACCTCATCCAAAGACACACAGGCAGGCATTTCTGAGGAACACAAAATCCCTACCTGGAAATCCTTTCCAGTGTCCTCAAGGCGGGAGCACAGGACAAATTAACACTTGTATGGCATTTTACATCACTATAGCAGCTTTGCATTCATATACAAATTTTACATTTGCATAGCCTTAACACAAACTACTCACTTTGGAGCCTGTCTTAAGTCTTAAAATTGGGCAAAAATGATGGCTGAGAGTGTTCGGGTTCCCTTAGCACCGTGGTTCGGTTCCACTGAAAGGTCTCAAATCCTCCCTACTTTTTTTTTTTTTTAAAGTAAGGTTCACAC
Organism: Mustela erminea; assembly: GCF_009829155.1. Classification (NCBI taxonomy): domain Eukaryota; kingdom Metazoa; phylum Chordata; class Mammalia; order Carnivora; family Mustelidae; genus Mustela; species Mustela erminea. The sequence continues at coordinate 163,952,431 of NC_045614.1, read as the reverse complement.
CCAGGCTGGAAGGCATTGTGGGGCTTGAACTCCTGACCATGAAATCAAGCAGTGAACTGAAATCAAGAATTGGATGCTTAACCTGCTGAGCCACCCAGGCGCCCCAAAGCTTCTCTACCTTTAATTTCTGCCTGTGGTGCTTGTCAGTCTGTCTGACTTTGGATTATTCCATAGCCCCGGTGACCCTTGGAAAAGACAGGTTCAGACCTACCATTACTGGTTTAGGACCGGTGTCTGTTGAGGGCAAATTAAAGCAGCTAGTTCTCCCCACCAACCTCAGTTCTTTACCTCTTCCTGAAGTTTTCCCCTCACCTCCCTTCTTCTCCTGTCACCACTCCCCTCCAGGCCTGAAAGCAGAATCTTCTCAAACACAGGATAAAGCATCTTTTCAAAACCAAAATAGGAAGCCCTGTTTCTTATATACAGTATCCTTGCCCCAATATTATCAGGCTGCGATGGTTATTTAGGACTTTACTGTTTTGTTTTGTTTTTTTCTTAAGAGGAAATCAAGGCACGTTCTTTTCTCCTCAAAACAAGGATCAAGTGTGCTCAAGCGGGAGGGAGAAACAGGACGAGGCTCTCAAAGACAGACAGAAACAAAACCACTAAAATTGTATTTACCTTTTTGCCTTTTGCTTTCTCCATATCCACAGAGAAGTCGAGGTTGACAAAAAGAAAATTCAAGCTGCTTAAACGATCCTAGGTCCAAGATTTTAAAAGTCTCCTCCCTTTTCGAAAAGTCTTTTAAAAGTCTCCTCCTACTTCCTGTCACCCAAGGGCGCTCTTCTTTTTCTCCTCCCCATCTTCCCTCCCTCACAATTTGTGAATACTAATTATGTGGACTCTTTTATTCATGAGGTGTCTCTGGTATTTTAATTAGTAATACCTTTCCTACCACTTCTGTGAGCTTTTTAACAGAATCCCCTACCGTGTGGTTCAGGAGACGTCCGGCAGTTGGAAGAAGCTCCTTCCGAAAAATCCAAAGGAGAAACAAAAGTTCCCAGAGACTTCTCCACAGGATGTTCGAAGGGATTTAATGAGGCGACTTGTGGAAACAAAAGAATTCCAGCGCCGGACTGGTGGTTTGAAGGAAGCAAAACCGTAATCCTGTCCCACATAATTTTTATTTCTTCAGCAAGATACTCAGCCAATCGCAGCTCCACCTTCCCAGGTTACACTCATACCCCTTCCTATCTGCCCACAAACAGTAAGAGTAGTTTGTAGTCTATTGAGTTTTTGTTTTGTTCCAGACTTTAGGTTTAAAAGTTCCATAGCCAGTATTTTATTGTCCTCCATTTTGTGGATGCTGAAAGTACGGACAACATTATATTGGTAACTTGCTGGATGATGCAGTAAGAGAACCAGAAATCAGGTCCCGTGAGCCTTATCCTACCCCTCAAGCCGCTGACCTACCAACTCTCAAACAAGGTCAAGACTCTCTCTTTAAAATTAGTCTGAAAATACCTCCCGCTCAGATTGCTCCTCCCTGTCAAACTGGAGGGGGATCAGAAATGGGAAGGGAAGAAAAATTCTACGTTAAGAGCCAGCAATTGTGGGATTCAAACCTTCCTCGGTCTGGTTACAAAGCTCTAGTATCTGCCTTTGTTTTGTTTTCCTACCTCTCACTGCCTGCCTCAAAATGATGAAGAAGAGATGAGCCCTACCCAGAATGGAGGTGATACTATCCTCCCAGGATAGTAATACACGGACACACGATGTAAGTAAATGGGACTCGGGAGTGGAGAAGGAAGATGAGGACTGAACAAGCCCCAAAGTACTAAAGAGGAAAGCAAGTATTTAGAACCGTCTGGGAGGTCACATGGAGATTTTGACTGGTAAGTGTTTTACCCTGGCTCATAGGCAAAAATCAGTAATTTTCTAGTCAAGATTTATATATACAAAGTGTTTGATTGAATCATCTTTCTATTCCTGGTGTAATTGGATGTAACATGCTAAATTCTAAATTAAGTCCAAACCCAGATGATGAGACATCTCATCCTGGGCAAGGTACAACTTATAATTTCTGTATTAAGAGATGGAATATAGGGCGCCTGGGTGGCCCAGCGGGTTAAGTCTCTGCCTTCAGCTCAGGTCATGATCTCCGGGTCCTAGGATCAAGCACTGCATCAGGCTCTCTGATCAGCAGGGAGCCTGCTTCCCTGGAACTCTCTCTCTGCCTGCCTCTCTGCCTACCTGTGATCTCTGTCAAATAAATAAATAAAATCTTTAAAAAAAAGAGAGAGATGGAGTATATATTGAGATTATGATTTAGGAATTCTTAGACCTACCATGATTTTGAGGAAAATAATTTCTGAAAGAATTGCACCAACGATTAAAAAAAAGAAACAACTGGTAAGCTGTGTCATATATATATATATATCACATTTTTTTTTTTTAAGATTTTATTTATTTGTTAGAGAGAGAGATACAGAGCGCAAGCACAGGCAGACAGAGTGGCAGGCTAGAGGCAGAGGGAGAAGCAGGCTCCCTGCCGAGCAAGGAGCCCGATGTGGGACTCGATCCCAGAACGCTGGGATCATGACCTGAGCCGAAGGCAGCCGCTTAACCAACTGAGCCACCCAGGCGTCCCTATATATCACATTTTAATTGTAAAAATATTTGAGCATAATTGAAAGTAATAATACTGAGTTCTCAAATGAAGCAAAAAGCCAAATACTTTTGTTGGGCTTGGAGCTGTAAAAATAAATTTATTACAAATATTATAAATGAATATGCTTATAAATTTATAAGCAATCTTGAACAAATACAATGTTTTTGACATTGTATTTGACTTCTCAAATGTAAAATAGGAATATATGTAAGTTTGTTTCTTTAGAGAAATACGTTTATGTGTAAAATTTTTTATGAATGGTTAGTAGTCAAAAGAAAAAACTGCTGCTTTTTAAAATGTTTGTCAATGCATCGAGCTCTATTCCTTAGTTGAAAAATATTCATGATTGGGGGCACCTGGGTGGCTCAGTGGATTAAGCCGCTGCCTTCGGCTCGGGTCATGATCTCAGTGTCCTGGGATCAAGCCCCGCATCGGGCTCTCTGCTCAGCGGGGAGCCTGCTTCCCCTTCTCTCTCTGCCTGACTCTCTGCCTACTTGTGATCTCTCTCTGTCAAATAAATAAATAAAATCTTTAAAAAAAAAAAAAGAAAGAAAAATATTCATGATTGAATTTCATTTATTGAACAAAAGTGTTTGATAAATGGACAGCGACTATGTGCTTGGTACAGGAGATACAGCGATGGACAAAAGCAGACAAGGACCCTGCCCTCAAGGGTTTTCAGCCTGGTAGGAAGGACAAACATTAAGTAACTCATTATCACTAACTAATAAAAATAATCTTTTACAGGATTTTAAAATGCATTACATTTATTTATACATATTGTGAAAACTACTCAATTACGACACTTAAAAGGCAGAAAAGCTCCTTACAGTTGGTGGGCTGCAGTAGGGGTTTTGGTCTCATCAAGAAGTCAGGTAAGGGTCAGATTTGAAGGACCAGAAGAACTGCATTAACTTAATAGGAGGAGAGGAGGGGTCAGCTAACTCCTTTCAGGAACAAATCAGGGCTGTGAGGCTGGAGCTCGGAGGGGGAGGAGGAAGACGTTAGCTGTGTCTGGAGAGGTTGACCTCCTCATCTTTAGGCAAAGAGCAATGGAAAGCTGCTGACAAATACTAGGTGGAGGTGGGGTGGGCGGGCTCTGACGACCATTTTTTGAAGGTCTTTCAACCCTAATAAGGAAAAGCAGTTGGCGAGGGGTCTGCGAAGACACCGGAAGGTGAGTTGGGAAGCCGCCATAGCAGCTTTGGGCTTGGGAGACGGGCCCCTGGCCTGGTAATGGGGAGCTGTGGGTAAGAGCGCAGACTCCAGAGCCGGGCTGCCAGGAAACTGCAGTGGCCTTTTACCCAGCTCTGTGACCTTGGGCGAATGATCTAACCCCTGAAAGTCTCTCCCTTCCCTCCCCTCTAAGATGGAAGCCCTGGAAAAGCTAGCTCTTCCTCAGAGGGCTGCAGGGTTGACTAAAGAGGTTCTCACATGTCTCCTGTATAAAGTGTCTAACGCAGCACATGTTGAATCAATGCTGGATGTGTTGAAAAGAGCAAATGGTAATTTTATCTACATTTAAAAAAAATGAGCTTATTAGGGAGTAGCAGAGGATTGCAGTCCAGGATAAGCTAGCTTTGGTGAACCCTAGGCAAATCCAGAGAGGCAAAGGGAAGGTCTGCCTTTATTAGCTTTATGGAAGAAGTGGGGGACGGTGGTTTTGAACAAACGTTGTTGGGAGAAGAACAGTTTGAGGTTGGGGTGTCTCACGGGGCTTAGCGTTTTATTGCTGGGGCAAGGAGGGGTCTTCCTTTTCTTTCTTTTTTTTCTTTGATCTTCCTTTTTTTTTTTTTTTCCCAAGATTTTATTTATTTACTTGACAGACAGAAATCACAAGTAAGCAGACAGGCAGGCAAAGAGAGAGGAGGAAGCAGGCTCTCCACAGAGCCGAGAGCCCCATGCGGGGCTCGATCCCAGGACCCTGAGATTACGACCCAAGCAGAAGGCAGAGGCTTCAACCCACTGAGCCACCCAGGAGCCCCGGATCTTCCTTTTCTTAAAAGCATGAGATAAATTCCTATGTAAAAAGTGCCCTCCTCAAAATCATTCTTCTCTTCTTTCTAAGGGCTGGTGGTTGTGTGGGCCACGGTGAGTGGTACAAGCTGCAGTGCTCCCCCTCAGGGCGTTCCCGTTCCACAGTAAAGGAAGGTTCCTTTATGTTCACAGATGTTTCTATTAGCAGACTGTTGGAGACTGAATAAGGTTGTGAGAGATGTGGTGGATTCCTGCCAGGTTTTCTTTTTTGTTTCTGCGTGTATTTTATCTTCCAAAAAAGTTTTTAATTGAATAAAATGAGCTGAGTTAATGAGGCCTTTAGTTGTTTACCTGGGGGCAGTGAATTTTCTTCCAGAGTCATTAATCTGCATTTACAGAAGACAAAACAGGATTGTATCCCACAACACCCCCACCATTTCTTATTGGAGGGATGGAGAGCTTTGGTGGGAGATGGCCGTGGGGGCTGATTGGGGTACAGGTTTAAATCTGTATTTCTAGACGTGCTGGGTCAAAAGCTGGTCTTCCTCAGTATTTTTATGGTTCCATTCGTACCCAGAATGACTTCTACCCGTTTATAACAGAGTATAAGAATACCTCTTTCTCTATATCTGGTATTGTAATAAGTACTCTAAAACTCCACTCTCTACCTTTTAAGTGTCCCCTATGGTGGGAAGTCGGTATCCTTTATGGAGTTATTTTTTATTAAAGAAACAGATGAGTCATTTAAGCATCGGACTTAGGCTTAGGTCATTATCTCCGGGTCCTGGGGTGGAGCCCATATGGGGCTCCGCACTCAGGAGGAAGGAGTCTGCTTCTCCCTCCTCTCTGCCCCTTCCCCTGCTCGAACTGTGTGTATGCACTCTCTCTCTCTCTCATTTGAATAAATCTTAAAAAGAAAGAAAGAAACAGATGAGTAATTTAGAAGTAAATTTGGAGAGTAATGTGGGCTGTCAGGTTAGTTAGTAATCTGGGATACCGGCAGCTGGCTGGTTCAGTCAGAAGAGCATACAATTTTTTTTTTTTTTAAAGATTTTTTATTTATTTCTTTGACAGAGAGAGATCACAAGTAGGCAGAGAGGCAGGCAGAGAGAGAGGAGGAAGCAGGCTCCCCGCTGAGCAGAGAGCCTGATGCAGGACTCGATCCCAGGACCCTGAGATCATGACCTGAGCCGAAGGCAGTGGCTTAACCCACTGAGCCACCTAATCTCAGGGTGGCGGATTCAAGCACGACATTGTGTGTAGAGATTGCTTAAATAAATAAAACTTTAAAAAATAAATAATTTGCGTTAAAAAAGGGAAAAGTTGGGGGTAGTTGGTAGAGCTGAAATATGGGGAGAAAAACACAGGGGTTTCTTTTTCTTTTTTTTAAAGATTTTATTTATTTATTTGTCAGAGACTGAGAGAGAGCACAAGCAGGTGGAGTGGGAGGCAGAGGGAAAAGCAGGCTCCCCATTGAGCAAGAAACCCACGTGGGACTTGATCCCAAAACTCTGGGATCACAGCTTGAGCCGAAGGCAGATGTTTAACCGACTGAGCCATCCAGGCGTCCCACCCATCTGATTTCTTTACTTATAAACTGTCTCCATTCCGCCTTCCATCCTCTGTCAAGCACTAGTGAGGAAAAGTGATTCTGATCCTTAATTACCTCCCAGTAGATTGAGCTCCAGAAATGTGAGGCAACACAGTGTCACCGAGTTATATATACCTTTCCATGACTTTCACTTTAGAGAACAAGGCATGGGGGCACCTGCCTGGCTCAGTCGATGGATCTTGTGACTTTGGATCTTGGGGTGGTGAGTTCAAGCCTCACATTGGGTGTGGAGCCTACTTAAAAAAATACGGAACAGGACATGTTTATCAGACTTCAAGCCAGCCTGCACACAAGGCCTCTGTGTAAGGTGTGCGGTCTACCGCCAGGGCACGTGGGCATGAAGTGAGTGGTCCCTCCGGGAGTTCTTTTGGCTCTCATGTCCCAATAACTGGGAATCGAAAACTGAAGTACAGGAGGCTTTTTTACGTAGTTAACCATCCCAAGGAACTTAGGAGTAAGAGTTTATAAAAGCAAGCTTAATTTAATTTTGCAGCATGTATGCATTTTTGTTCAGAAGGCTTAACTCTTGTCAAATATAATGCAGTTTCTTGTGGCTTTAAATTTTACCCGACTCAGAAACAGGGTGGTTTTTATAAGAATCGCTTTCCTCCTGAGCTAGAAGCATAACCATGCATAGGACAGTAAGAGTAACTTAAATGAGAATGATTACTAAATGCAGCCTCAAAGAGAAGATAGATAATAGCACTTTATATTCATACAGACCTGCCTTTCAACTGAGTATCAAAGGAAGGCAGAATGTAGCTGATGCTGTGTTATGGTTGAAAATTACAACTGTGCAATTTTCTTATTCCTGAGTGTTTCCCTTCTTAAACATGATACTGAGTTAAAACAGCTCTAGAATTCAGTGTGTATTGATTTTGAACACAGGTCTCTCTCTTTCTACCCCTCAGATATCAACCCTGAGTTGCAAAAACATCAATGGACCACCTGCCTTTGTGGCTTTGAAGCATTTGCTATCGTTGGAGAAAAACATAATAAGGGATGGATGGACATCTTTCTGAGCTTTTCTAAGGTTTTTGAATAAGGAGTTCAGCTACATCCCTTTTGGCCTCAGTCTGTACTTCTTAATTAAGTTCTTTCCAGCTTCTCTCTTAACTCAGGTAAAGACCTGGGAGGTGGAGCTTCCCATGATGGGACGTGAAACTACTCTCTCAAACAGTAAGGCCTGCCCCGAGCCCCAAGACTGTGGTTGGCCTGACCTTTGCTGCCCAGCTGCATGGACTCACCAACCTTTGTCCTGCATTTTCCTTATATAAACTTAGATCTATTTGTAGCACTGTGGGGACTGTCCCTGTGATGTAAGTCCACCGACTTCCCAGTTGTTGGCCTTTGAAATTCCTTTCTTGTTTCATCACCACTCAGCTTTCTGCCTTTGGATTTTATCAGCAGTGAGTGGTCACACCCGGTCTATTTGGGACCCTGGAGCCAGAAGTTCCTGCATCCTGGGGCCCCAGTTGAGTTCTGATGAAAAAATACAGAGATGAAGATGGAGACAGAACATACTCTGCATCCCCTGAATGAATTTAGTCATGGTGCTAACACTTGAAGAATGCATCAGAAAGCTTCACTCTACTGAAGCAGAAGTTGTGTAGGGGGCGCTCAGTAGTATTCATGGAAATTATTCGAAACTAGAGCTCTGAATTATATTACTGTATTCTATATAATGATGAAAATTACAGAAATCCCCAGAAATACGTTGCTACGGATCCTATAAGTGCTTTCTTTTGGAAGGTTGTGACACTATATTTTTGGATTGGCTTTAAAATGTTCTCATAATACCTATTTATAGGCACATGCATTTTTTTTAAAGATTTTATTTATTTATCTGACAGAGATCACAAGTAGGCAGAGAGGCAGAGCGAGAGAAAGAGGAGGAACCACGCTCCCTGCCCAGCAGAGAGGCTGATGTGGGGCTAAATCCCAGGACTCTGGGATCATGATCCAAGCCAAAGGCAGAGGCTTTAACCCACTGAGCCACCCAGGTGCCCCTAGGCACATGCATTTTTGACTACTCCTATAAGGGAAGGCAAATAGTGAACCTCTACTTTTTTTTTAAATATTTTATTTATTTATTTTGGGAGTGAGAGCGAGAGAGCTCTCAAGCACAAGCTGGCAGAGGGGCAGAGGGAGAAGGAGAAACAGACTCACTGCTGAGCAGGGAGCCCAACACGTCTACCTGATCTACCTGATCTGAAGGAAGCCCCTTAACTGATAGAGACACCCAGGTGCCCCATGAGCCTCTACATCTCTAAAGACACAGGAGAAGAGGGTGCCTGGGTGGCTCAGTTGGTTAAGGGACTGCCTTCAGCTCAGGTCATGATCCTGGAGTCCTGGGATTGAGACCCACATCAGGCTCTCTGCTCGGCAAGGTGTCAGCTTCTCCCCCTGAGCTCTCTCCTCTCATGTTCTCATTCTTTCTCTCTCTCTCCCCCAAATAAATAAAATCTTTAAAAAACAAAACACAGGGTAAGAACATTTTTTGAAAGTCATTCACACACAAAAAACATAAGTAAAAGTTAAACAGTAAAAATTTTCCTAAGGTAATTAAAATTTCCATGATAAAAAAAAGACCAGGTCTTGGTGTGCCAGAGATTGGGTTAAATGGGGGATGGGGACTAAGGAGGTCACTTTTGATGAGTACTGGGGGCTACACATAAGTGGTGAATCACTGAATTCCTCTGAAACGGATTTATGCTATATGTTAACTAACTGGGACTTAAAAAAAAACCTTGAAACTACTAAAGAAAAAAGAAAGGCCAGGTCTTACCATAAAAGGGAACCAAGAGGTCCAGGCTTCACATTCTCAGATAGCCTCATATTTAGACACTTAAAGTGATCCAGTTACATATAGATACCTCTGTCCATATAGCCAGGGCTGCATTATAATGATTAAAAGAAAAATATATCAGTCATGCAACTTTGTTAGAGGTAAACATTTTCTTCGATTATACGTTTTCTGTAAACTTATGTTGTCCTTTTTTTTTTTAATGGAATCACAAAAATGGAAGGATTTTAGGCCTACTTTATTACGATACTGTGACTCTTAATTAGAACTGCTTATGTCATCCCCATCCTGGCTCATGGTATAGGGCTCCTAAAAAACCCTTGAATTTCCTGAGTGATGAGAGCAGTAAAGGTGTATTGTTATGTTAATGAGTGGCTTTTGCAAAGTGCCTAAGGGGGGGGGGTTGTTGCCAAAATAGGCAACCCAGTGATTAGAGGGTTGGACCTTTCAGTTCCACCCCCTTAATTCTGGGGGAGGAGGGGAGCTGGAGGTTGAATCCATCACCAGTGGCTAAGGATTTAATCAACCATGACTAGGTAGGGAGGCCTCCATAAAAACCCAAAGGATGGGGATGCACAGAGTTGGGTTGATGAGTGCATGGAGAGTGGCCCACTGGGAACCCTGGAGGCCCCATGCCCTTTCCACATCCCCTGCTCTGCATCTTTTCCATCTTGCTATTGCATTACATCCTTTTATAATACCAGTGACCTAGTAAGTAAAATGTGTTTTTGAGTTCTGTGAGCCACTCTAGCACATCATTTGAACATCATTTGAGGAAGTCATGGTGATCTGGGTGGGATCTTACAGCCCAACAGTCAAGAAAGAATGCTTGAGATGTTTAGGGTGCAAAAGGGTGTTTCTTTTTTTAAAAGATTGTATTTATTTATTTGATAGAGAGCTATTACTAGTAGAGAGGCAGGCAGAGAGAGGGGGGAAGCAGGCTCCCCGCTGAGCAGGGACCGGTGGGGCTCCATCCCAGGACCCTAAGATCATGACCTGAATGGAAGGCAGAGACTTAACCCACTGAGCCACCCAGGTGCCCTCAAAAGGGTGTTTTCATTAAAGCCCCATAGGCACAAAGAGCTGCATTGTGATTGTGAGGAGTGACTGGTTATATAGGGTTTTCTGTCCTAGGTGTAGGTGACATTAGGACTCCGGGAAATTGGCCCTTATATGAGTCTGCAATACCAAATGTAATGATTAAGTTGTTTACACAGGTTGATCATCCCATACAGAACAACGGTTCTACTAGACAAAATGAATTCCACAAATAGTGACCTAAATGGGACTTTGCTAAAAGGTCTTAAGAAATCCTTATGGAATATAGGCCTTTTTTCTTTTTTTAAAGCCTATAAGAATACACGGGTATGATAACAATTCATTTTATGTGACTTAGGCAATTTTCTGACAAGATGGTGGCTCTTTATACCATTAGGAAGTAACCAACCTGAAATGCAGTAAATGTGAGAGTCTTCAAAATTATAGTCTTCAAATAAAGACTTCAATAAAGTCTTTGAAATTATAACCTGGTTCATAAGTGGTGGAAATGAAGAGAGGCAGGCAGTGTAGTCATGCCCTGTTATAAACCTAACAGTAGGGTGGAGAAAAATAATATGTCAGTGCTAGAGTTTATTTACAGCTGTCCAAAGGAGGAGTGCCTGGGTGGCTTAGTCATTCAAACAGGAGACTCTTAATCTAAGGGTCATGAGTTCAAGCCCCACATTGTGTGTGGCACCTACTTAAAATAAAATATAAAACAAAATGAAGTTAAATTAAAAAAAAGAAAACTGCCCGAAGGAGAAGGAAACTCCAGCTAGTGGACATAAACATTCTTGGTAGTACAGTGAAGCAGATACTAAGAATACTAAATCCACCTTGGAAAGTTCATTAGCAGGAGCCAAGGGTCAGTTCCAACAAACATTGAATTAAGGGTCAGCACTGATGAGAATTTAATGATGAGAACAGTTGTGTTCCTGAGAGAGGCAAGGTGGGAGATATGCATAAGGAAAATTACTCTGGCCAGGGGCTTTTGTGGGACTGCCTCCTAGGGACCATGAAGACAAGAATGAGGTGGTTGTTGGTGGGACTGGGAAGGCAAGGAAGGCTATATGAAGCATTGTATAGGTAGAATCTCATGATAACTTAATAGATATGGGGAGCTGAAGTTCATTATAAAACTGAGATTTAAATTTGGGTACTGAAAGATGGTGGTTTAACACTATACTGGAAACAGAACATGTGGAAGAGAGGTGGTGTGTCACGGATTTAAGGGATTGCAGCACCTAGCAACTTGATAGATTTTATTTCTTGCCATGACCCAACCAGGCAGAAAATGACTCCAAGGGTATATAATCAAGTGTCTGTCAGGCATTGGCCAGCATTTTGGAGACAGCTTAGATAGCGAACCACAATACATCTTTCTTTGTTAAAGAACCTGGAATTGCAAATCCTAGAGTCCATTTAGAGATCCAAAATACAATAAGCCTGATAAAATATCCTAGTTAATTATCTGACAAATTGCTTTACCTCAGTTAATTCCTCCATCCTTAATATTTGCAGATTTTGCACAATTCTTTTTATAGTATAATGATTTGCTATATTGAGAGTTCTTGACTAAAGGGACACTTTCTGGTGTACCTGGCTGGCTAAGTTGATAGAGCATGCAACTCTTGATCTCATGGTTGTGAGTTCAAGTCCTACATTGGGGGTAGAGATTAATTAATAAAAAAAAAAAAGATTAAAAAAATGGACTATTTCTTACTTAACTTCATCTTGTCAGCCATTAGTGTAAGGACCTAACAAAAATATTGTCTAAGTAATGAGTGACACCTGGATGAACAAATGCTCTACGGACCCTTTTCGACCTCATTGTTGTCAAGGCTAAGCCTGGCCAAGGGAGTCCTGACATTGTCTCAAATTGCTCCTCCACGGGGGCCATATTGATGTTGGGTATATGGGATAAATCAGGTCTTTGATTGGCAGGTGGTGGTGATGGTGTGTAGTGTGAGGTTGAGGGAGGGTATCATGGTGATGGGTCTAGAAGAGCAGACATCTAAGTTAGCACATTTATTTATTCCTTTATTTTTACGTGTTTAAACTATCTGTGAATAAAATTTTATTTCTTCTTAGACACTTCTTAGTCACTGTGTCCTGTGGTTTTGGTTTAAAGGCCTTGGACATGACATTTCCAGAAGTGGCACAGCCTTCTGTGGGCCTGAATCTTCTTCAGTTGCTCCCCATCTTATGAAGTGTGTTATCCAGACCATGGTCAGGACTTGGCTGTGTTTTCCATCCTTCATGTCCTTTTGTCTATTTAAAAACCTTTTGCCTATGATCTTACACTGGTGAGGATTGTGCATAATGGCGATCACACGCCCCACCTCATCCTCAGTTCTCCTGCCCTCTTGGTGAGATCAATGTCTGCTTTCCTCCATACCACGTGAGCATATCTTCGCAAAGTGTGCTGGAACTTCTCAGGGATCACTAGAGACGTGTCGGTGGCCCCAGGGGCAGTGTGTAGGTCTCCCGTGGAAAAGGCAAGTACATTGATTTTTAGTGCCTTTCTACTTTCTCCACATTACCCTGATCAAGTTTTCCTTTTCCTTTTCTTAATTCTCAGATATCTATACCTAAGAGGTAGTACTTATGAGGCACTAGGCTAAATGATGGAACACAGAATACAAAGAGCAAGTTCTAGAGTACAAAGGATCCCATCCCAAGGCCTGTGCTGTTTCTGACAGCTCCTGTTGTATCAGAGGCTCATGCACAGTGAGCCTCTGACAGCCTTCTTGCTTTTCAGTCCACGTGGTTCCTGTGTTCATCTTGTATCGTGTTAATTCTCTTTGAAAGATTTCCCCTCATTTCACAGGAATGCATAATACATTCTACCTTACCTAGAAAATCTTCTTTTTGTAAACAGTCTCTTGTTTCATGGGGAGAATACTTCAGTCTTGTTATTTTTTTTTTTAAAGATTTTATTTATTTATTTATTTGACAGAGACAGAGAGAGAGCAAGAGAGAGAGAGCGCCTGAGCATAAGCAGGGGGAGCAGCAGAGGGAGTAGCAGAGGGAGAGGGAGAAGCAGGCTCTCCACTGAGCAGGGAGCCTGATGTGGGGCTCGATCCCAGGACCCTGCAATCATGACCTGTGCCGAAGGCAGACGCTTAACAATCGAGCCACCCAGGCACCCTGAGAATATTTCAGTCTTAATATTAACATTGGGACTTGACTTGCTGTAAGGTTTGTATTTGTTTTTGTTATCAATTTAATGGGTTTTTGATAATTTTTCATGAGACTCAGCAAAGTTCTAACAGTGCTATTTAGTATTTTAAAACAAATCTTTCTCTGTGATTCTAATACAAATTCAGTATCTGCTTTGGATTTGATGATAATCTTAAATAGTACACTGGTTAAAAACCAGATTTAAATGTATTTATTTTTTAAAGCATTGACCTTGCTTTGGGAAACAATATATATATATATTTTTTTTGGAAACAATATATTTTTTTTTTTTTAAAGATTTTATTTATTTATTTGACAGAGAGATCACAAGTAGGCAGAGAGGCAGGCAGAGAGAGAGAGAGAGAGGAGGAAGCAGGCTCCCTGCTGAGCAGAGAGCCCGATGCGGGACTCGATCCCAGGACCCTGAGATCATGACCTGAGCCGAAGGCAGCGGCCTAACCCACTGAGCCACCCAGGCGCCCTGGAAACAATATTTTTTAAGCCGCTGCTGAACAAGCAGTTCCAAATGAACACTTTCCACCTTCCTTGTCCCTTATTATTGTCTTCTTGTTTGAGAAAGAAATGCATTGCAATGTCTTACATGAAAATTGGATCCTTATTTTTATGATACTTATGAATATTTCACTGTTCCTAACTAACTTAGAAATTATGTAAGAAAAATAAAAGAACTAAAACTAGGTTTGCCAAATCCTGAGATGTGCTTATTAAAATTGGGAACAGTAATAAAACAAACAAAGCCAAAATAAAGTAAAAGCCAGTATGCAACTATGGGCTCGTTGGGAAACAAATATAAAACAAGTTTGTCATTCTAAGTGAAGCAGGTGAGGTTGAGAGGTGTGAGCCAAGGTTATAATAAAAATAATAAGTGAATGGTCAATTCAGATATGATTTAGCCCTGCGGTTCTCAAACCTTAGTATCAGAACCACCCTGAGGGCATGTTGAAGCACATCTTTCTGGATTTCACCCACAGAGTGTCTGATTTAGTAGGTCTGGAGTAGAGCTGGAATATTTGTATTTCTAATCAATTTCCAGGTAATACTAATGCTGCTGGTGTAGGGACCACATTTTGAGAACTACTAATTTAGCCAAACAGTCGAATACCCGAAACCCTTGAACTTGATCATGTGAATGTACATTTATTATCAGAGAATGGTAAATCCATATTGGAACTAATGAGAGGGAAAGACAGAGAGGCGCCCCTCTTGGTCTCCACCAACCTTACCTCTTCCAACTCTTTGTACAGCATTGGTAGTTGCTAAGACATCAACTTTGTATTCTGAATTTTATTTTATTTTATTTTTAAGATTCTGTTTATTTATTTGACAGAGATCACAAGTAGGCAGAGAGGCAGGAGGAAGCAGGCTCCCTGCTGAGCAGAGAGGCCGATGCGGGGCTCGTGAGGACCCTGGGATCATGAGCTGAGCTTTAACCCACTGAGCCACCCAGGTGCCCCATGTATTCTGAATTTTATAATTAATGGCAAGAAGCAAGCTTTTCTTGCACAGCGTGACACATTAAGTTGCTGCCCTAGTAAGTGTCAGAAAGTTGTCTATGGCAGAGTTAGAGATCATGAATATGGAAGGAATGATAGAATTAGGAAATTACTATTTGCAACTTCTGATGTAATAATTCAGGCAACAGTCATCAGTGGTTGAAACCATTAGGTGAAAGTCTTTGGTGATCTTTACAGTGGAGGGATTCAATAGTTACTGCACAAATCTGATTAATCTTAACACAAACACAGAGAAACAGGCATTGTGTTTGATATGATGTAACATGAAACATGATATGATGCCACACTCTAAATATTCTTATCAAAGACAGTGAACCTGAATCTAACCAAGGCTCTGGGGCTTCCTTCCACTTACAAAACTATGGGAGAAAGGAACAAATTGAGTGATGGCACAGGGAAGAAAACAGACACATCTAGAGTATGGAATATTTTATGGGAGAAACCAGTAAGATAGGGGGAAAAGTTGGAGTAGTCTCCTCTAGATTCAGAGAGACATAAGCAGATGTGTTCGTGGACCTTCTTTAGATTCTGGTTTGAACAGGCCGAATCCAAGATAAAAATACAAAGACCAGGAAATGCATGGTCTGAGTATTAGCCAGCACCAGAGGTTTCTTTTTTTTCTTTTTTCTTTTTAATTTTTTAAAAGATTTTATTTATTAAAAAAAAAAAGATTTTACTTATTAATTTGCCAGAGAGAGAGAGAGAGAACACACAAGTAGGGGGGAGTGGCCAGCAGAGGGAGAAGCAGGCTTCCTTGATGACATGCTCAGGTCATGATCTCAGGGTCCTGGGATGGAGCCTGGCCTCCGGTTCTCTGCTCAGTAGGAGCCTGCTTCCCCTTCCCTTTTGCCTGCCTCTGCCTGCTTGTGATCTCTCTCCCTCTGTCATATCTGACATAGTGTCTGGGTATATGAAAATGCATTACAGTGTTGTTATAGTGTTACAATGTTGGCTATTTGGTGTGTATTAAAAATAAGGATCATAAAAAATAGTAGAAAGAGAACCTAGTAGAAAGAGAATCTAGCTTTTCTTCTCTTAGTCTTAAAATATGATAATTTAAAAAATCCGAAGTAAATTTTCATTGCTCTGATACTCTGTTTAGAATCTTGCCTGCATTGCTTATTTGCCATGTAACCTTGGGCAAAGGAATTAATAGGTTAGTTTTCTGCTAAATGGCAGTAATCATAGTATCTACTTTAGGGTCTGTATGAGGATTAAAACAGATAATGAATGTAAATCTCTTTACACAGGGCCTAATATGTAGTAACCACTCAATAAACATTAGTTATTATTTTATGAATGATTTTTCCCCCTATCCTTTTTATTTTTAAAGGTTTATTTATTTGAGAGAGAGAGAGAGAGAAAGAGAACTTGAGTGGGGAGTAGAAGCAGAGGGAAAGGGAGAGAGAGAATCCTCAAGCAGCCTCCCTGCTGAGCATGGAACCCAACTCAGGGCTCCATTCTGTGACCCCGAGTTCACGACCTAAGCTGAAATCAATAGTTGATTGCTTAACTAAGCCACCCTGGTGCCCTCCCCCACTGCCCATCTTTTTTTCCTATCCTTCTGATAAGTCAGGAGTTACTTTCTTTTCCTCTCAGATGACCATTTATAAAGGAGATATCAACTAATACTAAGGATGTTGTCTACATTTTTAAGTGAGGAGCTTTACTTGTATAGTTAATGTTCAAGCTTAAAAGATTTTTTAAATATATGACACATGTTAATGACATGAAAATATTTTCATTGGGTTTTGGGGCTTGAGAAAATGATTTTAAAACAAACATCCTTTCTTCATACATTGATGCTAGTGCAGTGTGACTTATTCTTAGTTTGCAATAAATAATCTATGTGCATTCTTCGGAAAAGGTAAACATCTTTTCTAAAGCCGTTAAAGCCTAGATGAATTTAGAAGTAAGCTATAATCCCAAATTGACTTCGTCAGTTCCAGGACTGTCTTATCCCTACAGATGGATTGTCAGTATTGTAACTGTGATGCTTTGAGTGCCGTGGGAGGAGATCCAGAGGGTCCTGGGGGGCAAGTCCAGATGACTCCAAGTTCTTTAATGACAGGGCAGTAAAAGTTAAGAAGTGGCACATTTTGGGGGAAATACCTCAGTAATATTAGTTATACAAGGAGGAAGAGAACAATACAGCTGGAGAATTAAATGGAAAGATGAGCACACAGATGGATAAGAAAGCAGTGTTTTGCCAACTGGATGACATCTGGCATGCTAGAGTGAAGTTAATTACCTAACAAGTGAAACAAAGTCCAAATAGCAAATGATCTCTTCATCTTTCTGCAGGAATGTAACATTCCCCAAATAAGGAATGTTATTTTTTTTTAAAGATTTTATTTATTTATCTGACAGAGATCACAAATAGGCAGAGAGGAAGGCAGAGAGAGAGAAGGAAGCAGGCTCTCTGGAGAGCCAGATGCGGGGCTCGATCCCAGAACCCCGGGATCACGACCTGAGCTGAAGGCAGAGGCTTTAACCCACTGAGCCACCCAGGTGCCCCAATAATGCATGTTATAAGGGAAAACCAGAGACAAAGATAGAGTTTAAAAATAAAATCCTCCTTTAAACAGATGTGAAATCCACAGCTGGAATTAAAGCAGTCAGGAATGTGGGAAGAAGGCAGTTTATAAGAAACCTTAATATGGTATTAACTCTGACAGTGGATTAGAACATAGAAGACAGCAGCAAATTTTCTTTCTCCCAAGATTGCTATGGTTTATCAGATTATCAGCAGTGCTTACGAAGCAAAGCATATATAAATTTTTTTTTTCAGAAACAAAGCAGAGAATTATATTGGTAACCGATTATAGATCCATGCCTACAATAAAACTTTTCTTTGAGATAAACTTATTTATAAAATGTTCTTTGAGTTGTCAATATTATTAAGATACCTTTCATGCCAAGATTTATCTTCATGACCTCTTCTCTCTGTTTTGTATCACCACGGCCTGGGATATCTTTCTGAGACAGTGAATCCAATCTGAGTTTTAGTCACAGTGACAGAAATTAAAATAGCATGAAAGATCCAATATCTTTTTTTATGCTATTCTCTGACTTTGTGGGGAGAGGGGAAGAAAACCTCAGGTTTGCAGTTCTACCTCCAAGATTTGCTGTTTTAATTACTGAAGAATAGTAATTTCCCAGTCTTTAGGCTTTAGACTTTAGAAAAGCAGTAATATATTTTAAAATTTCTGTTGTCTTTCTGATGCATTAAAGGTAATGTTTGGGGGTACCTGGGTGGCTCAGTTGGTTAATTGACTCTTGGTTTTGGCTCAGGTTGTGATCTCATGATCACATGTGATCTCATGAATGGTGAGATCAAACCCCGTGTAGGGCTTTGCAGTTGGTGGGGAGTCTACTTGAAGATTCTGTCCCTCTGGCCCTCCTCCCACTCAGCTGTCTCTTTCTCTCCCTCTCTCTCAGATAAATATATAAATCTTTTTAAAAAATCAATAAGGGTCAAGATAATATTTTTTTAAAGATTTATTTATTTGACAGGCAGAGATCACAAGTAGGCAGAGAGGCAGGCAGAGAGAGAGGAGGAAGCAGGCTCCCTGCTGAGCAGAGAGCCCGATGTGGGACTAGATCCCAGGACTCTGGGATCATGACCTGAACCGAAGGCAGGGGCTTTAACCCACTGAGCCACCCAGGCTCCCCAAGGTCAAGATGATATTTTATTCCAGTTCCTAAAGCTGGGTGAGATGGTAGGGGCAACATATTTCTGAAAGGCAGTCAGCAGTGGTTAATGAGCACTACGATATCCCATCTACAGTTCTAGGTGCTAGGGATATAGCTATTAAGTAGACAGACATGGACCCCAAGCACAGGAAGCTTCATTTTAGGGAAAAGAGAGACAAAGAAATAAACCAAATCATTTCAGGCAAGCGCTTGTGCTGGGGGAGAAGAACATAGGCCATGTGATTGTGATTGAGAATGTTGGGGGAATTGCATTAGTTTGGGCTGAGGAGGGAGCTTATCAGCTAAGGATCAAACAAGGAGCCGGTCCAGAGTAGAGGCAAGAACATTGTAGGCAGAGGATAGAGCTAGTGCTAAGGCCCAAGGGTAGGAATAAATTTGGTCAGGGACAAAGCATGGAAAATATAATGCATTTGTAATGAAGTTACTGATTGCATTAAATATGCTTAAGATGACAGTACTAATAGTAGAAAAACTAGTCCTTAGGAGGGGAATGAAATTCAAAGTATCCAAGAGTGGTATCCATGATTGCAGTATAACTGGGAGAACAAGCAAGGCCCAGATGTTGCAGAATAAATGAGCTTCATTCCTGAATTAATTCCAATTACTCTTGGCCTAGACTCAAAGCCATCATAAGAACACTATCCAAATGGACTCAAAGAGGATAATATTTTTCCATAGTTTAAACATTAGGAGGTAGGCAGAATATAATGCCAGCATTGTAAAACAACTTATAACAATTCTCTTCTCCCCATTTTAAAGCTCCCTCCTAAGACAGCACTGCAAAAATATTTAAAATATTTCATATATATCTTTTAGTTTCTAAAAGATATATATATATAAGCTCATATATATCTTTGATATATAATTTCATATATATCTTTGATGTATTGGTTAGAAATACTAATACTTATTGGTAAATAATGGACATGTCTTAAATCTAATTATCTTTAGATTTTTTTTTTTTACTTTTTACTTTAAATTCAATTAATTAACATAATGTATTAGTTTGAGAAGTAGAGGTCAGTGATTCTTTGATATTTTATAACACCCAGGGCTCATTACAATACTTGCCCTCCTTATTGTCCATCACCCAGTTACCCCATCTCCCCACCCTCTCCCTTCCAGCAGTCCTCAGTTTGTTCCCTATAATTAAGAGTCTCTTATGGGGGATGCCTGGGTGGCTCAGTAGGTTAAGGATCTGCCTTCTGCTGAGGTCATGATCTCAGGGTCCTGGGGTCGAGTCCAGTGTTGGCTGACCGGGGAGCCCACTTCTCCCTCTGCCTGCCACACCCCGTGCTTGTGCTTGCTCTCTCTGACAAATTAATAAAATCTTTTTTAAAAAGTCTCTTATGGTTTGTCTCCTTCTCTGATTTCATCTTCTTTTATTTTCTTTCCTCTCTTCCCCATGAGCCTATGTTTTGTTTCTTAAATTCCATATATTTCTCTTTCTCTGATTGATTTATTTTGCTTAGCGTAATAGCCGCTAGTTCCATCCATGTCTTGCAAATGGCACTTTTTTGTATGGCTGAGTTGTATTTCATTATGTATATATACACATCTACTTTTTACATTCATCTGTTGATTGACATTTGGGTTCTCTCCATAGTTTGACTATTGTGGACATTGCTGCTGTAAACATTGGGGTGCACATGCCCCTTCAGGTGACTAAATTAGTATCATTGGGGTAAATCCTTAGTAGTGCAATTGCTGGGTCATGGAGTAGCTCTATTTTCAACTTTTTAAGGAGCTTGCATACTGTTTTCCAGAGTGGCTGTATCAGCTTGCATTCCCACCAACAGTGTGAGAGGGTTCCCTTTTTTCTGCTTCCATGCCAACATCTATTATTTCCTGACTTGTTTATTTTAGCAGTTCTGACTGGTATGAGGTGCTATCTCACTGTGTTTCTGATTTGTATTTCCCTGATGCTGAGTGATATTGAGCACTTTTTCATGTGTCTGTTGGTCATTTGGATGTCTTCTTTGGAGAAATGTCTGTTCATGTCTTCTGCCCATTTCTTGATTGGATTATGTGTTCTTTGGGTATGGAGTTTGAGGAGTTCTTTATAGATATTGGATACTAGCCCTTTGTCTGATATGTCATTTGCAAATATCTTCTTCTGTTCTGTTGGTTGTCTTTTGGTTTTGTTGACTGTTTCCTTTGCTGTGCAAAAGCTTTCTGTATTGATGAAGTCCCAATAGTTCATTTTTGCCTTTGGAGATGTGTCTAGCAAGAAATTGCTGTGCCTGAGATCACAGAGGTTGCTGCCTCTTTTCTCCTCTAGGATTATGATGGATTCCTGTGTTACATTGAGGTCTTTCACACATTTTGAGTCTATTTTTGTGTATGGTATAAGGAAATGGTCTAGTTTCATTCTTCTGCATGTGGCTGTCCAATTTTCCCAACACTGTTTGTTGAAGATACTATCTTTTTTCCATTGGACATTCTTTCCTGCTTTGTTGAAAATTAGTTGACCATAGAATTGGGGGCCCATTTCTGGGTTCTCCATTCTGTTCCTTTGATCTATGTGTCTGTTTTTGTGTCAGTACTGTACTGCCTTGATGATTACAGCTTTGTATTAAGCTGAAGTCTGGGATTGTGATGCTACAGTTTGGGTTTTCTTTTTCAAAATCCTTTGGCTATTCAGGGTCTTTTCTGGTTCCATACAAATTTTAAGATTATTTCTTCCAGTTCTAGGAAAGAAGTTGATGGTATTTTGATAGGGATTGCATTAAATGTGTAGATTGGTCTAGGTTTTGACAGTATTTATTATTCCATGAACATGGAATGTTTTTACAATTTTTTTTTTTTTTTGGTCTTTCTCAATTTCTTTCATGGTAGTTCTATAGTTTTCTGAGTAGAGGTCTTTTGCCTCTTTGGTTAGGTTTATTTCTAGTTATCTTATGGTTTGGGTGCAATTGTAAATAGGATCGAATCCTTAATTTCTCTGTCTTCTGTCTCATTGAGGTGTATAGAAATACAACTGATTCCTGCACATTGATTTTATATCCTGCCACTTTGCTGAATTCTTTCATGAGTTCTAACAATTTTGGGGTGGAATCTTTTGGGATTTCCACATAGAATAGCATATCCTCTGCGAAGAGTGAGTATTTGACTTCTTTGCGGATTCAGATGCCTTTTACTAATTTTTGTTGTCTGCTGAGGCTTGGACTTCTAGTATTATGTTGGACATCAGTGATGATAGTGAACATCCCTGCTGTGTTCCTGACCTTAGGGGAAAAGCTCTGTTTTTACCTACTGAGAATAATATTTGCTATGGGTTTTTCATATATAGCATGTATGATATTGAGGTATATTCCCTCTATCCTTACACTGCGATGAGTTTGATCAATAAAGGATGCTGTACTTTGTCAAATGCTTTTTCTGCATCTATTGAGAGGATCATACGGTTCTTATTCTTTCTTTCATTAATTTAGTGTATCATGTTGATTAACTTGTGGATGTTGAACCACCCTTGCAGCCCAGGAATAAATCCCATTTGATAGTGGTAAATAATCCTTTTATTTTATTTATTTATTTTTAAAGATTTTATTTATTTATTTGACAGAGACAGATCACAATTAGGCAGAGAGGCAGGCAGAGAGAGAGAGAGGAGGAAGCAGGCTCCCTGCTGAGCAGAGAGCCCCACGCGGGACTTGATCCCAGGACCCTGAGATCATGACCTGAGCCGAAGGCAGCGGCTTAACCCACTGAGCCACCCAGGCGCCCGTAAATAATCCTTTTAATGTACTATTGGATCCTATTGGCAAGTATATTGGTGTGAATTTTTGCATCCATGTTCATCAGGAATATTGGTCTGTAATTCTCCTTTTTGGTGGGATCATTGTCTGTTTTTGGGATCAAGGTAATGCTGGCCCCATAGAAAGAACTTGGAAATTTCCCTTCCATTGCTATTTTTTGAAACTGTTTCAGAAGAATAGGTATTAATTCTTCTTTAAATGTTTGGTAGAATTCCCCTGAGAAGCCATCTGGCCCTGGATTCTTGTTTGTTGGGAGGTTTTTGAGTACTGCTTCAATTTCCTTGCTGGTTATGGGTCTATTTGGGTTTTTCTATTTTTTCCTGTTTCAGTTTTGGTAGTTTATACTCTTCTGAGAACGCATCCATTTCCACCAGATTGCCTAATTTTTTGGCATATAGTTGGTCATAATGTTTTCTTATAATTGTTTATTGTATTTCTTTGGTATTGCTTGTGATCTCCTCTTTCATTCATGATTTATTTTATTTGGGTCTTTTCTCTTTTCTTCTTGATAAGTCTGGCCAGGGGTTTATTGATCTTAGGAATTCTTTCAAAGAACCAGCTTCTAGTTTTGTTGATCTGTTCTACTGTTCTTTTGCTTTCTAGTTCATTGATTTCTGCTCTAATTTAATCCTTGTTATTTCTCTAATACTTTTGGGTTTAGGGTGTCATTTTTTTTTAAGGTTTTATTTATTTATTTGACAGACAAAGATCACAAGTAGGCAGAGAGGCAGGCAGAGAGAGAGGGGGAAGCAGGCACCCTGCTGAGCAGAGAGCCCGATGTGGGGCTTGATCCCAGGACCCTGAGATCATGACCTGAGCCGAAGGCAGAGGCTTTAACCACTGAGCAACCCAGGAGCCCCTGGGTTTAGGCTTTCTTTGCTGTTCTTTCTCCAGCTCCTTTAGGTATAAGCCTAGGTCGTATATTTAAAAATTTTCTTGTTTCTCAAGAAAGGCTTATAGTGTTATATACTTCCTTCTTAGGACCACTTTTGTTGCATCCCAGAGGGTTAGAACATTTGGGTTTTTATTTTCATTTGTCTCCTTGAATTTTTTAAATTCTTCTTTAATTTCCTGGTTGGCCCATTCATTCTTTAGTAGGATGCTCTTTAGTGTACATGTATTTGAGCTCTTTCTAAAATTCCTCTTGTGATTGAGTTCCAGTTTCAAAGCATTGTGGTCCGAAAATATGTGGGGGAATGATCCCAGTCTCTTGGTACTGGTTGGGACAAGATTTGGAACCAGTATGTAACCTGTTTTGGAGAATGTTCCATGTATATTCCAGAAGAATGTGTAATCTGTTGCTTGAAGGTGGAATGTTCTGAATATATTCATCTGGTCCAGTGTATAATTCAAAGCCCTTATTTCCTATTGATCTTCTGGTTAAATGATGTTACCATTTCAGTGAGGGGGGTATTAATGTCCCTGCTATTATTGTATTATTATTGATGTGTTTCTTTAATTTTGTTATCACTTGGCTTATATAACTGGCTGCTCCCATGTTAGAAGCATAAATATTTACAACTGTTAGGTCTTCTTGTTAGATGGAGTCTTTAATTATGATATAGTGTCCTTTCTCATCTCTTATTATAGTCTTTGGTTGAAAATCTGATTTGTCTAATACAAAGATTGCCACCCCAACATTCTTTTGATATCCATTAGCATATTAAGTGGTTTTCTACTCCCTCACTTTCAATCTGGAGGTGTCTTTGGGTCTAAATGAGTCTCTTGAGATGGCATATCAATGGGTCTTGCTTTTTTATCCAATCTGATACCCTTTGTCTTTGAGTGGGCATTTAGTTCATTTACATTCAGAGTAAGTATTGAAAGATACAAATTTAGTGCTGTTTTATTACCTGTAAGGTAACTGTTTCTGTATATTATCTCTGTTCCTTTGTGGTCTATGTTACTTTTGGGATCTCTCTTTGCTTAAGGGGTCCCCTTTAATATTTCTTGTAGGGCTGGTTTAGGGATCACAAGTTCTTTCAGTTTCTGTTTGTCCTGGAAGCAATATATTTTTTAATTAAAAAAAATTTTTTTAAGATTTTATTTATCTGACAGAGAGATCACAAGTAGTCAGAGAGACAGGCAAAGAAAGAGAGAGGGGGAAGCAGGCTCCCCACTGAGTGGGGAGCCCAACATGGGGCTCGGTCCCAGGGCCCCAAGATCATGACCCGAGCCGAAGGCAGAGGCCTAACCCACTGAGCCACCCAGGTGCCCCTATTCTAGAAGCTTTTTATCTCTCCTATTTTGAATGACATCCTTGTTGGATAAAGTATTCTTGGCTACATATTTTTCTCTCATTTAGCACCCTGAATATATCTGGCTGTCCAGGTGTCCCTGGATAGTCTGCTGCCAATCTAATGTTTCTACACTTACAGATTACAGAACTCTTCTGAGCAGCTTTCAGGAGTTTCTCTTTGTCTCTGTGATTTGCAAGTTTCATTATTATATGTTGAAGTGTTGACCTATTTCTATTGTTTTTTTTTTTGAAGATTTTATTTATTTGGCAGAGAGAGACACAGTGAGAGAGGGAACACAAGCAGAGGGAGTGGAAGAGGGAGAAGCAGGCCTCCCGCTGAGCAGGGAGCCCAGGGAGGGGCTTGATCCCAGAACCCTGGGATCATGACATGAGCCTGAAGCAGATGCTCAACTACTGAGCTACCCAGATGCCCCTTTCTGTTGATTTTGAGGGGAATTCTCTGTTCCTCCTGGACTTAAATGCCTGCTTCCTTCCCTAGAATAGGTAAGTTCTCTGCTATAATTTGCTCCAATATACCTTCTGCCCATCTCTTTCTTCTTCTTCTGGGATCCCAATTATTCTTACATTGTTTCACTTTATGGTATTACTTATCTCTTGAATTCTTCCCTCATGATCCAGTAGTTATCTCCCTTTTCCTCAGCTTGTTTATTCTCTGTCAGTTTCTCTTCTATATCACTAATTTCTCTCTTGACAGCCATTTTTCCTAGCCAACCATTTTTTATTGCATTTCATTAATACTCTTTTATTATTTACTGTACTCTTTTATTATTTATTATTTACTCATTAATACTCTAATTTGATTAAACTTTAGTTCTTTCGTTTCTCTAGAAAGGGATTCTCTAGTGTCTTCTTTGCCTTTTTTTTTTTTTTTTTTTTTTAGCTCAGCTAGTATCTTTATAATCATTATTCTAAACTCTATTCTGACATCTTATTTATGTCCATACTGATTAGGTCCCTGACAGTCAGTACTGCCCCTTATTCTTTTTTTTTTTTTTTTGAGTTGAATTTTCCCATTTTTGTCATTCTGTCCAGAGAAGAATAGATGAACAAGAGAACTAAATACTAAAATGGCAGCAATGACCCTGGAGAAATATACATTAAACATCAGAAGAGATCTGAAACAAAAAACAAAACAAAACAAAATTAAACAACAACATAAGAGAGAATATAATCAGAGAGGTAACAGAATAGAGGAATACAGTAGATCCTGTGTGTATTTTGGTCTGTTAGAAAATTAGATCCCCAAATTGTAAAGAAGGAAAGAGTTACATATGTTCAAAAATAAATACATTGTAAAGATATGAGGTAATTGTAAAAATGAAAATTAAAGAACAATAACAACAAGAAAGAAGGAATAGAAACTGACAGGTGAATGGAACGGAGCAATACATTATATCCTGAGTTTATTTTGGCCTGTTTGTTAGAGGAAAGTATATCCCATAATTGTAAGGAAAGAAAAACTTATAAAAGAATAGAATGTAATTGTATAGATGAAAATTATTTTTTTTAATTAAAAAAATTTTTTAAATATTTTATTTATTTATTTGACAGGGAGAGAGATAGCAAGAGAGGGAACTGAAGCAGGGTGAGTGGGAGAGGGGGAAGCAGACTTCCTGCTGAGCAGGGAGCCTGACATGGGGCTCAATCTCAGGACTCCAGGATCATGACCTGAGCCAAAGGCAGACACTTAATGCCTGAGCCACCCATGCACCCCTAATGATGTAAATTAAATAAGGTCTTTAACAAAAAGAAGAAGAAGAAGAAAATATGACCACAAATAAGTGAAGAGAACAGAGCAATACACTAGATTCTAGGTATATTTTGGTCTGTTTGTTAGGATAAATTGCATCTCAAAATTGTAAGGAGGGAAAAATAGAAATATATATAAATAAAGTTAAATACAAGGAAAGGGTAGAATGTAGGTGTAAACACAAAAATTAAAAAAAGATTTAAAGAGTTGATAAGAAATTATTTGAAAAGGGAAAGAAGAAATTGAGAGAATAAGGAATTGTGGGAAAAAATGAATTAAAAAAAAGTTGTATGTTTACTGATATACCTTAGGCATTCACAGTGATAATATGCATTTTTTATTTCAAGTACATAACTTAAAAAAGACTAACTCCTTAAAAATAAATTTGTCTTTAAATAAAAATGGTGCTTCGTATTTGATACGAGCTTCCCAAATTATACAGGAACACATGCCAAAGTCTCTTCTCAATGACATTACTTTTTAAAATTTAAATTCAATTAGCCAACATTTAATACATCATTAGTTTCAGATGTAATGTTCAATAATTTATTAGTTATGTATAACATCCAGTGCTCATCACATCACGTGCCCTCCTTAATGCCCATCACCCAGTTATCCCATCCCCCACTGACCTCCCCTCCAGTAACCCTCACTTTGTTTTCTACAGTTAGGAATGCCTCATGGATAAATGCCATGAATTCTATATATTATTTTCCCCTAGCACTAGAGTTTTGCAGTTCTGTGTGGTCTGTAAACTTGGTCTTAGCTGGATGTTCTTAGCTGGATCTTCTGGGGGAGGGGGCCTGTTTCACTGGTGGTCAGGTGTCTTTTCCCAGGGCACTGTTGTACTGCCCTTGCCTGGGGCCAGGCTAAGTAATTTGCTTGAATTTGCTTTCTCTAGCTTTTGTTCCCTGAAGGTTTTCCATGCAGCTTTAGAGAAAGAGTGAAAATGGTGGCCTCCCAGTCTCCAGCCCCAGAGAAACCAAGAGCTCCATGGGCCGCCCCCCCCCCTGCCCCCGCTTCAGTGAGCCCTCAGAGAAAAGCAGTCAGTCATTCCTGTCTCCCTGGTCTCTGATCAGGCTCTGTGCTCACCTGGCCTGTGACGGAGCATTTCTGTCTCAGGCGCATGGCCCATTTGGAGTCTTTTAACCCAGTGCACTTCTACATCTCCTCCCAGGGGAAAGAGGGGTCTCCCCAGATCTGTCACTTGTGGGGTCCCTGCTTGAAGAGTCGTGACCTGACTTTTCCTCAGATTGTGGTTTATGGCAAGCTGAGAGTCCTCTCCTGGGCTCCCTGATAGCAGCCGGCTTCCCTGCTCTGATGCCTGGGAGTTCTGCCACATTCAGGCACCCCTGGTCTTCCTGTGACCGCGGGGATCTGAGACCACAGATCATTTTATCACCTGAGTGCTTTTCAGGCAGTGACATCCCTCAGCGGAGTAGACTTCTTCTTCCTTTTTTTTTTTTTTTTTTTTTTTTTTAATTTTAAAAGATTTTATTTATTTGTCAGAGAGGGAGCACATGCAGGCAGAGTGGCAGGGAGAGGCAGAGGGAGAAGCAGGCTCCCTGCAGAGCAAGGAGCCAGTTGTGGGACATCCAGGATCCTGGGATCATGACCGGAGGCGAAGGCAGCTGCTTAACTGACTGAGCCACCTAGGTGTCGCAGTGGAGTAGACTTCTAAAAGTTCTGATTTTGTGCTCCATTGCTCCATCACTTGCTGGTAGCCAGCTTACAGAGGCTCCCTTCCCTTGAGGTCTGTCTTCCCATATATCACCTGGGGTTCATTTCTCCACACCTTCTACTTTGCAGAAAGTGGTCGCTGTTCTATTTGTAGAGTTGCAGCTATTTTCTTAGATATTTCGTTGAATTCACAGGTGTTCAGAACAATTTGATAGCTATCTAGCTGAATTCTAGAAAGAATTAATTCTAGATGAAACTAAGGTCTTCTACTCCTCCACCATCTTGGACTATCTCCTATTTTTAGATTAGTGTTGAATAAAGTTGACATTTTCATGAAGTTATTTGTATTCTACTCTGATCCTTAACAGATGGATTCAATACTTTTGCTAACTAGTTGTCACTTGTTAGGTTTAATGTGGTAACCACTTGTTGAGGCTCAAAGTTGAGAAAACTTAAAGAGAATAAGCACTGTCTTCATAGCTTTTCTCTTAAATAAAGAGTTTAATTTGGGGATTCAAACTAGTAATATTCCATTATATGTGTATATATAATAAACATATATGATACATTCCATTAATATATTTATTATATATGTATATGTGTTATATATGTATATGTGTTATATATGTATATGTGTTATATATAATATATCATATTATATATAATTATTATATAATATATATTACACAGATATGTAGTATCTTCTTTATCCATCATCTATCAGTGAATGCTTGGGTTGCTTCTCTATCTTTGTTACCGATTGATCTATCACTGGCACTAACTCAGAAAACAAACATGTGAGTCCCCAATGCTTTCCCAGCCAACTTCTCTATTCCACGAATCCAGAGGTGGCTGGACGAATGAAGAGCTTAGACTCCGGCTGGGCTTGCCAACACCGTTGCCCAACAAACATGGACAAAATTTCTCAAAAGAGAAGGCCAATATAACCCAAGGGTTGAGGGTTTGGAAAAGACAAAGGGAGACATTTATTTCAGGTGCCAGCATCTGTGAGAGATGGCAGGTGGAAGCCTTACCTTTGAAAGGAATTGGGAACTTTAGACTCTGGATCACTTGTAAGAACATCGTGGGTTTTGTAACTTGTTCAGTGTTGTTCTGTTTGACAGCCTGTGGGCTGGTAGAAAGAACAGTTAATCCTTACCATTAAGAGCCAGCGTGTCTGTTTTCAGGGACAGCCAGGCTGCTTTTCTCAGTGTGGTCGGTTCTGAAAATCCTCAGGGAGAGAAGAACATTTGCTGGTGATCAGAGAAAGGAAAACAAGGGGCATCCTGGGGAACTGCTGCCAGGAAAAATAAGAACAGCGCAGGGGGAATCTGAGCATGAAAAACAGCTGCTGGTTACCCACTGTGACTTCTAGGGTAGTGTTTTTCAACCTTTGGAAGATGAGTAGCTTCCAAAATTCCTGATGCCCTGGTTGCATCTCAGGCCAAATACATCAGCCTCTGATGTAGGTATCAGTATTTTTTTTTTTTAAGATTTCATTTATTTTTTTGAGAGAAAGAGAGCAAGAGAGTGATCACAAGCAAGGGAGGGGCAGAGGAGAGGGAGAAGTAGACTCACTGTCAAGCAGAAAGCTAGGCACAGGGAAACATCCCAGGATGCTGGGATCAGGATGTGAATGGAAGGCAGACACTTAACCAATGGAGCCACCTCGGTGCCTCCAGGCATTGGTATCCCCAGATGACTGCAGAATATTGTTATGTTTGTGGTGCCCAGGTGGCTCATTCAGTTAAGTGGCTGACATCAGGTCATGTCCAGATCTGAGCGGAGGTCTTGGCATCAGGCCCTGCATTGGGCTCCTTGCTCAGCAGGGAGTCAGCTTCTCACTCTGTCTCTCTCTGCCCCTCCCCATCACTCATTCCCTCTCTCAAATAAATACATACAAATCTTAAAAAGAAAAAGAATATAGTCAAGGTTGAGACTCCCTGCCTTAGAAAACACTTCTCAGACTTTTAAGTTCTCATCAGTCACCTGGGGAGCTTATTAAAATGCAGATTCTGGTTGAGTAAGTCTCCAGCTGGGCCTGAGGTCCTGCATTTTCAACTCAGCTCCCAGAAGTTACCATTGCTGAGGGTGGAAGGGGGGTGGGAGTAGGGGAACCCTGAGCAGCCTTCTCATGTTAATTTTGGACACCAGCTGATTTTCTGCACAGTGATTTCTTTTCTTTTAAAGATTTTATTTATTCATTTGACAGAGAGAGTGAGAGAGAGAGAGAGATATCACAAGTGGGCAGAGAGTGGAGGGAGCAGGCTCCCCGCTGAGCAGAGAGCCCGATTTGGGGCTTGATCCCAGGACCCTGGGATCATGACCTGAGCCGAGGGCAGAGGCTTTAACCCACTGAGCCACCCAGGCACCCCTGCGCAGTGATTTCAATGCTTACTGTTAAACCAGTGCTCAACACTTGAGTGTCCGACATTTTAAAATATAAATCTTAAAATCCTATTAAATTTCTAGTAAAATCTGAACTCATTACAATGGTTTTCAGATGTTTCCATGTGACAGGGGCTTTCGCTTACCTCTCTGAACTGGCTCACCCTACTCCAGGGAACAGTCACTCGGACTGCTCCTCAGACATGCCAGACCTAGCCTCCATTTATGGCTTCCATAGGTCTGCCTTCCGCTTGGAAGACTTCCTCTTCCATATCTTCCTGGCCTTTTCCCTTTTCAACTCACTTGTCAGTTCCTTAGCTCTTCCTAGATCTATAGGTCTAAATAAGCCACCTTGCCTCCTCCCTTCTGTGTAACTCTCTCCTCCACAAAGCTCTAATTGCCATTTGCGATGGGTCTGCCGGTGTGTTGGCTTACTACTTTTCTGTCTACCTCCACCAGAATATTGGCCATGAGAGAAAAGCCGCTGTCTCTCCGGGCCACTGCTACAGCCCCAGCTCCTGGAAAAGAACCTAACAGAATGGGATAAACACACAGAAAAAGTGAAAATGAGTGGGAGGAGGATCAGGCAGGTATATATATATAGAAAAAAAGAAAATTAATTTTCAGTAAATACAACTTGTTACTGAAGAGATTGAAGGGATCTGGGTTTCTCTGGTAGTGGTGATGAGTATACCGCTGTGGTTGAACCAACAGGATGTGAGCTTGGCCTTGGCGCACATGTGCCTTCTCATCTTTGTCTTGAGGAAAAGCATTGATCTATCTACCTATCAATCAAGATTTCCTCTTTTACTCCTGTGCTTCATTTAAGTGGGCTTCCACCCCATGTGGGGCTTGAGCTCACAACTTTGAAATAGAGCGTTGCATGCTTTACTGATGGAGCCAGCCAGGGGCTCTTCAGAAAATTTTAATGCATTAGTATACATTGGAGAAGCTGAATTCATACTTATGTTAAGTAAGAACATTAACGAGTTTGTTAAAAGAAAGACTGCCTTCAAAAAAATGATGCAAGATGCTTTGGCTCTTACCAGGCCATTTGTCTTGGAAACTGTAATCCCTAGAAGTGGTCGCTGAGCCTGGCTTCTGGGTGTGAAAGCTTTAGCACTTAGACCAGTGGAATAGTTGGAAAGTCACTTAGGCAGATTACAGGTAATAAGCACCAAGACGTACCTGTGATTAGACTGGAAGGTGCAAATTCTTCAGTGGTTTTTGTCTTGATTTCTAGCCAATCTTCTCTCAATTATTAATTGAGTAAGTATTCAATTATCCTTAATTTTACTTGAGTTTGTGGTTTTGAGGATTGTCACTATGTATTTTTATATTTAAATTGAAGTAGCAACAGATGATAGATTGTAATGGGATTCAGTCTGTGTTGAGATTAAAAAGGTAAACAATGAAAACGAAACTCCTTGTTATTTCTGGCCTTTGTTAAAATGATTAAGAGATGACAGTTTAGGTGATAGAAATGTTATTTAACACTTCATGAATTGGGTACTCTCTGTTTCCAAGAGTCCAGAGAACTGCAAAATGGGCCAAGGGAGAAAGCTTTGATAGGATAAAGAACAAGGAACAAGGAAGTAAGTAAGAGAGCCCAGCGCTGATTTGGTGTTTGGAGATGGGTTTTCTGGCTATACCAATTTTCTGGTCAAGAGGAGCATTTGCAGGAACACACACATTAGCTAAGTGTCATTTTGCTGACATGACATCCCAGGCAGGAATGGCTCCATTTTGGGCCTAGAAATTTATTTCAACACTTCAATCTCCAGTTCCTCCTCAGGAGACCACCACTGTTGTCACTTTCTTGTGTATCCTTCTAAAAATATTCAGTGCATCATCTGACCTTCACTTTACTCATCTGCAAAATGGGGTAATACTAGCATCTGTCTCATCAGGGTCTCATGAAGATTAAATGCATGAACACATGTGAAAGCGCTTAGAACAGTGACAGATACATACCATGAATTTTACTATTTTTGAAAGCAATCCTGCATTTTTTCTTAGCATGAAGATTGTGTATCAGTGCTATCTAGCCATGTATGTTATACTAAATTTTGTGGTAGCCACATTAAAAAAGTAAAAAGAAACAGAAGAAAACTTTTTTTTAAAAGATTTTATTTTTTTATTTGACAGATCACAAGTAGGCAGAGAGGCAGGCAGAGAGAGAGGGAAGCAGGTTCCCCACTGAGCAGAGAGCCTGATGCGGGGCTCGATCCCAGGACACTGAGATCGTAACCTGAGCCGAAGGCGGAGGCTTAACCCACTGAGCCACTGAGGCGCCCCTAAAAAGTTTTAGTAATAATTTTGTTTTACCTCAGTATATCCCCTGAAATATCATGTCAACGTGTAATCAAGGTAAACATGTATTTTTTATGTAAACATTTTAATGTGATATTTTATAACCTATTTTGCTATTCTTTGAAATTCGATGTGCATATCCTGCTTCCACACACCTCATCTGGGACTAGCTCAACTGAAGTACCCTCTCCCTCCTTGTGGCTCCTAGCTACTGCGGCGGACAGAGCAGGTTTACGTATCAGTCTATAAACTTGTCACTTTTTTTTTTTTTTAGATTTTATTTATTTGACAGTGAGAGAGTAAACACAAGCATGGGGAGTGGGAGAGGGAGAAGCAGGCTCCCAATGATCCGGGAGCCCGATGTGGGGCTTGATCCCAGGTCCCTGAGATCACACCCCAAGCCGAAGGCAGACGCTTAATGACTGAGCCACCCAGGTGCTCCTACTTGTCACATTTTTTACTCTCTTCAAATAATACCATTTTTTTGTTTACCTGAACATCACAAAATGTTAATATTTTGGGTGAATTTGGAGAGAGACAAATACTGTGTTTAAATACCATATCGAAAATAATGTGGTTTTAGCCTTTAGCCTGTAAATGTCTACAGCAAAAACGAATTCCTGAAATGCTTAATACAATGTAAAGAATGAAGGCTTTTCATTGTTCCTAAAGAGAGGACGGCACTTGTCACTGTGGCTCATGGCGGGAACTGGTCTGCCTTGCCTACTGCCTGCTCGTTCTGTACCAGCTGTGCTCAGGGCTGCCTTGGTGTTCTTCCTCCTGGGACCTTCTCCTGTGAGCCATCTCTGCTCTGGCAGGCTTGCTTCCCTCCTGCTCAACCCCCAACATGCTTGCACACCCCCCGCCCCTTGCCCAGTGAGTAATGTAGGAATCTGTTTAAGGAGGAAAAAGCATAACTTCTTGAGTGTAAATATTGATTTAAATGATTTTATTGCAACATAAAATAGTACGAACATGAACATAAAATTGTAGCTCCTTATGTTGGTGGTTTATATACAACATCACATCTAAAATGAAAATATTAACTTGAAGAAAAAGAATTATGCAGTTGCTAGAAATGTATGAAAGAGAATATAACAGAAATAATTCTCCCGCCACCTATTCTCAGCCTCACAATTCCACTTCCCAAAGGGAAACTACTAGATATAACATATATATATGTGTGTGTATGTACATATATGTATATATATGTGTATATATAGCATATATATATATATAATTTATTCTTTATTTTTACACAGATTTGTTGCACTCTTTTTCACATAACAATGCAGATTATTGACAGGTGGAATAGATGATGTTTTACTGACGACACAGTTGCACTACACCTATCTCTGACTCCACAGCCTGGGTTCATCTGTGTCCCGCTTACCCTGTGCACAGGTGCTGTGTCATGGCATGCTCACCCACCCCACCCACCTATGTGAACTGCTGGGAAAACGTCATTCTTGCAGGGCTCCTAGTGGGCATTGTATCTTCACTTGGCAAGAATGCAGTGTATATCTATTAAGTCCCTCTATTCTATTCACATCAGCCCAAGACAATTAGAGTTGTGCTACTTGTGGCCAACTCAATCAAAACACATGTTCGACTTGGGCTTTTAAAGCGTTGGGCAGAACTCAGTCATAAAAAAGATTCCAAATATATTTCTGTTAATTTTTAAGGTTGTCATCAAAATGAGAATACAAAATTAAAATAAGCCCCAGAGAAAACATAGGCCCAAGAATATCTTAGATTGTAAAATACAAACCTGGGGCTCCTGGGTGGCTCAGTCGTTAAGCGTTGCCTTCACCTCAGGTCATGATCCTAGGGTCCTGGTATCAAGCCCCGCATCGGGCTCTGTGTTCGGTGGGAAGCCTGCTTCTCCCTCTCCCACTCCCTCTGCTTCTGTTCCCTCTCTTGCTATCTCTCTCTCTGTCATATAAATAAAATCTTAAAAAGAGAAAATATAAGCCCAATTATTTCAGCATATATAAGCCCCAAGGCTCACCTCTAGTAAGATTTATGTGGCAACAACCCCTAAAAGTAAATCAGGTCCCCCAGTTATGTATCTATAAGACACTAAGTATTCCTTTAATACAGTCAGAGTTAAGCCTTTAAGTAGATGGTCATATGATTGTTTATTAGCTAATTAAGTAATTTATTGTATTTTACATGGTCATATATTTAATGCTGTCTTGCCCATAACAGTCTAAGTAAGCTCTGGCACAGGTCCCATGCCTGGTGTATCTACCACTATGTCTGTAGTGCCCAGCATAGTGCTTTTCACATAAAAGGCACTTGAGGGGCACCTGGGTGGCTCAGTGG
Organism: Mustela erminea; assembly: GCF_009829155.1. Lineage (NCBI taxonomy): Eukaryota > Metazoa > Chordata > Mammalia > Carnivora > Mustelidae > Mustela > Mustela erminea. The sequence continues at coordinate 163,917,475 of NC_045614.1, read as the reverse complement.
ATTAAGCCTCTGCCTTCGGCTCAGGTCATGATCTCAGGGTCCTGGGATTGAGCCCCACATCAGACTCTCTGCTCTGCAGGGAGCCTGCTTCCTCCTCTCTCTCTGCCCACCTCTCTGCCTACTTGTGATCTCTATCTGTCAAATAAATAAATAAAATCTTTAAAAAAAAAAGGCACTTGACAAGTAGTTTTTGAGTGATTAAGTAAAGCAGTTAATAAAAGACTAGGGTTCAAGCCCTGTCTTTACATCTGCCTATATAACCTTGACCACCAGTTATTTAATTTCTTTAGGTCTTAATGTTTGTATATCATAAATGAGGCAAGTAGAATGGATTGGAGATTCTTAAAATTGGTATCACCTGGGAAGCCTTTAAGTAATATAAATTGTAGAGTTCTACCTGTAGATACTGATTTACTAGTTCTAGGGGGAGTCTAGGAAATCTATTCTAAAAGCTCCTTTAGCTTATCATTTGTAGCCAGGGTTGGAAATGGAATCAGTTCTAACATCCTACCGTTCTTCATATATATTAGTCCTTGACTTAAATTTAATATAGTGATTGAAGACCCAGTACATGCTAAATAGGACTACACTGGGACTGATAATATGAGGAATATTTAGATTTCCCAAGGACTTTCTGACTGGGAGACACATTAGTGATCTAACAGCTTTTTGAACACAGGGTTAGCACAGGATGCTGCAAAAGGCAGACAAGTGTGCATTTCAGTCTGAGGTTTAGGGAAAAGTTGAAAGAGGAGTTGAAACTTCAGTCAGTCATTGAAGTTTGGGTAGGAATTAACCAAGGAGGAAATAGATCAACAGAAAGGACAGAACGTGCAAAAGTCCAGGGGCATGAGAAAACCTAGTTCACTAGAATCCTAGAAATGATTCCCAAAGTTGGAGCATGGCCAGAGACAGGAGAGCTTCAGAGAAGTCTCTTGAGTAGAAGCTGTTGTTGTAGCTCACTGGCGGTGAGCAAGAGTTTTTGAGCCAGAAAGGTTTCATTTAAATCCTGGTTTTATCACTCTATCTCTCTCTCTGTGGGACTCACGAAAATTAATTAACTTGTTCACACTCAATTTCCTTATCTGTAAAGTGGGGCACTAGTAACTGTCTTGTAAGATTACTGTAAAGATTAAATGAGGCAAAATGAGGAGATATACCTACAGTTCTTAACACAGTGACTGGTAGATTATAACCGAAAAAACATGCCTAGGAAGGCAAGTTTATTGGAGCTTTTCTTTTGTTTTACAGTTTTAATGACTACACAGTAATGATATTGTAATTAATTTTTTAACTTTTTAACAAAAATTGTAATTGTCATTATTTTCAAGAAGAAAGTATTTGGGGAAAAGTAAGTGTCCTTCTCAAACCCAGGTGTCTGTTCTAGGAGTTGTTCCTCGTAAAGGCAACCAGGATATACCAAATATTAATGTGCTCTTTTAGAGATAATTCTAAAGCACATTTGAAATAGCAAAAAAATTAGAAGCAATAAAAATGTCCATCAGTATGGAAAATGTCTCTGGAATAGGCACCCTTTTCATATTATGCAGTAGTTAAAAAGTTGCATAATGGAGTGTTCTGTTGCAATATCTTCCTTTTAAATACCCATGTAATGTTATAAAGATATACAAATATTTATGTATATATATGTGGGTATGTATATAATTTCGTGTTTATAATTAATAACTAATGATTAGGAATTAGGTGATTTTATTGTGGCATTTTCAAAATATAACTTAACCTTTTAAATATTTATATCTCAATGATGATATGACAGTATGCTTAATGAATAAATGTATTTGCTTGTCTGCTAACTTGAAGAAGTTGCTCCTGAAAGTAATTTGCACATTGTGAAAAGATTGATGAATAAATTTGTATGGGTCAAATCTTACAACCTTAGACACTAACACATCATTTGGAAGTCTATGACTGTCTTTGCTGAAGTGCCTATGGACACTTAATAATTTCTTTTCTTATTTTTTTTTAACTGAAGTACAGTTGACATACAATATTATATTAGGTTTAGGTGTACAACTTTAGCGATTTGACATTTAAATGCATTACAAAATGCTTAACAGGATAAGTATAGTTATTATTATAGTATTATTAACTGTATTCCATATGCTGTACTTTATTTTATTTTATTTTTTATCTTCTTACTTGACAGAGAGAGAGATCACAAGTAGGCAAAGCAGTGGGCAGAGAGAGAGGATAAAGCAGACTCCGTGCTGAGCAGGGAGCCTGACATGGGGCTCGATTCCAGGACCCTGAGACCACAACCCAAGCCAAAGGCAGAGGCTTCACCCACTGAGCCACCCAGGTGCCCCATATGCTGTACTTTAAATCCCCATGACTCACTTATTTTAAAACTGTCCATTTGTATCTCTTAATGCCCTTCACCTATTTCAACCCTCCCCACTCTGGTAATCGCCAGTTTGTTCTCTATATTTATGAGTCTGTTTCTGTTTTCTTCTTTGTTTTGTATTTTAGATTACATATATAAGTGAAATCATATGGCATTTGACTTTCAATGTTTGAGTGTTTCACTTGTGATAGATCTTTAGGTCGTCCATGCTGTCACCAAGGGCAAGATTTCATTCTTTTTTATGGCTGAGTAATATTTGTGTGTGTGTGTGTGTGTGTGTGTATCTTCTTGCTTCATTCATCTACTGGTATACACTTAGGTGGCTTCCATATCTTGGCTGTTGTAAATAATGCTGCAGTGAATTTTTGGATGACTGTTTTTGTTTCTTTAGATAAATAGGAGTGAAATTGCTGAATCATATGATATTCCCATTTTTAATTTTTTAAAAAAGATTTTATTTATTTATTTGAGAGAGAGACAGTGAGAGAGAGCATGAAAGAGGAGAAGGTCAGAGGGAGAAGCAGACTCCCCGTGGAGCTGGGAGCCCAATGTGGGACTTGATCTTGGGACTCCAGGATCATGACCTGAGCTGAAGGCAGTTGCTTAACCAACTGAGCCACCCAGGTGCCCCATTTTGAATTTTTTTTATTTTTTTTTTTCCCCATTTTGAATTTTTTGAGGAAACTCCATATTGTTTTCCACAGTGGCTGCACAAATTTATATCCCTACCAAGATTGCATAAATGTCCCTTTTTCTCCATATCCTTGGCAATGGATTACTTACTGTCTTTTTGATATGGCCATTCTTATCGAGGTGAGGTGATCTCATTGTGGTTTTGATTTCCATTTCCATGATGTTGAGTGACGTTGAACATCTTTTCATATGCCAGTTGGCCATCTGTATGTCTTCTTTGGAGAAATGTCTGTTCATGTTTTCTGCCCATTTTTTAATTGACTTGTTTGGGTTTTTTTTGGTGCTGAGTTATATAAGTTCTTTATATATTTTGGTTATTAACCCTTATGGGACATATCATTTGAAAATATCTTCTCCCATTCAGTAGGTTCCCTTTCCATTTTATTAATGGTTTCCTTTGCTGTGCAAAAGCTTTTTAGTTTGATATAGTCCCAATTATTAATTTTGTCTTATTTTGCCCTTCTCTGAGGAGACAGACCCAAAACAATATTGCTGAGAGTTTATTTTGTTTTCTTTTAATTTTATGGTTTCAGGTCTTACATTTAGATCTTTAATCCATTGTGGATTTATTTTTGTATAAGGTGTAAGAAAGAGATACTCTGTATTTTTTTGAATTATGGTCCACTAGTAGAAATGTGGATGCTTTAAGTATGATGGGGCATAATTTTATTTCCTTAGCTATCTCTGCTGTAATGTTTATCTTGGATTTATTCATAGCTATTTTGCTTATGCACTAAATGTTCATATTGATTGTAAGATACATTTGGATTTCAAACTAACATTGGTTATATTTTAACTGTTTTTCTGTTAAATTTATTTATTTTTTAAAGATTTATTTATTTATTTGTTTGTTTATTTTAGAGAGAGAGGGGGAGGGTTAGAGGGAAAGAGAGAGAAATTCCAAGCAGACTCCATGCTAAGCATGAGTCTGCCACATGACTTGATCTCATGACCCTGAGATTGTGACCTGAGTGGACCCAGGAGTTGATCACTTAATTAACTGTGCCATCCAGGCACCCCTGTTTTTCTGTTTTTTTTTTTTTTTAAAGATTTTATTTATTTATTTGACAGACAGAGATCACAAGTAGGCAGAGAGGCAGGCAGAGAGGGGGAAGCATGCTCCCCGCTGAGCAGAGAGCCCGATGCGGGGCTCGATCCCAGGACCCTGAGATCATGACCCGAGCCGAAGGCAGAGGCCTTACCCCACTGAGCCACCCAGACGCCCCTGTTTTTCTGTTTTAAATGACCCACAATTTTATAAGCCACAGACATCTTTACTATGTTGTATTTCCTTGCATTATTTTTCTCTATGAGTGGTTGTTAATTATTATATTACCTGGTAGTTTCAGATGAAGAGACTATATATATTAAGTTCTTAAATCCATCCAAAGATGTTAGAGTTAGTAGGTTCATTATTGGACAAACAATTAGATTTAATGTCCATCTTCATTTAGATATTTTGCTTGGCTGTGCGAAGGGCACTTTTTTCCCCTGTCAAGGTGCAATGTGAGAATCTCTGTAATTTGAAGAAATAATTATGTTTTCTTTTTCTTAGCCGTTCTGTGATGTCAGTAGGGAATGAAAACAACCATTAAGAACTTTGCAAAAGCATAGGCTTTACAAATAAACAGAGTCAAATTTGAATCCCAGCTCCACCATTAGTTGGCACAAAAATGAAATGTCAGTAGGAGTGCATGCAAATCAAACTTAAATTCAAATAGATTACAAATTGTTATTGGTTGGTTAGTGGTTTACTTTGGGAGAAGGAAAGGAGTTGTCACTGTAGGTACAGGGAGGCTGCCAGATACTATTTTATTCCTTGATTTTGATGGTGGTTGCATGATTGTGTTCACATTATAATTCATCAGGCTATGTAGTTATGATGCCTGAGTCTTTCTATGTGTACTCCTTCTGTAAGTTATGTTTAAATGTTTATTAGTAAAAGAAGAACTGTAGATCCTAAAAGGTAGTGACACATTGGGGTGCCTGGGTGGTTTAGTCAGTTAAGCATCCAACTCTTGATTTTGGTTCAGGTCATGAGCTCAGGGACCTGAGATAAAACCCCATGTCAGGCTCCTCACTCCACACATGGAGTCTGCTTGAGTCTCTCTCTCCTCTCTCTGCCCCTCCCCTGCTTGCTCTCTCTCTAAAATAAATATAATATAAAATATAAAATAAAATTAAAAAAATATATTTTTAAAGGTTTTTATTTAACAGAGAGAGAGATCACAAGTAGGCAGAGAGGCAGGCAGAGAGAGAAGGGGAAGCAGGCTCCCCTTCGAGCAGAGAGCCCGATGTGGGGCTCAATCCCAGGACCTTGAGATCAGGACCCGAGCCGAAGGCAGAGGCTTAACCCACTGAGCCCACCTAGATGACCCTAAAATAAAAAAATCTTTAAAAAAAGTAAAAGTATTTATACATTAACTTCCCATGATCTAGAGATCCAGTGTAGAAAATATTTCATAAAACTCATGTATAGTCAAAAACATTTATTTACTTATTTAATTTTTTAAAAAGATTTATTTACTTATTCATGAGAGACAGAGAGAGAGGCACAGAGGCAGAGGGAGAAACAGGTTCCCCACTGAGCAGGGAGCCCGATACAGGACTTGATCCCAGGACCCTGAGATCATGACCTGAGCCAAAGGCCGACACTTAAGTGACTGAGTCACCCAGGTACCCTTAAAATCAAAAACATTCTGTGATATCACAGATATTATTAAAATTAGACATAAAAGACAAAGGTTTAGTGATCATCAGCAAGGTGATACTAGGTATTAGTAAGTGCTGTTATAGGAGTCAAATTGCAGATTGAATCAAGCATTCTTTGATTAGGAGAATTTTCCTGCTACTCTGGAGTTCTGGGAATGTTTGTAATGAAATAATAAAAACAGCTGGGTAAATGGTTTAGTATATTAAAAAAATAATAATTTGGAAGAAAATTTGCAACAGTCACTTTTTTTAAAAAAACCGTAGACCAGCATACGAAACACAGTTTGGGAAATGTTGATTTAAATTTTAATCTTACGGGTGACAGGAAGCCATTCAGTATTTTAAGTATGAAAGTGACAGTCTCATTGCCAGCAGTGTAGGCTGTGAAGGCTGGAATAGAGTTAGGCAAATAACAAATAGGGGACTGGTTCAGTAGTTAAGGCAAGAGATGATATGAACCTTAATTCTGTTGACTAGCAGGCTCATCTGAGGAGAGAGAATTGACAGAAGAAATTTCAAAGTGGCACAGTCAAGGCATTGTGATGACAGTGGTGGATACTGTGTCTGTACTGCGGTCATGATCCCTCTTGACAGGGATTGTCTCGGCCGCTGAGCCATGGCCTACACCCAGTGACTGCTGAGGATGAGAACCAGTGTCGTGTGTCATGCGTGTGGGACCTGTGCATTCACACAGCAGCCGTTGCCCAGAAGGGGCCTCATGCTTGGTTTATGCTCTACTGTCACCCTTTGGAAATCTTAATTTTTATTTATTTTTTATTTTTATTATTCTTTTCTTCCAAGTTTTTATTTAAATTCCAGCTAGTTAACATACAGTAGAAATCTTAAGCTTTAAACAGCAAGTCTTGGGGTGCTTGGGTGGCTCATCAGTTAAGTGGCTGCCTTCGGCCTGGGTCATGATCCCAGGGTTCTGGGATTGAGCCCTGCCTCAGGCTCCCCACTTGACGAGGAGCCTGCTTCTCCCTCTCTCTCTTGTCTACTGCTCCCCCTACTTGTGCTCTCTCGGTCAAATACACAAGTAAAATCTTAAAAAAAAAAAAAAAAAGCAATCTTGCATTTTTAATTTTGTACTGAGTCCTACAAAACATGTAGCTGGTATTAATGTGAGAGTATAAAGGCCTTGCCATCTAGCCCACCTCAAGATAACTCTTTTTTTTTTTTTTTAAAGATTTTATTTATTCATTTGACACAGAGAGATCACAAGTAGGCAGAGAGGCAGGCAGAGAGAGAGAGAGGAGGAAGCAGGCTCCCTGCTGAGCAGAGAGCCCGATGCAGGGCTCGATCCCAGGACCCTGAGATCATGACCTGAGCTGAAGGCAGCAGCCTAACCCACTGAGCCACCCAGGCGCCCTAATTTAAAAAAAAAAATTAAGATGGAAGACCAGCTGAGAGTGTTTATTTTGACAAAGAAAACAAAAATGCACACCTTTCTTAGAAGTGCTTGATTGATTCTAAGATGACTGGCAGAAAATTAAGTGGTGGCTCTTTTGTTAGTCTTTGAATTAAGCCTTCATCTCTGGGTTCTCCCCGCCCCCCTGAAAATAGTGGTATTTAATTGTAGCTTGTACCTTGTGGAAGTTTCTCAGAAATCCTTCAAAAAGGGTGCTGCCAGGGGAATGATAAGCCCAGTCTCTCCAGCTCATCCTACTTGACTTTTTCATAGAGGCAAATCACCAGGGGGTGTACTTGTCTTGTCCCACTACCTTAGAAATGGGATTGGTATTGGTGAACTCAAGTGGAGTAGAAGGCTGAAAGGAGGAGGAAAAGGAAACATGTTTAATGCCATGCCTGCGTGTTCAGGTCAAGGTCATGGGCAATGGGTCTGTTGGTCATCTCTTGACTTTTGCTATCATGGTAAAACCTTACCGACAGGCCATGTGATAACAAGGATATTCTCTCTCTCTCTCTCTTTTTAAAGATTTTTATTTACTTATTTGAGAGAGATAGCCCAAGAGGGGAGGTCAGAGGGAGAAGCAGACTCCCCGCGGAGCTGGGAACCCAATGTGGGACTCGATCCTAGGACTCTGGGATCATGACCCGAGCCAAAGGCAGTCACTTCACCAGCTGAGCCACCCAGGTGCGTGATATCCTTTCTCTTTTTACCTTCAAAAATGATCTCATTTGTCTTCATTTATTTCATTTGACCTGACCCACTCCCTCTATAGTTGCTTCAGTAAGTATATTTTTTCTTTAAAGATTTTATTTATTTATTTTTCAGAGAGAGAGAGACAGCACAAGCAGGCAGAGTGGCAGGCAGAGGCAGAGAGAGCAGCAGGCTCCCCACTGAGCAAGGAGCCTGATGCCGCACTCGATTCCAGGACCCTGGGATCATGACCTGAGCCAAAGGCAGTCGCTTTTAACCGGCTGAGCCACCCAGGCGTCCTGCTTCAGCAAATATTTACTGAGCATTATCATGATTGCTCAGGCACACCGGATGTTGATGACATGACAGTGAACAATACAGATGAAAATCCTTGCCATCACGGAGCATAGATTCTCGTGTGATGAGACCCAAAATGAGCAAAATGTTAATAATGTTTAGAGTATATGACAAGCTGGTATATGCTGTGGAGAAAAAATAAGTAGGGGAAAAGGACCAGAGAGCGTGGAGGGAATTGCAATGAGGTGACCTAGCTCTATATAGATCTGTTCTGACACAAGGATGTTTATAAATAGGGGTTAAAATACAGCCAATCTGTTGGGGGCAAAAGTGCCTCCTGACTCCTTGTGGTGCAGCTTCAGGATGATGCAGGTGGTAACTCTCTGTTTTTAAGTGGGACACTCCTTGAAAGGTGCTTCTGGGACATTTTGAGTTCTTGGCCTTGGAACCCTTTGGATTCAAGCCTTTACCTCAGTTCCACAAACCCTCTACTGTAAGCTTTTTGTGTTGCTGAAAAAATTTAGGTATTATAGAATTAAAGTCTCACTTAGGTCCACAACATTCCATCAGTAGTCTTCATCTCATCTGCTTGGCTTGGTAGGCGGTCACAGAGTGTACTTGGGTTTGATGAGATACTCTCTCCATAGGGTCAGGCCAAGCATTCTGCCATTCTTGACACTCTTGATATGTTTGCATTGACAGTGTGAAGATTAAAACCAGTATCTTTTTGGGACTGAAAACAACGCTGAACATTCTATAATTTACAGGACTGTCACAATTTCATGGGGAATCTGTATGGCACAGTCAGTAAAGCATCCAACTCTTGGTTTCAGCTCAGGTCATGATCTCAGGGTTGTAAGATCAAGCCCCACACTGGGGTCTATGCTCAGCATGGAGTCTGCTTGGGATTCTCTCTCCCTCTCCCTCTGCTCCTTGTGTACTTGCTCAATCAATAAATTAAAAAAAAAGATAGGACATAGCACATATGTCTTGTCTTCTCATGTTAATTCATAGTAAGAGCCAATGGCATGGCAGTGTGGGCTAATTTTTTGAGTATTTTAAGTTGGATGACAATTAGTCCTTCCTATGTAAAGCATGTTTCACATTTTCTTCCAAAGACAACTCAGTTTTTACTTGTCTGCCACTCTCGGTACAGATGGTACGTATTATAAATATTAAAGTGCGGTTACTTTTTTAAAATTTAAAATTAAGATTTGAAAAATTCTAGTCTAGTTAGAGATATTCGTTATGAGATACGCCAAAAAGAGGACCACATTTTCACTGCTCTTCTTCTTTGAATGATGTCATTAATAATATTTTCTTTTTACCTTGTATTTCCCTTGCCACTTGTTATTTTGCTTGGGTCAGTTGATTTTGTCCTGTAAGTTCACACACTTCCACTTCATGAAGATAAGACCTGTGGCCAGTCTCAGAATTGCAGAAAAACTCCACTTTAGAGTTGGTAAAGGAAGAGACAGAAGCACACTGGCTGATGGGATGATCCCTCTAACCACTCTGGGTGGTAAGAAAGTTATGCGCTAATTAGAATGATTGAGCCTCATTGTCTTTTCCTACTTGCCTGTTTCTCTCTGCCTGTCTCTCTCTACCACCTTGGTGATCATCCCCTGTGACTCTTTCCTTGAGATAAAGCCAGACAACCAGTGACTGTAAGAATCCTTCCCAGTAAAAGCATACATTCCCTCTCTTGAGCCTTTCTTCACTGGCCTTTCAATTTCCTTCTCATAGATCCTTCTCGGTTGCATCGTCTTCGTGTCTGTCGTCGAGGGGATGCTGCTCTTCCTCAGTGCAGTCTCACTGCACCACAACTGAGCTGGAAACGAAAAGAAGAGGCTGATCATGATGAAAGGATTCCATATTCCTTCATCCTTCTTGTAAACTTCAGGCATGTATGCTTACATTCATGACAGTATGGATTTATAAGAAAAGAAGAAGAAAAAAGGCTTCCTTCCTTCCCTGCAAAATGGTATCCAATTTGTCTCTGAGAGATTGATGATACCAATGGACAATGGCTGGACCATATCCATAAACAGAGCCCTGATTCACTCCTTGTAGCATCAGCCCCCTTCTCTATAACATACAGCCCAGGAAGCCAGCCTGCTAGAAGTTGTGGGGACCCACCGGGAGCCCCAGAGTTGATACGAAGATTATTTTAAGCTGAAGACATTTGAGATTCATTCAACAGACTTAGAAGTCTCTTTGGAGCTTCCTTTTATCTGACTAAAAAAAAGCAACTTCTGGGAAACAAGGCTACCGATTAGGACAGTAGGAGGTAAAATCCCCAAGGAAGGACGTTGTGGTGATTGACAGGGAAATGCACAAAACACCTTGTACCCTCTGACCCCTTGTGCAAAGAAAAGCAAACACAGCAACCACAGCCCCAGCCCTTAATTCAGGAAGCATTCATGGTGAGAGAATGTATTCCCTCTTTGCTTATTGATATAGCTGCCAAGTTCTAGCAAAGGGCCAGAAAAGCATCCAGGCATGGTTAGTGCAGCTATGGGGGGCGGGGGTGATGGCCTTTCTCTGTCCAGGCAGAAGGCAGAGAAAACGAGCTGCATTATCACATACCTTGCCCTCCAACAGCATCTGCATTTATGCTGGCAGGGTGTGTGTGTGTGTGCGTGCTCATACACACACACACACACACACACACACACACACACAAGGTACTCCCTTCTAGAGTGGATTATTCTACCCTGCAGGGAGAGGACCCTCCTGGGTACCTGGGACCCTGGAAATCTGTAGAGGAGGTAAAACAAATTTTTAGGGAGCTGGGAATTAGACAGACCACCTGTGGTCCTGTGTCTGAAGGCTCTGATCCAGTCATATTCACTGCTGGAACGAAAGCCAAGATACTGCAGTCTGCCCACAGTACCTGGTAGGGGAAGATACTCACATCCATGCTGAGCCCCGTCATGGGACAAGACATGTACGATACTAGGAAATCCAGCTATCCTAATCAGCTGCCAAGGGTCCAGTAGGAGTAGCTCAGAAGCAAATGTTTGACTTCACTGTTTCACCCCACCTGAGAAGATGGACCTGCTGTCCTGTGTTTGTCAGCTTGTGGAAGGCCTTAAAACCCAAACAGCAGTTCAGATCTGCTCCATCAGCCTCTGTCATCCCAGATACCTCTCCTGCTCCAGTAGAGGCCTGAGATAAAGCCCCATTTGGGATCGGTTTCTCCCACAAGATGCAGGATTCCCTCCAGGTGAGGGCCAGTGGAAGTGAGCAAAGGCCTCATGTTGACTTTACTCATCTCTGGTCTCCCAGAAATAAAAGGTGATGGCTCTGCTGGATACTAGAGCCAGATATACTCTAATAAATGGTAATTAACTCTCAGAAATTTTCTGGACTGCCGAAGGCCATCTATAGGTTGTGGGCAAATGGTTGTGGTCAGGAAGGTCTCTTTGACACAGCAGATTGGGTGTTCTCCCCTCTGAGAATATGAAGTTTTATCTTTAATACCAGAGAAGATGTTATGGGTCCTGATATCCTACAAGGCCAATCCGCAAACATTCATCGGTGAATTCCACCTTCGTGTTAAAGTAATCAAACCAGAGCTGAGGGGAGATGCCAGCTGGGAACCAGTAAGCTGACTGACTCCATGAAAAATGTCAACTATCAAACAGTATCTGTTGCCCTGGGGCATAAGGAAATTGGAGAGACTGTACAAGAACTGCACTGAGTGGGTATTTTATGCCCTGCCCCTACAGCTTTCAACAGGCTGGTATGGCCAGTAAGAAAGCCAGATGATCAGCTCATGGTGGATGACTGTGGACTGTGGAGAACTGAACAAGGCACTGCCTCCCGTCCACGCAGCTGTGCCCAGCATTGCCGCCATCTGAGATACCCTGGCCATGGTCCTTGCCGTGTTCCAGCCTGTACTGGACTTAGCTATGCTCCTGGCTGCTGAGTCACACGATGAGTGCCTTCATGTGAGAAGGGCAACAATGGACCTTGCAAGTGCTTCCCCAAGGCTATACAGCTTGATGCTTTGTCATGGGATGGTAGCCTGAGAGCTGCCCCGATTTCCTTCCTCCCATCAGTATAATGTGCACATCCTATTTGCAGCAGAGGAGCAGCCTTTCTGCCTGCTCATTGTCTCTAGGAACAGGTGCTACCCTATACCCTGTGGAGTATAGATCTTCCAAATGCCCCAGACCTTCTTCCTGTGGGGGCCCCTCTCGTCTGTAGAGGGAGCATGGGAAATCTCCCAGTGCCTGGTAAACACATTAGTTTAGTTCTGGGCAACCCAGCTGCAGGGACTGCATCACTGTTCAGCCCAACACCATCGAGATGGAAATAGGAGCAAACCGCAGCAGCCAGTGGGCTAAGGACAGAGTAGACTGGCGATCACTCGTGAGCCCTGGCTGTTGCCCCTTTGTGCTGACATTTGGACTGTTCTAAAGGGATTAAACCCTATGACTTGAACAGTGGGAAGTTAAGGGAGGGATGACCATGAGTAAGCCCATGCTGACCATGAGGTCAGCATCTGTTGGAAGACATTTGGGATCACCAGCAAGAACCTAAGGCAGCCCTGTCTTCTGCATGAGCCACTGCCACCCTAATCAAAACCCCTTACTTATCCTTCAGGGCACATTGCAAAAGAGGCGGGTGTATATGATGGGTCAGAGCCAGTCATGAGTAGAGTTTTGGAGGAGGTCATCGAATGGACGTGACCGCCAGTTGACCCTCGAAGCGGGGGTTGGACGGAGGCTTTTGGAGGCAGGTCCCCGGACTGGGCTTGGAACGCAGGTTCTGCAGGTTCCTCCCACCCCGCCGGTTCCGCCCGCTCTGCCGGCTGTTCCGCGCCGAGCCGGGTTTGTGCAAGGACACAGCCGTGAGCCAGCAATGTGTAGTCAAGACTTTCGGGACGGTGCGCTCAGCTTAAGCCAGGTAAAGCCTCTACATGAACTTAAGTTTTTGGCAGGGGGGTGTGGAGTCTCCGCATCTTGAGGCTTCTGGGGACAAGACCATCTGTAAGTTCCCTTGCTTGTTAACCCGCTGAAGCGGGAGATAGGTTCTTGTCTCCCTGAGTCCAGGAATGAATCTGGAGGACAGAGGGGACTGAGTAAAGTGACAGTTTTATTAAGTAAGGAGACAAAAAAGTTCTTAGGAGTGAGAGGGGTCCCAGCATGGTTGTCACTGAGGGCTTTTAGGGTTGGTCTTTTATAGAAAGCTAACTTAAATCTTTTTGCCTTGTCTGCTGGCAGCAGCATTGCCTAAGGACTAGTGATAACATCTTGAATGGCTTGCTGCTTCTCTGTTTAGGGTCTGGTTATTTTCTGTTGATCACAGGAGACTGTCATAAATAAGACTCCCCCTGCATCAGACACTGAGAACAGGGTGGTCTGTGGTGTTCCCTTATCTCTGATTTTTTTTTTTTAAAGATTTTTATTTATTTGACAGAGAGAGAGAGAGAAATCACAAGTAGGCAGAGAGGCAGGCAGAGAGAGAGAGGGGAGGAAACAGGCTCCCCGCGGAGCAGAGAGCCCCATGCGGGGCTCGATCCCAGGACTCTGGGATCATGACCTGAGCGGAAGGCAGAGGCTTTAACCCACTAAGCCACCCAGGCGCCCCATCTCTGATTTTCTTGTAACTCCACATTCTCAGGATTTCTGTGAGCCTAATCACGGAGCTCCCCCCGCCCCAGACCCGCCTGTCCCTTTCTTACCGCCACCCGCCCATCTGGAGGGGCTGCCTCTTCTGTCTGTCCTTGCCTTCAGTGTGTGGGACCAGTTTCAGATTTCTCCCCAGAAGTTCTGAAGTTGACGAACCAGTGTAGTCTTGATGTGGCAAGCTCTGGAGGAACTGCTTTTGCTTTTCTCCGTTGGTTGATCCTGGTGTCTTTCCACAACCACGAATTTCATTCATGCTATTTAGTAGTCTCTTTGGGATAACTTGCAAAGTAAAATAAAGATAAATATTTATTTGCTATTGTACTTTCTATATATTTTCTATTTTTTTAAGTTCTCTGCTGTGATTTTAAAATTCTCTCTGATGCAGGTAGTAAAAAATCTTATTTAAAGCAAATCAATTAATCCTGAAGATGACAGAAATCGATATGAGAGAGCTGCAAATACACCTGCTATTCTCTGAGCTCTTGAAAAAGTTCAAAGGGGTGCCTGGGTCGCTCAGTGGGTTAAGCCTCTGCCTTTAGCTCAGGTCATGATCTCAGTGTCCTGGGATCAAGACCCATATTAGGCTCCCTGCTCAGTGGGGAGCCTGCTCCCCCACCCCCCGCCTGCCTCTCTGCCTACTTGTAATCTCTGTCAAATAAATAAGTAAAATCTTAAAAAGAAAGAGAAGCCTCAAACAGCATATAACTTCTGCATTTTAATAAAATTTACACATTGATTTTAGTTGTAAAGGAGATGAGAAAATTCAAGTATAAGAAGCCTGGGACTATGAAAACAAAGTGTTTTGTCTAAAAGAACTTTTTTTTTTGAAAAAATTCTTTAGACATATTATAAAATTTTAAATTTGAAGCATCCTTTATCAGTCGCACTCCAGACCCACCAGTAGCACCAAAAAGGAGCAGAGAGTAAATGCCCCAGGCTAGCTCAGGCTGGCGCAGTAAAAATGTCATTAGATTCTAGACCGATTAAGATTTATGCTAATACTCTACTCAGTGAGATTTGGGAACTGAGCCTTGTTCTGAACTACTCAAAAGTGGGCTGGTGCTGTGGTCGTGGACTCTGGAGTGGAGGACGAGGGAAATTAGAATATGGCAGAGTTGTTACATTTGATTTTATAACTAATAATGTTCAGTGGTGAGAACCCGAGGCAAATTTAAAAGTAAGTGGTGACATTCCTTTCTGGGAAAGCTATAAAGAAAATTGATAATTCGGTAAGCTGCTGATTTTTGTGGAGGGTCACACAATGATCCCTTGAGTCTCTTCTAGTCATAATCCTGAACGATTCTGATTTATTTCATTCCTGGATATCTTCTTTGCTATTGGTACTTATGTAATTTTTATTTTTTAAAAGTATTTTATTTATTTTAAGATTCATTTATTTTAGAGGGAGAGAGAGAGAGAGCATGCAAGTGGGGAGAGAGGCAGAGGGGGGAGAGAGAGAGAGAGAATGAATCCCAAGCTCAAGCACACTCCCTGCTGAGCGCCTAGTCTGACACGGTGCTTGATTTCATGACCCTGAGATCACAACTTGAGCCAAAACCAAGAGTAGGATGCTCAACCGACTGAGCCACCCTGGCGCCCCAACTTTTCTAATTTTTAGAACTATAATGCATTGAAGTATAACTAGACATATTCAGAAACATTATCAATACAGGCTTCATTTCTTTCCTTCCTCCCAGAATGGCGCTTTTAAAAAAAGCAAAACTCAACATGCAGGTTGGAGAGGGAAGGGCTTTGAAGCCCTTGAGATTTAGGGTTGATTATCCACTGTATCTGTGTATAATGATTTGCATATGATTTGGGGGTTGCTTAGTCTTGCGTTTTTGTGTGACCAAATTCAGAGCCTCTGTACACCCATTCTGGTCATCTTTTAAATTGATATAAAAATATGTGCTCCCTACCTAGCTGGGAGTCTGCTTCTACCCTCTACGCTCCCCCGACTCTTGCTTTCTCATTCTCTTTCTCTCTCTTTCAAATAAATAAATAAATAAAGTATATATTTTTAAAGATTTTATTTATTTATTTGACAGAGATCACAAGTAGGCAGAGAGGCAGGAAGAGAAAGAGGGGGGAAGAAGGCTCCCTGCTGAGCAGAAAGCCTGATGCAGGGCTCGATCCCAGGACTCTGGGATCATGACCAGAGCTGAAGGAAGAAGGCTTTAACCCACTGAGCTACCAGGCACCCCAAATAATGAAATAAAATCTTAAGAAAAAAAAGTGCTTGAAGATTTGGGTGAAAATTAACTGTAAAGCACATGGAATTGCTCAAAGCAAACCCTAGAAGAGAAACCTAGTTTCCTTCTCTCTCCCTCCGCCCCGGTCTTTTGGTCAGGATATGCCCGGCTAACTTTCCCAGGAGATCTGGCAAGTTCAAGTTCCCAGTACCCGTTGTCTCCACTGTGATTAGGCTTCATGACCCTTAAGCTTTGGGATACTCAAAGTTACTTTTTGTGGTTTGGTGATTTCTTTTACTACTACTTTCTTGTCATTTCTCCTGACCTACAGGATTGGAAGGAGTTGTAACACCTGGTTATATATTTCATATGTCTAATCCTCAAGTCAAAATATAAGCTTGTTCATATGACTAATTCCAAGAAATACAGCAAGACTGCTTGTGCACTTCGACCCCTGTCCCTGCACACACCCACCCGCCCTCTCACAGATACTTCCTGTCACACTTATAAAATTAAGTAGGCTCTAAGTTTTCAGCTCTCTTCCAAGATAAAGCAAAAGCAATAGAGAGAGCAGTCTTTTTAATTTTTTTTTTTCGCATTTTCTAGATAACTGAGTTGAACCTGTTGACCGTATGCCTGGTTTGAAAGGTACAGGAATTACCATTTCTTTGGTGTGAAAGCATAGCTACTTAATCTGCTTTATCACAACATGAAGCTGAGTATACTCCAACTAGCGCAGGCACTTTCGGTGAAGCCTTTCAGCTTGAGTCATGACTCCCCCAGGCTCAGTTCTTTAGGTATTAGCAGCTTAAATGTGTTTGCACAGAAAGATGCTTTGTTTGGGGACTGCAAACAAGTAAATCATTCCGCGTCTTTAAAATGTCCGGGATATTTGAATGAATGCAACTTCACTGAACTTGCTAATGTGAAATATTAGATGTACCCTAAGTAACACCAACAGCTTGCAGAGACTCTAATGGTCCCATTTTAATTTTGTTGCTGACACCTGGCAACGTTTGGAACTATAAATAGAGTAGCAGGGAGGGAGGAAGAAATCCAAAGAGATTTTCTGTTTCTGCTCGGTATGTAGAAAGAGAAGATCTTGAAAGAAAGAGGCAAACATCACATGTGGAAAAGAATTAGGAGTTTATTCTGTTGAGACTCGGGCTGCCATAGGATCTAGTAGAGTACGTTGTAGATAAAACACCGTGGATTCTGGTTGGGTTTGCTAGACTTCTCAAATTATGGGTGAAGCTGAAGGAAGCTGCTTGATTATTCTAGAATTAAGGGCCACCTGGGTGGCTCAGTCCTTAAGCATCTGCCTTCGGCTCAGGTCATGATCCCAGGTCATGATCCCAGGGTCCTGGGATCGAGCCCCACATCAGACTCCCTGCTGGACGGGAAGTCTGCTTCTCCCTTTCCCACTCCTCCTGCATGTGTTTCCTCTCTCGCTGTGTCTCTCTCTGTCAAATAAATAAATAAAATCTTAAAAAAAAATTCTAGAATTAAAAACCAATTGTAAAACCCCAGGACTCTAGGCTATATGACTCTGGGGCAAGAGGACTATCCCCTTGACTAAGTTTTTCCATTCCCAGTTATCCAATATGAGAGAGAGTGGGGTTGGGGGCAGGAAAAGAAGGGAGTAGTTTAGTAGAGTAAAAGAAGGAGGTAGAGCGTTCCTTAGTGGTCTTGATTAGGTCCTGGGAAAGGCTCTCATTAGTAGTGTCAGCCAAGTAACCTACAGCCAGAGAGCATTCTAGAAACTCCCTTTAGTAAATAGACGTTAAGTTGATTACCAGGCAGATAGAAATTGATTCTCTATCTGTGTCTTAATGTGGATTGGTTGGCTTCTTTCTTAGCTATTCCTCTTTGAGAAATACAGGATTATATGGAGGCAGAAAGCATCACTTTTGGCAGACTCATAATCTTCGAGCAGGTGTGAGGGTGGAAAGAACATAAACTGAGAAGGTTAAGAAGGCAGGATTCCAGCGTCGCCCCTGCTTGCACTCGCTTCCCCGTCTCAGGCACATTGCTTGTTTCCCAAGGCTTGGTTTCTGAAATCACCTCACAGTTACTCCAGGGTGGATTAAATGAGATGACCCATGTCAAAAGCCTAGTTGAATGTGGACACTTCATCACCATTAGTTTCTTCCCTTCCTCTGGAAAACAAAGAGGCATTTCTTTGTCAGATAAATTGGTTTAACTGTGTCTTCTTGCTTTATTATTTTAGCATACCTATTATGTGAGAAGGAAAAAAATTGCAGTGTTCTTTTCCTTCGGGGAAGACTTTTGCAATCTCATACTTAGGGGTAAATTTAACCATGGAAAGGTTGAAAACATTCTCTGTAGCCAGTTTTCTAATCCTCATTTTGCTCCAGAGAACTCTAAGAGATTTGAGCATAATATCCAGCTATTTTAATGGGTTTTTTAAGAGTGTGAATTGACTCATAATACAGGCAGCCCCTTCTTTTCATGCTAGAGTTGAAAAAGCAACATTTATTTCTTGAGGATTATAGGATTACCTTTAATACTGTATTTCAACACCTGCTATAAGACCTAAGGAACTCAATAAATGTTAAATAATAGTATCTAATGTGAATTTTTTTTAACCAGCATATTAAACTGTGAATTCCTAAGTTTCTTTATCTTAGCCATTTACTTACAGCTTAGCCCAGTAGAAAAAAATCTGGAAGATTCACAGAATCTTGCATTTGCGAGTGGTCAGGAAGAACCACATGGACTCATGACATCCCGTTTAACTAAACCTGTGACATTTTGTCTGCACGTGGTCCAGCCTCAACAGGGCTCTTGTTTCTGTTGACCTCAGTTTGCTTCTTTAACCTCTGATAGCAGCCTCCGCACTGGTTTCCAGGTCTGTTGCCTAAAATGGAATCTCTCCCTGCTGTTAAGAAGCAGCGCATAGATTTTGTGCGTCCTACCACATAGCTGGGAAGCTGTGATGCACCCATACCAAAACCACACAGGGTGGTTTCCCTACTGACTCCCAGCAGAAGCAAAAATGCAGTTTGTTGCCATATGTAATATATCTGAAGTCACATTGTTGCACATTTTACATGTCTGAAATTGGGGTGTGTCTTGCAGCTTAAGGCATCTTAACCATAACTGTTGAACAGAGAAGTGGACATGACCTAGTGACCATTGCTGGGACATGCGTTCTAGGTTGCTACTTCTTGGTAGCTTGACTGCGACACTGCAGCTCCTGAAAAGTTTCAGACCATTTCAAGAGCATTTGAGAAAGATTGTGAAGTCTACTCGTGGTTTGAAAACCGTACAGCAGCACATGATAGTAAGATCAGAAAAGCCCCAGACATCCTGGTGGACTATTCTTTTGCTCTGATGTCATAACTCACCAAATTGGTGGCAAACATGATATCAGTGAGGTTGAGTTAAGAAGTGACTCAGACGGGCCAGGCTCTGAATATGAAGTATTGGGAATACCTTGACCGATTTATTTCACCTGTATCTTCCTTTTTATTTAAGCACAAGAATGATATATGGTAGAAATTTATGTCTAAATAAATCTGAAAAAGCTCTTTCAATAGTCATAAAATAAAAATCTGAGTGATAGAAAAGTGTTTTGCCATAGTTTAACGGGTGATATTTTTTCTTTCCTCCTTTCTTCATGGAGGATAATAAAATGCTGAGCTATGCTATTGATGGCACCTTAGATTTAACATATTATCATTGTTCTTGGGAGTATGTGGACTATTCTCTGGATTATATCCTTGAAGAGATTTTAAAAATTCTTCAAATTTCACATCCAGTTAGTTCAATATGCATATGAACTACATCACCAAAAGCCATTTTATACGTAAATACTATATTATCATTGAGTTTTTTTTTTTTTTTTATGCACAACACAATATTCCATCACTTTTGTTAGGTATAATGAGAATGTATTAATGAAAAGTTATCTCTGGGTTATTCCTTTAATGGTCTGGTAGGTGTATTGCAGTTTATCTGTATAGTTGAAGATGTGGCACGGAAAAAAAATAAATTCTTCGGTGTTAGGTTAGAGAATATTTTATCATTCAATTTTGGAAAATAACATGAGCTGTTTTTTTGAAGGATGTTATCATAAATAGTAATAGTGGAGATGTTAGAAATCCAGAAAATATGGAATTGTATTTCCAAAATGGAGTTTGCTGGAAAGCAGGTATAATAACCATGATTCTTAATCAAGATGTATTCAACAGATCATCTTGGAGATCATCTTGTATATATGTGTATATATATGTATATATGTATACACATATATACAAGATGTATGTATATATGTATATACATATATACACATATGTACATATGTATATACATATATATACACATATATATTCTTCTACATAAACACATATACGCATATACATGTGTATATATATATTTATTTATATATGTATTTACAATATATTAAGTAGAGGGGAGCCTGGATGGCTCAGTTGTTAGGAATGTGCCTTTGGCTCAGGCCCTAATCCCAGGGTCCTGGGATCGAGCTCTGCATTGGGCTCCCTGCTCAGTGGGAAGCCTGCTTCTCCCTCTCCCCCGCTTGTGTTCCCGCTCTCAAGTAAATAAATAAAATCTTTAAATAAAATAAATAAATAAAATCTTTTAAAAAAGCAATAATTACCTTTAGAAAAAACCCCTGGATATATTAAGTAGAAAAAAAGAAGATTATAATATAAAAGGCAAAGTATATCTCCTCCCCCAAACCCAGTACTCAAATTCCTCGGTTTCAAGTGGCTTATACTCTACACAAAACCATTTCTTTCCAATACAGATTTTATTGAATATTGTGAAGCCTATAATGAATATCTGATAGCATTTATTCACTCAAAAAATATTTGTGAGTTACTGTTCGAGGCCCCTGGGGACAAAGCAGTAAAGCTTTGCCATCGTGGAGCTTAAGATTCTAATGGGGCAGGTAACAAGAACAAGATATTGTATGATACTTCATACACGCAAAGGGAAAAATTAAAGAGGGATGGGAGAGATTGGAAGTTTTGGGAAAAGTTCAGAATTTTAGAATGGGTGGCTGAGGTGGTCCTCTCTAGGAGACCTAGGAGCAGAGCTTTGAAGAAAGGGAGGGATCTCCCCACACAGGTATCTGAGAGGAGCACGTTCTAAGCAGAGAGAACAAACCAGCACAGAGGCCAGTAATCAGGGCCTGATGTGTTCTAGGAATGGGAAGAGGTCAGAGGAGTTGGTTTGGGGAACAGTTCAGGTATGTTAGATGAGGTTAGAGAAGTAAAATAGGCAGAAGAGACTGGGTGGGTGTTGTGGGCCAGAGAAAGGACCATGGGCCTCTCCTGTGAGTGAGACATACCCTGATCTGACTGGCATTTTGTGTGGATGTTCTTCCTCTTGTTGAGAATAGCCCAGGGGCACCTGGGTGGCTCAGTGGGTTAAAGCCTCTGCTTTCAGCTCAGGTCCTGGGATCCAGCCCTATATCCGGCTCTCTGCTCAGCGGGAGCCTGCTTCCTCCTTTCTCTGCCTACCTCTCTGCCTACTTGTGATCTCTGTCAAATAAATAAATAAAATCTTTTTTTTTTTAAGAATTTTATTTATTTATTTGACAGAGAGAGATCACAAGTAGGCAGAGAGGCAGGCAGAGAGAGAGGAAGGGAAGCAGGCCCCTGCTGAGCAGAGAGCCTGATGTGGGACTCGATCCCAGGACCCTGAGATCATGACCTGAGCCGAAGGCAGTGGCTCAACCCACTGAGCCACCCAGGCGCCCCAATAAATAAAATCTTTAAAAAAAAAAAAGAGAGAGAGACTAGCCTAGAATAGTGGAAGCAGGCCAATTCGCAGTTTTGTAAAAATCCAGTTGAGAGATAGCAGTGTTTTTAAACTCAGCAGTACTAGAGATGTTAAAAAAAGATATTTTGAAGGTATTTTAAGGGTGTGCTATTAAGATTTACTGACCTGGATATAGGGTGAGCAGAGATGAGTTCAAGGATTACTCTCAAGATTTCTGGCCTAAGCAGCTGAATTAGAGCTGCCATTTATCAAGGATAACAATGAAACCATTGTAAAAGGAGTAGAATTGGGGGAAGCAGGTGAGGAATATGAGGAGTAAGACTTTAGAAATGTGAAGTTTGAGATGCCTTTGAACATCTAAGGAGAGGTTTCAAGAGAGGCAGTTGGGTACATAATTGTGGCAGTAAGACTGAGGCAGCAGTGTGGGAGTCGTACGCATATATGTGACATTTAAAGGGACTGAGTGATATTACCAAGGGGTGGAGCTTGGTGTCCTGGAAGCCAGGTCAGAAAGGCATTCCATGGAGAGAGGCAACAAGTGGGTCAGTTAAATAAGCTGAGGAATGAGAATTGACCACTGGATTTAGCCATGTGAAGGTCACACAGGCCTGGTTGGAGCAGTTTGGTCTGGAGTTCTCCAGAATGTAGTGGGATCTAGAGAGAACACGAGGAGAGGAATTGGAGACATGGGTTCAGACAATGATGTCCAGCAATTTTCCCATTTAAAAAAAAAAAAGGAAAGAAATGGAGAGAGAGAGCATTGGTAGTTTCAGTTTTGTGTTTTAGGTGATAGAAAAAGAGAGTGTTGATGGAATGATCCAGTGGAAAGAGGGGAGAAAAAAATTGGAGAAGGGAGATTTGCTGAACCTGGCATAAGTCCTAGTGAGGAAGTAAAGAAGCTGATTTTAGCGAGGAGTTGGTAAAAATGCATTTTCCAGGCATTCCAGTCAGGTTTTGTATGGTTCTCTGCTGCTCTTCTCTTGCCCTAGTCTATCTCTCGTTGATAGGATTTCAACAGTTCATCTCTTCAGTGAAGTGTTTTTTCCCATCTCAGCTCATGAATTCCTAGAGATCTCTCCCTTCTCTGAATTCATTGCTCTTCTAATCTCTTCCATTAAATTGAATATTAGTCATCCTTTTATGCACAGCTGTCTTTCCCATTAAAATGTAAGCCCCTTGATAGCAGTGAACATGCCCTGCCTACGGTTAGTGCCCAGAAAAGCTACCTGACTCGGCTTCTACCACTTTCACCGGGAAAGATTTCCTCCCTTACAACTCCCCAAGGAGAAGAGCTTACTGTTGGTGTTCTCCATGTAAAAATCCTTCATGTACTATAAAGTATTATTAAACTGCCTCTTGGTTTCATCTTTTCCACTCTTTAATACTCCATTTTCATCCTCTAATTTTTTGTTTTTGGTTTCTTTCCGTTGGCGTGTTCCCAAATGTCTTTTTCCCCCAAATGTATATATATATTTTCTTTTATTTCTTTCTCTTTCTCCTTTTTTATGTTCTTCTTTTATTCTTTTGCTCCTCTCTGAGTTTATTTGCAGAATCTGAGATGTTGCAGAGGGTGAGAATCTGGAGCTGACTGAGCCGTAACTGCCTTTTACCAGATGTGTAAAAGTGCGGATTGACGTGTGTGTGTGTGTGTGTGTGTGAGAGAGAGAGAGAGAGAGAGACAGAGACAGGGAAAAGTGGGGAATGACCAAACTGTGTGTGTATATACATTCCAAGCAAAAGGAGCAACAGTATATGAAAAGAGCTAAAACCATAACATATTCTCACCTACAGCTACATATTCATCCCTTAGAACAATGCCTACTCCTAGTATTTATTAAGTGAATATATCAATGAATGAACTACTCCTGTGATGATGAGTAGCTTCTCCTGCTTTTCTTTTTATGTAAACATCAGCCCATCTTCAGCTTGTCATAATGGAACCACTACCCTGAATTGCCAGTCAGTAACAATCACAGCTAGTATTCACTGAGTAAGTATATGAGGCAGTAGATGGGTAAGGGGTTGTTATGCAGGTACCATATACCTGTTTAAACCTCAGCTCTGCCATTTTGGAGCTGTGTGATTTTGGGCAGTACATTTATTCTTTTAGTGCCTCTGTTCCCTCATCTGGAAATAGGACTACTAATACCTACTTTGTAGGGTTGTTGTGAGGATTGAATGAATGAATATGAAATCTGAAAGTCATTAAACCTAAATCTTGTTTGTAATAAAGATTTTATTTATTTGACAGAGAGAGACAGTGAGAGAGAATACAAGCAGGGGGAGTGGGAGAGGGAGAAGCAGGCTTCCTGCGGAGCAGGGAGCCCAATGCAGGGCTCCATCCCAGGACCCCAGGATCATGACCCGAGCTGAAGGCTGATGCTTAATGACTGAGCCATCCAGGTGCCTCTAAATCTTAATATCAATCTTAATCTCTCTCTTTTTTTTAAAGATAGTTTTTTATTTGTCAGAAAAAGAGCACAAGCAGGGGGAGCTGCAGATCAGGGGAGAAGCAGACTCCCCGCTGAGGAGGCAGCCTGGTGTGGGGCTCGATCCTAGGACCCTGGGATCATGACCTGAGCTGAAGGCAGATGCTTAATATCAATCTTAATCCCAACGTCATCATATTAGATGGGTCAACTGAGGCTTTCAGAGGTTGAAGAGCTTTCCCACAGCTAAACGGCTGGTCAACAACTGAGGTTCATCTTCGCCCACGGTCGGTCTGCTGTGGTGGCAGACAGGGCCCAGGTGAGGAATAAGGGCAGCTTTGCTCTCAGGCCTCCCTTTAATGTAAACAAGCCAGGGGGTACAGTGAGAACCCAGAGGCCGTGGAAATAGAGAAGCGCTGTTGAGGAAGTGGTTGGAGGGAACAAATCTGCGCCGAAGGGGAGGGATGGAAAAGGTGCCTGGAGTTGAGAGGGTGATCCTTGAGAAGAAACAGGGTGATAAATGTCCCGGCACCGGGGCCGTGCCTGCCCTGAGTTCTCGGCTTGTTCTTCGGTGCTCTGTTTTTGAAAGCCTAGGAGACCAAGCTCAGATTACGATGTCAAAATTATTTCTAGGCTTTCCTTGCAGAATTATGACTCAGTTGGACATTCCATTAGTGAACACAGCAGTATGGTTGGGTTTGTTTGTAACCACCATTTCCAGGGATTTACTGCTATCATTTCTCTTGCAAATGATTACGTTTTTTTATTATGCTCTCTGAGAATAGCAGAGCCATAAACTTCAAATTAATGGATCACAATTTACTCCTCTAAAGCTATACTTGCACAATATTTTGGTCATCTTCTGGAGCTACTCTTTTATTTATTCTACATCCTAATACTTATTCTATATTATTTTCGTATTTCTTTCTTTTCCTTCATGACAGTCTGAATGGGGGGAATTCTAGAAAGAACAAAAAGAAGACCAGCTATCAAACAGAGAAAGAAGTAAGTCTTTTAAAAACTAGAAAAGCCTGGGAGAAATAGGAGTAGGTATTGGGGAGATGTGCCCCGTGTAGACTACCTCGTTCTGCTTGGAAGGGGATGTGAACCCTAAAAGCTGGAATGTAAAGACCATAAAAAAAAAGAAGCATTCAAAGGGTGCATGCCCCACTTTGGGGTTGAATGTGCCCCAAGAAGGGCATTATAGGTGTAAGCCTGGAGTAAAGAAAGTTGAGGGGTGGTTGAGATTATTGTACAGCATAATTAAATAGTGACTCTATGGCATTCGTAGGGCTTCTTCTTCTTCTTCTTCTTCTTCTTTTTTTTTTTTTCTGGGTAGGAATCTGTAACTAGGTCAGTGCTGAAAATAAGTTACTACTTGCCGCTCTGGGGTGCTACCAAGGTGATCACAGGGCTGGAAGGCGTGTGGAGAGGTAGGAGGGAATGGCTGAGGTGGGCTCCAGACTTGACCTGCAAGGCAGCTGGTGCCTGGATTCCATGTAGAGGTAAAACCTGGATGTGGCCACGGATACCACCCTCGGTTCAAACTGGCAGCCTCCAGCCTCATAAGAGATCAGATGTGCTTTATTATTATATTAAAGATTGATTTATTTTAGAGAGAGCACGAGTGGGCGTCGGGGGCCAGAGAGAGAGAGAATCCTCAGCAGGCTTCATACTCAGCACGTAGCCTGACAGAGAACTCAATCTCACAACCCTGAGACCATGACCCGAGCCAAATACTTAACCCACTGGGCCATCCAGGCTCCCCGAGACCAGATATGCTTTATACAAAAAATACCTGCCTTTCTTTTCTTTTTTTTTTTAATTGAGTATATCACATATATAAAATGTACTAATCTTAGGTGTTCCATGGATTTTTACATATCCAAACACTTTTTTTGGGGGGGGGGCAAATACTCTTTATAGCCCCAAAACAATTAAACTATTTCCAGCAACCCAGGAAGTTCAGCATATGAATCTGGGGAGATACAATTCAATCCATAGCAGGACTCTGTAATATAATGTGACTATCATCTCCTGGAATTAGAATATTTGAAGGCAGTGATGAATTCAATATCGATAGGAAATTATTTGAGTAAACTTTCTCAAGCTAGCTTTCTTTGTTTCCTTGAACATCAGGAGGATATTAGGACTTAACTAATGTTCTATTCCACACAATTTTTTTTATTTTTTATTTTTTTATTTCAAAAAATTTTAAATTCCAGTGTAATTAACATACATTGTTATATTAGTTTCAGGTATGCAATATAGCAATTCAGCAACTCTATACAAAACTCTGTTCTCATCAAGGTAAGTGTGCTCTTGGGCACCTCTGTGGCTCAGTCAGTTAAGCGTCTGCCTTTGGTTCAGGATGATCCCAAGGTCCTGGGATTGAGCCCCATGTCCCATGTGTCATGCATCAGGCTCCCTGCTCATCGGGGTGCCTCCTTTTAGCTCTCCCTCCGCCCCTCCCCTGCTCATTCTCTCTCTCTCTCTTTGTAAAATAAATTAATAAAATCTTAAAAAAAAAAAAAAGATAAATGTGCTCTTAATCCCCTTCACCTGTCTCACCCATCTCTTCACCTGCTTCCCTCATTTTTTCTCTGTAGAGTCTATTTTTTGTTTGTCTCTTTTTTCTTTATTTTCTTTCTTAATTTCCACATATGAGTGAAATCACATATTTGTTTTTCTCTGACTTACTTGAACCCAGGGCAAACAGATTACCTATTTTGACTTTAC
Organism: Mustela erminea; assembly: GCF_009829155.1. NCBI lineage: Eukaryota > Metazoa > Chordata > Mammalia > Carnivora > Mustelidae > Mustela > Mustela erminea. Next base: position 163,890,530 of record NC_045614.1, on the reverse strand, counting down.
TTCCTGCCCAAATAGTAAAAAAAATCATCAGCTTTAAGTCTTTTACGCATTTTCACTCTGTCCTTATCTTTCAAGGAGGTATAGCTATTTATTTGTGACTAAATTTTTGTATTGAAAGATCATATTTTCTTTTTAGGCCTGTGCCTTTTCATAAATATAACTTTAAGCAAGAGGACAGCCCTCAGAATCCTAAACTAAATGTTAAATTTAAAAAAGCATATGGTTTCAAGTTTCTGACACTCATTTCACTCTGATCACTTCTAGATAGTTTTGGGTGCTCTCAGAGGTTAGGCATTTCTGGGACTCAAAAAGGATATGTTTACTGTTGTTTGTCATATTTAAAGTTTAAATAGCAACATGTTCCTTACTACTGTGTGTTACATGTTAGATTTGAGGTTCTAATTTCTAGGTTCTAAGCAGCCCAGAAAGCAATAACGTTGGAGCTCTTGTGTGAATCAGTTTTTGTGTATCTTAAATATCAGGGAGTACAGATCATGAGTCAGCCATGACTTTGGGTCTAAGACTAGTAGTTTGTTTTTTGTTTTTTGGGGTTTTTTTGGACAGATTTTATTTATTTATTTAAGATTTTATTTCTTTGGTCAGAGTGAGAGAGAGAGCAGGTGCAGGGGAGGGGCAGGCAGAGGGAGAAGCAGGCTCCCTGCTGAGCAAGGATACGGATATGAGACTAGATCCCAGGACCCTGGGATCATGACCTGAGCCAAAGGCAGACACTTAACCAACTGAGCCACCCAGGCATCCCTTATAGTTATTTTCTGATCCTTCTCCATTCTCTTACTTGTGGTACACTAGGGTCACTTCACTTTCTTAGTTCGGTAGAACAGCCCCATGTGACCATATCCCCACCAAAGCAGACAACTAATTACATAACTTAGAGATATGATACGAAATGCCTAATTTTTCTCCTCAGATCTTTCATCAGCATCCATAATCAGATAATGGAATGGATCCCCTGTTTAAAGGATAGAGGAGGAAAACAGCAGAGTGTGTGTGTGTGTGTGTGTGTGTGTGTACACATGTGTGCGCACCCATGTGTGTGCACGTGCCCCAAACAGGGAACTAGCTGGCTGTGTAAGCACTGGGAAAACAGCTTGGGATTAATACCATCAGGTAAAGCCCTGGCACAGATTGTTGAGAGATTATGTTGGCTCTCCCTCCAGAGGATCTTTAAGAGTGGGACATATGCCCAGTTTTCAGAAATGAATTAGGTGAGATCTGTCTCAAAGGCAGAGAGGGATGGGACAGATGAACAGAAGCGGCTCCTTTCTCTAAAAGAGAAGCAAAAAGCCAGTCCCAGGCTACTCTCTCCCTAGATTAAGTGGCCTTACTCTTCTGTGATGCATGCATGAAAATTCATGATTTTTACAAATCATCTTTACTTTCTTTTATTGAGGGGAGAGTAGAGCATCTTTGTCAGAACTGAGTCCAGGTCTGCTTTTTTCATAAAGTGATTTGTAGAGTTTTCCTTTTTTTTTTTCCCTATGCTCTGAAACAGTTCAGATAGTATAGGAATTCTTCAAAAGCTTGGTAGAATTCACCAGGAAAAACAACCGGGTTGTTGTCTTTTAAAGGGTGGGAGTGTTGGCGAGATGAGGGTAGTTTTCAGATATCTTTCTATTTTTTTATGGTAATCAGTCTCTAAATGCTTAATTTTATTTTGAGTCAATTTTAATAACACACTTAAACATACTTTCTTAGTTTTTATTATACAAAAATTTGACATATAATTGCATAGAGAACTCATTTATTTTTCCAAATCTCCTCTTTTATTGGAGTGATAAACACGTTCTTAAAAACTTTTGCAGTAATCGTTTAATTTTTAGTACGTTAGAGACCAGACGTTTATACAGTTTACACAGTTATATTGCCTTGCTGGAGAACCCCAGCCATCTTCATTAGTGAAAAGAAGTATCTAGAAGGAGGGACACCTGGATGACTCAGTCGGTTAAGCATCAGCCTTTGGCTCAGGTCATGATCTCAGGGTCCTGGAATCAAAGCCCCACATCGGGCGCTCTGCTCAATGGGAGTCTGCCTCTCCCTCTCCCTCTGGCTGCTGCTCCCTCTGCTTGTGCTCTCTCTAATAAATAAATAAAATCTTTTTTTTTTTTTTAAGATTTTATTATTTGGCAGAGAGATCACAAGTAGGCAGAGAGGCAGGCAGAGAGGGGGAGGCAGGCTCCCTACCGAGCAGAGAGCCCAATTTGGGGCTTTATCCCAGGACCCTGAGATATGACCTGAACTGAAGGCAGAGACTTAACCCACTGAGCCATCCAGCTGCCCCCCACCACCCCACTTTTTTTTAAAGATGTTATTTATTTGACAGAAATACTGTGAGAGAGGGAACACAGCAGGGGGAGTGGGAGAGGGAGAAGCAGTCTTCCTGCCCAGCAGGGAGCCCAAAGGAGGGCTCAATCCCAGGACCCTGAGATCATGACCTGAGCCAAAGGCAGAGGTTTAACAACTGAGCCAACCAGGTACCTCTAAATAAAATGTTTTAAAAAAAGAAAAAGAACGCAGTTTATCTGTTTTCTTTTTGCTGGGCAAGGAGGTGATGGCTGCTGTACACATCTATTAGTCAGGTCCCATCAGGGGGCAGAAACCACACCAGTTACTGTAATAGAATTTAACACAAAGAATTCTTATGTAGGAATAAAGTTGGCAACTGAGTAAGTAACAAGGTTAAAAAATTAAAACCCTTTAAGATAACAGAGATACAGCAACGGAAGAAACAGCTGTACCACTTTGTGTCAGTTTGGGTGAGAGTACCGTGACAAAAATCCCCCTGACTGGATGGCTTAAACAACAGAAATTTATTTCTTTACAATTCTGGAGGCTGAAATTCTGAGATCCAGGTGTCTGCAGGCCTCTGTCATTGACTTATTGACAGCTGTCTTTTCTCTGTCTTCATATGGTTTTCCCTCCATAGCTGTCTATATCCAAAGTCCCTGTTTTTTATAAAGCCACCAGTCATATTGGTTGGGGCTTGGTTAGGATGTCAACATACAACATACAAATTTGTGTGTGGCACAGTTCATCCCATAACACACTTCTAAGGACGGAGGAGTTATTAACCATTGAAGGCCTGGAGAAAGGGCCTTGTAGAGCTAAACTCAGACCGCTGAGGAAATGGGGGAGTTGGTCTGGGGCTTGTGTCTCTGCGGTCAGAAATCTAAACAGCAGCATGAATTTAAGATCTAAATGTAGACGTCTACTTCTGTTAATATGGAGTAAGGACTGGATTTGAGGAAATTTGGTGGGAGAGTGATGGATTGTTTTCGTTATCTTGATTGTGATGATGGTTTCATAGGCATATACACTTGTCAAAAGTTACAAAATTGTGCAGTTTAAGTATGTGATGTATAGTTTCAGCTGTTATACCTTAATTAAGCAGTTAAAAAGGCTGTACCTGGGGTGCCTGGGTGGCTCAGTTGATTAAGCATCTGCCTTGGGTTCAGGTCATGATCCCAGGGTCCTTAGATCCAGCCCCATGTCCCCATGTGTCCCTGCGTTGGGCTCGCTGCTCAGTGGGGAGCCTGCTTCTCCCTCTCCGGCCGCCCCTCCCCCTCTGCTCATGTGGTCTCTCTCTCTCTCATTTGCACACTCATTCTCTGAAATAGATAAAATCTTTTTTTAAAAAGCTGTAACTATTAAAAAGAGCATTTATTGAGTCTCAAAACTGATCTCTTTCTGCAAGTTGTTACACACTAACCTGTACTTAATTTATCCTCTAAAACACCAATGTGTGGTTGGCATAGCAGTGACTCTCCTCGATGTGAAGGTTTTCTGTCCACATACCATAAGCAGGCATACTAGCTAGCATTGGCCTTTAACTTTGTTCCCTGTGAATCTTGTCTTCCTGACAGGGTATTTGCAGCCCCTGTAGCCTTATACGACATTTAGAGGGTGAGGCATTTCATTAACTCATGGCATTCTCACCAGCTGGTCAGTGCAAAGAAGGATGGAGAAGGGAGTAGTCTTGCCGAAATTAGGCTGTAACTAAGTAGACACGCATAAAGGAAGAGCATTCCCGGGGAGGTGATGCTCCGCTCTCAGCTTTCTAGCATTGGGTTCTCTGTAATTATGCAGTGTCTTGTGACTGAAAATGTTCCAGATCTCCCATGAAATATTTGGTTTTACAACATCCTTGTAGAGAAAAGGAACAGTAATGAAGGCTTGCTGATTAAAATGAGGTCAACAGCAGATTTTTAAAAATCTCATTCTTTCTCTTTATCCCTTCTCTCTGTTAAATAATTCAAGAACTATCTAGTGAGCACTTACGTGCCAGGCACATTTAGTTGTTATGTACTTCTAGAGGCTTGTTATTCAAATCGTGTTTAGTGGAACACAGACAGCATCAGCATCACCTGGGAGCTTATTAGAAATGCAGAATCTGAGTCCTCCTCCAGACATGGCAGAATAAGTAGCTGCATTTTAACATGATACCTGGGTGACTTGTATGTATCTTTAAGAGGCATTGTTCTAGAGAGTTCTCTGTAGCCATGCCACTTAAATAGTGCATCAGCTTTGAGAAGGTAACTTCTCTAAGTCATTAGCAAGTGAAGGGAAGGAGGGTAATAGTAATAATGTGCACTACTGGGAGGATTTAATTAGATAAGCTTTGTAAATCTTTTAACACATAGGCTGGTTCCTAGTAAGTGCTTTTTTAAAAAAAAATGTTTGTTATTTTTATTGTTGCTATTATTATTTTGTAGTCAAAAGAAAAGTTCTTTGGTAAAACTTTCCTTGTAGCAGCCTTGCTTCTGGCTTATTTATTTGTTCTTAATGCTGACAGAAAGGCATTATTTGAAGAGACAACTATTATATTTAGATATTTAGTGTTGTATCTAATTACAACACTTGATCTTGGATTGAATTCTGAACCGGAAAGGGAAGTAGGGCAAAGGAATGTCATAGTCAGCTCAGGTTGTCGTAACAAAATACCATTGACTGGAGGGCTTAACCAACAAATATTTATTTTTTCACAGTTCTAAATGCTGACAGTCCAAGATCAGAGTGACAGCATGGTAACATCTGGTGAGGACTCTCTTCCTGGCTGGCGGTTGGCTATTTCTTGCTCTCTTCCTCATCCTCCTATAAGGCCACTTACCTCATCATGAGCCATACCCCCATCTCAGATACCAGCGAAAGTAGGCTGGAATTTCAACTGATGAATGGGGGTGGGCAGTGGAGGACACAAGCATTAAGTCCCAATGGGTATTTGGGTGCTGTTCTTGCTGTCTTTTTTTCCCCTTTTATTTATTTATTTATTTATTTATTTATTTATTTATTTATTTAACAGAGAGATAGAGAGCACAAGTAGGCAGAGAGGCAGGCAGAGGGAGAGGGAGAAGCAGGTGCTCCCCTGTGCAGCGAGCCCAATGCAGGGCTCAATCCCAGGACCCTGGAATCATGACCTGAGCTGAAAGCAGCTACTTAACTGACTCGAGCCACTTAGGTGCCCTCTTGCTGGCTTTCTTTCTTTCTTTTTTCTTTTTTTTTAAGATTTTATTTATTTATTTGACAGAGAGAGAGAGAGAGAGAGAGATCACAAATAGGCAGGGAGGCAGGCAGAGAGAGAGAAAGAGAGAGAGGAAGGGAAGAAGGCTCCCTGCTGAGTAGAGAGCCGGATGCGGGGCTCCATCCCAGGACCCTGGGATCATGACCTGAGCCGAAGGTAGAGGCTTTAACCCACTGAGCCACTCAGATGCCCCTCTTTCTGGCTTTCTTAAGTGACATGATTAGATGTAGGAATTTACGTGATGTGGAATGAGATGGTGATGAATCTCTCCTGATGACGGGCTGCACAAGTTAATTTTCAGAAAAGGCCTGCATGTAAAAGGGCTTTGCACAATAACAGTGCTGCTCTCCATAGGTGAAGTGGAATGATGGCTGTGGATTCTTACCTTTCGTTTGGTATCGCCAAGGAGTCTTACACCCTGCTGGCTGGCCCGCCACCGTCCACTCCTGCTCTCTAACAGGCTCCAGTTCACGCCCATTACATTCCAGCTCAGACCGCCAGAAGCTCGTACCACATTTGGCACAGGGCAGGCATTTGATACACGTGTGTTGAGTATATGAGCAAATGGGTGAGGCCAGAGAAGCAGCTCCCCACCCCCCCACCTATGTTTCCATTCCCTTTGTTTTTTCTTGGGGGGAAGATAATGTCAAACCTATAGAAAAGATGCAGAAACAAGAAAAGGAATTCATAGGTCCTTTATCCAAAGCCATATGTATTTTTTTTTAAATGTTTACATTTTATTTAAAAATAATATCAAACTTACAAGAGATTTGCAAGAAGAATAGAAATGATAATACAAAGAACTGGGGTGCCTGGGTAGCACAGCCAGTTGGGTTTCGGCTCAATTTGTGATCTCAATGTTGTGAGATCAGGCCCCACTTCAGGCTCTGTGCTGGGCGTGGAGTGGGCTTGAGATTTTCTCTCCCTCTCCCTCTGCCCCTTTCCCCTGCGCTCTGCTCTCTCTCTCAAATAAATTAATCTTTTTTTTTTTTTTTAAAGATTTTATTTATTTACTTGAGAGAGAGAGGATGAGAGGGGAGAGGGTCAGAGGGAGAAGCAGACTTCCTGCTGAGCAGGGAGCTCGATGCAGGACTCGATCCTGGGACTCCAGGATCACGACCTGAGCTGAAGGCAGTCGTTCAATCAACTGAGCCACCCAGGTGCCCCTCAAATAAATTAATCTTTAAAAAATACTACTCATCGGGGTGCTTGGGTGGCTCAGTGGGTTAAGCCTCTTCTGTCGGCTCAGGTCATGATCTCGGGGTCCTGGGATTAAGCCCCACGTCAGGCTCTCTGCTCAGCTGGGAGCCTGCTTCCCCTCTCTTCTCTGCCTGCCTCTCTGCCTACTTGTGATTTCCCTCTCTCCGTCAAATAAATAAATAAAATCTTAAAAAAAATGCTACTGATAATACAAAGAACTACCCTATCCCCTTCACTTAGATTTCCAAATTATTAAGAGTTTACATTTGTCTTTTCACTTTTCTTGTGTATCATTATTTTCTTTCTGAAACATTTGAGATTATGTTGTAGACATGTTGCCAAATTACCCCTAAGTACTTGTACTTCAGTTTGTATTTTCTAAAATCAAGGACACTCCTACATAACCTTGATGCCTTTATCAAAACTAGGATATTAACATTGGCTAGAATACCTTAATTCACTCAGTTTTCTCCTCCTTTCCAGTAATGTCATTTACAGAAAGGAATAGTAATAACATCATTAACATACATTGACTCTCCCTCTTTTGCTTTCTAGGTCAAGATCCAGTCCAAAATCATACATTGAATTTCATTGTCAAGTTTGTTTAGTTTCTTCCAATCTACGTTTCCTTAGTTTTCCTTTGTTCTTTATCATCTTGATATTTTTGAAGAATATAGGTCCATTACTTTATAGTGTTTTTTGTCAGGTTGGATTTGTGTGGTTTCTTTTATGACTAGATTCAGAATATGTGCTTTGGCATGAACACTAGAGAAATAATTCTGTTTCTTTCCAGTGCCTCATATCAGAAGTATCTTCTTCTGATCTTCTTATCTCACAGTATCTCATCTTCTTATCACCAGTGATGTTAACTTTTTGTCATTTGGTCAGGATGGTATCTGTGATATTTCTCCACTGCCCAGTTCATACACTTGCATATTCTTTTTTAAAAAAGATTTTATTTATTTATTTGGCAGAGAGAAAGATCACAAGTAGGCAGAGAGGCAGGCAGAGAGAGAGGAAGGGAAGCAGGCTGCCTGCTGAGCAGAGAGCTGGATGGAGGCTTAATCCCAGGACCTTGAGATCATGACCTGAGCTGCCCAGGTGCCCCTACTTACATATTCTTTTTCTCATCAACAGTTTATTTGGTAGGTTGTACATCCATTGATATCTCGTGCTTGAGATATATTTTTTTAAAGATTTTATTTATTTATTTGACAGAGAGAGAGGGATCACAGGTAGGCAGAGAGGCAGGCAGAGAGAGGGAAGCAGGCTCCCCACTGAGCAGAGAGTCCTATTCGGGGCTCCATCCCAGGACCCTGAGATCGTGACCTGAGCCAAAGGCAGAGGCCCAACCCACTGAGCCACCGAGGCATCCCTGCCTGATCATTTATTACAGTGACGGTCACTAAATATTATTCTGTAATTATATCATTCCTTCTACATTTTTTTGTTGGCATTCCACTGTAAGGTAGAACCTTCTCTTTGTATTTATTTGCTTATATCAGTATGGACTCATGGATTTCTGTTTTATTGAATTAGTTATGGTCTGTTATTATCATTGTTATTTTATTATAGTTTTATTGAAGTGTACTTGACATATAATAAGTCACATATATTTAAAGTATACATTTTGAAGAGTTCTGGTGTATATATACAGTAGAAAATCCATCACTTCACTCCACGTTGTTGAGTATATAAACAGTTCATTCTTTTTATTGCTGAGTAGTATTTTTTTTTAAGATTTTTAAAATTTGGGGCACCTGGGTGGCTCAGTGGGCTAAAGCCTCTGCCTTCGGCTCAGGTCATGATCCCAGTGTCCTGGGATCGAGCCCCACATCAGGCTCTCTGCTCAGCAGGGAGCCTGCCTCCTCCTCCTCCTCTCTCTCTTTCTCTCTGCCTGCCTCTCTGCCTAGTTGTGATCTCTGTCTGTCAAATAAATAAATGAATAACAATCTTAAAAAAGAAAAAGATTTTTAAAATTTATTTGGAGAGAGAAAGAGAAGGAGTGAGCACGAGTTGGGGGAGGGGAGGGCAGATAGGGAGAAGCAGACTCCCCACTGAGAAGGAAGCCCGACTCCAAGGCTCGATCTCAGACATCATGACCTGAGCTGAAGGCAGACACTTAACCGATTGAGCCACCCAGGCACAGTGCTGAGTAGTATTATGTTGTGATATACCAGTTCATTTATTCCTTCACATACTGAAACGCATTTGTTTTTTTCCTAATTTGGGACTGTTAACGATGTTGCTATGAAGAAGTACATATCTCTGTATATGTCCTTGTAGGGGCATATTCTTTAATTCTCGCGGTTAACTATCTAGGATTAGAATGACTGGATCATACAGTGGGTATATATTGAGCTTTTAAGAAACTGCTAAATTATCAAAGTGTTTATATCATTGGAGATTATCCTCAGCAATATATGTACACTTCCTCTATTTGATGACATCTCAAACACTTGTTATAGTCGGTCTGTTCTATGGTGGCCATTTTTTTAAAAAAATTATTTATTTAAAGATTTTATTTATTTATTTGGCAGAGAAAGACGCAGTGAGAGAGGGAACACAAGCAGGGGGTGAAGGAGAGGGAGAAGCAGGGTTCCTGCTGAGCAGGGAACCTGATGTGGTGCTCGAACCCAGGACCCTGGGATCAGGTCATGATCCCTGAGCCGAAGGCAGAGGTATAACCCACTGAGCCACCCAGGTGCCCTCGTTTTAGCTTTTTTATGCTATCTCAGTGATCTCTGTGTCTCTTTGTCAATATCACTCTGTCTTAAATGCCTCAGATTTATAATAAGTCTTAAAAGTAGGTAATTAAGTTCTGCAACTTTGTTACTCTTTTTACATGATTGTTTTGGATATTCTAACTCCTTTCCATTTCCATATAAAAATCAGCTGTCCATTCCCACACAAATCCAAAGTTTTGACTATATTATAAATCGAATCTCTGCTGGTTCCTAATGATTTATTATTGTTATATATTTCATATTCTCGTAGTTTCAGTATTTCATCTGAACATTGGTATATTAATATCTATCTAATACTCCTGTTAATTATGCTTGTAATACACTTAATCTGGTGCCTGGAATAAACTAACTGCTCAGTGAATGGTAGTTATTACTGTTTTTGAGGTATTTTAGTGGTTGAACATAAAATGCTGAACTATTTCAGTATATGCCAGTAATATTTATTGACATAAACCTCAGATATTGGGTGGAGGGAACTCTGGTTATATCTTTTTCCCTGCCATCTATGTAGGTCCATTGCTGTGAAAATAGCATGTTCTTTATTTTAACAGTAAACTTTGGGGACAAAAACCTGCTTCTGCCTTTCGATAGAAATGCAAAGGCATATTTTTAGGAAATAAATTACGAAAATTGCTTTTTGACTGCAATAATGATATATTGGAGCTCTCTTCTAGCATTTAAAGCATTTTGGGGAGGCCTTTGTAAAACAGTTAATTTATACCCTGAGGGGAGAGCCTTAAACATGGATGCTATCCTAAATAAATCTAAGTGACAATTTGGCAGTAAGAGAGGACATTTCTCTCTACTTATGCTGCTTTTGACAATGGGCACTTAACCAGGCTAATCAAATGTGACTTCTATCATTAAAATTAGTAAGGCATGAAGAACCTTTAGCAAATCATTCATTACATTGCCCATTTACAGATAGGATCTCCTGTGTCTTCTTAAGAACAGCCACTTGGTGCCTTCTCTGCAAAGCGGGGGTTTTAGATTTTCAGGACAATGTTTAACAGTTCACAGTTTGCTAATGTCTGTGGAAGTCCTTTAATGTTCATGTTTGTGAAGGAGCTATTGGCCTCTTGCATAATTAGATCTTTCTTTTTCTCTATTCTTTTTAACTTAGGCAGTTTGTAAATAATTTCCTGCTACTTCTCCAAAGATCATAGCCTTTCCCAAGTTTATCTCCTTGGTCCGATATAATCCTTATCAAGAAGAGGGAAAGTACTGATAGCCACCATCTTTCTCTTCTGTGTTTAACAAAATAGCTATCAGGTCCTAGATGCTATATAGTACCTGGGTACAGAGGGACAAGTTGGTATATTGTATTCCTTTTATTTTAAGCTTGATTTTGTTTTTCATCTTGAGGTTTTTTAAATCAACCTCTCATTTTGTCATAAAGTCATTCATTTTTGTAGCTAGTCATCATACAGTGGTGTTTGCTCTGCTTATGTTTCATTTTATATAATTTAACAAGGGATTTTCAGCTAAATAAACCTCAGCTTTTTTTTTTTTTTTTTTTTTTTTTTGGTTTAGGAAAATGCAGAATTCATCAGATTGGTGAATCAATCTCTATTAGACAACCTCATGAGGTGCAGAGTGCAGAGGATAATTTTGTAACAGACACTTGCCAGTTGAGGTGAAAATGCTTCTCTGAGCACTGAGAAATAAAATGCAAATTTGCTTGGTAATTGTGGCCTGATAGATGTGTTACTAAATTCCAGCACATAGCCAGTTCAAAAGTAAATTGTCAACTAGCTACAAGATTTTCAACCAGTCCCCATAAGGGGAATATGCAAGTCAACAAATATCAGGATTTGCAGATATTGTTTGATAAAGTGGACTAGCCTTTGGAAGACTGGATTAAAAATATGGGCCTGAAAATATCAAATGGTGCTAGGGTTTCCCACTGGTTGCTAGACCTATGTATGTTAACTACACAATTACCTGTGCTAACCAAATAAATGAAACTATTTGGGAGGAAGTGAGATTTATGAGAAACTAAATTGATTTGGCTCCTCTGGATGCTGTGATGTGGAGCAATTTATTTAACTCAGTGTGTGTGTATGAGCTGTATCCTACTTCTCTCATAAAATTCTATTTTATATTTAAAATGCAGTATGGTGGGGAACACAGCTGTGCAACAGAATTCTGTATGATGGTAGAAAAGTTCTGTATCTTTACTGCCCGGTATTGAGGCCATTAGATTCATTTGGCTACTAAGCACTTGAAATGTGGCTAGTGTAAATGAGTAACAGAATTTTAAATTACATTGAAATTTAATCACTTTAAATCTGAATAGCCATAAGTGGCAAAGGGCTACTATACTGGCAGTGGAGTTCTAGATACTGATAGGGTGGCAATATTCTCTTTCTAGGCATGAGTGAGAACAACTGCTACATTAACGTGCATTGCAGAGGAATGGCTACTAAACATTTCTGTTGCAGATATTTCAGTTCTCTCTGTTCTTACCCCAATGTAAACATTATCAATAACATTTATTTGATTATTATCAGGTCTTTTATCAACTTTTGTCTTTTTCTGTCTGTTCTCTGTGATAAGAGTTGATGGTCCTTGCCTCCTTTGTATCTCTTCTTTATTAAGCATGTTTATTGAGCATCTGTTATGTGTCAGGCACTGTCCCAGTGCTAGATATGCAACAGTGAATAAGACAGATCAGGTGCTGGCTCTCACTGAAGTTACAATTAACATGTAATTACACAATAATTTATTTAAATTGTGAAAAGTTTTTAGTGTGTTTACCTAGGAAGAGCTACAAATTAATTTGTTGATTAAGAACTGTCAACTGTCCACAAACTGTTTCTACCAGGCATTGGCCATGACTACTTTAATAGGGTTCTTTTCAGTTTACCTTATTATTTTAATTTTATTTATTTATTCATGAGAGAGAGAGAGACAGAGGGAGAAGCAGGCCCTCCATGGAGCATGGCTTCTGATGCAGGACTCAGTCCCAGGTCCCTGGGATTATGACTGGAGCCAAAGGCAGATGCTTAACTGACTAAGCCACCCAGAGGTCCCTTCTTTTCAGTTTAAATTATGTGTGTGGGAGTGGGAAAAGAGGAAAGAATAGGGTAAGCATAAAGAAAAAGAAATAAATGGCATTATCTTCTTTTATTATTCACATTCCATTTGAATGTAAGCTTCTTCCAGAGAAGGGTTAGCTTGTCCATCTTGATCCTGATCTGTGTTTCCAGAATCTGGGCTAGCATCAAGTGGGCATTACTACACAAATAAATAAAGTATTTCTAGATTTTTCCTTTCATTTTTTTTTTGTTTTTAGCCTATATGAAAAATTCAATTTTTATGCTTCTACTTTTTAAAAAAATTAATTTATTTTAAATAGGCTCTATGCCCAGTGTGGGGCTTGAACTCCTGTCCCTACCATCAAGATCATATGTTCCACCAGTGGAGCCAGTCAGGTGCCCCTATGCTTCTACTTTTGGTTTTGTGCTTGCCTTCTTCACTTTTCTCATCAACCAATTAAGTGCTTCAGGTAGGATAGCCTTATCATTGGACTGACTAAAAATAGTCACCCTTCTGTCATGTCATTTTCTTTTCTTTCTTTCTCTCTCTTTCTTTCTTTCTTTCTTTCTTTGTTTGTTTGTTTCTTTCTTTCTTTTTTTTAACCTCTTGGTCTTTTGTTCTTATTTTTCCACTGAGTTTGAAGTTAGGACATGAGGCAGGGGACAAATGGCAAGTGAAGGACTCCTCAGGGTTGTGAAGGCATGTAATTTCAGTCCTCCTCTCTCTAATTTTCTCTCTTTCCTTTTTCTTCAAGTCATGAATCCATACTGTCTTTTCCCTTCATGTTTCTTACATTTTAAGGCTATTTCCAAACTCCCAATACTTGCCTCCTTGTATTCGAAAAATCTGGCTCAGTTTTCTTTGAAAGTCGGGTCAACATAAAAGAAAACTAAAAGTCATCTTGAGGTCATTAATTGTAAAGTTGGTGTTCTTTTTTATTGTTTAAGATTTTATTTATTTATTTGACAGAGACATCAAGAGAGAGAACACAGTAGAGGGAGTGGGAGAGGGAGAAGCAGGCTTCCCACTGAGTAGGAAGCCCAAAACCAGGGTTGATCCCAGGACCCTGGGATCATGACCTGAGTCGAAGGCAGATGCTTAACCAGCTGAGCCACCCAGGCGCCCCAAGTTCATGCTCTTGATTCACATCATACTCTTTTTTTTTTTTTTAACATTCTCTTAATCTGTTGAACATTTTTAGAAAATGCCCCTGTAAGAATTTTCTTCTGTACTTTTTGACTTTGCAGGGATTATCAGTGTAGACTTTTAAGACATGAGCAGAGAATCTATATATGTTCCAATAGAAACACCTTTATTTTGTTTAGATGAACAGTTGTTCAACAATCGTCAAATACATGCAAAATAATTCCACCATTAAAAGTTAATATACATTCCATTTTTAAATTGAATTAAAAACTGGTTTCATATTTTTAGTACCTTTACTCTGAAAGCTCTGAGTTTTTTTTCCTAAGTGTTGGGGCTTGATCCAGGAGGTTGATCTTACTGGGTAACTGGTATTGAATTGTCCATCAGATTAGGAAGCATTCAGTCATGTGTCAGAAAGCCAACTGCTTTCTTTCCTACAGCTTCTGTAATAAATTATCACAAATATAGCAGCTTAAAGTAACACACATGTATTCTTAAACAGTTCTGGGGGTCAGAAGTCCAAAAATTAATCTTGGGCTGAAATCAAGTCATCAGGAGGGTTGCATTCCTTTTGGCTGCTCTAGGGGAGAATTGATTTCCTTGTCTTTTCTAGTTTCTAAAGACTTCCCGCCTTCTGTGCTTCATGACCTCACATCACTGCTACCTCTGTTTCTCCTTTCTCGACCCTGACCATCCTGCCTCTCTCTTACAAGGAACCTGGTGGTTTTATTTAGCCCAGCTACATACTTCAGGATAATTTCCCACTGTCAAGATGTTTAACTTAGTCATATCTGAAATGTCACTTTTACCATGGAACGCAACATATTCACAACTTCTGGGGATTAGGATGTGGGTATCTTTGGGGACTAATCTGTTGATCTCATCAACTTTTAAGTTAAATAAGACAAGAGAGGGCACATCTGGTTCAGAGCCTTACATGATGATCTTAGGTCTCTTTCTATAGACTTTATGTCCCTTTGTATTAGTCTCTTGTCTGGCAGAATCTTCCTCCAAAATGAAAAAAAAAAAAAAAAAGTCACCCGCAAACATGAATTCTAGAAAATTCCATCAATGCCCCATCTTCAAGAATCCTTGACAGGATTCTAATTGTCAGACTTGGGCCACCTGAGCTGGGGAAGGGATCAGCTTTATCCTCACTTACTTTCAGATGTAATTATGAAGAAGGGGTGGTTTGCCAAAAGAAGTGAGCTACCTTTGCCAGAAGGAGGATGCATGGTTACAGGGTTAAAAAAAACTACCGTTCCTTCATCATATACCCCTTAGGATATAGGAGTTTGTGTGTTTCTTTAAAAGACTTAAAATCCACTGAACTCTTTCAAAGCTCAAAGAAACTATCTGTTTATTACCAGGTGCACAAAGTTGATCTAATCCCTGTGGAAGGGCTCAGCGTGGCCTGGGCCACCGTAGCTTATCATAAAGTTAATGATGCCTCTGGGGTAAAAGGCACTAATTCATTATCAGTCCACGTTGTCAGGGTGTACACGTGATTAGCTACTTTTGGCATTTCCCCTGACAGGTAGCTGTGAGAGGGGCTCACCTTGGGGCTTTCTCTAAAGTGGGATTCAGGTCCTATAAAACATTGCTCAAAAAGAGAAAGGTTACTTAAAAAATTTTATTTCTTTTTATTCAAGTAATAGAAATATATTCTCTAAACAATGCCCTCCATAAATACACAAATAAATGATAAAAATAAGACATAAGGTTGAATTTTAATATAACCCCTTTCTACTTTATCCTCTCTCCCTTCCTCATTCCCCAGTTATCAGCTGGGTTTTATTTCAAAATATGGTCTGCACCTTGCATGAGGTCATATGTAGGTTGCTTGGAAAGTCATGAGACTTAAGTGACAAGATTTTTTTCCTAAGAAGTTGTGTCTTACTACTTTCATGTACCATTTTACATTCTTTTTGCTCTGTTCTGTTCTATTGTTTTATTATAGCCATTTCAACAAAGAAGAGACGTCTCCTTTTCTTTGATTAAATGGGGAATAAGAAAGTAGACAAAATTCGTTTATTGTACTACCCTTGCAGATACTGACCAAAATGACTTTCGCTTTTGTCTGGGCAAAGTGGATACTCATTCCCTTAGCGTCTTCCTCTAGGTCGAACTGGGTAATCCTTTCTTTCTCTTTAGTTGGGGCTGTGTGTGCAGCGATACTTTAGACAAGTAAATAATTAAAAAAAAAAACATTTTACTTTATATAATTTCGCACTTACACAAACCTGCATGCTAGCCATGCAGGATGACTCCTGTATATCCCTCCTCCAACTTCAGCTCATGCCAAATCATGCCCATCCTATTTCATTCTCAGTAATTTTAGTACAAATCCCAGATAAAAATAAAGATAAAGATAAACATTTATGAAAACAACAGCAACAACAGCATTATTGGGGAGCCTAGGTGGCTCAGTTGGTTAAGCCTCTGACTCTTGGTTTCAGTTTGGGTCATATCTTCAGGGTAACGAGATCAAGCCCTGCATGGAGGTCTGTGCTCAGTGCTGAGTCTCCTGGAGATTCTCTCCCTCTCTGTTTCCCCCTCCCCCATGCTCTCTCTCCGAGTAAATAAAATAAATAAAATAAATAAAATCTCTTAAAAAGTTATCAATAAAGAATTAACAATAATTCTTTTCTTTTAAAAAAATATTTTATTTATTTATTTGTCAGAAAGAGAGAGCAAGAGCGAGCACAGGCAGACAGAGAGGCAGGCAGAGTCAGAGGGAGAAGCAGGCTCCCTGCGGAGCAAGGATCCCGATGTGGGACTCGATCCCAGGACGCTGGGATCATGACCTGAGCCGAAGGCAGCTGCTTAACCAACTGAACCACCCAGGCATCCCAACAATAATTCTTTAAACACTTATCCAATGAATACTTAAAATTTCCCTATTCTCATTTTTAAATAAATTTTTGAACAAATAAAATTGATATGCCTTAGTTGATCTGCTTGTCTCTTTTATTTTTTAAATTATTTTAACATTTTATTTTTTTTAAAGATTTTATTTATTTGAGAGAGAGACAGAGACAGTGATAATGAGAGACAGCACAAGTGGGGAGGAGAGGGAGAAGCAGGCTTCCTACTGCTGAGTAAGGAGCCTGATGCAGGGCTTGATCCCAGGACCCTGGGATTATGACCTGAGCTGAAGGCAGATACTTAACTGACTGAGCCACGCAGGTTCCCAATGATTTTATTTTTTTACAGATTTTATTTAAGCAATCTCTGTACCCCCAGCTTGGGGCTCAAACTTACAACCTGGAGATCAAGAGTCACATGCTCCACTGACTGAGCCAGCCAGGTGCCCCTTAAGTCTTTTAATCAATAGATTCCTACCCTTTATCTTCCTTTTATTTCTTTTTTCTTCATTTCTTTATTTCCTTGTAAATTATTTGTGGTAGCAGCTGGCTATTTGTCCTGTAAGAGATTCCTACAGACAGGATTTCACTGGTTGTATCATGCATTTGACATGTTCTTTCATACCATATGTTTTCTCTGAACTGATTATTAAAACTGTATTCAATGTATTTATCTATGTATTTATTTGCAAGATGAGATTATAGGAAGTGTTACTAGAGAGCTTCTGGGAACCTATCAACAGGGTCAAAAAATTTTTGTGTAATTTATCTTGCCACCAGCAGGACATATTTTTAAGGAAAAATGTATTGTATAGAAGTATGTAGGGGTACCTGGGTGGCTCACTGGGTTAAAGCCTCTGCCTTCGGCTCAGGTCATGATCTCAGGGTCCCTGGATGGAGCCCCACATCGGGCTCTCTACTCAGCAGGGAGCCTGCTTCCCCCTCTCTCTCTGCCTGCCTCTCTGCCTACTTGTGATCTCTGTCAAATAAATAAATAAAATCTTTAAAAAAAAGTAAGTAAAAAAAAATCATTCTATTTGCAAGATAAATACATTTATCTCAAAGTAGATACAGCCTGGGGGTGCCTGGCTGGCTCAGTCAGTGGAGCATATATGACTCCTGATCTTGGGGCTGTGGGTTCGAGCCCCACATAGGGTGCAGAGATTACTTAAAATCTTAAAAAAACATAGATACAGCCTACTCAGGTAGATCTTAAATTTATCTTTAGTTATTTTATTTCTATATTCTAGAGCTTTACTCTTAAAAATTATGTAAGAAACATACACAAAAAACCATATAGTATATAATACACTCTAGAGAAGAATAAGGCAAGCACCCATCTGCTTATCTTGCAGTTAGAGAACTGGAACATTGCCTGGACTTTGATGTTCCCGTGTGTCCCTCCCTAAACTCATCCCTTTTGTTCTCCTTCAGGTGTGTATTATTCCCTTGTTTTTCTTCCTAATTTTACCATCTTGATATGAGTTTCTAAATAATACATTTTAAATTCTGCCTACTTACTGAAGTCCTATGTAAATGATATTATAAATATGATGTAAAAGTTATATATGCTTCTGTGACTTGCTGGCTCTTTTTGTTCAGTGTGTCTTTGTCATTCATCTGTGTCAGAGTTTCTCAATATCAGCACTATTGACATTTTGGCTTGGATAATTATTTCTTATGAGGGGCTGCCCCGCTTATCCTAAGATGTTTAGCATATCTCTGGTCTCTACCCATGCTTCAGGATGTGGTCAGGACACGAACAATGTCTCCAGACATTGCCAAATGCCCCCTGGTGGACAAAATTGCCCCCAGTTGAGAACCATTTGTCTGTATTACTGTACATAGCTGAAGGGTATTCAGTTTCACTGATACAAATGATTTCATTTTCTGAATATGCTACTATTGATTTATCCATTCTGTTGATGAAATTTGCATTTCTTCAAGTTTTTGCTATTACAAACCACGCTACTATGAAGATATTTGTGCATGGCCCCTGGTAAATGGGCTATAATTATTCTAGGACTAGATACCTAAGAGTAGAAACATTGGCTCATGAGGTTTGCACATCTTTAACTTCAAAGTCAAGGCCAAAATTGTTTCCAGCTTTCTCCTTTTTCTTTTTACAGATGTGTGCACACACTAACGTCTCAATACCTTACTTACTTCTTAAGTGTTATAATACAAGATAGTAGCAGTGATGCTACTAGTAGAAAAAGCACAATAATCAAGTCAGTGTTTCTTTTCTTAGGTGCAAGAACGTAATTAGTTGTGTGCAGTGTTTTTAGAACTTGAAAGTCATTCCTCCATGTTCCCACAAACCCTGGTATCTTAAGAATCTTAAGGATGGAGAAAAACAGAATTGCAAACCTCTGCAATTTCCCCTTTTATTTAGTACATATCTGTTAGGCGCACTATATTTCTGGCACCATTAGTCTTCAAGATGAATAAAAAAACCATCCCTTCCTGAAGAACCTCATGTTAGGTAGAAATAAAAGTATCATTTACTTCAAAATGCTGTAGTATTATAGACACCAAGGTAGACATAAATAAAATGTGCTGGAAAGGCAAAAAAGAAGAAATGTCTGACCCAGCTAAAATGTAAGGAAAAAATTCACAGAAGAATGACATTTAAGGAAAAAAAAAAGCTTATTTATTCAAGTAATCTCTAAACCCAATATGGGACTCAAACTCATAACCCCAAGATCAAGAGTCTCATATTCTTCCCACTGAGCCAGCCAGGCACCTCAAGAATGACATATTTTTTTTTTCATCCATTAGTTCAGCACTTACTATGTTCTTACTATGCTCCTGGCACTGTGTGGGGACTGAGAGTATACCGCCAGGCAACAAAGCTCTCAAACACTGACATTCTAGTGGAGGCTGACAGACGCAAACAAATACGGACTGTATCAGTTGGTTACAATAAGACAGGATAGGAGGCTATAGAGGTGCATGGAGGAATAGTGTAGGGGGAGGGGAGGGACTTTGGGATGAGATGGTATTTGAACAGCTCCATGAATGAAATGAGGGGAGCGTGGATGTCTAGAGGTACAGTATGCTAGGCATCAGGGACAGGATGTGCAGAAGCCGGAGATAGGAGCCACTCGCATGTTTGGGGAACAGCTACGGTAATAGAGTTGAGCACTGAAGGGTCTCCAGGAATTTTTGAGGTTGTAGGAAGTTTTGGCAACATAAAATACCATGTGGAAACACAAGGTTTTAAAGAGCAGAAAAAGAGTTAATTGTCCTAAGTGTGGCATCTAGGGTGTATGGAAAGAGGCAAATTGCAAGGGTTTTCTGCGAGAAAGGATGGGGTTGGAAGACTAGATTGAGTATAGAATGGTTTTTATTATAATAACCTTCAAATACAACAAAAGTAGAGGGGATGCTATAATGAGCCCTATATTTTCATCACCTAGATTTTATAATTGTCTAGAATTTGCCACACATTCCTTTTTCTATTCTTCTTTGTTCTCCTTCCTTATTTGCTAATGTATTTTAAGTATTTTAAAGCAAATCTTGACATCATTTCTTCTACATAATTCAGAATATATTTTCAAATACATAAATTTCTAAAAATATAAAACTACAATGATCACATTTAACAAATTTAATAACATTTTTGGGGGACCACTCAATAGCCAACCCATATTCAAATTTCATAGATTGTCTATTTTTTAACTACTTAATTTATTGAAATAAACATGAAAATGAGGTTTACCTATCACATTTGGCTGTTACGCCTTTAATTTTTTTTAATTTATTTTGCCATTGAACTTGAAGAATCTGGATCTATTGTCCTATGAATATCCCACATTCTAGTTTATCTCTCTTTTTTAAAGTTTTTATTTATTTATGTATTTGTCAGACAATGAGAGAGTGTAAGCAGGGGGAGTGGCAGGCAGGGAGAGAAGCAGGATCCCTGCTGAGCAAGGAGCCCGGTGCAAGACTAGATCCCAGGACGCTGGGATCATGACCTCAGTTGAAGGCAGATGCTTGACGGACTGAGCCACATAGGTGTCCCCTGAGTTCATCCTATTTGGCATTCAGATTGTTACTCTACCCCTGGCATCTACTGTAAACTGGAAGTTAGCACTCAAGTCTTGATTAGATTTAGGTTTTTGGAAGGAAAAGTAGTACTGGATGCTTTGTATGTTTCACGTCAGGAAGCGTATATTTTCTGGTGTCCAGCTTTAGTGTTTCATCACTGGTGTAGATTTGCGAATGATTATCTACAAGTTAGAATGCTGAATACCTAAACGCTAGTATGGCATTGAGGAAACTGGTCATCTCTCTTAATCCGAAATAGAACTGCATTGAGAGTCTGTATAATCAAGGGTGTCTAAACTCCCAAGTAATGAGTCTTGTTTTCACTGGTGGTTTAATGCAATATAGATGAAACAGCAGAAGCATAACATTAACTGTTCTTTTGGATTGATACCAAGAAAGAAATAGGGAATAAAATAAAGATAGTGAAGAGAAAGATAAAGTGATACATACTAAAACAATGGGGAAAAAAGTTTTCTTCCCATACTCTCCTACCCACCATATAGTCCAAGAGAAACTCCATTTCCAGATTAAACAATCCAGGTACAGACCACCTAGACAATGGAGAATATTTCTTGAATCGTAGAATGTAAAGCATTGGATGTTAGACATCCTCTCCTGATGTCCTAATCTCAACAATGGAACTCGAGGCTACAAGATATTTTTACTAAAAACTCACACAGTGGAAAAAGTTTGATGAAAAACTTTCCTCTCTGCTGTGTCATATCCATCAGCACAAAAAAGTGCCTGTGTGGCTCAGTCGGTTAAGCGTCTGCTTTTCGCTCAGGTCGTGATCTCGAGGTCCTGAGATCAAGCCCCCCGTCAGGCTCCCTGCTGAGCTGGGAGTCTGCTTCTCTCTGTTCCTGCCTCTCCCTCACCGACTCATGCTCTCTCTGTCTCTGTCTCAAATAAAATAAATAAAATCCTTAAAAAAAAAAAAAAGATTCTTCTTTATTTGAGAGAGAGAGTGTGTGAGAAAGGGGAGGGTCAGAGGGAGAGGCAGACCGTCTACTGAGCAGGGACTCAATCCTGGAACTCTAGGATCATGACCTGAGCTCATGGAAGTCGCTTAACCAAATGAGCCACCCAGGCGTCCCAAATAAAGTCTTAAAGAAAGAAAAAAAGCTGTTAGGGGCTTCTGGCTGGCTCCGTCAGCTAAGCATCTGTTGTGGGGTCATGGTCCCAGAGTCCTGGGATCAAGCCCTGCATCAGACTCGCGGCTCTGGGAGTCTGCTTCTCCTTCTGCCTCCCTCCAGGCAGAGAGACAGAGAGAGAGGGAAGCAGGCTCCCTGCTGAGCAGAGAGCCCGATGTGGGACTTGATCCCAGGACCCTGAGATCATGACCTGAGCCGAAGGCAGCGGCTTAACCCAATGAGCCACCCAGGCGCCCCTCAACTTTTCTTCTTTTCTCATACCTCATATCCTTTCCCTTGGGAAATCCTGCACTACCTAGCTTTGCAGTATTATGGAAACTTTTGGCTGCATTTGCTATCTGAATCCTGGTCCCAGCCACTGTCATTTCTCATGATAGTTGGTGCCTGTACCCCTCACCCCCTAGTCTGTTTTCAGCACAGCAGTCAGACTGACCTTTACAAAAGTTCAATTATGTCACAGCTTTTCTCAAGCCTTTAATGGCTTCCCACCTCACACTGAGCAAAAGATGAAGTCATGACAGTGACCGGCAAGGATTTGTTTTACCTGCGTCATGTGACCTCCTGAACTCACCTGCTACTCACCCCATATGATCCCTGCCCTTTAGCCACAATTACCTCCTTGTGTCAGACCACTTGCTGTGGCTTCCTTAGGGCCTCGTGTTGGTTCTCTCCCCTCTCTGATTCTTTTCCTTCCAGTGCGTGGTTGGATGTGTCCCGTACTTCGTTTGTTCTGTGTTGTCACCTTTTCCATGAAACTAGACCTGACTTCTCTGTTTGAAATCCATGCGCCTATTTTCTTCTTTCATTATCTCCTCATCTGCCTTATTTCTTTACATTACATTTATCCCCTTCTGCTGTATGAAGTTAAGACGTGAAATTAACACTACTTAACCATTTTAAATTTACCGTTATGCTAGTTTTATATGGTTCAATGAATAATTTACTTGCCCTATTTTCCACTAGAAAGTAACCCATGCTACTGATTAGTGGCTGGCACTCAATAAATATTGGCTGGCTGGCCGGCCAAACGAATGAATGGTCAGCCTGGAGAGTTACACTATGTAGAAAACAAAGAATAAATTCAATAGTGAAGCTGCAGCTAATTTATGTTGAGAATTTGGATAAATGATTTAAGCACTATAAAAAAAGGAAATTTGATCCTTAAAGGGCCACTTATTTCCTTCAAGGCCTCTGGTATCAGTCCCATATTCTGACTTTTCAAGAGTTAATTCTTCAGGCTTGGTTGGGCAGCTGACTCTTGATTTGGGCTTGGGTCATGATCTTGGGGTTATGGGATCGAGCCCCACTTAGGGCTGTGCTCAATGGGGAGTCTCTTCCCTCCCATTCTCCCTCTGCCCCTCCCCCTGATTGTGCTCTCCCCATCTCTCTGTCTCTAAAATAAATAAATCTTTTTTTTAATAAGAGTTAATTCTTCAAAGTTTATGGGTTTAGAGAATAGTAAGCTAGATACCCTATTCCCTGCCCTGTACTAGGGCAGACTACTGGTTAGCTAATTAAATCCACTCACTTCTTTTTTAGTAACAGAACCCCACTTTTGTTCAGTGAGGCAAAGTTTCCAGCTAAGAGAACACTTTTCACAGCCTTCCTCACAACCAGGTATGGCCAATAAGACGTAAGTGGAAGATCATTGGAAGAGCGTTTTTAATGAACCTACCGTAGTTGGAAGCATTCTGTCTTTTTTTCTATTAACCCCCATCCCAGTTTTCTGAAACAATTCCAGAAATTCTAGTAACTCTATTCAGGTCTGAGGTAACTTGAAGATGAAGCCTTTTCTGAGGGTGGCAGAATACAAAAATGAGATAATTACAGTCTAATGAAGACAGAAGTGCTATCTGCTTTCCATATTCAGAATTGTCTACTTCTGGACCTCTTCTATGTTCGAGGAAATAAACCTAGCTTTTTTCAAAGCTACTGTTTTAATTTGTATGTTGCCTTTTTTTTTTTTGGTTGGGCAGGGCAGTTCTATTATTTGTTGTTGATTGCAGTTCCTAAAAGAGAGTGATAACATGTTTAACATCTTAACAAGAAAATTCTGAAGATGAAGTGGAATATATGGAAACACAGGAAATATTCTGCCTTACATGTTTTTATAAATGTGTAAATCATACCCAATATGATAATGTCTCGAAAAGGTGGTTGCAGAAACTCCTGATTACAGGTAAGTTTCGGGACACCTGGGTGGCTCAGTCAGTGAAGCATCTGCCTTCAGCTCAGGTCATGATCCCAGGGTCCTGGGATTGAGCCCCACATCAGGCTCCCTGCTCAGCAGGAAGCCTGCTTCTCCCTCTCCCACTCCCCTGCTTGTATTCCTGCTCTCACTGCCTCTCTCTCTGTTAAGTAAATAAATAAAATCTCTAAGAATTAAAAAAAAAAAAGATAAGTTTCTAACACATATAAAAAGACTAATTTCTGAACTGCAGATGATTTTTTTATTTTCATAGATTGAAAATATGTTTCACCTACCATTAATTTTTTCCATTTAGAGTATACAGTTCAGGGTTTTTTTTTTTTTTTTTGCATATTGAGAGTTCTGGAACTATCCCTAATCTAATTTCAGAATATTTTCAACACCCAATGCCTCATAGCCATTAGTAATCATTTCCCCTTTCCCACTTTTCCTCCTCTCCAATAGCTTATGCTGCTGGCCCTATCCCCAGCACTTAGCAAGCATGAATCTACTTTCTGTTTCTATGGATTTGCCTGTTCTAGACATTTCAAATAAATGTAATCATACAATATGCAATCTTTTGAGGCTGACTTCTTTTACTTAGCATAATGTTTTCAAGATTTACCCATGTAGCCTGTATTGGTACTTCATTATTTTTTATGACCAAGTTATATTCCATTGTATGTGTGGATATATACCACATTTCGTTTAACTCTTCATTAACTGATGGATATTTAAGTTATTTCCATATTTTCATGTGAATAATGGTGCTATGATTTTTCATGTATGTTTCTGTGTACACAGATATTTTCCTTTCACGTGAATACTTAGGTTGGAATTGCTGGCCATATGATAACTCCATGTTTAACATTTTGAGGAGTGGCCAGGCTGTTTCCAAAATGGCTACACCATTTTTCAATACCACTAGCAATGTATGAGGGTTCTAATTTCTCTACATTCTCTACAAAATTTACTATTATCTGTGTTTTTCATTGTAGTCTTCCTAGTAAGGATGAAGTACTGTGTCACTGTGGTTCTGATTTACATTTACCTAAAGACTAATGATACTAAGCATCTTTTTAGATGTTTATTAGCCATTTATATATGTGTCTTCCTTGGAGACATGTCTATTCAAGCCCCTTGCCTATTTTCAAATTCGATTATTTATCTTGTTATTGTCAAGTCATGTGTTTTGATATGTTCTGAATAGAAGTCCTTCTCAGATACATAATTTAAAACTATTTGATCCTATTCTGTGAATTGTCTTTTTACTGTTCGACACACAGAAGACACAGAAGTTTTAAATTCTAATGAAGCTTAGTTCATCTATTCCTTTTGTGTCATGTGCTTGTGTTATATCCAAGAAATCAGTCACTGAGTAACCCAAAGTCCAAAAGATTTACTTTTATGTTTTCCTCTATGTTTTATCATTTAACTCTTACATTTAATTCTGTATCCATTTTTAGTTAATATTTGTGTAATTTGTGAAGTGGGACTCTCTAAATTCATTTCGAATATTTATATCTAGTTGTCCCAGACCATTTGTTGAAAATGTTATTTTCTTCTCATTGAATTGTTTTCACATCTTTGTCCAAAATCAATTGACTATAAACATGAGGGTTTATTCATGACTCTCAGTTTTATTCAATTATCTGTATGTCTGTCTGTCAGTATCATACTGTCTTAGTTACATTGCAGTAGGTTTTGAATTTAGGAAGTATGAGTTCTTCAGATTTGTTTTTTTCAAGGTTTTGCCTCTTCAGGATCCCTTGAGTTTCCATATGAATTTTAGTACCAGCCTATCAACTGCTGGGGGTGGGGGGATAGGCAAAAAACAGCTGGACTTTTGGCAGTTAATTTGTTGGATTTGTGATTAGTTTGGGAAGTATTGCCATCTTAACATTTTCTTTTTTCCTGATTCACGAACATGAAATGTGTTTCCATTTATTTGTTTATACTTTTTAGGTAGGCCAAAGTAGGTGGAGTCCAGCGCAGGGCTTGAACTCACAACCCTGTAATCAAGACTGCCAGAGATCAAGAGTCGGATACTTAACGGACTAAGCCACCCAGGGGCCCCTCCATTTATATAAATTTTAACTTTTTTCCAAAGTATTTTGCAAGGTCCATTGTCAGGCCTTGAGCTTCTTTTGTTAAAATTCTCCTAGCTATTTTATTTTACTTATTTTATTTGTTGCTATTATAAATGAAATTGCTTAATTTAATTTTCAGATTGTTCATTGCTTATATATGGAAATACATTTGATTTTTGCATATTGATCTTGTGGCCTACTACAAACTTGGTGAACTTACTTACTACTTCTGATAGTTTTTAGTGGATCCTATAGGATTTTTTATACATAAAGTCATAATCTACAAATAGAGATAGTTTTACATCTTTCTTTCCAGTCTTTTCTGATCTAATTCCCTTGACCAGGGCCTCTGTAACAATGTTGATAAAAGTGAGTACAGGTATCCTTATTTTATTTCTGATAGTGTGGTTTTCCATAAATATTCCTATCAAACTGAGGAAGTTTTTTTTCTATTTCTTGGTCTTTTTTATTTATTTATTTATTTATTTATTTGAGAGAGAGAGAGAGAGACAG
The DNA here is from genome assembly GCF_009829155.1 of Mustela erminea. NCBI lineage: Eukaryota > Metazoa > Chordata > Mammalia > Carnivora > Mustelidae > Mustela > Mustela erminea. The sequence goes on along the minus strand of NC_045614.1, from coordinate 163,863,997 downwards.
CATGAGAGGGGAGAAGGTCAGAGGGAGAAGCAGACTCCCCATGGAGCTGGGAGTCCGATGTGGGACTCGATCCCGGGACTCCAGGATCATGACCTGAGCCGAAGGCAGTCGCTTAACCAACTGAGCCACCCAGGCGTCCCGGTCTTTTTTTTTTTTTAAAGATTTTATTTATTTATTTGACTGACAGAGATCACAAGTAGGCAGAGAGGCAGGCAGAGAGAGAGAGGGAGAGACAAGACTCCCTGCTGAGCAGAGAGCCCGATGTGGGGCTCGAAACCAGGACCCCGAGATCATGAGGCTTAACCCACTGAGCCACCCAGGTGCCCCAGTATTTCTTTTTTAAAAAGGTTTTATTTATTTGACAGAGCAAGCACAAGCAGGGAGAGTGACAGGCAGAGGGAGAGGGAGAAGCAGGCTCCCTGGGGCTCCATCCCAGGAATCTAGGATCACGACCCAAGCAGAAGGCAGACACAACCAACTGAGTCACACAGGCACCCCTGTTTGCAAGTAGTTCAGTGAGAATTTTTCTGTCTAAATTTACAAGAGGCATTGGCCGCTGTTTTCATTATCCTTTTTCAAAAGCTTAAAAAGATTTTTTGGGGGGCTAGAGGAGGTTAGACAAAAGTCTTTTTAAAATTTTGAAATGAGGCATGTGCATGGCACGGCTGGTTATGCATCTGACTCTTGGTTTTGCCTCAGGTCATGAGATGGAGCCCCATGTTGCGCTCTGCACTAGGCGCAGAGTCTGCTCAAGATTCTCTCTCCCCTCCCCCCATGCTTTCTCTCTGTCCCTCTCAAACAAATAAATCTCTAAAAAGATATATACAATATTGAAATAATTTTGACTTAATAGACAAAGAATACCCATATACCTTTCACTCAAAATCCCCAAATGTTAATATCTAAACATAGTTGCTTTAGCATATTCTGCACGTGTTTGTGTACATGATTTTTTTTTCCCTCAAATGCTTGACAGTATATTGTGTCCCTCATATCCCTATATTTAAATAATTCAGTGGGTATTTCCTAAAAATAAGGACTTTCTTTTTTTAAAATTTAAATACAATTAATTAACATATAGTGCATTATTTGTTTCAGAAGTAGAATTCTGTGATTTATCAGTCTTATATAAGTGCTTATTACATCATGTGCCCTCTTTAATGTCCACCACCCAGGTACCCCATCTTCCCACTCCCTACCATCCAGCAGCCCTCAATTTGTTTCCTATGATTAAGAGTCTCTTATGGTTTGTCTCACTCTCTGGTTTTGTCTTATGTCATTTTTCCTCTCTTCCCCTATGATCCTCTGCCCTGTTTATTAAATTTCACTGATAGGTGGACTTCACTTATCAGTGAGATCATATGATAATTGTCTTTCTCTGCTTGACTTATTTCACTTAGCATAATACCCTCTAGTTCCATCCATGTCAATGCAAATGGCAAGATTTCGTGGGTTTTGATGGCTGCATAATATTCCATTGTATATATATATACACACACCACATCTTTTTTTTTTTTAAGATTTTATTTATTTATTTGACAGAGATCACAAGCAGGCTGAGAGGCAGAAAGAGAGAGAGAGAGAGAGAGAAGCAGGCTCCTCACTGAGCAGAGAGCCTAATGCGGGGCTCGATCCCAGGACCCTGAGATCATGACCTGAGCCGAAGGCAGAGGCTTCACCCACTGAGCCACTCAGGTGCCCCTACACACCACATCTTTATCCGTTCATCTGTTGATGGACATCTAGGCTCTTTCCATAGTTTGGCTATTGTGGACATTGCTGCTATAAACATTAGGATGCATGTGGCCCTTCGGATCATTACATTTGTATCTTTGGGGTAAATTCCCAGTAGTGTAAATTGCTGGATTGTGGGGTAGCTCTGTTTTCAGTGTTTTTGAGGAACCTCCATACTGTTTCCCAGAATGGCTGTACCAGCTTGTATTCCCCACAGCAATGTAAAAGGGTTCACCTTTTTCTGCTTCCATGCCAACATTTGTTGTTTCCTGACTTGTTAATTTTAGCCATTCTTACCTGTATGAGGTGGTATCTCATTGTGGTTTTGATTTGTATTTCCTTGATGCCGAGTGATGTGGAGCACTTTTTCATATGTCTGTTGGCCTTTTGGATGTCATCTTTATAGAAATGTCTGCTTGTGTCTTCTGCCCATTTCTTGTTTGGATTATTTGTTCTTTGGGTGTTGAGTTTGATAAGTTCTTTATAGATCTTGGATATTAGCCCTTTATCTGATATGTCATCTGCAAATATCTTCTCCCATTCTGTTGGTTGTCTTGGTTTTGTCGACTATTTCCTTTGCTGTGCAAAAGCTTTTTGTCTTGATGGAAGTCCCAATAGTGCATTTTTGCCTTTGTTTCCCTTGTCTTTGGAGATGTGTGAGGCAAGAAGTTGTTGTGGCTGAGGTCACAGAGGTTGCTGCTTGTGTTCTCCTCTAGAATTTTGATAGATCTAAAAATAAGGACATTCTCATAAAACTACACTATAGTACTCCCCCAACTTATCCACAGGGAATGTGATCCAAGACTCCCAGTAGATGCCTAAAACTGTGTATGGTACCAAACCTTTAATATACTATATTTTTTCCTCTACATAACTGTAATAAAGTTTAATTTATAAATTAAGTACAGTAAGAGAGTAACAACATTAATAAAATAGAACAATTATAATAATATAGTGAAAGTATGTGAATGTAGTTTGTCTCTTAAAATACCTAATTGTATTGTACTTGCCCTTTTTTTTTAAACTGCATTTATTATTATTTTTATTGAAAGTTTAGTTGACACACAATGTTACATTAGCTTCTGGCGCATAACAGAATGATTCGACAAGTTTCATTCTTCTTCATCTTGTGACGATGTCAGCTGATAAAATGCCTGTATGATGAGATGAAATGAGGTGAGTGACGTAAGCATTGTGTTGTAACTTTTGGCTACCATTGACCCTTTGACAGTACATCAAAGGGAGGGTCATCTACTTTCAGACCTTGGTTAACTGGGGATAATTGATACTGCAAAAAGTGAAGGGATATTAATGCTGATGAAATAGTATCTTTTTGTATCCTTTAGTGTGGAACACGGGCTAGCTCTTCTGTAAAATGTCTCTCAATTTGGGTTTGTTTGGTGTTTTCTAGTATTAGATTCAGGCTGTGGATTTTTGATTGGAATACAGCATATGTAGTGCTGTGTTCTCAGTGCACCATATTGGGAGGCACCTGTTGTTGACTTGTTCCATTATTGGAGATGTTAGCGTTAAAGTTAAGGTTCAGATATAGTTAAGGTTAGGGTCAGGTGTATTAGTAAGGTGGCGTTTGTCCGTTTTCCTTATTCTTAAGTTACTGTTTTAAAAAATGTTACTACTGGGCCACCTGGGTGGCTCAGTGGGTTAAAGCCTCTGCCTTCAGCTCAGGTCATGATCCCAGGGTCCTGGGATCAAGCCCCACATTGGGCTCTCTGCTCAGCAGGGAGCCTGCTTCCTCCTCTCTCTCCCTCTGCCTGGCTTTCTGCCTGCTTGTGATCTCTGTCTGTCAAAATAAATAAAATCTTTTAAAAAATTATATAAAAAATGTTACTATTATTGCTTTGTGGTTAATAAATATCTTCTTGAGATATATTTTGAGATCAAGTCAATATCCTATCTCTTATCATACTTTCACTGATGATTTTTAGCATCCCTAAATGATTCTTGCCTGAAAATTATTACTGTAGTCGTTGCCAAGTGGAGGTTTGTTTTTTTTTGTTTTTTTTTTTCTGTCGTCATAATTCCTTGACATTTATTAGTTGGAATTCTACCATAAGGAGGAACTTTTCCTTTTTATTTCTTTATACCAGTGTGGAGTCATAGATTCTTATTTTATTCTGTGTGTTATGATCTGAGACTTTGATTTATTTCATTGCTTATATTATCTCAGATTCAGTGAGAGAGAGCTCTTTTTAAATTGGGTCATCTGGTCTTTAAAAAGTCCTCACTTTAAAAAAAAATTAAATTATTTTTTAAAGATTTTATTTATTAATTTGAAAGAGAGAGAGCAAGCAAGTACACAAGCAGGGGGTAGGGGTAGAGAGAGAGGGAGAAGCAGACTCCGTTTTGAGCAGGTTGCTGATGTGGGACTGGATCCCAGGATCCTGGGATCATGATCTGAGCTGAAGGCAGATGCTTATCTGACTGAGCTACCCAGGCACCCCATCCCCATTGTTTTTAAAGCACTCTTTACCTTTTGGGTAGCCATGACTCTTGATACCAGTGTTGGGTAAAGGTTCTTTAAATTGTTAGGTGTGACTGAAGGAATTAGGAACTTGTGTAAATTGAAACAAGGGTTTCTATTACTGATTTTCACTTTGTGTTTATGGAGATTTTGAGAGAAATAGTCTTTTGCCCAAGGACAGCTCTTTTCCATTCTGCAACTTCAAACACAACATGCTTCCTTTTAATTTTTAAGCCTCATCTTTAGAGTCACTCAACCTCTTACTATCTGAAAGGATGAAAGACCTAGTGTCTCTATTTCCTCCCCTCATTCCTCACCCACCATATCCAGTCTTTTAGAAGTTCCTATAATTTCTGCCTCCAAACTATTGAATTTGTCTGCTTCTCCCATTTCCTCTTCCGCCATCTTCACCCAAGTGACCATGAGCTTTTATTATTAGAACTTCTGAAATAATCTCCCAGTAGGCCTCTCTGTTTCCATTATGGTCCATCTCCAGTCCATTTGCAAAGAACAATCACAGTGATCAAAATTTTTATATGTGTGTATATATGTATACATATATATGTGTGTGTGTGTGTGTGTGTGTGTGTATATATATATATATATATATATAGTGTGTGTGTGTGTGTATTTCTACATATGAGTCTAGTTATGTTATTTCACAACTTAGAAGTTTTTCCAAAAGTTTACTTTGTGTTTGGAAAAAAATTCTAAATGCTTTATAACAAACTACAAATTCACTAGTTATCTCTTCAACCTTATCTCCTCTTTACTTGACTACTATGTCCCAATTGGCTTGGACATTTTAATGTTTTAGAGATGCCCAGCCATATTCCACATTAGGGATGTCCATTTGTACAGGCTGCTCTCTTTTCCTGAAGCTGTTTTACATCCATTTTCTTTTTCCTCTTTTTAATAAATGATTAATTAATGTATTTATAAAGAACATGGGTTCTCTATAAATGGAAGGAGGGACAAGTGGAGGGAGGGACAAAGGAAGTGGAGAGCGAGAATTTCAAACAGACTCCGCCAGAGCACAGAGCCTGTGGCACTTGATCTCACCACCCTGAGATCACCACCTGAGTAGAAATCAAGAGCTGGACACTTAACTGACTGAGCCACGCAGGTGCCCCATATCCATTTTCAGTGATTAACTCCTTCTCATTCTTCAGTTTCAGTTTAGGCAATATCTCATCAGCATCATCTTCCAATACTCTCATTTGTATAAAGCCTCATTTTTCTGTCACTGGACCCTGTGATTTTCTTTCCCAAGAGATTTTTACAAGTTGAAATTTTATATTTATTTATTAGTTTTCTTAACTAGTGTTTGTCCCTCTCATTGGTTTATAAGCTTTCAGAAGAGGGTACCATGTTTATTTTATTCACAGAATAATAAATATTTGACACAGTCCTTTGCATTTAATAATTATTCAAGAGGGGCACGTAGATGGCTCATTTGATTAAGCCTCTGACTCTTGGTTTCAGTTCAGGTCATGATCTCAGGGTCCCAGGATCAAGCCCCGCATTGGGCTCCATGGTCAGCAGGGAGTCCTTGAGAATTCTCCCTCTCCCTCTGCCTCTGCTCCTACCCCCACTTGTGCATGTGTGTGCTTATTCTAAAAAAAAAAAAATTATGATTCAAGAAATATTTGTTAAAAAATGAATGAAATAGAGAAGAAATATTTGGATAACTGGTGAAACATCTTTTCAGGACTTTGATTTTTATGTGAGTTGAGATGCATAATGTTCAAGTAGGATGTGTTACTATCTGGAAGAGTGAGAAACCAATTTAACGGCATACCATTGTAGTTCAAGATGCTTTTTAATTAAATATTAGATGCCACAACTAATTTCACCTGGGTAGAAGACAAAACAAGGAGTAAGAATTTGTTAAAATATTAGTAGTATTTTGATTAAAATTTGAGGAAGTTGTGATTTTAATGTGAAACCCAAACTAATGATATTCAAGATTATAAGAAAATCAAAACAAAGCAAATAAGTAACATAAACAAATGAACAAACAGGAAACAAAAGCAAACCCTAAAATTATTTTTTTTAAGTAGGATTTCAGAAATCATATATATCTTTTTTTTTCCCCTGCAGTATTTTTAAAAATTTTTATTATCATATAGTGTATTATTTGCCCCAGGGATACAGGTCTGTGAATCATCAGGCTTACACACTTCACAGCATTCACCATAGCACATACCCTCTCCCTACCCATTGCCCTCCTCCCCGAACCCCAGCAACCATCAATTTGTTTTGTGAGCTTAAGAGTCTCTTATGGTTTGTCTCCCTCCTGATCCCATCTTGTTTAATTTTTTTTCTTCCCAGAATTCTTTATTAACAAAAGAAGGTGGTGGTGGTGATGGTGGTGGTGGAGAGTTCTATTCCTCTGAGAGCATGTTTGCCAAAGATTTTTTCAGGGCTTATGTTAAGGATATGATAATAAAGAGAATGAATGGCAAATGTGTTTATTTTGTTTTGGTCTTCTGATCATTTTAGTAGGCGTGTCTTCAGGGAAACAGAAACCTGTGTGCCACTGGTATTCAATAGAAACAGATTGTGGGTATGGAGGGAAAAATGTGTCTTTACTATGGCTTAAGTAATAACAGTTGAAATATAGATTGCAAAGCCTACTTTATAAAGCCAAAAACAATGACTGTGAAGCAGTAACAGATGAATTTCTGATAAAAAGAAAGCTATTTCACAAGTGAAATATAAAGAAAGTTGAATTTATCCTTTAACAAATGTGAAGTGTGAGGCATAATAAAATTATTAAATATAATGCTAAGTTTTAAAGTACAAAAACTGTATAATATTTTTGTGTATTTATTCATGCAGTGGTATAATTAATAGCTAAACATCCTGAAATTCTTATGGAAGTACTTATTTCTGACTAATAATGCAGTAGTCCATTTTTATCATATGGGTTCTTACAGTTTTAATTAAACTATTTTTGATATATTTGAATTAACAATGGCACAGTGAATGTCAAGGAAATAAATAACTTAAATGCTAGATAGAGAAAGAGGCAACACATTGAATATTCTAATCCTTCAACGTGGTGATTTTTTTGCTGTATTTTCTAAAGACAGGAGTGTTAAGAGGGCCACATGCTAATTTTTGGGAAATACCCTTCAGCCACAAAGAGCAGAGATCTGAGTTTAGTAGACTTGGGGTCATTATGCTGCTGGGGGACTGGGTTCAGAGTGGGGAGGATGTTGAGAGAGGACAATAATGACTTCAAAGAAATGTCAGACCAGAGTAGAGGGACCTGTGTCTAAGGTCAGGCCAAGAGGCTGAATTAATTCTCTACCAGGTCCTAATCATAGGGAGATCAGCTGTTTGACTGAAGAAGAGGTAATAAATACAGTAAGAATTTAAACGAGAGCTTAAGGGAATACTCTTTCAAACGGTGCTCTGATTACCATAGAAGTTTTAAAATCTGATAAAAACTGATTTTATTTTCCATGTATATTTTTACAGCTTAAACTTGTAACTTTGGATAAGTGAAATTAAACTAGGCATTGAACCTTGTAGTTTTGCTACAGAATAAAGAATTCTCGTTCACTACATTTGACTGAGTTCAATCTATTTTACCATTACATGTAAAACTCATAATGAACTTAAGTCCCAGTTCTTTTCAGTAGCTAAGGAATCTTGGACAAATCACTTCACCTATCTTGGCTGCTATTTCCTTATATACAAGATGGAGTATTGGAGAAGAGACAGGAGGTTTGGATCTAGAGAACAAGTTAGTGATTTTAGATCTCTAAAACCTGTAACTGTATAAACAGAAAACAGATTTGCTCCCTGCATTAGTTCTTACTTAGTTTGAGTGGCTATTAGGCAAACCCACATTTCCCATTTGTAAAACTAGGACAGTATCTATTTGCACTATAGATGTCAGCATCTATGTAATGTACATCAAAGTCTTAATTCACCACCTAGCATACAGTATGTGCTAAAAATTATGGCTATGATTATTATTCATATTCTGTTATCATTACCAATGTGGGGAACCTTGCATCTTCAGAGGACTATAAAAATACTTGCATTTGGCAAATTATGTAGTAGTAAAGCATTTGTCCTTTGAGAAAAATATCTCCATTATGTATAAAATACTCAGACACATGTCTCCAAGATTCCTTTGGGTGAATACTCACAAGTCCCTTTCACACAAAAATACAGATACTTAACAAGCCCCTAAAAATATGCTAAATCAAATGTTAGAAAAGTCATATCTAAGCTATACTTACACACACATATCACATGCACAGTATATGCAGCATCTGTATTACATACAGTCTGTACTGAGGTTTGCAAGTACCATTGAAATATGACCTCCCCTGATTTTTGTAAATAAAATTTTACTGGAGTGGGTACCTGGGTGGCTCAGTAGGTTAAAGCCTCTGCCTTCGGCTCAGGACATGATCCCACGGTCCTGGGATCAAGCCCCACATCGGGCTCTCTGCTCAGCAGGGAGCCTGCTTCCCACCATCCCCCCCCCCCCCGCCTCTCTGCCTACTTGTGATCTCCATCAGTCAAATAAATAAATAAAATCTTAAAAAAAAAATTTTTTTTACTAGAGCACAACCAAAAGCATGTAACATTAACTACGTGTCACCTGTTTGGCCATTTGTATGACTTGCAGAAGTTTACAAATTAAAGATGTTACTGCGTCTGTCTCAAGGACAGTCTTTTGATAATATCTGCTTTTATATTCTAAATTTGTGGTTAACCATGGGCAATTGTGTGTGGCTCTTTCAAAGTTTTCTTACTAGATTTATAAGCATTGCCTCTGCTAAGAAAAAAAAAAATGAGCATTTGTATTTATGATGAAATATATAAGTAAGTGGTTAATATGAGCTAATATTTTGTTAACAGAACTAAAAGTATGAGATTGGGGGCACCTGGGTGGCTCAGTTGTTAAGTGACTGCCTTTGGCTTGAGTTATGGTCCCAGTGTCCAGGGATCAAGCCCGACATCGGGCTCCCTGCTCAGTGGGGAGCCTGCTTCTCCCTCTCCAGCTCCCCCCATGCTTGTGTTCCTTCTCTCTCTCTCTCTGTCATAAATTAATGAAATCTTAAAAAAAAAAAAAGATTAAGAGATTGTTCATACTACTCTGGGTAGGGCTAATTAATTTTATATAAAATCCCTGACAGGGGCGCCTGGGTGGCTCAGTGGGTTAAAGCCTCTGCCTTCGGCTCAGGTCATGATCCCAGGGTCCTGGGATCGAGCCCCGCATCGGGCTCTCTGCTCAGTAGGGAGCCTGCTTCCTCCTCTCTCTCTGCCTGCTTCTCTGCCTACTTGTGATCTCTGCCTGTCAAATAAATAAATAATAATAAAAAACCTTTAAAAAAAAATCCCTGACAGTGGCCCTACTTTAAAAATAATTATTTATTTATATATTTATTTATTAGAGAGAGAGAGCAGGAGAGGGAAAAGGAGAGAAGCAGACACCCCACTGAGCGGGAAGTCAGATGTGGGTGGTGGTGGGTGAGGGCTGCATCTCATGATCCTGAGATCAAGTCCTGAGTTGAAATCGAGAGTCAGACACTTAACCAGCTGAGCTATCCAGGAGCCCTAATAGTGGCTCTATTTTTGATGCACATGTTTGTACACCTGGTGTCTTCCTCTATGCAGCTCATTGCATAAACGACTTTAAAAACAGTGGATGAGGGCGCCTGGGTGGCTCAGTTGGTTAAGCGACTGCCTTCAGCTCAGGTCATAATCCTGGAGTCCCAGAATCGAGTCCCACATTGGGCTCCCTGCTCAGCAGGGAGCCTGCTTTTCCCTCTGACCCTCGCTCTCTCTCTCATTCTCTCTCTCATATAAATAAATAAAATCTTTAAAAAAATTAAAACTCTGGATAAAGTCACCTCTGTGGCTTATAGATGGTTTATTGCTCCTTAATTATCAAGATCAATCAGTAAGTATATATCTTATAGCAATAGCAACTTAAAGGGATGGAAACAGCTTTGCTACAAATATAAAGGAGACTGGGCCTTAAAAACATCTCCTTTCACGGATCTTGAGATTTAAAGTAGTGTCTTGTTTAAAGCCATATTCAATATAGATGCTTAAACATTCATATTCGGGATGCCTGGGTGGCTCAGTGGGTTAAAGCCTCTGCCTTCAGCTCAGGTCATGATCTCAGGGTCCTGGGATCAAGTCCCGCATCGGGCTCTCTGCTCAGCAGGGAGCCTGCTTCCCTTCCTCTCTCTCTGCCTGCCTCTCTGCCTAATTGTGATCTCTCTCTGTCAAATAAATAAATAAAATATTAAAAAACATATTCTGTGACTGGTGAAAATTTCCCAGTAAAATAGTATATTTAAAAATATGTGAGCTTTTGGGATGCCTGTGGGGCTCAGTTGGTTAAGGATCTACCTTCATTTCAGCTCAGGTCCTGTGCCCAGGGTCCTGCGATTGAGTTCTGGGACAGGCTCCTTGCTCAGTGAGGAGTTGGCGTTCCCCTCTGCCTGCCACTCCCCCTGCTTGTGCTCTCTCACTCCCTCGCACTCTCTCTCTCTGACAAATAAATAAATAAAATCTTTAAATGTGTGAGATTTTAATTGACTGTGCAAAAACAAATGTTTCTTGGATCACCCTTTTTTAGGATGTTGAATGGAATTTTGTGTGTTTGGAGACTGCTTTTAGCCAAAAGCAAAATTGCCCTCGAAGCTCCTATTGGGACTCGTAAGTGCCATATTTATTGCTTTTCAAAGCCTAACATTTGTATTTAGATATACTACCTGTCATGAAACCATATTTGATATTCAGATTTTCACTTTATATCTTCCACTCACCCCCAGGACTATTTCTAATATCGAGACAGCCTTTCTGTGTGGTTTATGTTTTTATTTTTAATACCACTCATCTCAAATACACTTTAACAATGGAAATAATCATTGCTGGGGGGAGTTCTTTATGTTCTTAGAAATATAATAACTTAAAAATATTTTTGAAGGGTTATATCCAGATTTTAGTATGTTTCAGTTTCAGAACGGATAAAGGAAAATCAGAGAAGAAAGGAAAGGCAGCTAGATAATGGTGAGCTGTTGAACATTTGGGTGATATAAATTTATGTGAATCTTAAAAGGATGAGAAAAACAACCCAGCTCTCCATGGTTGAGTAAGTAAGATTGGAGCTGCCTCTTCCCAAACTGTACTTTAATCTTTTTCAATTTTTCTGCTGTCTCCTCATATAATTAGTGGTCGATAGTTATTAATTTATTTGGCATTTATCATGGCAGTGCTAATTCATGCATATCTAATATACCTTAATTAGAATTGGGAGAAAATTTCCTGATATGATGGGCTAATTCTAATGTAATATTTATTGAGAGAAAATAAATATTATCACATGAATCCCACTGCAGTTTACTAATTAACATACTCTTACTCTAGGATATACAGAGTTACATTGGAATTTATACTAAATGAAATAGCAGCCGTTTGAAAATTGGCCAATATTTATGTTGATACTTAATGCATCCCTCTTAGAAGCCATATACAAGAACAAATTACCCAGCGACCAGGCTGTCTTATGAACTACATTTCCATATTGTACTTTGTGGATTGGAATCCTTACAAGTTGAGCTAGATTCTGTTGGTGGGGAAACCATGGCTGAAATGAAGAGTTTCTCGTGATGATTACCTCCTCCTTGAGGCCGTCTTCCTGCACCCCTCTCTGCTTCTTGCTTCTCTTTCATGTTTGAATCTCACTCAGTGTTTGGCCTCTTCTCTGTTCACAGTTTACAGCAGGGTGTAGGCTTGAGTTCTGGAGAGTCAGGTTCTGGGAACTGAGTTGTAATGAAACTAGAGCCCACATTTTTCTGTGATTGTCTTATAAAGCTTGCTAAAATCGGTGTCTTTTCTTGCTTTGGGTACAAATACTCTAATTTCTGTGAGTTGACTCCATCTTTAATGCTTAGGAAGAATTGTTTAAATTTGTTTCCATGGCTGTTTCTAGGCTCGATTATGTATTTTTACCTCTATTATTACTAGTGAAGCCTCTTATTCTATTTTTTCTTTTACAAAGAGCATTCTGATCACTTGGATAGGCTTTAGGTATGAGAATGAAGAGTCAATTTAAAATAAAAAGAGTCATACTCTGAATGTTATAGTTAAGTGTCAGACAATAAGATGGACCTATATTTTATAATCCACCCCTTTGTTACTCAGCAACAACAGAAATAGTTACAGACTACCTGAATTTTAAAAAACAAATATGTAGGGGTGCCTGGGTGGCTCAGTGGGTTAAAGCCTCTGCCTTCGGCCAGGTCATGATCTCAAGGTCCTGGGATTGAGCCCCGCATTGGGCTCTGCTCAGCAGGGAGCCTGCTCCCCCACTCTCTGCAGGCCTCTCTGTCTACTTGTGATTTCTGTCTGTCAAATAAATAAAATCTTTAAAAAAACAAAACAAAACCAAACCAAATATGTAAAACATAAGGTAAATATGTGAAAATGTAAATTTCTTGGTAAGAGTCTATCAGATTATAAACATTTTGAGAGTTGAGACTATTTCTTTTTCACATTGGCCAGACCTTCACATAGCTTGTACTCAGTAAATTTCTTAAGGGAAATCAGTAACTTTTAATTTTTTTTGTCAGAATAAAATGTATATACATTTGTGATCAGTTTTCCACACATGCCCTAATTTCCTCATTTGAGGACTTTGGATTTTCTCTGATTTCAAAACATTTAAAAATTATAAAAAACCCCCTCCAAATTTTTAGATAATACTACTTGTTAAACAGCAGCTTTAAGAGTGGAACAGCAAGCAGATCTATTATTTATTTAATTAAATTAATTAATTCATTTATTTGACAGAGAGATATCACAAGTAGGCAGAGAGGCAGGCAGAGGGAGATGGGGAAGCAGACTCCCTGCTGAGCAGAGAGCCCTATGCGATGAGGGGCTTGATCTCAGGACCCTGAGATCATGACCTGAGCTGAAGGGAGAGGCTTTAACCCACTGAACCACCAGGCACCACAAGCAGATCTATTATTTTAACACATAAGTAAACTCACCCAATAATCTCACACCAGAAGCCATTTTTTCTGGGCATTAGTAAAATATCAATCACATTGCATATGAGATTGAGTCTCTGTTATGTTTCCCCTTAAAGTCAATAAAGAAGTGAGGACAGAGTGTTAAGTGCTTCCCAAGGTTGTAGTCCATAGCAAATACATTACTATCTAAATTATTTATTTATTTATTTTTAATTTTTATTTTTTTGAAAGATTTTATCTATTCATTTGACAGAGATTCACAAATAGGCAGAGAAGCAGGCAGAGAGAGGAGGAAGCAGGCTCCCTGCTGAGCAGAGAGTTGGGTGCGGGACTAGATCCGAGGACCCTGGGATCATGACCTGAGCCGAAGGCAGAGGCTTTAACCCACTGAGCCACCCAGGCGCCCCTACTATCTTAGATTTTAGTCACTACTGTTATCATGAAGATGATTAGAAAACAAGATCCTTTTTATTACCTGGAAAATGTTCCTCTCAATTTTTGCTATTCATTTTGAATTAGAAAGACAGAGAGACCGAATCAGATTACCCTTTCTAAAGAACTTGAGTCAGCAGCTGCTCGTCGGCTTATGCCTTTGTCCGCAGCCCCGACATGGCAGATTTAACCAGGTCTGTTGGTAGCCTCTCAGAATTAGGGGTTTATTTCCCTGAAGTAGTGAAGTCAATGGTAATAGTAGCTACCACTTACTTGGTAGTTATTAGTGCTGGAAACTTTACTGTTTTCAAGTATTAGCTCTCCTTCAGCGCCTCCCCCTACCCTCGTACTGTCATGCAGAGGAAGTCTAGAAGATCTGCTAAATCTAATCGAATCTAAAGGTACGCTCTTTTGAAGCCTTCTGTCAGCCACAAAGTTTAATGATACTGGAAGTTGGGAGGGGAGGAAGAAAAAGCAACCAATTGAGCTATGAAGTTGCCTGTTAGACTTATAATCAAAATGTAAATGTCAATATTTAAATACTTCTGCTACAGCGAGGAGAGAGAAACAGTTCAATAATGTACACTGCAGGATTCGAGTGACAATTCCTTTTCAGTTTTCTGCAATTGCATAAGAAAAAGTAAAACACACTCCAGTAAATTAGGCTTTTAAGATAACATGTTTGGTTTTTCATTTAGGAAGGGGAAAAAGAAGATCAGACTCCAAATCGCTTCCCATTTCATCCATTCTGACAGCATTAAATGAAGCAAAGTAGTTTTCTGATTATTACCTTCCGCCAGGATAATACTTGTCTCTTGCTTCTTCGGCACACGTGACATACCCTTCGCTGCTGTCAGGGTGTCACAGCATTCTTCCTCCATATTTAACTTGCTTTGTTCTAAACCAACTGTATCGAGTAGATATAATTTTGTGATGATACTTCTAGCACCACCACCTGCCATCTAAGTGAAAATGCCAGGTACACAGAATTTAATTTTCTGAAGTGCTTTTTCTTAGGCTTTGTGGAAATTCCAATTTGCATTTTCTTTCATTTTCTACTGAGTTCTGTGCTCACAAGATAAGTGATCCTTTCTGGGAACTGAAGTTTATCGAGACCACAGGAGTGCCCTGGTTTATGAAAACCGATATAGGAACATCTACATGCAAAAAAGAAGTTGAAAGACTTTTTTTTGAAAGTGATCTTTAGTTTGCTGAATGGATCCGCCAAGGGGTTGCTTCCAAAAGCTTGCTGTTAAAGTACATCTGCCTATTTTACACATCATTCACTATTTGTCAAAAAAAAACCAAAAAAAACAAAAACAACAGCAGACAAAGTTAAAGAATTGGAAATCCACTGCCAATGATAGAGCAATTAAAAATGAGGACACACACACACAAAAATGAGGACACATTTATCTGAAATTAAAGTGCAGATCAACCTGAAAACATGATTGCCATGCCAAATGGCAAAGAAGTCAGCTTGAGAATGACACCATGATATTCTTCAAAAAGGAAAAAAAAAGTTGTGATCTTTTTTAATTTTTTATTTTATTTATTTATTTATTTATTTATTTAAGATTTTATTTATTTATTTGAGAGAGAGACAGTGAGAGAGAGCATGAGCAAGAAGGTCAGAGGGAGAAGCAGACTCCCCGTGGAGCTGGGAGCCCAATGCGGGACTCGATCCCAGGACTCCGGGATCATGAGCTGAAGGCAGTTGTCCAACCAACTGAGCCACCCAGGCGTCCCGTGATCTTTTTTTTTTTTTTTTTAATATATTTATTTATTTGAGAGAGAGAGTGCGAGCAAGTGGGGGGAGGGGCAGAGGGTGAGAATCTCAAGTGAACTCTGCTGAGTGTGGAGCCCTTGGTGGGGGGAGAGGCAGAGGGACATGGAGCTCGATCTCACCACCCTAAGATCATGACCTGAGCTGAAAGAGGACGCTTAACCAACTGAGCCACCCGGGTGCCCCTAGAACATGATGTTCCTGCTGTCTGTCAGGTCACCAGCTCTCCTGGGCTGGGCTCTGTTCAAAAGCCACAGATGTTGTTACCATTAAAATAAGATCTTTGCTCTCAAGGGATTTATGATCTAGTGAGAAGGATCAAATTCATGAGTGCTGACTCCTTCGCATAGTAGAGAGTGTTCTTACTGGCCTGGAAATGAGATGCAGTAGTAGTAGTAGCAGTAGTAGTAGTAGTAGTCATAGTAGTAGTTCTTGCTTATTCAGAAAATTCTGTAAGAAAACAGCTTTTGATTTGTGGCCCGTTGAAGGGAGACATATGCAGTCTCCAGAGCAAACCGACAATTTAGTGGGGTAGGAAAGGCATGCAGTTTGGAATACGGAAATTGAATTGTCTCTTAAGTAGGTATGTGACCCAGGGGCAGATACTCCTAACTTCTATGAGCTTTTGTTTTCTTGTCCTAAAATGAGACTGATCATCTGGGGATGCCTAGGTGGCTCACTGGGTTGGGCCTCTGCCTTTGGCTCAGGTCATGGTCTTGGGGTCCTGGGATCAAGCCCTGCGTCAGGCTCTCTGCTCGGCGGGGAGTCAGCTTCCCCCTCTTCCTTTACCTGCTTCTCTGCCTACTTGTGATCTCTGTCTCTGTGTCAAATAATTAAAAAAAAAAGTTAAAAAACCAACCAAACAAACAAGACTGATCATTTTCATCTCTGTCACAGCACTGCTGGGGAACCAAATGAGATCTTAGTGGACACTGGAGAAGAGGCTGATAAGAGAGCCTTAGAGAACATGATTGACGCCAATAAAGAGCAGCCTGTGGGTCGGGGTCGCTCAGCTTAGGAGCAGTAAATCTGCAAGACTGTGAACATGGAAAACGTCAGTAACTATTGGGGGGAAAACAAAAAAATAAAAGATTAACATGAATAGGGACCTATACACAGAGAAAGAGGCAGAGAAATCCCTTGATGAATGATAATTTCCTTGAGAACAGAGATCAAAGTTCTGCAATTTAAAAATTAGTTTGTAATTATTTAATGACAGTAGAATGAGAAATGTCTATTTCCTGTGTACGAGCAGTGGGGTTTCCTGCACAGATGTGTCCAAATACTGACATGCTGGCAAGATGGCTTAGGAACAGGGATTGTGTGTGACTCTCCCATACCACTGCGCTTGTCAGTGCCTGATCTGCTTTACTTCTTTTTAAAAGATTTTATTTATTTATTCATGAGAGACAGAGAGAGAGAGAGAGGCAGAAGCAGAGGGAGAAGCAGACCGCCCACAGAGCAGGGAGCCTGATGTGGGACTTGATTCCAGGACCTGGGATCATGACCTGAGCCAAAGGCAGACGCTTAACCGACCGAACCACCCAGGTGCCCATGACTTTAAAGAAGAGGTGATAGCCTTTTTAAAATCTGGGCTGCCGATTCTCAGAACTTAATTTTTCCCTTGATTCAGTCAGGGAGGACTAGAAAACCAGAAGGTGATTGGTTAATGCAGTGTTAGAGGGGATAGGAGAAAGACCTTGGAATGTGATTCTCCTACCCGTGGCTGGGAGGTATATATGGGACAGCTCAGGAGTGAGAAAAGTCAGCACGTGGCAGGAGATACCCCTTCCTCCTCACTGGTGATAAGAAGGCAATAGAAAGTTCCAAAAGCAAGATAAGTTATGGAATAAATTTTGTATGTCTGGATTCCTGTGAAAAGACAGGATTATATCAGGAATCTCCCTGCTTCAAAAGTTCCTCCTGCTGTCTGATGAGACTCTAGGCTAAAGTATCCAATTAACAAGATAGGTCTGAGGCTCCCAGTTGCTCTCCCCTTGGTTGTGACAAGCCTTCCTTTTAAAATTTCTATTTATTTTTTACTAAGTGCCCAAGAGCTTGTCAGATAGTGACAACTTTTATATTCTCAAATTAATTTTAAGAAGCCACCTGTTACACAGAGTCAGAGAATGGTAGGGCTGAAGGGCAAAGCAAAAGGTCACCTACTTTCATCCCTCGACCTCTGTGCAGTCCGGAGGGACCCGAATACAATACTCATGTTAATTACTTACTATGCTGAGTTTGGTTGTATGCCATTTCCTGCCCCAGCCCCTCAGCTGCAAATTCTATAGGGCAAACATTTGTTTCATTGATAACGCTAACTACTGCCCTAATGTTATCTATTAAAATACATCCAGTTTCGTGATTGAAATGGCAGATGCTACTGACATCTGATTTCTTTCTAAAGATACATTTGTCTTCTGTCTCATCCTCTCTGCTTTGGTTTTGCTAACCTCCTGAGGTCAACTTGCTACTCAAGAGTGTGTCCTATCAGTATATAAAGAATGTTTAAGGGCTGGGGAGGAATGGGGACTGAGGGCTTCTGGAGCTCTTGGCCTCGTTTTTGGCTCCTTTCAATAAAATGTGCTTTTGATAATACTTTTTCCATTGGAGAAAAACAAAGGTGAGGTTAGGAATCAATCACAGTGTTTCTTTCTAGGGAAAAAGCTCACCTAGACCCAAGGTTCCTGTGTTACAGTGAATGTGAGCTGATGACCCACCGGTCCCTCTGGCTTCTCTGCAACCTCCGCTGAGGTCACAAAAGGCCAGCTGAACGTCTTTGCCTCTGATACTTAGACAACTCACCCAGTTTTCAACATGTCTAGTTGCAAATAGGCTGCAGATGGCAACGCTTCTGTTGGTCAAGTGTGAGACTCTCTATAGCTCCAGGAGATCCTATATCTTAATACATATAAAAATAGAAAATAAATTTGGGGTGCCTGGGTGGCTCAGTGGATTAAGCCACTCGCTGCCTTCGGCTCAGGTCATGATCTCGGTGTCCTGGGATCAAGCCTCGCATCGGGCCCTCTGCTCAGCAGGGAGCCTGCTTCCCCCTCTGTCTCTGCCTGCCTCTCTGCCTACTTGTGATCTCTCTCTCTGTCAAGTAAAATGAATAGATTCTTTAAAAAAAAAAAAAAAGAATATAAATTTAAGTATGTAAATTTTAAATTTAATATATTTAATGAGTACATAAAATAGAAGTATATAAAGTCCTTACATGGAAACATATACTTTTTAAAAAATTTTTATTTTTTAGTCAGAGAGAGTGAGCATATGCAGGGGGAGCCACAGGTAGAGGGAGAAGCGCGCTCTCTGCTGAGCAAGGAGCCCAATGTGGCACTCAATCCTAGGACCTTAGGATCATGACCCAAGCAAAAGGCAGAGCCACTTAACTGGCAGAGCCACCCAAGCATCCCTAAACATAAATATTTTAACAAAATTTTAGAAATACATATTTTTATAAAATTATTGTGTTTTTTAGTCAATGGAATGGCCACAAATAGCATAGCACAAATGCACTCAGGAAGCACATAGACTGTTATTGAAATTCTTCTCTCTAATCTTTCCAAGAGTTCAGAATTAGCCTATATGTACCCATATTTTTGTGTGGGTTTATGAGAGAGAGAGAGAGAGAGAGAGGGAGGAGAGGAAGGAGAGGAAGAGATTGATTTTTCATGCTCTACCTTATAATTTAATAATTAGTTAGCATCTTCCCCGGTGATGGCATGGGGAGATTGCTCATTAAGTCTGCAGATGGGACTATGCTGGGCAAGCTAACAAGATAGAAAGTTAGTTAATTTCATAGCTACACAAAGTAATGGAGAAGTAGATGAGACTGTCACTAAGTGTGGAAATTAGGTTAGGTCATTAACGTGAAATAAAAGCACATGCATGGCTTTGCAGGGGGGAAGCTAGGGAATTTTAAATGATGAAATGGAATCAATTTTCAAAAATAGAGATTTTAGGAAAATACTCTTCATTGAAAATTGAGATGAGGAAGAAGGAAAACCTTCATCCTTTTTAGATAATAAGGCTGGAGTAAAACTGCTCAAAAATATTAAGAATGTTTGAATAATAGAAGATCGACTGAAAACAGATGACCGGATCACATCTTGTGGTGGGAAGGTAGAAGGCAACTAAATCAGGAGATAATATACTTGATTTTCATGCAAAGATTCCATTAATTTATTATTTAGACATACGCTTTCCTTGCATACTATATGACCCCCTCTAAAACATTTCTCATATAAACATGGTAGTTATTTTTAAGGTTTCCATTTTGAACTAAATTTAGATTTACAAAAAAGATTCGAAAATAAAAATGGTCCATATAACTTTCACCTAGGTTTCCCAGATCTTTAACATTTTACTACACTTAGTTATTCTGTCCATCCCTCTTTCCCTCTCCTTCTGTCCTTCCTTCCTCCCTCCTTTATTCTCTGCCTCTCTCCCTCCTTTCCTTCCTCTTTCTCTCTCTTTTTACTTTATATATTTGGGGGAAACTTTTTTTTTTAAGATTGTATTTTATTTATTTGACAGACGGAGATCACAGAGAAGCAGGCTGAAAGAGAAAGAAGCAGGCTCCCTGCCGAGCGGAGAGCCCGATGGAGGGCTCGATCCCAGGACCCTGGGATCATGACCTGAGCTGAAGGCAGAGGCTTAACCCACTGAGCCACCCAGGCGCCCCTGGAGGGAACTTTTTTTTAAAGATTTATTTATTTATTTGTAAGAGAGAGAGAGAGCACTGAGCAGGGTAGGAGCAGAGGGAGAGGGAGAGAATCTCAAGCAGACTCCCTGCTGAGCACAGAGCCTGACATGGAGCTTGATCCCATTCCTGAATTCATGACCTGAGCTGGAATCAAGAGTCAATGCTTAACTAACTCAGCCACCTGGGTACTCCCTTGAGGGTAACTTTTAGAGAGTAATTGCAAACATTGTACATCCTTACCTCTAAACACCTCAGTGTATATTTCTTGAAAATGAGAAGTCATATTATAGAACTATAATGATTAAAATCAGAAACAAAAGTATAATACTATTATCTATAGACTTTGATTAAAATTTCCAGTTTTCCATTAATATCTTTGTAGTACAATATTTTTCCCCTCCTCTTGTTCAGAATCCAAACTGTGATCACAAATGACATTTAACTCATCAGAGTAATCTTTTTGAAAATCAGATGTTAGTATCACTACTTGGCTAAACATCCTCTGATAATTTTGTGGTTTTTTTTTAAGGTAAAAATAGGACACCCATGGCTAAGGCTCATATTCAGCAATTATATAACCCTAAGAACATATTGATTTGTTAATAGCTTTTGTGATTCTTTTTAAATTGATTCAGATTAGACAGTGTCTGTGCTAGATGGTTGTTAAGTATTTGCAGTCTTACTCCTGACCATGTATCATACCTGCGTTCCCTTCCAGAGTCCTAGTTTGCCCTTCTCTCCCAAGTTGTCTTTGTTTCACTCACACTTGCCATGAAACGTGAAGCAGCTTAAGTTTGACGCTACTTGAAAGCTAACGATGTAGTCTTCCACAGAGTCATGGAGGTTGGCAGAGGACACAAGATTCCTGGTCAGAGACAGAGGATGTTATTGTGCACAGCACAGCAAGCAGATTCTTGTTCATCTCGGTTCTTCCTCATTCCAAGCCCTCTGAGAGTGATGTGGATGGAGGCCTAGGTAGATGCCTTGTACCCAGCAGGGCTAAATCACTGATGAACCATAAACCTAGGAAAGCCTTGATCTTACACATATGCGGCTGGAAAACTTGTCCAGGCTTTGACCTGGAGGAAGATATTTTTCTTCTTCTAGTCAGGAAACAAATAGGCTCTTTTGCCCCAGAGAGAGACACTATCTCTATCTTCCATGGTTGTTGCTATACAACCATACTTGGAAAGAGAGTTGGCACAGCAGTTAATACAGGATGTTAATAAATCCTGTGGAGAATTGTCTCTCGAACACACTGGGCCTCTTTCACTTTCTCTAAGGTGCTGTGCTCCTTCCAAGTGCCATTGCGTGTGTCATTTTTCTTTTGGAAACATTTTCCCCTCCTTCCTCTTCCTCATCTAATTAATGTCTCATCATTATTTAAATCCCTGCTATCATGATTTTTCTTCAGTCTCCCAGATGAAGTTCAGTTCTCCTATAGATCACTGTCCAGTTCATTAAAGAGACTTATCACACTCTGATTTATGTTAGTGTAAATATTTTATTAATGTCTGTCTCTCATATTAGACATAGTTCCATAAATGTCAGGGAATGTGCTGTGTTGCTTGATTTGGTTCTCCAAGATCTAGCACAGTAATTGACTTACGGGAGATACCCAATAAATGTTTGTACCGTAAAAAAAAAGTATGTCAGGCATGTAGTATTTAAATTAGCAAGGCCTGTGGTTACATAGTCTCTTATGTAGCAGTTATTCCTGAGTTTTATAAGTATTTGATTCTGTAGTAGCACCTGCAGTTAATGAGAGTTTGACCTTTTTTTTTTTAAAAATATTTATATGTCATTTTGTGTGTGTGTGTGTGTGTGTGTGTGTGTGTGTGTGAGAGAGAGAGAGAGAGAAAGACTGTAGAGACTAGGATCTCCAATATAATGATGAAAGTATTAGTGGATAATTCTTGTTTGTTTTTTTTTAATTGAAAATTTTGTTCTGTGAAAGACTTTACCCACCCCACCCAGATTTCATTTATTTATGTGAGAGAGAAAGAGAGAATGAGTGGGGAGAGGAAAACAGAGGAAGAAGGAGAAGCAGGCTCCCCGCTGAGCAGAGAGCCCAACTTGGGGCTCACTCCCAGGACCCTGAGATCATGACCTGAGCCGAAGGCAGATGTTTAACTGACTGAGACACCCAGGTGCCCTTCTTCTTTTGTTCTGATTGAAAATGAATAACTGTGATCTTTCATTTGGAATGGTCATCTAGAAGATAACCTTAAAGAAATTTCTTTCAATTCATAATTGGCTACAAATGTTCTTTAAGGACTCACTGTTGGTGAGTGAGTAGAACAATTCTTACATTCCAAGAAAAATTATATAGTTATATAACCTTAGGAAGGTTTTGACTGTATTTAATAGAATATCCAATTAAAAATGAACTAAATAATAAAGACAGAAATTATCTCATATTATAAGAAGTCTAGAGTTATGTTATTCCAAAATGGCTAGGCTCAACAATGTTAGGACTCAGGCACACTTCCCTTCACGATCCTTAGATGACTCTAGCAATGATTAGCACTGTATTCTCATACAGAAGTCAAAATCATAATATATGCAACTTTTAAATGAAAGCATATACTCAAAAACATCAAATTTGAAAATTTTTTCCCTTCACTATGTAATATTAATTATGTGCCAGTATATTAGCTAAATACCATAGGAAAGCATGTACATCTAAAACATCAAAATGTCAATCTAATATTTGGTGGACTTGTGTTAAAGTATTCATATTATTGAAGATTAGGTTTATATACATTAAAATCCAGTTACATTTTTAACACTGTCAGGGAATCTATGTATATCTTTGAATCATTAATATCTAAATTTTCTTTTATAAAGATGTATATAGCACTATAATCCTATAACCTAGACATCTTAAGGATAGTATGATACATTGCATTATTATTTTGAAGTTCTAGATTAATTTTTCTGCATCTATTAGTATTAATATGTAGCTTATTTATAAGTTGAAATTATATCCTTTGAAATGGATATATGATTCCAAATATATGTTAGTTTTTTAAAAGTATTTTTTTGTTGGGTTTGGATACACAGATCACAATGCTAATGATGCATGTTGAACATTAAATTTATAACTAATAAACATTCATAAATATTGTATTTGACAGTGAAAATAGTTTATTCTGCCTACATTGAATAGATGTTATTTTGAATTACAAATTCAACATATCTCTTAGGATACTTTCCCAAAAGTATGCTGAAAAGCTAGTGTTTCTTGGAAATACACTTGAATTAGTTCTAGCTGAATATTTTAAATATGGCTTATTTTAAAAACACACAACACTTAGATAATATGGACAACAATTTATTAGGTCAAAGAGATGACTTCTTTTTCAAATAAAATAAAGAATTAAGGTGAATAGAAGGAGGGAAATAATAAAGATCAGAGGATAAATAAATGACATGGAGACTTAAAAAAACAAAACGGACGCCTGGGTGGCTAGGCCGTTAAGCGTCTGCCTTCATCCACTCCCTTTGCTTGTATTCCCTCTCCCACTGTCTCTCTCTCTCTCTCTCTCTCTGTCAAATAAATAAAATCTTAAAAAAAGAAAAGAAAAGAAAAACAGAAAGAAAATCAATACTACCAAGAGCTGGTTCTTTGAAAAGATAAATGAAATTGACAAACCCTTGGCCAGACTCATCAAGAAAAAAAAATGAGAAAGGACCCAGATAAATAAAATCTGGAATAAGAGAGGAGAATGAATGGTTAAAACCCTGGAAATGCAAAGCATTAAAGAGAATATTATGAAAATTATTTGCCCACAAACTGAACAGCTTGTGTGAAATAGATAAATTCCTAGAGATGCACAGTCTTCCAAAACTGAACCAGGAAGAAATAGAACATCTGAGCAGAAATTACAAGTAGTAAAATAGTATCAGCAATCAATAAACTGCAAAAAAAATAAAGTTCAGGACCAGATGGATGCACAGGTGAATCCTACCAGACATTTAAAGAAGAGTTAATATTTATTTATTTATTTATTTTATTATTATTTTTTAAAGATTTTATTTATTTATTTGACAGAGAGAAATCACAAGTAGATGGAGAGGCAGGCAGAGAGAGAGAGAGGGAAGCAGGCTCCCTGCTGAGCAGAGAGCCCGATGCGGGCCTTGATCCCAGGACCCTGAGATCATGACCTGAGCCGAAGGCAGCGGCTTAACCCACTGAGCCACCCAGGCGCCCAAGAGTTAATATTTAATATTTATTCTCCTCAAACTATTAAAAGGAAGGGGGTGCCTGGGTGGCTCAGTTGCTTAAGCATCTGTCTGAAGCTCAGTTAATGGTCCCAGGATCCTGGGAGTTAACCCCGCATCATGTTCCCTGCTTAGTGGGGAGCTTGCTTCTCTGATTCCCTCTGCCTGCTGCTTCCCCTGCTTATCCTTGCAGTCTCTCTCTCTCTGTCGGAGGAATAGTTAAAATCTTTAAAGAAAAAAAAAATAGAAGAGGAAGGAAAGTTTCCAATACATTCTAGGAGGTCAACATTACCCTAATACCAAAACCAGACAAAGACACCACAGAAAAAGAAAAGTACCAGCTAATATCCCTGAGGAACACATATGCAAAATCTTCAGCAACATGTCAGCAAACTGAATCCAGTAGTACATTAGAAAGATCATATACCACAGTCAGGTGGGATTTATTCTGGGGATGCAAGGATGATTCAGTATTCTCAAATCAGTCAAGGTCATACACCACATCAACAAAACAAAGGATGAAATTATATGATCATCTTAATAGTTGCAGAAAAAGGATTTGACAAGATTCAACATCCATTCATGATAAAAACTCAACAAAATGGGTTTGGAGGGAGCATACCGCAACATGCTAAAGGGTATGTATGAAAAACCCACAGCTAACCTCATTCTCAGTAGTGAAAAACTGAGAGCTTTCCTTCTAAGGTTAGGAATGAGACAAGGATATCCACTCTTATCTTTTATTTTTTTTCCATGAGAGAGCAAGAGAGAGAGGGTATGAGTGGCACACAGGGAGGAAGGAATGGAGGGAGAGAGAGAGAGAGAGAATCTTTAGCAGGCTCCATGCTCATTGTAGAGCCCAATGCAGGGCTCAATCTCAGGACCCTGAGATCATGATCTGACCCAAAATTAGGAGTCTGACACTAAACCAGCTGAACCATTCAGGTGCCCTTTGCTTTTCTCATTTTTACTCAGCATAGTACTGAAGTCCTAGCCATAGCAATTAGACAAGCAAAAGAAATAAGAGCAATCTGACAAACAAAAAAATTACCTCAGGATCATGAGTTCCATCCCCATGTTGGGCGTGGACCCTACTTAAAATAATAAATAAACTCAAAATGGATTAAAGACCTAAATGTGAGAACTGAAACCCTAAAAATCCTAGAAAATAACATAGGAAGTAATTTCTCTGACATTGGCCAAAACATTATTCTAGATATGTCTCCTAAGGCAGGGAGAAAAAAAGCTAAAACTGTTGGAGCTACATTAAAATTAAAAGCTTTTGCACAGTGAAGGAACAAAACAAAAAGATAACTTACAAAGATACTTGCAAATGATACATCTGATAAGAGTTAATATAAAAAAATAAAGAATTTATATCATTTAACACCAAAAAAAAAAAAATCCAATTAAAAAATGGGCAGGAGACCTGAATAGACATTCTTCCAAAGAAGACTTACTCATGGCTAACAGACACATGAAAAGATGCTAAATATCACTAATCATCAGGGAAGTGGAAATCAAAACCACAGTGAGATATCATGCTATATGAGTTAGAATGGCTAAAATCAAATGAGAAGAAATAAGTGTTGTGAGGATGTGGAGAAAAAGGAAGCCATGTACACTGTTGGTAGGAATGTAAATTGGTACAGCCACTGTGGAAAGCAATATGGAGGTTCCTCAAAAAAAAAAAAAATTAAAAATAGAAATACCTTATGATCTAGTAATTCCACTACTGGGTCTTTACCCAGAGAAAATGAAAATGCTAATTCAAAAAGGTACATGCACCCCTGTATTCATTGCAGCATTAGTTTTGATAGCCAAGATATGAAGCAACTTAAGTGTCCTTTGAAGTTTGAATGGATAAGGAAAATGAGCTATATATATGTAAAGGAATATTACTGAGCCGTAAAAAGGATGGTATTGTGCCATATGAGAGAACATAGATGGGTGTAGGTGGTATTATGCTAAGTGAAATAGATTGAGAAAGACAAATTCCACTCATAAGTAGAATCTTGAAAAAATAAACAGCAAACAAACAAAAAGCAGAATCAGACCTACAAATACAGAGAACAAACATGATTCCCAGAGGGGAAAGGGATGTGGGGTTGGACAAATAGGTGAGGACCAATGGGATATACAGGCCTTCAGTTATTTAATGAGTAAGTCATGGGAATAAAAGGCATAGACAGCAGAAGGAATATAGTCAATGATATTGTAATAGTGATATATGGAACAGGTGGTAGCTACACTTGTAGTGAACATGGCTTAATATATAAATTTGTCAAATGAGTGAATTGTACACCTGACATTGATGTTACATTGTGTGTCAGCGTACTTATGTAAAAATAAATAAATGGGTCTCCTGGGTGGCTCAGTCCATTGAGTACCTGCCTTTGGCTCAGTCATGATCTCAGGGTCCTGGGATTGAACTCCATCTGGCTCCCTACTCAGTGAGAAATCTGTTTATCCCTCTCCCTCTACTGCTATCCCCCACTCGTGTTCTCTCTGTCTCTCTAATAAATAAAATCTTCAAGAATAAAAAAAAAGGGGGGGTGCCTGGGTGGCTCTGTTGGTTAAGCCTCTGCCTTCATCTCAGGTTGTGATCTCAGGGTTCTGGGATCAAGCCCTGCATTGGGCTCTCTGCTCAATGGGGAGCCTGCTTTCCCCTCTCTCTCTGCCTGCCTCTCTGCCTACTTGTGATCTTTGTCTGTCAAATAAATAAATAAAATCTTTAAAAAAAGAATAGAAAAGTAAGAGTAAATAAACAAGTAACATTGTAAAAATAGGGGATAATTAAATAAGGATATTAAAAATCTAAATATACTTTACATATAACTTACACAGTTATGAAAATCATTAAGATTTGAATAAAGCCTAATCAATGCTAATGAATGTCCTTGAGACATACAGTAAATATAATTAAATTTAACATTATTTAAACCTACTTAGTCTTATGAAATCTGGTATTTTTGCCTCTGGTTGTATGGAGGTTTAGATAATCTGAATGGCTTTCACATTACAATAAAATTACTTGTTAGATAAACAAAAAAAAAAAAGTTTAAGTCAGATGTGAAAATAAACCAAATAGTTTTAGAAATGACTTTTTTTTTTTTCAGTCCCCAGTGTGGGGATTAATTCATGACCTTGAAGTCAAGACCCAAGCTGACATCAAGAGTTGGATGCTTAATCAGTTAAGCCTCCCAGTTGCCCCCAGAAATGACAATTTCTAATGGTTTAATTAACTAAAAGCATGAATTAAATGCTACTTACACCTATATGAACTAAAAATTAGTGAACAGGAAGATTGTTTTGACAAAATTACATAATAAATCACTGAGAGGCAAGGAGATAGAAGATATGAAAGAGAGACTAAAAGATATTGAAGATCAAATGAGTAGCTATTATAATGAGGAAACGAGAGATGAGAAATTGTAAAAGAATATCAAAGAAATAATACCCAACAGTTTTCTAGACATAATCAAAGAAATGAATTCACAAATACAGAAGGTTCAAAATATACCATGAAAGAGAAATAAAAACAAATCTACCCCTGAAATATTTTAGTGACTTTTCAAAACACCATAGAGAAAGTGAAAATCTCAAACAGTGGAGGGAAGGACATATTACTTATTGAGGTACGATAATTAAACTAGCACCTGATTGTTTTAAAAATGTTTTTAAAACAACAATGGGAACTGTAGACAGAAGAATAGTAACTTTAAAAGCCCTGAGGGGGAATGATGGTCAGATTACTTTTTTGTCCTTACTGAGTTTAACCTTCAAGAATGGGGCTAAAAAAAAAAAATAAATAAATAAGGAGGCTGAAAGCATTTAAAAAAAAAAAAAACAGAAAAATTAGGAATACAGATTGACTGTGGGATCTTTTCTCTTTTTTTAAGATTTTATTTATTTATTTGAAGGTTGCTGATATATGGTGGTGAGTTCTGCTCCTGGTCTGCCGCTATCATGAGATCTTCCTGAATGTCAGAAGGCTTCTCTTCTCCTGAAAACCCAAGAAAATTCTTGGAGGACTTTTTTTAGTAAATACCTATATACTAAAGAAAGCCTATGGTTTTGATATTAAGGAAATATTCAGGTATCGTGTTTGCCGAGTTTCTGGGTGGTAAATATATATCCCCTTCCCTTCCTGCAATGGAATTCTAAGTAAATCACCAAATTTTATTGAAAAATTTAAATCTATGGTCCTGTTTTTCATAACACTCTTCTCTGATCAATTACCATTACATTTTCAGTGTAAAATACTAAGATTTTATGAAAGTTATGCATCATGCATATTTGTATGTGTTTCTTTGGGCAGAGTTTCTATGAAAAGTTTCTGGAGGAAAATACTTAGACATTGAATTATTGGGTCATATAGGGCTTAAGTGTTTTGGATTTTTCTAGATGCCACCAAATTGCCATTCTAGAGTGGTTATTCTAATGTCCTGATTTCTGGATAAATTTTGTTTTCATACTGTTCTGGAACCTGGACTGGATCCTGGTGGAAGAACCAAGCAGCATTTGGAGACTTTGGAGGATCAGAGGTTTATTTAACACTGGTGGACTCAGAGGAGGTTGTTGTCCAAATGTCTGAGCCCTGAGCACAATCAGGGAGGGGAATTTATACCCTTCTATCTGCATACTTGGTACTTTTGGCACGTCCGGGAAACAGGGTAGGAAAGAACCCAGAAAGGCTTTGAGACAGGGACTGGAATTCCCTTGCTGGTTTGGTCAGCCATCTTAGAGTACAGTTTTTCCCTATCTTTCCCCTCTTTGATGCCCCTTTAAACACCGGGTTTAGAGGGCATCACTATCATCTATTATGATGGCCCTGCAAGGCTGGTATTTGGGCAGTGGCTCGCCTGGTAACAGTGTTTTCTATGAACTTAGCAATCCATCTTAAGGTTCCTAAGGCTGCCCAATAAGTAATAACAATAACAGGTTTCTGGGAGAAAGTCCAGTCAGAACGGGGAGCAACGTAAAGTCCAGTTCCTGAGGTGAGGGTGTCAGTGTCATGCCGACAATAGCCAGGGACCACGGTGAACAGGTGTCCATCAGATGGTGGGGTCTCATCAAAGGTGGAGCTGGAGCAGGTCCGTAGGGTCTGGTTGGGCTTTCCACTGGCGTGCTTCATCCAACTGGTGAGAGCCTTCTTTACTCTAGAGCAGTGGACCCATTCGGTGACACCTTAGATGCTGAGGGCAGTAGGGATGGTTAGAACAACAGTGTGGGGCCCTGTCCACCATGGTTTGAAGGGGTCCTTTCTAAAGCTTCTCGGGAGATGTGCCTTCAAGTTTTTCCCAGGGCTTGGAGGTGTTGGGACACCTCTAAGCTTCTAGTCTGTTCAAGGTCTCCTCTAAGCCTACTAACTATGGTGGGTGCCCTGCCACAGAGCCTTTGAGGTGAGTTATAGCTGCAGCAATCTTTTAAATCCAGTTGACTAGAATAAACAGTATCAATGACCTACAACAGTTACTCTCTGTAGAAGTACAGCATTCAGGTCCAGGCATAAGGTTAGCTGGATTTAAAGTCTGACAGGTTTTAGGTATTATTTCAGGCATATCTATCAGTATAGCTTGGTATTTAATAAGTTGGCCTTCATATTCATCAGCGGCCTTTGGTTTCTAAGACACACTGGACTGAGGTGAAGTCATTACAGTCAGGGGCTGTCCCATAGTGAGCTTTGAGGCTCCTTTTACCAGGAGCACTGTTGTATGCTTAGCTTAAGCTTTTGTTTACAATTGTACCTCAATAGAGGTGGCTTCTAGGATAAATGTAACTGAAAAATACCATTAAGCTCTTTCTTTGAGGTAAAGAGTTAGCATTCTAATTACAAAGTATCATTGGCAAGTGGGAGAAAACTTGGGGATAAGGGTATCCCCAAGTACATTACCCAACCAATCATAAAGAAAGTAGTATTACCCATTATCTCCACAAGTCCATAGTTAACCCTATGGAGTAAGGTATGCTCTGGCTTTTAGGGAATGATTTCATTATCCCAGCCAGACAGAACTGGTCAAGGTGATAACTTACACAGTTGTTGGGGAATCAGTCCCATTTTCCAGTTGTTTAATCATGTGCCATGGGGTCCTGTTATTATTATCCCTGCAGAATAATAAGGAAGAAGATTGTATATGAGTTACGTGGTAATTTCTCTTAAGTTTACAACTCAAGTTGTCTAGCTTAGGTAAACAGTAAACATTTAAAGACAATCAAATCTAGAATTTAACATCCACAAAGGTAGATATTATTTAAACAATTTTTCTCTCTAAAATAGCTCTCATTTCCAGAGATACACAAATCAGGACTAATTTACTTGAGAAATAGGCCAGTTCCAACCAAATGGCCTAATTATTTACATAAGCTCAGCAAGAACAGTGAGTGATCATATAGATCTCTTAGAATCTGCTTTGCTGGAGCTTTGTAAGGAATCTCTAGGTTGAACTTCTAGTAGCCTCTCCAGGCCAGAAGCCAAGCCATGTCCTAAGCCACATACTTGCCATGAGACATGCTTGCAATACCTCTTATAATTTGGGCAGATTCCTCTTCACGTGGTCCCCCAAATATCCTGAGGTTCCTGTACCTGCCAGGAAGTGACATTCTTTACTCATCTGGTGAGGTTCCTGAAACCTCTGTAAGCAACCTCTGTAACCAGGCCAACAGTTCCAAGGGGTTTTATGGCTCCAGGTTTCATAAAGTCAACCTTAGTTCCTTAAAGCTGTCTGGTCATATCTGATTCTATGCATGTCTTTCTCAATTATGACATTCCAGTTGAAGCCTTGGTAAAATAACCAAGGTTTCCATTGGTGTCCTGAACAGTTTCTTACTGAGCTTACATAAATAACTAGGATTGCCATGGAAGAAGGTGTACTTACTGAGACCTTTTGAGTTTCAAAGGGTTCAGACAGAGAAAAAAGTTGAATGCTTTAATTTGCTTACAGATGATTATTTTATCATGCTTCTGTAGGTCATAGAAATCCTCCTTAATCAGGAAGAGTGAACATTAAGGAACCAGCAGTGTTTTTCAGACAAGGATCACAAAACTATAATCATCTTTTTAGTTCATTTAGTCCCATGTTACTGATTCTTGTGTAGTCTGATGTAGCTTCTTAGTTCTGGAAGTTCTTACTCATTTCAGTTTTAGGATTTTTAATATACTGAATACCTATATCTGTCCTAAAAGTCCTTTATATGAAACTCTTTGAAGATATAGCTCATTTTATAAGAGAATTAGAATAATTATAAATGACAAACTCAGAATAGACATGGTTAATGATCTGATAGGAGAGTTCACTGTGATATGATTGACAAGGAAACTCAGTTATTCTCTGATACAGAATACTTCAACAACCAGAATCAGGATGTTACATACCAAACAAGCAAGCCTAATTAGTCAACAAAAGTTTGTTCATGATTTAAATCTTGGGGAAGTTTGTTAAAACCTTAGAGAGTTTTAAAGCACATGCCTACATAGCATTAGGGATGTTAAAGACCTGATTAACTCAAGACATAGAAACTGGCTTTTCTAAGCAGGCAGAGGGAAAACAGCTATTTGCATTTTCTTATCAAGAGGAGACCAACAATTGAGAATACTTTGTCTTTTTCAACAGAGAGAAAACCAACTTTCTATACTTTTTTTAAACTTTCTATACTCTTTTTAAAGTTCATTTCCAAAGATTTCCTGTCACAAACCTACAACTTTCCTTTGCATTCAGGTTTTGTCCCAAGCCATTTCTTTCCAAACAACCATCTCATTTAGGACAAAATTATCTTCTCTTACCTTGAACAAAATGTATTCCCATCCCTTATCTTTCTTACATATGTCCTACTTTTCCAAATACAGAGTTGTTTCCCTTTTTTTAAATCAGTCTTAGTTACAGTTAGAAGAATTTTGCACTCTTTAGAAACCTTAATCTCCAGTGAAGACTAAGGAGTAACAGATTGTGAGCTGTACACCAGAATTCTTTTTTTTTTTTAAAATAAATATTTTATTTATTTGACAGAGATCACAAGTAGGCAGAGAGGCAGGCAGAGAGAGAGGAGGAAGCGGGCTCCCCACCGAGCAGAGAGCCCGATGCGGGGCTTGATCCCAGGACCCTGGAATCATGACCTGAGCCGAGGGCAGAGGCTTTAACCCACTGAGCCACCCAGGTGCCCCTACACCAGAATTCTTAAATGGCAAATCCGTGAATCAGTTAAGCACAAAACATGTTTACCAACAGATAAAGATCCTGTTCCATCAGGATCTTCCCCATGGTCAATTTTCACGTGAGACATAGGGGAAATCTGGAGTGGGTAGTGTTAGGTTCTGGGGGTGTCCTTCTTGCTCCTTGACAGTCAAGGGAGGGGCCATGGTGCCTGAGGCACTGAGGATGGTCTGGAAGCCAGTAATGCAGGCCACACCGAAGGTGGTGCAGAAACAGGAAAAGCAGAATGGGGAGGCAGAAGAGACAAAGTGCTGCCAGAGGTTCAGACAAGGTTCAGGAGATCATCAGCTCCATAGAAGCAGATGCCATGTTTTCCCACCAATAAGTGGGGAGATAGACCATCCATACTGGGCCAGAGAATACAGGGAATTTCTCTGAAACAAAGGAGTTTTGGCAGCTGCTTGGGAATAGTCCTTAAAGTCCCCATCCTGAAGGACACCTGGGATTGTGACCTGACGGAAGGCAGACACTTAACCAACTAAGCCACCCAGGTGCCTCCCACACTTTCTCTTAAAAGGTAAATATGAGAGCTTCTTTTATTTTATATCCTATTTCTGTCTGGATCAAGTTTTCTGTGGGCTGTCAGAGCTGCTAAATTGGGTATCTCCCCACACATGCCACTTAAAAGAAGCAGAGCACTGTCTTCCTGCAGCTCAGCTTTAAGCCCTGGGTCAGAGGACTGTGGTCCCCACACTTTCTGATGGGTTCATTCTTGTTCAGAGCTCATCTGCATTGCTGCATCTGATGCCCCCTGGCCAGGGCCTCCCTGATAGGCTTTGCTTCCTCACAGGCTTTGGGCTTTTACTTGGGTTACAAATGTCCTACTTTGGTTCTTCCTATTAGCACAGAAGACCCATGGGGGCAGAGTTTGGGCTACCAGAAGCCAAGAATCAGTATATGGGAATTGATCAGGGTGTCTGGGAGTCCCGACCATAATTTTGTAAATGACCTGGACAGTGGGTAGGTCTTAGGGCCCCTCAGAGGGCCAGTCAACCCCAAAGGAGGTGGCAGTTCACATAATTTGCCTAATTTTCCAGATG
Source organism: Mustela erminea (assembly GCF_009829155.1). Classification (NCBI taxonomy): domain Eukaryota; kingdom Metazoa; phylum Chordata; class Mammalia; order Carnivora; family Mustelidae; genus Mustela; species Mustela erminea. Next base: position 163,830,358 of record NC_045614.1, on the reverse strand, counting down.
TTTTAATCCCATAGTCTCCTGAGAATTACTTCTTAAGATTTTGAGCATATAGTATAAGACCATAGGTTTCGAAGAGCTTCCACCCATGATGAGCAGGAGGGCTCTCTTAGCCACCCTGTGTGTTCCCTCCTTGTGTTGTTGCCATAAAGACAAACGAAGGGTGGGTGTCCCTCCAAAGGAGAGACCAGTCAGATGCCCGCCTGTCTGCCATCCAAGAGATACCTGGGTGCCTCTTAGCCTTAGCAAGTCCATACAAACCCCAGACTGGCACCCCAAAGGGGCTCGCTTTAGACCCTATGAGGTCACCAAGGAGGCAGGTTAGGGCAACTTGGACTCCATAGGTTTCTGGGGACCCTAAGGGTGCCCACCCATGGAGCCACAGGAATCAGCTCACCTGACAAGCCAGACCAAACTACACATTCACTCAAACATTCACACCAAAATTATTAGAGTTCCTCCCCCCAGGAGGCCCTGACCTGTGGAATTCCTTTCAGAAATTCTTTTCTGTCCCTCCTTATGGGAGATTCCTGACCTGAAGGACCTCTTCCCTGGGAGGCCCTACCTGTGAGACCTCTAAGAAGTCTCTGGGAGGTGATCAGTCTCCCCTTCCACCCTCAGGGATGGTCTGACTAGGTCCTGGGGGCCCAGGCTTTACTGGAATCTGACACCAGGACCAGGTCCTTACCTGCCAATTCCCCTTTGAGTCTGGGTGGGAACGGTGGGGTGGGCCGGCCTGAGGCGACCAGGCAGAAGCCTTCCAAATATCAGGCAGGGCACACCTTCTCCCTTAATGATCCCTCATTCTGTTACTGCCCTACCATTGCCCCAAACCAGTGGCAACAATGGGCCAGTGAGGTTGGGTTTCCTGGTCAGGGAACCAAATGTTACAAATGGATCCTGGTGAAAGAACCAAGTGGCACTCAAGAGATTTTAGAGGATTGGAGATTTATGTAGCACTGGTGGGCCCAGAGGAGGTTGTTCTCCAAAAGTCTGAGCCCTAAGCACAAGCAAAGAGGGAAATTTATATCCTTCTACTTCCATATACTTGGTACTTTTGGCACGTGAGGGAAATGGGGTAGGAAAGAAGAACCCGGAAGGGCTTTGAGACAGGGACTGGAATTCCCTTGCTGGTTTGGTCGGCCATCTTAGAGTACAGTTTTTCCCTATTATTACCATTATTGCCAGCAGTTGATCCTGTCAGACATTTAATCTGGTTGGTGAAAGTGGTGTCTTCCTGTTGTTTTCACTTACATTTACATGATTTTTTGTGACATTGTTCTCTGTTCTGTTTCATTTATCTATTTGTCTAGTCTTACACAAGTACCACACTATTTTAATTCCTGTAGCTTTATAATACATTTTGATATTGGTAGAAGTTTTTGCTCTTTCATCATGTGACATTGCTTCAATATCCTTTTTTTCCCTTTTACTTAGCTCTTTACAGTATTTCACCTTTGTAAAATCTTGTTGTTGGGTCCCCCGATAATAAGTCCATGATTAAAGGAGTGAGACTGATAACAAAGCAAAGGTCAGGCAAAGCTTTATTTCACGCCAAGCATCGAGAATCAAACTAACCAGCCAGGGCCGTCTCTTGCAACCAGACAACCTCTCTCTGCCTTACAGACTTGTTTTTAAGGGCAAAGGCCATGTGGTTGGTCCTGGCCACGCACAGGTGGCCAGTGAAATTGTAACACAGAGAAAGCTGCACGGTCATGCTAGGTCATACATAAGTGACCAATTGAATTACAATTTACCCTAGTAGATATTTGAACTAGCCTATCACCTTGGTCAGAATTGGTGCCCAAAAGGCACCCAAAGGGCGGGACCCATACTCCTTGGTAGCTAGGGAGACAGTATGCGCCCCCACTGATTGGATACCTCCACCTGGCCTGACCTGTCCTTGTATTTGGGCTTTGTTACCTGGGACTGGTTTCCGGGACTTGTTTTTAAGTAAGTTCCCTAGGTGAAAGGGGGCACAGGGACAGTATAAGTTTTACTGCATAAACAGCAAAATCACTTTTTAACCAGATGGAACTGCTCTGGCTAAATAGGCCCTTACACTTGTAAGCTTCTGGAGGTTAAGGAATGTTTATTAGGCACCATTTGGATTCATACTTGGGTTAATTTGTTTCATCTTTGTTAGCACTTACTATGTTGTGATACATAGAGCAGGCAAATGACTCATAAGTGAGGAAGCATATCTCTGCCTCAAACTGTCAGTAGGTGAGTGAAAGATCTCCTTAACCCATGGCCTTGCCTGATACATTAATTCATTCCATCTTAGTGCACCTGCTTTATGGTCCCTCTCCTAGCTGATCAGAGTTCATAGAAGGAATGCATTGAAAACTGGTCCCTGAGGTCTTCCTTTAGTTTTTGGAACATCTTTCCATGGAGTTTTCTTTGCCCCAGAGTGTAGAGAATATTACAGATGGATTAGGATGGCAAGGAACAATCTCTAGAATGGCACCTGGAACTGGAAATGTGCTCTTGCACATTGCCTAATGTACTCAATTGAAAATGATGAATAATAATGGTAACAGGAGCTAGAGAAAGCTGCGCATGAAAGCAATAGCAATAAATGACAACAATTATAATAGCATTATCATTTTATATTTACTTTAATCTTTTAGCATTGAGTATTCCTTTCCTTTTTTTTTTTTTTTTTTTAAACTGCTAGAATGATTTGCCCACTGGTGCACAAATTAAACAGTAACTCAATTTTACTGAAATGCATAAGATCTGCATTGGAGTCCTCACCCCCACCCCCAGTTTCTCCAATGCAAATCCCACTTGGAAAGGTGTAGGATGCTTTAAATAGCTAATTTAAATAAATAACCCTGAATTTGACACATTGATTTCTGCATATCTTATTAATCAGGACAGCCCATCTGGCATCACTACAACTTTCAAAATACTGTAGGGACTCAGTAGATTAAACCTAGGCCATTCTACAAGTTTATAATCCTGTGTTGTACATTTTTTTCTTGTTCCAAAATCTGTTTTGTGGGAAAAAGCAGTGCTGGCTGGATTTCCTTCTTACTTCAGTATCTATGTTTGGTGAGCTAGAGGCACTACGTTGTTCTGACCTGATCAAATAATTCTAGTTTAAAGGATTTTTTAGCTGTAAGGACTTTTATTAAAAACAGAACAAGAAAGATATTGCAATAAATTTTATCTTTCTGCCCTAAGTAGTTATCTCTTGGAAATAGAGAATTTTGTATCATTGAACTAAACTGCTGAGGAGGCAATCACAAGAATCCTGTGCTTGGTGGAGTCTCTGGTAGTGGAGGAATGACTTCCATCCAGAACAGTGAGAAAACAAAAGCAGGATCCAAGGATAGTCCAGGGGAAATCTCATTCTGGATTCCTGAACTGCAGCATGAAGTGGTCCGACCATGCAACTTCCACAGGAACCCCTGAAGTTTCTTTGTGAGATGTATTTATAGAGAAGCTTCCTTACTTCCTGTGAATAGCAAGATATTGTAGATAATGGGATATAGGCATCATGTTAAATAAATGCCACCACAAAGCGTTCTGGAAGGAAGCCAGGATAGCAAAGGGGTACAAGATGAGATGCCCCAAAATGTGTCACATTGGCATACAGATTATTTCAAGTTGAACGTAATAAAAACCTAACAGATGCAGGAAAAGCTCTTTGCCGCCCCCATAACTGCCTAAATTTACATTGCAAAGGAGAGCCTGCAACAGGAAGAGAGGTATTCACAGACTCCCCTTAACCAAAGGAACTTATCTGCATAATGGAGCAACTTCGTTTTCCCCTGAACACCCCTTTTCAACTTCTTGCTGGTGAGTTTTCTACCTTTTGTATCCCCTGATTCCTAACCCTCTCCTTAGCTCTTGAAGCTTCCTATTGCCTCACTGTCTTTGGAATTCATGTCTGTGTGGATTCCCTGTACATATATGCCTATTAAGTTGGATTTTTCTCCTGTTAATCTGTCTCACATCCATCTGATTCTAAGTCCAGTTGGAAGGACCATAGGGCAGAACTCCTTCTGACAATAGCAATAAGTCATACTCAGGAATATTACCCAGAGAATGGAGAAATCTTTTCACTGCATTTTCATATCCAAAGAGCAGTGAGAAGTTTGAATCACCACTTTACCTGAAATCCTCAAACTCACAGGCACTGTACCTGTTGGGATATAAATGATTTTGGATTCCTACTAACCTCTGGTCAAAGGAAGGTTAAAAAAAAAAAAAGAAGAAGGACAAAGGAAGATAGCATCCTGAATCAAGATTCATTCTTATACAAATAACCTTAATTACACTAGTAACTCAAGACTCTGGCCAGTAACAATTAGTTAATAATTGGTTTCAATTTACTAAACACTTAAATGTGTCCCTATACATAAATTTTACAAAGTATATGAGCACTATAATTTATGAGGTTAAGTTTTATTTAACAGGCTGATGAGTGTAATTTGTTTTCCGGTATCAACATTCCAGTGGAGCACATTCTACAATGCAGTCCAAGGATCATTGATATCCAGTGCTTCATCATTCCTAAAAGGCTTACATTCTGAGCGTGTTGGTGTCTAGAATATACTGTTTGGGGGAGGAAAAAAACCCCTCCACTTAATAAATACATTATCCTGTGTTTAGTTTTAGTTAGCATTTTGGAATTCATAAAGCACATAACATGCGTCATTTTCATGGACTCCTTTCACTGATCCAATTTTTGGGGTTTATTCAATCTTCTGTATAAGAGCTTTTCCCAAGGTCACAGGGTCAGAAAGTAGAGGATTCAGGGAGAAAACAAAACACATTTTCTGGCTCCTGGTTCATCCAAAATGTGTTATTTTTGGTAAAGATTCTACAATTCCTGTACATTGGTTCAGCAGGAAAGGACATTTTTTAGAAACATTTTCTTCATTTCCTTGATCTCTTTTGAGTATTAAAGCTCCAGGAGACACATTCTACTGACTTACAGATAAGAAGGCATAACTTTAAATGAACTTAATTGATTTTAAGAAATGCAGAATTCTCTTTGTGAAAGAAAAGAACTTTTACAAAGTAAACAATCAATTTTTTCTCTTTTTAGCTCAGCAAGTGAAATGAGGACTCAGATTATTTTGCCAAAAAGTATGCCTAAAACTCAGCTGCAGGGCATAACATATCACAGACAAGAGCACATTTCGAATCTCGAAATTATCATATTTGTCACTGTTGGAAACTAGAAATACTCAAAGAAAATCCTTTGTTTCTAACACTGCAGTCATCATTATTAACAGACATGGGGTGTACTTTTGTATGTTGTGTTTCCTATCTTGAAAATGGAAACAGAAATTTAAGAAGTGACCTTGTGTTCATTTCCTATTGTTGTATAACAAATTACCATGAACTTAAAATATCACCAAGTTACCTTACGGTTTCTATAGATGAGAGTTCCCTGCCTAAGTGGTTTTGGCCAGTGCTGTGGTCTCATTTGCAGCTTGAGAGAGTTCTTCCTGGCTCATTTAGGCGACCCACAGGCCATATTCAGTTCCTTGGGTTATAAAATGATCAAGACCCTAATTTTCATGTTATCGGTTGGCTAGGGTTCTCTTAGCCCTTAGAGGCCACCCTGTGGTCTTAGGCAAAACATAAAGCCCCATACAAAAGACAATTCATGGCTTTCTAGAGCAAGAACTCTCTGATGCTTCTAATCTCTTTTAAAAACTCATCATCTGATTAGGTCAGCCCTACCTGGGATAATCTCCCTTTTGATTCACTTAAAGTCAACTGATTAGGGAGTTTTAATTATATATGAAATATCATTTTTGCCATATCATGCACCATAATCATGGGAGTGATATTCTGTCATATCCACAGGTCTGATCATGTTTCTTTCAAGAGGAGGGGTTAACACAAGGTAGGTATTCCAGGGAGAACCTCATGGACATTTTAGAAACCTGCCTGTCAGAGACCTCTTGGTTAAATATGCCCACTAGGAACAATTTTACCCTCTATTTTTAAATTTTTTATTCTTGAAAAATGCTATTATTCTCTGTCAATAGTATTTTGAGTTCTCTTTGGGGTTTATCTTTTTTCTAATTCTTGCCGTACGTCAGTCCAGCAGTGTTACTCTCTTCCTCCCTACATTCCAAGTTGTAGGAAGTAACTTGTTCCTGGCCAGTCAGCATATGTTCTCCTCTCAATAGTGATTAATTTAGATATAGGTGGATGACAATGGGAGACCATTAGAGTGGTTTCTGGAAACTTGTTGGAATTATTGAGAATTTACAGCGGGAGTTGTTAGACGTAGGATGAGACAATGCTGGAATTGCATGGGAGCTACCATTAGACAATGTCTCTGAGAGTAAATTCTCCACTGAAAAAGTCAAAGTCAAGGATGGTTCAGGAATCTTAATGACGCTGTGGGAAGCCATTTTGGTTTGAAGTCAGGTCTGCTTTGCATTTTTTAGTTATGTGAACCATAGTTATGATTATTATTACTATACTACCACTACCATTATTATCACTGTTATTGTCTGAGTTAAGTCTATTTCTTCAGTTGCAACTCAATTCTAAAATTTCATATCCCTAAAATTTTCTTAGTAATAGAAAATCAAGTCAAAGGCTGTGACATATTTGGAGATCCAGAAACAATATACTTCAGGCAACATCATGAACTTAAATTGGGAACGACTGAGCAGAGAGTTTATTTGATGCATCTTCTAGAAGTTTCTCCCCTAATTCTAAATGAAAAATCATACTTACAAAATGACCAGAAATAAAGCATTTATGATGTGTTAAGATAATTTTATTTGTCAAGATTCTTCAGAGAAGCAGAATTCGTATATATCTGAATGAGAGATTTATTTTAAGGTAGTGATTTATGCTATTGTGGAGGCTGGCAAGTCTGAAATTTGTAGGACAGGCCAGCAGGGTGAATATTCAGGCAGGATTTCCTGGTTACAGTTTTTTTTTTTTTTTTTTTTAAGATTTTTAAAAAATTTATTTATTTGACAGACAGAGATCACAAGTAGGCAGAAAGGCAGGAAGAAAGAGGGGGAAGCAGGCTCCCTGCTGAGCAGAGAGCCTGATGTGGGGCTCGATCTCGCAGGACTCTGGGATCATGACCCGAGCTGAAGGCAGAGGCTTTAACCCACTGAGCCACCCAGGCGCCCTCCATGTTGTAGTTTTAAGAATTCTTTCTACCTTGGGAATCTTTGCTCTTAAGAGTGGGTGAGACTGGGGCACATGGGTGGCTCAGTGGGTTAAGCCTGTGCCTTCGGCTCAGGTCATGATCTCAGGGTCCTGGGATTGAGCCCCACATCGGGCTCTCTCCTCAGCGGGGAGCGTGCTTCCCCCTCTCTCTCTGCCTGCCTCTCTGCCTACTTGTGATTTCTGTCTGTCAAATAAATAAATAAAATCTTACAAAAAAAAAAAGGGTGGGTGAGGCTTACTCTGGAAAACAGTATGGAGGTTCCTCAAAAGGTTGAAAATAGGGCTACCCTACAACCCAGCAATTGTATTAGTGGGAATTTACCCCAAAGATACAAATGTAGTGATCTGAAGGGGCATGTGCACCCCAATGTTTATAGCAGCAATGTCCACAATAGCCAAACTATAGAAAGAACCTAGATGTCCATCAACAGACGAATGGATAAAGAAGATATGGTATATAGTATATACAATGGAATATTATGCAGCCATCAAAAAAACCCTGAAATCTTGCCATTTGCAAGAACATGGATGGAACTAGAGGATATTATGCTAAGCAAACTAAGTCAGTCAGAGAGGGTCAATTATATCACTTCGCTGATTTGAGGAATTTGGAAAACAAGAAGAGGATCATAGGGGAAGGGAGGGAAAAATGAAAGAAGATGAAACCAGAAAGGGAGAGACTGTTGGTCTCAGGAAACAAGCTGAGGGGTGCTGGAGTGGAGAGGGGTGGGAGCGATGGGGTGGCTGGGTGATGGACATTGGGGAGAGTATGTGCTATGGTGAGCACTGTGAATTGTGTAAGACTGAAGAATCACAGACCTATACCCCTGAAACAAATAATACATCATATGTTTAAAAAATTAAAAAAAATTTTTTTTAAAAAACCATATAGGTAAGCCTTGCTTTTTTATCTAATTTGGTAATCTCTGTTTTGGTAATATGTTTAGTCCATTTAGACTTAATAAAATTTTGTTAGGATTGGGTTTAACTCTAAAAAAAAAAAAAAGAAAGAAAAAGGTAAAGGAAAAAATAGGCGTGGGTGAGGGTTACCTGCATTATGGAGAGTAATCACTTTTATGCAAAGTCTGCTGAATTAAAAAATCACATCTAAATATACATTCACAGCAATATCTACATGAGTGTTTGCCAAACATTTATGCACGATAGTTTAGCCAATTTGGCATATAGAATTAACCTTCAAAAGATAAAAGGCTTGATACTGTTTTCTCTTTGCTCATTCAATAGAAAAATGATGTTGAATAACTGAGAGATTTTATTTTTCTCATTAATCTTAGATTATTGATGCCATAGCTATGGATATTTAGATTAGTAATCTTACTCATGGTAAAAACTTTTTCTCTTTTTTTATATTATCTAATACAATTTGACCATCTTTCCAAAGCAAACCTAGTAGCTACAAATTCAGTGATAATCCTAGATCTTACAAACTATGAGATACTTCACCTGGTTCTAATAGCAGAGTGAGCCACAGTGATGCATGTGGAATTCAGGAAAAGTAGTCCTGAAGGAACCTTAGAATTTCCCTCCAATATTCTTATTTTATAGATGAAGAAATTATGACCCAAATCAATTAAATAATTGATCTGTGGTTACCCTGTTTTTAGTGATTGAATTAGGACTAGCATTTAGTGCATCTGACCTCAACTATATTTTTCTTAACACATTAAATATATAATTTAAAATATTTTATTAATTTATGTGTCAGAGAGAGTGAGTGCACAAGCAAAGGGAGTAGAAGGCAGACAGAGAAGGAGGCTCCTCATTGAGCAGGGAGCCTCTTGTGGGGCTTAATCCCAGGACCCTGGGATCATGACCTGAGCTGAAGGCAGATGCTTAACTGACTGAGCCACCCAGGTATCCCATTAACACATTAAATATTATCCATTTTCTATTCTAATATGTTTTTTTGCCTAATTTTTATAAAAGATTTTATTTATTTATTTGAGAGGCAGAGAGAGACTGAGTGGGGAGGAGTAGGGGAAGAGGGAGAGGGAGAAGCAGATTTCCCACTAAGCAGGGAGCCCATTGTGGGGCTCAATCCCAGGACCCTGAGATCATGACCCGAGCTGAAGGCTGATGCTCAACTAATTGACTACCCAGGTGTCCCTCTTATTTTAATTTTTAAATAGATGTTATCTTTCCAGAGATGATAGAAGTTTGTTTGTTTATATATTCTGTATATTTTAGTTTTAATTCAGAGGTTTATCAGTCTAGTAAACATATAATTTAAACACATAACAGTTCAACAAACTGTTAGGGTTCCTACCAAAAAGTGATGAAGTATAGGGCTCTCAACCCTCAGCTGTCATTTAATCGCACCAATCACTTTTATGACAGGGAGTTGTTTTGCTCCATTTTGGACACTAAAATAGCAGGCCATCTTCTGCAATGACAGGAGTCCTTAGTCCCCATATAGGCTTTAAGGATAATCAACCTCTTTCTTCCTTCTCCATCATATCCTTATTCAACTAACACGTCTTGAACTTTTACTAAGTGCTGGACACTGGGATGGGAAATAGGGGTACAGTGGTGAAAAGGAGATAGTAATGTCTTCAACTGAAAATCTAATGTTGGAGAAAGGTTATAAATGGCTGTTACCATGCATAGTGCAAATTTCCATGGCTGGGCAAATAGAAGATTTTTAAATGCAAACTTTGAATTAGTCATCATATATATCCTTTGAGGTAGGTGATAAAAATACTTGTTTTCTTGAAAAATAGTTTGATACAAATGCTCCATGCCAGTCCTACTGCTAATATCCCAGAACTTACTGGGGGCAGAGTAACAGCAGAGTTGATTGTTCTCCCAACATTATGTCTTTACATTCTTTAGAGCCTTTAATCAGATTGTGGTGACATATTCTTTTCAGTATCTCTTCTGTCATATTAAATTTTGGGTCTGTGTGCTTTTTAAGGGTTCCTTTTCTATCTTAGAAAAATTTGTGTTAAAAAAAAAAGAAAAAGAAAGAAAGAAATCTTTGTGTTACCAGTATGTAGGATCTAACATGAGTGAGTGTTCAAATACAGTTTTTGAAGGAACAAAAGAAGAAGGGGGGAGGGAAGGATTCTTAGATGCTCATTATAGAACCTGGGTATGTTTTCACAAAAATTGTATCATACTGCACCATATTTGGTTGTTTTTAAAAATTTTTTTCTATTGTAAATTATGCATAACATAAATTGACTCATTTAACTATTTTTAAGTATACATTTCAGTAGTATTAAGTAATTCATTTTTAAAAAAAGATTATTTATTTATTTATTTGACAGACAGAGATCACAAGTAGGCAGAGAGGCAGGCAGAGAGAGAGGAGGAAGCAGGCTCCCGGCTGAGGAGAGAGCCCAATGTGGGACTCGATCCCAGGACCCTGGGATCATGACCTGAGCCAAAGGCAGAGGCTTTAACCCACTGAGCCACCCAGGCACCCCATGTAATTCACATTGTTATATAATCATCACTACTATCCATCTCCAGAATTTTTTCATCATCCCACAGTGTAATTCTGTACCCATTAAGCAATAAATCCCTAGTCTTCCCTTCCCCTAACTCCTTGTTACCGTTGTTCTATTTTTTTGTCTCTACTAATTTGATTATTCATGTAATATTTATTCTTTTGTGTATGGCTTACTTCACTTGGAGCAACGTTGTGGAGTACAATGTGGATATTGTGTGTGTATATATATATGTATATATGTATACACATATATGTATATACACACATATATGTATACATATGTATATACATATATGTGTATATATACATATACATATGTACCCACACATATATACATATATGTGTGTGTATACATATATACATATATATATACACACCACATTTTTGGTCATCTGTCAGTGGCCATTTGTGATATTCCACTTTGTGGTTATTGTGAATAATTCTTTTGTGTGTATATACAGAAGTTTTCAATTCTTTTGTGTGTATATACAAAAGTGGAATCACTGGATAATGTTGTAATTCTATGTTTAATTATTTGGAAAACGCTATACTGTTTTCTATAGCAGTTGCATCATTTTACCTTTCCACTAACAATGTGTAAGTGTTCCAATTTTTCTACATCCTTATAAGCATTTGTTGTTTTCTGTTTTGTTTGTTTGGGGTTTTTTGGATAATAACCATTTTAATGAGTGTGAGTATCATATTTTTAAAGTATCACTTTAATGAGTATCTTTTTTTTATAATATATTTTATTCACTGTGTGATATGTCAAACTTTGTAATAACATGTCACTAAATATCCTTACATAAGTCAATTTTCATTTTTGGCATAATATTCTATCATATAGTTAAACATCACATATTTAGTTAATCATTTATTGCCTGATATGTATGTTGTGCACATCCTAGATTGTATTTTGTTTTTTGTTTTTTGTTTTCCAGTCCAAAATATGATTTTGTAATAAAGCCACTGTTCTGTTATTTTCTGTTCCAAGAAATGAGTGGTATGTGTGTGTAGGTATGTCTGTGAATTGTGAGTCTGTGTGTTTGTATGGTTGGCAGGTGTAGGGTGGGTGGTGATGGTAGCAATTTTAGCCACTTGCTTTAGTCTTCTTGGAAATAGGGTTTTAAAATACACATATTATGATGAAAGTATTAATTATCTTTCATACAACATGTCCATTTAAAGGATTAGCCTTTTCCTGGATTGGGTTCCTTGGGAAACAGACTCAGAGATGTGTACACAGGGCAGGAGGTTTACAGGGAAGTGCTCTTTAACGCTGTCTGTGAGTGAATGTGAGAGCATTCCCAAGGTGACCCACCCGCCTTGTTCCAGTGGATCTTCTGGGTGCCAGATTACACAGTGCTTTGCAAATACATAATATGCAATACACAGCTGTCAGACCTTAGGTCTTTTCCTCTTTGTCTGTGCACATGCTTCTTTCTTAGACTTCTCTGTCCCAGGCCTCCTAGTCATTTTCCTTCCATGCTTGTTCCAGCCAGCCAAGCCTTTTGCCATTGTTCATGACACCAGAGATACCATATCCACTTTCCACACAAATCAGATGGCTGGGTATACCAGCTGTTCTTTTCAGCTTATAACTCTACATTGAGCCAATCTATCCATGAATGAAGAATTTCTGATTTTTTTTTTTTTAAAGTTTACTTAATTTTTTTTAGTAATCGCTTCACCCAGTGTGTGGCTCAAACTCATGACCCTGAGATCAAGAGTAGCATGCTCTTCCAACTGAGCCAGCCAGGCACCCCTGATATTTCTCATTCATCTAATATAGGCCGTCACTTTCTTTGAGCTTCCAGCATCATCTGAGCAGTGGTAGCACTCTCTCCTGAAGTCCTTACAGAATGTTAAATCCTGTCTCACAAGGGAATGCTGCCATAGTGACAGATTCTTCCTTGTCCAACTTAATGTTCCGTGCCCCCTTATTCCCACACCCTTAAATCTAGTCTTAAATCTAGTTCTACATCTCCTCTCTGCTAGTGTGTGTGTTCTGTGATTCATGTGCCAGGTAGCCCAGTTCAAGAACTCCTTGGTCCTGAGGGGGATCTGAGTTATATAAACCACAACACCTATGGGCTCCCTGTATGGAAAGGTCACCTCTTCTGCATAATGGAGCACATTTATAAAAAAAAAAAATGATGGTGGTGATGATAGTAATAGCTGCCATTTATTGAGCACCTACTATATGTCACACAATATGTCTATCAATTTGTGAATTACTAATTTTTTAAAAGATTTTATTTATTTGAGAGAGAGAATAATGTGAGTGAGAGAGAGAGCATGAGCAGGGGTGGACGGGCAAAAGGAGAAGGAAAAGCAGGCTCCCTGCCTAGTAGGGAGCCCAACACGGGACTTCATTCCAGGACCCTGGGATCATGACCTGAGCTGAAAGCAAATGCGTAATCAACTGAGCTACAAAGGCACCCCAGATTACTAATTTTTATACCTTTGCCTCAAGGTATGTTATGATTTTACAAATATGGTAATTAAAGTTTAGTGAATTTAAGTCATTTAATCATCGTCATATGTATGGCTAGTATTTTATCTTATTTAAAAAAATTTTTTTTAGAAAGTGCGGGTAGAGGAGCAGAAGGAGACAGAGATAGAGAATCTTAAGCAGGCTCCATGCCCAGTGCAGAGCCCAACATGGGGCTTGATCTCACAACCCTGAGGTAATGACCTGAGCCAAAATTAGAGTCGGTTGCTTAACTGGCAGAGCCACTTAGGTGCCCCTTCATAGTAATTAAACTGAGTCAGAACAACCTCCAAACTGATGGCATGCATTGCTTGAGTTAAAGAACTTAGTCTTTTTAAAAAAAACAGTTCTTGTGTGTCTAGTCTTCAATTACCAGGGCAGTAAGGAATGTAGTATTAATCTTATTTGGAACTCCTCCTTAGGGTTCTTTAAGACTCAAGTTCGGACAAGAAGAGGTGACAAAGTGGCCTGGTCGCTAGCCCATAGTGTGTGTATTACTCCCATTGTTTATTCTATTGGATGATGCTTTTCACACAGACTGATCCTTTGTTATTTTTCTAGCAGAACTCTTCTTGACCAGTTCAGAGTTCTCCATTTAAGATTTCCTCTCCACTGGCCCACAGAGGCCTTTAATGCTACTCTCATGGCCTAGACGCTTAGAAACCAACCTCAGTTATTCCTCTCTGACCCCCATCTGGGCCACTATGTGTAGCTGGGACACAGGGCTTCTCTATTTGCCAAAAACTCAACCCCACCTAGCTCAAGATCTAAGGGATGCTTATCCTCTCATTTTTAACAGACTACATTCTCTTTTATTTTACTGGAGGAACTAAGGTGGAGATTATATATATCTACCTATATCTATATATCCATCTATCATTATACATTATTTTAATGAAATTGTTTAAGCTATTGGCAACCTAGTTCTTCCCCTGTTACTGAAATTGACATAAGCAAAGTAAAAGTACTTGATAAAAAATCACAAACTCTTATTCTCCAAATTCTTTTCAACATCAACCAAAGCTACCACATCAAAAAGAATAATGTCAAGATCAGGAGTGACAGATACTGCCCTCTTACTCTGCTTGTCTTTTTGCAGTGACTCTTTGGGTAATTTCTGCTTCTAGGAGGGAGGGATGGAATATGAAAATAAGAAAAGTACTAAAAAGTTTGTTGAGAACACGTGTTTCTATATATACTGTATATAAGTTGCCTGGCACAGTGCTGGGACTCAATAAACATTAGTTTAACTTCTGTGCTTCCTGGAGACTGTGGAGGAGGAAACATGAATAGATGGTAAAAGCAAGACTCTAGTTCTGTCATTTCAAACTTTTCTAGAAATGCTTTTTTAGCATTTTAAAAAAGAACTTGAATGACCCCCACATGTTAGAAACTTCAGAGGAGTAGCAATAAAAAAAAAAAAATTCTTGGGAGTCAGAGGAATGAGATTTTGGCTTTTCATTGGGTCTTATCATTTATATTCTTCCTCGTGTCTCTTTTTCTTTGCCTGGCATGTGGTTTGCCATGACCTTGGTAGAGACTGTGTGAAGACAAGGTCATGTCTCTAAAGCAGTCTCTAGTGCCTATTGGGTTTTCTCCCATAATTTACTGCTTCCACAGGTGATTAAAGTCCATGGCTGGTCACAGGGATTCTTCAAGGTTACTGGGATGTCATTCACTCAGCTGGGGAGGTCTTTGTGTCCCTCTGACTTAGGCTGTTTATGTCACTTTATTGCTGGGAGCATGTCTTATTCTATCCATTAGCATAAAGGTGTTCAGAGTTAATGATGAGTAAACAATATACATTTTATGTGTTTTACAGGTAATTACCTTTCTTTTGCATCTTAGGTGGAACAGCCTAACTGTGCTCACAACTGTTATTTGAACACATTTTAAAAATTGCTTTGGTCATTATTTCAGGCACTTACAAAGTTGCTCCCTAAGAATTCTGCTAAAAGGCCTATGCATTTAGATTCATGGTAGTGCTTCTGGGCATTCTCCTGTTTGAGAAAAACATAAATACCTGCCAAGGTGCAGTGGGCAGTTTTGGAAAAGTAATGATCACTCTATTCCTATCAATCTTATAGAAGTCCATTGTTGAATTCTCTGGTCCAAAGCAATCACATACAGAAGACACAGATCGTCTCTTAGCATGAAAGGTTACTTCCTGGCCAAGCCACCCCATTCGGTAGATGCCATGTGCACGAAAAGGCCGAGGTCCCTAGCTTTCTCTGTATTGTGTGTACTGCTCTATTGGGAAAATAGTACTAGTATGGTTAACAGCAGTGATTTTGACCTTCTATAAAACGGTCAGATCCTGACTTTCTCCTATCTTTAAACTATGTGTATCAATCCAACCTCTTAAGCGTTTAGAGTTTCAGCTTACTTAACTATACAGTCCTTAACTTAGTGTCCTCTTGCAAGTTAAATGACCAACAATTTGACACAGATAGCTACACAGTAAACTTATATATTCCCTGATTTTTAAAACAAATTTTTAATTTTATTTTGCAAATTTGTTGTATGGTGGTTTCCTAAGTGTTTTAAATGCCATACTGGAATGTAAATTCCTGAAGGTTCGAATAGATGTTCAGTACATCAGTGTCCCCCAGATGGGAAAGTTGATACAAAGTATGCATGAGGTAAACCGGGGTGTCCTGTGCTATCATTACTCCTTCTCATAGTTGTGAAGGGTTATGCTGAGACACCCATTTTCTCTGACCAGCTTGCGGTTGCAATTAAGGGCATGTATTTGGAGGAGTTCTGGTTTGAGATAGGAGTACTGATCATAGTTAGAGAATTGGATTTTTCATTCATTGAAACCAGTTTGTCCATGAAGCCATTTGGTTGAACCTAGGGTCCTGTTCTCATAAGCTCCACATTCTGGTTACTGATTGAAGCATTGCTTTCTGAAAACTGTCGCTTTTGTTACAAGTTGAACTGCACAGAAAAGATCAGAGTCAGAAAAGTGATTAGAGCCCATGAGGTCAGGGAGGCAACAAAAGGATTTTTACCCGGCTTTCTTTACTATTTGTGATGAGTTGCTGAATTCCTGAGTCTTGGGATATTTTGTAGTTTCCCAGACTGGGTGAAACTGGATGAACTGTAACTTTAAATTAGCCAGTTGGGAGGATTAAAAATGTCCTTTTTGATATTTTATTTTCATTTCCAGTGTTTCTATTTCTAGATGAAGTTCTTTAATCATATGAAAGAACTTGAAGTTTTTTTTAACATAAGGAAGATAGAAGGATAACAAACCAAAAACTATAAGCAAAGATACTTATATCTTGTTCTAAGCAACAAGCCAAAAACCAACCAAACAAACAAACAAACAAAAAAACAAAACAACCTCAGAACAAACAGAAACCCAAATAACCAATAAACACAAGTGGTTATTGAATTGCTCTTCCCTGAGATTAAAAGGCAGTGGGCTTTTGGCAAAACAGGCTTCTTAGCTCATGCCACGATGTCACAATTTCTTAGGCATATTAATGATTCTCATCCATGAGATCTTGCTTGTTTTACACATTTAAATGACTTCCAGCAGCTGTTTGAACATAACGGGTGACCAATAATTGTTAGATATTGTTGCTGCTTCTACTGTATGTCCTCCCTGGCAGGATGAGTTAGGTACTATTAACTCCATTTAACACAGTGGGTGCTGAGATTTAGAAATGTTAAGTAACTTACCTGTCCAAGAACTGTTGTCTGAATAAATGGGCCTGCTGAAATGTAATGCCAGTTCTTTACTGTGGCAAAGTGCATGCCCTAACCTTCACTCTACAGCCTCACAAATCTTACCTGAAATTAGTGAATTTGTTCTAGTCCAGGATCTGGTCTTCAGTTTGGTATACTCAAAAATACTGTTGGGATGCCTGGGTGGCTCAGTTGGTTAAGCGTCTGACTCCTGATTTTTGCCCCATGTTATGATCTCAGGGTCCTGGGATCGAGCCCATGTCAGACTGTGCACTGGGGCATGGAATCAGCTTGAGAGTCTCTCTGCGCCTCCCCCTGCTCCTTCCCTCTCTCAAAACAACAACAACAACAACAACAACAACAGTCTGTCAGTGTGCCTGGGTGGCTCAGTCAATTAAGTCTCCAGCTCTTGATCTCAGCTCAGATCTTGATGTCAGCAATGTGGGTCCAAGCCCCATGTTGGGCTTCACACTGGGCATGGAGCCTACTTAAAAAAAACAAAACAAAACACTGTCTGTCAGTACACCAAGGGTGGGTTTACTAACTGGGTTCACAGAGACCAATATACAAACCAGAGAATGTAGGTTTTATGTATGTGTGTATGTATGTATGTATGTATGTATGGGGAGAGAAAGGGGGGAGAGAGAGAGAGAATCTTAAGCAGGTTCCCCATCTAGTACAGAGCCCAACGTGGGACTTGATCTCATGACCCTAAGATCACGACCCTGGCTGAAGTCAAGAGTGGGTTGCTTAACCTACTGAGCTGCCCAGGTGCCCCAGTTGGTTTTAATTTGATGTTTGCAAGAGTCAGATATTTTTCTGTGGAAATTTACGAAGTTACAAAGCCCAATGTAAGCTAGCTGATGCAAAACAAGCTAAAACAAGACAAAAAAATGCTGGCTTCCATTAATTGTAAAGAACAGTACTATCTTCGGAGACAGCTGGATTCAGATATTTAGATTAAGCAGTGCAGATACTAACCTGTCTTTGGCATCTTTTCCCTCTGCATTGGATTTATTCTTAGGCAAGTAAATATGGCAAAGTTGACTATAGAACTCTGGGCTTATATTCTAACAGATTGGCGACTCTAGCAGAAAGAGCGTATATCATTCCAAAAATTTGCAAGTGACTCTAGCAAAAGTCCTGGGGCTGATTCTCACAATCTAGATTTGTTCACCTACCATTACTAAACCAGTCACAGTAATTTTGATTTATCTAAGTCTCAGTCATGTTCCTAGTCCTGTATCTGGAAGATTGAATCCTTCCACAGACATGGATTGAAGGAAATAAAAGAATTCTCTTTAAAAGAAGACAGATTGGGGGGGCACCTGGGTGGCTCAGTGGGTTAAGCCTCTGCTTTCAGCTTGGGTCATGATCCCAGGGTCCTGGGATCGAGCCCCACATCGGGCTCTCTGCTCAGCGGGGAGTCTGCTTCCCCCTCTCTTGTGATCTCCCTCTCTCTGTTAAATAAATAAAATCTTAAAAAAAAAAAAAAAGAAGAAGACAGATTGAATGCCAACTAAACAAGAGCAAGTGTCCATACAGTCTGTCACACAGTCTGATGGACTTAGCACAAGGGGTATTTCCCCAGGGGAGAGTTATACATGGAAATCTAAATTAAAATCAGTGGTTATTTGGTGAGCATATTGTCAGAACACAGATCAACAGATGGTTTGAAGTTAAGTTGTATTGAACTATGATAGCTGAAAAATCTCTTTAACAAAGTCATACCTAGAAGGGATTTCAGAAAGATGGATTCTGTGTATCTGGGAACAACTATCCCTTCCCTCCTGTTAGAGCTAGGACTACTTGCTACGTTAGGCCTCTTGGTTCTACCAATTTCTGTGCTCAGTGCTAGCTGTGTTAGTCAGGGTTCTCCAGTGAAACAAAACCAATAGGAAATATGTATCTATAAATATAGAGGTTTTTTTTTTTTTTAATGAAGAGATTTATTTTAAGGAATTGGCTTATGCAGTTATGGAGTCTGACAAGTCCCAAGTCTCACTGCAGGGTGAGATGGCAAGCTTGGGACCCAGGAGAACCTATCTTGCTGAAGTCTGAAGACTGACAGGCTCAGTACCCAAGGTTCAAGTCCAAAGGCAGGAAAAAGCTGATGTCTCAGTTTGAAAGGGGTCAGGCAGGAGGAGGTCCTCCTTGCTTGGGGAAGGGTTCGTCTTTTTCTAACATTCAAGCCCTCAAGCAAGTGGATGAGGCCCATGTGCATTAGGGAAGGCAATACTCATTCTACCAGTTTCAATGTTAATCTCATATAAAAACCTCCTCAGAGAAACACCAAGGATTATGTTTGAGCAAATATCTGGGCATCTCATAGCTCAGTCAAGGTGACACATAAAATTAACCATCACATGAAGCATTCCCTTTTTCTGAATAGATACATTAAATTGAGCAGGCTTCCACTTACTAAATGATAATGGTATCCCACATCTCATTTTCTAAGATTAAAAACAAGGCAGCTTGTTTAAAATTTTGAATCTGTATGCTCTTTAATCAAAACTTTTATAAATGAACTCTTGGTTTACTTCCACATAAGTTCTCTGGAGATTGTAATACTTAATTCATATGGTGCATTACTTATTTCCAAGATATGGGGAACTCTCATAGTAAAAAAACCCCATAATTTGTGCTAAATTGGATGATAAGGGCTTGGTGGTAAGGCAGGGGAGATGCACACTGAAGAACTGTAAGTACTTGTATTCAAGGACCTCAAATCCAGATAGTGGATAAGATGTCTTCAAATAAAATTATTGGTAAATATGATAAGATAGTATCTAATAATATGATTAAAATTCTCATAAAAATAGTAGGTAACTTAATGGTGACCTTAATATCTTAATTATTTTTAGGAGTGCCTGGGAGGCTCAGTCAGTTAAGCATCTGACTCTTGATTTAGGATCAGGTCATGATCTCAGTGTTGTGAGATCAAGCCCTACATTGGGCTCCATGCCCAAGCTTCTCACTCTCCCTCTCCATTACTCTGCCCCACTACCCCCCAAAAAAAGTTCCATTTGTGAAAAGTGTTACATTGAAAAATGTTTTCTAAGATGTAACTATATTTCATTATTTTATACCCGAGATGTTCCCATATTAATGTTGCTGTTATTATTATTTTAAGATTTATTTTTTACTTATTAGAGGGAGAGAGTACATGTATGCTTGCATACTGAAGGTAGGGGTAGAGGGAGAGGGAGAATCCCAGACTCCCTGCTGAGTGAAGAGCCCCATGCGGGACTCAATACCTCCACCCTGAGATCATGGTCTGATCCCAGACCAAGAGTTGTATGCTTAACTGACTGAGCCACATAGGCTCCCCTCCCATATTATTTTTTAAGGAATGTAATAAAAATTTATTTATTTTTATGCAGAAAAATAATAGTAGATACATTTTGGGGGGAGAGAAGAGGTATGCATTTGAGGAGGGAAATCTGCATAGGGCTCAGAGATGCTTGTTTTATTATTATACTTCATAGTTTTTATGCCATATGTATTTTTATACTAAAATTAGAGACTTTAAACAGCTTTGTTGAATTATAGTTGAGTTATAATAAACTGCACACATTTAGTGTTTCGATAGGTGTTAACATATATATATATGTGTATATATAAACACACACGTCTAGTAAAACCATCATCACAAGGAAGGTAATGAACATATCATTACCCCAATAGTTTGCATCTGCCCCTTTCAGTCTCCCTTATGGTTCTCTGCCCCCCCATTCTCAGGTAGCCTCTGATTGGCTTTTTGTCACTATAGATAGATTGCACTTTTTAGAGTTCTCTATAGACAGAATCATACATAAGCATGCTCTTGCTCTTTTTTTTTTATGAGATATGACTTTCTTCATTCAGAATAATTGTTTTGAAACTTTTCCACGTTGTTACATGAATCAATAGTTCATTCCTCTCTATTGCTCAGTAGTATTCCATTAGATGGTTATAGAACAACTGGTTTATCCATTTACCTGTAAATGGGTGTTTAGTTTGTTTCTAGTTTGGACTATTGCAAATAAAGCTGATGTACACAAATGTTATGGAATATGTTTATATTTCTCTTGTATAAATACCAAGGAAAGGAATGGCTGGCTGGGTTATTAGCAAGAATATGTTTCACTTTTTAAGAAGCTGCCATACTGTTTCCATCATGGCTATATCATTTTTCATTCCTACCAGCAGTGTATGAGACTTCCAGTTGCTCTGCTCTCTTATGAAAACTTGGTAATACGTGTCTTTTTAATTTGAGACATTCTAATAAAGAGATATGGAATTTCATTGTGATTTAAAAGACATTTCTGTAATTGTTGAACATCTTTTCTGATGCTTATGTGACATCCATTTATACATTTCTTTGTTCTTTTCCCAAATCTTTTGTACATTTTAAACATTGATTTTGTGTTTTTTTGAGAGTTCATTACATATTCTTGGATACTAGTCCTTCATCAGATATATGACTTGAAAGTATCTTTTCCTAGTCCAAGGCTTGCCTTTTTATTTATTTTTTAACAGGGCCAAGGGAGCAGAAGCTCTTAATTTTTATGGAGTCCAGTTTGTCAAATTTTTCTTTTATGGATTATAGTCTTGGTATGTAGCTAACAAATTTTTGCCTAATCCAAGTCTACAAAGATTTTTTCTCTTACACTTTCTTTCTTTCCTTTTTTTTTCCTTAAGGATTTTATTTGAATCTTTTTATAAGTAGGCTGCATGCTCAGTGTAGGGCTCGAACTCACAACCCTGAGATCAAGAATCACATGCTCTATATACTGCATGTCATCGTTATCTTTTAATCAATGGATGGACATTTAGGTTTTTTTTTTTTTTAAGATTTTATTTATTTATTTGTCAGAGAGAGAGAGAGAGAGAGAGAGCACAGGCAGACAGAATGGCAAAGGGAGAAGCAGGCTCCCTGCGGAGCAAGGAGCCCGATGTGGGACTTGATTCCAGGACGCCGGGATCATGACCTGAGCTGAAGGCAGCTGCTTAGCCAACTGAGCCGCCCAGGCGTCCCATTTAGGTTGTTTTTATATCTTAGATATTGTGAATAATGCTGCAGTAAACATGGAAATGAGATATCGTTTTGAGTTCCGGGTGCTTTAGATATATATTCATAAGTGGGATTGCTGGATCATATGGCAGTCCTATTTTTAATTTTTTGAAAAACCTCCATACTGTTTTGTATAGTGGTTATACCAATTTACATTCCCTCCAATACAAATGTTCCCTTCTTTTTTCTTTTTTACACCTTCCATCCTGACAGGTGTAAGGTGATATCTTATTGTAGGTATTTTTTTCCCTTTCTTTTTTTTTTTTTTTCCTCATTGTGGTCTTGATTTGCATTGCCCTGATAATTAGTGATATTGAACACATTTTCATATACCTGTTGGGAATTTTATATATTCTTTGGAGAAACATCTGTTCAAGTCTTTTACCAATTTTTTAATTGGGTTATTTTTTTCCTCTTGAGTTGTAGGAGTTCATTACGTATTTTGGTTATTAACTCCCTATATTTTCTCCCATTCTGTAGGTTCCCTTTTAGTTTGTCAGGAAATTTTTTCAATTTTTTTTTCCTTGTGTAGAAGCTCTCTAGTTTGATCTAATCCCATTTGTGTATATATATATATATATATATATTTTTTTTTTGCCTGTGCTTTTGGTGTCATATCCAAGAAATCATTGCCCAGTCCAAAGTCTTGAAGCTTTTTCTTTATGCATTATTCTAAGAGTTTTATTATTTCAGATTATATGCTTAATTATTTAATACATTTTTTAGTTGATTGTGGCAAACGGTGTGAAATAATAGTCCAAATTCATTCTTTTGAGTATAGAGATCCAATTTTCCATACAGCATTTATTGAAGAGACTGTCTCTTTCCTATTGTGTATTCTTGGCACCGTTGTCAAAGATCAGTAGACTGTATCTGTGTGGGTTTATTTCTGGGATCTCTAGTATGTTGCATTGGTCTTTATGTCTGTTTTTATGCCAGTACCGTACTGTTTTTATTACTGTGACTTTGTAATAGGTTTTGAAATCAGAGTGTGATCCCTTCAGCTTTGTTTCTCTTACTCAGAAATGCTTCAGTTATTTGGGGTCTTTTGTAATTCCAAATAAATTTTAACTTTTTTTTTTTTCTGCAAAAAATGCCATTAGGATGCATGAGGGTGAGTCTGTAAAGGGTACAGGGCTACTTTTAGTTTTGTACACAGGTTTATGGTTGATGGGCCTACTATTGGGGTATGGACCAACTTTCTCAAAGTGACTTTTCTTGGTCTTGGGCTGCACAAGGTTGTTTCAATCTCATGTGGATCCTGAAGCCTGTGAATACACTATTTCAGCCTCATGTGGATTCTGAAGATGTGAAGGCACTTTTTTCCATAAATGGTTGCCAAATTAGTGTTTCTGAGGGAGGGGTGAGTTCTGGGGACCTTCTATTCTGCCAATTGGCTTACATCACTATCCATTACAATGTTGAGTAGAAGTGGTGAGAGCAGGTATCTTTGTATTTTTCCTGAACTTACAAATGGCAAGATTTCATTTCTTTTGATGGCTGTGTAGTATTCCATTGTATATATATGACACATCTTCTTTATTCATTCATCTGTTGGTGGACATCTAGGTTCTTTCCATAGTTTGGCTATTGTGGACATTGGTGTTATAAACATTCAGGTGCACGTGCCCCTTTGGATCACTACATTTGTATCTTTAGGGTAAATACCCAGTAGTAGTGCGATTGTGGGGTTGTACGGTAGCTCTGTTTTCAACTTTTTGAGGAACCTCCATGCTGTTTTCCAGAGTTGCTGCACCATCTTGCATTCCCACGAACAGTGTAAGAGGGTTCCCCTTTCTCTGCATCCTCACCAGCATCTGTTGTTTTCTGACTTCTTAATTTTAGCCATTCTGATGGGTGTGATGTGGTATCTCATTGTGGTTTTGATTTGTATTTCCCTGATGCCGAGTGATGTGGAGCACTTTTTCATGTGTCTGTTGGCCATCTGGATGTCTTCTTTGCACAAATGTCTGCTCATGTCCTCTGCCCATTTCTTGATTGGATTATTTGTTCTTTGGGTGTTGAGTTTGATAAGTTCTTTATAGATTTGGATACTAGCCCTTTATCTGATATGTCGTTTGCAAATATCTTCTCCCATTCTGTCAGTTGTCTTTCGGTTTTGTTGATTGTTTACTTTGCTGTGCAAAAGCTTTTGATCTTGATGAAGTCCCAATAGTTTATTTTTGCCCTTGCTTCCCTTGACTTTGGTGATGTGCCTAGGAAAAAGTTGCTGCGGCTGAGGTTGAGAGGTTGCTGCCTGTGTTCTCCTCAAGGATTTTGATGGATTCCTTTCTCACATTGAGGTCTTTCATCCATTTTGAGTCTATTTTTGTGTGTGGTGTAAGGAAGTGGTCCAGTTTCATTTTTCTACATGTGGCTGTCCAATTTTCCAAACACCATTTGTTGAAGAGACTGTCTTTTTTTTTTTTTTTTTAAGATTTATTTGTTTGACAGACAGAAATCAGAAGTAGGCAGAGAGGCAGGCAGAGATGGGGGGGAAGTAAGCTCCCTGGTGAGCAGAGAGCACGACATGGGGCTCGATCACAGGACCCTGGGATCATGACCTGAGCTGAAGGCAGAGGTTTTAACCCACTGAGCCACCCAGGTGCCCCAAGACTGTCTTTTTCCCATTGGACGTTCTTTCCTGTTTTGTCAAAGATTAGTTGGCCATAGAGTTGAAGGTCTATTTCTGGGCTCTCTATTCTCTTCCATTGATCTGTGTGTCTGTTTTTGCACCAGTATCATACTGTCTTGAGGATTACAGCTTTGTAATAGAGCTTGAAGTCTGGAATTGTGATGCTATCAACTTTGGCTTTCTTTTTCAACATTCCTCTGGCTAATCAAGGTCTTTTCTGGTTCCATATAAATTTTAAGACTATTTATTCCATTTCTTTAAAAAAAAAAAAAAGGGATGGTATTTTGATAGAGATTGCATTAAATGTGTAGATTACTTTAGATAGTTTGAACATTTTCAAAATAATTGTTCTTCCAGTCCATGAGCATAGAACGTTTTTCCATTTCTTTGTGTCTTCCTCAGTTTCTCTCATGAGACTTTATAGTTTTCTGAGTCCAGATTCTTTGCCTCTTTGGTCAGGCTTATTCCTAGGTATGTTATGATTTTGGGTGCAATTGTAAATGGGATTGACTCCTTAATTTCTCTTTCTTCTGTCTTGTTGTTGGTGTATAGAAATGCAATTGATTTCTGTGCATTGATTTTATATCCTGACACTTTACTGAATTCCTGTACAAGTTCTAGCAGATTTGGAGTCCTTTGGGTTTTCCACTTAAAGTATCATATCTGCAAAGAGTGATAGTTTGACTTCTTCTTTGCTGATTTGGATGCCTTTAATTTCTTTTTGTTGTCTGCTGAGGCTAGGATTTCTACTACTATGTTGAATAGCAGTGGTGATAATGGACATCCCTGCCATGTTCCTGACCTTCGGGGAAAAGCTCTCAGTTTTCCCCATTGAGAATGATATTCACTGTGGGTTTTTCATAGATGGCTTTGATGATATTGAGATGTGTGCCCTCTATCCCTACACTTTGAAGAGTTTTGATCAAGAAAGAAAGCTGTACTTTGTCAAATGCTTTTTCAGCATCTATTGAGAGTATCATATGGTTCTTGTTCTTTCTTTTATTAATGTATTGTATCACATTGATTGATATGTGGATGTTGAACCAACCTTGCAGCCCAGGACTAAATCCCACTTAGTTGTGGTGAATAATACTTTTAATGTACTGTTGGATCCTATTGGCTAGTATTTTGGTGAGAATTTTCAATTCTGTGTTCATCAAGGATATTGGTCTGTAATTCTCTTTTTTGATAGGTCTTTGTCTGGTTTTGGGTTCAAGGTAATGCTGGCCTCAAAAATGAGTTTGGAAGTTTTCCTTCCATTTCTATTTTTTGGAACAGTTTCCAATGTTTAAATGTTTGGTAGAATTCCCCTGGGAAGCCATCTGGCCCTTGGCTCTTGTTTGTTGGGATATATTTTTTGAAAGATTTTATTTATTTACTTGACAGACAGAGATCACAAGTAGGCAGAGAGGCAGGAAGAGAGAGAGGGGGAGGCAGGCTCCCTGCTGAGCAGAGAGCCCAATGCGGGGCTGGATCCCAGGACCCCAGCATCATGACCTGAGCTGAAGGCAGCGGCTTTAACCCACTGAGCCACCCAGGTGCCCCTGTTGGGTTATTTTTGATGACTGTTTCAATCTCCTTACTGGTTATGGGTTTGTTCAGGTTTTCTATTTCTTCCTAGTTCAGTTGTGGGAGTTTATACATCTCTAGGAATGCATCCATTTCTTCCATATTGTCAAATTTGCTGGCTTATAGTTGCTTATAATATGTTCTTATAATTGTTTGTATTTCTTTGGTGTTGGTTGTGATCTCTCCTCTTTCATTCATGATTTTATTTATTTGGGTCCTTTCTCTTTTCTTTTTGATAAGTCTTGGCCAGGGCTTTATCAATTTTATTAATTCTTTCCAGGAAGACGCTCCTAGTTCTGTTGAACTGTTCTACTGTTCTATTGGTTTCTATTTCATTGATTTCTGCTCTGATCTTTATTAGTTCTCTTCTACTGGGTTTAGGCTTTCATTGCTGTTCATTCTCTAGCTACTTTAGGTGTAGGGTTAGGTTGTGTTTTTGAGACCGTTCTTGTTTCTTGAGAAAGGCTTGTTCTGCTTTCCTCTCAGGACTGCCTTTGCTGTGTCCCAAAGATTTGAACTGTTGTGGTTTCATTTTCATTTGTTTCCATGAATTTTTTTAATTCTTTAATTTTCTGGTTGACCCATTCATTCTTTAGTAGGATACTCTTTAGCCTCCATGTATTTGAGTTCTTTCAAAACTTTCCTCTTGTGGTTGAGTTCTAGCTTCAAAGCTTTTTGGTCTGAAAATATGCAGAGAATGATCCCAATCTTTTGGTACTGGTTGAGTCCTGATTTGTGACCCAGGATGTGATCTATTCTGGAGAATGTTCCATGTGCACTAGAGTAGAATGTGTATTCTGTTGCTTTGGAATGGAATGTTCTGAATATATCTGTGATTTCCATCTGGTGTCATTTAAAGCCTTTATTTCCTTGTTGACTTTTTGCTTGGATGACCTATCCATTTCAGTGAGGGGGGTGTTAAACTCCCCTACTATTATTGTATTATTGTTGATGTGTTTCTTTGATTCTGTTATTAATTAGCTTATATAATTGGCTGCTCCCATGTTAGGGGCATAGATATTTAAAATTGTTAGATCTTCTTGTTGGACATACCCTCTGAGTATGATATAGGGTCCTTCCTCATCTCTTCTTATAGTCTTTGGCTTAAAATCTAATTGATCTTATATAAGGATTGCCCCCCTAGCTTTCTTTTGATATCCATTAGCATGGTAAATTTTTTTCCACCCTCTCACTTTAAATCTGGATTTGTTGTTGGGTCTAAAGTGAGTTTCTTGCAGACAGCATATGGATTGGTCTTTTTTTTTTTTTTAATCCATTCTGATACCTTGTGTCTTTTTTTTTTTTTTTTATAAACATATATTTTTATCCCCAGGGGTACAGGTCCATGAATCGCTGGGTCCACACACCCCACAGCACTCACCAAAGCACACACACCCCCCAATGTCCATAACCCCACCCCCCTTTTCCCAAGCCCCCTCCCCACAACAACCCTCAGTTTGTTTTGTGAGATTAAGAGTCACTTATGGTTTGTCTCACTCCCAATCCCATCTTGTTTCATTTATTCTTCTCCTACCCACTTAAGCCCCCATGTTGCATCACCACTTCCTCATATCAGGGAGATCATATGATAGTTGTCTTTCTCCACTTGACTTATTTCACTAAGCATGATACGCTCTAGTTCCATCCATGTTGTCGCAAATGGCAAGATTTCATTTCTTTTGATGGCTGCATAGTATTCCATTGTGTATATATACCACTTCTTCTTTATCCATTCATCTGTTGATGGACATCTAGGTTCGTTCCATAGTTTGGCTATTGTGGACATTACTGCTATAAACATTCGGGTGCACGTGCCCCTTCGGATCACTCCGTTTGTATCTTTAGGGTAAATACCCAGTAGTGCAATTGCTGGGTCATAGGGCAGTTCTATTTTCAACATTTTGAGGAACCTCCATGCTGTTTTCCAGAGTGGTTGCACCAGCTTTCATTCCCACCAACACTGTAGGAGGATTCCCCTTTCTCCACATCCTCACGAGCATCTGTCATTTCCTGACTTGTTGATTTTAGCCATTCTGACTGGTGTGAGGTGATATCTCATTGTGGTTTTGATTTGTATTTCCCTGATGCCGAGTGATATGGAGCACTTTTTCATGTGTCTGTTGGCCATCTGGATGTCTTCTTTGCAGAAATGTCTGTTCATGTCCTCTGCCCATTTCTTGATTGGATTATTTGTTCTTTGGGTGTTGAGTTTGCTAAGTTCTTTATAGATTTTGGACACTAGTCCTTTATCTGATATGTCATTTGCAAATATCTTCTCCCATTCTGTCAGTTGTCTTTTGATTTTGTTAACTGTTTCCTTTGCTGTGCAAAAGCTTTTGATCTTGATGAAATCCCAATAGTTCATTTTTGCCTTTGCTTCCCTTGCCTTTGGCGATGTTCCTAGGAAGATGTTGCTGCGGCTGAGGTCGAAGAGGTTGCTGCCTGTGTTCACCTCAAGGATTTTGATGGATTCCTTTCGCACATTGAGGTCCTTCATCCACTTTGAGTCTATTTTCGTGTGTGGCCTAAGGAAATGGTCCAAATTCATTTTTTTGCATGTGGCTATCCAATTTTCCCAACACCATTTATTGAAGGTGTTTTTTTTTCCATTGGACATTCTTTCCTGCTTTGTCGAAGATTAGTTGACCATAGAGTTGAGGGTCTATTTCTGGGCTCTCTATTCTGTTCCATTGATCTATGTGTCTGTTTTTGTGCCAGTACCATGCTGTCTTGATGATGACAGCTTTGTAATAGAGCTTGAAGTCCGGAATTGTGATGCCACCAACTTTGGCTTTCTTTTTCAATATCCCTTTGGCTATTCGAGGTCTTTTCTGGTTCCATATAAATTTTAGAATGATTTGTTCCATTTCTTTGAAGAAGATGGGTGGTACTTTGATAGGAATTGCATTAAATGTGTAGATTGCTTTAGGTAGCATAGACATTTTCACAATATTTATTCTTCCAATCCAGGAGCATGGAAAAATTTTCCATTCCTTTGTATCTTCCTCAATTTCTTTCATGAGTACTTTATGGTTTTCTGAGTAGATTCTTAGACTCTTTGGTTAGGTTTATTCCTAGGTATCTTATGGTTTGGAGTGCAATTGTAAATGGGATTGACTCCTTAATTTCTCTTTCTTCTGTCTTGTTTTTGGTGTAGAGAAATGCAACTGATTTCTGTGCATTGATTTTATATCCTGACACTTTACTGAATTCCTGTACAAGTTCTAGCAGTTTTTGAGTGGAGTCTTTTGGGTTTCCACATATAGTATCATATCATCTGCGAAGAGTGATAGTTTGACTTCTTCTTTGCCGATTTGGATGTCTTTAATTTCCTTTTGTTGTCTGATTGCTGAGGCTAGGACTTCTAGTACTATGTTGAATAGCAGTGGTGATAATGGACATCCCTGCCGTGTTCCTGACCATAGCGGAAAAACTTTCAGTTTTTCTCCATTGAGAATGATATTTGTGGTGGGTTTTTCATAGATGGCTTTGATGATATTGAGGTATGTGCCCTCTATCCCTACACTTTGAAGAGATTTGATCAGGAAGGGATGCTGTACTTTGTCAAATGCTTTTTCAGCATCTATTGAGAGGATCATATGGTTCTCGTTCTTTCTTTTATTGATGTGTTGTATCACATTGACTGAATTGCGGATGTTGAACCAACCTTGCAGCCCTGGAATAAATCCCACTTGGTCGTGGTGAATAATCCTTTAATGTACTGTTGAATCCTATCGGCTAGTATTTTGTTGAGAATTTTTGCATCTGTGTTCATCAAGGATATTGGTCTATAGCTCTCTTTTTTGATGGGATCCTTGTCTGGTTTTGGGATCAAGGTGATGCTGGCCTCATAAAATGAGTTTGGAAGTTTTCCTTCCATTTCTATTTTTTGGAACAGTTTCAGGAGAATAAGAATTAGTTCTTCTTTAAATGTTTGGTAGAATTCCCCCGGGAAACCGTCTGGCCCTGGGCTTTTGTTTGTTTGGAGATTTTTGATGACTGTTTCAATCTCCTTACTGGTTATGGGTCTGTTCAGGCTTTCTATTTCTTCCTGGTTCAGTTGTGGTAGTTTATATGTTTCTAGGAATGCATCCATTTCTTCCAGATTGTCAAATTTGTTGGCGTAGAGTTGCTCATAGTATGTTCTTATAATAGTTTGTATTTCCTTGGTGTTAGTTTTGATTTCTCCTCTTTCATTCATGATTTTATTTATTTGGGTCCTTTCTCTTTTCTTTTTGATAAGTCTGGCCAGGGGTTTATCAATTTTATTAATTCTTTCATAGAACCAGCTCCTAGTTTCGTTGATTTGCTCTGTTGTTTTTTTGGTTTCTATTTCATTGATTTCTGCTCTGATCTTTATGATTTCTCTTCTCCTGCTGGGCTTAGGGTTTCTTTCTTGTTCTTTCTTCAGCTCCTTTAGGTGTAGGGTTAGGTTGTGTACCTGAGACCTTTCTTGTTTCTTGAGAAAGGCTTGTACCGCTATATATTTTCCTCTCAGGACTGCCTTTGTTGTGTCCCACAGATTTTGAACTGTTGTATTTTCATTATCATTTGTTCCCATGATTTTTTTCAATTCTTCTTTAATTTCCCTGTTGACCCATTCATTCTTTAGAAGGATGCTGTTTAGTCTCCATGTATTTGGGTTCTTTCCAAACTTCCTCTTGTGGTTGAGTTCTAGCTTCAGAGCATTGTGGTCTGAAAATATGCAGGGAATGATCCCAGTCTTTTGATAACGGCTGAGTCCTGATTTAGGACCGAGGATGTGATCTATTCTGGAGAATGTTCCATGTGCACTAGAGAAGAATGTGTATCCTGTTGCTTTGGGATGAAATGTTCTGAATATATCTGTGATGTCCATCTGGTCCAGTGTCTCGTTTAAAGCCTTTATTTCCTTGTTGATCTTTTGCTTGGATGATCTGTCCATTTCAGTGAGGGGAGTGTTATACTCCCGTACTATTATTGTATTATTGTTGATGTGTTTCTTTGATTTTGTTATTAATTGGTTTATATAGTTGGCTGCTCCCACGTTGGGGGCATAGACATTTAAAATTGTTAGATCTTGTTGGACAGACCGTTTGAGTATGATATAGTGTCCTTCCTCATCTCTTATTATAGTCTTTGGCTTAAAATCTAATTGATCTGATATAAGGATTGCCACTTCTCCTTTCTTCTGATGTCCATTAGCATGGTAAATTCTTTTCCACCCCCTCACTTTAAATCTGGAGGTGTCTTCGGGCTTAAAATGAGTTTCTTGTAGGCAACATATAGATGGGTTTTGTTTTTTTATCCATTCTGATAGTCTGTGTCTTTTCATTGGGGCATTTAGCCCATTAACATTCAGGGTAACTATTGAGAGATATGAATTTAGTGCCATTGTATTGCCTGTAAGGTGAGTGTTACTGTCTTTGTTCCTTTCTGATCTACCACTTGTAGGCTCTCTCATTGCTTAGATGACCCCTTTCAATATTTCCTGTAGAGCTTGTTTGGTGTTTGCAAATTCTTTCAGTTTTTGTTTGTCCTGGATGCTTTTAATCTCTCCTTCTATGTTCAATGATAGCCTAGCTGGATATAGTATTCTTGGCTGCATGTTTTTTCTCGTTTATTGCTCTGAATATATCGTGCCAGTTATTTCTGGCCTGCCAGGTCTCTGTGGACAAGTCTGCTGCCAGTCTAATATTTTTAAACTTGTATTTTACAGACTTCTTGTCCTGAGCTGCTTTCAGGATTTTCTCTTTGTCACTAAGTCTTGTAAGTTTTACTATTAGATGATGGAGTGTGAACCTATTTTTATTGATTTTGAGGGGGATTCTCTCTGCCTCCTGGATTTTGATGCTTATTCCCTTTGCCATACTAGGGAAATTCTCTACTATATTTTGCTCCAATATACCTTCTGCCCCCCTGTCTCTTTCTTCTTCTTCTGGAATCC
This sequence comes from Mustela erminea, assembly GCF_009829155.1. Classification (NCBI taxonomy): domain Eukaryota; kingdom Metazoa; phylum Chordata; class Mammalia; order Carnivora; family Mustelidae; genus Mustela; species Mustela erminea. The sequence continues at coordinate 163,798,337 of NC_045614.1, read as the reverse complement.
AAATTATTCTAGTACTGTTTCATTTTATGGTATCACTTATCTCTTGAATTCTCCCCTCGTGTTCTAGTAGTTGTTTGTCTCTCTTCTGCTCAGGTTCTTTATTCTCCATTATATTTGGTCTTCTATATCACTAATTCTCTCTTATGCCTCATTTATCCTAGCAGTAAGAGCCTCCCCCCCCTTTTTTTTGGTACCTAATTCATAGCTTTTTTGATTTCAGCTTGGTTAGATTTTAGCTCTTTTATTTCTCCAGAAAGGGCTTTTATTTCTTCAGACATGGTTTCTCTAATATCTTCCATTCCTTTTTCAAGCGCAGCTAGCACCTTGAGAATTATCATTCTGGACTCTAGATCTGACATTTTATCAATGTCTGTATTGATTAGGTCCCTAACTTTCAGTACTGCCTCTTGTTCTTTTTTCTTGTGATGAGTTTTTCACCTTGTCTTTTTATCCAGATAATAATATATGAAGGAAAGAATAAAATACTTAAACGGTGGCAAAGCCCCCAGAGAAATGTATGCTAACCAAATCAGAAGAGACCCCAAATTGGAGGGAGAAGAAAGGGGATAAAAGGAAATTTTAAAAATTAAACACACACACACACACACACACACACACACACACACACACACACATAACCAGTGAATAGAACAGAGCCAACCACTTGATTTTAGGTGTATTTTGGTCTCTTAGAAGAAACTATCTCCCAAAATTTTAAATAAATAAAAACTCACATACATATACATACAAAAATAAGAATAAACATGATGAAGCAATAGAATATGACTGTAAAGATGAAAATTTTTTAAAAATTCTAAAAAAAGAATTGATAAGATAAGTTGATTGGAAAAAGAAAGAAAAAGAAAATGGAGAGAATTTGCTCAGGCTGTAGCCTAGAACAAAGCCCTGTCCTAGATTTAGGGTGTTTTTGATCTATTAGAAGAAATTTTATCCCAAAACTTTTTAGAAGAAAAAACACTATATGTATACAAAAAAAATAAAGTTAGAGACAATAAAGGATAAAATATGACTATAATAATGATGGTTTAAAAAGTTTTTTTTAAGAAAGGCATTGTTAGAATAAACTGGTTAAAAAACATTAAAAGAGGAAGAAGGGAAAGTTAAAAAAATCACAATACAAAAAAAAAAATAAATCTAATTGACTTTGCAAGACTAAAGAATCATGGAAAGAAAGCCATGAATTTCATGCTTTACTTTTCCTGCCTCTGGAATTCCGCTGTTCTCCTTGATCAGTAAGCTGGATGTTCGTGCTTATCTTCTGAGGGGGAGCCTATTGTAGTGATTCTCAAATGTCTTTGCCTGATGCAGAATTGTGTCACCCTTTCCAGCGGCCAGGCTAAGTAATCTGCTCAGGTCGCTCTCGGTAGCTTTTGTTCCCTGATTGCTTTCCCTAGAGCTCTGGAGGATGGGAATGAAAATGGCGGCCTCCCAATCTCTGGCCCAGAGGAGCCAAGAGCTTGGGGCCCCACTCCTCAGTGTGTTCTTGGAGAAAAGTAGTCAGTCTCTCCTGTCTCCCTGGTCTCTGGCTGCACTCCAAGCTCACCTGGCCTGTGACCAAGCATTTCTGTCTCTGGCACACAGCCCCGTTTGGAGTCTCCGAACCCAGCAGATTCCTTCTGCGCTGCTTTTCCAGCACAAGAAGGTGGGTCAAAGAGCAGTGGCCCCACTGTGCCGCAGATCACAGTTTAAGGTAACCCCAATCTGAGAGCTCACTCATTAGCTCCATCTCTGCAGCGTGGTTCTCCATTCTGATACCTTTGAATTCCTCCACATTCAGACACCCCCGATCCTTCTGTGACCCACACTGTCCCCATGATCCCCACTTAGCCTCTGGAGCAATGTCCCTCAGTGGAGCAGACTGCTAAAAGTTCAGATTTTGTGCTCTGTTGCTGCACCACTTGCCGGGAGCTGACCTTTTTCCCGTGGTCTATCTTACCATTGCTTTGGATTCACTTCTCCGCATTTCCTAGCTTCAGAAAGTGGTTGATTTTCTGTTTCTAGAATTGCTGCTTTTCTTCTCTTCAATCTCCTGTTTTGTTTGTAGGTGTTTGGAATGGTTTGCTAACTATCTAACTGAACTCCTGGGACCTGATGTCATCTCAGTCTGCTACTCTTCTGCCGTCTTGACTTTCCCCTTAGGTAATTGTCCTTTCATTGATCATTTCATCTATGTTGTCAAATTTATTGGAATAAATTTTTCATAATATTATAATTATTATTTTAAAATCTGTAGAATATACAGTGATGTCACCTTATTTCTTTCAGATACTGTTTATTTGTGTTTGCTTTCCCCCCCAAATCCAGTATTTGGTTTCATTGATTTATTACTTACTTTTTATAATTTATGTTTTACTGATATTTGCCTGCACTTTCTTTTGCCTATTTGGATTTCATTTGTACTTCTTTTTCTGGTTTTCTGATTTAGAAGTTGTGATTGTTGAATTAAGGCTTTTTTCTTTTCTGTTAAAGTAAGTAGTGCTATCTGCTTTCCTGTAAGTAGTAATTTAGTTGTGTCCAAACCAAACTTTGATATGCTGTTTTCTCATTTTTATTCAGTTCAAAATATTTTTCATTTCCTCATTGATTCATGAGTTATTTATAATTTTGTTATTTAGTTTTATATATTTGGGGATTTTTCAGATCTCTTAATGCTGTGTGTTTCAAATTTAATTCCATTGTGGTATACTTGATTGCTTTTAGATGGATTGACAGTTATTTCATGACCCAGAATATGGTCTGTGTTGTTAAGTATTCTGAGTAAACTTGAAAAGAAGGCATAGTCTTCAATTGTCGAGTGAAATGTTCTATATATGTCAATTTAATAGATTGGTAATGTTGTTGAGGTCTTCTTTACTTTTATTGTCTTTCTTTATGGAGTGGAGGGGTTTGAAATTATTTAAGTACAATTCTAGATTTGTCTTTTTCACTTTTTGCAGATCTGTGTTTATTTCCTGTTATTTTGAAGATTTTGTTTATTTATGTATTTATTTATTTGAGAGAGACAGTGTGTGCGTGCATGTTAGTGAGTAGGGAGGGTGGGGAGAGATAGGGAGGGAGAGGGACAAACAAACTCCACACTAAGCACAGAGAGTGACATGGGGCTCCATCACATGACCCTGAGAGCCTGACCTCAACTAAAACCGAGAGCTTGATGCTTAACCCACTGAGACACCCAGAGGCTCCATTTCATGTATTTTAAAACTTTCTTGTTCTATAAAGGTTTACTCTTGTTATGTCTGCTTGATGAAGTGACCCCAGTATCACCATGAAATATACCCTTTCTGTACCTGTTTATATTATTTATTCTGAAATTGACTTTGATAAAAATGTAGCTACTTCAGTTTTGTTTTGATCATTGTTTGCATAGTATATTCTTTCCCACTCTTTTACTTTGAACTTAATCGTGTCTTTTTATTTAAACTTGGTTTGTTGCTTTCTACTTGACTTTACATTTAATTCCAGTAATACAATCTCTTTCAGGGCTTTTAGGCAATTCACATTCAATGTGAATATTTCAAGAGTTAGGTTTAGATCATCTATCTACCTTTCTATTTTTCTACTGGTCCCATCTGTTCTTTATTCTCATTTTACTTTTTTTCTTACTTTTATTTGGATTAGATCTTTTGATTCCGTTTTGTTTCCTTTCATGACTTATTAGATATAAGCCTTTGTTGTTTTACTTTAAAGATTGTCTTTGGGTTTACTGTGTCATTTACAACTTTTCACAGTATACTATGAAATAATATTATACAATGTCACATATAATACAAGGAACTTAGAACAGTCTATTTCCGTATGTCCTTTCTTAGCCTTTGAGGTATTGTCACACATTCTACTTTAAATAGATTATATATAACCTTAAAATATACTTTTGTTATTTTGCTTGAAATAGTTAATTATGTTTTAAAGAGATTTGAATAATAAGAGTCCTGTGTTTACCCATGTAATTATCATTTCCTGTGTGCCTTATTCCTTTGTGTAGATACAGATTTCTATCAAATATCTTTCTTATTCCTTATGCTTGACAAATGTTTTTTAGGGGTTCCTGGTTGGCTCAGTAGGTTAAGTGTCCAACTCTTGGTTTCAGCTCAGTTCATGATCTCAGGGTAGTGCTATGGAGTCCTACACTGAGACCTTCATGGGCTTCCACACACATTGTGGAGTCTGTTTGAGATTCTCTCCCTCTCCTGTCTCCCCCTTGCTCTTCCCCTGGCTCTCTTAAAAAAATTAAAACAAAACAAATTGTCTTTAATATCTCTTGCAGTGTATGCCTGAATTCTTTTTTATTTTGTGTGTCTACTTAAAGAACTTCCTCTAATATTTCTTATAATACATGTCTGAATTCTTTTTTTTTTTTTCTGAATGCTTTTATTTTGCTTTTATTTTCTAAAAATATTTTCACTGGATAATTTTGTTTTTTCTTTTAGTGCTGTTAGAATGTTGCTTCACTGACTTCTTGTTAACATTATTTCCAAAATGATATATCTGTCATTTAAAAATGTCGTCAACAGAGGTTATGTGTCTTTATACATAACATATCTTTTTTCTTCTGGCTTTTTAAAATATTTTTCCTTTATCAGTATTTTGGAGGAATTTGATTAACATGTATTTTCATGTAGTTTTCCTCATTTTTCTTTCCTTTGGGTTGGTTGAGTTTTTTCGATCTACAGGTTTATAGTTTTTCTTCTCCCTTCTCTTTTTTCGTTTTCTTTTGGGACTCTGATTACATATATTTCAGATTGCTTGAAAATGTACCACAGCTCATTAATGCCCAATATTTTTTTCAGTGAATTTTTTCTTACAGTTTTAAAGAGATATTTTTATTTGTCATGTATTCTAGCTCATTAATCATTTTCTCCTGTAATGGTTCATATGCTGTAATCACACCCAATGCAGTTTTCCTCCTAGACATTGTTTTTATCATCTCTAGAAGTTTGATTTGTGCCCTTTTTGTCTTTGTATTCATCCACTTATCATATGCAGTCTTCCCTCTAGGTTCTTGAATATATGAAATACAATTAAAATAACTTAAAAATTCCTTGTTTACTAATTTCTCATCTATGTCATTTCTGGGGCACTTTCAACTGATTGATTCCTTTGTTTGCCATTGTTCCTCTTTTTCTTCTTTGTCTCCAGCATGGAGCCCACTGTGGCACTTGAACTCAAAACCCTGAAATCCAAACCTGATGAAATCAAGAGTCTGCTGTTTAATCAACTGAGTCACCCAGGCTCCCCTGCCTGATTTTTTTTTTTTTTTAATTTCTCACAGAGAGAGTGAGAGCACAACAGGTGGAGACCAGGACTCAGTCCCTGTACCCTGGGATCATGACTTGAGCCAAAGGCAGACACTTAAACAACTGAGCTACTCAGGCGTCCCCTGCCTGGTAATTTTTTATTGGAATTCCAGACATTTAAATCTTTACCTTGTTTGTGTGCTTGTATACTCTTGATCTTTGTTTTGGGATTTGGTTAAGTTACTTAGAAACAGGTTGATCCATTTGGGTCTTGCTTTTAAGTTAGTTCCATTAGGTTGAACTAGAGAAGCTTTTAAGTATATGACTAAATTTTTTCCTAGGACTAAGACAAAATTCCTCTAAATTCTTTGCCCATTGCTCTGTAAATTATGAAATTTTGCACTACAGCTCATGTGAACTGGCTATTCCTGTCCCATACAAGCTCATAGCTGTGCTGGAACTAGGGTGAGGAGAGCAAGATGTCAAGTGTGCAAAATTTAATGTGGTTCATGCAAGTTCAGGGTCTACACAGGAGAATACATGCTTCCTAAAATGTTGTGTACTAGGCACCATACTTGCCTTATAATACTCCCAGTCCTGGTTTGTAGGATTGGTGGTTCTAATTCAGGGGTCTGTAAACTTTTTCTTCAAGGGCTAGGTAATAGAGAATTTAAGCTTGTGAGACATATGGGTTCATTGTAACTACTCAACTCTGCTATTACTGCATGAAGGTAGTCATATATATATATATACATATATATATATATATATACACACACACACACACACATACATACACACATATACATACATTTATTTGTGTATAATAGATATACATATATACATATACATTATATATAACATACACATACATATTATATACATATACATTAATTTGTGATATATATATATATGAAGATTTTATTCATTTATTTGAGAGAAGAGGACAGACCAGGGTGGGGAGGAGGCAAGGGAAGAAGCAGGCTCCCCACTGAGCAGGGAGCCCCATGTGGGACTCAATCCCAGGATCCTGAGATCACGACCCAAGCCAGAGGCAGATGCTCAACCTATTGAGCCCCCCAGGTGCTCAATATATGAGCACTGAAGGCAGTCATATATAACATGTGAATGATAGGTGTGACTGCGTTCCAATACAATTTTGTTTACTGATACAACCCACCAGCTATGGTTTGCTGATTCCTTCTCTAATCCCTTGGGTGCTTCTCTCCCTCACCTTGGGTAGTTTCTTCATATCCGTATGCTAATTAGTACTTAACTGATTGAGACTTTGCAGAGGTGTAGAACTTTTTGTGTAAATCTCTTTTCTCCTGGACTTTCCCTTGTAATAAACTCTATACATTGGTCTCCTTTACTCCAGCCTCATCTCTTCAATTCTGTGAGACTAACAGGCTCTGCATTTGCTCTTCTTTGTGTCAGGCTCCTGCAGTGACTGACCTTCAATATTTTAGGTGCTTTTTTTAGGTCATATTTTATATACAATTTTTAAAATTCTTTCAGGTGAGAGGATAAATCCAGTCCTTGTTACTTCATGTTGGCACAATATGGAAATCTCTAAAATTAGGTTTTTAAGTTAAATTGTACTATCTTCCATAAATAGAAATGAAATAAATTATTTTTACAGGCTCAACCTTCAGAATTCATACTTTAACTAATTTTATGGACTTATCAAGTTATGATTTACTTCCAGAATCTCAATTTCTTTATTTGTTATAAGGAGGATAATAAAATATCTCTCACAGGGTTGTTGGGAAGTTTAAATGAATGGTAAATGATACAGCACCTAGCATTGTTTATATCTTATAGAAGGCTTAAAGATGTTTAATTCACTTTCTTAAGTTTGATATATTGATTAATTAAAAACTGATTGCAATTTTTTAGGCTAGATGTTGGGTTTGGAAGGGTGATGAGGGATGTAAGTAAACATAAATTATATTGCTTCTATTTTCATTGTACTGCCATTGTTTTTGAGTTGGATAGTGGTGGTAAACACCCTATAATTCAGTTTTCTCCCTATGTCCCATTAAGAGGAGTTTAATGAAAGTATTATTGTATTTTCCATTTATAGAATCTCTTTGGTTAAATGTCTCTTTGTGTCTTTTGCCCATTTTTTAATTGGATTTTTTAACTGATGAGTTTTGAGAGTTCTTTATATTTTAGATTTAAATCCAGTGTCAGATGTATGGCTTTCAAATATCTTCCCCCATTCTGTAGCTTGTCTTTTCATCCTCTTATCAGGGACTTTCAGAGACCAAACATTTCCATGTATTTAATTTTTCACTCCAATTCATCAAAGTTTACTTTTTGTAGATCTTATTTTTTTGTGTCCTGAGTATTCTTTACCAAGCCTTAGGTCCTAAAGGTTTTCTCCTATGTTATCTTCTACATTTTTATAGCTTTATATTTTACACTGTAATCATGACATTTTAGATTTTTGGATAAGGTATGAGGTTTAGATCAAGGTTCATTCCTTTGTATATGGATCTCCAATTCATCCAGCACAATTTATTTAAAAATACTATACAATTTTTACTGAATTGCTTTTGCACCTTTGTAGGAAACCAACTGGCTGTACTTTTTGGGTCTGTTTCTTAGTTCTCTCTGATATTACATTGATATATGTATGTGTTTATTTATCTATTGGTACCATAGAGTCTTGATTTCTCTTGGCATATAATAAGCTTTGAAAGCAGATAGGATAATCCCTTTTTTATTATTTTCCAGAACCAAATATCCAAGTTCCATTGTCATCCCACATATTTTAGCATAGTGTTATCTATATATTTAAAAATTATTTGCTAAGATTTTGATAGTAATTCTGGTAAACTTTTATCAGTTTGTATGTCTTTCAGTATGTTGTCTTCAATCTGACACAATGTATCTCCCCATTTATTTAGATCTTTCTTTCTTTCTTCTTTTTTTTTTTAATATTTTGTTTATTTATTTGACAGAGAGAGACACAGAGAGAGAGAGGGAACACAAGCTAAGGGAGTGGCAGAGAGAGAAGCAGGTTTCCCACTAAGCAGGAAGCCCAATGCAGGGCTTGATCCCAGGACCCTGGGATCATGACCTGAGCCAAAGGCAGACACCTAACAACAGCCACCCAGGTGCCCCTTATTTAGATCTTTTATCAGCATTTTGTAATTTTCAACATACAGACTCTGTATGTGTTTTGTTAAATGCACATCTAAGCATTTATCTTCTTTTTAAAAAATAAATTATACAAGTATTCTAGTTTTAATTTTGGTGTCCATGTGTTTTTCTTTGCTACTAAGTAAAAAATACTACTGAATTCTGTATGTTGACCTTATATCCTTTGAGCCTGCTGAACTCACTAAGTAGTTTAATAAATATCTTTGATTTTTCTGAAAGGTGATCCTGTCATCTGCAAATGGGGACAGTTTTACTTCTTTTTTTCTTTATGATTTGTATATCTTTTCCTTCCTTTACTTGCTTACTTTACATACTAGCTAACAGTTTCAGAACTGTGCTGAATACAAGTGATGAAGTGAATAGAAGTGACATCCTTTTAGGGGAAAGCTTTCAGTCTTTCATCATTAAATAATGATATGATCTAGAGGCTTTTCATAGATGTTCTTTATCAAGTGGGGAAAGTTCTCCTCTGTGCCTAGTTTTCCGAAAGTTTTTAATTTGATGAGGAATAAATATTGTCACACTTTTTTCTGTATCAGTTAACGTGATCATGAAATTTTTCTTTTTAGCCTGTTAACATGATTTTCTAATATTGAACCAGCCTTGCCTTTTAGAGTAGGCATATTTTATTGTTTTGGTATATGCTTCTTTTTATGTATTGCTCAAAGTCTTTGCTAATATTTTAAGTTTTTTGTGGCTATACTATATGAGGAATATTGATTTGTAGTTTTCACTTTTTGTACTGACTTTAGAATCAGGATAATACTGGCTTTATAAAATGATTGATCACATTGCCTTTTCACTTACTATATAGAAGAAATTGTGTACACTTGGTGTTAACTTTTCCTTTAGCATTTAGTAGAGTTCTTGGTAATATTCTTTTCTCTGAAGTCCAGTTTATCTGATAATTATATAGCCATTCCACTTTCTTTCATTAGTCTTTGAATGGTATATCTTCTTATCTTTTTGATTTCTGGTTATTTATATTGCTAAGCTCGAAGCTTTGTTTAGTCAGCATATAGTTGGTATGCCAGTCTCTGTCTTTTGATTTGCATACTTGGACCCTTACATTTAATGTAATTATTTATAAGCTAAGGCTTATGCCTGCCATTTTGTTTTTATGTTTTTGTTCATTCTCTGTTTCTCATTATTCCATTTCCCCTCCTCCCATTAATTAGATTACTTGGACATATTTTGAAAACACATTTTGACTTACCTACAGTATTTTTTCCTTAGATGTTCAAGTGAACTATAGAAATCTTATCTCTCCTTATGTCTCTTTACCCTCATCCTTGTAGAATACAACTGTCTTACATATTTCCCAAGACATTTAGGAATCTGTATAATACATTAACCATGTTATAATTTTTGCTTCAACTGTCAAACATAATTTAAAACATTTAAGAGAATGAGAAAAGTCTGATATTTACCCATAATTTTTCTTCTTCTATTGTTCATTTGTTATTTTCTTTTTTCTTTCTAAGTTTCCATATTTCTTATTTTATCAGTTCCTTTCTGTTCAGAGAACTTTATTTAGACAGTCTTTTAGGGTAGTTCTGTTGGTGACAAATTCTCTTAGTTTTCCTTTGCCTGAGAATGCTTTTCCCTTTCACTTCTGAAGGATATTTTTGCTAGATAAAGATCTCTGGTTTGAAGTCCTTTTATTTCAGCACTTGATAAATCTTGTACCACTTCTTGCTGGCCTTCATAGCTTCTGATGAGAAATCTGCTGTTAACAGAATTATTTTTCCCCTAGAGGTAAGGTGTCATTTCTTTTCCCTTGCTTCAAAGATTTCTTCTTTGTCTTCAGTTTTCAGAGTTTCATTATAATATGCTTAGGTGTCATTTCCTTGGGTTTGTTTTGTTTGTCATCTGCTCAACTTCTTGAATTTGCAAGCTTCTATTTTACTGAAAATTTGAAGTTTTCAACCATTATTTCTTTGAATACTTTTTTAGCCATCTTTCTCCTTTCCTTCTAAGATTCCTATAACAAGAATGTTAGAACTTTTGTTAAGCTTTTTAGAGCTTTTGTTCTAATTTTAGAACTTTTGTTAAGCCACGCCTGAGTGGCTCAGTTGGTTAAGCAGCTGCCTTCAACTCAGTTATTGATTCCAGCATCCTGGGATCGAGTCCCACATCAGGCTCCTTGCTCCGCAGGAAGCCCACTTTTCCCTATGCCTCTGCCTGCCACGCTGTCTGCTTGTACTCACTCTCACTCCTCTCTCTCTCTGACAAATAAATAAAAAAAATCTTTTTTTTTTTTAAAAAAAAAAGCTTTTTCAAGTCCATTAATTTTTTCTGGTCTATTTTCTCTCTGATGTTCAGATTGGTTAATTTCTGTTGTTTTGTCTTTCAGTTCACTGATTCATTCCTCTGTACTCTCCATTTTGCTATTAGGTTTATTTACTGAGTTTTAGAATTTTAGTTATTTTCTTTTTTTTAGATTTTATTTATTTATTTATTTGACAGACAGAGATCATAAGTAGGCAGAGAGGCAGGCAGAGAGAGGGAGAGGAGGAAACAGGCTCCCCACTGAGCAGAGAGCTTGGGACTCGATCCCAGGACCCTGAGATCGTGACTTGAGCCAAAGGCAGAGGCTTAACCCACTGAACCACCCAAGTGCCCAAATTTTAGTTATTTTCTTAAAAGTGCATTTTGCTCTTCTTTATATTTTCTATTTCTTTACTGAGAATTTATATATGTATATATTTTTAATTTTTTTTGATGAAAAATTTATATTTAGATTTAGCCAGCTGGACTCAGTTTAGATGATCCCCATTTTGTTGGCAACATCTAAAGCATCATAGTCAGGTCCAGTCAACATATGTCTTCTTCTCTCCATCAGGCATAATCAAGGTGTTGACCTTGGCCACATTAATGTCATAGAGCTTCTTCACAGCCTGTTTGATCTGGTCTTGACATCCACAATGAACACAAGCGTGTTGTTGTCTTCTATTTTCTTCATGGCTGACTCAGTAGTCAGGGGGAACTTGATGATGGCATAGTGATCAAGCTTGTTTCTCCTGGGGGGTGCTCTTTTGAGGGCATTTGGGCTGCCTTTGGAGACGCAGAGTCTTGGGTCATCGTAACATAGGTGATGTGTGGATCTTCTTCTTCTTTATCTTCTTCTTTTATTTATTTATTTTTTTGTGACGGTGGACGCCTTTCAGCACCACTTTCTCGGCCTTCAAAGCCTTTGCTTTGGCTTCAGCTTTGTGAGGGGCAAGGGCTTCCTTCTTAGCTTTAGGCACCATATTCGTAAAAGGGATTTCCCAAGAATGTGTACATATATGTGTGTGTATATATATATATATATACACGAGAAGAGCCACAACCCCTGTCCTAAAGAAAAATCTGTGACCCTATTGGGGATGCACCCACAACCACAGAAATGACCAGAAAGTAGATTTGGGAAGCCCCAGGGGTGAGGGTGGGGGGGCCAGCCTTTTACCAGAGCCAGTGGATCCAAGCCCCATGAGTCTGATCCAGTTTCCCTCCCCCCAAGATTTTCTAGGTTATAGGTCCCTTTGTACCTGGCACTAGAGAGAAAATAAGGAAGCGCCAGTGCTCACCCCCTCCTGGGCACATCTCATCTGTCTTATCTGTTCTGACTTAGAGACCAAGGTGCCACTCCATCGATATCCCTGGGCTGGCAGACTGGCGAGCTTTGGAAAATAGTCCTACGGATCTATGCCTGCAGGTGAATCTTATAGCCATAGGCATAGTGCTCATGGAAGGCAAGGGCCAGCAAACACACTCATGGGGAAGCCTGGCAGCATACTGGCCCTGAGAGTCCCATCACAAGGGACTCATATATAAATATATATATATAAAAATATATATATATATATATATATATTTAAAGATTTTTATTTATTTGAGAGAGAGAGAGAGAGAAAACATAAGAGGAGAGAGGTCAGTGGGAGAAGCAGACTCCCTGCTGAGCAGGGAGCCCGATGTGGGACTTGGACTCCAGGAGTCCCAGGACTCCAGGATCACAACCCGAGCTGAAGGCTGTTGCTTGACCAACTGAGCCACCCAGGAGCCCAAGAATGTGTATTTTTTAGGTTTGTTTTACACATGTTCATAATTGTTGAGGCATTTTTGTTATGGAACTTTAAAAATCCTTATTAGGTAATTCTAACATCTGTGTCTCATTATTGGCATTTGTCAATTGTTTCATCTCATTCTAGTTGAAAATTTCGTAATTTTTGTATGAGTGACTTACTGAATTCTGGACATTTTGATTATAATGTTGTGAGACTTTTGGTTGTATTCAGATTTGTAGTATAGCAGGCAAACTCTGATACCACTCTAGTGGGGAAAGATGGATGTTTCCTCATCAGTGTATGGTGGGAGTAAAAGTCTAGGTTACCCATTTGCTGTCCATTGACAATGGAGAGAGGAGATGCAGTCTTTCTTACTGTTGGGTAAGGTTGGGGAGATTGGGCTTTCTGGCATGCATCCACTAATACCACTCTGGTTGGGACTGGGAGTGGTACCTCATTACAGCTCCCAGTGAGGCCTCCTTGATGCTTGTCTCGGGGAGCAGGTGCCTTGTTACTCCTGGTTATTGGTGAAAGAACTAGGACTCTTCAGTAGGCCTCATCTGATACCAACTCAGCAGGAAAGGAGAGGGATATCTTAGTACCTTTGGACCTGGATAGAAGACCAGGTTTCTCATGTGGTCTCTACAGATCCCCCAGGAGGGAATCTTGTTATCATTCAGTAGGGATAAAAGGTCCATCATTTTCTTAGTCTTCACTGATACCTCCCTGCCAGAGGAATTGTGATTTGTTACACCCAGGTGAGAGTAGACTCCTAGTTGTCTCTTTCTACTTTTGATGGCAGAAGTATGGATGGGGTCACAATTTTTCTGTAGTGTTTGGTGGGAGTAGAGTTATTATTTAATTTTAGAAAAAAAAAAAAAAAAAACTTAGTAAGTTGCCCCTTTTCTGTGTCTTTGGCTGGATTGGGAAGGCATTTCTTGGGAGCATATTTGTGCCTGTTGGTGTTTCTGGGTTGCTTGGTGCTTCAGCTCTCAGTTTCGAATATATGAAGCAAAAAGAAAACCCAGTGAAATCATTGCTCAAAAGTACTCATGCTGGGGTGCCTGGGTGGTTCAGTGGGTTAAGCCTCTGCCTTCGGCTTGGGTCATGAGCTCAGGGTCCTGGGATTGATGCCCACGTCGAGCTCTCTGCTCAGCAGGGAGCCTGCTTCCCTCTCTCTCTCTGCCTGCCTCTGCCTACTTGTGATCTCTCTCTCTCTCTCTCTCTCTGTCAAATAAATAAATAAATAAAAATCTTTAAAAGGAAAAAAAAAGAAAAAACAAGTACCCATGCTTCCAGTTGCTGAAATGTTTCTTTGGTTCTAATGTGCAAATTGGCTTGCTTTTGTGCTTTTTCTTCCCTAGGAGCTGAGGTTTTAGCATTCTCAGGTTTTCTAGGTCAGTTGCCATTTTTCCATTTCCTTTTCAATTTTTCAGAATTTTCTGTTTAGCATCTCTTCTCCCAATTACTTTGTCCATATTGATTTATTTCTAAAAAATTTTTTATTTTATTTTATTAGTTTTTTTTGTGAAGGATATACATTTTATTTTTAAGGATCCATTTTAGAGTGTAATTTTTTGGAAGTATTGCATTTGTTTGAGGTTTTTATTTAAAATATTTTAGATCTACTATCTCCATGCCTGTGGTCCCATGGCATTGTATTACTCAAAGATCATTAGGACATAGGAACCATACAATTTACTTTATTGTAGGGAATTCATTATAGAGAATTGTTGATTAGGTTTTTAGAACTGAAAAAAAAAAAAAAAGGACGTTTCCTTTGTGATATGGAAACAGCGATTGCAAATGTACCTATCATTCCTAGATTTAGAAGAAGGAATGAGAGAACATGGAATTAGAACTTAAATGATTACAGAAAGAACTATGTAAAGCTGAGATCCTGGCCTGAGAATTGGAGGTGCTTATAAGATGGTGCTGATGTCTCTAAGCTCACAGGAGAGGTCTGGGAGGTAGATCTCAGGCCTCTGAAGAGGAAAGTGATGACTGGATCTTTCTGGGTTTGCTGAGAACACATAATAAGGTAGATCTTCAAGTGTTGAAAACACTGCAAAATGGATTCATCTGAGGCTAGAAGAAAAACTGATGTTGCTTGGCCAAAGAAGCAAGGCTGGGGTGAAGCTGACAGAAACAAGATACACACAGGAAGCCAAAAATTAGCAAATGGGAAGGGGTAGGCACCTTCTTTCTCCTTCATCATCGAGGTCTTCCTCTAACATCATTTAACTCACTGAAAGTGTGATTTGCAGAGTTCTGACCCCAGATTGAGGAAGTAGAATAAAGAAGTTGGATTTGAACCTGAGAGACAATAACTTAAAGATTGATAACTATCTTTAGTTTTATCTTAAAATATTTCATTCCTGAATTACTCAGATAATTATTTGTATTTTCTAGTTTGCTTTACTGTAAGATGCTATCTTATTTGCTTTTCACAATTCATTATGATATAGAAGAGGCAGTATTTTTCATATTTTACTTATGTGAAACTGGAGCCAGGGTGAAATTAAACCACTTATTCAAACTCGCATAGCAGAGACAAAAATCTTGTCCTCTGGATCCTGTATCAGTGTATTCAGTACATTTTTTTTTTAAGATTTTATTTACTCATTTGGCAGACAGAGATCACAAGTAGGCAGAGAGGCAGACAGAGAGAGAGGGGAAAGCAGGCTCCCTGATGAGCAGAGAGCCTGATGTGGAGCTCCATCCCAGGACCCCGAGATCATGACCTGAGCCAAAGGTGGAGGCTTAACCCACTGAGCCACCCAGGCACCCCTATCCAGTACTTCTTTTGGATGAATTTATCTGATATTATGGCTTAAATATTGATATCAGCATATTGGGTTTGAGGATCCAGAAAAGGGGTCCCACAGGACCAGCCAAGAGCGTCCTTGGCTTCACATAGGATGGACATAAAATATGACCAGAAAGAAGTGAGAGCAGAGTTTATTGAAGATATAGGGAAAGCAGATACAGAACAGAGGTCTGGAAGACTAGGGAAGAAAAGGAACACTGTTCAGGTCTGAAATTTTTACTGAGGATTGTGATCTGGTATACATCAGATCTCTCAGGCATCCTGGAACTGGTTAGAACAAAGATAAAGGCCCTGATGTTATTCCTTATACCCAGAGGATCTTGACGTCAAGATGTCTAGTATTAGTGGTCTGGAATATGCATATTGTCCAGCTTTGTCTGGTCATTCTCATCTGGTCCTTTCTTAGTTGTTATCTGTGTTAAATAAGTCATTAGTTCCTTGTCTTATAAAAGGAAGACATACACTATTTGCATTCTGAAGCATGAGTAAAGGACTATAGCTCCTACTTTCCACTTCATAGAGTCCTTCTGTTTCCCTGTTTCAATATCTTTTCTCTCATAAATATATTCTCTCAAACGTGTATTCCAACTCCAGACTTTTCTCTAATTCCAGACCATTATAAAATGTCTGTGTCACATCTTCACTTGGTAACAGGCATCTCATCTTAACATATCCAAAAAGAGCTCAGAACTTTATACATTGAAGCCCATTCTTCCTGCAGTCTTTCCCATTTCTTCCTTCCTTTCTTTCTTTTTTTTTTTTTTTGATAAGATTATTTATTTATGCGAGAGAGAGAGAGAATGCATGCATGCTGGAGCTTTAGTGGGGAGGGCGACAGGTAGAGGGAGAAGCAGACTCCCCACTGGGCAGAGAACCTGACATGGGGGTTGATCCTAGGACCCTGGGATCATGACCTGAGCCAAAGGCAGATGCTTAGCTGACAGAACCACCACCACCCCCCACCGCCGCCACCAGCTCTTCCTCTTTCCCACTTCAATTAATGACAGCCTTACTCTTATTCCCAAGCAAAAGACCTTGGAGCAGTCCTTGGCCTTTCTCATCTTCCAGTCAATCAGCAAATCTTGAGAAATGTAATTAGGTTCCAGTGTCTTCTCATGACCTCTACTTCTGTTCCTCTCAGCTAAGCTGTCAGCATGTATTATTTCAGTAACCTCCTATTAGGATTCCTGGTTTCCTCTCTAGACCCTCTTTTGTCTACTCCCAAGGAAATAAATAAGCAGCCAGAGTAATCCCACTAAATTTTAAGTCAGAACATTAGAGCAGAGCACACTGTACTGCTCAAAGTCTTCCAATGTTTTTTCACTTTATTCAGAGTAAAAGCCAAAGTCAGTAAAGGACCCCACCAAGCCCTGTCATACAGCCCACTTGGAGTTGTCATAAATGACTCCAGAGGGTGTCATCTGTATAGAATACAATATGTCACATCATAGATTCACCACCTTCTCCTTTTATCTCTTTGGATTTTCTTCCTGCTTTTTTTTTTTTCCATTTATTCTGTTCTAATCCCCTTGGTCTAATTGCTATTATTCAAACATGCCAAATATATCTCAGAGCCTTGCCCTCTTGTTCTCTGTCTTCCCCCTCAGAGACAGCCCTCCCCTGTGCATTCTACAGCTCTTTACTTAAAGGGTTCCCCTCAAGAGGTGCCTGGGTGGCTCAGTCAGTTAGATGTCTGTCTTCAGCTTGGGTCATGATCCCAGGGTTCTGGGATTGAGTCCCACATCTAGCTCCTGGCTCAGTAGAGAGTCTTTCTCTCTGCCTCTGTAATGCTTATTACACATAATAGGTGCTTAATATGTATTTGAACATTTGACTGTAGGATATAGTAATCTCATATTATCACCGTAACCTATGAAGATTTGACCTTAATATCAATGAAAAAGAATTTGACACTTTAAATGTTGAAAAAAGAACGAAAATCTGTACTAAGTTGATTTAATGTGGTAAGGCATAGAAATTTACAAGATGGAAGTTAAATTGAATTGAAAGTAATATGTGTGTGTGATAATAAATCTGTATCATATTGCCAAATTTGAATAATATTTAAAACTCTTATGGAAGATTGCTAAATCTACCATCCATCACAACTTGGAGCTATCATGGTTATTTAGTCAATGTGAATCTTTTAAAACAGTTTCAATAAGAAAGCAAAAGTATCGCTCTATTGCAATGCTTTCTGGGAGAATAATTTTTGCATCTTAAAGTGTATCTGCACACTATTTTATAATGCATTAGTAAAGAAAAGAAGTTAAGGAAGAAATGTATTTGGGTCCAAAAATAATATGCCACTGGGAAATTGAACATATTGACAAAATTGTGGTTTGGCATTAACTTTAATTTTCGGTCTTTAAGGATTACTAATAGCATGAAGTAAAAAGTTGCATTGCTCTCCTTTAACAAAGACACACATTTAAATAGAATGACAAAATGCAATGCAAACTTCAAGGTGAACTTTAGAATTACAGGATGTTACCATGAATTGATGCGCCAAGCTTGTTAGTATTCTCAGCCGGATCTCTACATAAACAATGTTACCTCTTGTCTTGTGTTTCTGGAATTATTTAATTGAAAATGTGTGGGCTATCTGTCTTGAATGGATTATAAAAAATAAAGGAAACAATGACCTATAGAATGCATTATCATTTTCCTGTTGATAGAATCAACCATATAAAATAGCCCAAAGCAGAAAATACATAAAAATCCATCTCTTGGGGTCAGAAATAGGGAAACAAATAATAAGCTCAACGGTGTGTTCAGGACGTCATGGACAAAGCATCGTAAAGCATCCAGCATGTTTAGGTGTGGCACTATTACAGGACTTGTGCTAGCAGTTTATGTCAAGCAAAAAATTAACGCTGGAAAATAAATTCTCTGGATTTGTAACTTGTGTTTCTTAAACTATTATTCAATTGATAAGGTTAATTTAATCAGAGAGGAAGCTGCCAGAAATAAATGTGTACTAACTGAAAAATGAGATTATTCATGTTTGGGGAAAGGTAGGAAAATGGGTAAAATTACTGCCCAGAGGGTCAGTCAGCCTTGGTGAATGTCCTTTTTTACAGTGCTGTTTGCAGATGTGGGTAGTAATGAGTGTGCTAACCATGTCGGTTTTCACTGGCTTGGCTTCAATATCACAATGTGAGAGCTTTACCTCATTAAAATAGAGACGCTGCAGCACTTAGGTAAATCAGAGGTTTCATCTGACAGTAGAAAAGGCACAGTCTGCTCGTCTTTTTCACATTATAAGAGGCTTTAGAAAAGGGTTTGGCAGGGCCAAATGAGAGGGAAAAAAATCCTTTGACTGCAGACACCTTTTCTTTGTTCAGTTTTGTGATGAATGGTACACTTGTTGCACATGGTTGCTTCTCAGAAATGTATTAGCATTAGGTGTTGATAATCAGTAGAAGTTCTGTATCCTAGCATCTTTTAAAAATTCATATTCAATTTAGTAGATAAAATCTGTCCTTTTTTTCAATTTTTAGTTCAGCTTAATTTTTTTTAGAAGCAGTAGTTTAAGTCCCACAATATAAAACAAAAGTGAGTCTTTATTTTTTGTTAATTGATTATATTTCACTTTTTGGATCGGGAAACACATGTAATTCTTCCTCTCTAGGTCATATAGTCCTGTGTATCACTTTTTGTGAGGACCTAGAAGTGGGAGTGGATGAAGATTACAACTGGGATAGAGAAACCAGTTTGGAGATGGTGTTGGGGGTTAAGGGTGGAGGAGGAGGTAAGTGCCCAGGGAAGGTGGCAAGGGGCAGAGAGAATCTGAAAATCAAAAAGGATGAATCCATGATTTAGTCTATCATGGGAATAGAGGTGATTCTAGAGTAGGAGTCATGAATAAAAGTGAGTCAAATCGAGGGGCCCATCCAGAGCCACCACATTGCAAGGGTCTCTACAAGAATATTGGTAAAGGATGTGTACTATAAATGTACTTGGTAGTTCTTTTTTTTTTTTTTAAGATTTTTTAATTTATTTGACAGAGAGAGAGACAGCGTGAGAGGGAACACAAGCAGGAGGAGTGGGAGAGGGAGAAGCGGCTTCCTGCTGAGCAGGGAGCCTGATGCCAGGCTTGATGCAGGGCTCTATATGGGGCCCGATCCCAGAACCCTGGGATCATGACCTGACCCAAAGGCAGACGTTTAACGATTGAGCCACCCAGGTGCCCCTGTCCTTGGTAGTTCTTAGCTGTTGTTCCATGAGCAGACCTGGAGAACTTTAAAAGATACCCCATGTCTCCTTGACATCAGCTAGTGAAGTAACTGGGACTCTAGCACCACCTTCCAAGTCCCCCCTCCATGCTGTACCCTGCGCATGTGTGAGGGGGTGTGTGGTCAGGTCCCTTTTGTGTTTTTCTGGGTCATAGGTGTTATCCATATGACCACTTGGAGTTTTTGTTTGTTTGTTTGTTTTGTTTTGTTTTGTTTTGTTTTGTTTTTAAAGCAGAAGCTGCTTCACATTCATTTCCTCAATACCTGCTGCTTCTGTCCTGTTCCCTCAGCTATGTCTCCAGCTACTGTGCCTCATCTCTCTCCTTCCTGAGACAGGGAAGTCTTATACTTTGACTGTGGTAATGACTAATGAGTGGTTATTGCAAGGATTGCCTGGCTCTTGCATTTCAGTACCTTCTGACTCCTCTTGGACCTACATTCTAAAGTCTATATATGTAAGAATCAGTTCAATACATTACTTAAAAATCCTATGTGGTTTCTGTAGAAATTTCTTGGTTAAAGTTAGGATGAGTCAAGTGATGCAAATGAGACATTAATCTCAAGAGCAAAGTAATCAAGATAGATAACATTTTGGAAATAAAACATTAATACACAAAGCACCCAAATAACAAAATATCAACATTGTTCATGAACACCCAATCAGGAATAGGACCAATGCCAAGCCTTATTGGAGGCAGAGGCGAAATGGAAAATCAAGACTGATCCTGTCTTTTATTCTTTTTTTTTTTTAACATTTTTTAAAAGATTTTTTAATATATTTATTTGATAGGTAGATTACAAGTAGTCAGAGAGGCAGGCAGAGAGAGAGGAGGATGCAGGCTCCCTGCTGAGCAGAGAGCCCGATGTGGGGCTCGATCCCAGGACCCCGAGACCATGACCTGAGCTGAAGGCAGAGGCTTTAACCCACGGGAACCACCCAGGCGCCCCTGTCTTCTATTCTTTATTGAAAATTTTTATACTTAGTTATAATAATCAGTGACTTTCTGCATTAATTTTGAGTTTTTAAAAATGTTGCATTAAAATAATATTTATCTTGATTACTGAGGTCTTTTTGCATCCTTTTAAAGTCTGCACCCTCATCAAGGTTCTCATGTGCCTTATTGCCCTCACTCTGGTGTTGGTCCTGGGAGTTACATTTATAATTTTATTGGGGGAAAATTAATAACTTCTGTGCTTTTGAGTTCCTCAGTTATGAATATGGTATTTATTCAGGGCTGCTTGTATGTCCCATAATAAATATTTTATATTTATTCCATGAAGGTCCTGCATAATTTGAAAAATTGTTCCTAGTACTTTATAACATTATTTGTTCTTTTAAATGGTTTTTATTTTTTGTTATATTTAAAAATGATTATTTTATAGCTCTTGCCTGTATCTTGCATCTTTCCTTCTTTTTCCCAATAATGCATATTGATGACTTCTCTGTGTCAGACATTGTTCTAAGTTCTTTATATAACAGTAAACAAAACTAGTGGGGGAAGACAAGAAATAATCAAATAAGTCAATAAAAAGAAAAGGTCAAGCAATAGAAAGGGTTATGAAAAAACTAAAATAGGCTGGATTGACAGAAAATGACTAAGGATGAGGCTAAAACTGGGCTGTTGGAATAAGTTACATAGACTTTGAGACTGAAGGACACATATATTTGAAGACCTAGGAAACACGAGAAGCTCCCAGAGGACAACTGAATAAATCAGGATGGAAATCAGACAACCTGACCCTTTACTTCTGTAGGTCTACTGCCTTCTTTAGAACCTGAAAGTGCTTCCTTATTCTTTTTCCTCATTTTACTTATTCATTAATTTATTCACTAAGTCAAAAATATTTATTCACACTTTGTACCTTCTCATTTCTAGCACTAAAGCATCTCTGAAAATTAAATTATTGATATATTGAAGAACATATAAAGACATTTAGAAAATGTCATTATTATTGCACCTTAAAATGAAATGTTTAGGTGTATGTCTTATGGCATATGTTCAAGATCTGTATACTGAGAACAAGAAAATATTGGTGAAAGAAATCAAAGACAGATATGCCATATTCGTGGACTGGAAGACCTAATTTGGTTCAAATCTTAATTCTTCCTAACTTGATTATAGAGTCAATACAATGACATTCAAAATCTATGCAGTACTTTTTATATAAAATAAACAAGCTGATTCTAGGATTGATATAGAAAGACAAAGACACTAGAATAGACAAACAATTTTGGAAAAAAAAATACCAAAGTTTGAAGACACAAAAAGACCCTCGACATTGTTATTAATTAGGGAAATACAAATTATAGCTACAATAAGATCTCACTATGCTTTTATTAGAATAGTGAAGATTAAAAACAAAACAACTGACAATATTAAGTCTTGATGAGGATGTGAAACAACTCTCAAACATTGCTGGGGAAAATATAAAATGATATAACCATTTTGAAAAGAGGTGGGGAGTTTCTTATAGAGTTTAACATACCCTTACTATACGATTCAGTAATTCCTTTCCTGGGCACACGTACAAAAACGTATTTGTGAATGTTTATAACAATTATTTTCATAATTGCTCCAAACCGGAAACAACCCAAATGTTCTTTAACTGGGGACTAGTTAAACAAACTGTGGTATATCCATACGATGGAATATTTCTTCAGCAATAAAAAGGAAAAAACTACACACAACAAAATAGAGGAACCTGAATATCATTATACTAATGGAAAGAAGGCAGACTCAGATGGCCACATACTGTATCACTCCACTTATATAATGTTCTGGTAAAGGTAAAACTGTAGGAACAGAAAACATTTTCAGTGGCTGCCTAGGGCTGAGAATGGGGGTGGGAGTTATTACAACGAAGAGGGGGAGCATATATTTTTGGAGTGAAGAGACTGTCCTTTATCTTGATTGTAGTGCTGGTTACAAGACTGTGTATGTTTGTCAAACTTGAAGGATCAATTTTCCTATTTGTAACTTATGCCTTAATTTAAAACAAGAAAAAAACCCAAATTATAGAGATACTAAAACATAGGATTTTGTGTGTGTGTTTCTAATTTCTCTACCAACTCAGTAAACTAAATTTGGTGATCTGTCAAAACTTTATTAAAGTTTTGTCGTTTGTACATTCATTCATTCATTCATTGCTGTCTGAAATCTAAAAATCTGGAAGTCAGTGGTTTAGCCCCGTGCATCCCAAAATGTAGTTTCTAGACTAATACCAGCGTCCCCTGGAAACTGGTTCAAAATACAAATTCTCCGGCTGTTCCCACAGAATCACCAACTTTGAGGGTGGGGCTCAGCAATCTGAGCGAGTCTTCCAGGTGACTCTGATGAACACACAGGTTTGAGAGCCACCATCACTGCTTGCTTTATTTGGAATCACTGTAGTGTGGCTTTAGGAGTAAAACGATGTTTTTGAATTCTGGTTCTTTCAATGTGTGAACTATTTCATCTTTCAGTGTTTGATTTTTCTCATCTCTAAAATGAGCATTTTATTTATTTTTTATTTGACAGAGAGAAAGCGATCACAAGTAGGCAGAGAGGCAGACGGGGACGGCGGCGGGGAGGTAGGGGGGTGGGGGAAGCAGGCCCCCTGCTGAGCAGGACCATGATCTGAGCCCAGGGCAGAGGCTTAATCCACTGAGCCACCCAGGTGCCCCTAAAATGGGCATTTTAATATCTACTTCCTAACATATATTAATATGAACTAACATATATTAATATGAATCTTAAATAGAATAATGTCAGTAAAGTGCTTAGCACAGAGTCTGACACGTAGCAAAAGCTCAATGAAGGGTAATTAGATTTAAATATCACCTGACTCACAGTCTTGAATTTCCCCCTTTTTTTTCCCCTTTGATATATGCACAATGAAATTCATCTTAAGCACTTATTTCAAACTGCTGTCTAGCTATTGCCATTCTGTTTATTTAGGCAAGGGACTCTGAGGTCCTAACTGGATGTTTTCCTTTTCCTTAGTGTTTTCCCATGTACTTTATATGCTTGTTCTTGCTTTTTCTTAGACAAAACACTACTTGAAGAGAGATACTGTCTGGTACTTTGCAGGCAGAGTACATTTCCATTTTGCAGAGAGAGTGCCTTTGTTTGAATATTTATATTTTCAGTCAGTCATTACTTGGGCATTTGCAAAAATTGAATTAAAAATTAACTTAAATGAAAAATTAACTGATTAACCTAAGGCAGAATATTCAGTAGCAGATATGAATATAAAGCCTCTTCTCTTGATTCACATTTCCATAATCATGTTACAAGCTCAACGTGTAGTGTGTGTATGTGAACATACATGTGTGTTGAGGGGAGGAATGTTGATTGAAGAAGATAAGCAAGAACACAGGGGAGAATGTATACCCATCAGAGATGACAGGTAACCTTCTAAAAGTGCTATGTCTCAATTTCTAAAATATAGGAAATTCATAATTTTGTACCAGTTTATCAAGTTGGAACCACTGATTTCCAGGAAAAATTATTTTCTTTTTTCAGAGGTAAGAGTTGAAAGGTACTTGGTATTATCCTGCATTTTCTGTTTCCCTCAGGAAGCAAGTGCTTGCTTAATCATTCATGTGGCTCAGTAATGCAACCACTTTTCAAATAGGAGGGACCTGCCAGGATATGTCACCATGTCCCTTTCACTCAGTATTCTGAAGATTTATTCCCTTTCCCTTAATTGGGAAAGTATTGAGAATAGCAAATTTATTTCTGTTTTGAGCATGTTTACATGTATACCTGATTCAGTTGAATTTTTTTTTTAAGATTTTATTTATTTGACTGACAGAGATCACAAGTAGGCAGAGAGGCAGGCAGAGAGAGAGGAGATGCAGGCTCCCCGGCAAGCAAAGAGCCCAAGGTGGGGCTCGATCCCAGGATCCTGGGATCACGACCCGAGCCTAAGGCAGAGGCTTTAACCTGCTGAGCCATCCAGGCGCCCCGATTCAGTTGAATTTGAAAATGGAAGTGGGATCTTTTGCACTGATGACTTTGAATTCCAATTTGACTTGCATGGAAACTGCTATAATTGCTATAATGCTGTCATCATTGTTTTGTAGCAATAATAATAATAGTAATGATTATAATAATAATATGGGGTTCTACTTGACATAGTATTATCAAAAAAAGTGTAAGGTCTTTTTGAAAAGAGAATTTAATTAGGGAGTGTTTGAATCATCTTCCGCACTGGACAGATACAAAGAAGCAGTTTCTCTTGCAGATGGCCTAATACCACTTGGGCATTTGTTTTCTTCCTTCTCTACTGTGAGGAAAGAACATACTAAAAAAGAGGTTTCTCCAAGCCTCTTGATCAATATTTAGGGTAATTTGCCTGATAAATAAATTTCTCATTTCCATTTCACTAAGATTTGCAATGCTTTATCATCATTGAAGAGCTCCCAGCTGTCTCAGGACCAATTTTGGGAAACTTGCTGTACACTTGAGACCTTTATAAGAACATGTGTTCTTCCACTTGGTGGTGTGGCATCAAAGAGGAGAGCTGCTGAGCTCTCTTAAGGGGGACTTGGTTCCTGTACAGAGTGCAGGGAGTTGACAACCTTCCTCTGCAATGCCTTTGGGATCATCCTGGGCTTCTGTTCTGGTGGAGGGCATACCCCTCCCGCGCAGTCCATGCCACTGACTGAGCATGGCAGGACTACCAGAGCCAGGCCATTTCTACTCCACAAAAGATGAGACTCTTCTAAAGGGGAGTTTTGGCTTCAGAGTTTTCCACTGGGTTGACTAAGGTTCAGGCCAATCTGTTTGATAGTCTGAGGTTCTCCGTGTCTAACAAGCTTGTTTTGTTTAATCTTTTCAAGGTGTTGCCTCCCCATAAACCACTTGTGCTTCTAATTTCTCATCTTAGCTTCTGTTTCTAGAAACACCAACTGACTACAGGACTGATTACTGTAGGAATTTAAACAAGATAATAGTATTTACATTGAAGAATAAAGTTTTTTTTCACCAACACCTTTTCCATATTTCACTCTTCTTCCCTAATCTGCCTTTACATACACAATTGTTTTACACAAGTAAGAGCTTTGAGTCAAGGTTAGAGGTTAAGAGCACTGACTGAGACCTGACTGGTTTATCAGCCCTCATTCAGAAGTTACAAGTTGTGGGGCACCTGGGTGGCTCAGTGGGTTAACGCCTCTGCTTTCAGCTCAGGTCATGAACCCAGGGTCCTGGGATCGAGCCTCGCATGGGGCTCTCTGCTCAGTGGGGAGCCTGCTTCCTCCTCTCTCTCTCTGCCTGCCTCTCTGCCTACTTGTGATCTGTCTGTCAAAACAAAACAAAAAAACTTTAAAAGAAGTTACAAGTTGCGTGATTGGGATAAGCCTCAGCTTCCTCATTTGCAAAAGTGTGAAGTGATAGTGCTGCTTCACGTGAATATTAGCAAGAACTGAATTATTATAAATAAAGCATTTAGACTACCACAAATCAGTGCTTTATGGGTTTGTTTTTAGTAATAATAGCAGTAGCATGGCATCGAACCTTGTTTTCCATACTTAGAAATAAAGGTACTGTGGGTATCGTCCCATCTTTCCATCTTCCTCGTCTACTTTCTTTTGTCAGGAACAGGTACTTTTCTTAAGGAGAGTTAATGATTTTTGTTTGCTTTTTAAAAGCAACTTTCTTGAGGTATAGCTGACATTTAATACGCCGTACTTACGTAAAGCATACAATTTGGTGAGTTCTGATATATATACACACTTGTCAAACATTACCACAATCAAGACAGTGAGTATCTCCTTTACTCCCAATGTCTTCTCATGCCCCTTTGTAATGCTTTGCTCCCACTCTGCCCCATCATCCCCTTCTCAGGCAATGACAGATCTGCTTTCAGTCATTATATTTTGCATTTTCTAGACTTTATGGAATTATAAAACATGTACTGTATTTTGCTTATATATGATAGCGTGTAGGGACCAAATTTCACATTTTTTTTTGCCTATGGATGTCTAATATCCCACCACTATTTGTTGAATAGACACTTTTTCTCTACTAAGTTACCTTTGTCCTTATGTTTATCTTTATGCCAATATCATATTGTCTTGATTACTATAATAAGTCTTAAAATCAGAATGTATTCACCCTCTAATTTTGTTCTCCCTTTACAGAGTTATTTTGTCTGAGACAACTTCAAGCATAGGTGGCAAGGGAAGAACTTACCTTACTACGCTTTTTAAAAAATTAACATATAATGTCTCATTTCCTTCAAGGGTACAGTTCTGTGAATCTTTAGTCTTACACAGTTCACAGCACTCAACCATAGCACATATCCTCCCCAATGTCCATAACCCAGCCATCCTATCCCTTCCCCTCACCCCCCAGCAACTCTCTATCCTCTTTCCTGAGATTAAGAGTCCCTTATCATTTTTCTCCCTCCCAATCCCATCTTGTTTTATTTTTTCCTTCCTTATCTCCCATGACCCTCCACTCTGCCTCTCAATTTCCTCATATCAGAGATATCATATGATAATTGTCTTTCTCTGATCAACTTATTTCATTTAGCATAATACCCTCTAGTTCCATCCATGTCCTTGCAAATGACAGGATTTTTTTTGATAGCTGCATAGTATTCCGTCATAGATATATACCACATCTTCTTTATCCATTCATCTGTTATGGACATCTAGGTTCTTTCCAGAGTTTGGCTACTGTGGACATTGCTGCTATAAACATTTGGGTGCACCTGCCCCTTCAGATCACTACATTTGTATCCTTAGAATAAATACCCAGTAATGTGATTGCTGGGTCATAGGGTAGCTCTATTTTCAAAATTTACTCTCTCCCTCTCTCTCTTCCTCTCTCCCCCTCTCTCAAATAAATAAATACAATTTTAAAAAAAATCTTTTTTAGAAAATTAAAAAAAAAATCTCTCAAGTCATGTTAAGACATGAAGGAATCATGGGGCTCCTGGGTGGCTCAGTGGGTTAAAGCCTCTGCTTTCAGCTCAGGTCATGATCCCAGGGTCCTGGGATTGAGCCCCACATTGGACTCTCTGCTCAGCAGGGAGCCTGCTTCCTCCCCTCTCTCTGCCTAATTGTGGTCTCTGTCTGTCAAATAAATAAGTAAAATCTTAAAAAAAAAAGACATGAAAGAAGCTTAATATACTTATATACTTATAATGCATACTGTATTTTAATATACTTACAATATACTTATAATGCATACTACTAAATGAAAGAAGCCACTCTGAAAAGGCTCCATATTATATGATTTCAACTATATGACATTCTGGAAAAGGCAAGAAGTATGGACATAGTAAAATGATTAGGTAATGGGGAAGAGGGATGAATAGGCAGACCACAGAGGATTTTTCTTTTAGGGTACTGAAAATACTCTGTATGACACTATAATAATGGATACTTGCCATTATACATTTGTCCAGAACCATAGAGTGGATAACACCTGGAGTAAACCATGAGATAAACTATGGACTTTGGGTATAATTATGATATGTCAATGTAGAGTTATCATTTACAACAAATGTACCATTCTGGTTGGGGATGTTGTTAATGGGAAGGGCTACGTATGTATGGGAACAGAGGGGGTATGTGGGTAATCTCTGTATCTTCCCCTCACTTTTGCTGTGAACCTAAAACTTCTGCAAAACAATGAAGTTAAAAAAAAAAAAAAGCTACGATGGCAGGGGAGCTTCAGCTGGGTCTTGGCCACAGCATGGCATTGTTGAGCTGAATTGTTTCATTGCAGTGGCATTTGTAACGGTAGCAGGTGCTGCTCTGGCCACCAGCCTGCAGAAAGCTTGCTGAGAGAATTTGTTGCCACATGCAATGCATTCAGCAGTCATTGACTCAGATCCCCTTAGCATATTGTCTGAAACCTCAGCCTTCTGAAACACCTCCTGTATCCTGGAAGAGTGATGGGAGGTTCCCAGGCACTACTTGCTGCTGTCTTCAGCACTTTTTTTTTTTTTAAGCATTTTATTTATTTATTTGACACAGAGAGACACAGTGAGAGAGGGAACACAAGCAGAGAGAGTGGGAGAGGGAGAAGTAGGCTTCTTGCTGAGCTGGGAGCCCGATGTAGTGCTCGATCCCAGGACCCTGGGATCATGATCTGAGCCGAAGGCAGATGCTTAATGACTGAGCCACCCAGGAGCCCCAAGTCTTTAGCACTTTTAACAAAGAATATTCCATTAAGACTTCAACAGCTAGATTTTGGCTGTGCTGCTGCTCACACCTTCCCCTGTTGGGATGTTAGTCCCTCAATTACTGACTGTTGCCACTGCCCCAAAGCCAAATGCTACAAGGAGAAAAACTTAATCCCAAGTGGATTCCCAGGCAGAATGCGGAGGACATAAAATTTTTCCAGAGCTTTGGTAATAGATGCAAGTGGGTGCAAGTGGGTAGGTGAATTGGAAAGAAAGCTGCTGCAAGAATGTTAGAGTTCCTACTGATGATGCAGTCAGTCCTTAAAAAAGCCGGCTGGAGGTGTCAGGGGCTGGCGACAGGCAGCAGACACAGCCTTCAGCTTCCTGGGAGAATGTTCTTAGGTTCATTTCCCCATATCATTTAGGAAGAGAGGATCAAGGATATTCTTAGAGGCCACTGGAATGTTTCAGAATAAACTTGACACTAGTCAGAAAATCTGGATCAGCAAGGAAGTTGGAGAGTGGATGATTGGTTACTTAAATATGGGGATAAGGAGGTGAGAAAAGAGCATAGATTGTAGCAAATGCACATGTATCTGGTGAAGGAGATTCTTGGATCCACAAGGATGAAGACAGTCATTGGAACTGATACAGTTTGGTCACGGAAAAGTATGTTTTAATAAATTAGGCACTCAACGGATCTCTTTATTTACCGCCCTCAAAAACACATCCTCATATTCAATTTGATTCTACAGACACCTACTCGAAGCTGGGAGCTGGGGATATGGCAAAGGAGACTATCTCTTAGACCTTGCCGCAAGGAGCTGTGCAAAAGGTGGGGTGACTTTTCGTCCCTCTCTTCCTTATGCAGCTGTGTGGAGCAACACATGTGGGTTCGGAATCTCGGGTTCACCAGGGCCCCATTACCAGAGCTGGCCTTTATTGGAGAGTTAGAAAGGAAGCTCATTATGGAAAACCGCCAAGTGCTTTGAGGCCTCTTTTGCCTTCTTTCTCGTCCCTCCTTCCTCTAATGGCTTGCCTGGAAGTTGACAGAGCATGAAAGCTATCAAAAATATGCTGCTTCATGTAGCTCTCAGAGAAAGCTCTTTTTTGTTTACTGTGGGTAATTGTTCCTTTTTTGTTTTTATACCACTTAGTGCCTCTGATTTCCCAGCTTCAACGAGCTGCCAGTTTTCATTCTTCAGTAGGAAGAAAAGAATGCAATAAATATGTAAACAAAGAGATAAATAGTAAACAGAAGTAAAACAGTAAAACGCTCAACACCTCAATTAGAGATGCGAATCGATCGGTTCAGCAGACTTGGACCTGCATTCCGTGTCTCATAAAATGAAAGTTGTTTTATTTATCTCAGGAAATGAAACCTTCCCAGGACCAGTTCGAAAGAAAGCATAGGGTATAGTAACGGTTGGCTGCCACATTGTACTGACAGCAGGTGATCCTAGGGCTGCAGCAGGAACTGAAAGGCACTTCATCCGGTTGGGACAATTCACTCCTTCCTGTCCCCCAATTTTGCTTCAAATCCCATGAAACTCTATTTGGCCTAACTGAACATTTGAGGGAAAAAACTATAATTTTCTTTGAAAATTGTAAGTAATAACAGAAAATTTCATCATATGCAGTAGAAATCTCCTATTGATTGATTATCCCCCAAAGTTTCTCACCTCAGACTTAGCAAGGAGGTGGTGGTGGCTTGTCAGAGGGAGAAACTGAGCAAGGACGACTTGACAAGACACCCGTTAAGCCTTTGTTATGTGAAGAATAGAGTAGTGCTCTACAGATTCCCGAAGGCTTAGTCGTGCAATGCATTTGATCAGCAGGTGTGTCAAGGTGACTTTTACCCACTGTAATTTTTCAAGTTTGGTGTTACCGTCTCATTTCGCCAATAAGGAAGTCGAGGCTCAGAGCGATGGAATAACCTGCTGAAGATTCCTATGCACCAAATTGTGAAGAGAACTTCAGACCCATGACTGACAACCCTGAACGCCCTGTCTTTCCCCCTGTATACCTGACTGTCTGCTAAATTGCAGAAACTGAATGGGGCGGATGTTATGGAAAGCCATTGTTGCTTTCCGTGAAGGACTGTGCTGCGTGTTCCCTGGAACATTTTAAAATATCCATCATTCAGATCAACATGGCCATGGCAGTTACTGAATCTTTCAAGCAAGCAAGGTCATAGATTTCTAAGGGAATGTCTATATCCTCTTCATTCTTGTTTCTGAGGGCTAATATATTCATAATATTTAATTTATTAAGGTCAATCCAAACTCCGCAAATAATGTATGGGGAATATAAATAAGTTCCATCCACATGTATTCTTTCTACCTCAATTACTACTAAATTCAAATACAGATAATCTAATATGATATTATGCTTAATATTTGATATTTTATTTGTTTCTGTTTAGATTTCATATGACTATTTTAAAATCAAGCTGCTGTAGAAATAAAATGAACATGATTTACTTTATTTTTGAAATATTTGTTCTTATCATAATACATGATTATCAGTCCATAGTTATGATGTGCATTAAAAAGAAAACAATTAGTAATTTTTCTTCTTTTTAGTACATCCTGGATATTGAAGCAAGTTGTTTCTGTTTTCTTATGCTTATACTTACATTTTCCTCATTTGATTTAGAATCTTGGTCAATCATAAAATTTTTTCTCTCTCCAATATGAGAATAATAATAATAATTTGCTACCAATTAGAATGATTTTTAGAGTTGATTTTTTTGTGCTAAATGTATAACAACAGCAACAAAAAGAAGGGAGAAAATATGTCAGGTTTGTTTCCCTAAAAAATTAGGTGTAATTGTTCATTCTAAGGTATAATTTACATTCTAAGATATTAGAGGTAGAAAAGACTGCAGAGGCCAAATGTCAAGTGTTCCAATCCACTTTTTCCATTTCTCTTAATGTTTGAGTCTCCTTTAATCAAGTGTTTCTTCTTTGTCTTTTTTTCTCATATCTGCATATGTATGTATGTATCTTCTGCAATTAAAAAATAATTCAAACAGAAATCCAGGAATACATTTTTTACTATTGTGTTTTCTAAGATAATAATTACCAAGTTAAGTAATATTTTTGATGTCTTACTCTGTCTTATTCAAAGGACCTCAAAATTGTGTGTATGCAAATCCACAATGGAAGGTCAAGTAATGGCATTTTTTTAACCACTTGGTTATGCATGCAGAATGATGTATTTGTATTTTCTATCTTGCAATTTAGAAGCATTGATGGTCAGCGTAAGGACATTCGAATTACAAAATACAAAGTCAATTTTTCATAGATTGTATTTAATGCAAAATCATCAGATTCCTTTTGCCAGGTAAGGGGCAGTTTAGTATAGAGAAGAGTGCTTAGATTTATGGACTACTGCATGGAGAATTGAACAAATATAATCTGCACACATTTCTTTTTTTTGGTGAAGATTAAAAATAAGATGTTAAATTAACTAATACTTATTAAGAGCTTGCAGTATTTTAAACACAGTGCAAGGCAGTTGACACAGTGTCTGACATAGAGAAGGCATATATACTGAGTGGGAATCTTTATCAATAACTTAATAAATGTTTCCCTTATGATTAAATTATTTATGACTTTTGGTTTGTTTGTTTTCAGCTCTAAACTGGCCCTAAAAATTGAAGTTAGCCAGGCAGTCTTTGTTTCTTTCGGGGTTTGACCCTGTAGCCTTGTGAAATTTACAGGTTAGTTTTTCAATTCTTGGCTAACTCTACTCTCATCTAGAGAAAGTCATGAAATCCTATCCTCAGTCAAATACTCATAGCCAAAAATAAATCACAATGACCATAAATGAAAGCCGAGCAGCCAAAACCAGCCCATACCCTTCAGGGTATCTTAAATTTTGATATTTCAATTTTGTTTGTAAGAGAAGCTGTAAGAATGTTTCCAGTGTATGAATATCCCTTTTCTTTTTTTTTTTTTAAGATTTTATTTATTCATTTGATAGATAGAGATCACAAGTAGGCAGAGAGGCAGGCAGAGAGAGAGAGAGAGAGGAGGAAGCAGGCTCCCTGCTGAGCAGAGAGCCCAACATGGGGCTTGATCCCAGGACCCTGAGGTCATGACCTGAGCCAAAGGCAGACACTTAACTGACTGAGCCACCCAGGTGCCCCTGAATATCCCTTTTCTTAATCAAATATTGTATTTATGATTTAAAGAGTACAGAAAGGAAGCAAGTTGGTCACAGCAATTGTGAGGTATAGAGCTGATTAAGATGAATTTAGAAGTTACATCAGTGTCCTGATGATTGTAAACCAAGTACAAGATTGATTTAAGCTTTGTTTACAATAATCTTTCTTTATTTATGGCACCTTATTAATTTTTCAAGATTTTATTTTATTTGAGAGAGAGAGAGAGACAGAAAGAGCATGAGTGGGAGGGTGGAGGGGCAGAGGGAGAGGGACGAGCAGACTCTGTGCTGAGCAGGGAGCCCACCGTGGGGCTCGATTCCATGACCTTGAGACAACAACCTCAGCCAAAAGATGCTTAACCGGCTGAGCCACCCAGGCGCCCTTTCTTGCGGCACTTCGAAGAAAACAGTGAAAGGACGGAAAATTAAATCCTAGGTTATGATACTACAGTTGTTTGTTCCTAGGAAGCAAAGATGCCTACTCAGCTTACTGTGTTCAACAAGCTTTGCTCAATGAAACTAGGCAGGCATGTATGTGCACTGACAATGATACTGGGCTCTGGGGAACCAAATGAGTCAGATGCACTCAGGAAACTTGCTGGGTTGTTAGGTCTTTACACTGCACGGTTTGGGACATTGTGTGCAATAATGTCTCTCTAGCTAGAATCTCTTTGAGGTCAGTGTATTTTATATTGTTGTATTCTCCGCAGTTTTCAGTGATCCTCATCAAGAACAAGCTCTCTGCAAATACTTGTTAAGCAACAATCTTCTTGTCTGACTGAAGACGTGAAATAAAACCTAATTTGCAGACGTCGTAAGGCTTTCATTTTCTGTTTTCTAGCTCTCCTTTATTCATGGGTCAGGAAGAAATCATCTTGATTTAAAAGATGCTTGTGAAGCTGCTTTGGTGTAAGTCCCTCGAGCATTGCAGCTCTGCCCTCCGCACCGTGCCTGGGTCTTAGCCCGTCCCCGCAGCGGGGTGTTCTGTAACTCGAAGCCATTGAATCTGATGTCTTTCCAATACCCTAACTATCCCTGTGTTCTGTGTGCTTGCTCCTAATTAACCAAAGGTGAAGGACCGAGGCAAGGTTGCCTCTTGTGTCAAATCCATTTATCTATTCTTTCCCACACAACTTGCAAACCAGAGGATCCGGGACAACTCCCAGTGGGTGTCTGTCCTTTAAGGGAAGAATACTACTCTGAGGTTGTGTTGCCATGTGGGACCCTTACATTAGTATGTGTTTGTGTGTTAGAACCATGTGATCCCAAGTCAACAGGGCTAGGTGCGAGTTCTTTGTCATTTGCTCTTTGTGTGACCATGAGTTAAGGACTTACCTGCCCCTCCTCTCTTTTATCTTTTTTCTTGATTAAAAATCTTTACACAAAATGCTTAAGCTCTTTGATGCTTAGTTTTCTTGCCAACAACAAATTGAAAAGAGCAGAGTCTATCATTTGATTTGTATTAAATGAAATAATCCAGAGTATTTACACCTATTTGGTGCACAACTTGCCTTCCATAAATAGGTGTTTCCTATTACGGCTGTTGTTCCTCTTTTTTCCGAATAAACATTGTATTATAATCCATTTTACCGCTCTTGATATGTCATTAGTAAATAGACCATTTCACAGCTCAGTATCAACTTCTCTGCCTCATTCACTGCAAGAAGATCTGAAATTTATCTCCCTTTCTCCCTCTCTCCCCCGCCCTTTCTTATTACTCTAGCTTTTGTAGGCCCTACACATTTGGGGCTTAAGATAACCAAGGTCTCCATTTCCCTCTTGCCTTGCCTTTCTTTTTGTTCACTACTCATGGATCTTTAACTTTTGACTTTCTGAACTGGAAACTGTACCCTCGAACTTGATGAAAAGTAGGTCTGTGATCATTCAGAAGCTGCTGTCTGTGGGAAACTCCAGTAATAACTGCAAAAAACTATACAGCCTTATAAATCAGTAGAATTCACTTTTATGTTCTAATTTAAAGTTATTTTAGATGGTTCTTGAGTGGAACAAAGTTTCTGATGTTTTGAATTGTTGAGAGAGACAAGGCCCATTTCTCCATTAAAAAATCTGCTGATGCCAACACTCTTCTCTTCCGACAGCATCTTGCTTCGAGGCAGGTTGAGTCAGGGAGAGTTGTTAGGACCAAGACCGCTCTCTTTTTTTTAGGGTCATTGTGAGAGTAGCCCTGTAAGGAAACCCATCTGAGTTTGGGTGCCGAATCACTGGAGCTTGAGAGAGATTCATTTGAGAGATCCTGGGAATGCCTGCTGCCCAACTCCTAGAAACCTTGTGGCAGGGGGAGATAGAGGTTGTAAGCAGCCTTCTTTGCTGGGGATAGGAGCCATTGGTCCCTCCTTGCTTATTGTTGGGTGATGACTCAGAGTCACCTGTAACCATTGACTGGACAATCCCATGTGCCACCCACGATTAACTTGATTAAGATGTGAAAAATGAATGATTAGATCTAATAACTAGTAATTCATTAATTATCATATCTAACAATGACTAATTAGTAGATCTAATGACAGTTTATGAGATCTTAATAAATCAAATTAAATTGAATAGGAGATAGAGAGCATGTGAATAATGAGGGGAAATAACACAAGATGCACTAAAAGCCAGATGCAAAGGTTTAGCATCCCATGACAGGAGAGACTACAACATGGTTCCTTTCTAGGCTCTAACAGGTTGGATTTAGCCAACCCTGAGAGTCCGACAGAAAAACCAGATCAAATGAGGTTCTTTGGGATGAGAGGAGACTGAGGTTCTGACACAAGGTGGGTCACTGCATTGGAGGAAATCACTAAAGGAATACTTAGAAAGAGAGATAAGGAAACCCAAAGATAAACTTCAAGACTTATTACAAGGTTATTTGGTTTTGTTTCTAGGTTTCTGGAGTCAGGCAGACCTGGGCTTCAATCCCTCTCCTGCCTGTTACATTTTTTACCAGTTCTTACATTTCTTTGAGCCTTATTTTTCTTATCCATAAACTGGGAAGGGGATAATAACCACAACCTAGGAGATGATTTGTAAGTAAATGTATTATAGTATATAAAGGTCTGGAGCACAGGGATAAGCACGGTAAGCACCCAGTAAATGGAACCTGATAAAAATAATTACATGTTCAGTCCCCTGTGGACTCTGCCTGCTTCTCTGCCTACTTGTGATCTCTGTCTGTCAAGTAAATAAATAAAATCTTTAAAAAAAAAATCGTTAAAAAAAAAAAGAAGAAGAAGTAAGTATGGGGAATGTTGAATTTGGGAGTTGAACGTCAAGAAATTTCCTCTCCTCCTCTATAAGGCCTGGAACATTAAAAATAATATCTGTTTTTGAGTACAACATTTGAATTATTGTTTGGGTGAAAAGCTGGTTTTTTTTTTTTTTGTTTTTTTTTTTTACCCTAGACATAGAGACTTTTAAAATCCTTTGGAGATTTCCAGTGGACCCTGCAAGGGAAAGTAGTCCCTAATGATGAGCTAGTCATAAAATGCATCATTAATTTGTCTACTTTGATAGAGGTTATTTATTGAGATCAGCGTGAATTTCACTGTCTCTGAATCACCACAGCCCTGATAGTGCTCTCTTCTTCAAAGGGAAGCCACAGCTTAATCATGCAATGAAGGATTTAAAAATGACAACTCTTAAGACCTGACAAAATGCTTTTCTGCCCCACTGACTGACATAAAATACAAATAATAATTCTGCATTACTTCTCCAGGACATTGTATGGAATAACTAGTTAACGAATGTCAAGAAAGTCGAGAGTGTAAAAAATAATGATTAAACATAGAACAAATGCTAAAAAATATTGTTATTTATTTTTTGCCATCCTGGCTTTATCTCGTAGCCTGGACCTTTTTCTAGGCTGCAAAAATGCATTTGGTAATTATAAGAATTAATCAAGTCCCAAACTGGATTATGGTGGTGGCAGACATCCTTAATTACAGGCAATGGAAAGCGAAGGTCATTGCTGGTTTAAATCCAGCGTAGGTCAGTGCAGAGAAAAAGCCATTAACAGCTGAATGTGATTTTATGCTCTGAACAGAATGAATTGCTGCCTCAGCCCAGTTTCTTAGTAAACAGTTGTCACACACCTGAGCTAACAATCACAAAAAGGACCAACTGGCCCCTTCACTGGCAACCTTGATAAACAGAGGTTCTCAGTTCTGGCTTCACATTAAGCTTACCTGAGGAGCTCGGGAAACGCAGATGCCTAGAATAATTCAGCATTGGTAGGAATAGAACCCAAGCACCAGGCTTTTTTTTTTTTTTCTTTCTTTTTTTTTTTTTTTTAATAACACTCCAGGTAATTCCATTGTACAGCCACATTTATACATCACTGCTCCATCGGAAGGAAAAGACAAAAAGCAATGTTTCTTCACAATAGCTTTGCAATGAACTACAACCTATGGTGAAGTGTTTATTTCAATGATGTCCTTATAATGTAAAGCCTGTAGATAAAAAATAGGCTAATAGACTTTAGTTTATTTGGATACCTAGTTGATGGCTCTGGAGACTATTACACTGATTTAAAAAATGATCTGTAATCCCAACCTCGGCCACCACTTGGATGTCTGATGCTATAACCTGCCAGGAGACATGGACATTTGAGGCCTGAAAGAGGTTTCTGAGGTTTCAGTGCTCATAACTATTTATCACCCTGTTGATACACAGTTTAGATCTTTGCCTAGAGATGTAAAAGCTTTTGCACTTATTAACTTTATATAAGAAATAAAAATGCTTGGTTTTTTTACCTGCCATCTTAAATTCAGGCCATGGAGCAAGACGTCGCTTAGTCCCCACCCCACTTCTGTTTGGTGAGTGACAAAGAAATGTGATCTACAAGCAATCATAGACACGGAGTGTACTTGAAAAGGAAGCTAGCTAAACCCATGGAGATCACTTAGTATTTGAAGTGC
Source organism: Mustela erminea (assembly GCF_009829155.1). Classification (NCBI taxonomy): domain Eukaryota; kingdom Metazoa; phylum Chordata; class Mammalia; order Carnivora; family Mustelidae; genus Mustela; species Mustela erminea. Next base: position 163,760,576 of record NC_045614.1, on the reverse strand, counting down.
TCTAGAGCTCCCAGAAAGTTTCATCAGGTCAACAGTGTCTTCTCTCCATTTTCTTCATAATGCTATTATCCTCTACTCAGGATAGTCAAGCCACTGGCAAGAATCAGCCAAACATAATGGCATTCTCTCATCACCTACCTCCTAGAAGAGCTGTGTGTAGGATCACCCTGATTGCACTCAGTGACTGAAGTTCAAGGGCCTCTGAATTGCCACATCTGGAGAAGGAAATAGTGTACAGCAGCTAGCTCTATGCACTGGCCATGAATCAGTTTTGGTATTATTATTTTTAAAGCAAACATCTTTTTTTTCCCCCCAAAGATTTTATTTATTTGAAAGATTTGAAAGATTGAGAGAGAGAGAGGAAGAAAACATGATGCTGGGAAGGGACAGAGGGAGAGAGAGAAGCAGGCTCCCCAGTGAGCAGGGAACCAATGGGGGCCTCAATCCCAGCACCCAGAGATTATGACCTGAGATGAAGGCAGATGCTTAACCTACTGAGCCACCAGGAGCCCATAAAGGAAACGTCTTACCTTTTCCCTAAACTGAAAAACTCATAGTTTCAGAATAAGAAGGTATTCAACTTCCCTATTTTTTGGATGAGAAAAGTGAAGCCCGTAATCAATACAGTTAGTTGGTGGAAGAGCCAGAACTCAAACTGAAATCTCCTAAACTCCCACCAGATGCTCTTTCTATCTGTTAAGAACAGCGGTTAAGGAATGATGGCCCATGAGGAGCCTTGCTCAGTGTTTGGGATGAGGCGTGTCGCTGTCCTGTGCTTTTGGGGGTTTTCCTTGTTTACATTACAGTTTTACAGTGAAAAAAATTCTCTGTAATATACCTGAACTCTCAGAAAAATATGGGGGGGGGGCAGTACAGTTGTGCAAGAAGCAGATCTGATGATCAGCATGTAGAAAAACAACACACTGTCCTTACTTGGATACATTGGACAGAAATTTCTCTTCACTGAAACTATTGGGCCACTCCTAATATCCTTTAATATGTAAAATAACCTAAAAACCTTAAGTGCAAGATGTCAACAGTGGCGTTTTTGCTTTAATAATTCAGCTTCATTGTACTTTGAATTATGTACATGTATTAAATATGGCACCAGAATAATAAAGGCAAGCATCTGTATTGTCCCATTTCAAAAACATGAATTAAGTCTGTATACATTCAGTATTTCAGCAGTGCTTCATCATTACTTTTTCTGAGTTTGTGCTTATGTCAAATTGCTTCCACAATGCTTAATTTCCCGTATTACATCTGATGTTGGTTTTTAAAGAAATTGCAAATTACAACTGCTACTTCAGTGGCTGATACAAGTAGATGGTCATACAGCACATTAGAATGTAATAGCCTTTCCCACAAGCCCTAATTATAAAGTATTAAAAAAAAAAAAAAAGGCGGCAAAGAAGGGACTGATAGAAAACTATCATATCAAGTCCATGCCCTTTTGGGTCTTATGTACCAGTGTGGGACTATGAAAATAAACCAAATCATTTGAGGTCAGAGATAATTGATAACAAGTAAAATCCAGCAGGGCTTAGAGGGGTGGAATGGATAGGGGTTGCTTTTCAAATAGATTGGTCAAAAAAAGACTCTGATAAGGTAACATTTGGCAGAGATACTAATAAAGGGACCAAGACGGCTATGCTGCTGTCTGGTAAAAGAGTATGTTCAGTTTAATAGATAACAAATACTGTTTAACATTTTTAAGCATTTTTTTAAAGATTTATTTTATTTTAGAGAGAGAACTCACAAGCCTGGGAAGGGGCAGAGGGGGAGGGAAAGAATCCTCAAACAGACCTCCAGCTGAGCTTGGGGTCTGCCTCAGATTTGATCCCAGGACCCTGAGATCATGACCCAAATCAAGAATCAGTCCTTTATTTTATTAATTTTTAAATTTTTCATTTAAAAAAATTAACATATAATGTATTATTAGCCCCAAGGGTCCAGGTCTGTGAATAGCCAGGTTTATACTTCCCAGCACTCACCATAGCACATACCTTCCCCAATGTCCATAACCCAACCACCTTCTCGCTACCGCCCTCCCCCCGGCAACCCTCAGTTTGTTTTGTGAGGTTAAGAGTCTCTAGTTTGTCTCCTTCTTGATCTCACCTTGTTTCATTAAGAATCACTCCTTCAACCGACTGAGCCATCCAGGTGCCCCTCACATTTTTAAAACTGTTGAAGAAGAAGCTTCCTAACTCCCACATTTATTGAGTTCTTTGTTGCACGTGATTAAGAAGGGAATTCATAAGAGCATATTGGATAGTTCACTGATGCCCAAAGAGGATTGGAAAACTTGGTGCAAACTTATACAGCCAAGAAAAAGTAGTCAGATGAAAAACACGCAGCTGCTTTTGCCGAGAATGAGAACCCCAGCAGCTAGTCCCCCTGTGGGTTTTGAGCAGCAGACTTCAGCTGTGCAGCAACTGTTTTAGCCCCCAGAAATCATTCTCTGGTTTCTACTGCTTTGTATCATTTTCTTGCTAGTAGAAGTGCAGTACCACTACGTCTAAGTGGAGCCTAGATCATACCCTCAGGCCCCTACTGTGAATCATGCAGGATGCTGAATGGTTGGCACTTTCAGCTTTCGTGATTGGGGAATTCCACAAACACAGAAGGGGCTTTATTTGTGGGGTGGTCCTAAGGAATGACAAATTCTACTATTCGCAGGCGTCTCATACAATTACAGCATTCTTTAACAGTAATCATGTTTTCTTATATTGTCCCTAATTTCAAAATGGTTACTATCACTTTCATATGTATAAAGATGACCTGCTTATTTAAAATACTTAAGCATCCACAGTACGCCATTATATTTGCGTTAAGTTCACCACTTGTATGATCTAAGCAGAGTCTTAATGAATATCACTTCAGCTAATGAAAGATTTAGATTACATGTAACGATGGATATGTATCATTTACCCTGGAAATCTGGAAATGGATTATTGGGTTGTTGCTGGACAAATCTGAGAAGATGCATTGGAAGAGACGCACTTCGCATATGTAAAAGGGCAGGGATATACACAACTGGTTTCACTACCCTGTGAGAACCTGTATGATACTATTACCATTACCGTTGACATCGAAACCCCAATTGCTCCAGTCCCCAGACCATTTTGTGGGGCCTCAGTCTACTTCCAAATACTAAGTCTAAGCCTCAGTAATGTGAGTTGTCTCCAGCAGGTGATGTCACAGTGCTCATGCGCATTGCTGACGTGGCTGGTTGTCCCACCGCTGCCTCTGATATTGGAGTCTTCCGGGTACAAATATTTTTTTCTGTTTCCCTGAAAGCAGCCCTGAATAAGCTCAGAATCTCATAATATCTTTTTTGAACATAACTGTAAGTTTCTATCCTTAGCCCTTTTACAAAAATATAAAGCTAGTTAATCAGTTCAAGTAAGAGAAGAATACAATGTCTGTTGCTTTTTTCATGTTGGTTTTGACCAACATTCTTCCCCCACAGGTCTTTGTCTTACTAGTATCATCACCATAAACAATAATAAAATGTCTCCTTTCTCCTTCACTAACAAAATAAATGAAACAAAGCAAAACAACCCTTCTTCACATCCACAGACACATAAATTCATCTGCAGGTGACACTGGACGAAAAGCAGTCCAACTTAGAATCAGTTTAGACAGTCTGATACTCCTGCACTGATAAATAATGGAAAATAAAATTTGCAATGATTAGCTATACAGATTGGGTGTGTTTGGTTCAAACAATTACTTAGCTGCCTTTTGTTCTAGCTAATGTGGAAGCTCAGATGTCCAAACTACTAAAGATCCCTGTTCCGGCAATTATTTTTCAAATCCAAATTGGGAAGTAATGGGCTCTTGATTTAGTTAGTTATATAAAAACCTATTAAAATGTGCCATTAAGAACAGGAATGTAGCAGCCTGGCTCAGTTCAGATCCAGAAACAGATCAATAAAGTAGAAAAGTCTGCTATTTCCTAACTGAGCAGTTTTGCTTAGCTATTTTTGAGCAATTATAGTAGTCTGGGGGAAAATGAAGTAACATAGTCACAACCATGTATGTTGAACACCTTGTATTTGTATGCACAGATTCTATAAAGAAACAAAATTACATTTAAAAACACTTTTATTTTTTAAGATTTTATTTATTTATTTGACAGAGAGGGAGAGAGATCCCAAGTAGGTAGAGAGACAGGCAGAGAGAGAGGAGGAAGCAGGCTCCCTGATGAGAAGAGAGCCCAATTCAGGGCTTGATCCCAGGACCCTGAGGTCATGACCTGAGCCGAAGGCAGAGGCTTTAACCCACTGAACTACCCAGGTGCCCCTAAAAACACTTTTTAAAAAAAGATTCTATTTATTTGAGAGAAAGAGAGAACACAAGCACAAGTAGGGGGAAGAGGCAAAGGAGAGGAAGAAGCAGACTCCCCACTGACCAGGAAGCCCAGCATGGGGCTGATTCCAGGACCCCAGGATCATGACTGAGCCAAAAGCAAACACTTAACTGACTGAACCATCCAGGCATCTCTAAAAACACTTTTTAGTTTTTCTTCATAACAAACTGTTATGGGAAAGAAATGAACCAGCATTTTATAACAGAGAAGGTTGAGTTGCTGAGAGAGGGTGACAAAGTAAAAAGTGTCTAGATTATTTCTAGACTGTAAGTCTCTGGTTTAGAACTATGCATATGGTCTCTAGGATAACAATGTAAAATAGGGATCTCTGGTTATATACATTCCTAACCTTTGTATGTTTGCATTTTTTTTTAATTAATTTTTTATTTTTTATAAACATATATTTTTATCCCCAGGGGTACAGGTCTGTGAATCACCAGGTTTACACACTTCACAGCACTCACCAAAGCACATACCCTCCCCAATGTCCATAATTTTGAGGGTACCTCTTATATACTCACTTTCCATCTCATGTTTTTTTTTTTTTTAATTTAATTCTTTGAAAACTGATTTTCCTTTTCTAAACTCCCTGTTCATATGAGTCTAGTCTTGAACTTAGTATTTTGTTCAGCATGAAGGCATTTTGGGCTTTACAAGGACATGGATTCTTTTTTAAAAATTTTTTATTTTTTATTAACATAAAATGTATTATTAGCCCCAGTGGTACAGGTCTGTGAATCGCCAGGTTTACACACTTCACAGCACTCACCATAGCACATACCTTCCCCAATAAAGGACTTGGATTCTTATAGTATGGAATTTAGTGTAACAGTTCTTAGATTTTGAGTATCTCATTTTTGAGCATATCTGTAAGAATGTTGTAAATCTGTCCTTTAATATTGCTCCAAGAGAGTGTCCCATGCCAGCTTACTTGACAGTTTACTGTTTGCTTTGAACTAGAAACACATACTGTCCTTTATGCTCAGTGGAGGGTCATCAGTATATATTTCAAGTTCCATTTGTAAAAAATGACTTGGTCTTGGTAGCTCTCGGTTTTTTTAGCTAATGAATATGATTTTGTCTTTGCCACATAATTATAGAAATGATACAGATTTAACAGGTTGTAAAGACATAAAAATTTGCCTTTGAGATACGACAAGTTTGTATTACTCTCCTTTTCCCAGAAACTAATACCGGAACAAAAATTAAAAACAAAACAAAACAGAACTTTTTTTTTCTCTAGTATAAGTTATATGCCTCAGAGGAGATTATGGGGCTTTAAAGGTCTTGTATTTTCACATTCCTGTGATATAAGTGCAAAAATAATTTAATATTTTGATTATCATCAACAAATACTGATGGTGATTTTATTAATTTGGAGATGTTTTAGATTGTTTAAGCCTCAAAGTCACTTCTATGCTGGATAGAAGGTAGAAGACTTATTCATAAAAAGATAAAGAATAATGCAAAGTAGATGCTAAATATATTGAGTGGAGCTCACGTTACAGAAGCACCTTCACTTATCAACAGTCATAGTAGGTAGATCATTGATATGAACCAAGCTATTGACCAGAGCAAGCCATGCCACCCCAGCAAGCCATCAACAATTAGTGCTGATGGCTTCTGGCATGCGTCAGTTTGGCCTTACAGATAGATGGGATTTCAAACAGCCTCTTAGATCTTAATGATTATAAGTATCTATAAATGTCAAAGTAATTCAGCAAAGGACACCGAAGACTGAAGTAGTTGGAAAATACGGGACTTAAGGTACACTTAATGGAAGAGGTAGACATTTTAGTAGATAGCAGGAAAAGGAAATGAACCAAGAAAGGAAACAGAAAGAAATGTGAATGACCATTTGAGGAATACCAAGTAGACTTGGTAGGATTACGTGTAGTGTTTCTTCAGATGTTTCATGTTAAATTGGGAAACATAGATAGAAGGCAGACTAAGAGTTTGAAAGTATAGGGTGATATATATGCACACACATAAAGTGTTAAATGTGTGAAATCTGTTACTGAGAGCAGGTGGATATCAGGGAAACTAGTTCGAGTGAGAAAGGAAGACAACTACATTTATTCAGCATCTGTGTTGGGGTTATTGTGGTATGTGCTTAGCATTTGATTCTTTATTTGACTTCAGAAACTACTGTCAGAATATAAGGATAAGCTCATGGGAAAGTGTAGTCCAAATGGAAAAAGAAAGAAATGAACAGTTTTTTTTTTTTTTAAGGATTTGTTTACTTATTTGAGTAAGAGAGAGAGTGTGTGTGTATGAGCACGAACGGGGGAAGAGGTAGAGGGAAAGAGGGAGAATGTTAAGCAGGCTCCACATTGAATGTGGAGCCAATGTGGGGCTCAATCTCATGACCCTGAGATCGTGACCAGAGCCGAAATCAAGAGTCGGGTGCTTAACCCACTGAGCCACCCAGGTGCCCCAAGAAAGGAACAGTTTAAATTGAAAGGACTCGAAGCCTGATTCTAGAGGGCAAAAAGGGGAGGGGTCAAGAATACCACAATCTTTGAACTGAGTTTTGAAGCATAAACATTTAGAGGTTGGGAGAAGCCAGGAAAGTAGCAGAGATGACAGAGATAAAGAGCTTGAACTGAAGAAGTGGAATCAGGATAGGCAGAACTATAGAAACCTATGGATAACACAGTTTTAATATCAAAAGGGAAACTTTCACCCAAGAGCTCTGTGTGTAATTCAGGTGCCCCAGTTTCCAGGACTGTCATTTAGCCCATGACAAATATATTCTGGCTGCTGCGGTTTGAAATAAAGCCTTGTTTCATTTACCTGCAAACTTAGTCCTTTGGGTAGAAAAAAAAATGGTAGATAATGATCATCTGTCTTGACAGATTCTGAGTTTTTTCCTTTTAACCAGCAGAAAAAAATTAGTAAATCATTACTATAAAACAACAGTATATTAATAGCCTTACCAAAATCTTCATTCACATCACCTGCCGACACTCTTGCCAAGAGGTGTTTTAAATTCTATGCGTGAAACTAATATTATACTGTATGTTCACTAAGTAGAATTTATTTATTTTATTATTTATTTATTTATTTATTTTCGAGTGAGTGAAGCAATAGAAGTTTATTAAGCGAGCATACAGCAAAAGCGCTCAGGAGTGAGAGGCGTCCTGACAGGGTTGCCCACTAACTAGAATTTAAATAAAAACTTGATACTTAAAAAAAAAATCATTTTCTAATTTTTTTTTTTTTTCCATTTGACTTATCTCTTGCTTCCTGGGAACTAGAGCCAGTGAAAAACCAAAGAGGCAGCCTTGGAAAACAAACAAACAAACAAAAACATAAAAACAACTAACAACTTTGTTATTTGGATAACATGAGATAATGGGATCCTGGTTACTGCCTGTAACACCCACAACTCTGTCATTTAGTACTCTGAAATCACAAACTCTAGTTAAGGCACACAGATGAGAGAGTAAAGAGAAATTAACAAAATCTGGGAGGTCTGAGGGTAATGTCACCAGTAGTCTTCACTAAAAATTTCAATTTTAGTGAAAATAGTTTCTTTTTATTTTTTTCTTTTTTTTTAGAGAAAGAGAGTGATGAGCAGGGGGGACATGAAGAGGGAGAAGAAGAAGCAGACTCCCGCTGAGCAGGAAGCCCAATGCGGGGCTCCATCCCAGGACCTGAGGATCATAATCTGAACCAAAGGCAGACGTTCAACCAACTGAGCCACCCAGGTGCCCTGTGAAAATAGTTTCTTGTTTCAGTATAGTAAGGAAGGTGCTTTTCCTGCTGAGGCCTTGAGGATGGAAGAAGACTGGTTAATTGCTTATATAGACTTTTACTTAATTTGATGGAAAAGCCTTCTTTATTTTTGTTTCTAGATCCAATATAAATCAAAATGGGTGTGGTTTTTGTCATTAATCAAATAGGTATGAGCTAAAAATATTGCAAAATTTATTTATTTATAGGGCGCCTGGGTGGCTCAGTGGGTTAAGCCGCTGCCTTCGGCTCAGGTCATGATCTCGGGGTCCTGGGATCGAGTCCCGCATCAGGCTCTCTGCTCAGCAGGAGCCTGCTTCCTCCTCTCTCTCTCTCTGCCTGCCTCTCTGCCTACTCGTGATCTCTCTCTGTCAAATAAATAAATAAAATCTTTAAAAAAAAAATTTATTTATTTATTTGCACAATTTAATTCAAAGATGAGATAACTGCATTCCTAGGTGGTTTTAGCATCAGACTTACTATCTTATGGTAGCAGATTAATTAAATGGCTCCTTCAAACCATATATGAAATGATTTATTATAGAAAGGAGACCTTTAAAAAAGTGAGACAATGGGGAGATTAAAGCTATATTTATATCATTAATAGAGCATCACATAACATATTGAAAAATATGTATTTTACTTATTTATTAGTCATTGTCTTTAATTGTGCACATAGCAAGGAGATGCCCAAATTCTTTAGGGTGTGCAGTTTGAAAATGCATGGGTACTCTTGTAATTGCATGAATATTGGAGGTGGACTTTTCTGCACTGTTGTCTATGAAAGCAAAGCAAAGCAACAGACTTACTATGAACACTGACCTGCAGCCTAGCTTCCACAAGAGCTGGAAGGAGGGATTTGTGGTAAATAAAGCAACTGCGTAGATTGATAATACATAATAATACTTATTAAATTTATCTTTTTGTGATTTTTTTAAATCAAAGTATTTTATGTTTAATTTCCAAATAATACTAAAGAGGCACATTTCCCATATTTGTTTGAAGAATATATGGGTAAATAGGATGAGATACTATCTTTAAAACTGATTTTGAAAACAATATCTGACGTATAAAGAGTGCTCAATAAATATTTTTTAAGTAATTGGCTATAAAATAACTTCATCCTGCTGACTCTTGCTTTCCAGTAATTAACTCTACTATTCTACTACTTTATTTTACTTACTGCAGAGCAAACCATGAAACCTGGAATAAGGAGATAGAGGAAAAGTAGTGGGTCTTTTGGGGAAAGTAAAGTTGTAGTATGTAATCCTTTGTAAACCTGTGCATGGAGGTTTAGGTAACACCATTTATAAAAGAGTGGACAACAGAAAAACTACAAGCTTGGGAGCACCAGAGCTCATGAAGGCCATAACATTTGTGGTTGGATTTATATATCAGAACCTTGGTTTCTAGGCTTATAGCTGTTGTTCATTTGTAATTCAGATAAAAGCTTTTCTTCTCTGGTTGACTTAGGTCTAAGGTGGCTTGGAGATAGGCTTTCTTGTTCCCCCAACTTCCTCCATGATGATCATAGAGGGGCTCTGAAGTGCAATGTTTCAAAATGACTGCATTAGAAATAAGCTACGTGGGCTACAAGGAACACAAATATTTGCTAACCGACAGACTGAATGAAAGTATGGGTCCATGAGTAGACACATACATCTATTTGATGAGATGTTGAAGAAGAAGGTAAAGATGTTGATGATGATGATGATGGTTGTGATAAAACACTTACTGAATCCTTTCTACATGCTAGGTATTTTTCCAAGTGTTTTTTATTTATTTAATCCTCACGGTGAACCAATTTGGGAGAGACTATTATCATTTCCATTTTACAGATGAAGAAACTGAGTTGGAGTGGTTAAGCAACTTGCCCAAGATCACAGAATTAATAAGCAATCATAAATGTGAGGAAATCTTATTGATTGATAGTAATATAATGAACATATAATTGACTCATGTGATGAATTAAGTAAGTACTTATCTCCTTTGTATCTGGATATCTATGTCTACATGTATCTCTACTATGTGACTAATAATCTGAAACATGTTGGATAAATCAAATGAGAAGTAAAACACTTTTCTCCCATTGAAGCAAAATATAGTTTTGTTAGAAAAATGCACTTACACAAAATGTAACCTGATTATACATTTAAGTGCTTTTTAAAAAAAATATTTTATTTATTTATTTGACAGAGATCACAAGCAGGTAGAGAGGCAGGCAGAAAGAGAGGAGGAAGCAGGCTCCCCACTGAGCAGAGAGCCCAATACGGGACTCGATCCCAGGACCCTGAGATCATGACCTGAGCCGATGGCAGAGGCTTAACCCACTGAGCCACCCAGGCACCCCTTAAGTGCTTTTTAATATAGCAATTAAATGGAATAAGAGATCAGAGATTACTTGGGGAGATCACTGTAGCCTGGAATGATTAATTACTGATTTTATCCCATCTTCTTTGTTTAGAAGATGGGCTAAAATTTTAGAAGATGGGCTAAAATCAAAAAGTGTAGGATTAGGTAATAAGAATAAGAGAATTTTCTAGGTAGATAGACAAATGAGGAAAGATGTGGATTATAATTACTGTATTTCAGGTTTCAGTACAGAGATAGATGTGAAATTAGGGTGTGGTGTGGGCAACTAAAAAGTTGGATTGGAATATCATTTTTGGAGGGTGTCTTAGCTCAGGCTGCTATTAACAAAATGTCATAGAGTGAGTGGCTTAACCAACAAACCTTTATTTCTTGTAGTTGTAGATGATGGAAAGTCCAATAATAGCTGGTGTATTTGGTATCTGGTGAGAGTCTTATTTCTGGCTTGAGGATGGCTATCTTCTCATGTATCCTCACATGGCAGATGGTAGAGAGAGGAAAGCTCTCTTATATCTTTTAATCTTATATCACTAATCCTATGATGAGGGCTCCACCTTTGTGACTCAATTACTTCTTAAAGGACGCATCTCTAAATACTATTACTTTGGAGACTTAGATTTCAACATAAATTCTGTGTGCGGGGCAGGGGGGCACAAGCATGCAGTCCATAAAAGAGGGCCTTGAATACAGAGTATAGACTCTGTATTCTATTTTGAAATTCAATGTGCATGTTTTTGAGAAAACAAAGTAGTAGATGGGAGTAGTCTGATAACAGTAGTGCTATAGCAGGATTAATGTGTTGTTGCGTACAAGACAAATCAGTACAGGGATTGAGTAGACCCTGAACGAAGGAACTCGGTGAGGAAGGTTCTGGAATAATTCAGGAATAGGCTAATGAGCACCCAAATTAGTCATGGCAGTGGGAGTAAAAATTAGGGTGAGAGAGAGAATTAGTAGTATATTTTATAGCTGGATTCAGTCACTTGAGTTTGGCCACAGGTGAGAAGTCTCATAGTGAATTTCTGCTGAATATTTTCTGAAGCACAAAAACCACTTTGTAATGTGGGAGTAAAATATGATGGCTGATGACTGAAGATTGTTCAGTTTGTTGCAACTGTAAATCACTGTACAAATATCTTACAACAGGAAACTTGGGTGTCAGACAAAATATGTAAAAGTGAGACAGAGGAGACTTGGTACTCTCAAAAAATAAATGTGAACAATTTAATAGTAATAGAATTTGACACAAATATATTAACTGGAAGTCAAACAATTCACCTGGATGGATCATCTTCTTTGCTCATGTCTAATTATGCTGCTACAGACTAATCACTTTGAAAAACCAACCAAAACATTTGCATATCTCAGAGACATATTTCTCAATTTTATGGATTTTATATGTGAAATTATTTTAAACATTAGTGGCAAATTACTGTAATTAGAATACTATTCTCCCATAAGTTTTCACTGCAAAAAATTTTGGGAGTGTCATAACCATTCCATTTTACCTGATATGAATATCATAGGACAGTGGAAGGTGGCAAAATTTTCCAGCGGAAGTATCTCAGCAGCCTGAAATTCAGCAAATGCTAAAATGCTTTGGTGTCAAAGTGGGTGCTACATATTTTTTACTATAATATATAATTAATGTCTTAACTGCCATTAGAAGCAGGAACATATTTTGCCCCTTAGACTAGATTAGAACCTAAAGCAACTTAATTTCTGAATAGTTTTATGCTGAAAATTAAAAGATGACATTTTTCATAGGGCATAAAGTAATAGGAAAGAGTATAGTGATGTGCACTAAGTCTGTGGACCCAAGGATGTCTTCAGCATTATATAATTTATATGTCCATGTATGGTTTCCCTTCATGAATAGCTCTAGAGGGCCACCATAGCTGGCTTGGGGGGCTGGTGAAGAACAAAAAGAGAGGAGGACCTTCTCCATGATGTGTCCTACAGAAGAGCTGAAAGGTGAAGAGGTAAAGGGTTAGTCCTGTGTCTCAGCGTGAACTTCCCACTCAACTCCAGGGTTCTTGAGAGTTACAGTATAGCTGGCTCACATCCTCTTCTTCCATTCACCTCCTTGATTCATCATCCCACACTCTTTGGGGTTGGAGGATGAGGCCAAGGATTTTTTTTTTTCTTCACTTTCAGACTCTCTCTGAGCTCTTAGGAAGACAGCTGAGAGGCAAGAATCAAGCCACCTTAAAGCTGGGCTGAGAAGGACACCAAACCTGGCTTTGGTGCCTTCTCATCTCTCATTCATTGCATTTTTATCATCCTCTGGTTTGTCTTCTTTCCAGTTTTTGCAGACTGAATTGTGTACCCATCAAATTCATATATTGAAGTCTTAACTCTCAGTACCTCAAAATATGACTATAGAGATAGGATCTTTTAAGAAGTGTTTAAGTTAAAATGTGGCCATTAGAGTGGGCCTTAATAGAATTTAACTTGTGTCCATATAAGAAGAGAAAATTTGGACCCCTGAGAAGAAACATAAGGGGATTATGTATCCAGGAATTTGAAGAGGCAGAAAAAGGTGACCATCTGCAAGATGAGAGACCATCCAAGAAGAGAGACCTCAAAGGAAACCAATCTGGTTGGCACATTGATTTTAGGCTTCCAGCCTCGAGAACTGTGAGAAGATTAATTTCTATTGTTTAAGAGATCCAATGTGTGATATTTTGTCATGGCAGCCCAAGCAAAGTGATATACATACCATTGTTCTCCTAAACCTCACGGTCCTCCTATGACTCCTTCATCTCAGCCACCATTATCCTCCCACCTACTCATGGAACTTATTTCTGCTGGATATAAAGAGTTATCTCTTTAAGTTAATTCAGAGTAAGATAACCAAATAATAGAATTTTATCATGGCCAAGTTGCCCAGGAACATACATCTTATAAATAGCTGACCTAGGATGAGAACCTGGATTTTTCTAATCTTAGTGCCAAGCAGTGTTCAGCACACACACTCCTTCTTGTGACAGATCATCAGAGATCTGTGAATACAGGCTAGATTGTTTGGATTTTCATAATACTATTTTGATTTAACCTACCCTTTGGTATTTATCATCAGACTACGTCCAGCAAATCATTGAACTCACTGTTGTATTTATTGTAGGAGTGTCATATGACATAGTCATTCTCAGTATCCCATAATGTCTCCTTGAAGAGGACCACCAAATGATCTTGAAAGATCTTGTGGATTGCACTTTGGGGCTCCTAGCTTTTACTCTGGCTTCCTTTCTTTTCCCAAGCATTCTCTTCTCTTAAACTTAATATGTCATTTTTTTGTTTATTTATATGTTTTTAAAGTAATATATAGTTTATTAATTTAGAAATACTGATTTATTTGACTCATGTTTTAAGAAGAGTAGTTCAAATTACTCACATGCATCTTTGCCATCAGTGTCTTTATGATCAACAGGCAATTTTACAAAAAAGTCCAAAGTGTGAACAATTTTCCAAATAGTCCAAAGAAATCTAAATCTAGTTCTTACCACAGTACCAAACCTTTCTCAGTCCACAGATTTGTCAACATTCGGTGAAGGATGCTACATCTTCTCAAGATCAACATAACATTAATTTATATCCACTTGAAACCTATAGACGTATTGATGTGGGTAGCAGAGATGAAATATCCAATAATTATATGTAAGATCAGCATATGAAAGTTCTTAAGTATAGTGCCCTGAACTTTCATAACTCAGTGTCACTGGTTGCCCTCGTGGCAGGTGTATATGCTGTCCCTCCACTTTCATAATGCGTGAAGGTTACAGGCTTGTACCAGATCCAATTCATAGTCAAAGTCTAGCAACTACTTGGAAAAAGCACAATTGAAAGATGGATTGTTACAGACACCATCTGTGAGTCCTTCTACCATTACTCCAAGAAATATGTGTGGGCATGCTGAGTATATTTTTTTTGAAAAAAGATTTTACTTTTTACTGAGAGAGATAGGGAGAATGGGGAGGAGCAGAGGGCGAGGGACAAGCAGGTTCAGTGCTGAGTGAGGAGCCTGATGTGGGGCTCAATCCTAGGACCCTGAGATCTCAACCTGAGCCGAAACTAACAGTTGGACCCTTACCTGTTTGAGCCACCCTGTTGAGTATATTAATAGGAAAGTTTAGTTATGATGGATTGGGTAATTTTATTTTTTTAATTTTTTTTAAAGATTTTATTTATTTATTTGACAGACAGAGGTCACAAGTAGGAGAGAGGCAGGCAGAGGGTGGGGGTTGGGAGAAGCAGGATCCCCACTGAGCAGAGAGCCCGATGCGGGACTCAATCCCAAGACTCTGAGATCATAACCTGAGCTGAAGGCAGAGGCTTAACCCACTGAGCCACCCAGGCGCCTTGGATTGGGTGATTTTAAATAGAATCTTTTTGTTTTGTTATCTAATTCCATAATAAATGTAAGCAACTTGCAAAAAGCTACCTCTCATAGTTTCCACTTTATTATGTCAAAGCAGTGGAGTGTAATGGTGTTCACTTTAGGTCTTAAACTACTGGAGATTTGACAATGTCATTTTCACTTCTATCTGAAATTTTTGAGATATGTACTTACTAATTCCATGTATGATGTTATTGAAAAATTCATCTTATGCTACCAATATTCACATCACATTAGGAAGTTGGTGCTCTTTTATGTTTTACTGCTGTATATTTATAATCTCCATAACTAACCACTTGTTATATTGCTCTTTTAAAAAAATTTTTTAATCTATTTGTGCAAGTCTTTTTTTTTCTAATGTTAGTTAGTCACCATACAGTACATCATTAGTTTTTGATGTAGTGTTCCAGGATTCGTTGTTTGCATATAACACCCAGTGCTCCATGCAATACATGCCCTCCTTAATACCCGTCGCCAGGTCAACCCTTTCCCCCCACCTTCCTCACCTCTGAAACCCTCAGTTTGTTCAGAT
Organism: Mustela erminea; assembly: GCF_009829155.1. Lineage (NCBI taxonomy): Eukaryota > Metazoa > Chordata > Mammalia > Carnivora > Mustelidae > Mustela > Mustela erminea. The sequence continues at coordinate 163,745,162 of NC_045614.1, read as the reverse complement.
TCCATAGTCTCTATATTGCTCTTTTAAAACATTTTTTTTCAGTCTTTAATCAGATCTTTATTCAAAATTAGCTGTCCAAAATGATTTGACTTCTATAGAATAAACAAATGTAAGTTTTTAGGCAGCAGGCTTCTTGCCTTCTGTGGTGGGTTTCTTTCTTGCAGGCATCTTGTCATCTGCCGGTTTCTTGGTAACTGCAGCCTTTTTTCCCACCAAAGGCTTCTTCTGCTTCTTCACACCAGCAGCCTTCTTCTTTGTCTTCCATACCACAGGCTTCTTGCCTAGAAACCCCTTCTGATCATATTTGGCTTCTAATGCTGCTTCTGCCTTATCCATCTGGAGTTTGTGATTTTGGTCTGGCAAAGAATGGTATTCTGGCACAGAGTTTTTGCATATGGGTTTAGCTTCCACATGATTCTCAGGTTCTTCAGTGGATTCTTCTTCAGGTCCCTGTGATGAATCTTCTTGGGTGGTGCTCAGAGGGTTCTTTGGATCCCTGGACTTTTCAAGATTCTGCTAAGGTCTGTGTTAATACCTTATCTATGGTAAAGCTGTAGTTACTCTTGAAGGAGGCAGTCTTATGCCAAGTGCCATATAGATTGCCTAGCTTGTGGAAAGCATTTTCAGTCCAAATGTAGAAACGTCCCACTTGCCCACTAGGAGCAAGTTTCAAAATGTTCAGTTTGCCTGCATTAAGTCAAGTAATGCCTGGGATGTTTCTGAAGGCCTTGATGATACCATTGTCTTCATTGTAGATGATGCAGGGTCCCCTGCACTGGACAGAATGATGGTTTCTCATTTTGCCCTTGACAGCTCTCATTTACTGAGAGGCATAGACCTTTTTGATATAATTCCAGGCTTTAAGTTTCTTTCAAAACAAAACAGCCTTGGTATTCTTGTAGCCTTCACCTTTATCGTCAACCACCAAAGGAAGTTCAGGAACTTCTTCATTATGATGACCATTAGACATGACCGGCACTGGTAAGGCTGAGGCAGCCAGGGCAGAGTACATGGCATATGGCTTCTGGTTATATTCACTCTATGATGCCAACAGCACCGGGTTTTGGTGGTACAAACATGCGGCCCCCATGACACATATTTCCAAGAGCACCCTGGCCGAAATGGTGAGTCCCACTGCCTCGAACTCTAGGAATTCAAGCCACCGATCTGCCAATACCCCAAGACTGAACACTGATTTGATGAACTGCTAGTTCACTGACAGTGTATGTCTGGCTGTTGTTTTTGTGCAAGTTGGTATGAACAAAGTTCATAATATCAGGTCAAATGGGAGCCTTAAACACAGCAGGCAAAGTAACATTTTTGTCAGATGATTCCCCCTTTTCAGAGTACACAGATGTCAATGAATGAGCACACGCCATCAAGGGGAGAAGAGAGGGTGATGCTCCTCAAAACATTTTTACCAAAGTTATACATATACTGATTTCAAAGAGACAAATAGTTCTTATAAAATTTGTTGTAAAAACCATCAGTCTACTTTCACCCATACTTTCATTTTTGGAGGATTATTTTGGGATGTATTTCTGTGTCTCTAAATAACATGCTTTATTGCTGCTTCTTGGTTTGTTGATTTCAGGCAGGACCTATTGACTTTCCACTAAAGAATTTTCAGATTGAGCTGAATTTCATCACTCCCACTTTCCAGTGCACAAGTGCCATGTCCCAGCCCACATCCTCTTGATAGGGCTCAAAACAATTGACAGTGAGCCATGTAGTGAATCTTGATCATTTTGCTTTCTGTGCATAGTTTTATATTTTCCCTAAAGGTCATACAATTATCCTCTCGAGATGTTGAAATACATCAAGTGTTCTGTCAGTTTTGTCTTGTGAAGAAATCTCTTCCTGAAGAACTTTCTACCCTACTCTAATCTGGATTGTTTTCCTTCTTTACTGAGGCACAGCTGAAGGCATGGTCTTCACCATCACCTGGGAATTCTTTTGGTCTCTCTAGAAGGTATGCAATTTTTCCTTAATATATCTTCCTCTTTCTTGGCTTACATCTTCATTTTAGTGAAGTTTATCCTTCTATAGATTCCTGAGAAAGAGGAGGAGGGGAAGGTAAACTTTAAACATCCTGCATGTCCAAATTGGTCTTTACCTTCACTTTCAATTTTTGGTCTGGCTGGATATACTTGACAGATCTTCCTCAGTTTAATGATGAATATGACTTGATAAATCCATTGGAAGTTAAAATACTGTAATAAAAAGGCATTTAAGGGGCATCTGGTTGGCTCAGTGAGTTAAACATCTGCCTTTGGCTCAGGTCGTGACCTCAGGATTCTGGGATGGAGCCCCAAGTCCAGCTCCCTGATCAGAGGGGAATCTGCTTCTCCCTCTCTCCCTGCTCCTCCCTCTTGGGCATACTCTCTCTTTCAAATAAATAAGTAAATAATCTTAAAAAAAAAAAAGAGCATTTAGTACACTAACCTACTGAACATCCTAGCTTACCCTAGCCTGCCTTAAACATGTTCATAACATATTAGCCCACAGTTGTACAAAATCATCTAACACAAAGCCAATTTTATGATAAAGGGTTGACTATTTCATGTAATTTATTGAATAGTGTATTGGAAGTGAAAAGCAGAACGGTTTTGTGGGTACAGAATTGTTGTAAGCATATGGTTGTTCAGTTTCCTGATGGTGTGGCTGACTGGGAACTTTGGCTCACCACTGTTGCTCAGCCTCATGAGAGAGCATCGTATCCCTGTTTCTAGCCTGGGAAAAGATCAGCATTCAGAATTTGAAGTACAGTTTCTACTTAATGCGTATTGCTTTTGTACCGCCTTGAAGTTGAAAAGTCATTCATGCAGGGTCCATAAGTATACCTCTGTCCTTCAGTATTTTAAAGTTATTGCTATATATCTTTAAGGTTCCTATGATGATATTGTTTGAATGTGACCTGCTTTTTACTGTTCTCTTGGTCACCAGGTTCCTGAAATTTCAGAATATGTTTTAGCATAGTATATTTTAATCTACTGTTCTGAGTTTTCTTTTTTTTTTTTTTTTAAAGATTTTATTTATTTATTTGACAGAAAGAGATCACAAGCAGGCAGAGAGGCAGGCAGAGAGAGAGGAGTAAGCAGGCTCCCTGCTGAACAGAGAGCCTGATGTGGGGTTCTATCCCAGGACTCTGAGATCATGACCGAGCCGAAGGCAGCGGCTTAACCCACTGAGCCACCCAGGTGCCCCTGTTCTGAGTTTTTTCTTAAAGATTTTATTTATTGTGCTTGAGAGAGACAGAGAGAGACAATAGGAGGAGAGGCAGAGGGAGAGGGAAAGAATCTCAAGCAGACTCCATGCTGAGCACAGAACCCAATGTGGGGCTTGATTTCAAGACCCTGAGATCATGACATGAGCCAAAACCAAGAGTTGACACTTAACTGACTGAGCCACCCAGGCTCCCCTGTTCTGAGCCTTTTCAATCCGAAAGAGCATGTCCTTTAATTCTGGGGACATTTTCTTGAGAAATCTTTTAATGATTTTTCTCTCTTCATTTTCTGTGTTCCCTTTTCTATAATTTCTATTATTCAGATATTAAACTTCCTGAACTAGTTAGTGATTATCACTTCTTTCCAAATTTTTCTTCTCTTAATCTGTCTGCTCTTCTTTTTGAGAGATTGAGTCAATTTTAGCTTTCAAGACTTCTACAGAGTTTACACTCAGTTAATCATCTGTTTAACTTTAAAGAGGTCTCTTTTTTTTTTTCCCTTTTTTTTGTTTTTGGAATTCTCCTGACAGTGCCTTTTCTGTCTTTATGGATGCAATAGATTATTCATATCCTGAGTATACTAATGATTTTTACATTTTCTTCCCTTGTGTAAGTCTTTGTTTCCCCAAAGTTATTATATTTTTCTTTAGGGGCTTTACTCAGATGTTGGGGTTTAAAAATTTTTTTTTTAATTGTATTTATTTATTTTAGAGAGACAGAGCATGTGTGCATGCAAGTGGTGGGGGCAGAGGGAGAGGGAGAGAGAGTATCTTAAGCAGACTCCATGCTGAGGGCAGAACCCGATGCGGGGCTTGATCTCATAACCCTGATATCATGATCTGAGACAATATCAAGAGTCAGTCGTTTAGGGATGCCAGGGTGGCTCAGTCAGTTAAGCATCTGCCTTCAGCTCAGGTCGAGAACTCAGGATCCTGGGTTCGAGTCCCACATTGGGTTCCCTGCTTAGCAGAGAGTCGGCTTCTCCCTCTCCCTCTGCCTCTCTCCTCTGCTCATACTTTCTTGCTCTTGCTCTCCCTCTTTCTCAAATAAATAAAATATTTGGGAAAAAAAAAAAAGGGAGTCAGTTGCTTTACTGACTGAGCCACTCAGGTGCCTGAGTTTTTTCTTTCTTTCTTTTTTTTTGAATTGTACTATAGTAAACATACATTATTAAATTAGTTTTGTATGTACAATATAATGATACGACATTTTTATACATTACTCAGTGCTCATCATAATAAAGGTACTCTTAATCGTCTATCTATTTCATCCATCCCCTCACCCACCTGTCTGACGACCAGCTCTTTATTCTCCATAGTTAAGAGTCTGTTTCGGTTTTGGCTCTTTATTTCCCCATTTGTTCATTTGTTTGTTTCTTAAATCCCACATATGAGTGAAATCATATTGTATTTGCCTTTCTCTGACTGACTTATTTTATTTACTATTGTATCCTCTAGATCCATCCATGTTGTTCCAACTGACGAGATCTCATTCTTTTTATGGCTGAGAAATATTCCATTGGGTACAAATACCACACCTTCATTATCCATTCATTTATGGATAAATACTTGGGTTGTTCCCATATTTTGGCTATTGTAAATAATGCTGCAATAAATATATCAGTGCATCTATCTTTTCAAATTAGAGTTTTCATTTTTGGGGGGAGTAAATACCCAGTAGTAGAATTACTGAATCATATGGCAATTCTATTTTTTTTTAAAAGATTTTATTTATTTGACAGAGAATGAGAGAGGGAATACAAGCACAGGGAGTGGGAGAAGGGGAAGCAGGCTCCCCACTGAGCAAGAAGCCTGGTGCAGGACTCTGATCCCAGGACCCTGGAATCATGACCTGAGCTGAAGGCAGATGCTTAATGACAGAGCCACCCAGGTGCCCCTGATAATTCTATTTTTAATTCTTTTGAGGACCCTCCATACCATTTTCCACAGTAACTGCTCCAATCTGCATTCCTACCAACAGTACCTGAGGATTCTTTTTTCTCCATATCCTTGCCAACACTTACTATTTGTCCTTTTGATTCTAGCCACTCTGACAGGTATAAAGTGATACCTTATTGTGGTTCCGACATGCATTTCCCTGGTGATGAGTGATGTTAACATCTTTCTATGTGTCTGTTGGCTGTCTGTATGTCTTGTTTGTAAAAGTGTCTGTTTTTGTCCTCTGCCCATTTTAATCATATTATTTGTGCTTTTTTGTCTAAGGATGGAGTTAGGGCTTATGTACCATGATTTTACCGTAGGGGGATATGGCTAGGGGTTTTTTTTTTTTTTTTTTTGGATCAATCGCAGATTTTCATATCTTCCAGATTTTTCCTCTTAACTAGTCAGATTCTATGAAGAAGACTCTTCAGACCTTGTACATAGTGGTAGAAGGTCTAGCAACTGCTGTTCTATTGAATAAATAAGATTTATTGTTGGCACTCTCCCCTACTACTTTTGGATTCCATTCACCAGGTAGTTTTTGTCATTATCACTAGCCCATCTCTTCCAGAATTTTGCTGCTATAACTTCCATCTTCTGTTCTTATGCCTTAAAGACTCTATTCTATTATTTAAGTAGAGTGTGGGGAGAAAGCAAAGGTAGATTTGTGTGCTAGTTCTCCAGCCTAATACCAGGAGTCTCAACATTTATTTATCTATTGTCCTTTTATTATACTGTACATATTTCTGCATGATACCCGAATATTTTTAAAAGCAGGAAAAAAGGAGAAAACAAATGACTACCTTGATTAGAATTCTACATTATGTAATCTTTTTGCTTACTGCTATGTTATGAAAATGAGAAGTGTTATTAATTTAATTCTTTGAAATTTATCTTATTTCCAGGTTCTTGAAGTGCACACCCATATCTCCTTTTGTGCCTCCCCAATGGCGACTTTTCCTACTTCATTATTCATCCTAGAGCTGACTTTCCTAAAATATGTGTCTGTGTGCTCAGTGGCTTTTCATTATTTTTAGTCAGGCAAATTGACTTTCCTCCTGGAAGAAATCCAGGGAGTAGAGCCTCCAAGTGTACTCTAGATTTGGCTGTGCCAAAAATGTTTCACTTTGAGATATTAGTTGTTCTGAAACAGTAGGAACTTGGTTATATTAGAAAATGACAAGACTTTAATAGATTTTTAAAAAGCGCTTTAAAAGTGTGTTTTCACTAACAACCAGAGAGATCTGATCATTCTCTTTGCATTCCATGTACGGAGGTGATATGTGAAGGTTTTAAATGAATGACACCTGTCATCTGTGCAGTGAGGTGTGTATTGTGCTGAGGTGTCTCAGGAATGAGCAGGTGTTAGGAAACTTTTTAGAAATGTTCTATATTCAAGGGAAAAAATATTTCTCGGGAGTTAATCTCAAGTCATGCTGATCCTCTTGTGGTTTGGTTTGATCTGAGATAATGTATAAAAAAGACATTATTTAAGCAGAAAGCACCACATAATCCTTGTTATTTTCTTATAATTCTTATTTTCCATGCTGAACTTTGAAACATGTTCTCTCTTTTATCCACATCACTTCAGAAGCCTTTATTTGTAAAAGGGAATGAGAAACTATTTTATTTAGTTTCAGAGTTCAATCAATTCTCTAAAAGTCAATTTTTAAGATACTGTGTGGTCCAGACTCTGTTGGCATTTTCATAAATGTGGACATGGATAAGTAAGAAAAGGCAGGAAACAAGCATCTGGGCTTTCAGACTTCCCCTCATCTGAAATGTGAATTTTTGGATGAAATAAGCTTAGCAGGCAAATTTTTATACACAAGCATAAAATAATGAATCAAGATGAATTGTAAGCATTTAGGATTTTGTTAAATTCATCTGGGCAGCAGCCACTTGGATAAACTATCACCACCAATGGGTGTCCTAAAGGGATGAAATGACTTCAACATCCTATAAATCAAAAACGCACCTTCATGGAGGACATGGGGACTTAGAGTGGAGAAGGGAGTTGGGGGAAATTGGAAGGGGAGGTGAACCATGAGAGACTATGGACTCTGAAAAACAATCTGAGGGTTTTGAAGGGACGGGGGGTGGGAGGTTGGGGTACCAGGTGGTGGGTATTATAGAGGGCACGGATTGCATGGAGCACGGGGTGTGGTGCAAAAATAATGAATACTGTTATGCTGGAAATAAAAAAAATAAAAAAATAAAGGAAAAAAAAAACAAAAAAAAAACAAAAAACGCACCTTCACCATTCAGTCAATATGCTGATTGAATGTTGGCAGTGCAAAAACAGTATTTCACCTTCACAGAATCTAGTATATGTGATTCAGTGAAACATGTGTTTTATTTTTATTTCTTTTATTTTTTTGAAGATTTTATCTATGTATTTGACAGAGAGAGAGATCACAATTAGGCAGAGAGGCAGGCAGAAGGGGGAGGGAAGCTGGCTCCCAGCTGAGCAGAGAACCTGATGTAAGACTCAATCCCAGGACTCTGAGATCATGACCTGAGCCAAAGGCTGAGGCTTAACCCACTGAGCCACCCAGGTACCCTGAAACATGTGTTTTAAAGCAAAAGTCCTTCATCATAAAATACTTGATAGTAATTCATGTGGTAATAAAATGGTACTGGAAACAATACATAGGCAAGCAAATACCCTGGCAAAAAATTATAGGTGAGTGAAGAAGATGCAAAAGTAATCTTGCTTAGGCTTATGACTCCGTATGATGTAGCTCTTCAACAAATCTGCTGTGTTATGATAGACTAAAGAGACTTTTTGGGGTGTCAGTTTATTGAGGTGTAATTTACATAAGTTAAAATTCATTTAAGTGTACACCTCAGTGATTTTTAACACATATGTACAGTTGGGTAGCCACCATCATTATGTAGAATATTTTCATAGTCCCAAAGAGTTCTTTTCTTAAATTTTTAATTTTTTTAAATTATTAACATTATTATTAACATATAATGTATTATTTGTTTCAGGGGTACAGGTCTGTGATTCATCAGTCTTTCACAACACACAGCGCTCACCACAACAGATACCCTCCCCAATGTCCATCACACAGCCACCCTTGCCCCTCCTTGCCCCTCTAGCAACCATCAGTTTGTTTCCTAAGATTAAGAGCCTTGTATGGTTTTGTCTCCTTTGTTTCATCTTGTTTCATTTTTTTCCCCTACTTCCCCTATGATCCTTTGCCTTGTTTCTTAAAATCTGCATTTTACTGAGAGTGTAAGATAATCATCTTTTTCTGATTGACTTATTTCACTTATCATAATATCCTCTAGTTACATCCACATCTTTGCAAATGGCAAGATTTCTTTTTCTGATGGCTACGTAACATTCCTGTGTGTGTGTGTGTGTGTGTGTGTGTGTGTGTGTGTGTGTGGTGTGTGTGTGTATCACATCATCTTTATCCACTCATCTGTCGATGGACATCTGGGTTCTTTCCATAGTTTGGCTCTTGTGGACATTGCTGCATAAACATTGAGGTGCAGGTGCCCAAAACATTCTTTTTCATGAGCCCTTTCAATCAGTCTCCACCTTCAACCCTTGGCCATCACCTGTCTGCTTTCCGTATCTACACCCTGCTCTTTTAAGAATTTCTTAAGAATAGGTCTATAGAATATGAAGTCTTTTGTTTCTGTCTTCTTTCTCATAGAATAATGCTTTTGAGATTCATCTGTGCTCTTGGATGTATCAGTAGTTTCTTTATATAGCTGAGTAGTATCTCTTTGTATGGACATACCACTATTCATTTATCTACTCTCAAGTTGATTGTTGAATTCTTGGCAGTTTTTGGTGCTTATGAATCAACCTGCTATAAAGTAGTCTTTGTGTGGACATATGTTTTCATTTCTCTTGGGTAAATTTCTAGAAGTGGAATTGCTGGGTCATATGGTAAGTGTACACTTATAGTAACAATACTTACCGTAACAAAAACAACTAAGACTGTTTTCCAAAATGGCTAAAAGTGGAAGTGTCTATTTTGCTTTTGCACCAGCAGTATATGAGAATTCCATTTGCTTCTCATTCTGACCAAAGCTTGATATTTGTTGGGCTTTTGATATAACTATTCTAGTGAAGATCTGGTGATATTTGATTTAAGTTTTAATTTTAATCATCCAGTTAATAACATAGGGTATCCTGCTTGTGCTTACTAAATTTTTTCTTTATTGAAGTATGGGTTCAAATATTTTACCTATTATTTCTTGACAATTTTTTAATCTTCTTGTTGTTGGGTTTAAGAACTCTTTATATGTTCTAGATATAAATATTTTATAAGCTACGTGTTTGTATTTTCTCCTGGTTTGTGGCTTGTCTTTTCAATTTCTTACTAGTATCTTCTGAATAATAAAATATTTTAATTTTGATAAAGTTTGCTTTGTCAAGTATTTTCTTATATAATTTGTGCTATTTTGTCCTATTTAAGAAATTTTTGTTTAACCCAGTCACTACCATATTACTTTTTCTAGAAAATTTTTTTAAAGTTTACTTATTTAAGTAATCTCTACACCCAATGTGGGGCTCAAACTCACAGCCCTGAGTTGTACTCATGTACTTTTCCGACTGAGCCATCCAGGCACTTCTTTCTTATTTTTATGGTTTTAGATTTTATATTTAGGTCATGACTCATTTGAGATAATTTTTGCATATAGTATGAGGTTCATATTTTTTGTCATGTAAATATCTCAAGTTACTGGGGGAAAGGATAATCTTTTAAATGAATAAATAGTTCATAAGTGTTCAGGAGGATCAGAATGATGAATTCCAGGGGCAAGGTACTTTCACCCATGAAAGAACAAATGAAGCACAAAGCAGTGTGTCAGACCACTGAGCTGAAGTCAGACTCATGGATGTAAGTCTGGATGTATATCTCTTCTGATGATATAAGTTATATTTTCTTTGGGTGCCTTGGTGGATCAGTCATTAAGTGTCTGCCTTCAGCTCAGGTCATGATTCCAGGGTCAGGGGATTGAGTCCTGTGTCAGGCTTTCTGCTCCATGGGGAGCCCGCTTCTCCCTCTCCCACTCCCCATGCTTGTATTCCCTCCTTTGCTATCTCTATCTTGGTCAAATAAATAAAATCTAAATATATATATATATATGTGTGTGTGTGTGTGTGTGTGTGTATATATATACACACACATATAGAGAGAGTTATATTTTATAATATAAATTTAAGTTTTCTTTAACGTGTCCATCTACTTGCTTCTTGATTAGAACATAGTTTGAGGATATAACTTAACTGTCTATACTTCAATTTTTCCATCAGTAATGGGGATCAAAGTAATATCTGCCTTGTAGAGTTCTTGAAGAGACTAAACATGTAATACACAGAATATTAGACATTATTAGACAAATGTTAGACATTATTATGAGCACCAGTTACTTCACAGTGACTGTCCTAAGCAGCTAACTATCTTAGACAGGAATGAGTCTGCATGGGATCATTCACTGTTGTGTTCTTGCCTCATCTGTTGCCCCTGAGCAAAAAGAATGATAGTACAAATATCTAGTTACTTTAGTATGATTAACAATTCTGGAAAGGGTTTTTTCGGCTCAACAGTTTACAAAGACATCAGAAATGATTAATTGAGAATGGCTAAACTCACATGATAAAATTAATTATATACAGATTACAAAGCAGCTCACTTAAGCATAAACACAATTAAAAATAATAACCAGATAAATTTATGCACCCCCCCCACATTTATTACCGGTTTATTTTTTCAGAGGTTTTTAAAAAACATTCTGCCACAACTGCTACAGATATCCTTCTAGTTTTCATCCATTCTGTTTGCTATCTGTCCTTGCTCACTGTTGTCCATTGATCCACTTCTGTATTCCATGCTGGGCCCAAACCAGCTGATCTAATCTGCTTCACATCAGCCTTATCACTCCCTTGATTTAAGACTGATATACCGATTACAAGGACTCCTACAACCCTGTCTGTATTTCTAGGAGTCTAACAATTTTCACTCGTTATTACAGATAGTTAGGCAATTTCCCCTCAGTTTTGGCAACGTGTTGCCTGTAGCCAGCTACGATGGGATGTCTCCTTTAATATTGCTGTACCATGAGGAGCTTTACAGAACCTCCTAGGCAGGACCAGCTGTATTATTTGTTCAACATTAGGACTTAGGGAGTTGAAAAATTTTACATGATAAAAACATAATTTTGACAGCCCCAATCTTGATTATTTGTAAAGGATGGAATTTTAAAAAAAGAGCCTATATAGTATATCAATAATGAATGCTTCCCTCTCTGAATCAAATACTGATTATAACCAGTATAAGAAAATGGTTAATCAATAATTGATGAAATGTGTATCAAAATGTTCATGAAAAAATAAATTACTATTTCTTCTCATTTTTTACTTTGTAGATATTTTATAAATGGATATTTTAAATGTACAGAAACAAAAGCTATCTACCTAACTCTGGAGAGATTCAAAACTCAAAAGACGTTCAAATGCCTAAATTCTAGAGTTGATCAACTTAGTGTACAAATAAAAGTCAGAAATCTCTTAACTGTGCACAGATTGCTCAAGAGTTTAAAAATAGTGTAAGTTGAGTTATCAAGAAATCAAATCTTATATGGTTTTCATCACAAAAATCAAGCAAGATCATATATCTTTCTACTATTTCAATACAGTTTAAAGGCACTATTCATAACTTATTTTGTCTTCCAAACTATTCCCTTAATTCTTATTCCATTTATTGTCCATTAATGGAAGAAATCTATGAGGAAGAAGAGGGTTTTCGTTACTGTGGTTCCCAGTCTACTAAGCTGTCCCTTGAAATTTCTCCAGTCCCTGAGCTGCATGCCACTCCTCACAGAAAGTGTAGAATTATAGCCTCTGTCTTTGAATCTGGTCTGCTTTTGTGACTGGTTTGACCAATAGAATGTTCTGGAACTTCTGAGTCCAGACCTTAAAAGGACTAACAGCTTTTTTTCCTTACCTCTTGGAAACTTATTCTTGTGATGTGCCTTCTATAAACTTAATTGTCATGCTCTAAGCTGCGTGAAACCTGAGGTGCTGTGCTCTACAGCTCAAGGTAAGCTCTTTAGTGGACAGTAGTACTAAGTGCCAGTCTGAGAGTGAGCCATCTTGGATGTTCCAGTGCACTTGAGTCCCCTGACAATTGCAACTCAGTCAATATCCTATAGAACAGAAGAACCATGCCGCTGTTTCCAGTCAACCTGCAGAAACAGAGAGATACTAGCATGGCTACTGTTATAAGCCACTAAATTTTGAAGTAGTTTATTACACAGCAATGGATAGCTGAAAATGTTACCTCCATAGCAAGGCTTATGGCTTCTTTCAATATTTTGAATAATGAAAGCAACATGTGAAAAGTAATGAATCCCAGGTGATTTATTGGAAAGACTAGCTTATTATATTAAAGTAACAATGATCTCTGTTACAATAGAGTATTTCAGAAAATTACTTTTAATGACCAGAAGTCTAGTTGCCCTGAGCAGAGCCAAAATGAAAATGACAGCAGAGTTTAAAAAGCCTCATTAATTTGGGATGCATGCATGATCTAGAAGCAAAGAAACTTGGATTAGCTTGCTGAATATCCTTTTGTGACTTTTTAGAAAACATACTCATTGTTTGGTGTTTGAGATTTGATTTTGAGCTAAATTGTGTAAAGAAGTTAGCTCTTTATGGGCCAAGACACAGAAAAGGAGCAAAGTACTAGGGATGAGGAGGAGTCAGGAGATTTTTCTGCTGGGAGTCTCTGTAGTTAGCATTTAAGATTAGGGAATTTCAACAGTTATTTCAAAAATAGTGGTTTTTTTTTTTTAATTATGAATATATTTTCCAAACCAGAAATTAGCACATTGGGTTGATAAACATGAAACTGTGGAGATAGCAGGATAGAATTGACAGGGAAAAAATCATAAAGGCACAGCCACAGAGATGATAGTGTAAGTGATAATAAAAAAAATAGTTAAATAAAATTTATATAGTGGTTATCATAGGCCAGCTACTATCCTAAGTGTCAGGCATAAACTCATTTAATAGTTACATAGATCCTACATTACTCCCTGTATTACAAATGTGGAAATTGAGGCATAAGCTTTTTAGGTGGTCGAGCAATCTGTGAAGTCAATCTTATTCTAGAATCCATACTCTTAAAAAAAAAAAATTGTTAATTTATTTGAGAGAGAAAGAGAGAGAGTGAGCATATGAGAGGTGGGGAGGGGGTGGTGGTAGGGGGAAAGGAAGAGAGAGAAACAGATTTCCTGCTGAGCTGGGAGCCTGTTGCAGGGCTCGATTCCAGGACCCCTGGATCATGATATGAGCCAAAGGCAGACACTTAAACTACTGAGCTACCCAGGCACTGCTAGAATCCATACTCTTTACTGTTTTTTTTTTTTTTAAGATTTTATTTATTTATTTGACAGACAGAGATCACAAGTAGGCAGAGAGGCAGGCAGAGAGAGAGGGAGAAGCAGGCTCCCTGCTGAGCAGAGAGCCCGATGCGGGGCTTGATCCCAGGACCCTGGGATCATGACCTGAGCTGAAGGCAGAGGCTTTAACCCACTGAGCCACCCAGGTGCTTCTTTACTGTTTTATACTGTCTCTAGGTATAGTGTATGAGGTGAGGTATAAAATGGGTATGGCTATTGTTTTTAAGTAATGGGAAGGGGTGATTTCTGCTGATACAAGCCAATCATATGTAAAAGATGTTTGGAGCTTTATTATAGAGCGCCAAAGATACCACGTGCCTATCTCTCATCTCCTCTAGAGACATCTGTGACTAACTAGGAGCTGCTGTTCAGCAGGTGGTCCTGATAAGTTTCCCTGGTTACCTAGGGATACTAAGCAAGGAGAATGTTGAGAGAGCACTGTCATTGCTCCTCAAGATCTGGCTGATAGTAAGGTCATACTCATGACTCCATTGGTTCAAGATCCCAAGGGGAACATGATTTGTTCTTCGTGAAAATCCAATGCTTTGTTTCCTCTTGTTGCATGTCCTTCATGTCTGTCGAAGATGAGGAAGAAGGGAGGCAGTAATTTAGGTGCTTGTTGACAAGTCTCAGTGTACCTTCCTTGTTAAGAACAATACAAAGATCTTCTTGACTACTTCTGTGCAAATGACAGCAGATTGCTAGCATCCATCAGGATCTAGAAGAAAGGACACAGGATATTGTGTAAGTTAACTAGGTGTAAATGCCACCTAGTTCAGCAAATGCTTTCATATTTTAGGCAGAAATTAACTTTGAATGAATTAATCTTTTTCAAGTATTTGGAAATGCACATCACTTCATGATGTTGAGTACACTGGGTCATTAAAAAATCTTAATATAGGTAGAATTAGAGGTTGCATTGAGGTAGTGTCCCAAGAATTTACACAAGAGAGATAATATTACATGTTCAAAGTGAAAGATCAAGATAGGAACAGGAAAGATCTGAGCAGGCAAATTCAAATTCACCTGAAGGAAACAGAACTGTTTCTAGACCAACCAACCTGCATTAATAAGAAAAAAATGTATTAAAATATCTATAGAAAGGGGCACCTGAGTAGCTCTTGATTTTGGGCTCAGGTCATGATCTCAGGGTCATGAGATAGAGCCCTGTATTGGGCTTCTGGCCCAGAGGGGAGTCTGCTTGAGATTCTTTCTCTCCCTCTCCTCCTGTCCCTCCTCATGTTCACCCGTGCTCTCTCTCTCCCAGTCTCAAATATATAAATAAATAAATCTTTAAAAAAATCTATAGAAGAGATGATTCTTCTTCTTCTTCTTCTTCCTCTTCTTCTTCAATTGAAAGGGAGTTAGTCATTTTGAAGGCATAGAAAATAAATGGAGAGTTGTTGAGGTAAAATAAGACATAGTCATTTGGACAATACAAGAGAAAAGGATTTTCAACTGTTGGAACAGAAATTCCAGTCTGGGCCAATGACAGGTTCATCCTTAATTTGGACATAGATGCAGGTAATGGAGTGAGTAAATTTATAGTATTTTTGGTCTTCAATGGCAACATTATCTTTAATGGAAACTCTACGTACAACTTTATTAGGCTGGGGAAATTAAGTAATCGTAACTTCACTTGTTCTGACTCTATTATAGGTAAGTGAGCATCTGGTTATGATTTGACTTTCTATGTAAATCTGTATAAGAAAGGTTGTAAATAGAGGACCCAGAGGCCAAATTCAGACCAAATTTTTTTTTCTTACATATTTACAATAAATGTTCTTATGTCATTGCAAACATATAATGATTGAGAAAGTAGTTTGTAATTGATTTTATTCCTCTCCAAAAATAGAAAATTTTTGTAAGATTATATTCAAATTTGTAGATGGCAGAAACTAATGAGAGATGAATAGTGGCAGCTCCCTTTAAAGAGGAGATTTGTATTCTATTTTACCAGCATCTTCACCATTCCTGTGGTATTACACCTTGCTGTTTCACCAACTTGCCTGCTGCCCCTCTAGCTTTTGAGCTTAGAAGGAAATTCTCTGATTATATAAAATAAATTCTTGATATCTGTGATAATGCCTCATGGCTAATGAATAAAGAGTTGTATATCTATCTTTCTTTGCAGCTTGGCTGTGATGATACTACTGACCTGAATTTTTATGGTGCGCAGAATTTTCTCTTTGCCATTGTTAAATGACAAATTATCATCCTTGTGACTACTTCAGTGCTAGATACATTTGATTTAGTGAGATTCTGCCTTTAAGGATTTATTTATCCCTGGGCATGAGAAGAGCAAACATTAGATCCCAGAATATGGAAAATAAGGCACTCCTGGATAAAGGCCACCCTGTCTTCTCCTGGATGACACAACCACCACTTCTGATTTTTGGACAGGAAAAGAACACTGAATGAAGAATCACTAGACATCTGGGTCTATGTAGTTCCCTTATTAAATTGGCTATGTGGCCATGAACCAATACCCTAAAGTACTTTGGCTTCCACCTCTTCATAAGTGAAACAAAAGCATTGAACTAAAATATCTCTGAATTTCCATCCCGCTGAGGCATTATATGACCCAATCATACGTACTCTAACCTTGAATTCATCTGCACATTGTCTATATGATTTAGGTATGCTTTAAGTCCTGCATGTGAAGGGCTTCATGAAACACAAATGTCTGTGTTCCTGCCATATTAACATCTATATTTATACCCAAACACAGAAGGTTAGATTTTGGATGTATTTCAGCAACATTTGGATATCTGATGATTTTTATAAACTGTTTTTAATCATTCAGTATCACAGACTTCAAACAAAAACAACAAAATAAGCACATCAAAACATGTTTGACTTGAATAAAAATAGCAGGCAGCTGGGGACACAGGCACACTATGCAAAATAGGCCTGCATATATCACACTTTACATATTTATAACTGTGTAGCTCCAGCAATATTGGCAGTTAATGGAGTGTCAATGGGCGAAAAGCTGTCTCAGAGGCTTGTTTTTATTGGACAAAAGGAAAAAGAGCCAGGAAACCTACTTTTCTTTTTGCCAAATCAAGTTATCTGGGAGAGTAAGTCATCCATTTACTTTGGACGTACCACATATGTTCCTATTTATCTAGGAGCCAACCCAGTAACACTAGGATAGAGTCATCTTCATTTATGTCCAAGCTGAATCTAGCAAACAGCCACAATGTTTTCTGTATAATTACTTTAGGGCTTCTGGATGAAGATGATACATTTGATCAGCAAATTGCTATAAAATTAAAAAAAAAAAAGTAAAAAAATGCCCGGAAGTTTTAACATCTCTACAGAATATACAATAATTTGCAGGGTAAGGATGACAGAGAAGCCCAGGGAAAAAGAAAAATCTTTGAACACAAATGAGATGTATGGGGATGATGGAGTAGTGGCAGCAGCAGAAGGAAGAATGAAGCAAGAATAAAAAGAGCATTTATTGAACATAAATAAATGGCATGAAGTATTCATACTTAGAGGCACCTATTTTCTACTATATATTCAACAGAACTGAAAAGAATGGAATACAGACTATAGAAGAATGAGGTCATGGTTTTTCCCTTTGCAATACACTCAAAGAAGACAAAACTTATACTCCTGTGTTAGGTCTTCTGTGATGCAATCATGTAAATGTCAGAAAAATGAAGAGACGAATGTGAGAGAGCTATTTGTATGTGATACAGAATTGATGGTAAAAACCTATCATGATCAGGGCTGGAGAAGTAGTGAGTGGAGCTTCGGTTAAGTTCATGGCTGGAGAGGCAAAATTGTGGGGCTCAGCTGGTGTCACAGGCAGGAAATTCACTACGGTATACCAAGAGCAAGTTATGGAAGAATTCAGAAGCATTGCTGTTGGGATGATGCCAAGATTAGTCACTAGGGAAAAAAAAAAAGTGAGATAACTGAAGACAGAGAGTTCCAGGATGATCCAGTACTGAATATGCATCACACATCTATGGCCTAACACTCTTTAAATGGGGTACGTCTCTGTGTGTGTCTTGCTAGAAGAGTTATCTATTCATATTTGTTATCTGTTGCTACATAACAAATTACCTCTCAAAACTTAGCAGCTTAAAAGAACAAATATTTATCATCTCACAGTTTCTGTGGATCAGAAATCTGAAAGCAGCTTAGACAGGTAGTTCTGGTGCAGGGTCTTTCATCAGTTGACTGAAGATGTCCACCAGAGCTGTAGTCTTCTGAAGGTTTGACTGGCTTCTTCAGTCTCCTTTAAGAGATATTCTTAAAGATCTCCTTCAGTCACTTGCATGGCTGTTGGCAGGAAATCTCTGTTCCTTCTCACATGGGCCTCTACCAAGGGCTGCTTGAATGTCAGCTGGCAGCTGGCTTCCTTAGAGAAAGTAACCTAATTGAGAGGGCAAGAGGAAGTCACATGCCTTACCTGACAACAGTTCTGGCACTTTCTACAGCCCACAGGAAAGGGGAACTAGGTTCCTTCTGAAGAGTATCGAAGAATTTGTGAACATATTTTAAAGCCACCACAATTTGATAAAGATACATGCCATCATCTGAAAATGATATTGGCTAAGGCTCCTAGATAGATATGTGTATCAATCAAGATACTAGCAGAAAGTAGATAACTTCAGAAATGTTTAAAAAAGGGACTATAAAAATGCATTCAG
The DNA here is from genome assembly GCF_009829155.1 of Mustela erminea. Lineage (NCBI taxonomy): Eukaryota > Metazoa > Chordata > Mammalia > Carnivora > Mustelidae > Mustela > Mustela erminea. The sequence continues at coordinate 163,726,887 of NC_045614.1, read as the reverse complement.
GGTATATGGAAACCGCAAGGGATTGTAACATTACCATGGGAGTTAAACAATTTGAAGGGGCTAGGGAATGGAGTAATTCCTGGAACCTGGAAGAAGGGAGTCCTGTGGAGAGAGCTGCTTCTGTTTGAGGGGTGCAGCCATATTGAGATTACCTTATACAAAGGTATTGGTGGAATCAATACCACAGACTCACTCTCCTCTGTCTTTCCTTCCCATGTCTATCGGTGCTCCCCTCTGGCCAAACTTAACTGACTAGAGGTAAAGGAAGCCTGTTAATGCAGTCCATCTGCCATCTGAGCAGAGGTCAGGGTGGGGAGTGGGTCTGGAGGGGCAGATAGAGGATGTCCTCCACAGATAGGTATTTAATTTGAAGGATGGGTAATAAACAGTTATGGAGATCTGGATGGTGAATTAAGTATAAGAGATAAGGATAGGCAAATGTATGTGAGAGTAGAGAAAGGACTAAAAATCTGCTCAAACAGAAGTTATATAGGGTGGTGAGGCTGAAATAGGCTGACAGGAGTATGAAGGGACCATGTTGTAGAGGGTCCTGAGAGAGGCAGGGTGTCACACTTCCTCTAACAGGTAGCACGTGGCAGTTCTTAAACAGGTATGCCTAGACAGTAGGAGTGGGAGAGGAAGGGAAATCTGAGAGACTATGTTTGTTTAGATATCAGAAATAAATGCAAAAATATCAATAAAAATTTAGTTTTGAATAAGCTTTCAGGTAAAATAAATACTAAGTACTAATGTTCAGGTAAATAAAAATGTGAATTTGTTGGAATGACGTATCCATGTTGACAGACTCATACTTTCTATAGTTTCCAAGAACTGTAGGCAAGCAAACCTTGCATAATAAGCATTTTTATCTAGAACAGTTATAGTGACATAAGAGCTTGGGAATGAAAACAATGTTATAGGAGAAACAATCATACCAAATCAACCTTCTTCTGGAGATATGTTCTTTGAAGGATATCAGCTAAGGTTTGCCTTGGGTACATAATTATTCAACCACCCATTGATGGTTTGAATACTTAGTAGCAAAGTCCTATGAGATTGATTCAGTCCTTTATCCTGATTTGATTTGCAACACACTGCCATTGTAGTTTTTAGTATCTACATGGGAGATTTCAATGAAGATAAAAGTATGTAATAAGAAACATTGGCATTTATACCACAGTTTAGAAAAAAATAAAAATATGATAGAACTTAAAATGAATCCTGCTTGAATCCCACCTGTCCATTTAGCATGTATGACCTGCTATCAGTACAGTATTTCAGAGAGGGAAAAGTAGCAATAAACATATAGTGATTGCTAATACAGAGTGGGGCATGGGAGAGATATATGAGTGATTATATTCACTGACACTTTAATATTACATTTTATAGTAAAGTCTGGTTTACATGGCAAGATGTTAACCATAAATTTCCTAACTGCGCTTCCACACATTCATAAAGTAGAGATAATTGATGTTACCAGAGATGACCCTGAAGTGTCTGCTGAGTTTAAAAAAAAAAAAAAAAAAAAAGGTGCTACATTCTGAATGTATGTATTCTGTGTTGTAGGTTCTTTCCTGTTGGTTTGAAAATTACCAACGCAGTAGAGAGTCCTGGAAGAGAGTAACAAGAAAAGTATGATTCTTGTTTAAACCTTACCTAATAGACACAATTGGCCATTGCTGCTTTCAGGACTTAACACGTAAGCAGCACCTTTCAGAAACCAAGTGTCTCAGAGGCATGAACATTTAATAAAAAATTCTGAAAAATGTAATATAATGGTTACTAATATTCATTTAAATTTTCAAGTATATAGAAAGTACAAGTCACAGGAGAGTTGAAAAATACAAATCTGTTCTTATCATTGGTAGAAATACAAGCCTGCAGTTCTTACTTTAAAAAAGTAAGCATAAATGATTAAGTTACCATTGCAATAAGTGCTACAGTGATCTGTACAGATGCTAGGAAAAAACAGCAATGACACCTGTAGCCTAATTTGGTGGGTTGGAGAATGTTAAGCTCTGTTAGCATTAGCTTTACAACTAACATCTCCCTCTTCAACAGAAAATCAGCACTTAAAACAAGAAAGACAACATTACCTATAGAACAAGGAAAAAACCACTAATCAATATTATTTCTTTCCCCATTAACCTTTTTTTTTTTCAAATTAAAGTTCACCTCAAAGACCTTTGTGTCTTTCCTTTCATTTTTGCTAATGAAAAAAAAAAAAGAAGAGAGAAAATCTCTGGCATCAGGGGAACCCCTAAAACATAGTAACCCCTCAACCCCTAACATGGTTTCTTTATCAAGAATCAGAGGTGGAAAGGAAAATGGATCAGAAGTGATCCTATACCATGGTTATTAAAGACAAACTCAATCCAATAAATCTATGTCTTTACCTTAATGACTGATTTCACCTTTGTCCTGTGCTGCTGTTTTCTTGTTGGAAAAAGAAGAAAAATAGACAGATGGTGGGCTGGGTGTGTGAAAAGAACCCTACATCCAAGTTAGCTGGGTCAAGGCCAAGAAGGGAAGTATAAGAGGCTTCAGGGTTTAGAGAGATGCACAGTATCATTGCCAAAGCTAGAAGAAGCCAAAATAAAAGGCTTGGGACTCATTAGCAGAGTAGTAGAACATCACTTTGCTCATAGCACTCAATTATCAAAATTGTGAGTGGATTATTTGAAGCCCAGAAAATCAGTAATGTTATGTTGCATATATGTGTATGTATGTGTGTGTGTAATGTACACGCAGTTATTATTTGAAATAATCTATTCAGAAGTGGAAATTTTGGAAGTTGGAAGAAAAAACAAATCAGACAAAACATTCAAATAGCTGAAGGGAAGGGAAATGGTATTGTGGAAGCAGCTATTCCACCAGCACCTGTGTAATAAAACAGCAGAGGTCAGGAAGAGGTCATGCAAGACACTGCCTGACTGGCCTGAGCCTTGGTACTCCCACAGGCCTCATCTCATTCTGGACTGAGATTTTCCTGCAAATCATGATAATTGGGAATCAGTGCACACAGCTGTGAACCACAGCTCACAGATAGAGAGGGAACAAATTTGAAGTTGACCGTCTCTGCTGGAGAGGGAAGGGAAGTGACTTGTTTATGTACCATTTCATCACTCTCCCCAAGAGGCACTAGCCCTGGGTTTATGTTCCATTAAAGGTGTAGTGACATGGTTTTAAAGCAAGTAGAAGATTGGCCCTTTATTAGAATTAGGGAATTTGGATTCAATTCTAAGCTAAAACCATGAAATGTTAGTGCTGTAAAGAAAGTAGATATAATCTAATCCAATTTTCTCCTTTATAGGTGAGGGTCCTTTGACCTAGAGATGTTACACAATTTGCCAAGTTAGTTGATGCTAGCATTTGGCCTAAAATCACCAGTAGCCTGCATGTCTACCTCTATAATGTTATTTCTCTACTCTCAGGAAAAATATCCCTGGGACCTAGAGGCTCATGCCAATCAACTGTAATTATCTCCTTCCTTCCAAGTGCCCGTTATTTATTATGTTTACAATTTTTCCTATATCCAATAAGGACTCTGTCTTATGGTTTGTCATTTTTGTTTTGCCATCCTCATGCCTTCTCATCTAGGTGATTTCAATAACCACATAGGTGGTTACCCTTGTTTGCTAAATTCAGATTTTCTTTCCATTTTTTTACTCTATGTTTCTTCACTTTTCTTTAGCAATTGACTCTCTGGATCCCATCCTGAACCATTTGTTCCCAAGAATTCCATCCTGTCTGAAGTCACAAAATCTAAAAACTGAATCTCTGGTTATGACTTCTGTTCTTCCACTTTACACATGATGATTCCACCTACATTAGCTGTTGAAACAGACAGACCCTAAATCCAAGGGCTCTTCATCATGTAACAGTTCAGAAGTGGGTGTTCAAGGGGTGACAGATGACTTTATTCTACAGGTCAAGGAACCCAACTTCCTTCTGTCTTATAGTTCTTCCACACTCTAGAGGTTATCTTTGTTCACATACTTGAAGCTGGTTTACTTATTACATATACTTTGCAGCACTCAGAAAGAGGGGAGAAAATGAAGGACTTGCTTCATAAAGAAGACATGCTTCTTTATTCAAGCATGTGACCCCAAAGTTGTACATATTCCATATGCCCATATTCTATTGGCCTACAGCTTGGTCACAATGGTCATACCTCATGTCTTGGCCCATTTTGGCTGCTATAACAAAATACCATCAACTGGGTGCCTTATAAACAGCAGAAATCTATCTCTTAGAGTCCTGGATACTTGGAAGTCAAGATCAAGGTGCTGGTAGATTTGGCATCTAGTGAGAGCCCACTTCCTGCTTCATGGACAGCTGTTTTCTCTTTTGGGTTCTCAGATGGTGGAAGGGGCCAGCAAGCTCTCTGGGGTGTCTTTTATAAGAGTACTATCACCATTCACAAAGACCTCATTCTCAGGACCTAAGTATGTCCCAAAGGCTCTAACTCCAAATGCCATCACATTGGGATGGGATTTGAGGGGACATAAACATAGACTATAACACCTAGCTAAAAGGGAAATGTTGTCTCTAGCTGAGTAATCTTGGGTGCAGCCCCAAATTAGGATATTCTATTTCTGAAAGGAGGAAAGATGGAATGGTTTGGAGGGACACAGCTGTCTCTGCTACAACACTCACTGACCTTCTATTCATTGGCTTCACTGGAATCTCCATTTCCTTGACCCAGTATTAAAATCCAAGTTAATAAGTGTCTCTTTGGACTTACTTCCTTTTTCCCAAATAAAGATCCCATGGTATGTATACAAGCTTAAGACACAGTGAGATACCTGGTGAGATATGGGTCTCATTAATTCTTTCAAGAACTTATCTCAGTTACCTCTGCATCATCTACCCTAACTTAGCATTGTTTGATGCTACTTTAGAGTAAATTCTTGAATCTCTCCAAGAAAAATGAAGTACACTCAATAAATGATAATGATTGAGCATCTAGATAGAATTGAGGCTATTTGAAAAATTGAGCATATTAAAAGAGGCACAATTTTTAATGAGAATAAAATAAGCAAAAACTGTACAAGGAAAAATATAAACCTAAATATATGTACTATTGATTCTGTATTGGACAGTATTTATGTGGTGATGACTAATTTGCAGTGGTAGTGAGCATGGACTCCTAGCTAGATTAATTGGATTGACAATGGTCTCCCAACTCCTGCTGGCTATGTAGCCTTAAGCAAGCTACTTAATTTCCCTGTGCCTCAGTTTCTGTGTGCTACAGCTTTATAAAATTTATATTATTTTAATTATTGAATACATAAGATAGTAGAAATAAGTTTTAACCTCTCTTAAAATAATGTGTTTCAGAAGATTAGCTCAAGAAGTTATTTTCAACATACTTCTTTTATTTTTATTTTCTGAAGTTCCTTAGAAATCAGCAGAAACTTCAGTTAGGTGTTGGTGAGTTACCAGCTTGAAAGTCCTTTTTATTTGGGTCAGATATAGTCAAGGGATTATGGAATATTAAAAAAAATTAAAATATGAAGAATCTCAAGGGGAAAAAATGTGAAGTCACAATTCCTTTCTAACTTGAGGATGAATTTTCATTTGGCCTATGTGTGTGTTTTCTATAACTAATATTGTAATAACAAGGGAGATTTTAAAACATATAAAAAATGTAATTACTTAGGGGCACCTGGGTGGCTCAGCTGGTTAAGCATCTGCCTTTGGCTCATGTCATGATCTCAGGGGTCCAGGGATCAAGCGGTGCATTAGGCTCCCTGCTTAGCGGAGGGTCTGCTTCTCCCTCTCCCTCTGCCCTTTCCCCCTGCTCTTGCTTTGTCTGTCTGTCTATCTCACTCTCTTTCTCTATTGCAAATAAATAACATCTTTTTAAAAAGTGTAATTAATTATAATTCAGTGATCTTGGGATGCCTGTGTGGCTTAGTCAGTTAAGCATCTGCCTTCTGCTTGGGTCATGATCCCAGAGTCCTGGGCTTGCTTCTCCTGCTCCCTCTCCCCCTCTCTCCTGCTTGTGCTCTCTCTCGCTCTCTGACAAATAAATAAATAAAAATCTTTTTTTTTAAAAAAAGAATCCAGTAATCTTTTAATCTTTTATCTTATCTTTTTCTACATTCCAATTCATTTTTGTTCACATATCTATGGAATGTATATACCAGGAATTGTAGCATAGATGTGATTTTCTCATTTTTAAAATCTTAAGATTTTTTTTTAAATTTTTATTTATTTGACAGAGAGAGAGAGATCACAAGGAGGCAGAGAGGCAGGCAGAGAGGGGGTGGGAAGCAGGCTCCTTGCCAAGCAGAGAGCCCGATGTGGGGCTCCATCCCAGGACCCTGAGATCATGGCCTGAGCCAAAGGCAGAGGCTTAACCCACTGAGCCACCCAGGTGCCCCAAAACTTAAGATTTTATCAAGAACATTTTCCTATGGTTGCATGAAGGAAGAGGGCTTGAAAAACACAGCCTTACTGTTAACTAAAAACAAAGACGTTTCTAGTTCTCAGTTCTGTTTAAACAGTCCCAGCTTAATGGTATCAGTTGCCTGTGGCCAGTTAGGCCAACTGGTTACAGTCATGTTGGGTGTAGGTTGAATTTAGGAGTTCTATCTGTGTTCGGGCCTGGTAGCCTCCCAGTGATCCACCACTGGTTTCCTCTCTGGCCAGCCAGCGGGCAGAAGTTTCTGCTGGGCCATGACACACGCTGTGCTCTGGTTCCCAAGAGACTGATTCACAGAGGTTAGGTGGGTTGTTTCCGGTGTGGCAACAGATTTCCGGGAACTCCGTCTCTGAGCATTGACTATGAATCACAACTCTGAATCTACCTTTAAGAATAGAAGTAGCATTAGTTATGGGAAAATTATGGAGTAACCACATTAGACTTGCATCTGTCCAGGGAAGTGCTGGGAATTGCCTCTGAATGTTTACCACAGCTGGAATAGGATTACTTGGGTTAATGGCAAAAGTCCTCGGTCAAACTGCAGATGCTCTTCTCTTTCTCAGGAAGCTTTACAGTGTGCCCTTCTGTTTGTTCACACCAGAGGTCTAAGGAGAGAGGAGCTTTCTTAAAGAAATTTTGAGTCTATCTTTTTATTTTTATGAAAGTATAAAGCCCAACTTTTATGTTTGTATGGACCTCACATTTCATGAAAATAGTTTTAGAAAATTACACCAAGTCACAAACCAGGAAAACCTGGGAAGATGGCTATCAGTTCATAAGTTTTATCTGTTAAACTTTGTTGTAAATGATCATATATTCAACTCAGTGATGTCTTCTCTTTCCCTTTACCCCTCCCACTCCCTCTGGTGAGTGTTTTGTATCAAAGTCTAGGAAAAGTCAGTGTAAATTCTGGTATTTGAAACCACATGCTCTTTTTGTCTCTCCTAAATAATAGCTTTAGAAATGCTTCTGATAGTTTAAACCTAAACCTGAACTAGAGCTTTGCTTATTCTTGACATTGTCTATAAGCAAAAAACAAAAAACAAAACCCAACACAATCTGTCCTTCAAAGGACAGATTACATAATCTAAAAGAGACTCAAAATGGAGGACAACTGCAGTCTCAAGGTATTAGGTATTGATGGCTTGAGGAAATAACGACATTTTTGTCTTGCTTATTATAAATAATCTGGGTCAGAGCCTTAAAAAAAAAAAAAATCCTGGACTTCTTTGTTTTAAGCCCTGTCCCTAGGAACATATTGTACTTTGTGTAGTTGCTTTAAGTTGAAAACAAAACAGAGGCATCTGGGTGGCTCAGTTCATGATGTCAGGGTCCTGGGATGGGAGCCCAGCCATGGGCTCTGTACTCAGCGGGGAGTCTGTTTCTCCCTCTCCCTTGCCTCCCCCACCCATGTTCTCTTTCTCCCTCTCTTAAATAAATAAATAAATAGATAAAGTTTTTTTAAAAAAATCTATTAAAAAACAAAACACAGGCACGAAGTTCTGCATCTCTATAAATATACAAATAATGATGTATTATTTAAATAGGAGAAAATATTGTCATTTCATTAGAAATGGAAATAGCTCTGTTATTTGAATTTAGAGCTTCACTTTCTAAAATGTCTCCAGTGGCTAGGAACAAGACAACTGAATGTCTGTATTTCCAAAGAGTTTCAAAAGATGAGGCTCTAAGCCATTCACATTGAAATTCAGTGGTGCACAGTATAACACTGCCTCAGAAAAAGAATGCAGAAATTGAGAAATATCTCCAAGTTGTCCTTGGTCTTTCAGGGGAAATGTGATAAGATTCCTTTGAATGAAAAAATGGGAGAAAGCATTTGATATAGTCTCTCACAATGTTGTAAATATATATAAACCAAATTGACCTGGAAAATAACAGAGCTGCATGAACTAAAAAATGCCAGTAAAAATAGAGACATAAATGGATTTGAGAGGCTTCCAATCAGGAAAGATAAGAGACAGTACAGAGAAAAGCACCTAGGATGATTAAGAGGAAGAAGGCAGAGATTGATGATGTTATAAAGGGTGTTAGTATGAATAGTCTCACAAAGAAATCTCTGGAACGAGTACAGATATAAATAAAACCTAAGCCAGGCCGGCTCAGAAAGGCCTCCAAAAGATGCTAACAAAAAATTAGCACAACACTAGGTGAAAAGTTGAATTAGGAGATGGAAAAGGAAGGAATGGGATTAAGAAAAGAAAAAGCAGCTTGTTTTCAGACACAGCTTCGAAGTGACCTGAACGTGCAAATGTCGCTGCCTTTCCGTTCTCCCGCGGTGCTCCTTACCCCTCACCACACAGCATACACAGACGCCCTCCTCTCTCTCATCCTGACATGAACAAACCCGCTGCCCTTGCTTCTCAAGAGTCCTCAAGGATTTTTTGTACTTTTTTGTTCGCAACTTTGGAGGCTTTTTTTTGAGCCTGCCTGGCTTAGATTTTATTTACTTATATACCATCTTGGTCCAGAGCTTTCTTAGTGACAGTATTCATACTGACACTCTCTATAACTGCATAGGAGGGTACATACAGGAGAGAGCTGCCTATAGATAATAGTAAGGTCCCTGAGACGACTCTGCTTTCTGCTCACTGGCAGACTCTCAGGAATTCCAAAAGAGAGGCTGCATGGAGTCCAGCATTTTAGGCAGCCATGCGATAATTGCAAAGCCCCAGCCAAGTAATAAAAGGAGCAGAGATTCAGGTAATTCACAGAAGTTGCAAGGCCTTCTGCCCTAAAGAGGCCTACCAGTCAGGTCACGATCACAGGGTTTCTCAGTCAGGTTGTGATCTCAGGGTCGTGAGCTCAAATCTGGTATCAGGCTCTGCCCTGGTCAAGGAGCCTGCTTAAGATTCTCTCCCTCCCTCTCCCTTTATAAACCGCGCCCCCCCCTGCCCACTCACTCTCATAAATAATTAGGCCAGCCAACAGTGATAAAGAATGTCTCATGGGCAACCTCTGTGACATGCTGCCAAGAACCCAGTAGGATGTTTCAGCAGACATTTATGTAAACAGATGGCATCAAGCACTAGAAGACTCAGCCTGATGTCTTGGGACTGTATGAAACCTATACAAACTGGATGCTCTTCCTGGGAAACTCAAAATACAGAGATCAAGTTGCATCACCCTGGTTGAAGGGGAATTATGCAAAAAATTGTATCATAAAAAACTTAGTGCAGTTACCATTTTCACACCTGATTTGTGAACTAAGACTCATCCTTTTACACTGATTTATCAGTGTGTACTAAGAACACATAAAGCTTCAAATCCTAAAATCATAAATAAGAAAAGTGCCTTTATTTTTTAAGGATTTTGTGTTGAGGTAATCTCTACACTTAATGTGGGTCTTGAACTCATGAACCCAAGCTCAAAAGTTGCATGCTCCACTGACTGAGCCAGCCAGGCACCCCACGAAAACTGTCTTTTTAAAAAGCATAGGAAATGCACTTTTTGAAACTACGTTGCAATATTTTTCCCAACTGAATTTAGCAAATGTATGTGTTTTCTTTTTGTTTAAACTTCTTTAGTTAGAAAACATCAAAATCATAATTAGTGAGCTTAAACTATAGAAAAGTATTATCAGGATGGTAGTCTTGTGTTTTATGTACATTGCTTCACTTAATCTTCAAATAAATCTTAGGTGAGAGGTGCCATTACTGTTCTCACTCTAAGGCTGAGGAAACTGAGGCACAGAAGGGTTAAACACATTGCTCAGTTTGCCTATCTGCTTTAAGTAATAAATCCAGGATTTTGAACTTGATCTGCTCTAGAGCGTGTGGTCATAATCATGCATGAGTGTGGATGCCACCATGATAGGAGCCATAGTTCCCCAAGAGCATGGCTCTTCTCCTGTTCTCCTTCTCCTGTTCCTCCAGGGTTGAAGCAGTCTGGGGTCCTTCAGGCACTGCTTGGGGCTATGATTAAAATTAGGCAAACCTGGGTCCCTGGGTGGCTCAGTTGGTTAAGCAACTGACTTTGGCTCAGGTCATGATCCTGGAGTCCTAAGATCGAGTCCTGCATCAGGCTCCCAATCCACAGGGAGTCTGCTTCTCCCTCTGACCTTCCTTCTCACTCTCTCCCTCACTGTCTCTCTCAAATAAATAAAATCTTAAAAAAAAAATTTAAAAATTAAAAAAAAATTAGGCAAACCCATTTTCACAGCTTAGTTGATACCCTGATTGTGTGTGGAACCAACAAACACACACCTGTGTTTCAAATGAGTAGCAGAACTGAGCATAAAGGGAGGCAGGAAGGAAGAAAGAAATGACCATCTGTATAATCTCAGATAATTCTTGAGACAAGTCTGGGAAGTGAATACTATGATCTGTTTTATAGAGGACTAAACCGAAACTCATTGACTTTAAGTGACCTGCTCAGTTGGGAAGTGACAGAGCCAGGATTCCAATCTGTTTCTGCCTCCAAAGCCTTCATTTTTTCTGTTATGTTAACCATCCCTCATAATCCTCTGATTTGGGTACACAGTGGGTTAAGTAGGTTATTGTGGGGTAGGCCAAGAATACCTGAAGCATTTATAATACTGTTTCTTTGGGGAGAGGAGTATAGTCCTACTTCTATACAGCTTATTTAAAAGCTAAATTCTGGGACACAAACCATTTGATACTTGAGAATTGCCTACTTTGACACTAGAGGAAAGAAAGTGCTTGAATTGTGGTAATAGTCTTGCCTCTAAATTTTTAAGGTCGTGAAACACATTCTATATCACATGCAAAATGTTTATTTATCGAGTCAACAATATTAGCAGCATCAGCAGTTTGGGGAAAGCTGAAATATGAAGTGAATAGGCATTCTTGTGATTTGCTTTTTTGGACTATTTTATGCTGATAAATTCAATTTTTAAAAAATGGGTTGTGTTTCAAAGAGTTGGAAATGAGAAAAGATATTTGAAATGGGAAAATGGTAAGGACATTTATTTGAAGAACTTGAAATTAAAGAAATTCAAATTCTTTACATCTTGCATTGAAGCAAAGAAAATCGTTACTTACTATTAAGTGGAATTGAGGGCAGCTGTCTTGAGAGGTCTGCTTTTTGTAATATCGCTGCAATATGCAAGACCTGGTTACAAACTCCAGGAGCTGACATTTCATTGAGAAACACATGCTGATATATTTAACGTATATCTCCAATACAGCTTTTCTTCTTCTTCTTCTTCTTCTAAGATTTTATTTATTTGAGGGACATCTGGGTGGCTCAGTTGGTTAAGTGACAGCCTTGGGCTCAGGTCGTGATCTTGGAGTCCTGGGATCCAGTCCCATATCTGGCTCTCTGCCCAGTGGGGAATCTGCTTTCCCTCTGCCCCTCCCCTTTCTTGTGCTCTATCATTCTCTCTCTTGCTCTCAAATAAATAAATAAAATCTTTTAAAAAAGATTGTATTTATTTGAGAGCAAGAGAGAGAGTGAGAGAGTGCACGAGCAAGAGGGAGGGGCAGAGGGAGAAGCAGGCTCCCTGCCCAGCAGAGAGCCTGATGTGGAACCCGATGCCAGGAGACTGGGATCATGAGATCATGACCTAAGCCGAAGGCAGACACTCAATCAAATGAGCCACCCAGGTACCCCTCCAGTACAACTTCTTTATTCTTTGACATGTATCTTGACCCTTCTAGTTCCTCTCCTCATGATTTACAGAGGAACTTGGTCACCCTGTAAGGGACATTGGTCACTCTGTAGTCCATCTCGCCATTTATGACTAACAGGGAGAATGGATTGAAGGAAAGTGATTTGCCCAAATATACAACATCTAGAATTTTTTATACTTTCAAATGTAGAGCTGACCATGTACCTGAAATGTAAATTTTTTTTTCATTTCACACTGTTCAGTAATAATCTCATTTACTGGGCACCTGGGTGGCTCAGTGGGTTAAGCCTCTGCCTTCAGGTCAGGTCATGATCTCAGGGTCCTGGGGTGGATTCCCGCATAGGGCTCTCTGCTCAGCAGGGAGCCTACTTCCTCCTCTCTCTCTCAGCCTGCCTCTCTGCCTGCTTCTGATCTCTCTCTGTCAAATAAATTAAAAATAAAACAAATTTTAAAAATTATAAAAAGAATCTCATTTACTAAGATCTAGTTCAAGGGTTGGAAACTCTATTATACCTCATACAAAGTTTATATTTTCAATTTAAAAAGTAAATATTATTTTATTATTTTATATTTTGAAGATTTTATATATTTGAGAGAGAGAACACATGGGCAGGGGAGGGGGAGGGGCAGGGACAGAGGGAGAGGGAGGAGCAGACTGCCCACTGAGTAGGAAGCTTGATGCAGGACCCTGAGATCATGACCTGAGTCAAAGACAGACACTTAACTGACTGAGCCACCTAGGTGACCCTAAAAAGTAAATTTTAATTATAAAATTATCATATTCTTATGGTAAAGAATACATACCATCCAGAAGAATATAAAGCAAAAATTAAAGTCCTTCCTGCAGTTAAGTTTACCTTCCAGATTATTAAAAATTAAAAAAAAAAAATTTAAAGATTTTATTTATTTATTTGAGAGAGAGAGAGTGAGAGAGAGCATGAGACAGGAGAAGGTCAGAGAGAGACGAAGATTCCCCATAGAGCTGGGAGCCTGATGTGGGACTTGATCCCAGGACTCCAGGATCATGACCTGGGCTGAAGATAGTCGCCCAACCAACTGAGCCACCCAGGCACCCATCTTCCAGATTTTATATGCAGTAAAAATATATACAGATATAGATATATATATATGTGTATACATATATATATACACACATATATCTGTATTTTTTTGACAAATGGGATCCTATTGTAATAATAATTACCAATTTGCTTTTTAAACTTTTAAAACTTGGACATTGTTCCTTACCAGTACATACAGATCTGTTGCATTAGCTTATACAATGGTTACATCACATTCCATTTTTATTTATTTATTTATTTGTTTGTTTGTTTATTTGTTTTTTAAGGTGGGCTCCACCATGGGCCCAACATAGGGCTTGAACACATGACCCTGACATCAAGGCCTGAGCTGAGAACAAGAGTTAAGATGCTTAACTCATTGAAGTCTTTCATCCATTTTGAGTCTATTTTTGTATGTGGTATAAGGAAATGGTCCGGTTTCATTTTTCTGCATGTGGATGTCCAATTTTCCCAACACCATTTGTTGAAGAGGCTGTCTTTTTACCATTGGACATTCTTTCCTGCTTTGTCAAAGATTAGTTGGCCATAGAGTTAAGGGTCTGTTTCTGGGCTCTCTATTCTGTTCCATTGATCTTTATGTCTGTTTTTTTTTTGCCAGTACCATACTATCTTGATGATGACAGCTTTGTAATAGAGCTTTAAGTCCGTAATTGTGATGCCACCAATTTTGGCTTTCTTTTTCAATATTCCTCTGGCTATTCGAGGTCTTTTCTGGTTCCACATAAATTTTAGGATTATTTGTTCCATTTCTTTGAAAAAAAAAAGATGGTAATTCCATAGGGATTGCATTAAACATGTAGATTGTTTTAGGTAGCCTAGACATTTTCACAATAATTGTTCTTCCAATCCATGAGCATGGAACATTTTTCCATTTCTTTGTGTCTTCCTCATTTTCTTTCATGAGTTCTTTATAGTTTTCTGAGTACAGATTCTTTGCCTTTTTGGTTAGGTTTATTCCTAGGTATCTTAAGGTTTTGGGTGCAATAGTAAATGGAATTGACTCCTTAATTTCTCTTTCTTCTGTCTTGTTGTTGGTGTATAGAAATGCAACTGATTTCTGTGCATTGAATTTATATCCTGACACTTTACTGAATTCCTGTACAAGTTCTAGCAGTTTTGGAGTGGAGTCTTTTGGGTTTTCCACATATAGTATCATATCATCTGCGAAGAGTGATAATTTGACTTCTTCTTTGCCGATTTGGATGCCTTTAATTTCCTTTTGTTGTCTGATTTCTGAGGCTAGGACTTCTAGTACTATGTTGAATAGCAGTGGTGATAATGGACATCCCTGCCGTGTTCCTGACCTTAGCGGAAAAACTTTCAGTTTTTCTCCATTGAGAATGATATTTGTGGTGGGTTTTTCATAGATGGCTTTGATGATATTGAGGTATGTGCCCTCTATCCCTACACTTTGAAGAGTTTTGATCAGGAAGGGATGCTGTGTACTTGGTCAAATGCTTTTTCAGCATCTATTAAGAGTATCATATGGTTCTTGTTCTTTCTTTTATTGATGTTTGTATCACATTGATTGATTTGTGGATGTTGAACCAACCTTGCAGCCCTGGACTAAATCCCACTTGGTTGTGGTGAATAATCCTTTTCATGTATTGTTGGATTCTATTGGCTAGTATTTTGGTGAGAATTTTCACTTCTGTATTCATCAAGGATATTGGTCTGTAATTCTCCTTTTTGGTGGGGTCTTTGTCTCATTTTGGGATCAATGTAGTGCTGGCCTTCTATTTTATGGAACAGTTTCAGGAAAAGAGCTATTAATTTCTCTTTAAATGTTTGGTAGAATTCCCCTGGGAAGCCATCTGGCCCTGGGCTCTTGTTTGTTGGGAGATTTTCGATGACTGCTTCAATCTCCTTATGGGTCTGTTCAGTTTTTCTATTTCTTCCTGGTTCAGTTTTGGTAGTTTACAAGTCTCGGGGAATGCATCCATTTCTTCCAGATTGTCAAATTTGCTGGTGTATAGTTGCTCATAATATGTTCTTATAATTGTTTGTATTTCTTTGGTGTTGGTTGTGATCTCTCCTCTTTCCTTCACGATTTTATTTATTTGGGTTCTTTCTCTTTTCTTTTTGATAAGTCTGGCCAGGGATTTTTCAATCTTATTAATTCTTTTGAAGAACCAGCTCCTAGTTTCATTGATTTGTTCTACTATTTTTTTGTTGTTGTTGTTTTTTCTATTTCATTGATTTCTGCTCTGATTTTTTATTATTTCTCTTCTCCTTCTGGGTTTAGGCTTTCTTTGCTGTCCTTTCTTCAGCTCCTCTGGGTGTAGGGTTAGGTTGTGTAGCTGAGACCTTTCTTGTTTCTTCAGAAAAGTTTGTATTGCTATATACTTTCCTCTCAGAACTGCCTTTGCTGTGTCGCACCGATTTTGAACAGTTGTGTTTTTCATTTTCATTTGTTTCCATGACTTTTTCAATTCTTCTTTAATTTCCTGGTTGACCCATTCATTCTTTAGAAGTATGCTCTTTAGTCTCCATGTATTTTGGTTCTTTCCATCTTTCCTCTTGAGATTGAGTTCTAGCTTCAGAGCATTGTGGTCTGACAATATGCAGGGAATGATCCCAATCTTTTGGTACTGGTTGAGACCTGATTTGTGACCCAGGATGTGATGTATTCTGGAGAATGTTCCATGTGCACTAGAGGAGAATGTGTATTCTGTTGCTTTTGGATGGAATGTTCTAAATATATCTCTGATGTCCACCTGGTCCAGTGTGTCATTTAAAGCCTTTATTCCCTTGTTGATCTTTTGCTTGGATGATCTGTCCATTTCAGCGAGGGGGTGTTAAAGTCCCCTACTATTATTGTATTATTGTGGATGTGTTTCTTTGATTTTATTTTTACCTGGTTTATATAGTTGGCTGCTCCCATGTTAGGGGCATAGATATTTAAAATTGTTAGATCTTCTTGTTGGACAGACCCTTTAAGTATGATATAGTGTCCTTCCTCATCTCTTATTATAGTGTTTGGCTGAAAATCTAATTTATCTGATATAAGAATTGCCTCTCCAGCTTTCTTTTCATGTCAATTAGCATTTTAAATTGTTTTCCACCCCCTCACTTTCAATCTGGAGGTGTGTTTGGTTCTAAAATGAGTCTCCTACAGACAGGATTTCATGGGGTCTTGTTCTTTTATCCATTCTGATACCTGTGTCTTTTGATTGGGGCATTTAGCCCATTTGCATTCAGGCTAACTGTTGAAAGATATGAATTTAATGCCATTGTATTGCTTGTAAGGTGACTGTTACTGTATATTGTTTCTGTTATTTTCTGATCTATGTTACTTTTAGGCTTTCTCTTTGCTTAGAGGACCCCTTTCAATATAGGGCTGGTTGGTGTTTGCAGATTCTTTTAGTTTCTGTTTGTCCTGGAAGCTTTTAGTCTCTCCTATTTTGAATGACCATCTACCAGGATATAGTATTCTTGGCTTCATATTTTTGTCATTTGGTGCCCTGAATATATCATGCCAGTACTTTGTGGACTGCCAGGTCTTTGTGGGTAGGTCTGCTGCCAATTTAATGGCAAAGGGTTACAGACCCTTTGTCCTAAGCTGCTTTCTGGATTTTCTTTTTGTCTCTGAGACTTGTAAGTTTTACTATTAGATGACAGAGTGTTGACTTATTTTTATTGATTTTGAGGGGAATTCTCTGTGCCTCCTGGATTTTGAAGCCTATTTCCTTCCTCAAATTAGGGACGTTCTTTGCTATAATTTGCTCCAATATAACTTCTGCCCCTCTCTCTTTCTTCTCCTGGGATCCCAATTATTTTAATATTGTTTCATCTATGGTATCACTTATTTCTTGAATTCTCCACTCGTGATCCAGTAGTTGTTTTTCTATCTTTTTCTCAGCTTCTTTGTTCTCCATCATTTGTTCTTCTACATCACTAATTCTCTCTTCTGCCTCATTTATCCTAGCAGTTTGAGCCTTCATTTTTTTTATTGCACCTCATTAAAATCCTTTTTGATTTCAACTTGGTTAGATTTATTTCTCCAGAAAGGGATTCTCTAGTATCTTCTATATTTTTTTCAAGCCCAGCTAGTATCTTTATAATTGTCATTCTGAACTCTAGTTACAACATTTTACTAATGTCTGTATTGATTAGGTCCTTGGCAGTTGGTACTGCATTTTCTTCTTCTTCTTCTTCTTCTTCTTCTTCTTCTTCTTCTTCTTTTAGGTGAATTTTTCTTGTCATTTTATCCAGGGAAGAATAGATGGATGGGAGAACAAAATGCTTCATGGGTAACAAACAACAACCCCAGAAAAATATAAACTAAACAAATCAGAAGAGACCCAAAACTTGGTGGTGGGGCCAGAGTAAGAATATGAGCAAGCTGGTGAATAAAACAGAATGGCATTCTAGAATTTGGGTGTATTTTGGTCTGTTAGAAGAAACTGCCTCCTAAAATTTTAAGGAATGAAAAACTTACATATATACAAAAATAAGGATAAATATTATAAAGGGATGACATATGACTGTAAAAATGAAAATTTAAAATGATTTTTAAAAAGGAATTGATAAGATGTTGGTTGAAAAAGGAAAGAAGAAAAATTTAAAAAAAAAAAAAGGAAAGAATGTGATCAGGCAGGAGAATAGAACAATACTCTACACTAGATTTAGGTTGTATCTTGGTCTGTTAAAAGAAACAGCATGTCAAAATTTTAAAGAAAGAAAACTTATAGATATATATAAAAATAAGGTTAAATACAATGAAGGGATAGAATGTGACTGTAAAAGTGAAAACTAAAAAAGATTTTTTATAAAATTGATAAGATGTTGATTGAAAAATGAAAGAAGAAAAATAAAAAAAAAGAAATATCAAAAGAAAAAATAAAGAAAATTTTAAAAAGTAACTTTGAAAGACTAAAGAATCATGGGGAAAAAAGCTGTGAATTCTATGTGTTGTATTCCTGCAGCTCTGAAATTTTGCAATTCTCATTGATTGGTGAACTTGGCCTTGGCTGGATGTTCTTGCTGATCTTCTGGTGGGGAGGGTGCTGTTACAGTGATTCTTAAATATCTTTGCCCCAAGTGGAGTGGCACCACCCTTACCAGGGGCCACGCTAAGAATCTGCTCTAGTTTGCTCTCAGTAGCTTTTGTTCCCTGAAAGATTTCCATACAGCTTAGGAGAATGAGAATGAAAATGGCAGCCTCCCAATAATATATGGCCCAGAGAAGCTGAGAACTTGGGACACCACTCCTCGCTGAGCCCTCAGAGAAATGCAGTCAGTCACTTCTTTCTCCCTGGTCTCCGGACTCACTCTGTGCTCCTCTGGCCTGTGACCAAGCATGTCTCTCTGGCACATGATCCCGCTTGGAGTTTCCAAACCCAGCAGATTCCTGTGGTGCCCTCCTGGGCTGCTCTTCCTGGGGGAGGAAGTGGAATCTCCCCAGATCTGCCACTTGTTGGGTCCCTGGTCTAAGAGCAGTGGCCTGATTGTGCTGGGGATCATGGTTTATGGCATACCCTGAGCCGAGAGCCCACTCCTTGACTCCTTGGCTCTATCTTTGCAGTTAGCTTCCCCCCTCTGACACCCAGGAATTCTGTCACACTCAGGCACTCCCAATCTTTCTGTGACCCTAAGTGTCCTGAGTCCACAATGTCCCAGCGAGGGTTCCACCCCCAGCTTAGCCACTGGAGCTACATCCCTCAGTGGAGCAGACTTCTAAAAGTTCCAATTTTGTGTTGCACCACTCTATCACTTGCTGGTAGCTGGCTGACAGAAGTCCCACCCCCTGTATTCTATCTTCCCAAATAATCACCTTCGATTCACTTTCCACATGTCCTACCTGCCAGAATGTGGTTGCTTTTCTGTTCCTAAAATTGCTGCTATTCTTTTCTTTGATCTCCTTTTGAGTTTGTAGGTGTTCAGAATGGTTTGATAACTATCTAGCTGAATTCCTGGGACCAGATGAAATTCAGGTCTCCTACTCCTCCATCATTTGGTCCTAGCCAAGTTCCTTTTAGTACTTTAAATATGTCACTATGTTTTTATTGAAAATTCATCAGTCATTTTACTTTTCTCCTTTGAAAGCAGCGTGTTTTCTTTCTCTGAAGCTTTTCTCTTTCCATTTGGTTTTCAGTAGGCTAACTGTAATGTGTTTGAGGTTTGTAGAGATTTTTGAAAAATGTAGTTAGATGTTCTTTGTCAGTGGTAAAGACTTCTTTTTAATATTTCTTCTTTCTATTACTACTCTCCTTTACTTCTGGGACTATAAATTATGAATAATTAAAGTTTTCTACCATGTCTCTTTGGGTCTTTTTTTTTTTTTAATTTCCCCCTTTTATACTTCTTCACTTAATTCTGCTTTCTAGTTATCATTCCTCTGTTCTTTTAGGTCCAGCCTGCTGCTACTAATCCTGTATTTTCAATTCTCAATTTTAGTTGTAATCCTTTCATATTCTAGAATTTTCATTTGATTTTTTATCCTTTAGAATCCAGATCTGTGTTAAAATTCTTTATCTTTTCGTCTATTTTCTTGACTCTGTTAGTCATAGATTTTTTAAGTTGTTTTTTATAATTTCAATATTTAAATGACCTCATGGATTTGTGTTTCCTTTTATTTATTTTTCTTGGCTTTTGGTCACTTCATACTTTTTTTTTTCAATAGACCTTTTGAATCTATATTGGATACTAGACATTACATTATGTGTAATAAGTTATAGAGTTTCTGGATAATGTTCTCTCTTTTCAGTGAGGCTTACACTGTATTCTGGAAGAACATATTGGTCCTGGTGAAGGTTGATTTCAAGCTTATTAGGGCTGATTTATTCTGATTTTGCTCTTACTTCTAGTGCAGGGATCAACAAATTCTTGTAAAGAACCAGATAGTAAATGTTTTAGATTTTGTGGATCTGACAATCTTTGCTACAACTATTTCACATTACTGTCGTAGGGGAAAAATAATCATAGATAATATTTAGGTGAATGAACTTGGATGTGTTTAAATAAAATTTACTGACATTAAAATTGGAATCTCATATGATTTTCAGTATTATGAAATGGTACTTATGGCTTGCTCATTTTTATCCATATAAACATGTGAAAACCATACTTAGCTCTAAGGACATACAAAAATAGGCAGTAGGCCATCTTTGGTCTGTAGGTTGTAGTTTGCTCTTCCCTTGTAGTAGCATATGTCCTTACTTCTAAGTATGACCCTTTTTGGTTCTTAACTGAAAAAGCCTGGGGACTCATTAAAGTCTCCATCTCAAAGGCTTGAGTTCCAACCCCTGTCTCCATGGCTGTGGTAATCTCTGCTCAGTTTTCAGCTTCCTACCTGCTTTTTTCTGATGGATTTTTGGGATCTTATCCTGCACATGTGACACTTGAGAATCAGCCAATGTTTGGAGGGAAATGTGTAGTTGGATTTGGGGCTTATATCTCCAAGATCCCTCTTCTGGATTTTATTCTTCAAGTCTCATACGTTTAAGTTGTATGCTCTAACATGTACCTCTAGGTCAGGTTGACCGCTGCTCTCTGCTTTGATGCTATTCTCCACTCCCTCATATGCAGAAAATCAGAAAATATCCTGAGGTGAAATGTCAATTTGAATATGAAGTTTATCAAGCAAGTTTGAATATGAACATTATTTTTTGTTACCCTGCTTTCAGTGATTATAATTCCTCAGATATTGCCTGCAATCTAAAATCTCCATTGTTAGGGCACCTGGATGGCTCAGTCAGTTAAGCATTTGCCTTTGGCTGAGGTCCTGACCTCAAGGTCCTGGGATTGAGCCTCCTATCAGGCTTTGTGTTCAGTGGGGAGTCTGCTTGTCCCTGTCCCTCTTCCTCTGTGCTCTCTTTCTTTCTCTCTCAAATAAATAAACCTTTAAAAAAAATTAAAATCTCCATTGTCTTCAAACAGTTGCTGACTATATTGTGGTGAGCTTTTATTCTTGTTTTCAACAAGAGGTTTCATCTGGTTACTGAAAGCAGGAGTGTTTGTAGATTTTTAAATTTCTATGTAGCAAAAATTTTCAATATAGGTTTTCATTTTCATGATTAGCCTAGGAAAATCATTCTCATTATTATATTATATTATATTATAAATATAACCTCTTTTGATTTTTTTATTAATCTTTTGGTTTCAAGTTTTACATCTAAATCAATTTTTACAATTAAGTCATTGATTAATCTAAAATTCACTTTGAAATTCATTTGAACAAAAGATATGAAGTCAGATCTCAGTCTTTTCTAAATGACCAGCCAATTTTCTCCACACTGATTGAAATGGTATACTTGTAATTTATTAAATTCCTAATTGTACAGGGATTTATTTTGAAATTCTTCACCATACTTCCCTAATGTGTCTATTTATGGACCAACATAAGGGTATTTTAGAATATATTCTATTACGAGGGAAGACTATTCCCCTATTAATATTTTTTTTTCAGAATGTCCCAAGTATTCTTTAATGTGTAATTTTGCAAATGAACTTTAGAATTGGTTAGTCAATGAGCGGAAAAAAAAAAAAGGATGGAGAATCAAAAGCACAGGCAACAAATGAAAAAATAGGTAAGTTGTTCTTTCTGAAAATTAAAGATTTTTTGTATCAAATGACACCATCAACAGGGTGAAAAAGCAACCCATTGAATGGGAGAAAATATTGGCAAATCATATATTTGATAAGATCAATATCCAGAATATAGAAAGAACTTCTACAATGCAAGAAAAACAAACAACTCAATTTAAATACGGGCAAAAGACTTGAACAGCTATTTCTTTAAAGGAATATGCTAATAATCACTAAGCATGTGAAAAGATGCTCAACATTGCTAATCAAAGGAAAAATCAAATAAAAATCAAAGTAAGACATCACTTAGCATCCATTAGGATGGCTATTATTAAAAACCAGAAAATGACAAATGTTGGCAAGGATGTGGAGAAATTGGAAACCTTGAACACTTCTTTTGGGAATATAAAGTGGTACTGTCATTGGGAAATGATCTGATATTTCCTCAAAAAATTAAATTGAGTAATCTGAAATTAATAGAAATAGCATATGATCTAGAAATTCCACTTCTGGGTATACACCCAAAAGAATTGAAAGCCAAGGCTCAAATTTTGTATACTGTTACTTATTAGCAAAATTATTCATAAGTCACAAAGTGGAAACAACCCAAATGTACATTGACAGATGGATAAACAAAATTTTCCATTTACATACAATGGAATATTATTCAGCCCTAAGAAGGAAGGAAATCCTGACACAAGCTACCACATAGGTGAACCTTGAAGATATTATGCTAAGTGAAATAAATCAGTGACAAAAACACAAGTATTAAATGATTCCACTTAAATGAGGTACCTAGAGTAGTCAAATTCATAAATAAAGTAGAACGGTGTTTGTCAGGGTTGGAGGGTGGGAGGAACTGAGAATTAGTGTTTGGGATACAGAGTTTCAATGTGAGAAAATAAAAAGTTCTGGAGATGGATGGGAGTGATGGTTGAGCAGGAATGCTAATGTACTTAATGCTATTGAACTGTACACATAAAAAATGCTTAAAATGGTGAATTTTATGTTATATATATTTGACCACAATAAAAATATTTCTTAGAAAGATAATGAAGAAGGGGGGGACATATCTGTAGTTTTTATTGGAATTGAAAAAATTGATGATCTTTTAATACTATGTCTTACTAAGAATAAGATGTATGCTATTATTTATTTATTTATATTTTTATGCTTCTTAGTAGAATGTTGAGTTTTTCTTCATTTAGGTTGTGAATACTTCTTGTCTCTCTTAATTTTTTTTCCTTTTCTTCTTCTTCTTCTTTGGTCTGCTTTTCTTGTTATACTTTTGAATGGAGCTCTTTTTCTAGTGTTTAACTGGTTCTTGTTCAAATGTGTGGGGGGATGGGCAAAATAGGTGAAGGGGATTAAGAGGTACAAACTTCTAGTTACAAAATAAATAAGTTGTGGAGAGCAAACTACAGTATAAGGAATATAATCAATAAGATTATAATATTTTCTAGTGACAGATGGTGACTGTACTTCTCTGGTGAGCTGTGAGTAATATAGAGAATTGTTGAATCATTGTTTATACACCTGAAATTAATGTAACGCGGTAAGTTAATTGCACTTCGATAAAAGGTAATCACATAAAAATAGTGTTTAATTATTTTGTTATTTTTTAACCAGGTATCTTTTTCTGTATTTTTCTCTAATACTCTGTTAATTCTTTCAAATAAATATTTAGTGACCACTGTACTTGAGCGTAGAGAAATATTAACATATTCTTGAACTCAAGAAATGTACAGTCTATCTGGAGAATGAAAAAACACAGAAGATTTTTTTTTTAAACCTAGAAAATAGCCTATATTCCAGACTTTTATTTTATTTTTCTTTTTTTCTGAGAGAGAGAGAAAGTGCCCATGCCCGGGGGATGTGGAGAACAGAGGGACAGGGAGAGAGAGAATCTCAAGCATGCTCCCCACTGGGTGAAGAGCCTGGTGGCACAGGGCTCCATCTCATGACCCTGAGATCCTGACCTGAGCCAAAACCAAGAGTCAAACACTTAACCCACTGAGTCACCCAGGTGCTCCCAGACCTTTATTTTTTGAGGAAAATAAACCTTATGAAATCAAGTCATGTTCTCACCTCACTAAATTAATACAACCTCTAAAATGGTATGCTAATTTTTATGTGAGACTTTCAATTTCATATTACATCTTACTGTAATGGTAGTAGAAACAAAAAATAAATGCAGGAACTCCCTTGTTTAATGTATGGTCCCATCAGACTCCTGGGAGGATCTTGATGGTAACAGTGAATAATCTGGGTAGTGCCCTATAGGTAGAGGCTGCAGATCCCTTCCTAGCTCTGTCCTTGACCAGCTTGAATGTGGGTCTATGACACACAGACAACTTTATAGTCTTCCTCATCTTGGGTGCAGTGTATCTTAATCTTGAGTGTGCACCTCAGTCATGCTGGAAACTTGTAAAAGCCTTTTCTTGTACATGGTAGGGAGTTTCTGACTCAGATCTGTTGTGGGGCTCATATATCTCTATTTTAAATATGTATCCAGATAATTCTTCTGATGCAGGTGATCCGTTAACCATATTGCCCTTCTATAGTAATCAATTCAGTTATCAACCCTAAAATACTTTTTACTGAGACTGGTAGGCATTTTAAGATTTTTCCTTTCAATATTTCCTTTCCAATCCATGGTATAATCATGACTCCCACCACCCTATCTGATCGCCATGCACATACTGACTCCTATCCTTTTTTAGTATGGCTTCATTTTTAGGCCTCTACTCTCTTTCTTGAAATTACTTCAGTCTTTCACTATTGTGCCCAGAGCTCCTGGTTTTCCCTGATTTTAACAGCATTTACAGCAATTCCCAGCTGTTCTGGCATACAGCATTACCACCTCTACCATTTCAGATGGGTTAAAGCTTAAACCCTATTAACCTTCTGAATCTGTCATTTAGCTGAATACAGATACCACTGTATTCAATTGCTCTTCACTTCAAACCTGCATATTCTAAATTTCAAGGAATCTACTGGGATAGTACACACACACACACACACACACACACATTTAAATATTTTATTCATTTATTTGACAAGACAGAGATCACATGTAGGCAGAGAGGCAGGCAGAGAGAGAGGAGGAAGCAAGCTCCCTGCTGAGCAGAAAGCCTTATGTGGGGCTTGATCCCAGGACCCTGGGATCATGACCTTAAATGAAGGCAGAGGCTTTAACCTGCTGAGCCACCCAGGTGCCCCAATTTTTACAAATACAGTGCATTTTGAATCCTATTATGTATCTGCAAATGCTACCATGTCCAATTATTCTTCACTTTCAAATCGATATAATTTACATTTCAGACAACCCACTGTTAACAACTTTTTCTGTTTATTTTTATAAATCCATTAATTAGTTACATTTTAAAAAAAAGTTTCCAAATAACACACCTCCTCTTGTCACTCTAGTGGTTGTGTGTTGATAAAATTGAGATACAGCATGGTAATTTGGTTGCTCAGGGTATATATAAAAATTGCATTCCGTCCGTACCTCCCCCATAAACATATGCCCAACTCTGAGTTTCTGAACTCATGGTAGTGAAAAGTTCATATAGAATTGCCTGATCCTATGTGACATTCCATTTGGCCATGTGGTGAAATCTCCATGTGTTATTCTACTCAGTTTCCTTGCGCTTTGAAGCATGTGCTCAATCTGTACCAGGCTATAGGTTTCTCTGACCACTTTTCCTCTTTCTGCGTATTCCTGGCTCCCCCCTGCCCCTCTCCTTTTCCACTTTCTCTTTACACTGAGTGCATACCTGACATTCTTAAAGTAATTGTAATGTTGGGGCTGGGAGACTTGAAAATGGTGGACATCAGCATGTGGAATTAAAAGGACATTTGGGCAGGAAGGAATTCATTATCACCATATATTATCTCATTTTTTAATCTTCAGATCAGTTCTTTATGAACAAGAAGGTTAAGCTCCCACCGTCAGCCTCAAAATGGGAGGACTGCCACTTTCCACCCATCTATGCGTCACTTGGAAACTGGTTTTTCTAAAGGAGTCCTGGGAAATCTTAGCCTCTTCTCTGGTTTATAACAACCAAACATATACACACACAAAAAAGTGGTACATTGACCAAGTATAATTAGAGAATAGCCCATTAGTACTCCAACTCCTTCCCTGTGATGTGACTATGACGACTGGAGTTTTCAGTGCTCAACCTTCATTTTCTCCAGAGAGCTAGCAACCTATACAGTTTCCTTTCTTCACTGTTATTTGCTAATCAGCATTGAATGTGCTGCTGGTAAGAAGTGGTCTGGGATTTGGCATATTCTTTCTAGTTTTCCAGTCCATGTCCTGAATCAAATCAAAGACAGTATTAAAAATAGCACAGGTTCTTAAAGCAAGGTATCTCAACCTCAACATTATTGATCTTTTGGGCTGGAGAGTTCATTGTTGTGATGGACTGACTATCCTGCTCATTGTACAGTGTTTAGCAGCACCCCTGACCTCTACCCACTAGATTCCAGTAGCACCCTCCTCCCCAGCATGACAACCAAAGATGTCGCCAGACATTGCAGGTTTCCCCTGGGGTAGGAGATGGCCCCTGGTTGAGACCACTGCCTTAGAGAAAGTGAAATTTAAGTGATGCAATTCCCATTACTACTTCTTTTGAAGAATGACTCATGTATTTTAATCTCTGATATTTTTTAAAGATAATTTACATGACTTTAGGGAATTAGCAAGAGTTCACTCTTGGTCTAAAAGTAACAGAATAAGGCAGTGATGAACTCCTCAAAGGAGGAGAAATGCTAACACTAAAGAAGGTGCTCCATGCATATGAGCTGCCATTTATATTTGTTATGTGAGGGGCTAGCCTAGGCCACAGGTATTCAATGTTAATCTTTCATTCAGTAACATAGTGTAAATCTGGATGTTCAGACTATAAATTAGCCCTGGTGGAAAGACACCATAAGCATTTCTCTAAAACAAACCTGTTACCTTTTCAGACATCTAATTCTTGAAGCTTCTCTTTGGTACTCATTTGATAACATGCCTCACATGGTGTCTGACAAAAGAATGATGGTTTACAGAAAAAAGAGGAGTGTGTGGGTAGGTGGCTGTAAGACACATTTCAAGCTTTTTCTGTTCCATAAGTATGTTCTTTATAGTATTAGGGCTCAAAGTATGGTGAGCAGACATGCAAGAAATGTAAGAAATGCTGCTGGTAAGAAATGCAGAATCTCAGGCTTCACCCTTGACTTATTAGATCAGATTATGAGTTTTAAACTATCCCTGTAATTCTTTTACAAATTAAAGTTTGTTCCCAAACATTAGTTCCTTAGATTATTAAAAGTTAAATTCTGGGAAAGGATTCTGTAAAAAGTAAGTTTGGGGAAGAATGGATTTAGTATAAAGAAGCAGGTTCTTATACAACAGCACCTCTCAAGAAGTATCCATGATTAAATTATGACTTTCTGGACACATGGGTGGCTTAGTCAGTTAAGTGTCTGCCTTTGGCTCAGGTCATGATCCTGGGGTCCTGGGATTGAGTCCCTTCCTTGGGGGGGGGGTCCCTGCTCAGTGGGGAGTCTGCTTCCCCCTCTGCCCCTCCCCCTGGCTTGTGCGCATGCTTTCTCTCTCTCTCAAAAAAAAACAAAAAACAAAAAAAAACTTAAAAAAAATTGAGATATGACTTTCCAATGGAAAGTGGTGGGAGATGTTAAGCAGTGTTTTCTAAACTTGTTTGATAATGGGACTTCTTGTCTACGGCCATACCACCCTGAACGTGCCTGATCTCGTCTGATCTCCGAAGCTAAGCAGGATCGGGCCTGGTTAGTACTTGGATGGGATAATGGGACTTCTTTTCTCATAGATATCACTTTGGAAAATGTTGCTGTAGTAATGTGGTCCAGGCATTTACTTCATAATTAAATGGCAGCTGCATCTTAAGTAAATAAATTAATCAGCTAGCTAATCATGGTTAATGATTACTGATAATATGCTGAGGGGAAGGAAAAAACAAACTCTGCAGAGAAGAAAAAACTAATCACATCATCATTGTCATAAAGCAAAGAACAATGGAACATAATCCCTTAGAGTTTAACTGCTTACATTTAAAAACAATTAACAAAACAATTATAAAAAACCGTAGTTGGGGCGCCTGGGTGGCTTAGTTGGTTAGGTGTCTGCCTTTGGCTCAGGTCATGATCCCAGGGTCCTGGGGTTAGGCTCCCTGCTCAACAGGCAATTTGCTTCTCCCGCTGTCCCCCTGCTTGTTCTCTCTCTCTCTCCCACTCTCTCTCTCTCAAATAAAATCTATTAAAAAAAAAAAAGAAAAGAAATGGTAGGTGTCCTTGGACAGCACAGTTAGTTAATTGTCTGTGTCTTGGTTTTAGCTCAGGTCGTGATCTCAGTGTTGTGAGATTGAGCCCTGTCTCCTGGTCTATGCTCAGCATGAAGTCAGCTTGAGATTCTCTCTGTCTCTTCCCTCTGCCCCTCCCACTTGTGCTCTCTCTCTCTCAAATGAATAAATAAATCTTTAAAAAAAAAAGAAAGAAATAGTAGTTTATTCATAGCATTTAGCATATAATTTTTTAGAATGATACTTTCTGAATTCAGTTTCAAGATATTTTTGAATATAGTTCTTACTGTTTATGAAATTTTGTGTATTGGGAAGACTTGGGCAAAATAAACAACTTAAAATAGCATATTTTTATGGGAGCATTTAGGCTGTTCACGTTGAGGATGATTATTGAGAGATACGTTTTTATTGACATCATGTTGCCTGTGAAGTCCTTGTTTCTCTAGATTGTTTCCATAAATTTCTGTTCTAAGACACTCTTGGGTTCTTTCTTCTTTTATAGAACCCCCCTGAATATTTCTTGTAGTGCTGGCTTGGTGGTCACATATTCTTTTAAACCTTGCCGGTCTTAGAAGCTCTTTATTTCTCCATCCATTTTGAATGTCACCCTTGCTGGATAAATTATTCTTGGCTGCATGTTCTTTTCTGAGTTGGGGGAAAAATTGGAGGGGGAGATGAACCATGAGAGACTGTGGACTCTGAGAAACAAACTGAGGGTTTTGAAGGGGAGGGAGGGTGGGGGTTTGGGTGAGCCTGGTGGTGGGTATTATGGAGGGAATGTATTGCATGGAGCACTGGGTGTGGTGCATAAACAATGAATTCTGGAACACTGAAAAGAAATTAAAAAATAACATATTTTTAAATAAAAAAATCAATTTAACAAGGTATGAGTGACATACAAAAACTATACATATTTGATACATATAAATTGATGAGTTTGGAGATAAATATATACACCCTTGAAACCATCACCACAGTCTGTACTATAAACATACCCCAAATCTCCAAAAGTTTCCTCCTACCTGGTTGCTTTAAAAAAACATATCTTGGGGTGTGTGGCTCAGTTGCAAGAGCATGTGATTCTTGATCTTGGGGTCGTGAGTCTGAGTCTCACATTGAATGCAGAGATTAGTTAAATAAACAAATATTTAAAAAAATATATATGTTTATAAAATCTTAAAAAAAAAGAAAAATATATTTTTGTTTGAATAAAAGTATTATGGGTTTGGGGTGCCTGGCTGGCTCAGATGGTAGAGTGTGCTACTCTTGATCTTGGGATCACAGGTTTGGGCCACATGTTGGGTGTAGAGATTACATAAATAAGTGCATATATTTTTAAAGTATTACATGTTTATCATAGGAAATGGGTAAAATACACAATAGCACAAAAAGGAAATTATATAATCTTGCTATTCATAGAGAAGCATAGATGCCATTTTAACTTATTCCTTTCTTAGTCCTCTTTTTGGCATTTATGCATATGAAATGTTGAAAAATACATATACTATTTTATATTTTACTTTTTTATTTAACATTTACCATGAATATTTTTCTAAGGTATTAAAAGTTATTTGAAGGCGTGATATTTCAAAAATGAACAATAACCCATTAGATGCATTTGCTATAATTTACAAATCATCTTTTAGTGAGAAATATTTAGGCTACTGGTACAATTTAATTGTTATAAGTAATGCTCAGAAAAAGTCCTAATTTGAATAGAATTCTAATTATTTTCTTAGAATAAATTCCTAGAAATGTAATTGTTTCGAAGAGAAAAAATGTTTTAAACATTTTAAAAATGTTTAAAAAATGAGAGATTTTAAAGATTTACTATAGTCTTCATTTTTATTTATACTCTCAGAAAAATATCTTCAATTTTATTACTTGGGAAATATTTGTATTTGTGGAAGTAAAAAATATTTGTAATATTTGCAATATATCAAAAATATTTGACTTATAAGTATTTACATTCATGAGATGTATACTTTTATAATGAGGTTTTTTTGTATTAAATTTTTGTATTAAATTCTTATTCTTACTGTTCTCAGAGAACCCTATTGGTTTTACAGCAGGAGCACCTGCATCACAATAGTTGACTGATCAAAGGACATTCTGTAACTCACTTTCAGCTGATAGACCCATAATTACTCAAAAAGAAGAGAAAATTAACAGTTCAGAATCTACCAAAAGCTTTCCTTCAGTGACATTTTGGAAAGTTCCCCAGGAATCTCCTAATTTGTTATTATGCTTACGGATCATCTCACAATGTGACTGACATAGGTTTTCTTACCATCGTTCTGCCACTTCGGCCAACCATTTTTGTTTATCAAGAGATTTAGAAGAAGGAAAAATTCTATAAATGTTCGGAATGAATAATGTTGATGGTGCAAGCATATGTGTGTAAATGAGAGTAGATGCATTTATAAACATGGGTATCAAATATAAATACTGAGATCTTTCATAATTGTTCATACTTTGTGAACTCGATTCTCTATATAAATGTTCCTAAGGAAGTCACATACTTGGCTGTAGGGCTTTTGACTGCAAGGAAGAAATTGAATTTGCCCCTAACAGGCTATTTACTTGCAATTGCAAGATATGAGAGTAGATGATTAGGGTCATGATGTTTCTGGTTTATTCTCTTTCCTTGGATATTATTTCTGAGAGTAGCTCAAGCTAGAATAGCAAGTGAACAAGTTTGTCAAAAATCATCTTCTGAGGCTATTTTGTTATAAGCCTTTAATACGTGAAAAGTCCATGGAATATCTCACACAGGATTTGGCACGTAGTAGGCACTTGAACATTTGATTTTTATTTGTCCTGCTCTGGGTTAAGTATATAAATAAAGGCCGAGGGTGTGGGTGAACTTCTTATGGTTGGGGCAGTAAACCACTGGTAATTCAAAAGTGTAGCTGAGTGTAAATCTCTGAATTTTAGAAAGTATGGATTTGCAATTCTTGCCCTTGGCTTTGTTGTAGTTTGATTAAATTTGTGACCTACCTAGGGGGGTTTTCTTTTCCTTCCTTTTTTTTGGTAGTTACAGTTCTTAAAGGAGTCAGCTGTCCTTCAGAAATGACTCAGAATATATTTTTAATCACAATAAATCTCAGACATATTGAATGTTAATCCAACCAAACTGACAAAGAAAAAAAAATTTTGAGGATGTTATAAATTTTCTATGGTTTAATTTTTAAAACTGATGAAATCATTTTCATAGAAGATCTGGAATCAATTTTTTCCACTCTACTCATTTATACTGCCCTTGCACGAAAGCTTGCCCCAGAGATAGCTTCAGCATGGTCAGTCGTCCTGTACATCATGCCTATTGACATGCCTGAACCTGCATTTGTACATGCATGTGGCAAAGATATTACCCTTGATAAGATAATATATTATGTACTTATTTTTTTAATTTATTTATTTTAAGGTTTTATTTACTGATTTGAGAGAGAGAGAGAGAGAGCATGGGCTGGGGGAGGGGCAGACGGAGAGGGAGAGGTAGGTGTTCTGCCTAGCAGGGAGCCTAACTAGGATGCAGGGCTCTATCCCAGGACCCTGAGATCATGACCTGAGTGAAAGGCAGTTGCTTAACCAACTGAGCTACCCAGGCGCCCCTGGTAATAGATTATGGCCACCTTCTATTAAGAAAACCTTCCATTTTCTTAGAAGGTGATAGATTACTTAGTTAACCCAGCAATAGAAGAATTTCTGATAAAATTATTTAAAATGCCCAGAGTGGTTTATTTGTAGCATAAAGCTGTATGATTTGGATCGTTAAAAACAAAACTTGGGAAGAGATTATTTTAAGTGATTTTATTTGCTTTAACAGTCCTACTAACTGCACATTGAAGATACCAGTTATTAACTATGTATATGACTATGTATATATATACATATATATGTAAATGTATATATAAACATATATAAACACTTGGTGTGATTTTTAGCCAGTGGATCACTAGTGTTTATATGACACCACTTTAACGAACTCTGCCTCTATTAATGAATGAATTAATTTCTAATTGGAGGTAGTAGTACCTTTTTAGTCATTATATCTTTTCTAAAAATGTATATATTCTTCTCCTTTCATACCCATACCTCTTCTCCGTTCCTCTCACTGATGACATTTATATCTGGGAATACTTTTTGCCTTTGATGGTCATGGCATTCCCTTAGTACTGGCCGATTGTGCTGATTCCAATCTCTTGTACCCCTTAATAATATTCATTCCATATATTAACTTTATCATAGATTTTCCAAGACAATTATTGCAACTACTTTGGAGTTGATTAGGGTGGGTGTTTGTATGTGTTTTTATTTTAATCTTTGAGGGACAGTAGTTCCCCTTGAGGGCTAGGACTTGATTTTGCTTATTTTGGGCCTTTGGTTCTTGGCATAGAGTCAGAGCTCAATAAATTTTGTGCTCAATAAATTTGTCACTTATGATATTCTTTAATCATGTAAGCACATTTCCAACTCAGGGCATTTCTCTCTGCTTAAAATGGTTCTTCCTTATGTATTCCCATTTATTGACACATTTCCTCAATTTACTCAGACTTGTGCTGAAATACCACTGTCATAGAGGAGCCTATCCTAAACCACCAAATCTTAATCTTAAACAGCATGCACTTAGACATGAACTCAAAATATTCTTATCACTCCTTTGCTTTTTATTTTTCTCAAAGGATTTGCCAGTTCCTTAAATATTATTTGTTTATTTATTGTTTCTTTCATTAGAATATGAGCCATCCCAAAGTAATGAGATACGTTCATTGCCAGATGTGTTCGCTGGCATATTGTAGTCATTTGATAAATATTAGTTCAGTGAGTGAGTAAATTACTTGATTAATCCCCACCTCTGTCCCCAAACAAGACACACATACTACACTATAGATTACATGAAAATTAGAGAAGAGTATCTTTCTTGTTTGTCATGGTATCCAGGCACCAGTGTTAAAAATACTTGTTGAATAACCAAATGAATGACAGTTATTAGTGACTGGTCTTGCTTTGCAGATATGTTTCGTGCACTGTTTGGGACCAGACTATCAGGTAGTTTCTTTTCATCATTACTATGCTAAAGGGAAACAGTTATCTTTGTTTGCATCCATTCTTGTTTTTATATATTGACATGAAATTTGAAAGTGGAAACTTCACAGAATATTCACACTTGACTCTCTGGGGGAATTTAGTGATTTAGCTCACATTTTCTTTCTGTCCTTTGTTAGTTTCTGAAAATGATAATGGGACTTAACTTTGCAATTACAGCTTGTATAGGAGCTGTAACCCCAACACCCAAACCCCAACTTTCAAACCTTCCACCCTGCCCTTAATCCTTCTCCCAGTCCTGATTCAAATTTGGATTATTACAAAACCTGTTTGCTAGGTGCAAATGGCCCAGTTCTCTGCTCCTCAGATCCTTCTCCAGTGCATCTATTTCCAGGGCCAGCTGCTGGAGGTGAACATTTCTTTGTCATAATTCAAAGAACAAGAATCCCCGAGGCACTCCAGGTGGCTATAGAGGCACAAGAAAAGAGACAATGTAGCAGAATAAAGAAGAGAAAGGCCCATGAAATTTTTACTTAGTGAGCTGCATTTCTAACTCCCATTCTCATTCTACAACTGTACTTGAAATCATTTTAGGTCTTTAGGTGACTACAAATTGAAATTGGGAACTGTTCCAAACTATATTAAAAAACAAACAAACAAACAAACAAAACCAACTCCATTCACGAGTATTGTTGCTTGAATTTAACAATTTTGGTTGGAAATACCATGTACATTGACATTTTAGGAGATGATGTTGTTTATGGTGGATAATACAGAAATTTGGTATTGGGACTAGCTACCACAAAACTGTGGGCGTTTTAATGATGATGATGATGATTTTTAAGTATAATGCTGCTACACGGTACTCGAAGGGAGAGTGGGGCAGAAAGGAAGAAGGCCTTCTGGCTATGAAGTCTCGGCTCCAGCCCGCCAGTGCGAGCCCGTGTCTGTGATGTGACAGAGCTGGCCTGGACACACGGGATTGGAGGGGTGGGGGATACGCTGGTTCCAGTCATTGCTCAGGCCCAGCAGAGACCCAGAGCGCATGTGCGGGCATCGCTGGCACCAGCCGGCCCCAGCGCAGGCGCGCCACATTGTAGTGCTCGTCACGCCGGGTCTTGCGCTTGAGGCTCCACGTTTCTGAGATCTTAAGTATTTGGCCGGTGTCACCAGCTCTTTCAGGTCCTCTCCAAGTGCAAAATATGGCGGCGCTGCCGCTTATCGTAACCCTGGGCGAGTGCCTGTCCTCGGGCAGTTGGGCGCCCACTTGTCCCTGGTACATGCGAATTAGGGGTCTGTCCGGCTTCTCTGGAGACAAGTAACTTTTGTCGGAGGACCCTTGATGAGGCCACAGGTGATGCGCATCGCTTGACAGAGTTTATACCTATATAAGTTTCCCCTCAGCATATCTGACGAATCAAGGTCTGTGGAGACCACTTACTAGATGGGACTGAGTGTATAACCAGCGCATCCAACTGGCTTACAATTGAAATTTCACTGAATTGAATATAACTCTAGAAAAATGAGCAATACATCCCAGTAATTATCAGCCAAATTAGACACATTCAGTTAGCGACCTAACCGTATTTGCCAATTTAAAATTGATGTTCTAATCTATGAAATTTATGCAAATTTAAGGACTAAGAATAATATGAGCTTCATAAAAAGTTATGTGTAATCCAGAATAGAGCTTATTTAAAATTAATGTGAAGATTCTTATTATGTTTGTAATAAAAAAGCTAGTTTGCTAATGACAATTTTAAGGCTAGACATTTGTAATGAAGATGTGGCTTTTATAGTAATAGATTAATACTTAAACACACCTTTTCCAACTTACTGTATGAATATTAATACCATCAGATATAGATCCAGAATATATTCATATTGATATCTTTGCTTATGAAAGAAAAGTTATCCATGAGTTACTGAAAATTGTATTAAATTCTCTTGAGAATTTGTATTTTTTTAATGTTATTCACCTTTGATTTTTCTTAGGGAAAGCCATTTTTTGAATAGCCTATAATAGAGTGGCTTGGCTTCTGATAACCAGGTGTGGAAGATATGCTCTTCAGGACACAATTCAGGTATGTAAGATGTGTGTGTGTGTGTGTGTGTGTGTGTGTGCGCGCGCACACACGGGCACACACATTTATAATTATTTTTTTGTTTTTCTTATTTTAATTCTCAATACCATCTATAATTTTTATAATTCTAACTATAATTCTTATTTATTTTATATCTTGATTTGATATCTGTCTTCAGTCTTACATTTGGCAGGGTGGAAGAAATGTAATCCCAGTGATTTATTTAAGAGTCTGCTCTATTACTTTTCAGCAGGATGGACTCTTTGTGTCATTTGTCCTCCCAAAGACGTATCTCAGTGTCCATCTTCCTATCTAATCTTTCATCTTCACAGGTCTTCTCTTAACACAGCTCTGTTTCTTATCTGGTGACCCCTTTAGTCTTCTGTCTGGTACTATGGAATCCCATGCTATGTTGGGGCATTAAAGTTGCCATAGTGCTGAAACCCATCTGAGTAGATTCTTTGTGCATCCTTTTCTCTTTGTGATCTTGGGATCCAGAGATTTCTCTAGAAAGAGGACACAGCCCAGAAATCAAGGCTCTGTGACACCCTTCCTCATCCCATCAACCTTCCTCTCTGATTCTTATACCCTCAACATGTCCCCTTCAGCTTTCTTTAATGGAGGAATCTTTTCTAACAGCTGGAAGCCGAATTCTCTGTCTGTTATAATTACTCTGTTTTCATCAGTTCCCCTGAGGACCTAAGGCTTTTGGAAAGGAAAGCTGGAGAGAGACTTCCTAAAATTTTCCTTAGGGCTCCTGGATGGCTCAGTTTTTAAGCATATGCCTTAGGCTCAGGTCAAGCTTGCTTTGGGTTCCCTCCTCTGTGGGAAGCCTGTTCTCGTTCTCCCACTCCCCTGCTTGTGTTTGCTCTCTCTCTGTGCCTCTCTGTCAAAAAAAAAAAAGTAAAATCTAAATAAAATAAAATAAAAAAGTTTCCTTAGCTCTGCCATATCCTCACACAACATAGTAATTCTATTTAGTCATTGTGGAAGAGGATGGAACCAGGGCTGGGGGTGGGAGCAAAGCAAAACATGACCTAATATTTCAAATGTATTACTCTATTCAAAGGTACTAATGATATAAAGGTCCTGGATTTGAGACTGACTTGACTTAGTGTCCCACAGTCTATAGAATCTAGCCTTATGGAAGTCAACTGCACCATTAGTGAGTATATCACAGACAAAGATTAGTAAGACTAGCAGTAATCAGGGAAGAAACTGGGGACATGACAGCATAAGTAAACAAAAATTTCAGAGAAATAACTGCTAAGTTCCCTACCAAACTGTCCTACTAACCTTGGGCTTCATTATTCTGGGAATCTCACTTGGCCATATATATATAATATATATTATATATATATTTAAGTAGGTGCCATGCCCAGCATGGGGCTTGAACTCACAACCCTGAGATCAAGAACTGATTTGAGATCAGGAGTCAGATGCTTCACTGACTGATCACCCAGGTGCCTAATCCCTATATTTTTGTAAAAATTATAAAAGTAAGTCTTCGTTAACCACAGTCATAGATGACATTTTCCTTTATGACAGGTAGCATTAGAGTAGCAGCAGAAATTGTTGGTGTCCAGCTAAGGGGAAGGTGAGTAGGGGATACAGTTGACATTTGTGGAATAGAGGAGCAAGGCCAGATGATGTATAGCAATTTGAGTGAGTTCTACAGTGTCTGGCACAAGAATTATGAAGGTAGTGAGGAAGAAACAGTGGTTGAAGTATGAAGCACCAGAAGCTAATCTATTGGAAAGTTATTTTAATCACCAGATGTATAAAATTAAAATTGGAGTGTTTGATTCCCATTGATTCCTAATTGAAAGAGAAATGCTGTTAGGAATATACTTAATTTTACATCATATGCCAATTATATAATGAAAATTTTGTCTTTTTTAAAATAAGATTTTGAGAGAGCGGAGGGGGGGTTAGAGAGTGAATGTGTAGGGGGAGGGGCAGGCTGAGTGGGAAGCCCAATGTAGGGTTTGATCCCAGGACCCTGAGATCATGAGCTGAGCTTAAAGTTCCTGGCCCAACTGACTGAGCCACTCAGGCACCCTGAAAATTTTGTCTTTTTTTGATGAGAGTTGTGTAAAATAGAATTATATTTCCTGTGTTTTAACACAAAAACCTAAAATGTACCACAAAAGTTTATATAACATAGTGAAATTGTTGTGATATTGTGAAACTGAAAGAAATGCTTCTAAATCACCAATAATAATGAAAAAAAACCCCACAGATTTTGATCAACTATTCCAAAGGCAACCTGCATTGGCACTATTTTATATAGAAAATATTACTAAGTAATACAAAATAATTTTAATAGTCATTAGAGTTGTAGTAAAAAAAAAAAGGTAGTAAAAAATGAACTATAGAATGTGTCAGGAAGGTAATTACTAAAAGAGTATGGCATTTTCCTGAATTTTGTGATTTTATTCATTGTCAGTTTTGTAAGATTTAAAATTTATTTTCCTCTTCTAAACTAGTATTAGCATATATATCTAATTTTGTATTTATTGCCTTTGTGTGTTTTACTCTTTTCTTTTAATGAAGGCCATGAAAAATTTCAGGCTCAAAATTATTGAATCTGCCCAGATTTTTATTTTTCTATATTAAACTGTTCACATGTTTATTTTCTGTCACCTCCCACATAGCACATGCTCTATGTGTGCATAAATTTTGATCTGTCCTTAACTGTATCTCTAGCCCATGGAACCACGATAGCTCACAGAAGGTACTTGATAAATATTTATTGAATGATTGGATGAATTATCCTGTTAATCTCAAAGGATAGGTTATTGCTATTTCTTCAGTTATTTTGATAATTCTTATTGATGGCTTATACTCTGAATTTGAAATAGCCTACTTCCATTAAACATAATAAATTAAATATAATAACGTTTTTGGGCTATTTTCACAAATAACTATTTAGCATGTTTTTCTTAACAAAAAAAAATAAAAGAGAGAGGAAAATAGTGGTGCCATTAACTCAGCTCATACTTCCCATCAGATCATTTTATTCAGACAAAACAGTGTACTTCTCAAATCTGTTTAGTGCTCAGATCAATAATAATTAAATTGGGTGGAAATTAACCAAGGTCACCAGTTGTTTCTTCAAGTGTTTATTGTGTTCCTGTTTTGTATCTAGCACAGAGTGGTGCATTTGGGGAGATAGGAAATATTTTGTTTACATAAGGCTTAATCTTTACTTTTAAGAGTAGCAGTAGTGTCATCTATGTCCTATGTACCACATACTGTGTGTGATGGCTTTTTGATGTAAACTAGTCTTGACATCTGTAGTCCCCAGAATTCTCTATTGAGTGTGTGTCTGGTTAGGGCAGGTTACAAAAGATATTCTCTCCTGAGAGTAGGAAGGTGGTAGTCATTTTGGAGCATGCACGTAACTTCTTCCAGTCAATAAAACACTGATCTAGGTGCTGCTGTGTTTGTGAAAAGATTTTGCAGATGTGATTGAGGTCTCTAATCAGCAGATTACAATAAAAAGGAAGAATATCCTGGGTGGGCCTAATTTAATCAGTAGCAGAACCTTTAAGAGAGGACTTAGGATTTCCCTGGGTGTAGGACTTTTTACGGCTTCTGGCCCTGGATCCCTTTCTGGATCTTCCTTCCTGACCTGTGAAGAGAAAGCTTCTGTTGTGCTTATGAATTTCAGCCTGCTTGTCATCTTCCCTTCCTGACTGCCTTTCCTATGGACTTTGTGCTTGTTTAGCTGTCCCCCATAGTTTTACTATCCTATACCTCAATATACACATGTATGTACTACTGGTTCTTTTTTGGTTGAGTCCTGAAAAATACTTAGTAAATATTTCTTGACAAAACACAGTCTCATTCTCAGAGGCTCACAATCTTGTAGGAGAACTGGTCTTTGAAGATGAAAGTATAGACATTAGGTCAGGATCATCTTTAGTTTTAAGGTAAAATGTAAAGTAGAAAATAAGCACTATAAGATGGCAAGATAATGAGAGGTCATTGTGGCCACAGATTAGAAAACTCTCACCAATAGAATGGAATTTAAATGTGTTCATGAAGGATGGATAACATTTAAAAGGTCAGAAAAAAGAGAAAGCCGTTCTGTTTAGTAAAAAGCACTAGCAGAATTATTGAGATTAAATCAGTATGTTGAGTCCAGAGTATAGTAAACTGATTTCACTTTGGACCAAGAGCCCACTTAAACTTTCATGTTAGTTCATTCTGCA
Source organism: Mustela erminea (assembly GCF_009829155.1). NCBI lineage: Eukaryota > Metazoa > Chordata > Mammalia > Carnivora > Mustelidae > Mustela > Mustela erminea. The sequence continues at coordinate 163,687,547 of NC_045614.1, read as the reverse complement.
AGCAGCTAAAAAGACCAAAAATGTCTTTAAATTATTGTAAACTATTACCAAGAAAACGTCAAATATTCAACCTTAACACACTTTAGTTAAATAGCAATGTTAGTTTTTATTGCAATTTTTCAGAGTAAGATAAAAAATCCTGGGAAATGTGGCATCTTTTGAAAAAGAAAAAAGAAAAAAAAAAGCTCAGTAGGAAAGCAACAAAAACAAAGATTTCCCTTCCTCCTCCTGCAAAATAGTCTTTGATTTGTGGGCAGCTCTTCAAAACTCACTGGGGCATGAATTTGTTGAATGATCCAGCACACATTTATTGCAAGGGTCAGAAGAGTCAAAGATGGAAAGTGTGTGTGTGTGTATGTGGGAGGGGTGGTGACAGTGAAGGAGCAGCTAATAATATTTGGGGGAGGGTAACTATAGAAGACAACTCTTCTGGAAAAGACTGGAGGTTTTGGGGTTGTTTTGTTTGCTAAGAGTACATTTGGGGAATCACTTGAGGTACATATTCTTGTTCCATTTCATTCTTGTTTGTGAGCAGTAAATAATTCTGATATATGTATTCTTCGGGGGAAATGGAAAAAAGGGCCCCAAATTTCCAAAAATTTCATAATTCTAGATGCAAGCATCATGCTGGCAGTTAGAGTAGAAATAATAACTAGTATGTGTATAGCCTTTTGTAGCCTACAAAGTGCTGGCATATGTGCCATAAAATTTTCTTCTAGGGTCAGTAGAACCTCTTGGCAGGTCACAGTAACCCTGTGATACCAGGTTTAGACTGTATTTTACACATACAGAGTTTAAAGCTTTAATCATCTCTCTCTAATTAGAACACCATATTCCTGGAATGGTTTACTAGCTCTTAAACCCATGAAATACTTCTGTGTCAATTCATAGTTTAATCCCCCAACGTACTAAATATCCCCAATTCCCCTAGTCCCAAATTATCTACCTGGAACCCTCGACTCTACATCTTCTGTCAATGGAACTGTTAATATCTAGCCAAGCAGGGAGTTTCTGGAATCTAGCTCTAAACTTTCTTGGTTTCTCCTGATTGGCTGGTACCCAGGTCATGCTGATTGTTAAATATCTTAAATCACATTTCCTAGTTACTAATTTTACATCTATTGCCATATTTCAAAACTGTTGAAATCTGTCATCTCTGATGTCTGTCTTTCTAGTTCTTTTCTTTTGGGGGTTTATGCCTTAAAAATCCCAATACTGTGGGACGCCTGGGTGGCTCAGCAGGTTAAGCCTCTGCCTTCGACTCATGTCATGATCCCAGGGTCCTGGGATCGAGCCCCGCATCGGGCTCTCTGCTCAGCGGGGAGCCTGCTTCTTCCTCTCTCTCTCTGCCTGCCTCTCTGCCTACTGTGATCTCTCTCTGTCAGATAAGTAAATGAAATCTTTTAAAAAAAAAAATCCCAATACTGTGATTTCAGGAGCATGTCAAGAAGGAGAAGAAATAAATGCATTACTCAGTATGCTTTTTTTAGCCATAAGTTTAATTAATAATATTAAAGGATGCGGAGAACATCTGATGGAAGAGGGTTTACATAAAAACACACTGTGAAACTGTGTTAATAAGTGCTACATGAAAAGAAAAAGAATTCTTTGATCCAGTAAGTATAGAAATGTTGGATTTAAAGAAGTCAAATATGCTTCCCCCCAACTTTTTAGTACTTTTTTCCAAGCTATTGTTCATTGTTAATTCCAACTTAAGTTTAAAATATGCTATGTTTCTCATGATTTTTTTCCCTTCAGAATCCTCCTCCCTTTTAAATGGAACACAGATGTCTTTTTAAGGTAATAACACCTTATTATGAGCATTATTTTTGAAAGTGATGCGTAATTTGAGGGAATGTGCACTGTATCATCCGCAGCTCATTGGGTATCTGGTGACACCTTTGGCACTTAGGTCTAAAGCTTCATCTGTGGAGCACCTGGGTGGTTCAGTCACTTAAGCGTCTGCCTTTGGCTCACGTCATGATCCCAGGGTCAGGGGATCGAGCCCCACATTGGTTCCCTGTTCAGCAGGGAGGCTGCTTCTCCCTCTGCCTCCTGCTCCCCCTGCTTGTGCACATGCTCTCTCTCTCTCTGTCAAATAAATAAAATCTTTTTTTTAAAAAAAGAAATCATCTGGATTTCAGCAGAGAGGCTGGGAACTATATTTCTCAGAATCCCCTTCCCTGTGTAGTTCCAAATTTGAGCTTGCCCATGAAGAGAACAAGGAAGAGAAGAGGAAATCGATATTCCCTGGGCACAGTGCAACCAGATGTGCAGTCAGAGGTGAGCCCTTTACTGATTCTAGCTAAGTGGATTCAGTCTGAGTCAGTTCATAGAAGTTGCTTAGAGATACTGGAGAATTACAGCATCTTTCAGGGAAGACTTTTAATCAGCAACTTTAGTATTTTAGAGGATTTCTCTAACCCTTCAGAGGCAGCTCCTTAACTTGTGGTGAAAGCTTGCCTGACCTCTTTTCTAAGAAAAGTATAAGCCCCTAATTCTTTTTTTTTTTTTTTTTAAGTATAGTTGCCATACAATGTTACATTAGTTTCAGGTGTACGATAGTGATTTGACAACTTTATATGTAATGCTATGCTCACCACAAGTGTAGCTGCCATCTGTCACCATACAGTGCTGTTCCAGTATCATTGCCTGTATTCCCTATGCTGTCCCTTTCATCCCTTGGCTTATTCGTTCCATAGCTGGAACTCTATACCTACCACTCCTCTGTACCCATTTCACCTATTCCCCTGATTGCCCTCCCCTCTGGCAGCCACCAGTTTGTTCTTTGTATTTCTGTAGTTTGTTTGTTTGCTTGTTCATTTGTTGTTTTTGTTTCCACATTGTAACTGAAATTATGTAGTATTTGTCTTTCTCTGACTTATTTCACTTAGCGTAACACTCTCAAGGTGCATCTATATTACAGAAGGCAAGATCTCATCTTTTTTATGGCTCAGTAATATTCCATTGCATGTATATTTACCACATCTTCTTTATTCCTTCATCCATCAGTGGACACTTTGGTTGCTTCTATATCTTGGCATTGTAAACAGTGCTGCAGTGAACACAAAGGTATCTTTTTGATATATGATGTTTTGACATATATCTTTCTGAATTAGGGTTTTTGTTTTCTTTGGGTAAATACCCAGTAATAGAATTACTGGATTGTATAGTATTTTTGTTTTTAATTTTTTGAAGAACCTCCTTACTGTTTTCCATGGTGGTTGCACCAATTTACATTCCTACCAACATTGCACGAGAGTTCCCTTTTCCCCACAGTCTTGCCAACACTGGTATGTCTTTTTGATTCTAGCCATTCTGACCTGTGTTAAGATGGTACCTCATTGTGCTTTCAATTTGCATTCCCCTGATGAAGAGTGATGGTGAACATCTTTTCATGGGTTTGTATGTTTTCTTTGGAAAAGGTCTATTCAGATCCTCTAAGCCCCTAATTCTTTTGAAACCCTTCAAAAGCATGATCATAGGTTGACTTCTGTTTTCCTGAAGCATCACAACTGATTCAATACTGGTTAAGAATTAAGTGTCGGTGAATCAATCAGAAATATCTATGTAGCTGCCTATTCAAATGTTAGAATAATCACATAGGGTTTCATGAAATTTACTCAATTTCAGTAAGCCTGTGTTTAGAGGATTTTTCTATTTCCTTTTCCACTTTGGGGCTGAGCAGTGTAACCAGAAATAATGATGTTTTTCTTCAGGCAAGTCCTTACCCAAAAGCTGTCAGTACTACCTAAGTCACTAAGACCTTGACTGGTATATGTTAATTGGACTATGAAAGAATTAACTATGAAAGAATAGTTAATTGGACTATTCTATGAAAAGAATAATTATATAGTAGAAGATGCTACAGATAATATATCGAGTTCAGATAAATTCATAATATTGAATTGATGAGCTTTCTTATTGGAAAAAGATCCCTTCTTGAAAATTAGTAGTGTTTGAGGATGAAACTAAGATTAAAGAGCAAAAACAAAATAAATATAACTAAAAACATACAAAATAACATTAAAAAAACTCCAACAGCTTCTTCCCTACATCAGGG